>NC_044571.1:113829302-115118940 GCF_901933205.1 Camarhynchus parvulus
GTGTACCAGGGAGGAAAAGAAGAATTCCAAAGGAAAGGAAAGGAAAGGAAAAAAGAAACACTTGTGGCAACTCAAACCTCTGATTGTTTAAGTGCTTTGGGACCTATTTGCCTTTAGACACAAGTAAATACATTGAAGACAAATATATTTGCAGCTAATCCTTTGTATAAATTTTGAGATGCTGGGTGTGTGTCTCTATGGGGTTACTCATGATGCTGGAACTGGTAAGAGAGGAATTCTGTTTCATTCAATTTGTAGGACGTAATTTGAATGTAATAGTCTTCAATGAAAGGAGGTAGGAAATTGAGGAAGGGAGTGTCTTGTTTGAACAAATCAGAGATTTGATTTGCCTCTTCCTGTGCAAATTTCCCTTAATGTTTGCTATTAGCAAATTGTTTTTCCTGCAGAGAAGTGCGAAGAAACAGAAAATTTTAAAGAGGTTATTTAGGGAAAGTAAATATTGAAATCCATAGTACAAAAGCTTGCTGAGATGCCTGATTTTAAATGTCCCTCGGGTCTTAAAGAAAAGCAAAAACCTGTTTTATACATGAGCCTAAATCCACACCAAAAAGAGTTAGGGACACATTATTATTAGCCATTGCAAGTAACCCAATAGGAACTGTTTATTTTTGTATAATTGCTGATTAATTTTACCTATATATATGTAAAAAGTGGTCCTATTCTAGTAAAAAAAAAAAGTCCAACTTATGCAATTGCTGTACAGAAATCTGAAGTTCTCGTGTCCTTCTCAGCCTGTCCTTGTTTTTGTGGGTATTAGTCAGACCTTAAACAATGATGTTTTTCGTCAAAGATAAGCTCTTAAGCAAACAGGAAGAGGGTGTAGTAAAAAGTGAACATAAACCATATACTGGAGCTGCTGGAATCAAAAGATTTTATCAGCCTTTTCTTTCTATTATGTCTGTATATTGCAATGTATCCATCTATTGTTTTTTCTTTCGTTGCTGTCCCCTGGCACCAGGAAATTGTATATAACACAGGGTGTCTTTGTGTCCAGGCTGGAAACTGTTGTGCAGAAATTCTTTAATTTGCATGATGAATGTATGAAATCCTTTATGAATTAGCACAGTTTGTGGCAGATAGAGCTGACTTGAAAGTGATGGCCTCTGGAGAACAAATATCATGAGGAAAATCAGTTTTCCCCTACATTTATCCGGCCAAATAGCAATGAAATTTTTCCTCTGTGTGCTTTTCATGTACGTTTTTACAGTAAAAAACCCTCCTGCAGTTTCCATGTGTGATCTGAAAGCAAATCAACTGATAAAAAAAGGCAAATTCAAAAAAAACCTGGCTGCTCTGCATAAGCATTCACTGAAACCCTCAGTGAGGCAGATTTTAACTGTGGCTTCCCTGAAAAAATATGGATGCAGTAGAGCAGACCAAAATCCCCCAGAGGTTAGAATTAATTTGGCCCTCTGGAGAAATTGCTTGGGTAATAGAGACATTCAGCACTTTGCCATCTCTTAGTTTGCCTCTAATTTTGGCTCACCCTGTTTCTCCCTGAACAAAACTATGCAGTCTCCTGGAAGCTTTTTAATTTCAATTCAAGGCAGGTTCTGTTGCAGCCTCTTGCTCTGAAGATGAAGCATTAATGGTAATATTTTTTTTGCCTGTCTTTTTTTGTGTAGATTTATAATTTTTTTTCCTAGGATTTGTCCCATAGTGTGTTCAGCTGGTGATTCCACAGAATTGTTGCATGAATTGAGCCCTCCTCCTTTCAGCTGTGCATTGCAACTGCAAACAACTTGCTTCCAGCAGCACTGGAGCTTGCTTAAGTCACAAGCCCCTACAAAATCACATTAAAAACTTGTCCCAGAAATGTTTCCTGCTTTAGGCGGCTGAAAGCTGATTCTCTGTCCTGTTCTGCACTTGCCCTTTTTACCTCAGTGGGGATCTTATGCTCTGGAGCCACTCACCTGGGCTCTGCTGAGCTGGGGATTATTTTGCTCCCAAGGATGTGAGAGGTTTGCAGAACCAAGGCAAGTCCTGAGGTCAGACCTTGCTGTACCCTTCGTTTTCCAGCAGCTGCTTCGTTGTTTTCTGGAGGTTGCTGCTACCCCTTTAAAAACAAGCATCCCAAGAATTTGCTTTTGAAACAGGCTTCCCCTCTCCAAATCCAATTATACTCTTTCAGCTGGGTCATTTTCAGCCCCTGCTGCATTTTTTGGTTCTTTGGGGTTTTTTTACTGAATTTATTAAAAAACACAACCCTGCCATAGGGAAAGCAAAGGGAATTTTCACCCCGCTGACTTCCAGAGCCCCTCCTGGCTCAGGTGGGCCTTTTTCCCCCTTTGGAAACCAAGGCAGGGCAGAGGCAGCTCCCCCCAGCCAGAGAGGGGGTTTTGGGCTCATCCCATACAGGACAGGAGGGAGCTTGGACCACCCAGGGATGGGCAGCAGGGAAAGGAAAAAGGAAAAGGATTTTCAGCAGGAAGGAAAAGGATTTTCAGCAGGAAAAAGGAAAAGGGTTCAGGATGTGGAAGTGGGAAACCAAACTTTATCATTCATGTTGGCTGAGATAAAGGGGTGCATTTTATTTTAGCAGTGACAGGAAAAATTCAGCAGGCCAGATGGCCTTGTGTCACTGACAGTGAAGTGACAAACCAGAACTGCCATCAGAATTTTGGAATTAGTCATTTCAGTTTAGAAGGAAAAAATACAGAACACTTTGGCAACAAACAAACAAACAAACAAATAAATAATCTCTGAAGCCCTTTTCATACAATTTCCTCCCCCATTCCATAGCATTTTCAATAAATTCATGTTGTAGCCATGTATAAAGACCCTCTTGTAATGGGTAGTGAATGGGGCCAGTAATGGACCACATTGCCTTCTTCAAAAAACTGAACATCTATTCCTGGAAAACATTAGAATACTTTCAAATACAGTACAATTAAATGTATTCCTTAGCTTCAAAATAAAGTACAACAGTCCAGGGTAATTTCTATTATCTGCTGTTATCTGGGTTTAAATGGAGATTATTTGGCACGGACTTGTTTTATTTTAATTAACCCCTCAAATTCCTCTTTGAAACACCTCTTGGTCTTTGGTACTTCAGTGTGAAGGCCCTGCCTTGCTGCCTGGGAGCTGCCAGGGGTGGGTAGGCTGAGGTGCAGGAGGACGTGTCACTTGGGAGGACGCGTCACTTGGGAGGACGCCACTCCTCTGCTCAGGTGTCCTTCTGCTGGAGCACTCAGCAAACTCTCCTTGGGTAACATTTTGCACTCAGTGCTGCACTGCCCAGCAGAAACAATGGAACAAATCAAGTGGAGAAGCTCTCAAGACAGAAAAGTGCATTAATTTTTGTTGTCAAATCCCATGTAAATTTCCTTAACCACACACAGCAAGGGAGGGCAAAGACCTTTGCTTCTGACAGCTCTCAGTGTTTCTTACTTTCAGCACAGCATTTTATTTCTGCAGCCAGCAAGAGGCTCAAAGTTCATAAATGCCTGAATCTGGGTCAGGAAATATTTCTGTGTGTTGCAAGCTGATTTTCCTATCTGATGTATGCTGGAGGTGTTGAGAGCAGGACATCACTGCTGTGTCATTGCTCTCCCTTCTGAAAATTAGCTGTTAGGAGTCCAAAAAGAAAATTCTGGGATAAAACTCCCTCCTCTGTTAACTGATACCATCCTGTGCTCCTGTTGTCACTTGAGGGTTTAACCTGAAGGAAAAGAACAAGCATCACAAACTCAGCAATACTAATTCTGAAAGAGATGGATTTGAGCTGACCCCTCCAAATCCTGAGAGTGTTAACCAGCCCCAGCTGGGGATGGGGATGGTGGGAAGGGCTCAGCTGCAGCTCCTGTGTGTCTGACAAACATCTGCCAGGTCCTGAGCCCTGCCTTGCAGTGCAAGGGCTCCCAGTTTCACCCTCTGGGCCATAGACAATATCCCTGGCACTTTTCCCTGCTGTTTTCCCAGGAAAAATCTGTGTTCCTGAGCATTTAACCCTTCTAAACTTCAACAACGATCAACTCAAGAAGAGTTAGCAACTCAGGAGTTAATTTTGTACAGCATTTATCTCCTGAGGGTCAAAACACACCAGAAACCAAGATTTACAATGCTGTTGTTGGGATTGTTTCCCTTTTTATAAATTGCAAATAGTAAATCAGTCTTATTTAATATCTTATGTCATCTAAACATCTATTTTGCTTACACTGTTTCTTGGTCCACCTTGGCTCTCTGGTGATTCCAGTCATGTGAAAATGCTCAAACTCATGGCTTGAAAATGGACAATTTGCAAAAATCTCTAATTCTGCAAGAAATGCTGCTGCATGTGGGTGGCTGCACATACATATTAGAACATCATGTTGAAACAGGTGTTTTGAACATCAGGGAGTTAAGAGATGAAGTTTTTAAAATATTTTACCTTTGATTAATATTATTTTTAAAGCCAAATGATCTTTTTAAAAGCTGGGGAATGAAATGCAATGGGTTTGGGTGTTTTACCTCTTCCCCCCCCTTCCCACTCTTGGATAATGTCACACAAAATCTGAGCTTGACTCAGTCCCTTCCCTGGTGAGGTTAAAATACACCACAATAATTTAACAGTGCAAGCAGACAGGCTGCTCCTCAGCACTGCCCAAAGACAGTCAGGATGCTGTGCATGGAAAAATCAGCTGTCCCAAAAGTGAGGAGGGCACTCAAAGCGGCTTTGGCTCATGGAGTGCTGCCTGCTGCTTTGTGAATGGAACCAGAACTGTTTGCATGTGTCTGTGTGTCTGTGTCAGGCCTTTTGTTTATGACTCCAGTCACTGTTTCCATTTCAGAAGAAATAAGATAAATCCTTCTGACATTCTAGCTCTTTCTCTTCTTGGCTCTAACTGATGCTGAATAATTCAGATTTGGCAAAGGGTTTTGTCTGCCCTGAAGTTGAATTTCTCAACGTTTGTTGGTAAAATTTGCCAACTTTAGTCTGGGCTGCAAAGGTTTTTACACATTTCAAACCTGAAGAAAAGCCTGTGTCGGTTTTTTTTCCAGGTCTCTATTCTAGTTAAAGATGATAATTTCTCAATAAGCCTTTCTGCCATTATAGGTCATTATGGTTCTCTATCTACATATAAGGCATATTATACATTATTTCCATTTATTACTCTTTAAAGCTATTTACCTGCATATGTAACAACATGTGTAATATTTTGGATGTGAATATCAAGAGACAGAACAGGACATTAAGACAGCACTGAAAGTTTTGTAGGGTTTTGCTTGTTTGGGGTTTTTTTAATGGGGAATCAGAGAGGACAAGTGTTGGAGCAGATGCTCTGGGTTCTTAACTTTGTACTATAAATACTTCTACATCAAAAAAAAAAACAAAGTCAAGCCTCTTTTCTTTTTGAGACAGAAAGGTGGGGAAAAGGAAAGTTAATATTAATGTGTAACACCTGATTGAGCAGCACTGTGGGTGCAGTTAATAAAAACAGTGTGCTGGGAGAAATTTGCAGGTTCAGAAAGTATCTTCTGCTACAGACAAGCCAGGGATTTCTCAGAATAATCACTACCAGTTCTGGACCTGCTTTCTCTGAAGCTATTTTTAGCAAAACAATCCAAATACAGGATATTTGGTAAGCATCATGCATCCGGTGTTTATCAAAAATAAAAGCTCCTGCATGATTTGCAAGGCTTTAAATAAAGCAAGAGGTTCCTGTGCATTGGAATTTGTATTGTTTGCTTGAGTGGCTGCACAAGCAGCTGGACAGCCCCAGCTACCTCAGCAGGGAGATGCCCTTGAGCATCCCTGCATCCCTCTGCTGGATCCACCCTGGCAGCTCCCTGTCCCTCCTGTCCTGAGCACAGCAACACGAATTAACTTTAATACATAAAACCAGCACTAACACGCGCAGAAGACACATTTAAACTAAGCTTAAATTTTAATTTGTTTAAAAATTCAGCTGGTTTTTGACCAGTGATGACAGAGCACATGTACAGCGTCAGTGCAGGGCAAAGTTCAGGGTGGCATGGCAGGCTTCGTTCCTACAGCCAGTGATTATTTATATTTTAATTACATTTTAACTAAATTTTAATGATATTTTAATTAGCTAGGGAGTGCTGGTGCGGCCCGGGGCCGCCAGAGGGCAGCAAGGGCCCGGCGCCCTCATTTCTGCTTTAAATTCATTTAAAAAGCATCAATAATGAGCCAAAAACTGCCTGTCCTTCCGAAATTTGTGCAAAAAAGGGTGGGGTTTTGTGGGGGGGTTTCTTTTGGTTTGTTTTTGTTTGTTTTTTGTTTGTTTGTTTGTTTGTGGGTTTGTTTGTTGGGTTTTTTTGTTGGTTTTTGGTTTTTGTTGGTTTGGGTTTGTGTGTGTTTGGGTTTGTTTTAGCTTAGCTGATGTAAAAACAGTGATTGATTGACTGATTGATGTCATTGATCGGTACTACTGGACATTCAGATTTGGGTATTGACTGCATTAGATCATAGCATTAACATTCCTTTGATCATCTGGGAATGTGAAGCTATTTCTAACAGCTATTTCTTTAAATCTGTGTTTCTTAGTTATTCTGTACACAATTGCAGGAAAACTATTTTTTTCCTCCTTTCTCTAGTTCTGATATGTATCTATTTATTTATCTGTGTATTTATGCACCAAGCAAATTGAGATTCTTTTTTCATTTCTTTCCTTGAAATTCTCTGCAAAATTTGAGTTTTAGGTATGCAGACATGCATGATAAAATAAAATATCATTTGATACTTGGTAGCAGAATAATCCATCCCTGCCTTTTGTTCAGGCCACTGTCAATTTGCAGCCTTGGTTTTAGGGGTGGTTTTGGGTTTTCTTGGTGGGTTTTTTTGTTTGTTTTTTTAAGGCCACTGAAATGGCCATCATGCAAGGGACAACTCACCCTGGTGCAATGAAAGCAAACAAGAAAAAAAATTAAAGCTACTAAGTCATGTTGCTGATGCTGTTGGTGTTCTCTGACTTAAATACTTTGCTAGGAAGAGAATAATACTGCCTATAAAAAAAATTAACTGATCAGGAACTAGGATATGATTTTTCAGGGTCTGGGATGTTTTTACTTTTTGATTTATTTACTTTTTGATTTATGGGCGTTTTTATTATTACAGGTTTTTTTCTTGCTATTTTCTCTAAGGTAGAAAAATATGAAATTTCCAGATCTTCGTAGCAACAAAAGGTATTGGCACATCTCCTTTATCATATGCTTTGTTTAGGCTGTGTGAGACTCAGCTCCTAAATTAAAACCACCCATTGCAAGCTGGTTTTTAGAGAGCTGATGAGTTAAATGAATCACCTGCTGAAGACACCTCATTCTCCTGATTGCCTGCAGCTGGCTCCTGGGTAAAATGTGTACCCTAAACACCTGGGGCAGGTTTCAGTTGTTAAGTATCCAGTCCTCTGTGTTGGTTTTTTTGGTTTTTTTCGGGTTTTTTTTGTTGGTTTTTTTTTTTTGTTCCTTGCAAGGGAAGTTTGGAGCTAGCAGATCATGTAGGACTGGTAGATCCACACATCGCTGAAGCTGCAGGTAAGAACCCGAATTATGTGGGCAGGGAAACTGTTTTTTGATAAATTTGGAGTTTAAAAATGTTGCCAAAATAATGCAGTAGCTTCTTTCCTCAGTGAAATCTGAAAAGGTGCAAAATTTAATTCATTTTCTGCTGGGATTTTTCTAGGCTAACCTGAAAGGAAAGGCTTAAGGATTAAGAGGGAATTTAATCTTCTAAACTGTCTGGATTTCTCCATCCCACCTTTCTGTGTCTTTTTTATTGTATTTTTTACTCCTGCTATGATTATTTTTTATTTCTTAGTCATTTTCTTACCCCTGCCTCCCTCCTGTACCTTTCCTACAGCTGCATTTCAGGCTCCACCTCAATTTCTTCACCCACTTCTGATTTCAATTCACTTCTAATTATTTTCTCTCTTACTTGGGTGGTAAGGCTCTAAATTATATGCAGAAAGAAAGTAAACATATCATATTGTAGAACTACATTGTCTTTGATGTCTGTGGGCAAAAAAACCCCCCACAAATACTTCACAGAATCATCACAGGATGGTTTGGACTAAAAGGGACCTTAAATATTGAATTATGAGGTTGATGGTGGTGGCTTTTGTGGGAGTAATTATTGGATTTTGGTTGAATTTTGGAGATGGAATTGAGCTGAGGAGGAAGGCCAGAACCCCAGGGTGTGGTGCCAGGGGAAAGAGTCACCCTCCTGTTTCTTCTGTCCTGGCACAAATTGGGTGATAGAAATTGGGTGACATTGAGCATATTTAGCTGCACCCTGCAAGGACAGGGTGACTGTCCTGGGTTGTGATGCAAATTAAAATTTCCCCAATGCAATGGGCAAAGTCTGAGCGAGCTCTCTGTCCTGGCCATTTATCTGTGCCAGCTGTAACTCAGCAATTTTCACTTTGGATTGATTGCAAAGCCTTGACGAGTAAGCTGAGAGGGAAAGTGCACAGGAGTTTTTTTGGTGCAGTTTATGGGTGGGCAGCAGGGGAATGCCAATGCTGCCTTTTTGTTCTACCACTTTTATATATATATATATATATATATCTAAAAGTATATATGTGTATATATATATAAATTAATTTTTAATTTCAAATTCAAATATATATATATATTTTTATATATATTTAATTAATTTTAAAAATTTTTATTGGGATCACCTGCTGGACATTTTAGGGTTGGAAACTGGGATCAGAGACTGAAAAAAAGTCAGGTGCACAGAGCTGAGAAGGAAGGTGCAAAGCCCCGGGCTGTGATGTGCTCATGGAAGGCTGCAAGGAGAAAGGGAGATGGAGCATCTGTGTGTGTCCTGGCACGTTTTTGTGTGCGAGGAGAGTGCCAGACTCTGAGAATCCAAGTGCTGGTGGGGATGTGTGCAGTTTACAGGTTGTGAAGGAAGGAAAATTGTCATTTGATTGTGGGGCGAACACAGCTTTGCAAATATATATAAGGGTTATGAGCAAATGTGTTGTCCTCGTTTATCTCTGCAAGATGTAGCTGGAAACTTTTCAAGTTATCACTTGTAAGGGGAAGGTCAATGACAGCTCTCCATGCTGGCACATTTTCCTTGTCGGGTTTTTAGCTGGAAACGATTTGGTTAAGCGATCCCGGGAGTATTTTGGGATGTGTAGCTGTAAGGGAAGTGCCCAGCACAGCGCAGTGTTCGGATTTATCTTTTAGAAGCTTTTCCATGGGAAGAGCTGCTGGAAGTTGAAGGTTTGTCACTGAAAAAGCCGCAATTCCCGTTCTGCGCGGCGGGGCATGAAGCCGGGGGGGTCGGGTCCGATCCTGCCGCTGTTTGCTGGACGGGGTGCGGGTCCCGAACCCTCGGGATTGGGATCGGGACCGGGATCGGGATCACGGCTGCGAACGGGAGGAGCCCCGGGACGCCGCCGGGCCCGCGGGCGCCGTCTGGCGGACACAGCGCGGCAGTGCATAGCACGGCCCTCCGGTGGGCGGCGGCGGAACAGCAGCGCCATTGGGGCTACAGTAAATAATATTTATTTTTATTTTTATTTATTTTATATTATTATTGTTTATATTATCGTTGCTTTTATTTTTATTTGTTTTATTCTTTTTTTTCCTCTTGTTCACATTGAGCCTCTCGCTGAACCCAAGAGATAAGCAATTTCTTGCCAATTTCTTGCTCCTACTGACCAACTGAACCCATCCCAAATAATTTGTTTTGTCCCAGTTTAGGCAGGGAATTCTTTTTTAGAAAAAAAAACCCCGAATTAAAAGACATGGGGTCTGAAGGGAAGGAGAGGGGTTCTGCATTAAATTAAAAAAGCACCAGGATAAGTAAATCTCTTGAACATCTCATATTCTCTCCCAGCCTGGCTTTTGTGTGATTTGCTCGATTCCAACTGCTCCCAGGGGATTTTCAACCTTTGGGGTTAAAATGAGCTGCTGAGCACAACAGAAAATAATGGGAGAACTCTCTGGATTGGGCAGTGGGAGCCTCTGTGTAGTGCTATGACACAAAACAAGGACAGACTGGCAGGGGAATACTGACAGTTTATTTCACAGAGCATTGCAGAGTTTATTTTGATCTAGGTCTAGTCTCATCAAAAAAGTATCGTCCTCTGGTTTTTTTTTCTCAAAAAAAAGGTAGCAAATATTCAGGACAATAACAGTCAGTGCATTATGAATGAAATTTGGGTCGTGTTTAAATAAAAGAAAAAAAAATTAATTGTGAAAACAACTCTTTGTTGGTTTGCTTTTATCACTTTCAAGCTTTTAAGCACATTAACCTTTCAATAAAGTCATCTCCAAGGATACAAACAGAACATGCAGGTGATCACCAACAGGTGCTGAGGTTTAACAACATCTCTCACTTGGCAATGACAATCCACCAGGAATGGTTCAATACAGCACCACATCAAAGGGAGAAGCAACTTCGTTCTCAAAATGCCTTCAAATCCACCAAAATCTTGCAGTTCTGCAGAACAAGACACGCTGCATTTCAGGGACTTGAGAGTACCATGGAGAAGGCCAGTATTTGGGGAAGGTAAGAGGAAGAGCTTATTCCACTTACACTCATAAAAACCTGGGGGAGATGCAATTGATTTTGGGTGGTGCTTTTTAAAGCATCAAAATTCACATTGTCATTATCAACATGTTTTTTTTCCACACAGTTAAGTTGGTCACTTTTGCCCCCAACTCTTAAGACACTAAGCCTGAACTCCAGGGTTTCAAAATGCCACTGGATTTCAGCTTAAAAGGATAGAGCAGTTCCAAAACAAGAAGAAACTGCTCAGGGCTGTTTCTCTCGTGGCTTTGGGTGTGGAATGTGATGTATATCAGCATTCCCCAGACTGCATTCTCCTCTATTTTTTTTCATTTTTTACCTTTTTATTTTTACTTATAACCTCTGGTCTAGTATTTTGGGTTAAAGCCTTTTGCATTGGAAACTTGCTGATGGGAGCCTCTGCCTTGAGATCCCATCAGGATCTGCAGCAAGACCATCACTCCTTTGGAGGACACGAGTGTGCAGCTTTAAGGATCCTGCTTTTACAGCAAGGAACAAAGGTCTCCTTGCAGGAATAAATTATATCCCAGGGCTGCTTTGCCTTCCAGACTATTTACAACTTCTTCACCCAGGGGCATCTCCTCAGCCCGGAGAGGGGGAAGCTCCCAGTGCACCACCACCTCCTCTTCCAGCAGGGAAGCAAGGAGTGACTGCAAATGCCACTTGGAGTGGCAGGCACTTCAGCCAGATCCCAGCAGTGATGGTGCCCGTGGCATTGCCTGTCACAAGCCGTGGCGGCTCCCAGCAGAGCCCAGCCTGGGGAGAAGAGACAAAAAAAGGGGGAAAAAAATACAAATCAAGAACTGCTGCCAGCAGAGACCAATCTGCAGCCAATGCTCAGGATTTGCCTTCAAAACTCTGGCAGGACATTTCAAGAAGGCCATTCCCCATGGAGCAGCCAGGCTTTGGGGAAGGAGGATGGGACAAGGAGCAGGTGCCCAAGTGACTGAGCCAGTGCAAGCCCTTCCCTGGCTCTGAACCTCAGCAGGGGAGAGCAGAGAGAATTCCTCTCCTAGGCAAGCTTCTCTTCTCCCAACAGCCTCCTGTTGCATCAGAGCTACAATGTCATTGCCCAGGAAAAGGGGAACGGGGGAGAAACAAAAGAAAAGAAACCGTAACAAAATCAACACTTCACAAGAACATCACAACATTCAGCTACACAGTCGCTGCACCAGGGGAAGGACTGGATTAGGGAAAGGGGGAGAAATGGGACACAGGTCCAATGGGTCCAATGTGTTGCTCCCAAAAACCCCCAAGGGGACTCAGGCTCTCACATCAAGATCCAAAAACTTCATCCATAAGGTTGAGGATTTAATGAACACAGTATTTCCACTCATGCCCTGGAAAAATTACACTCAAAAAAAAAAAAAAAAGACAAAAAAAAATTCAGATTTTCTACATATTTACAAAAACAAGCCCCCCAGCCTCACAACCAGGGAGGTGGAGCAGCCAGTGGTGGGGAGTGGGAGCGGGTTTCTGCCTGAGCAGCAGTTCCTCAGAGGTTCCCATCCCAGGGGAGGGAGGCAGGAGAGCACGGCTCTCGCTGCAGGAGCACGGCAGAGCCTCAGGTGATGGAAGAGCCTCAGTTGGTGGCAGAGCCTCAGGTGATGGAAGAGCCTCAGTTGGTGGCAGAGCCTCAGTTGATGCGCAGCTTGGTGTCCGTGGGCGTCACCAGCTCGTTGGCAAAGCCGTTCTCGGAGCAGAAGGACAGCTCGTCCGTGCTCTCCACGCCATTGTTGATCTCTGGGAAGGGCACAGAAAGCAGGGAGGTCATCCCAGGAGCTTCCCCCCTGGATGGAGAACTGAGCAATGCCAGCACAGGACATCCCTCTGATCCTACAGGGAATTAGGAACCTGCTCTCATTTACAGCCAGTTCTGAACATGCTCTGGATCCCCCCTGCCATCCCCTTCCCATCCCCCTACACCTGATGTCATTGTCACCAGCTGGGCAAGTCACCTGTGGGAGAGTGGTACAAAGTACCTGAACCTAATCCCTGCCCATTCTGGAAAAGGTCTGGCTCCTCCAGTCACTGGTTTCACTGGGAAGAACCTGCACCCACCAATGGTTTAATGGTGAAACATCCACTCTAAGCAGGAATAGCTGTTTCAGAGGCACAAAACTTCAATCTGCACCCCCCACCTCTAAGGGATTTTATGTCTAGGACATGTTAGGAAAGCTTAATTCTGCTGTGCCAAGCTGCTTTCCCTGTCTGGGTTCCCTGGATTTATACCTGATTTTCAGCACCTCTGGCTGGCATTTCACACAGTAAGCAATGTTGCCTTTTTGCTCTGTCTGTGCCCAGAGCACTAAACCCTGATCCCTGCTGGGCATCTCCAGACCCTAAATACAAAAAAAGAAAACCCATAACAAAGCTCAGGGGGTGGGGGGATTATATTCACATTCCTTCAAAGGTGAGCTTTCCAGCTTCATGCACCACATTTAACCTTTTAAAGCTAAACATTTCCATCTTTGCTCACAGTTTTACTATCTTTGGTGGAGTGTGATGGACATATTACCAATGTGTTCCAACAGAAATAAACTCTGGAAAGAGCATAAGGATATCAGGAATGCCCCTGAATTCCAGGTCTACCCCAACCTCATCACCATATTTGTGGTCACATGTGCCATTATCAGCGGGTTTTTTGTCCTCTGACAATGGTGAGTGGAGAAGATGTGGGACAGTGTGAGCTGGGATAACCTGGGAAGCTAAATGCAGGATTTCTGAGCTTATCAGTGCTGGGATGGGCGACAGACTCACAGAACAGTTTGGGCTGGAAAGGACCTTAAGGATCATCCCATTGCAACCCCCATGAGTCTCGCCCATATCCCACGAGTACAGTGCAGCAAGGTCAGCCTAGTCCCCTGACCCACAGCAGGAAAAACCCCATGAATCACGAGCAGCTCCTCCCTCAGTGGGGTGAGAGCTGAGGGAGGCACCAGCAGCCCCATCCCTACCTGAGAAGATCAGCTTCTCCTTCATGATCTTGACGTCCTGGCTGGAGCGGCGCACGGCGGCGCTGAGCATGATCTGCTCGGGGTTGTAGGTCCTGATGCTGCCCAGGCGCCACCTGCAAGGCAGGAACAGCATCTCAGGGACTGGCTCTGCACACACAGGAGCACCCTCAGTGCCAGAGACCCTCTGCTCCCTTGCACAACCCCATGTGGCAGGAGGATGTTCGGAGATGAGTGACCTCAGGCATCTTTAAGCACCTTGAGCACCCTAATTCCATCTGGGAATTAGACCCGTGGATTCACAAATCCATGAACTAATTTCCACAAGTAGCTGTCTCACAGCCCTCTCCAGCTGTGCAAAGGAGACAGAGGTGTTTAAACTTTTAGAGGGAGCAGAATAAGAGAATCAGCCAAGAAAAGAAACCACAAATTTTCCCTCACTGAGTTCCATGGTCAGGCTTGTGGGAGAAGAGAGCTCAGAGACAATTTAAAGTTTCAAACCTGAGACACAGCAAGGAAATGGCTTCAGATTGTATCAGGGGAGGTTTAGATTTGGTAGAGGAAATATTCCTGCCCCAAAAAATATTCCTGCCCAGGGCAGTGGTGGAGTGCCCATCTTTGGAGGGATTTACCAGCCACATGGATGTGGCACTTGGGGACACTGAGAGCAGCCCTGTGGCAGACCCCCATTAGGAGGGGAAGGTGGGCTGCTGGAATAGGGGAAAGCACAGCCTGGTGGGCTCAGCCAAGGCAGCTGTTCCCACCACAAGGGGATGATGTTTAGGCCAGGCTTCACAGCCCACACCCCACTGAGCCATCAGCAAATCCTACTCTCCCTGCTGCCAGAGCCAGGGATGCCCTGAAACTATTTGATGAAGAAACAGCAGGGATTTAGGGTGGCTTATGAGGTTTCTGATCTGCTGGCACCATCTAGTGGCTCACCCACACAAGAGAAGGTGACAAAACAATCACCTCCTCTTCCATTTCTAAACCCCTAGCCAGCCCCAAGAGCAGAAGATTTGAGGAGCCCACAAATCCCCAGCCTGGGTCTATGGCATCAGCCTGACAAATCAACATCCACAAAGGAAGTTCTGCAATATTTTTTCCCAGATAAATGCAGCTGGTGTCAGTTTTGTAGGGTTTCCACCCCCTTCCCAAGTCCCAGTGCCTGACACTGGGTGACCTGAATCAGGCTTTGAGCAGGGTACACAGATGAAAAGAAGGGGTGGGATGGCAACACGACACAACTCACAGACCCATGGACAGAAGCAATGCAGAGGAAGCACAAGGAGGGAAAAACACTGAAGTATAAAACAATTTTTTTTTTCTCTTCTATCATCATCATCTAAACTGAGCCACTCTGATCTGGAAGAACATATTTTTTGCCTTAGTATTCCCTGCAGGCAGATCTCACTAATGTGATTGCAAGATCTCACAGGATAAGACCCTCCTCAAACTCTAAATCAGGACCAAAACACATTGGTGCAAGTATTCTCTTTGCCCACCACACCAAGATTTTCAGCATCAAGTCACTCGGTGACCAAAAGTGACCCCTTGCCCACAGACCCCAGCTATCCCAGGGAGGACAGGGGTCCCTCTGAGGCACAGACAGCCCAGCCTCAAACATGTGCAGGGACCAAGGGCTTTTCTCCTGCTGCCCAGAGGAGCAAGCACCGCTCTGTGCTCTCCACTTCCCCTGGTGGCTGTGGGCAGAACCAGGGTGGTAAAACACACATGAGGAGATGGTGGCTCCTCTCACACAGGACTGAGCCACGAAAGGGTCACCCCATCTCTCAGGGGTGCTTTAAATATCCTCTCAGAAGGGCCACCAGAACATTTAACCAAGACTCCAACACCATGTGAAACCAACACTCTGTGCTGTGCTCAGAAGCCTTGGGGTCTTCAGAAAGCTGGTTGAATAGAAAAGAGCACCTCTCCTACCCCCTTGGACTCTGTGGTGATGGCCCAGGTTTGGGACAGCAGCGTGCAAAAAGGCCAGAGAGACAGCAGGAAGGTCCTGTTCTGGGAGGCTGGCGTCAGAGCAGACCAGACGGACACGGGGTGGGAACAGACTAAAAAATACTGGGACAACAACACAGAGACAGCACACACTGGGTTAGGGCCACGGCCAGACCCCGGGGTCTGGGGAGGGGAGATGCTCAATGCCATGGAAAGGGGGTGGGAGAGGAAAAATGGGGTTGTTTGGCACTGAGGTGGTAAGATGGAGCAAGCACAGAGCCAAGCCAGCTGCAGAGTCCCCCTCCTGTGCCAGCTCCTGCCTAAAGCCTGCCTTCTCCTCATCCATGGGCAAGGGGAGAGAGAAGGGGAGACCACCCGACCTCCCTGCACCCACAGCGGGGCTCAGCCAGCCCTGTTTTGGGGAGATGCCACGAGGCCAGAACACCAAAGCACCCCATGGACACCTGCAGGGGTCAACCCCGACCCCAAGGCAGAGGGTGGGGGCAACCAAATGCTCAGGAGTGCAAGGCCATGGCACAGAGCAGGAGCAACGGAGAAGGGAACACGTGAAGAGCTCGGTTTGAGTGGGGAGGGGGCAAAGGCTTTAGTGCAGACAAGTGCCAGCACTTCCTTCCAAAGGGTGGGAATGACTGGTGAGGGAAGGGCCAAAACGAGGAGAAATCTGGGGTTCTGACTGATGGCACCTCAAATCCAGCAGCCCAGGCTCAGTTCCCTCCCCTGCTGCAGTGCTCTTGTTTTCACACTGTATTTCCAGCTTCACAGTGGTGCAGCTCGGGAAGATCCCAATTGATCAGCCAAACCTTTCCAGTTATCAGCCCCATTCATTCAGACAAGTGCTACTTTGTATAACTGAATAGATTCCATTATTTTCTTTAGGATAGAGGCTGGTCTCAAACATCTCTGGTCAATACAGGAAGGAAGGGGATATTTTGCATGGGATTATTTCCACAGAGAAAGCATTACATCCTCTGGGAATCTCCCAATTACAGTGGGACCTCAGAACTGGGCTGTTTTAAAAGGCACTGACTTAGATCATTGTCACAGAAGGTCAGATTGCCTTCAAAACATCCACTGGCTTCAGCATCACACTTCCCTGGTGCTCATGGCTATGGACTGTGCAATGTTCACACCCTCATGGTCCCCTCATGAAGCCAGATGTTGGAAAGCATCAGAAAAGCTGCATCCTGCCCTGACCATCTGCAGTGAAGCCATAGCAGAGAGGGAGAAAGAAAGAGAGAAAGGAAGGTTGAATGAAAAAGAGAAAGAGGAGGAAAGCACCAGAATTACCTGATCATGTGATAGCTGTGAGATGCCAGAATGCAGCAGAGAGAGAAAGAGGAGGAACATGCACAACAGTCAGAGCAGTAAGAAAATAAACAAGGCAAAGAGGCAAAAAAAGGTTAGTTAGAAGTCATCACAGTTGGTATTCCCCCTCTGGAGAGGCTGCCACGATCCTGTCACTGGGGCTGGAGCAGAAGAGCAGCAGCAGTCCCTACCATGGCTGAGGAGAGAGAAGCCATGCAGAGGACAGAGCACGAGCACATTGAAGCAGTGCCCCTGCTCCCACCCACCCCCTCATCCCTGCATGAAGGAAGCAGCTCTGGTTTGCCCCAAAAAGGACTTGGGGGAAAAAACAAAACAACCAAACCAACCAAAAACACACCCAAAAAATCGACTATGACACTGAAGGCCAAATGCCAAGCCCCATTCCCCAGAGCTGAATCACATCAGCAGGTGGGAGTTGGAAAATTCTGCTCTGATTTGGTTTTGACACATCCTCACCCTGCTGCAACTCTTTCATGTGGTGGAGAAACTGCAACATCAGGGAAAGGGCTCCATCCTGCACAGGGCTCTTGGAAGAGCAAGCCCTTTGCTGCAGAAAAGTCCAACTTCTGGAGTAGAGCTTCGCCTCCTTCTTTCTAACTAATTATCTGATTTGATTTGCAGAATCATAACATTTCCCATAGTAACTCCCTGCCTGTGGCAGAGTACATTTGGAACTAAATGATCTTTAAGGTCCCTTCCAACCCAAACCATTGCATGATTCCATAATATTTCTACATCCAAACAGGAACAAAGTGATTTAAGACAACTGTAACACATTCTTTTTGAACACTGTAGTAGTGGAATCTCAAAATCCCTCCCCTCTTCTTCCTTTAAAGCACTGTATTGTCTTTGTCAACATCCCTTTCCCTAAAGCATTTACAGTTTCTCTTCCACATATTTTAGGAGCAAAGGAAGGCATCTGACACTACTAATTTGTGATCTCTGATTCTTAAAAGGTGCATCCAATTCTCCATCCCACCTTGGGAGTGGAATTGTTGTTTGCAAGGATTTTTTAATGAATATTTCCCCTGCTATTGCCATTCAAGAACTGAGGCTCAGGGCACTCCTCTCTCCCACCTCTACCCGACAATCTGGACAAAACCACAGGTCACAAACACACAAGAGCAGAGCTGTAACAGACTTACTTCTGGAATATAAAAACTCCTACAATTACAAGAAATGAAATGAGATCAGACGTGATCCAGATTAGGTGGTACTCGTCTGGAGGCTGCAAGAAAACAGAAAACAGGAGCAGACCTTAAACATTTGGGTTTGTGCAATCACAGGGAGACCACACATGGCTGGAGTTACCACTGAGGAGCAAGAAAAGCACAGAGCTGCAGGGGTCAGGTATAAATCACAATATTTATGACCTTCCTAATGCCAGGCTGTCATCCAAAACTATCAGGGGAAACTGCAAACAGGAACAATTTGAAACTCTCCCTCCTTTTTGTGCGCTGACATTTTCTCAGAGCTTCTGGGCTGAAAGTTTTCTATCTCAGTTGTACCTCAGGGTGAGGGCAAGATGACGTTTGGGAATCCAAGTCTGGGGGAAAACAGGGAAATATATCCATGTAGGGTCCATTTTAAGTGCAGATGGGACCTTTCAGGCACAGCCCCAAGCTGTAAATGTGATTTCTGTCCTTTTAGGCACTGGTAGGTCTGGTTCCAGTTGCCAATCTAAGTGGTCATCACACCAGCTGAACCACCATCACTGGGTCTCTGCTTATTGTCCAGCAATGGGGTAGCCAGAGGTAAATCCTCAATTTGGGATTCAGAACAGGCAAAAATCTCGTTTTACAACTTGGCCAAGAGACAGAGTCCTGGTCTGATGTTTCACGAGTGTGGCTGCTTCTCCTGCAACTCTTAACAGCTGCTCAGCAGGTCTGCAAAGGTGCTCTTCCCTCAGAGGAGAACTGGAAATATCCTGTGGGTTAAATAGGGAGTGCAATGCAATCTTCAAGGATGCCACCCAAACTGATGGGATTGTGCAAGAGGAACATCAATTCATTAACATCTCAGGGCTCAGCTGGACAAAGCAGAAAAACCCTCAAGCCCAGCCAAACCTCCCTGGAAAACCTCTCACCTCCACACCCCCCCCAGAGCATTTCCTGGTGCCAGAGGCTGCCAGGGTGGTGCTTACCATGAGCCAGATGGGGAAAGGCACCTTGCGGAGGAGGTGGGAGCTGTCGGAGGTGACCGAGGGGACGCCGGCGCACCAGAGGATGGAGAACAGCCAGGGCTCGTTCACCGTGTACAGGTTCACACTCAGGTTGGCCATGCTGTAGTCCCTGCCAGGGCACACACAGGGTGACATGCAGGACCCCACCAAACCCCATCTCTTGCCATCAGCCCCAGCTGGGTTTATGTGGTTTGAGTTGTGGGAAGTTTTTAACAGGGTGTGGGCGCCTCGTGAGCAACCCAAAGGCGCTGCAGGGCAATGGTTTGATCCTGACAGCTTTCCTCATTTCTTGGCTGCTGTCTGGCACAGGCCACAGACCATCTCAGATGCTTCCCCAGGAATGATGGACATGGTGTGTTTCTGGAACAACCATCTCATCGTGCTGATGCGAAATCAGCATCTGCCTCAGACTCCTGTAACATTTCGGGGGCAATCTGCTTAATTAAACACTGACAGACCTGTCTCCAACATCACCTCCTACAACTTCCATGCCCTTGGTTTGGGGACAATTGCAGAGTTACAGCTTCCAGCCTCCTGAGGTCATTTCCAAGCAGCTAAAACTGCCAGCAGCAAACCAAGCGCTGGCAATTACCTGGTACCCAGATAATTCACATAAATTGCTCTGTTTCCTCATCTATGAAGCAGAAGCATCAACAATCTCCCTCACACGGGCAGCACAGATTAATCCCTGCAATTTAACACTGGCAGAACACTTGGAGGTGGAAGGGCATACAGTGCAAGACATAGACATCTCCCAGCTCTCAGCAGGAACAAGGTACTCCAAAGGGGTGCTCAAGGGCAGGGGTGCTTGCAGCAATGCTGCATCCAGGCGCTGGATTTGGGGGAGAATTGAGAGAACTGTGTTAAACCAGGGCTGCAGCAACACTTGGCTGGGCACCACAGGGTTCAAGAAACATTCAGGTGACAGCTCTTATTTTGGAGACAGCTCAGGTGGGGTTGATGGGAGATTGGGGCTAAACTGGAATAGATGAGTGAGTGGGCATAGAGCCCTCTCCATGGGACAGAGCAAACAGGAGGAAAAATAAGCAGGGATTATCCTGCAGGTAAAGCACAACCTTGGTCTTAAGGGTGAGGAGCTGGACCGGCTGCTGGCAGCCACAGAAGGACACAGCTGATCACCCCAAACAGGGCCATGCCCTCAAACAGCTGCAGGCTCAGCTCTTCCCTACTTCAGCTCTGACATGCAGCCAGACAGCTCCTTTGGAGATATTTCTCTTCTGCAAACCTGTTTAATTTAAATTTTAAAAACCAGAAAAGCCCTACTAGAAACAATCTGCCCTCCCTGGGAAAGAGGGCAAAGCTGGGAGCTAAAATACCACACAGTTCACATACAGGTTCAGGCAGGACAGGAACCCCTTACTGTACCAGGGCCATTACAGAGAAGAGCTAAATAGATGATACAGGACAGGAGTTTCGCTTTCTGCAAAGAGAAATTTCTGAAAGAGAATATTCAGACTTTGGGCTAATCAAAATTCCATGCTGGCAGCTCTGGAGCAGACAGAGGGCAGCTATTAATGAGGATGAAGCAGCACTCAGAGGGAGCTCAGTGTGAAAGGCCTTCACTTTTTCCCAGAACTGTGAGTGCAATAAGAATCAGCCAATTCATACATTTTTATTTCAAAGAGGCTCATCATATCCTGAGGCAGCATGTAGAGATGTCAGAGGCAGCTGTGCATTCCCAGAAACAGCCTGGATTCCAGATGATGGGTAGGGAAAAGCTTGCCCAGCTCAAGCTTTCGAGAGCAAATCCATCTGGAAAGATCCCTGTGTTAAGCCAGACAGGCTGGGATGCTCAGGAAAGGATGCTGAGGGCTCTGGCAGTACCTGACCTCCTCGTTGGTGACCTTGGTGTAGCGCAGGTTGAGCTTCACGATGCCCTTCTCCCTCAGGCGCTCTGCGTCCAGCTTCAGGCCAGAAGTCTGCTGGAAACCAGGAGCAACCTGCCTGACCAGCTGCCTCTCCGTGTCTGGCAGCCACATCACCTGTGGGGGGAGCGAGAAAGGGCACAGGGTATGGCAAATGTGGTTCCCAAATCCAGCCCAGGGCAGGGAATTCCATGAGCTCACACCGTGATTCCAAAGCATGGCACATCAACAGCTCACGCTCAGCTGCAAGAGGGAAAGCGGGTCATGGAACCACAGAGTGGTTTGGGTAGAAAGGGACCTTTAAAGTCATCTCATTCCAACCCCTCACCATTCCAACACCTTTCTCTAGCTCCAAGCCCCAACAAGCCTGGTCTTAATAACTCAGTGACACTCATCTACCAAAGCATCAGAGCAGCACAGAAGCAGCCACATGTATTTTCAGCAGGGAACCAAAAACCTGAGGGAGAAATCTCACCTTACATCCCCACATCTACATTTTAATGATCCCTCTCTTGCTCTTCATCTCCATCTCTGTTGTGACCTTAGTGGGGACTTAAAAAAAAAAATTCCTTATACCCAGAAAGAAAGAACCTCTCCTGAGCTGTACCAGATGCTCCATTCCAACCTCTGTGCCCAGCACAACTTCCAGTGATGCCCCACTGGAGACACACAAGGATTCATGGAAACCATAGGGATTTTGGAAATATCCCCAAGCCCACAGAACTCACAGCCTGCTGCCGAATCCCCGATGCCAGGATGGTTTCCAGGGTGATGTTGATGTAAGTGCTGTAGTAGGGATGAGCTGCTGGCAGATCCTGGAAGTTCAGGATGAGGGATGTGTTGTCCTTGATCACCTCCAGCATATCTTCCAGCTTGCAGACTGACTGGTTGGCAGCCTCCAAGTAGTCAGCCCTTGACAGAGACCCTGCTGTCCAGAAAGGGTCATTCTGGAAGCAAAGCAATCCCAGGATTATTGCCACAAAGCCCAGGATTCCCTAGTGCAAAGACTTTCTTACTTTCTCCTTGTGGAGACGATTGTCCCAAAATCAAATTCAGAAAAAGGGGAACAGTGTATAACATGCTGGTTTTTCTGTCTTTTTTATAATCATATTAAAAAGTGATTATAATTGGGGGTCTTGAAGTTCTTTGTGGTGTCAGCCAGGCTTGAGGCCCCTTTTTCCAGAAGAGGTGCAGAAAGACAAGACGGCTTAGACCAAGCCTAAGTTTAGGAGAGACAGAACTAAACATGGTCCAGCTTCACCACACCACCAGGGAGATTGACCTACACCTTTCCCCCTCAAAGGCGAGCTGGGCAGGAGCTGTGATCCCATGGATCCCATGGCTCCATGTCACCCACCTGCAGGAACCACTCCCCAGCGTTGAGCTTTTCCAGGTCAGTCCAGTTGAACATGGAGCAGTGCTCATAGGCGCGCTCTGGGAACAGCTCCTCCACGTTGGTTGTTCTCCTGAGAGTCTTGTCATGCATCAGAAAGGGCACCCCATCATAGCTGCAAACACAGACCCTCTTACAGGTGTGGAGGAGAGAAATTCCCCTTCCCATTCCAGCCTCTCTTACATCAAAATCCTTGGGAAGGTCTCAACCAGCCTAGAAAAATCCCCAGCATCCTCAACAGGAAGATCTCTCCTAGATACGTGCTGGGTGCTGGCAGTCCCTCCTGCGCTGACACAACACTGTCCATGCCTCATCCACTTTTATCCCCTCAAAAATGTAAAACTCGGGTGGCTTTGACAAGAACACCCACCCTGAATGCTCATCAAAGCTTCTGCAGCTCCCAAAAACATCAGAGGTTTCCCTGGATGCACAGAGACACGTAAACACACAGCAGGAAAGAAAGGGAATTTTCAAAGCCTCTCACATTAGGCTTTCAGCAAGATGCAAGGCTCCCAAACTACCAAAAATGCTCTGAAATTGCCTTCTCCAATTGAAAACTGGTTTTGTGCCCACATGAGTTAAGTTCATGCTTAAAAAAAGAAAGAAAAAACCCCACACCTCTCAGATGAAACTAAGCAGGCAAATGCATGCCCTGAGGTATTTAAGTAATCTGGATATTACAGAATAATGGTTCTGGAAAGCATAAAAAGCTCTTTAAACTTTCTTCCACTCCATTTTCTGTGACCAGATCAGTGGTGAAACCACACAGGGTAGTGACAGTTTTTATCAAAGGCAAGGGAACAGTTGTCTGCGCCCAGGAATCAGAACAAACCCAGCCTGGCAGCAATGATATTTTCCAAAGCAAGGAGCCCATGTTCCTAACAGGAGACTCAGAAAAAGTCTGAAAAATGATGGGGTGAAATAACAAATCCCATTTGAATTAGGAGACAACCCAGAGCTGTTTCCTAGAGGGAAAATTAAACCCAATTTTAGAGGATGGAGCAAATGTTGCCTCAGCTTTACCACTGAGGCAACATTTGCTCCATCCTCTAAAACTGTGAGAAGTCCCTTCTGACAAAGGTCACTGGCACCTTTATTTGCTATTTCTGGCCTGTGCTGTGGCACCTCCTTCCCCCAGCCCAAAGGAACTCGCTGACACGGCAATCCCACGCTGCTGCAGTCAAAGGGTTTAATAAATACAGTTAAAAATAAAATTAAAAAAAAAAACCCAGTAACTGCACTATGAAGAGTGTGGAGGGCTTAAAAGTGCCAGGAGCTCGAGTTTAACATCTCATAGAAGAGCAGAGCACTGCTAAGCCTTAACCACAGTGCAGAAATCCTGTGGGGCACTTGACATTTGCTCCCTCCTTTCCAATCCTTCCCTCCCAGCACCACTCAGGCCAACCACAGAGTCTTGGCAGGCCCAGGTTTGAAGCAGGAATTCAGAGACAGCAAGCAGAGCTTTAGAAGAAGAGATGTGGGAGGGGGTGGAAGAGAAAGAGGAACACGCAGCAATTCTGGGCTCCCTCTGCTTGGAGCAAAGCTGGCTTTCCAGCTGCTCTGGGATGTGGGGTGGGTGTGGAGCAGGATGTGATGGCTCTGAGTGCCTGTCCAAACTGCCCACCCATGCTGGTACATGTCTAGAAGAACATGGAAATATTCCAGGAGGGATGGAGCCATCCAGCCACAGGAACAAAGAGCATCTCCTGAAGGATAAGGACAGCAAGGGCTGTTGTGCTACAAACCCTCCCCAAGGGTGCTGCCTGCTGCACCAATATCCCACTTCTCAGTCTGAAAATCGGTGGAATCCTCTTCTTCTGAAGGCACATGGATCTCTTGGAGAAGGCTCAGGAAATTGGGCCATCAAGGGCATTGTTGAAGCCTGGAGTGCTCCTCTGGCATGGCTGCTGAGTGGCAATGGGGAAGGATCTTGGAGCTTTTCCAGCTCTCCTCCTCCTAAAGCCCACCTTTCTCCTTGGCCAGTGTTAATGGATTCAGCCATGTGAGCCAAGTGCTCATCTGGGAACTGGACATTCAAGTACTTGTCCCCTCACAACAGCTGATAAACTCATTTTGGAAAAAACAAAAATTGTATAACATACATCCCAATTCATACTCCATCCTTCCACAGTGACCTTGCACTCACCAGTGGGAAGAAATTCCTTCTGTTTTTAAATCATTTTCTCTCCAAAAAATTTATACGAAGTAAAAAGAAAGCAATTAAAAATAAAACTTCCTCGTAGCAGGCAAAAATATCTGTCCATCAACACAAATCTCAAAGCAGTCAGGGAAAAAATATCTCCTTTGAGTCTTGCTTGTAAGTGGTACTGGGACAAACCAGGAGCAGGAATATTAAGGAACTATCAAACTGCTGGAACAAAGCATGGCTCTGGAAATAACCCTCTCTAAATTCTAACTGGTCTTGGCCACTCAGCTCAACATTTGCCAGCAAGAAATGACTTTCTGACGGTCAGCACCCTCCTTCCCTAAAGATTAATGCCAGAGGAAGAGGAGAAGGAAGGGCTTCCTCCTGGTGCATTCTTGGGACGGTTTGTCAAGGCTGGTGAAAACTCTGCTGTGCAACAAAGTCAAATTGGAATTTCTACAAAGTCCAATTGGAATTTCTGCTCTTTCTGCACCTGGGGTATCCCAGGAGAAGCCACATTGAAGCAGCTCTGGCTGTGTTTTACTGGAATAAACCAGGCTCTAGGATAAACTACAGCCTTATTGCAAATGAAGACAACAAAGAGATCCAGGTTCCCTCGTTTGGACAAGCCCACCTTTCACCATCACCTCAGTGAAATGATCAGCATTGTCTGACAGAAACAGACAGGAGTTACTGGATGAGTTCTCCAGGACAGCCCTTCCCAGTGGGAAGAAGCTGCAGTGCCCAGACTCTGGAAATGCTGGACCATTCCTGCTTGGATTATGCACAGAGCAGCAGTGACCTACCTCAGTACCACATCAGCCTGCACTCCAGACACCTTCTGCTCCACTGCCTTCTGGAAGGACATCAGAGTGTTCTCTGGTGCCAGCTGTCAGGAAAACATAAAAAAAAAAAAAGCAATGAGAGATCAGTAGCATGAGGGAAGTTTACAAAGCAGTGTCAGCAAGGATGCGGGGAGAAGGGTTTGGAGATATCAGGGACCTAAAATGTTATTACTCCACATCTATCTGTGCCCAAAAATTCCTGTCTCTTCCATGCCACAGAGAACAACTAGACCACACATTCTGAAAGATACATTTTACTCCCACTTCTGCTCACTCCATAAAGTCATCTATTAGTCTAAAAATCAGAGATTTTCTCTAATAGAAAATGTCCTAGTTAGTTTTACTAGCAATTTAAAAAATAGCCTTAAGCCTAGAAAATGTATCCCTGTGGCTACCAGAGAAAAGGACTCGGATTTTATTTGAAATTCCTCCCTGTTGAATGGAGCAGATGGTAACAGAATTAGGGTTTGTTTAAAATAAAAATGGTGTGAAGACAAATACTTTGCTGTTCCACAAAAGCAGTACAGTGTAGCTGTTCCCAAAACACCCATGAAACAACAGGCAGACCAGAAAAAAAATATTGACAACTACAGAAAAAAAAAATGGCAGGTTTCCTGCACATCAAAATAAGGTTATTTTTGAAAAATAAATTACTTTTTCCACATTTTTTCAGGTTTAGAGCACCTGTAACACCCTGTTTTTCCACCAGCAGGATCAGTTCCATCAGGACACAATGAACATTCACATCCCACAATTTACTGCAAAGGGGAATAATTAACAGCAAAGGCCCAACTGCACCATGCAAGCAAGATATAATAATAAAATAATGTAAATAAATACTAAAACTGGCTTAAGCATCTAGAGTGGCTGTAAGAGATATTTGCTTTCTGATCACCTCACAGGCTCAGGTCAGCAAAGCTTTGGGGTAAAATAAAATAATCAGAGCAAATGTCAGCCCCAACCCTCACCCAGCTCTGGTATCTCAGCACGGGATTCCTCTGGCTCCAGCCACACATCAGCACAAGTTCATTTCTACGTTTGCCCAACAAAAGCAGCACAGAGCCACATTATCTTCCCAAAGCAGCTCCCAGTCGAAGCCAGACTTGTTTGGGCCAGGAGAGACGCGACAGCCCTGGTGCCCAGCTGGGTCACCCAAGGTCGATCAAAGAGGAGCTGTGCACACATTCCTGGAGCTCTGCACACATTCCCAGAGCCCTCCATACATTCCCAGAGCTGTCAGCAGAGAGCAGCAGCCACAAGGAGCTGGAGAATCCCAGCCACACTGGCTCACATCACCTTGGGCTGCTGTTACCACCTAAGGCATCCCTTCCCAAGCAGCCCAGGTTTCTGCAGGGTAACCCTGCAATGGTCCCAGAAAAACCTCTCCTCCAAAGCAGGCTGGGAGAGCACGGCTTGTTCAGCCTGGAGAACAGAAGATTCTGGGAAAATTCAGCCTAAAGGGGCACTGAGGAGACCTCACTGCAGCCTTGCAGTACTTAAAGGGGAGTTGGAAAAAAGGAAAACACATTTTACACAGACAGGACACAGGGAATGGCTCCCACTGCCAGAGGGCACGGATGGATGGGATTTTGGGAAGGAATTGTTCCCTGTGAGGGTGGGCAGGTGAGGTCCTGGCACAGGGTGCCCAGAGCAGCTGTGGTTGCCCTGGATCCCTGGCAGTGCCCAAGGCCAGGCTGGACAGGGCTTGGAGCACCCTGGGATGGTGCCCATTCCAGAGCAGAGGAATGAGATGAGCTTTCAGGTCCCTTCCAACCCAAAGCATCCTGTGATTCTGTGATCAGAACCCTTCAGGCAAAGACAGATCTCCCTGTGAGCAGGTGCTGAGTCCCCAGGCTGTCACCCTGACAGGAATAATTGCTTTTCCCAGTGAATCCATCCCAACCTGCCCTCTGCAGCTGCTGAACCTCTGCACAAAGCACTGACACTCATGACAAAACTCAGCAAACATCAACCAGAAAGCCAGGAAAAATATCCTCAGAGATGGCACCACTCTGGAGGCAGCATTGCTCTGTACCAGGGGTTTATAAACCCTGAGATGTGAGGGGTTTTGTGAGAAAGGAAAATCTGAGATACAGGCATTTCCATCCTCCCAGCCTGTCTATTCCTCCAAGAAGGAGGGAGCTGAAGCCCCAAATTAAGCATGTTTAAGGCAAAGATGCATCCAAGTGGGGCAGCTGTTACAGGAATTAATTGCTGAGATTTAATTGTATTTTCTTAAAAAGGCTTTACAGCTAAACTCCCATAACTCAAAAAAATGTACAACCTTTCTGCTTGTATGTCTCTCTGCATCTCTCCAGGTTTTTTAAAGGGATACCTGCTTGGTACAATATATTCAGCTGTGCTATGTCTAAAACCTAAATCCAGGTTTATAACAAGGGATACAACCAATTCCTTAAGGGAAAGAAACCTTGGGGCACAAAGCAATGATTTCCAAACCTCCTCTCTTTTATAAACCATGCCCAGGTACTGAGAGCCAGACAGACCCAGCTCAGGATTTCTAGCAGCTCTTCCTCCTCTCTGTGCTTGGTTTGAGAGACTCATCCCCTGCAAAAATCAGGCTACTATTCATTTCTTCCTGCTGCAGAGACACAGCAAGTAATTTCTAGAAAATTACAGCAACTGAACTCATTTTGGTTATTTTTGTGCTTAGAAATCCATTGCAAATGCATTCAAACAGAGACAGGAGCTTTGGGGACCTTCCCTGAAGATTATGAAACTGTGTCAGAGCAGCACAGCCTGGCTGCAGCTGGACATCACCACATTTGTGTTTTTCCCTTAATTAGCCAGGCCTTAAAAATAAACTTATGGCATCATTTGTTGGGGAGGTTAATGAAGAAGCCTGGACAGAAGAACCAAATTTTATTCCAAACTAATTGCAGCCACTGCAAACATCTGGCTGGTCTAGGGAAAAGTGCCCCTGGCCATGGCAAGGGGCTGGAACAAGGTGGTTCTGAAGGTCCCTTTCAGCCCAAACCATCCTGGGATTCTGTGATTATGCACTAAAGGATCTGATCTTTTGTTTCATCAACAAGATTTAAGTTTTCTTGTCCTTTTGGAAATATGGCCATCGTTTTAATGTATTTTTCATTAATTTTTCCCCTTTATTTCTCCAGTATTAATCACTTTGTGAGCCACAAACTGGACCAAAGAACCCCACAAGGATTAAAGCGATATCTAAGAAACGAAATCTTAGAAATGAAATTTCATCTAAGAATTTTCTTTTGTGTAAAACAATGCCCTTTGGAAGTTCCCTGTGTGGGGCTTAGTGTGGAATCTGCCAGGCCACTGGATTTCAGTATTAGTGTCCCATCGTGCCAGGTGAGTAACAGCCAAGGCAATAAGAGTTCTGTTTAAAACAGAAAATAAAATAATGTCTGTAATCCCCATATTTTAGAGAACATCCATAACTAACCCTGCCCATAGAAGGGGCTCAGAACTCAATGGTCTCCAAGGTCCCTTCCCACAAAAACCATTCTGGGATTATGTGACCCAAATTTTCAGTAAATTCCTCAACCTGACTGAAAGGAAGTGAAAAAACACAAAACAAACCAGAAAAAAAAAAATAAAAACAACAAAAACCAACCCTACAATGGACAAGAGGATAAACTCATAAGCAAGAGCCATTAGGGATTTAATAAGTAGATGCAGGAGATGAGACCTCATTATTGTACTGCCCACACAAGAAAGCTGAAGCTTGATTTAATGAAAGAGGACCTGACCTGACACAGATTTATTTCCCAGACAAACCCTCCTCCTGCTCTGGCAGAAGATGTTCATTGTGAGGGTTTGCTGCTATCAGTCAGACCAGCAGGCAGGTTAACTGCTCTTATTTTTAATATGTAATGGACCTGTGCAGCAAAGCCACTGCTTCTGGATTTCACCTGCACAAGCAGCACAAACCAAAGCTCTTCAGAAGCCTGAAGAAAAAAGCCACCCCAAACAGATGGGTGGAAGAGAAGGAGAATGGAAGAGAAGATGAAGGGAAGGATCCCACAATTCTGTGAAAACCAGCAGCCCAAAGAATGCAGTGGCACAAATCAGCCTTTTGTTTGCACCTCAAACATCTGGGGGGTCACTTGACTCTGGGTTCAAGCCCTGCTTTATTTCCACAGCAATCCCAGGCAGCAGGAGTGCCTCCAAACTGTGTTTGTTGTACCCATCCCTGGAGAGTGGCAGCTCCAGCAGCTCCAGGGTCACTACTCACCATGGGAGCCCCACGGTGCCCCAGGATGGCTGGCCTGGGTGCCAGGGCCTTCTTCTCCATGATGCAGGGCGAGGAGATGGCCAGGGGCACGAGGTAAAGTGCAACCACAACTGCCAGGTATGCAGTGAACATCAGCATCTGGGAGGCTGGGGTGGGGAGAGACACAAAGAGGTGGTGAAAAGGCTAGCCCTGACCTCCTCACATCACAGCAGCAAAGGCAAGACTCCTCTGTCTTCCTCCACTGATCTACTGTCAGGGTTTAGGAAAAAAAACATTAAAAAAAATAAATTCAAGTCCTGAAAGAGGTTTTCACTCCATTTTGTATTGGGAAAACAATAAGTCAAGTGAATTGCTTCAACCTCCAGAGATGTAGCTCAAAATGTTGTTGGCATTTCCACCCTTTGGGTGGGACAGCACCAAATTTTGCCCTGCCTGACATGAGAAATAATTCCCCAGTCACACACAGCTAGAAATAAGCCATGGCACCACCTCAGTGCATTGAAAGTTTATATTGGTGGTTCACCAGCACCATCCACTTCAGCCAGGGCAAAGCCACTTCAGCAGCTTCTGCCTTGAGATTTGCACCAGAAAAATGCAATCATGTGTTACTGAGCAAGCTGGAGATGTTTAAATAAATCCCTGGGCTGTGACAGAGCTGCAGTGCTTGGGGCCAGATGAGCAGTACTGCCTCCCATGCCACCCAAATTCCATTTATCAGTGACTTCCCAGCAAGCCCAGACTCCCTGAGAATCTCTGGAAGGTGCTGACAACAGAATCCCCCCCTGTGCCCCACAGGTGTCTGTTCCTTCTGAAAAACAACAGGCACCTCTGAACACCTGAGATATCTGGAGCCACTTGAAACCACAGATGTTACAGCAGGAGACTTGGTTTTTTAAAATTTTTTAAAAAATTATTATTTATTTTGCAAACTCATGAAGGTTTTGGAACTCAAGGGATAACCTCCAAAAAAGAAAAAAAACCAAACCAAAACAAAATGAAACAAAAAAAACCCCAAAAAACCAACAAACCACTTAAAACAAATATTTGCAATGAATGCAAGATAGAGAAGGTAGTGGGTTTTTTTATTTTTAGGCCTAGCTCAGCTCCTGGCCACAGCTGATCTGGTTTCACTCATAAATAGGCTCCTTTTTTGCTTCCAGCATCTAATAGGCTCATTCACACATGTTCCCAGAAGGCAGAAAGTAACTCTAGGAACTCTGCCAGGGATTTTTTTCCTCCATCACTCAGGGAGCACTCCAGGAACTCAGTGACACCTTGCTCAGGGACCTGATGCTGTGTCCTGCACCTTGAAGGTGTCACCAGCACCCAAACCTGCAGGCAGACACAGAATGGGATCCTGACCAGGCTCTGAAAATTCACTTTAACCAGAAAAAAAAAAAAAAAAAAAAATTTGCTCAGGGAAAAAAAAAAAAAGCTGAAGTGCCACAAAGAAAGGGCAAGAATAGGCTTGCACCAAGACCTGCAGCTGTTTCCAAAATATTAAAATCCTATTTTTCTATTAAAAGTGACTAGAGGTTCTCACAGATATTTTGTTTTTTTTCCTTTTATTTCTAAACCACCATGTACTAAAAAGCCTGTAAACTCTTCCAGGTAAGATAAATTCCATGAGTCAAATGAGTCTGAAATAATCTTAAGATCAAGAGATAGCACTGTTTTTTCTTAAAAACAAACAAAACAATCCAGGAACAGAAAGAGAGGAGGAAAACAGCTTCCTGGCTTATTGAAATAATTAAAAAAGGAAAAGGAAAAATGAGAAACAAGGGGGGAAAAAGAGAAACAAGGGGGGGGGAGGAAAGAAACAAGGAGGGAAAAAAGAAACAAAGGGGAAAAAAGAGAAACAAGGGGGAAAAGGGAAACAAAGGGGGGAAAAGAGAAACAAGGGGAGGAAAAGAGAAACAAGGGGGGAAAAGAGAAACAAGGGGGGGAAAGAAACAAGGGGGAAAAGGAAACAAGAAAAAAGAGAAACAAGGGGGGGAAAAGAGAAACAAGGGGAAAAGAGAAACAAGGGGGGGAAAAAGCGAAATAAAAGGGGGAAAATAGAAACAAGGGGAGAAAATAGAAACAAGGGGAAAAAGAGAAAAAAAGGGGGGAAAAGAGAAACAAAGGGGAGAGGAAGATAAACATGGGGAAAGAAAGAGAAACAAGGAGGGGGAAAAGAGCAAAGAGGAGCAGCCAGTGGCCACCCTGCAGGGACAAGAAGGTACTCACTGGCTTTCTCTGTCCGTGCAAACTGCCCTGCCACCAACCACGACAGTGCTGTGACAGCTGCCAGGGCTCCTATATGCAAGAAAGGGGCTGTGGCCTGCAGGGCACAAGAACAGGAGAGGAAAACGTGATTAAAAACACCCCAGCACCTTGGAAATTCGTTGGTTTTGCAGGTTCTGTTTTGGCCATTGCTTCTTCCAAATGCTGCCATTGCCTCTGGCTTTTAGGCTGCTCTGAAGGGAAAGGAGGAAATTCCCTTTTAGGGGGAATTTTTCCCTCAATAACACAGATATTTGGGAAAAGGGCTGCTGGAGGGAGTCCAGAGGAGGCCACAGAGCTGCTCCAGGGCTGGAGTCCCTCTGCTCTTGAACCAGGCTGGGGAGTTCACCTGGAAAAGGCTCCAGGGACAATTTATTGTGGCCTTTTAGGACTTAGTGGGGGTCTATAAGAAAATGTGGACAGATTTTATTAGTGTCAGCTGCAGTAGGACATGAGGGAATGGTCTCAAACTGGAATAGTGTAGGTTCAGACTAAATATAAGGAAAAAAATTCAGGATGAGGGTGGGCAGGCCCTGGCACAGAGTGCCCAGAGCAGCTGGATCCCTGGAAATATCCAAGGCCAGGCTGGACAGGGCTTGGAGCACCCTGGGACAATGGAAAGTGTCCCTTCTCAAGGCAGGGGGTGGCATTGGATGGGGATTAAGGTCCCTTCCCACCCAAACTCTTCTGGAATTCTCTGAACACACTGGCCTGTATCAGCAGGGAGCAGCACCATGACACAAAGCTGGAGATGGATCATCTGAGTCGTGCTTCTGCTCTCCAACTCCCTGCCTAAATCTTAAAAATACCCCAGTAAAACAAAGCACTTCTGAGAAATGTTAGTCACTTGTGTGAATGCCATTTCCACCCCCTGCATTTGCATAGATTTGCATACTCCCAAATACACGTCAGTGGTCACCTCCTAAGCAAAAGGGGGAAAATATTTTTGGACTTCTTTTTCTGAGGAAGAGGGGGAAAAAGGAACAGAGAGCAGCTCTGTAAGAAATTAAATTAGTAGGTATTTTCCTTTCATACTTCTCTAGCCCCGCAAGACACCACAAATCTTCCTTAAAACAATTTTCTCATTGCCAAGATTTCAATCTGAGCTGTGACAACCATCAAGACAGAGTTTCACCCTACAGAAATACATCAATCCCATGGAATCCAGCTGCACTGGCCCCTTTCCTCCCCCAGGGAAGCATCCTTGCAAGCAACTTACCTGCAATGAAATAAAAACCATCTCCCACTCATCATCCCAAAGCTGTGCTATCGATGACATGGTCACCACAGTAGTTATCAAGGTTGTCACCAGGCCAATCTGCAAGAAACCAGGGGGTATTTACAGGCTGGAGACTGTGGTTGTTATAAAAATTAGGTTGGGATATTTATTACAGGTTGGGAAATGGAGAGAGAAAAGCTTAGCATGTAATAAAAGGTCTGAAAAAAAGACTCACAGGGAAGGAGGTTGGGCTCATGTGCTGTTATGTTAGAGCAGACACTGGGGCTGGGGAAGGGACACTGGTGGCACTGAGGTGACAGACCTCGGCCCCCCAGGACCTCCCTCTCTCATGGAAGCCCTCAGAGATCCGAGCAAAGCAGTCAAAAAGAAAACTCAACCTCCATGGTGAAGGTAAAGAGTTCAAACCAAGGAAAAGTGCCACAGAAATAACTCCAGCTGCAAAGACTGGAAATCTGGGCTGCCTGTCTAAAAATAATTCCCCACTCTCTGCCTGTGTCTGGTATTCAGCCTCTGCTGTTCTGCCAGAGCCAAAGGATGCTGCTGCAGATCCAAAATCTGCAGGGGAGACTGGGCAGAAAATTGATCCCCAGAAATGAATGGATCATGTCAGGTGCACAGGGTTTCTCCAGGACCATTTCAGGTTTAATACTTCAGACCAGCAAATAAAATCCCACATTGCCAACATTTACAGAATGCCTTTGGTACATGTGAACAGGATTCCTCTTTCCAGAGCCCTAATTCTCCTTGCTGTGGCCATCCTGTGTGGCACAGAGGTGTCAGGACACAAATCTCCCCTCCTTCCATCAGCTCCAATTTATTGCTTCTTCTCCTCCCCCCACACTCATCTCCCACTTGGCTCACAACCCTCTGCACAGAATTACAGGAGAAAATTGGAAGGAGTTGGGTGCTTTGCCCATACCAGCCTTTCCCACACACTTGAATCTATATTTGAAGTTAATTCAGTACAGTTCCAAGAAAAATATTAACTTATTCCAGCCTTGTATCTCAACCTCCTTAGGAAGCTGAGGGAGGTGTGGGGAAGGGAAGAGACAGAGCCACAGATCTGAGCTGTGATGAGAAGGGGGATTATTTGGAAGGGGAGGAAGGGTGGGAGTCCAGAGGGTAGAACTGATCCCCATCACATCCCTCTTCTGGACTTACTCATCTCAGCCCACCAACATATCTGAAAAATACCATTTTCCCTGATGATGAAACATATATCAGACTCAAGAATTGATAATTTCTTTTGCAGAAGCAGTCAGACAGTCCCTGCCCCCTCTCTGATTGCATCCTCTTCCCCTAAGGAAGCATAGTTTCTATCATCTCTAAGGAAAAGAAAAAAAGGAAAAGAAAGAAAAAAAGTAAAAGGAAGAAAGAAAAAGAAAAAAATGAAAAGGAAAAAAAAGGAAAAGAAAAAAAGGGAAAGAATAAAAAGGGAAAAGAAAAAAAGGGAAAGAAAAAAGGGAAAGAAAAAAAAAAGGAAAAGAAAAAAAGGGAAAAAAAAAAAAAGGGAAAAAAAAAAAGGAAAGAAAAAAAAGGAAAGAAAAAAAAAAAAAAGAAAAAAAAAAAAAGGGAAAGAAAAAAAAGGAAAGAAAAAAAGGGAAAGAAAAAAAGGAAAAGAAAAAGGCAGGGTGGGGAAGTATCTGCTGTCCCTGTCCTGAGAGGTTCAGGCTCTGATCCCACACCACATGCAGAATTTCAGGAGGAGCTGGGCATTGGCAGATTCAGGACTGCTCCCTTCATTTCCAGTCAGCAGACTGCCAGCTACAATGGGATCCTGCCAACCCATTTTCTCTCCCTGCACACCTTTCCCCTCCCTTTCTATGCTCCAAATATCTTTCCTTGTGTTTCACAGCAGTGTTGCTCAAACTGCTTCACACACAAATCCCCTTGGGCCAGCAAACCTCACCCTGCACGCCCTCAGCCTCAACACCTACATCTCCTTCTCCCAAGGCTTTCCCAGCTGCTTCCTCCAAGCACACTGTGAACAGCTTCACCTCTGCTCAGCCCCTCTCCAGGACTGGGGTCAGCGCAGAAGGGAGCCCCAGACAGGTTCCTGGAGCACCTGAGCTGGGACTGCATCAGGCTGCTCTAAGCACTGGTGTCTCTCCATCTCCACAGCAAGGGCCAAAAGCATTTCACCAAATTCTTTGCCCCCAGGCTCTGACAGCCTCTCTGAGCAGTTTGCACCCATGCACCACAGACATTTCATGCTCTTCCCAAGACACAGTGACAGAAGTGCCTCCCCCCGCTGGCTCCTCAGGCTCCAGCATTCCTGAGACCCTGCTCCCCTTGGAGCTGAGATTTACCTTGTGCAGCCAGTGCAGGTTCATCTGCTGTCCCACAGCTATGTGACACAGTGCCAGGATCTGGGAGGGACAGACAGACAGTCAGACAGAGGCACATCACCACCCTGAAGGGTTTGAGCATGCAGGGACAGTGCCACTTGAATGGACACCACTATGAACGTCCCAACACCTTGGGACAAAAGAAACTACTGCCACTTGTGCCCAGAAGTGGAAACTGGGCCATACCATGGGAAACAAAACTGTATTCCTCCTCTGAGGGTATCTGTCTTTTACTTTTGATCATCTGAGCTCAAAGACCATCAGTTTCTCACTTTTGATTTTATGCAACTCCAGGCTAAGAGAAAGAGAGAGAAATCACTCCTCAACTTGTAGATGGCCTGAGGAGCTCGTGGCCTTTTTAAAGCCAACACACAAAGCTCTAGGAAATGGGATTTCATTCTACTCACCAGTAACATTGTGATGTAGGTAAAGCCAGCAGCAGTTGTTACAAGGATTGGAATGGACCAGTCACTCCAGTATCCCATTCGGTTATATAAAAACCTGGGGGAGAAGTGGGAAGGGCAGATTAAGAAGGGATTCAACACCAGGACAGCTTCACAGGGGTTAGACAAGACTTTAGGAAACTTTAGATCTTTCTCTAGAAAAGAGATAGGTAGCAAAAAGCACAAGTGACAACCCAGTGCTTTAATCCCTTATGGAAATTACCTGGATAGAGAGAGGCAGAGAAACCCCAGAACCCTTCTTGCAGTTCCTGACAGTTCAGACCTGACCTGGATTCATATTTTTCCTCTGGATTTTTAGGAAAAAAAGCCAAAACCAAAACAACATTCCTAAATTGGCTTGGATCAGGGTTGACATTATCTGACATTATCTCCGTGCAAAAACCCTTTGGCACAGCAAGGACAAGATGGTTCTGGGGTGGAATCAGCTCTATCAAGGAACTGACTGGGTCTTTTTTTCCCTTTTTTGGCCTTTTTGTCTCTTAGTGCCTTTCTTTTTTGGTTGGTTTTCTTTTTTTTTTTTTTGGTTACAACAGACAGAAATGCTGCATTATATAAAAGTAGGTCAAAGATTCAATCTCTTCCCCAGCACTCAAATCCAGCATCATTCATCAGCCAGAACCTCTGGTCTGTTTGGACAAACTGGGATGATTTTTGGGGCTGTCCTGTGCAGAGCTAGGAGCTAGATTCCATGATATAATTCAGGATATTCTCTGATTCTTATTCTGTCCAGGAGTAAAGCTCCCCTGTGGGACCTGGAAAGCAAATCCTTGGGCTCAACAGGCATGGCCCAGGTCCAGGCTCTGCTCAGGGAGTCAAAGAGCACAAACCCAGGGATCTGCAGGGATCCAGACATGCTGTTAGGAAAAAAGGGGAAGAAAGGAAGGAGGGCTCCTCTGAAGTCTTTGCTGATGTCACCACCCAGAGCTTCCTTAGCTCTCAGGCCATTTAAGCTTTTGCTCTGATGTCCCTTCAGTGTCCCTCTGAGAGCACCAAGCCTTCACTTGATGTGCAAATGATTCTTTTAAACTGCTGGGTCCATGGTGGCTAAGGAGCAGAGGAGCTTTCTCCAGAACCAAGGAAGAAAACATTTGCTACACAGACTTGAATTTTATGGTCCTGCTGCAGGGGAACACAGGCAGGGTCACAAATTACAGCATCCCCCTCAGCCTGCCTGAGCTAGAGTGAAACCTTCTGGTGCAGTACAAACCTCAGACAGTGCAGAGCTGAACTGTAATACTGTAATGCAATAAATTAAAAAAAAAATTACTGAAGAGGCACAGAGCATCTTCACTTACAAGGACCTCAGTGTTAAAAGCCTGAAGCAATACATGCTGGCCCACAGTTTTGCCTTGTCCTCCTAAAGCCCATTTCAATCCCAGAGCAGCCCTTTGGTCCTTACAAGTTTAAATGACCCAGCTGCTGCCCAAGCTGCCTGACACACAGATAAAAAGATGAAAAACCTCCTCAAGGGTGGCAGAGGGAAAAGACCCTCAGAGGTTTGGGTTGAAAATCTCCTCCTAGAGGGTGGTGCAGAGCTGGAACCAGTCCCATTGAGGGGGGAAGTCTTCCTTCAGTCCCTCTCCACCTGGTGGGACAGGCTGAAGGTGACAGGAGCTAGGAGAGCTGCAGGGATGAGCTCTGGAGGGCAGGAAGGAGCTCAGCAGCTCCTCACCAATATCACAGCAACTCCTTCTCCCAGCTCCTCTGGAAGACCCTCGGTGTGCCATGCCCCAAAGAGCCCTTCCTATCCTCTGGGGGAGCTCCCAGGTGCCCAAGAAATCAGTGGGGCAGAGAGGAAGGCAGCAGGAGCAAGCAGCAAAGAAATCTTGTCCAAAAACACCATCCAGAAGTGACAAGAGAGGAACAGCAAAGGTGCTGCTTCTAAACAACAGGACCCCACTGTGCCTCATCAGCAACAGGTTCACAGCTCTGCTGGGAATAAAATGATGCTTGCAAGTCCTTCTCACCCTGTCTGGCCCCAGATTGCTGTTTTTAGGGAGCCCATGCAGCTGTGCTGGAAGGGAAGGGCCAGGCTCAGCCTGCACAGACCAAATGGAAATTATTTCTCCCCCTTGCCTGGAACTGGCATGGCTGTAATTAAAGCCTCACCCTGTGTTCTCCTCCTCCTACCCAGCCTTTCCACAGCTGTTTTCCAGAAACCCTGCTTGACCTCTGGTGGTGTGTGGAGCAGGGATCCAGCTGGGGTTACAGCACACACACAGCACTGAGCCATTCTCAGCACGGAGTGGCAGGGCCTGAAATGCTGTTTTCATCCACAGAGCCTCTGCCAGCCCCGCGCTGCACAAGAGAGAATCCTTTCCCTCTTGGGATGTGCTTCCAGCACTCTGGGATGCATGTCAGGGACAGGGCTTTGGGCTGCAGGTGACATCTGATGTGTTAAATCACAAATGTTCTCTTGCATCCAGAGCAGACCTGCACATCTCCCCCCACTCCTGCAAGAATATTTGGGGACCCAAAACTTGGCAGCACTGCAGCTGCAGGGCCCATTCCCAGCATTCCCAGGGCTTTCCCTCATTTCTGAAGGAATGTTTTAGCCCTCTCACAACTCTGTGCTCAGCCAGAGCTGGTTTTGCACTGGAGCAATCACATCCTTTACTGAGGGTACAAACTGAAGAAGAGAAGGGTTCCAAAATACCACTTAAAAAAAGGCATTTTTATCGCGCTGCTGTTACAAATAACACAGAGCCATGGTGATGGTTTCACTTCTCACAGTGTGGGTGTGAGCAAAGAGAAAAAACCCATTTTCTCCTGGGGGGAGCCAGCTCACATCACCATGTTGGTAAACACTCTCCCTCACACAGCTCCAGCATCTAAAGCAGATATTTATTTAAGGGATCAGCTCCCCACTGTGCTTTAAAATACACTTTACATCTGATGTTTGACAAGAAGATGATGTCAAAGCAGTTTGGTTAGAATACAGCCCAAGGTGCTGTCAAAATGTTTTAAGATGCTGCCGATAATAAAAGGGAGAATAATTTCCAGCACTGGAGGCAGCTGGCAACACCCTAAATTCCAGCACATCCCACTGCAAAGCTCCTTTTCAGCTCCTTCCAACTTTGTATAATATTTTTCACACCCATGTGCTTCAGGCTGAATTTTTGCCATGGGTATTTTGTGGAATAGCTGCAGCCAAATTGCTCAGTCACTTTCAAATCCAGCCAAACATCAAGATAAACAAACAAAAACCCAGCCACCAAGTGGAGATGTGAGGCCACGTTACATCTACACACCGATCAGGCAGAAGGAGCTCTCCTTGAGCCCCACTTCCCACCCCATTTCCCCTTTCTCATCATTACAGTTCCATCCAAAGGATGTGGATGAACCCAAAGCTGCATCAAGCAGGTGCATGATGGCCAAAACCCAAATTTTCTGAGGGAAGCTCTACTCACCAGTTGATTTCATTGTAGTCATTGTGAACTTCCCACCAGAAGTAAAACCACACCAGGATGAGGAAGAAGGATGAGGTGAGGATGAGGAACCAGAGGCGCTCCCACTGTGGAGGAAGAGAAGTCAGTGTCAATAGGATCCCACCTGTGGAGACTCAGTGGAGTAAAGAGGCATTTCCAAAGGCAGATTTGGAAATGTTCCACATTTCCCCAGGTCTGGGCAGAGGGCTCATTTATGTGAATTCATCTTATGGAGGGCTGGAAGAGCATTTCTCCAGCTGCCAGGGAAGAGGGGACATTTCTGGATATGGAGCTGGGGTTTTGTCTGGTGAGGATTTTTGTTGGTGGTTGTTTAGGTGGGTTTTTTTGGTTTTTTGAGGCAATTGTTTAATTAACTTTCCCATTCTCATGCATCTTCCCCTCCCCTGGGCTTAGCCTAAATGAGTAGTTATCACACGGTGAAGATTACACAGCAGATTAGGGATGTTCCTACTCCTTATTCCTTCCCCTGAGGTGCTCAGATCCTGCAGAGCCAAACCACCCATCCCCAACATTTATTCCTTCCCACCACCACATATTTCAAGTGTTTTGCAAACAGACCACACCAGTACCAACATTCAGCATACAGGATCATTTCAAATTCTACTCAACACACATGCACACACAAAAGAAATCCCTCAAATAAATCTGTTCAGTGCCCCTGCTCCAATGCCATGGGTAAAATCCCAGACCACAAGGACATCAATCAGTAACTGCCTCCCACCAGCACCATTTCCATGGGCTCCTGGTTGGTTTTTACTCCTTGGCCCTAAACAGTCCACAGGTGTTTTCATTTCAACAGGGAAAACATTGAAATAAATTCTGCCCGGAAAATATTCCAACAAATCTTCTCTTCCCACAATGAGCAAAGAAGGATGAAGACTGGAAAAGACTATGAACAACTCTTGCCACTATAATTCCCTTCCAGACCCTGAGCACACATGGATATTTTTGGAAAATGCCCTTTTCTCTGGTGAACGCTCCTGGCTTTTTAATTATGCAAAACAATGTAACCAATATAGTGACAATAGAAACACTAAAAAATACAAGGTTTTGCCTCTCTTTCCATGGGCAGGGATGGAGTTACCTACTTAACTGTGAATTATTTTTATAATTATTTTAAACTGTGGCTATTTTTTAATGTGCATCACCCTGGATATTAATCCTGTGATACAACTCTTCCTTGTATCCTCCATCATAGGAAAAAAAAAAAAAAGCAGCCAAATAAAGCAATAAAAAGGCTTGGAATTATTTCATTTTTGCTGTGCCAAAAATTATGTTTTCTGCTAGAAATTCCAAATTCTTGGCTGTATAAGCCAAATCAAGACATCCAGTTTTGCCCAGAGAAGCCATGGCTGCCCCTGGATCCCTGGGAGTGTTCCAAAGGCCGGACAGGGCTGGGAGCAGCCTGGGATAAGGAAGGTGTCCCTGCCCATGGTGGGGTGCCACTGGATGGGCTTTAAGGTCCCTTCCAACCCAACCCATTCCCCTCCTTCTGGATGCCTTCCAGTCTGCACATCCCCAAGATCTCAAACCTCAATTTCCCACTGCTTGTTGGGATTTTCTCTCCCCCGCTCCATTTGGGTCTAACACCTCCTTGCATATTTAACCCATATAAGTTAAATATGGGTTATATTCCCACATATATTTGGGGTTTTCCAAGGCAAGGGAGGTTTTAGGTACCTTTTACGCCAAAGACTAACATTTCTACAAAAATCCCACCCTCCAGCTCTTTAAAGGTCACTCTGGGCTGAGCTTTGCTGACATTCATGCACTGGATGACACTGATTTGATAAACAAGCCAAGGAAAACATTTTAAAATCTTTGAGCTCTTCCCCCTGTATATATAAAGATAATTCCCCCCCCTTATTTACATGCAGGCAGCAGAGCTTGTGGCAAGCTCTCCAAAAGCTATTTTGGGCCTGTCCTTGAGGGAGCCCTTGCCATGCCTTGCTGGTTTTGTGAAAACCCAGGCAAATTCTTCTGTCTCAAGGCATCCTTCAGTGAGTTCAGGCACATTTCTCATTGGGCTTTCAGAAAAAACACAGAATATTTGATCTTTAAGGTCCCTTCCAACCATTCTCTGATTCAGTGATCAACAGGCACAATGTGAAGGGCTCCAAAAGGAAATTAATGACAACAGAGACATTCTACCAAGTTGTAGATTGCCAGATTTTAAAATTTTCATTAAAATCACAGAATCCTTAATAACAAATAAATATATAAATCAGTGTTTCACACACATTCTCCACCACTTTTGCACATCCCCAATCCCTACACCGTTCCAGCTCCAGGTTAGGGGGTTTTGGGGAAAAAAACCAATCCACATATTAAAGGAATTTGCAGAAAAGCCAGTGTTTGATTCATCTGTGACACTGGCTTATGGATTTTTCCCACTTCTGTGCTTGAAGATTTAATCTTGTTTAAAACAGCACTGAAATTCATATCACAGGGGACAGATTTTCCAATTTAGGGATTAGTTTTGGTTAACTGAAGGCTCTGCCAGTCTCTTTTGCTGCAACTCCCCAAGCCAGACAAAGCATTATTTACTGCAGTGGCACAGGAAGGCAGAGAGGCTCAGGAAGTTTATTTCATTTATTGCAGGATATGTGGGAGATGTTATGAGGTTTAACTATACACACACTCCCACCAACCCCTCCTACAAGGACTTTCTCAGTTCTATATTAGAAACAGGAATTTCTCACCTATTTCATTCCAGATGATCACACATATGCCAGGAGACACCTCCCAGCTTGGTACCATTTGTGAACTAAAAATTCCTTTGACCAGGAAATCCAGGCTATCTAAATTGCCTGTCTTCCTCCCAAAAAGCAGATCAGCACTGTATCAGGATTCAGAGGGTGATCTGAACTTAGAACAGATAATCAACACTTAAGATCTTAAAAATCAAGACTGCCCAGGGTGAGATTGCACTGATCTGAAGTGGTATCATTGCATTTACATGTGCCTCTCTTCCTGAGGTTAATTCTATTAATCATAGAATTAGAAAGGCTGGAAAAGAACTCTAAGATCATCAAGATCAACCATATAATTAATATTCTTCATATTATATATTAAGAGTAATAGAATTAATATTTATATAGCAATAGGATATATAAATAAATTCAATATATTTATAATTAACATTAATTTAAATTACATTATTAAGCTGGCTCTAGCAGATGTCTGTCCCAAACCCTGCCTGAGACCTGCAGGCAAAACAGAGGGTTCAACATGTGAGACCATATTAAATTCCTTATTTTTCCCACATACAGTCCCCAGGGCTGCTGAAATGCTGCACCACGAGCTCAGCTGCCCCCTCACACTTCCTCTGGACCCAGCTGGGAAGCAGGGCCAGTACAACACTCTTGGCTCATAGTCTGCTCCATGGAAGCCAAGAAAATGCAAGGCCAGAGCCAGCTGATTCCCTGACAGAGCCAACAGAGCAGAAGGAATTTGCTCCAGCGAAGCTGCTGGGGTCACCCCAGTTGACAGCAGTCCTGAAATGCCATCCTGCACCTGCGCTGCTTCCTGGAGTCCTTCTCAGCTCATCCCAAGCACGATCCACCTACGTCTCTCAGCCTTGGGATGAAACAGCAGAACCCCTTCCTAGGCAAACCCACGCCTCCAGCATCCTCCTGGCACCCAGAACCCAGAGCTTCAGAAGGAACTGGGAGGAGAGAAGCCTGCTTTGAACTGGGAATGGGTCTGAGGAAATGCCTTTGCTGGATGGATTAGGGCTCCATTCCCATGGGGATGAGCTCACAGCACACATTCCATCAACGTGGGTGAAGCTGGGTCCCTTCCAGGGTGTGCATCCACAGGAGCTTTCCTGTGAAGGAACCCAAATGCCACTGCTGAAGCATGCTGCAGTTCATCCCAGCACAGCTCAGAAGGGAACAGATGGGTTTTATATTCCCTCCTGGATTCACATCCATGTGTGTGGATTGAACTTGGCTCACAACAAATCTGCTGTGCCCAAAGCTCTCCCAGAGCAGGTGAAACCACAGCAGAGTCCACCTAAAGATTCCACCTAAAGCTTCCACCTAAAGAGAAAGCTTGTACTGAAAGATTCCACCTCAAGAGAAAGATTCCACCTCAAGATTCCACCCTAAACACAGAGAGGAGGTTGTGGATGCTTGGAATTGAGGAGATCCACCTCAGAGCAGATGGGTCTTACCTCAAGATATTTTCTTTAAAAGACTGAGAACTGGAGAGCATCAACAGTTTAGAGCAACCTGGTCTGGTGGAAGGTGTCCCTGCCCATGGCAAGGGTTGGAAGAAGATGATTCCTGAAGTCTCTTCCAATCCAAACCATTCTGAGGTTCTGTGAACTCTACAAGGAGCCACCACTGAGACTGGGCAGAGCAAACAACCCAAAATTGTGTGGAAGTTTAAGTCAGATGAGTGCAGCAACTGGACACATTTTTTATTTAAAAAAAAAAAAAAAAAAAAAAAAAAGAGGAAAAAGGGGGAAAAAAGGAAAAAAACTGGAAAAAAAGAAAAAATAGGAAAAAGGGGGAGATAGCTGGAGGACGAAGCCGACGCTCCTGTTTCTGGAGCTGCCAGTCATCTGCCAGGAAGAAGGCTCTTATTCAAGCCAAAGTGCCTCTGGGAATTTATGGCTTCCAGTCCCTGCGGAGGATCCTACCCATTCTCTGTCTCCTGAGCACAATGAACCTCCTGTTCATTCATTAAAATAATGAAATAACTAAATGAAAATCTAACTAGAACAGGAAGAAGCTGTTTAACAATGTCTTACCCCTCCCTCTCCCCCTTCTTTTTTTTTTAATCAGAAAAACTCCAGTTTTGAAAAACAGAAGCCTTTTAGAGAAAATCTAATATTTTAAAGCAATTTCTTGCTGAAGGGCATCTTGGCTTGAAGATGGAATTTCTGCTGAGAGGAATCTGGAAGGAGCCTGAGCCCTCCCACAAATCTGGCAGCACATTGTGCAGGGCATGCACAAGCAGATGGAAAACAGCAGCACGTGGATCTGACCACACCAAGAAAATCCAATGTGGGAATCTTCCTCCAGCTCCATACTGTAAATCTCCCTGCTGGAAATTTTACGTGCAGACAACATTCAGAGATATTCAATATAGCCACACTTTCAAACTTGGAAATGCAACAAGGTCAAAAGGTGTTTTATCTCCCTGCAGTGCATACCATCCTTGTGTCCCTAAATATCCACCAGCTCAGGCACGTGCCTTTAGCAATTCAATGGGTTTTTTGAGGGATCAGTCCTGAACAATTGCTCTCTACCTCAGCAGCAAATCCAGGAGCTGGAGTCAGACTGGAGCACCACCACCATCACTCAAGTGTGTTTCCAGACCATTTTAATTCACTCCTGGATCCAACAAAGAGTTTATTAAGGAGTCTGCACTCCACTGTTTTCTGGCATTTTCAAGAATCAATTTGCTGCAGGCATTTATCAGTATTAGTTTGGAGAGGAAAGGAGGAGAGGTAACATTTATCCAGCAAATACAAAGGGAAAACTGACAGCACAATTCCTCATTTCGGGATTACCCAATCAGATCTTGTCCAAACAAACAAAACATTATCTTCAAGTAAGTTATTAAATCATCTCTGAGAATGAAAGATGACTCCATCTCCCGAGAGAACCAGAAACTGAGGATCACCAGGAACAAGTGTCAGCTGGAGTGTTTTGTCAATGGGAACACTTTAGCTCCTAAGGAGAAATTAGAAACTTTCCTTATTAACTCTCAGTATGTGAATGCAGAGCCCTTAAAGCAGCAGCTTGTTCTGAATTCCCACTCTCCTCTGGCTTCTGCTCCAGGGTTTCACCACCACCCTGATGGGGAGAAACTTCCCTTCTGTCCAGCTGGAATTTCCCCTGATGCAGCCTGTGCCCACTGCCTCTTGCCCAGGGCCATCCTGGCTCAAGTTCTCAAGGCCAGGCTGGAGAGGGCTTGGAGCAACCTGGTCCAGTGGAAGGTGTTGGAACAGGATGATCTTCAAGGTCCCTTCCAACATCAAAAAAACTTATGATTCTGTGACCTTCTCTATCCTTTCCTTAGTTGCTAGGAGCAGCAAAATCCTCTATTCCTACCTCCATCTGCACAACCCAAGCTCTCTGCCCCTCCTCCTCTGTTCCTGGCTCCTGTTCCAAACAGTTTGGTGGCCCCAGTGGGTTCACTTCTGTCTGTTCTATGGTTATAGGGAGCCCTCAGTGCTCAGATGAGTTCTCTCAAGTGTCCCTGGAGAGGAAATCCCACATCCGGCATTGCCATTGTTACAGCCCGGGGTGCAATCAGCCTTCACTGCCAAAAGCACATCCAGCAGCTCCATCTGGCATTGCAGAGGGGCAGAACTAATGGAAAGCACCTTGCACTCCAAGGATCTGAAGCATTTAAGTGAGCAGATCAATAGACTTGAGTAGGAAATGTTGGCCTCACAGACCTTACACATATCCGAGGCGCCTGGGCTGGAATTCCCTCACCTAAGGCTGCAGAGGGATCAGGCTTTCATCCCTCTCTTGGACTCAAGATTCAGAAACCCAAGGGGGCAGGAGGAGCCTGCAAGACCCCACAGTGCATTAGGCAGCTCCCACAAGACTTTGTAATGTGCCCAAAGGCTTTGTTTTCTCTCCACCCAACAATCACCACCATCTGGTGCAAAGCTCTGCCTGAACTCCTCCTCCACGTCTTGCTTTTTACTCCTCATCCTCAACTCTCTGCCTTCCCCCTGTCTTGCCTTAGTACTTCAAATTTCATAAGGAATTGGACTTTCCCCACTTGCTACAGCCCTCTCCAGGAAGGAGAGGGAGTGACTTTAAGGATAAATTTGGGAGCACAACAAATTGGAGCCAGTCTGGTCACTCCAGAAACACTGCAGAGGTTTTTTACTCCTTGGTAACCTCTGTCGTCTTGCATAAGAGGCACCTGCCAATCATTAAAGAAATGGGCAGAAAAAGGAAGAAACTGGATCTGGCAGACAAGGGGTCTGAAGCAAGGAGCAAAGGAAAGAAAGAAAGAGAGAGAGAAAGAGAGGGAGAGAGAGGAGAGAAGAGAGGGAAAGAGAGAAAGAGAGAGAAAGAGAGAGAAAGAGAGAGAAAGAGAGAGAAAGAGAGAGAAAGAGAAAGAGAGAGAAAGAGAGAGAAAGAGAAAGAGAGAAGAGAAAGAGAGAGAAAGAGAGAGAAAGAGAGAGAAAGAGAGGAGAGAGAGCAAGAGAGAGAAAGAGAGAGAAAGAGAGAGAAAGAGAGAGCAAGAGAGAGCAAGAGAGAGCAAGAGAGAGCAAGAGAGAGCAAGAGAGAGCAAGAGAGAGCAAGAGAGAGAGCAAGAGAGAGAGCAAGAGAGAGAGCAAGAGAGAGAAAAAGAGAGAGAGAAAGCAAGAGAGAAAGCAAGAGAGAAAGAGAAAGAAAGAGAAAGCCCTGCTGCTCTGGCTGCTGAGGCTTCAACACTTAACCAGATGTTTCCTAAAGTGAGCCACTGCACATCTCAGGCACGTCTTGTTTGATTATTACAAAGCCCGGGCTAAGAGCTCCCTGCACACCTTGTTAGAAGAGGCCATGAATGAGATTCCTGAGCTGTGACACGCCCCATTTACAATTCCATTTAGCAGGTCACAGAAAGGAGCAGAGAACATATTCCTGAAATATGTGCTCCTGCTGGGGCTGCTGGAGCTGAACTGCAGCTCAACAGATGCAACTCAAAGAGAGCCAAACCTCTAAAAATATCATTGCTACACTTTGTGAAACACCTCCAGCTCCCAGCCTCCAAAAACAACCACAAAAGGGCAGGGCTGATTGCCTCCAGGCTTGCAAAGCTGGGAGCAATGGGACAGTTTTGCTTGCCTAAACAGCAAGGAGAGGGATAAAGGGATGCAAACTGAGGGAAAACCCAGCCTCCCTCCCCACAGACTCTGCCAGAGTACCAGTTTCTCTCTAGGTGCCCACCACCCAACAAAGGCAGCGCTTCACTGCATCCCCAGCATCCATCACACAAAGCACTGGCAAGCCTGGATGGCAGAGATGGGAATTCCTGTGCTGCTCAGACAGCAGCACAGCTGGAGCCAGGGCTCTCTCCCTGGCTGTTGGAGGCCCCTGGGGACTTTCAGCAGTAATAATCACGTCCTGGACCAGCTCTGCTTCCAGCAATTACATCCTCACTCTTTCATTCAAGGCAGAGGTAAACAAAAATCCCAGAGGGAGCCTCTGATTCATGAGGAAACAGAAGAGAGTGAGAGGGGATCCCCAGTCTATCCCCCACAGCATGATTTACTCTACTCCCACAGCTCCTGATAACACATTTTTAACCTACTGGATTTTGCCCAGCCAACATAACCAGTGCTTCTGGACAAACTCATGGAACAATCCAAGTAGTCCAAACCCATTCCTGATGCTAAATAAAGCACCGTAACCTGCTTTTTTACCAAACACTTTCACACCTGGAGGCCAAGGGGACACAGCTAATTTTTCCAGACTAAATAGGTCCAGATTTTTTTCATTCTTTACTGATGAGCCTTATCTAGGGAAGGAAAAAAAAAATACAACCCAAGGTTCTTGAAGAGAACAAGTGGCTGAGGTCCAGGGCTTGCCCAAAGTGGGGCACCTTGCTGGGCACAGCATCCCTGCTGAGCTCTCATCAGCATCAAGCAGCAGGAGGATTTCATCCTCAGAGCCTCCTGAGGGTGTTATTCCTGCTAACTCATCCCTCGCTCCTGACAGTCCTTTGCAAAGGCACATGATGGTGTCGACTTGCATTCAGTTGATGGTTCGCTTTAATTAAAGCACCAGCATCCTGGGGCAAGGGGGTTAGGATTAAAAACAGCTTTAATAAAAGCAGGCTCAATAATAAAAAAAAAAAGGACTCTATAATCTACCTAAGAAAACAGCCAATGAAGGCTGTTAAATGTAATGGCCTCAGTATTACATTTTACTCAAGTAATCTCAGAAAAAAAATATTATCAGCAGGAGGAACATTTTGTGCACATCCTGGGGATTTTGGAAGGTGTTCCCTTAATGTTCAGCTTCTGGCTCCAGGTGGAAATAGGACATTTGGGCCCTATACCAAGCCTAGAAAAGATTGCAGTCTCTAAAAAGCCCAGCAAAGCTGTTACCCAACCACCCTGCACCTCAATGGATCACTCAGTGCCGGGGGAACAATTCCACTTTTGCCTTTACTGATCCTATTTCTGTCCTGGCCCCAAACTGCTTTGCCATTTGTCCAGCTCAGGCTCAGATGTGCCCCCAGCTCTCTCCTCTTGGGTGTTTATGAGTTTAATAAGCACAGCTTTACAGGAAGAACAGGGGATGAGCGAAATCCTGAATATTTATCCCTGTTTAAAGAGAATTACTGCATTTCAGAATTGCTTACAGGATTTCTGTCCTAAAATGTTCTATAAAATATCCTAAATAATCTGACATAGATGTCAAATAGATGCAAGGGCAAATGATTGGACTGGGAGAAGAAACAGACAGCAAGTTTATTCCTTGGACAATTTTTCCCTTGCCTCTTACCCTTGGCAGCAAATGTCTGCAAGACAAGTTCTAAAAATACTATCTTGTCATGATGCTTGGCACAAAAGGAACAAAAATGAACCAAGGAGTGCTGTGCTGGTTGAAAGGGCAAGAGCATCACCAGCCAGAGCTGGAAGACAAAATCCTGACAGGAGAAGAGGCAGTGGGTGCCACTCTTGGTACCAATGTCCACTTTTTCTGGATTAAACCCCATGTTAGACCCAGTTTGGGTCTAGGAAAACCTTGCTTGGTATGACCTACAAACAGCAGCCTGTGGAACCTCCACAGCAGCACATGCAGAAGGACAAAGCTAAACCAGGAGCATCAACACCAAAAGGCAAACCAGAACATTTCCCCCATGGAAACCCACACAGCTTCTCTCCTCTCTCTCCATTGGTGGCACAAGTGACAGGCAATGACATATTAAAGCCTTTTCAAGGGCTGATCATGGAGCAATTCTGCCTGAAGGGTCAGCTGGTTTCCAGCTGAGGACAGCAGCAAGGAAAATGCTAAAGCAGGAGGTGTCTGAATGCTTGTGTTATTCAGAAACCACTGGGAGGCACAAAAGCGAGGACTAAAATAAGCAAAATTTATAGGCTAATAAAAACTGCAGCCAAGAAGTGAAAGGTCTGACTTACACAAGGTCCCCTTCTCACTTCCCAGCAGCTCTGACACATCACACTCACATCACTGCTGTTGCAAGTGGGCATTTTCTGTGATGTTTATAAACTCTGGCATGGCAAAGTTGAGTTATGTAACAACAACCCTGCCATGCGTGCCTGGACAGGAGCCAGGGCTTCCCCTGCAGCTATTTCCCCTCAGTACCCATCACCAGGGCTGAAAGGCGAGCAGCCAGCTTGCAGACAAGAGAAACAAGTTGTTACCATCCTGTTTGAAGCAGGAGCAAGAGCCTCAGTGCTGGAAACCTGAAATGCCTCAGTGCCTGAGCTGAAAAAGGCCCTGGAACTGCTCCATCCCCTCCCTGCTCCTTCCAGGGCCAGGGCAGCCCCTGAACGGTGCCAAGCCCAAAAGAGAGACCCTGCTCTGTGAAATCTGGTTTATTTCTCTTCATTTAAAGTTGGAGCATCTGCAGCAAAAGCACAAAGGAGGCTTTGAGCAAGAGGCATGGCCAGGGAGATGAGGAGTTCCCAAGGGAGGAATTCCTGAGTCACCTTTCTGGAACCAGAGCAAATTTAACATTTCATAGAGCCACAGGATGGTTTGGGATGGAATGGACCATGGCAGGGACACCTTCCACTGTCCCAGGCTGCTCCAAAGCCCTGTCCAGCCTGGCCTTGGGCACTGCCAGGGATCCAGGGGCAGCCACAGCTGCTCTGGGCACCTGTGCCAGGGCCTGCCCACCCTCACAGGGAACAATTCCTAATTCCAAATATCCCACCCAGCCCTGCCCTCTGGCAGTGGGAAGCCATTCCCCCTTGTCCCCAGTCCCTCTGCAGCTCTCCTGGAGCCTCTTCAGGCCCTGCAAGGGCTCTGAGCTCTCCCTGGAGCCTTCTCCTCTCCAGGTGAACACCCCAGCTCTGCCAGCCTGGCTGCAGTCCTGCAGCAGCTCTGGGGCCTCCTCTGGGCTCTCTGCAGCAGCTCCAGGTGCTGCTGCTGTGTCCCCAGGGCTGGGGCAGCTCTGCAGGTGGGGTCTCACTGGGCACAGGGGACAGAATCCCCCTTTTCCTGCTGCCCAGGATCCCTGGGGGATCAGCCCAGGAATCTGCAGGGATGTCCAGTGAGTGCCCTTGGAAGCAAAGCAGCACCACGGGTGGCTGCTCTTTGGAGAGAAAACTCGCTTCATTTCCTCACCACAAAATCATTTGCAGTTCCAGAAAAGGCATTTTAATGTGGCTGATCTCCTCAGCTCTGTGGAAATGGGGATAATTATCGCTCTGCTCAAGAGCTGCATGTTGATTACAGCGATGGAAGGTGGCACAGAAATAACAAATCTGCCAAACTGCTCCTCCTGCAGTCCACAGTCTGTCCAAGCAGCAGCACAGCCAGCCTGACTTTCCATTCCCCTTTCAGAGGACAACCTGGAGAGGGCATTTTCTGGAAGTTCCAAACAGCTGGCACTGAAAATAACCCAAAGCTCAAGATTTTCCCTACTCCATCACTCACTGATTGCGAAACATGCCAGAAAAAAGTGCCAATCCTGCAGCTCTCCCACATGACTGTGGACAATTTGGATGAGCAAACTGCTTTTCACACTTTCATCTCTTTGCACAACCCAAGGTGGATTCAGCAAGATGAAATAAAGCCCCTGTGGTGGCCAGGAGTGGGATGGACCAGACAGATCCCAGCCTGGGGAAGAATGCAGGAAAGAATTCCCAAAGCATCACAGGTTTGCAGCCTGGGCTTTTACAGACAATGGAAAACATGGCTTTTGGCTTCACATCTGGGAGAGATGCTAATAAAAAATATTTCCAAGCACAGGAATGGATCATACCCAGAGTGTCAACAGCACCAATCCAAAAGGGATGGGTTTTATCCCAACCACACAACCTTTCTCCTGCTTATGGAACAGAACATGGCCCAAAATGAGGCACAACCTGTGTGATACCAAGGTGTAACACCTGCATTCCATGATCCTTGTCCATCTTTCTCATGGAGCAAAGCAGCTCTTCAATCTACTGCTTGGAGGGGAAGCTTGGCAGACATCAAAATGCTCTACAGGCTGCTGACCACACTCAGAACCAATTTTTTTCTCTTCCTACTCTGTTCAGATCATGACAAACATCTTGGACCTGAAGGAAGGTAAGATAAATGCATAGTAAAGAAAAAAAAATTGAATTTTCTGAAGTAATTTAATTTTTACCTGCCCTGCAAAGAAAGCTTTCCAGCCCATTTCTCTCCTCCTTCCTGCAAGAGCAAAAACTGCTCGTGCAGCAAAACCCATGGCAGGAAAGTCATCTGCAGAGTCACTGCAAAGTCATCTGTCACCTCTGTGAGCTTTGTCATCACAATCCCTAAGCAGGGGTTTGTGCCACTGAGAAAGGGAATTCTGGGGAGGAATGGCCTTGAACTTGTTCTGCCTTTGGCTGGGCTGGGTTTTTTCCATGCATCTCAGAACATCAAAACTGCTTCAGTGAGAAGCAGCTGGTGAAAAAAATACCCAGTTTTTCAATCAACAGCTAAAGCAGTCCTAGCTCTTAATTATGACTAATTATATCAAGGCACATTTGGTATAAGACACCTGTTTGTTTTTCAAAATGAGGATACAGCCAGCATTGCCTACACAATGCACAGGAAAAGTAAAAACTCATTTACAAACCCACTTGAGGGTGTCAACTGTCTGCCTGCAGGACACCCACCCCAAAAAACCCCAATCCTTTGCCACAGGAAATATCTGAATTATCCACAGCTCCCATTTCAGCGGGACTGATGGAATTTCTAAATATAGCACGTGCTAAGCCATATTTCCTATTTTTTTACAGCCTCTTCAGCAGCCTGGTTATTCCTGCTCCAGATCTGCTGAGAGGATATCAGGAATATTTCACAGAGATGCAGAAGGACTCTCTGTTCCTTCCTCTCCAAAGGCAGCCCAGGAAGCTCAGGGGTAGGAGGTGCATCTGCTGTTTCAGCCCACGGGCTCCAGAGGAACCTTGCCTTGGGTTTGCTCCAGCACCAAACAGGCTGCAGCTTTAAGAAGAGCCAGGAAAAAAGGAAAAGCAACAGCTCTGAAGCCAAGCAGGAGCATTCTCCCTGAGGGATGTGGGCTTTTACATGTTCTTGCTGCATTTAATACTCAAACAGGGCTGATTTGGCCCTTACCTGTCTCATCATAGGGGGCATTTCCCAAAGCATCTCCCTGCTGTGCCCAGCAGCTCTGGGAGCAACACAAAGCATGGAGAGGACAAAAACAGGGAGGCCTGACATTAATTTTTTTTCCACCAAACAAATCTTTGAGCTTTCCTACCAATTTTTCATCCATCAAAGAAAAATATCAGAACTGATTTTCCCCAGCCTAGGCCCACCCCTCCAAAACATCCTCCCTAAAGCAATGACTGCACTATGCCAGAGTGAAAAAAACCTAAAAAAACTTAAGAAAAGTAGTGTCAATAAATCTCCTGGCAGCAGGCTGTGGCCACAAGCCAACCTGATTTACAGCTGAGCTTGCAGGAGGCAAGAGACAGGAAAAAGGTGGAATATGCACTCCCCCAACCTCAAATTAGGAAGGCACAGGGAGAAGTGCATATGGATGTTGGCATTCCCAGCAGGAGAATGGGTGCCAGAAGCAGGCACAGAACCATCCAGTTTGGCCAAGAGAACAGATCTGGATCATTTACAACAGCAGATTGAGCTTGAGGTCACTTATATGATCCATAAAAAAATTAAAAATAAGTTAAAAATCACATTTTTGGAGTGTGTCCAAGGAAGGGAATGGAGCTGGGAAGGGAATGGAGCCCCAGAAGCAGCTGAGGGAGCTGAAAATGGGGCTCAGTCTGGAGAAAAGGAGGCTCAAGGGGGACCTTGGGGCTCTCTGGGGGTTTGCCTGGAGAATCTTGTCCAGAAGTTTGGGCTCTGCCCATGAATAGCCTGATGTTTTCCCCTCACACACCCCCCTGCATCAGAAGGTCTCCAGCAGAAAATGGGGACTTCAGGGGAACTGGAAGATTGATGTGAAGATTCCTGTGGCCAAGTCTTTTTCTTCTCGCTGTGCTCCATGCTGAGTGCAAAACGGAGTTATTAACATGCAGTGTTCCCAGCTCCCAGGGCTGATGCATGTGGGAAACCACCAGACAGACGTGGCAGCTGCCTGAGGTCGTGCAGGAATATAAAATAAATCTGACAGAATCAAACAGTAGCTCAGAGAAGGCTGAACTCTGTTTCCTGCTGGCAGGTATTTTAAAAAAGCAAATAAACCTTATCAGACGTACCTTGTCAAAACCGTGGCCCGTGGCACACACAGAAAAATGCTTCTAAAGACAGCCAAACAGACAAAAAACCACCCTAAACAAAATAATAAACCAACCACATAGAAACAGAAAAACCCCACAAACCAAAGCTCAACAAACCCCAGTCACAGACTCAGAATCAGCAGTGCTTACAAACAGAATCACAGAATTGTTTGGGTTGGAAAACCCAGCTCCAAAGCCCTGCCATGGGGCAGAGGGGCTGGAAAACAACTCGTACCACCTCTGGACAGCACAATTCCCCCATCAGGAGCAACCAGACCAGGCTGCAGCCATGGATTCAGGAGACACCCTGGAACAAAGCAGCTGCTGCCACATGGGATAAGCCAGCCCATAAAAGCAATTGCACCTTAGATGCTATTAAGCTTAATAAACTGCTCCTAAATTATTAGATCTGGTCTGATGTAATATCCCTGGCCTGCTTTGAGCAACAATCTATAGGTTTATTGCGTTATAAATTAGAGTCAACAACTCGAGCAGGGCACAAATTAAAGATCTGCTTTGGAAGCAGAATTACCGTAACACCATAAATAGTGACACGCTGCACCTCCCTTCTTTTATTCCTCATAACACTGAGGCTGTGCTTTAACTTTTAAGATTTAAGATTAATTTTTTTTAAGAATCCTGCAGCTTGGGAATCTTCCCTCCAACAGCATCTTTTTAAACCAAATTATCTTTCTCTGCTGGCTGAGAGCACCTGGACCAGCACCCCCAGGTCAGGGCTTGTTTAGTCCATAGCTCTCCACCTTTTCCATTCCCTACCAGGAATTCAGCTGCTCCAACCTCCACCACCTCAGCTACCTGCTCTTTCAGCCCAGTTTTGCTCTCCTCAATGGTTTTTTAGTGTAATATATTCAAAGAAAACACCTCAGCCTTTCCCAAAGGTGAACCATCACCAGATGTTCCCGAGGAAAAGTTGCAGGAAGGGCACAGGAATCAGTAAATCTCCATCAAGGCTCAGGGAGCAGCCCAGAAGTGATAGGAGCATCCTGGAAACAACTGAATTGAACATCCCTGGACACAGGGTTAGGCCAGGGAAACACTGGGATTTTCCCTAAATGTCACTCCCACAAAGCTTTTCCAGAGGAATCGTTACAATCAACAACTTCACACAACACCTAAGCATCCCTATTTTATTTTTACCCCTATCCTGCAGTTCAGAAACAGGGAATATCTGGAATTTTCAGGGGTTCACAGCCATCTCTCTGCCTGTAAAAGGCACAATACTGTTTGTGAGCCCTGAAAACAAAAATATTTCCTACTCAGGTTGATGCCACTACAGGGTCCTGCACTTGATACAGACAAAAGCAATTCCATCAGGATAAGCCAACCCATCTAATTTTCCCCACCAACCTTCTCATTGTCCCTACAGGAAAAGCAGCATTTCCAAGAGGAGACTGATCTGGACAAGTTGGTTTTCCATATTCACAAAGCCTCTGAAGAGATAAAACAGTGACCCTGAGTTTGTCTTTCATGCTCAGAGGCCACAAAACCAAAGCCTCTGTTCACAGACAGCAAATCAATCCTGACACCCTCTCCAGACCTCTGAGAAAATTAAAATCATTTTTAAACCCCAGCAAACTCTGACATCTGGAATTTGACTGCAACAGGACCCCGAGGAGGATAAATAGCTGCAATTTTGCAGGCAGCAGTGACAGCACACAGCTACAGAGGGCTCCTTTCCTACCACTGGAAATAATCAAATTCATATTTAAATCATCCTCCTCCCACCAAATTATATGAAAGCAAATCCACTGTAGAAAGTCCTAACAAATAAAAAGCAGCAGCCAAACACACAGGGAGCACATGATTTATTTCACAAGCTTTCCTCACCAGTGTCAGTGTCCCTACAGAGTAAACATGGCTTAATAATAGAGCTGAAGTCCTCCTTAAGCAAAATTTTGGGAAGCCAAGGAAAACAAACCCTAATCCTATTCCAAGCCAGCGCTGTGATGACAACAAAAGTGTTTAAACAAAGCTCAAGATGTCCATACATGAATTATTAAACTCAAAGCCTCTTTTCCACCAGCGCAAAAAGCAAAAAGCATTTCATGTGTCCCAACCCCACAAGCGAGGCAAGAGTCCAAAAATTGGGCAGTGCATGAATGGAATGATTTTTCCCCAAAGTATGTCCACATATTTGTTTTTTCTCCCCTTACTGACTCCTTCCTGGTGATCTTTTAAGGTGTTTGTAGAAGGTGGAGACTGCCAAGATCAAGACTTCCATCAAAAAGGCACCATAATTCAGAAAATATCAAATTTCCAGCTTTGGAAATGACTTTTCAGGGGTAACTGGGTGGCATTTAATGCATTTCCTGATTCTGAAGGGATTCCTCAAGCTTTAACTTGCTCCAACAAGGAGGACAAAGCATGTCCAGAGGAAACAATGATATCTGAAATTTTCATTTTCCGTTCTCCACTAGGAGTTCCCACCCAACTTTAACACCCAGCAGCCTCTGAGGAAGTCAGTCCTGAAAAAGCAAAAATAGGAAAAAAAAATATAAAAAACATGAATAGCAGAAGGAACACTGCCTGATTCTGAGAAGTACCATGAAATTCACCCAGATCTTTTCTTTATGAATCTCAAAGCAGGGCAAAATAAAATCTCTTTCTTAGTCTGGCGTTGTTTTTAAATCAGCATCATCAGGAACAAGAGGACAGGAACTCCTTGTCCTCAGCCAGCTCTGGTGCACATGAAATATCTGAATTTAAAGCCTTTGAGCAGTCTGGTGGGACTGCAGCTCTGAGGAAAAGGATTTCTTGCTATTTCTCTCCTTTCAAGCAAGTAGAAGAAAGGAGATCACAGAAAGAGGAAGAAAACCAGAACATGTTAAAAAGAGAGGGAAAGAGGCACCAATTAAATAAAAACCACAAAGCGACATGAATCATTTCACTGCCAAGAAAAGGAAGAAAAAAGTTCACTCAGGGCAAGATTAGCTGTTGAACAAGCCTGTGCTGGTGGAAGCAATGCAGAAAGGGAGAAACTGGAGAGTTTCCTTTCCTCCTGTTGCTTTCTGTGCCCTCAGACACCCTGGAGGCTCCACAGGCGCTGTCCCCCCACCCATGGCCATCCCCAGGGAGCATCTCAGCACCAGGGCTGGCAGAAATTCCTCCTGGACCACATCCACTACAGGCTTCTAAAGAAGGCAAGCCCAGCAGCAGCAGCAGCTTTCAAAATCCTTCTTGCCACCTCTGAAAAACCCTTCAGTCAGTGGTAAAATTGTAACAGAGGCTTTAGAGCCATTTCAGCTTTTTACCTCTCTAATAGCTTTTAAACATTGGTTGCAAGTGTAGAAAATCTCAAATTTAATTTGTTTTCAAGCCACAGAGGCACTGGACTAATAAGGAGCTGAGTGCTGGCTTCTCATAAAGCTGTTTTAGTGCTCATAACCACTTAATGTGCCAGCAGCAGCAGATGCTTCCCAGATTCTCCCTGGGGTGCAATACCCAGCTTGGTGCTGGGATCCATTTACAGAGCACAGGTAAGAGCAGCATCTCGGGGGGAAAATGATAATTCCCATTTGGAGATATGTCAGAAAAGAGGAGAAGACAAGTCTTCATTTCCAAAGCTGTCCTGTAGTGCTTGGCAAGCCCTCAGTAATTAGAAGGGGTGCAAGGCTTGAGAATAAAACAGATCCAAGAGCATCTCAAGCCCAAAAAGGGCTCAGAAAAAACAAACAGAAATTCCCTCCAGCCTCCACAGTGTCAGTGGTTTGTATTTTGTTTTTTTTTTTTGCACTGAGGGTAAGTATTAGGTAATTTTGATTTTTACTGCTTTGTAACACTCTTTTTAAAAATAAGTAGGATTTTATAGTTAAAACATGGCCTTTTAATGGGCTCTACTTGTAAAGCAGCAAGGTTTTTTAAAATAGTTTTTGTTTGAGCCTCAATGGCTCTTTCAAGTTTACCTTTTGTACACTCAGGATTTTGGGAAAATTTTACAAAATCTTGGGATTTTGTGAGGTGTTCCCTTAGTGTCCCAGCTTGTACGGCTGCAATGTGCTGCGGAGTGCTTGGTTTGTTGCAAGCAGTATTTGTGGCACTGTTGGTGCTGGTTTGGTACAATCAGAATGACCCTTTCACACTCATTATTTGCATTATTTGCATTTTGCTGCACAAAGGCCACCCCCCTGCAGTGCCAGGCTGCCCCATCCATCAGGTCTGGGAGGGACAGGAGCATTTCCAGGCAGCACCTGGCTCCAGGTGAGCCCATCCATCCCTGCTGGCAGCCCCAGAGGCAAATGCACTCCCTTGGGATGCCCCTGTGGGCAGCCCCCCTGGAGTGACAGCCTGGACAACAAGTGGGAATTGATAAGGAAAACAATTTGGGAGCACAGGCAGTGTAGGAAGCCATGAATCACACCCAGACACAGAGGGTAAAGAACCCCTAAACTTTAACCCTGTTGCAAAATATAATTGTAGAGCAGCAGCTGGCAGCTGATTTAATACCTTAAACCATCCTGACAGCTCTGTGTGGCCTGGGTCAATTCTCCATCACTTTTCCGCAGCTGCTTTCATGCTCTCACACAGATCTGCTTTGAGGGAACAAGTCCAGCCCAGGAAAGCTTTGCTCCCAAGAGCAGAAAAAAAAAAAAAAAAGCATTTTCCTGAATTTTGCAGGATTTTCTAGAAAAAAGAGTGAGAATCATGGACTCATACAAGAGCTTGAGGTTGTGGGGAACCTTTTAAAGCTCATCCAGGTCAACCTCCCCAGCAATGAGCAGGGACAGCTTCCACTGTCCCAGGCTGCTCCCAGCCCTGTCCAGCCTGGCCTTGGGCACTGCCAGGGATGCAGGGGCAGCCACAGCTGTGCCAGGGCCTGCCCACTCTCTCAGGGAACAATTCCTGCCCAAAATCCCACCTATCCCTGCCCTCTGGCAGTGGGAAGCCATTCCCTGTGTCCTGTCCTTTGTCTCAAGTTCCTCTCCGTCTCTTTGGGAGCTCCTTTGAGCACTGGAAGGGGACTGAAAGTGTCAAATGCCACTTCACTGACATGAAAAAGAAACATTAAATTGACACTTTAAAGCCAAAGATTGGTGAGGTAAGGGCCAGAACAAGTCTGTGTTTAATTCATCTCATCATATCCATCATTCAGGGTTTTTAGTACAATTAAAAAAAAAAGCCCAGAGGAATACTAAATATTATACTAAATATTACAAAAACCAGCACACAATGGCAAATCCCAAACCCATCCAGAAAACCGAATAAGGAACTTGGTTTGAAAGGAACCACCAAATGCAAACATTTGGGTTTATTTCACCCAAGAAGTGGTGACAGTTCGGCATGTGGGTTGTTGAATTAAGAGCATCATCCTACACCCAAAGCAGCACTTGGGGGGTTGAAACCCCAACAAATGCATTGCATCAGCTCTGCCCACATTCCAGAGGCAGGGAGAGGAAAGGCAAAGCTCCTCTGACTGCTGTGCTGCCTGAGTTATGAATTATCAGAAGCTATCCAGGCTGCCATGCCACACTGCTGAATTACAACCCCCTTTTCCCAGCACACATCCATCTCCAAGGATGGAGGGCTGGCACAGAATCCCAAGGGAAACACCCCTCATTAGCTGCTCTGACCCCACTGAACCAGCTCTGTTCCAGCCGGAAATGAGATTGAGAGCCCTGACTGCACATCCCCCACCCAGGAAGGGGCTTCTGCAAGGATGTACAACAGAGCCAGGGCCAGAAAAGAGCTCCCAGCTCCTTCTGCTGCCAGTTCCCCCCAGTGCAGCTCATTCTGGGCTGCTCCAGCAGCAGGTCTGAGATGGAACCAGGAAAGGAGGTGATGGGAAAAATGAGAGCAAAGGGAAAAGGTTGTAGGGTGTTCTCTGCAGCTTGAGCTGCTTTGCCTTCAAACCCAGGCTCTGGATAATTTTCCAAGTGGCTCCTGAGCAGGGCTGACCTTTTTATAGGTGATTGATTGGCTTCTCTAACAGTTATTTACAGAATTTCTAATCCTGATTTCTAACCTGGGCACCCCACCCTCACAGCCAAGAATTCCTCCCCAAAATCCCATCTATTTCCTCTGGCAGTGGGAGCCATTCCCTGTGTCCTGTCCCTCCATCCCTTGCCCCAAGTCCCTCTCCAGCTCTCTTGAAGCCCCTTCAGATATTGCTTTGTAATGAAGAACTGTTGCAAATCTGAAACTTGTGAAAGTAAATACCACACTCGCACCAGTTAATTAATTATTCCCACTGAGGACAATTAAAACCCTGAAGCACAACAAGAGGTTCACTCCAGCTGCACTGAGTAACTGAAAGACAACTCTTGTCTTCAATCCCAAGGAAATTAATTTTCCAGCTATTCCTTTGTTCAGCCCTGTGGGCTCATCCCAGTGAAACTGGTACAAAGATGCCAAAATAAAAGCAGAGGTTGCTCTAATTTTTTTGGCTGCCATATCAGCCCAGGCTGAGCAGAAGGATTCCTTTTATTTGATTTTATCAGTTTCCTTTTATACAACACACCAACCACCTCCCAATATACTTGATTTAATATATTTTCAGAGGGCAGACTGGCCCCATCCCTAAATCCTTCCATCACAAGAGCAGTAATAAAGTTTGAAGCAGTGGAAATCCCAGTTTTCAACAGCTGCTGGTGGTGAAAATTAACTGAAACTTCAGAACCACTTTTCTTTCAAATGAATTCCCACGTTCCACATCATAAGCTGTCCAACTCAAAGAAAGCAGGAAAAGCAACTTTTTACTTATCCACCTGGGGCCAGTTCATCACAAAATAAAAACAATCAACAAACAAAAAATCTTTATGCAACAACAGCAAAAATACAGCCAAGAGGTAATGATCCTGAATTAGTTTCCACTCCCAAGCAGGTAAGTTCTGCCTGAGTCCTACAAAAGACTCAGAGCAGCTGAACAACATTGTAAATGAAAAAGTTTGTGAAAATACAATAGATGGAAGGAGGTCCCTGGGACCACCACCTGCAATTCTCCATTTCTCAGAGGGAGTGTGCTCAGGAATAACTGCAATTCCTTTCTATCTCTCTAAGAAGTCCATGTGTCCACCCAAAGCAATCTCACCAGAAAACATCTCTTTTTCCAATCAAGATTCTTGTCAAATTTTATCTATTACACTGGAAAGGTTTCTCCAGCCACTCTTCAGGGGAGTTGATGGACATCAGTTAACTAAAATCAAGAAGAACACACAAATATTGGATCAGATTGGATCCAACCACTGCACTGTTTTATTTCCTTGCCTTTCATCTTCCCTTCCTCATTCCCAGGCTGTGTTTTATGTTTTTCCAGAGTCCGATTTTACACAATCCCACACTGGGTTGGGTTGGAAGGGACCTTCAACATGACCCAGGGCCACTCCCTGCCATGGCAGGGACACCTTCCACTGTCCCAGGCTGCTCCCAGCCCCGTCCAACCTGGCCCTGGGCACTGCCAGGGATCCAGGGGCAGCCACAGCTGCTCTGGGCACCCTGTGCCAGGCCTTACACCCTCCCAGGGAACAATTCCTGCCCAAAATCCCAGCTGCAGTCAAGCCCAGATGGCCACAAGGCAGGAGGGAGCTGGAAGGAGCCCGGAGCAGAGCAGGCTGATCTCCTGCTCCTCCCAAAGCAGCACAGACAGGATGTGGGGCAGGATGACCTCGACTCTGACCCAGCTGGCAAGTCCTGAGTGCTCACATTTTGCTCCACAAAGTGCTGCCCCATCCCAACACAGCCTTATTTATCCCACAGGATGGTCCAGAGGGCAAAGACACATCTGGTGACAAACGCCACTGAATGGGCCAATGTGCCAAAGGCTTTCTGCCCCAGCTCTGGTGGCAACCCAGTGACCTGAAGGCCTAGAACAAAAAAAGAATTAGAGGAAGGCAAAACTGAAGTGCCTCTCTCTTTCAAGTGAAAAATTGATAAAATCAGGGTCTTCCCCAGCTTCCACAGGCACAGCTGACATCAACAGAGACTGCCTGAAACACTGGACATGTCAGATTTACCAGCATGAGGTTAGGTCTTGTCTTCCCAGAAACAAGGCTGCACTTGTTCCTGGATCTGCCAGACAAGGGGATGCTTTGTGCAAGTCAAAGAAATCATGTATTTTTCCTAATACTTGACATATGGAAGGGATTTACCTACTTTTCCCTAAGAGAGATTTAAATGGGTTCAGTGCACTGCCAGAGGGAAACCAAATGAAGCCACAAGGCCCAGCAGCAGCTGAGTGTCCAAAGGCAGCATCCCTCTGGAGAGCAGGCAGAAGCTTGGCTGATTTACTCATTACTCTTTTAAATCTCAAGGGTAAAGCATTGGGGGAAGAAAATAAACAATCAGCCATCCTGGGAGTAAATTTAAATGCTGGAGCTGGCTCATCACACAAAAACTTGGATATTTCAAGCCCAGCACATGACAGACACTGGTCCATCATAGGCTCCACTTTGCAGCAGCAAAATAATTTGGTCAGACTTGAGCACACAGCTACTAAATGCTACAAACACACACAGAGTAAATCTGCATGAACCTCAAGGGGAAAAAAAACAGCAGTGAAATGAGAGATCCTTTCCAGATCAGCTCAGCTACACCCCCACTTCTGATACAACTTGAGCGTGCTGGGGAAGGAACAGACCCAGACAAGGAGGCACAGCCACCACAGAGGGCTGGCTTGCCAGGATGTGGGGTGGTTTGAGTGGTGACAAACCAGACATGGCACCACAGCGAGCTCTGAATTACAGGAACCAGGTTTGTTTTTCCAGAAAGGCCACAAAAAGTCACGTGAGAAAATGTCAAACGTGAAGGGACAGCAGTGAGCGAGAACGAAAGAGCTTTGTGGTGAAAGGAGCAAAGAGCCAACATCACCAACACCAAAAACAACCATCTCTCCCCCCAGGCATCATCAGATGGGATATTGGGAAGGAATTCCACCTTGTGAGGTGCCCAGAGAAGCTGTGACTGCCCCTGGATCCCTGGCAGTGTCCAAGGCCAGGTTGGATGGGGATTGGAGTCATCTGGGGTAGGGGAAGGTTGGAATTACCTCATTTTTGAGGTCTCTTGCCACCCAAACCATTCTTGATTACAATCGAGAGAAGGATTGATTTCTACTGAAAGGGACAAGGATTGGGATCTCTTTCCTCTCCCTTTGCTAAGCATTCAGCTGATCTGATCCCACTGGAATTTATTAAGGAATTTGAGTCCAGCAAGGACACTCTGGCATAAAGGGTATGTTAAAGTCTCCAGCCTTCTGCTGTTCACATCCCCCTCAAACCAAGAGCTTGGTGCCTGCCCAGCAGCCTCAGGGAAGCAAGAGCTGCTCTCCTTGGACCCAGGGCCATCTTTGGCACAGGCAGCATGAGCTGAGCAACCACCCAAACTCTACCTGCTGGTCACTGGCACTGCTTTTTGTCACCCAAAAGTCAGCCTTGACTTTACAGTCAGCTCCAGGAGAGCTCACAAGGAAGTGGATTCAGTTTCTAAGAGTCACAGGCTGCAAGTGCACACTTCAAACAAAGCCTCAGTTGTTTCATTTTTTTGTTCCATAATTCTCCCTGCAAAAGAGCCTCATTTGACTTCACTGAAGTCAATTGACTCTCAAGTGCTTGCTGACATCATCTGCAAATAAGTATCTGCCAAATAAAGGCTGAGAACTTGTTGAAGATTGCATGCAAGATGTTTTCCATTACCATCTGTATGGCTGATTACCTTGTCAAGTGAGCAGTTTGCTTTATCTCTCTCTTTGAATGACCACATTCACACCTTCCTCGGGAGGGGACCTCCGCTGATAACAGACTATTGAATATCGGTGCATGACTGATAAGAACTATAACATCCCATTGGGAGATGCTCCGCCCAGAGGGAGGCCAGCACTCTACCCCATATACTCCAGATTCTGAATTGGGTTCGTTTTTTTTCTCCACGAGATTCCCCAGAAACAGCAGCTACTTTTCCTCCTGGATCTTCAAGAGACTACATTTCTCTACAGCCCCTTGCTCCAGAACACACCTGATACTTCAGAGGATGCAGCACTTTTATCGGTGCCACCAGCACCCTGACCAACAGGGTGTCAGGTTGGGTTCTGACTCTGTCAGTTTGTTCCAGTGGACTGTATTGTTTATTTTATTGTTTTTATTTCTTCCCTATTAAAGAACTGTTATGGCCATTTTGCCTGAAGCCCCTTAATTTAAATGAGCAGGGTGGAGTTTACATTCTCAATTTCAGGGAGGCTGCTTTAGCAGTTGTTTTCCACTGCACATCAAGATGAAATTATGGGTCCAGACCAGTTTACCAGCTTTGCTTTTAACACCTCACTGTACGCATGGCACAAAGGAAAAAAAAAAAATTAGAATAATTTTCAAGGTTGAGATGAGTACAAAGAGAAGCAACCAAAAAACAATTAAAACCTCTAGCCATGGCTGGTTATACCCTTGAAATCCCACTCTGGAGCTTGGCCACACTTCTTCTGGAAACAACCTGGAGAAAAAGCTTAAATGTGCAACCAAACACTCCTAAATCCAAGTTTCCTTTCCCAGAGGAACACACGAGACAGTGAACAAAAATCACAGATCAGCTTCACAGCCAACAGAGTCATTACAGTTTTCAGCTTTGCTAATCAATTTTGTTAATGAGACGTGTCAGCAGCACAGAGGTTCCCAGTTCCTAAAACCACAAGCATTCCTGGAACCCCAGCACTTTGGATCCCCACCCAGACCTCACAGGCAGCAGAGTCCCCTCCAAAACAACAGCCTGGCAGATGACTGAACTGCCCTGTGACCCCTGCCAGGAAAGCCACACCTCACAGATTTCAGGTTGCTCCCTTCCCTGCTGACCATTATTTCAGAGAGGGGCATTTGGCAAGGGCCTGGAAGAACAGGACAGAGGAGAATGGCTTTAAACTGACAAGAGGGCAGGGATGGATGGGATATTGGGAAGGAATTTTTCCCTGTGAGTGTGGGAAGGCCCTGGCACAGAGAAGTTGTGGCTGCCCCTGGATCCCTGGAATGTCCAAGGCCAGGGTGGATGGGGCTTGGAGCAACCTGGGATAGTGGAAGGTTGGAATTAGGTGGTCTTTAAAGTCCTTCCCAACCCAAGCCATTCCATGATCTACTCCCAGACTGGTTCTTTCTCCAGCTTCCCCCTCTTCCTCTTCCACCTTTCTCAAGTGTCATCACCACAAACTAACCCTGCTCCTTCCTATTCCTTCCATTTCATTCATTTACTCCCACTGGGGCCAGGTTTCCTTCGTATCTAGTTAATTTTTGTGGTCATTTTGGAGCCACAAGCATCCCTGAGGCACTTCCACAAAGTCTACTTTTATGAGAGACAGAAAAAACACCTTCAACTTGGATAGGAAAAAAAGAAAGGATGGTAAGAAGCCTTTTCCATTGGCCCCTGCACCCTCCCAGTGCATCCACCACCCAGAAAGGACACAGTGCAAAGTTGCTTTCCAACATTTTCTGCTCTGTCATAGCCCAGCTGTGCTTGGAGCTATTCCAGGACACCTGGGAATTCACGAGAGAGGCTGTAAAAGCAGAGTTGGTGAAGCAGGAGGCTGGCAAATTCAACCCCAAATGAAAAGTAAATCACTGGAGCCCAACTCAAGGGCAGCAAGGTCACATTCACTTCCCTCTGGGTGAGGAAAGTCAAGGCTCCTCTTGGGGAAAAGGGCCACAATTTTTCACTATTCTGTCAAGATCAGAGAGAAAACTTCTGACATGGAGACTCCCACAAGTCAAACTTCCGTGATGTCAATGCCATTTCATTTTTCTCATTTTCCCTCCTCAAAATTCACACTCATGGCTTCACACATGGGCAAGGACTAAATGTCTGAGTAAAGACAGACACAGTAATTTAACCTGGGATTAACAGGATCACAGGTTCCCATTGCCTCTTTGGAAAAGGGAGTTATATAATTCAATTGTAAAAGTCTAACTATAACAACAACTACACAGCTGAGAGGAAGAACATTTGTTTAGGAAAACAAGCAGAAAAACCACTTCAAGTTTTTCCCTTTCTTGGAGGGAATTCGGAAAATATTGTACCTTGATGCTGTGTAAAAAAACTCCAGCAATGGGTGTAAGATTGCTTAAAATCTAGCACTACAGCAGCTGCTGTGCAGAAAATTAACTCTATCCCAGTCAAAACCAGTACAGGGAACTCACAGGGAGAGTGTGGAAAGCTTTTCCCATATGGGTTAAACCAGGAGTTGATGGAGCATATTCAAACCAGTCAAGATTTTATGAGAGTCGTTGCGCCTTAGAGTGGAGGAGCATTGCTGCACCCAGGGAAGAAATCCCTGTAAAAACACATGGCTGGCTCTAAGGGCCCCAAAATCCCTCCTTGCCCCCTTTTCTTCCCCCTTTGTCCCGCTGCAGCTCAGTTCAGAGCTGCCTGTTCAGAGCCCAAAGCCACGTTTTGCAGATGCTCTGCAGGAAAAACCTTTGACACCTCTAAAGCTTTACAAATCCCAGGGCATGTTAATCACCCAGTCTGAGCCCATAATCCCAGCCCAGGCCCCACAGTCAATGGGTTTTGCAGACTCTCCCCCACTGGCATTCTGCACCACAAATTCAGCATCAAACATCCTCCCCCTGACAGTATTTAGGGTGCACCACAAGATTAGGCTCTAACCCTGTGGCTTTTTGGGGTTTCCAGGACTTGGGATTTCCATCCTTCAAAGCAGCTTTGCTGAAATAGGGAACCTTTTTGACACAGAACAAGCTGGTTCATCCCAACCTTTCTAGGAGGGTGTGGAAATCAGAGAGAAGCAAGGTCCTGGCAGGTTAATCCCAGTTCTTGAAGCTGGAGCACCTCTCTGCTCCTTGCCAGTCCTCCACGGGATCCTGCCCTGTCTAAGAGAGGTCTTGCTCCTTCATGAAGGCCAAAATATGCTATTCCCAGTTAAAACCAGTAACACCCTGCCAAGTCTGGTCTGAAGGCACCACACAAAGCAAATGCAATTCCTGCCTGGCTCAGCTGTCACAGCTTCCCTGGACAATCACCCACCTCACAGCCTCCCTGTAAAGTGAAGGGCTCAAAGGTGAATTTTAAGATGTTTAAGTGATGTGGAAAACCCTAAACACAGCCTTTCATTTCCAAGCATCATGGGGAAAAAACCCAGAATCATAGAATCAGAATAGTTTGGGTTGAAAAGATCATCTAGTTCAGACCCCTCTAATGAGGGAGGCACCTTCAGGAACAATAAGGGAAAAACACACTGATGTTTAAGGGAATGACTGGATTTCCCTGCATTTAGCCCATCAAGCCAACATGATTGGACACATCCATTCATGGGGACTCAGCTCTGAGTCACTGCTCACATCCAATGCTTCAGTGCCCAGCCTCAAATCAACCAACCTTGAAAGAGCCCCTCTCCCTCAAGAGCTCCTGTGCCTTCAGGCTCGTGGTCTGAAACCCCCACAAATTGAAAAACACACGGAAAAGGGCAAATGAAGCCATCCTCTAATAGCAGATTGCAGCAAAGCAAGCAATTTCTGTGACCAGTGACCTCTGGCCATTTGGGAATCAGCCCTGACAAAGTCCCAGCTCCAAAGCTCGTGGCTTAGATCATCTGTTCAGGTCATTTCACAGCTCTGGCCAAGTGGGAATTACAAGAGCATTTCACCAGAGAGTGAATTAATACACACAGCCCAGACACAGCCCTGCAATTCATTATGCTGATGGATCACAGCTCCTCACTTATCTCTGCACAAAAGGACCCCAAAAAGCCATCAGAAGCCTCAGCTGGAGGTCATGTGATGCATTTAACCAAATGGACTATCTGGAATCACACACATTTCACTTGAAGGGGATAAATCCTGACAGGGACTGCCCAATTCATAGGAAGGGGTTGATATATCATTTATAGATCTGCAGCTACATGAGCAGCACCAGATAAAGGCAGGGAGAGGCTTTATTGGATATTTCCCCTCCCACATCCTCACAGTTCAGACAACTTGCAATTAAGAAGAGGATTAGGAGATTTGTGTTAAAGACCATGTTTGATAGCTCAGCCTAGCCAGTCAATAAAAGCGGCTTCTTTTTACTGGATAGATTAAAAAATTATCATTGCTATTTCCTTTGGGAGGAAATTTTTGTCCCCTCTCCCAATATCATCCACCAGAATGATATTTGCTGTGTACAAACAACAGGGATTTGGAAGAAATAAAAAAAAGAGCTTCCATGCACTGACTTCATCATATCCTTGGTTGAATATGTGATGAACAAGCTGTGGTTAGATCAGAAATTCCTTCCTCACACCAGCTACAGAGATGATAATGACCTGAATCTCAGCAAGACCACTTCTCCTCCTTCATGTGCCTTTCATTTAAAAAAACATTAAAAAAAAAGTGAAAGGGGATCTTGCCATTGAAACTGAGGGCCCACAATAGAAAAAGGGAATTTTGCAAATGTTCAAAATTTTAAAAGGAGATCAGAGTGTATTGGTTGTGTGCCTCCAGCCCCTCTCTTCATTCTCAAAGGTCAGAGAAAAGCAAAGGATAATGACAATTCCAGCAAGCTGCCTCTCAAAAAAACCCCTAGAACTCAGGTGTCCAATTAAAATTCTCATTTTCATGTAATTTCTTAACGTGGAGTAGCAAGCTTGATGTACATACATTTGAAGGAAAAAGAGAGGAATCATTAAAATCCTGGCTGTTGAGGTGCAGCACAATTCAGACAACAAACATTCACAGGCATCAGCTGAAGATATCATGGAGGCAAGGTTGGGTCATGATCCAAATTTGGATGAAAGCCTTTTATTCTGGGAAGTTTGATGTTTTAACAAGAAAGCAGATAACACAGCCTGCAGCTCATTTTAGGCTTTCTTCTCCTACTCCTGCTGCTGTCTCCATCTCTCTTTTACCAAAGTGGAAGTTGAGGCCTCACAAAGACTTTAAAAAGACCAGCTCAGACTGGACATATTTTAAAGCCTGGATCAGCTACCTTTAAACACAATGAATTCCTTTCCAGCACTAGCAAAAACCAATGGAAATTCCAAGCAGACTTGGAAAGTTGCCACTGATATTATTTTTTGGTAACGCAAGCAGAGGCAGATTTCGCTGAAAAATTCATGGCAACTTTTCTGTAAATTTTTAGCTAGGAACTACAATATTCTGCTGGCTTGAAGTGGTCACCCAGACCAAGCTGGAAGCAGAGGGGAAACAGCACCAACATTCCTACTTTGCAAAAGGAAATTTGTTTTTAGGCTGCACAAACTCAAGGCGTGACTTTCCAATGCACAGGGGAGCTGCTGGCCAAGCTGCACCACCAACAATGGCTGCAATTCACAACCAGGAGCATTTCTGGCACAGGATCTGCCACACAGCCCTGTCTGCTCCTTCACAGCTGCTTTTCCAAGAGGAAAAACACTCCAGAGCCAAGAAGATCCCTGGTTATAGGCTTAAAAACAGAACAGAGGAGCCAAGCGATAGGAGAGCGAAATTAAGCATTCAAAAAGCAAGCAAAGGGTCCCCTGAGAGCACTTCCAGATGAAACAGGATTTAAAGAAGGAAAAAAACCCCAAATTTAACTTGTAAGCACACTTTAAAAAACCATCCCAGGCAACATGGGAGTACAGAACAACAGTAAAACAAAATCCTTACCCAGCTGATGTAACAGGGTGCTTTTGACAGCAATATTTTCACACTTTCCTTATCAACACATCACAAGACCTCATCTCGCAGCCCAGAACAAGAGGGGAGGGGCAAGTTGAGCCTGGATTCCCTCTGGCAGAGCTCCTACAATCTATATTTATCCAGGGGAGGGAAAAGTCACCTCCAGCAGCTTTCCCATTCACCCCCAGCTTGCTCTCACCTTGTGTCGCCTTTCATTGGATCCTAGAAGGGTTTGGGCTGGAAGGGACCTTAGAGATCATCCAGTGCCACCCCTGCCATGGGCAGGGACACCTCCCACTGTCCCACGCTGCTCCAAACCCAGTTCAGCCTGGCTTTGGACACTGCCGGGGATCCAGGGGCAACCACAGCTGCTCTGGGCACCCTTTTCCCCTACCTACAAAGTCACTGTCACACACAAGAACAGAATCATAAAGGTTGAAAAAGACCTCCAAGATCACCAAGTCGCTTCTGGGCCCACTGAAACCACAGCATGAAGGCAGGGATTCTGCAGAAACACAACTTACATATCCAGCCAAGGGTGCTGCAAGCACCAGCAGGAGCAAAAACACCACAAGGAAAGTGCTCCCCTTTAGCACAATACAAACAGATTTAGGCACCTTCAGTCCCCTGGAGCACCATGACCAACTTCACTGTGGCCATCTCTACATCAGCCACATGGGGACGGCCTCCTGCCATGGTCAACAACTCCCATCAAACATCCAAGCCAATAAATAAGGAAAAACCCCAAATCTTTCATACTTGCAAGCAAGAGCTACAAGCCAGCATGAGAGGGAAGGGGTGGCAGCAGCTGCTGTCCCCTGCTCACCTTGGTGGTGTCATCATGTGACCGCTGGTACCGTTTCCAGCGGCAGCCGTAGATCCCGGTCAGACAGGACAGACATAGCTGGGGCTCGTAGTACTGCAGGGGTTGGTGTTTGACCATGCTCCTTCCAGCCCCTCCAGAGCCTGCTGCCACTAATCCATCAGCTCCTGGGAGCGCCCTGGGGCAAAGCAGAGAAAACAACAACAACAACAAAAGGAAATTAAAATCCCCGGCGATATTTCAATACGTTAACAAGCAATTTAATAATTAACCGTGTCCTCTGGCTACTGAGAGCAAGGATGAGAATCAGATCTGTTCCCAGCCCTGCCAACATCTCCCACTCGTTACTCAACAAGACCAAGAAGTTTAATTAGTTTGCAAGTTTGGTTTCCTCCTGCAGCTTCTCCCACGCCACCAAATGCAAAGTGTACATCAGGGAAAGCCACGTGAGGACAAAAGCAGCAGGATGAGGATCTGCACCAGGTGACTGGGTTCCTATGAATGACTGAAGTGTAAAGAGGCAGAGCTGCTGCAAGAACCACCTGAAAATCGATTCAGAGACCTCCACAAAGCTGAGGCTGAGCGAAGCTAAAGCAGTTTAATGTCAGCATCCCATGGAGCCTGCAAAACAGTCCCAGACGAGGAATAAACACTTCCATGTCTCCTGCAGAAAGGGCATCACAGAATCAGGGACTGTCCTGGGCTGGAAGGGATCCAGCAAGGACCAAACTTCTGGACAACCCTAAGAATATGGAATACAGAGTGTGTATACACAAAAAGTATACAATAGATATTGCCCTTTCCCTTTATAAACCTCTCAAGCACTCACAGGATGCAGAGCTGGATGCTGTGCTTGGTCCCACAGCACAGGTTTCTCACAGCTTCCTGCAGCCCAGCTGTGCACCCACAGCCCCACACTGCTGCTCTGTGTATCACCAGCAGGCTGGTAGTGGAGTTTGACAGCAGCTGAGCTTGCACAGTGCTTGCCCCCCTTTCCTGAGAGTGCAGGGCTGTGTGCAGGGTGTGTAAATCCACCCTCTCCAGGAGAAACACTTTGCTTCCTTACAGGTGGGATTCCCAGGGCTCAGGTCTGGGGCAAAGCTGTGACAGCTGAGCAGCAACACCCTCACTGGCATCACAAAGCATGGCTGGGCTTAGGGAGGTAAACCAGCCACCTAAAAGCTTTTCCTTGACACATCCCATGGAAGGAAGCCTCCACAAGCAGGGCTGACTGTATTTGTCACTCCAGCTGATGCACCAGGGGATGCTGCAGGCAGCGCAGACACAGTGCTGGAGTCTGGAAATGTCAGCAGGGACACAGAGAGCTCACCCCTCCCAGCTCCTGTCTGTCTGTGTCCGTTCACACTCTGCGCTGACAGCCCAGGGCAGCCTTGCCCTGACACTTTAATCAGGACTCAGCATCCCAGAGGCTGGAGGTTGTTGTGGCTCCAGAGCTGTCACCAGGCTGTCCCCAGAGCCTCTGTGTCTCCCGCACTGCTTGGGGCGCTGACACGAGGTGGGCACGACCCACAGGTCCATGTGTGGCCAGCCCAGCTCCCCACGTGGCTCTGCTTGTCCCCTGGGGGCGACAGGCAGGACAGAGGCACAGCACAGCCAGCCTGACACGAGAGCTGTTTGCTGCTCACATCCCCCCGTGCTGCTGTGCCACCTCCGTGGCCTCGTGTCGGGGTCACCTCCCTGTGCCCGGGTTCCACCTCTCCTCTCGCTGTTTCTAAAGCTCAGCATCAGTCACTGCTCAAGCTGCCTCCCCATCTTCAGCTTCCGGACCATCCCCAGGAAATGAGCCTGCCCCTCTGCCTCCCCACAAAACCTTTCACCATGGGGCAGAGGCACTGAGGATGTGCAAAACTGGAGATGCTGTTTAAAGCTCTTGGGCTAAACCACCCCGTCTGCCCTGAAGATTCCAAGTGTGGAGTGATGTACAAGATGCTGAGGGCTCTGTGCAAGATGTAAAAATCACTCACAGCCTATTAACAACTCCCCAGCCAAAGCCCTTATTCCCAGCCTGAAAACATAGAAGGCTGTAGCTGTTCCAAGTAATCCTGTACTAATTCCTCTCCAAAGGACAGCATCTCTCCTGGTTTTCACCTCTTCCTGCTTTAACTCATGCGAGGCAGGAGGGCAGACAGACCAGCTCCATCCACAGAAGCTTTCACTGTTTTTTTTTTTTTTTAATTTAGTTTAATTTGATCACTTTGACAGGAGAGAAATCCTTCCCTGTGAGGGTGGGCAGGCCCTGGCACAGGGTGCCCAGAGGAGCTGTGGCTGCCCCCGGATCCCTGGCAGTGCCCAAGGGAAAAGACAGGTGAAAAGGGTCTGTAAGACACCAAGTGAAGCTCCCACCCTGGTTCCTCTCACTGCAAGGGCAGGCCCTGCAGGAGCCCAGAATTCCAGGCTGCTCTCCACAAAAACTCAGGAAAAGCACAATGACAACGAAACTAAGACGAGTTTAAAAAAAAATCCACTCCTAAATACAGTGTAATTGCATGAGGCACAACCAACAAGCCTAAATTCACTCCCTCTTCTCCATGAGCATCACAACCAGATCCGTCAAAGGCCGAAACAGGTGGGAAAGGACAACACCCAGCAGCCACCCTCCCCTCCATGCACACGGACACCTGAGCAGTAACAGGAGCTGCAGGGAGAGAAACCACACTGATACCATCTGCCCAGAGAGCCTGGCTTGGCCAAGAGCAGAGGCTCAATACTTACTGCTCCTGCTTCCAGAAACAGAGTCCAGGGAGCAGCAGAAAGTCGGCAGCACCTCCCAATCACTGTTCCCATGCCATCTCCAGCTGCCGAGGGGGAGAGAGCAGCCCATGAATGATTCAGCCCACTGCTGGTTAGCATTACATACAGAAATGAAAACAGGAAGCAAGACAACAGGCATTAATTATTCAAATCCAGCAACGTGCACCAGGAGGGAAGGAGGGAGGAGGGGGGGAAAGAAATAAAATAGAAAACACAAACCCACTCATGCTCTCAACCTTGACTTTCAAGATGCATCACCTGCCAATGGCTGTGAGCTTCTCAGAGCTGAATAACCAGCTCACTTGTCCAAAAAGGGGGAGCAGGGTAGGTTCCATCTAGAAATACAATGGGAGCGTTTTCCAAAGGCTCCAGGATGCCTAATTAGCACACACTGCACTTCTGAGATACTGAAGTGGAGGTATTGGTTACACATTATTCCTTTCCAAACAGCTTTGGAGGGGGAAAAAAAAAAAAGAAGGGAGAACTGGAGTATTGGTGTTGCACATTTAAAAGTGAAGCTCTCTGGGGAGATCTGGCCTAAAAAATTTTGATTTTTGTCTCTCTGGATTAACTGCTCTATCCATGTAGTCTCAGGGCAATATTCAGAAACCTGGACTGGAGAGGGAAGGCAGCAATCAAGACCAATCGCTAAAGCATCTCAGTGCCCTCATTTTAGTGAGAGGAAGAGCAACAGCACAAGTCCTGAAGTGCTCTGAGTAAATAGTGAGGATGCAGCACCAGAGGAGCAGGTTTAACAGCCTTTCCCAAGGCTTGCTGCAGCCCAAGCCCTCCCCTTTGATCCCCCTTCAGGCAGACTGAGGGGAGACCTCACTGCAGGCACAACTTCCCCATGAGGAGAAGAGGAGGGGCAGGCACTGATCTCTGCTCTCTGGGACAGAGACAGGAGCCAGGGAACAGAGCTGGAGCTGTGTCAGGGCAGGGTCAGGTTGGATTTAGGGAAAGGTTCTTCCCCCAGAGGTGCTGGCACTGCCCAGGCTCCCCAGGGAATGGGCACAGAGCTCAGGAGCTCCCAGGGATGCTCAGGGTGGGATTTGGGGGGGTCTCTGCAGGGCCAGGGGGTGGAACTGATCCCTGTGGGTCCCTTCCAGCTCAGGATATTCTGTGGTTTTTAAAAGCCAAGCAGCTCTGCTGCCCTTCCAGCCACACCACAGAGACGCCCACTCTGAACACCCATCATGGATTGCTCAGGAGGGTTTGGATCAGCACACCCAGAGCACAGCCAAGGTGCTTCAATGGAGACTTGTGAACAATGAAATCATGGAACCATTAAGGCTGGAGAAGCCCCCTAAGGTCATGGAGTCCAACCATGAGCCCAGCACTGCCAGGTCCACACCACCTACGGAATCCTGAAGCCTCAGGAGACGTTGGAGCAGAGCTGAGCATTTGGAGAGAGGCAGACACAATTTTCTCCAACAACCCCACCACCCATGCCGATGTGGAAGACACCTGGGGTGTCCTACAGGATCTCCAGCTGCCAAGGCATGGCTGGGAAGGCCCATCCAATGGAAAACCTTGGCCTTCCACAAGGTTCCAGAGAGGAGAAACTGTGGGGAGGACGAGGGGAAGAAGCACGTGCTCCCCCCACACCTGGAGAGGCTCAAAACCAAAGCAAGCTCTGAGCACACAGGCTCCCATCTCCCAAAATTCAGGCCCAAGGAAATTCACCCCACTTGAAACAGAAATAAACATAAAAAATACAGGGATATTTGAGGTTAATTTTTTATGTTAACTCGTTTTAAAAAGAGCTTTGGCAGATTTTACTGATTTCCATATTAAAAGAAGTGTTTTTCCTCTTGTTGGTGACTCCTGGGATCACTGTTTATCAAGAATCTCTGTAAATTCAACATCTCTATCTCTACTAAAACTTGTATCAATCTAATTATGCTTAAAACCCTATTAAGCAAATAATTTCCTATGCCAATTAGGTGAGAACATGCCTGATAATCAATTAGCCCTATTGATATGCTTGTAAAGCTGCTTGTCAGTCGTTTCCCTAATTATACTGGAAAATCCTGATTTTCCTTAAATGCTTTCTAAAAAATTAACCTATTCCAGAGCAAACTCTGCAGTTCTGTGCACAAAAAAACAAAAACAACAAAAAAACGAAAAATGGAAGAGAAATCTCTATGGCCCAGCCAGGGCTGAAATCATTATCTAAATTCTTGGGATTTGCATGCACTCTCCATTGGTTTTCATACACATTTTTTTATTAATACACTGAACTCATCCAAGCCAAAGTAATGCAATTTCACTTTCCCCAAGGTGGAAAATGGAAATGGAAGAGGGTCAATATCCCCATCTGTTTAATAACAAGCTACTACTGAGGGCTGTTTGCTCTGGCCACTCCCATGGGAGGAAATTGAGATGCACACACACACACTGAGCACCATTTTCCACATTTTGCTGGCACAAACCCAAAGCATCTCAGCTTGCAAGATCCAAGATTTCATTTCAAGGCAGGAATGGGACACCCCCAAAGGCAGAAAACAGCCTCAGGTGATTCATTTTGGAGGTGGAGGATGCCCAGGCAAGGACCCAGCAGAGTTATTCTTCCCCACACATTGTTATTCCCCACTCTGGAAATCAGGGTGGGTCAGAGGTCTCCCACCCACTTTTTTCCAGGCTGAAAACATTCATTTTTACACTGATAATACTGCACAAACAAAAGCAGCAGATATATATCAAAACTCCAGTCAGCATCTATTTTTCCCCCTGGCAAACAAACAAAAAAGATGAACTGCAGGAGAGTATCCTCTGCCATGTGCATATGGACATATGGAATATTTTGGATGAGAGCTGCCGCAGGAAAGCACAACAGCTTTGTCCTTAAAGCTGAGTGCTGCTGCCTCAATGACAGAAAATAAAGAGTGGGGGGAAAAACAAATTTAAAAAATGAAAGAAAGCTCTACAGGCCATTGCTGGTCTGGCAGAGCACTCAGGAGGGGAACATCCCTGAGATACCAAAAATCCATGACTACATCCCAACCCAGGGAGAGCCTGCAGAGCCCCTTGGAGTCTCCAGAGTGACAAGGGATGACCCAAACACACACATCCCAAATAGGATCTGGCTGATGTGGAGCCCCTGTGGGTCTGACCTGTTGTTTATTTTTCTTAAATGTTTTTGACCAAAAAAAAAAAAAAAAAAAAATTACAGCTTTGAAACTAGGGCAGTGTGTAGTTCGGGGGTTGTGCACTTCCAGTTAATGAAAATTCAGACTTCAAAAGATAAATACTTCAAAGGGATTACAAAAGAAAAACTTAGACTTTAATCTCCCTAAATAAATAAGCACAGGACGGACTAACGCCCTCTGCAACAGAGCTTCTTGATGTTTTCCACAAAGTGAGGCAGGACTGGGTGCCTGGAACTTTGAAAGGGTGGAAGAAGAGGAACAGGGCACAGGAAAAACCTGTATAAACTTCTGGCAGAGCAATAATTAAACACAATCTCTGCTTTCTGCACCAGCCTTGCAGGTCAGGGTGTTGGCACAGCTCTGAAAACCCAAAATCTGCTGCAGATCCAAAAATATCATGTGAGTCCACACAAGCAGGTTGTGAAGTAACTCCAAGCAGCAAAGCACAGGTGGGACATGAGGAAAAACATGGAAAACTTCAGGTTCCCTCTGTCAAAGGATTTCTGACAACCTGAGTATTAAAAGAGCTTCTTCTTTTGGGGGCTGCTGGAGAGATGGGCAACAACTTGTGAATTTCTCTTTAATTCTAACAATTATTTTGGCTTTTAGAAGCAGCAAAGAGAAATGTGAACCAGCCCAAAGTGTGTGAAATCACATTTTTGGCAGAGAAAGTCAAACCCTTCCACCTCTCCAAGTCTATGTCAGGTGGAGTCCCCTTGGGAGAGCATTCCAGAAACACTCAGAGCAGCACAAGAAGCCGGCAGTTCAACAGCTAAAAATCTAAAATAGCAGCTAAGGTGAGGTGAGACACCACCAGGAGCCTGACAGGGCTGTTGATCTTGGCAGGAGAAAGGGAAATTGAGGGAATCTGAGCCACAAACCCAAAGGAACAGGCAGGAAAGCACCAAACTGGGAGAAGAGGGATGGCAAGGGAGTGTCTTGAGGAACAGACCCCATGTTCAGCCTCTGCTGTCTGAAGAGCCTCTGACAGAGAATGTCCTGTGATGTTGGCATGGTCTGGGTGATGACAATAATCAGCAGGGCTCAACAGAGACAGCCCAGGTGAGAAAAAGACAGGGAAAACCATCACAGGAAGAATGAGAAGACAACAGCTCGATGATAAACAAAAGCCATGCACCAACAAGGAATTTAAAAGTGTTTAAAGACTGAAAAAGGTTAAAGAACACTCTTCCTCTCCATAGACTCCAGGAGCTTTGCCATCCTCACCAAGCTGCAAACCAGAAGTCTGCACCAAGCCTTACCCATTACCAGCACGTTTTTGCAGAGAAATTAAGTGGAAACAGAGCTGGGTTTGAACATGCACACCCTGAGAAGCAGCTTCCTCTTCAGACAAGCATTTCTGCCTCTCCTGGTTTTCCCTTTCCAAACACAGCCCCAAGAGTTGCCCACGGATGGTGCCAGCAGCTGGAGCAGGAGCCTGCCCCACACATTACCTGCTGAAAACCTGGCTCCTGCCAGCAGGGAAAGAAAACTGCACCCACAACACCAGGAAGGCTCATCTGAGAGGGAGCCAAGTGCCTCCACACCCACTGCAGGCACAGGAATGGAAACAGCAAGGGAGGGAAAGAAAGAAAAAGGAAAACAAACCCAGCAAGACTCATTTTCCAATCGATACCCTGCACATCTGCTGTGCAACTGCTACCCAGAGAATTAGGCATGAATGTTTCTGGCTTAATGAGAGGTGGAAAGTCCTAGTTAAATGGATTACAAGCTCTTTATTTCCTATGATTGATTCCTTCCATACGGCTGCAGGAGACATTACTCATGAAAATAAATGTTCTCAAGTAGCAGAGGAGCTAAATAAATAAAGAAGAAAAACTTGCTTTGCCTTCCTGAGCAACCTGGGGTAGTGGAAGGTGTCCCTGCCCAGGGCAGGGGGTGAAACTGGATGGGCTTTGAGGTCCATGGGGTAACTGATGAAGTCCAGGAGAGGTTCAAGAAGTAAAGTCAGCTTTTCATCACCTCCACTAGAGCTTTGTGATAGCTTGAAAAACATGGAAACAAAAATGATATGGGAAAAATGAGATGTATGCATCCCCCATCCCCTCTCACCCCTGTGGCACACAAGGTATTTAATTTCTGCCAGAGGAAGACTAACATCCACTTTATCTCTCTTCTGGTCCAAGGAAGCAGAGGTTTGCCTCATGTTCCCAGTTATTACTGGAGTTTTTTCCAGTTCTGTACAAATCAGTCTCTGCTCAATACAGACAGGGGAGTTTCCCTGTCATGAGGAAAAGGAAAACTGCAGGAAAAAAGAATTCCAAGGAAACAAATGGGTAACCAGAGACAGGTTACAACCCCAACCCCATTGCAGAGTCACTCAGCTCAGGTAAATGCCTGTCCTGACTGGGATTCCTGTATCCTGCCAAAAGCTGGTGTTGATCTTTAGGAGGATGGGAATAAGGACAAAAGGATTTCACTCTGTTTGCTGCAGCATAAATCTTTCAGGAGAAAGGAATTTTCTCAATTGACCTGGCAGGGAGTTGCATCAGTTTTAAACTCTCCTTGCTTTCCAAAAAGCATCTCCAAATGTGGGCTAAGGTCACCCTGACACAGGAGGGATGGGGACAGAGGGTGAGGTCAGGAAGGGACCCACCCCTCCAGCCACAGGGGCACTCCCAGAGTGAGCAGAGGAGGCTCACAGACATTTCCAGCTCTGCCTGGAGAGTCCTGCTCTAATAAAAACACAAAAACAAGGCTCCAGCTGCCAGTTACATCAGCTCCCAGCTTGTTTTCCTTATGGAAAGGCCCAGTCATGAGGGATTCACAAACTCATTTAGTGATGCAAACCCAAGGCCTATTAGGCCAAGTGCTTTCAGTCATTTTTGAGAGCTTTTAATAGGATGAGCATTGATTCTCTGAGCATTAACTCACTGTGTCCTGGTGCCCTTTTCCCAGCACCAGTGACACTCTTCCAGACTGGCACATTATCAGCACAATGGGGCTTTCAATATAATCAGGGATAGAGTCAAACAGGGACACCTGCAGACATCATGGCCAGGTTCTCTCACAGGCTGCCCAGAGAAGCTGTGGCTGCCCCAATCTTGGAGTTGTTCAAGCTTGGATGGGGCTTGGAGCAGCCTGGGATAGTGGAAAGTGTCCCTGCCCATGGCAGGGGGTGGCACTGGGAGAGCTATAAGGTCCTTTCCAACCCAAACCATTCTGGGACTGATGTCAAAGGTATCCAAAACCCTTTGGAGGCTGGGATGAGGCTGGGGGTGGAGATGCTGGCACAAAGCTCTGTCCATCTGGGATCCCTCAAAACACTGCTCTCATCCAGGGCTTAATTTATAACCCTCAGCCCCAGGCTCCAGAGAACATGACCTCAAGGCAAGACCCCCAAGGGTCCATTAACCCACAGCACTTTGGGGGGAATTGCTCCCAGCCCAGAGCAGTTTATCCAAACATCTGGAGCAGCTAAATCCCACAGGAGCCCAGAGGCCAGGATGCAACAGCATTTTTCTCTCCTTCTCTGCACCACTCTAAGCTTTCTAGGAAAAGGCCTATTTAGAAGTTCATGTTTTAAAAGTAGCTTTGTGACATTGGAAGAGCAAAAAATAAATACAAATGTCCAAGAGATTTGGAGCAGGGCAGGGTGCTCAGCAGCACACACTCCATACCAGCTATGCAGACATCCCTCAGCCAGTGAGACTGACCACAAGGACACATCCATTCACCACAGTGACCTTCCCTGTCCATCCTAGAAACACATCCATGGCACCAGGACACTGCTCAGGGCAGATCTTCAAGCAAAGAACTGAATAAAAAGGTTTCCTGCACATCTTTTGATGAGCCAGCCCTAGGCAAGCATAAGAAATGTAGCATTTTCAAGGCTACACTTGCTCAGAAGACAGAGCCCCCTGCCCAGGTGGGTCAGGCATCTCCCCCCTGGAACACATCCCAGGGAAGCAGAGAAGAGCTTGCCAGAGCACAGAACTCTCACAGAAAAGCTATTGTTATTATTATTATTATTAGTCTCATACACATTTATGTAAGAGGTTCTCAGGAAAATGAGCCTATGGAACTTGCACACAAACACAGCACTTCCAGGATTAAATGGCTTTTATCCCACTTCCAGAAAGCCACTCTGGGTTTTCATCCCATCAGATTAAGATCCTGCCTTGACAGCAGCTACTGTTTGGGTAGGAGACAAGCAGCTTTTTCTTCCACCAGCCAAAGTATCTTTATTTCCAGCTTATTTTCCTACCAAAACACAGGGTGATTGCATAAGTGCCTCTGTTCCTGTTCCTTGCTTTCTCCCACCTTTCCTTCCCTCCGCAGGCAGCGATTCCCTGGAGCTCCAGCCCTGCTGGAATGCTCTCCAAGAGTTGCTGCTGGGTGGGAAAAGATCAAATAAACCTCCCCCCAAAGGAAGAGCAGCTCTAGCCCAGGCTGCTGTCAAAGACTAATCAGCGAGTACAGCTGGAAAGAGGAAGGATGGAAATGGGAAGATTAAAGATTTGAAATAAGTCCCAAAGAAACCAGACTGAGCTTGCTCTTGAGTCAATATTTTTTGGTTAAGTAGGAAAACATTGAGAGCTTTGAATAATTGACTTCACACTCAGTAATTTGCTGGCCAAGCCAGTTCCTGCCACTGTTTTAAACAGAGTGAAAAGGTCCTGAAAAATATTGGGATGTTCATCAAATTAAGAGAAAGCACCCAAAAAATGATTGCTGTGAGTGGGAAATTTCAGCAAGAAATTTCAGGATAAGGCTACATAAGCATTAGAAGCAAATAAAACAAAAACCAAAAAAACAAAGCAAAACCAAACAAAAACAAACACAAACCACAATCAAACCAACAACCAACAAACAAAAACCACAATCAAGCCAACAACCAAGCAACAAAACAAACAAAAAAACACCAACCAACCAGCCAAACAAAAAAAACCAAACAAACAAACAAAAAAACCCCCCACAAACCTAAAGGAAACTAAAAAGAACCTCAGCAATACCCTTCTTTTTGCTAGAATGGTTTTCACACGTTACTGAAAATCAACTTTAAAATTCCTGTTCACTGGATGAGCACACCAGGGTTTAAAGCCACCAGTATCCAGACTGGATAAACCAGAGTTCCACAGGAAAAGAGTTGGCCAGGAAAGAAAGAAAATGAAAGGTAGAGAGGTGGAGGGGTTTTTTTCCTGAAAAAATGTTAATTTCCAGACTAGCAAAGTTTAACTGAGTGCAGAAAATAGGAGAAATCTTTTTTGGTGAAAGCAGAAGAAAATGGCACAACAAATCACCAGGTGAATCTGTCATAGGGAAGGGGGAAAAGGAAATAATTGGGAAGGGGGGGGACAGTCAAGCCTTTTTTGTTCCCAAATCTGGCAGTGTAGCTCTCTGTCCATGTTTCAGGAACCATCTTCAACAGAAAAGAGGAATCCATGGAAGTTTTCAAGGAAAGGTAGTTTTAAAGTCTCTTCCAACCCACCCCATTCCATGATCCTCTGGATCTGAACATCCATTCTGCTTCACTGCAGCCAGTGCCAGGCCTCCAATTCCCCCTGCACCCCTTGGCATGGGAGCATCCTGCTCTAGGTGAGGCATGGCCAGAATTGAGGAGGTTTTTTTTCATCCTCCCCAGCCAGGACACAATTTATAAACATCCCAAGTATCCTCACATCAATATCAGGGTCCAAGACTGGTGTTTGTGTGGCTCAGGGCTCATGTGAGTCCCCTGAATTTCTGTCAGTCTCCAGGTTATTACCTCCAGCAGGTTCTCCTTCGTTCCCTGGAGCCTGATCCTATTTTTGGGTTCTCTGGGCTTATCAGCAACCTTTCCCTAGTGTGCTTTTTCTATTTCCCCTCCTCCCCATGCCAGCTCTCCCTTAAGCTGGTTTAGCACAGTTATGTAAGAGTCCTGCAGGGAGGGTCACAAGGGGAAGGAGGCACTTTCTTCCCTGACCTCAATCCTGGCATGATCAACACCTCTGCCAGACCTTTACCAACCCCAGCCTTACTGCAGCTCCTCAGTTCAGAGACAGAAACCAAACATTCCACCTTCCAAAACTCAGGATTTGAGGCATTAAGTCACAGCATTTACCTAGGCAGGCTGTGGTTGTTTCTCCTGAAAAGGCATCACCTGAAGTAGAGTCTGCCTCTGCCCAGTGCAGCTCTTCAGCCAAAAAAGCTGAGAAGAAACAAATCCATGGATCCTCAAGGCAGCAAGACCCAGACTAATAAATCCTAAAGATGGATGAGACAAAAGATGCCTCAACTCATGGAAAAAAAAGTCCTTTTATTCTCTGTACCAGCTAAGGGCAACTGAGTTTAACTAGTTGAGCCCACAGGTGAGAGACATGAATTAAACTTTCTGCATTCTCTCTGTCCTTTCCAGATCAATAAAAAGCTGGAAAGGAATAAAAATAAATCCAATGATTTTACTATTTTTATCTCTAAGGGGGAGAAAACTAGGCAACTGCTGGAAGGTGCCTTTTCCAACCAATTCTTTATTTAATTTTGTGTATTTCTGTGAATTCTGTTGGAAATTGCCTATAGTAAAAATAAAATTAAAAAATACTAAAAAAAGCCACCTAAAATATAAAAATACTAAAATAAGAATTTAAAAATAAAACAACACAGACTCAGACCCCCTGGCTCACACTCTTTTGATACAGAGTGGGGTTGTGGTGGTTCCTGCTCATCCTCCATCCAGTGCTTCTGGAGTCAGCCTGCACATCCTTCAACATCACACCAGGCTCTGGCAATCCACAGGATCCAGCTGCCAAGGTTATTGCACCAGCTTGCTCTGAAGATAATTCCAGAGCTGACCTGAGCAGGTGGTTGGAGTGCTGAGCTCCCTCCCAAGCTGAGGGATTTATTCTGTGATTTTCTACAAGCAGGAATCACTTTCATCAAGGAATGTAAGGAAGTGACTGGAAAGAGGACTAAGCAGGAATTTTGTATTTTACCCCTCCCCTTCCAATAGAGGAGCTAAGCCTTTTTTCAAGTTTTCAAACAACCAGAGGTTTACAGTCCACATCTAAACTCCAACAGAGCAAGGCTGCTCAGGTTGGAAATCTCTTTTTTCCAGCAGAAACCCCTCAAGCCAGCAATTGGCCAAACTGCTGCAAGCCATCATCTTCCCCCTCTTTAATCCTGGCTATTCACTTCCAGCTTCTTGAGGAGTTTTCCATATTCCAGCAAGCTGGGGGTTTGGGCCATGCTGCTTGCCAAGAAGGTTCATTTTTCTTCTGAGGAGCCTGTGAGAGCTCAGTTCAAGTCCTCACCCCCAGCTTGGCTCATCCTCAGCAGCACTTTAAAGAGGGTGAGAACGTGCTCACTGACATAAAAACAAACACACTGTCCCAGTATTTCTGGTAAAATCCACTTGGATTCCAGGTATTCTCAAAAGGACTTTTTGCTGACCAACCTTCTGCCCAGCCCTCGAGAACTTCAAGTTTTCTCTTTTTTTTTTGGTGCCAGTTCGTGTGGACTGACTAAAGCCCTAAAAAACCTTTCCCATTTGTGTTTTGGCAGACAGCTGGGCTGAGTTTCTATTCCAGGGACATTACCCAAGTGCTTTCCTCACACCCCACCCACGCTCGGGTCCCCAGATCTGCTGGGCTTCGCGAGCGCCGGCGGAGCGAGGACGCGGAGGCGGCTCCGTGTCTCGTCTGGCTCTGTCTCTCTCTGTCTCTCAAGAGGCTCCTTCACAGCTTAAGGACATTTCCTCCCCCACACCAGATCATCCTTGCCACCCAACACCTGTTCAGCCCCCAGGTGTGAAGCCACAGCTCACCCCAGCTCCAGAGGTCACTCCCTGCAACAGGTGGCTCAGGTTTTGTGGGGGCTGGAGCGTGATTCCTCTGAAATCTCTCCTTCAGCTCAGCAGAGGCATTTCAAACATCAGCTTCTGAATGTTCTCTCCTCAGCTAAGGTGGCTGATCCCAGCCCCACATCCAGACAACACCACAGAACAGCTGCTGGAGGTCACATCCTGAAGTACTTGCACAGGGAGTTCCCTGCCATGTCCTGGAGAAAGCTCAACCAGCCCAAAAATCCCAGAATTCCAGCACAGGGGGGCACCAGGAAGGAAGTACAGAGGAGGCCATGGAGATGCTCCAGGGGCTGCAGCCAGGCTGGCAGAGCTGGGGGGCTCACCTGGAGAGGAGAAGGCTCCAGGGAGAGCTCAGAGCCCTTGCAGGGCCTGAAGGGGCTCCAGGAGAGCTGCAGAGGGACTGGGGACAAGGCCTGGAGGGACAGGACACAGGGAATGGCTCCCACTGCCAGAGGGCAGGGATGGATGGGAGACTGGGCAGGAATTCCTGGCTGTGAGAGTGGGGAACCCCTGGCACAAAGTACCGAGAGAAGCTGTGTCTGCCCCTTGGACGTGTCCATCCCCCTTGGATGGGGGCTTGGAGCAGCCTGGGACAGTGGAAGGTGTCCCTGCCATGGCAGAGGTGGAATGGGATGATCCTGAGGCTCCCTTCCAACCCAAACCATTCCATGAATGTGTTTAAAGCTTCCAGCTCTGGTTTAGTCTCTCCACTCCACGAACCACAGGCTCCAGCTTGATCTCTGGGAAAGTTTCCAGAAAGAAAAGGCTGCTCAGCTTTCAGACAGGAACAGCCAGTGGTGATGCCAGGGAAACACTTTTCCTTTCTTCTGTAGTAAGATCAAAAGAGCTGAGCTGACCCTCAGCTGGGAAACCCCAACCCTGTGGCAGCAGCTTTCACCTCAGCTTCCCCAGCTCCTGTTCCCTGGTCAGAGACTTCAGGAATGGGACAAAATGCAGAGTTATGGGATTCTTTGTCAAGATAAGGAGAGAAGGGTGGAGATCTGGGATTATATTAATATTTTATTTATATTTTTTCATTATTACTATTTTTAAGAGGAGTGAGCTAAGTGGCTACAAAATTGAGCATCTTGAAAGCCAATCTCTAATGTTCAGAGCTTCCTCCTGTTATTGACATCACTTTAGGATGAGCAAAATACAGAAACAGCAACAACCTCAGAGCTTCAGCTCCAAGCCTCTGCCAAAACCGAGGGATATTACTGGAGGAAGGAGTAGAGCACAAAGGAGACAACAAATCACCAGAAGTGTTTTCCTGCTATCTCACATCATGTTGAAGAGCCAACCACATCATCCCTTTTGCCCCAAAAGAAAACCTAAACCATTTCACCACCTCAAACAGCAAAAAAAAAGAGCAGGTACAGGGTCAGCTCCAGCAGAGCCAGTGCCAACACCCACCAGGCAATCCCAGCTGATTTTCATTTTTCATTTCACTTTTTAATTCACATTCGTGCTTTGTACCAGCTGTGGAGGCTGAGGCACTGCACTCCCCAAACCAGAGCTGTCAGCAGCTTTTCTCCTCCTTTATGGGGCAAACACTCTCCCCCCCAAGAGTTTCTCACTAGTGAGCTCTTTAGTTTTAGCTTGGCAGCCAGGAGTCATTTTCAGGATCCATAAATTATGTTCAGGATCATGCCCATTTCTGTATTCTGACAAGCCTGAATTTTTGCTTTAAGTTACAGTTTATTAGTCCAAAGGATCTGCAGTTATTGCCTGGCAGGAGCTGAGCTGATACCCATTCATCATCCCCTTACTTACAAGACAAGATTGCACAAGGAAGCCAAAGTTCACATTGATTTCCTGCTCAAATCAGGTCCCAGAGACAGAAAAGGCTTCATGGTGGATTTTCATCTTGTGGGGCTTTGGAATTCTGCTCACGAGGTGGCCAAAGCTTCACCACAGAGCAGCCCAAGCCTTCAGCCTGCTGTCACCCACAGAGAGGAGATTCCAGATCCAGGCAGAGGATGGCAGGTTTAGATCTAGATTTAGTTTAAGCCAGAGGATAAACTGGTTTACTTAAACCCCACCTGGAGGTGAAGAGCAGGTCAGCACAGCACAGCCCAAGAAAAGCTCTTTATGGAGACAGGAATGTTGAGTGAAGGGTCACCAGAGCTTTGCAGCACTCTGGTCTGACCACAGCATGATCCAGGGATTCCAGCCACATCCCACATTTCCAAAAACAACACTCAATTCCCCCTTTTTGGTAGCTGAAAACAGGAATACACAGAGGAGGAGGAATATTACAGCCTAAAGTCCAAGGGGAACAGCAGGACATCCATGGGGTTAATGCAAACAGCAGGTACAGAAGGGAACAAGGAAACCAAAAGTGATTCCACTGCAACTCCCAAATCTACCCTCCAATAAAGTTCATCCAACTTAAAAGTAGAGTTTAATTCAAAAGTTAAGCCAAAAATTTGGATTTAAATTGAAAAAGGCTCAACCTTCTGTTTACTTCTACTCAGCCTTCTAACTGCCAAGGCTTGAACACGCCAAAGCCCCAAGGAAAGAGATCAAACAGCAAAGGCAGAACGGGGAAAAGCTCAGCTCCCAGAAGATCATCCCTGTGCAGAGCTGCTGACACTTTTTGGCAGCTGAAGGGGGCACAGTGGGAACAGACATGACAATTCCTGCTCTTTGCACAAGCCTCAGACAGATCCAGGTGGCAGCTCCACCAGCACGAAGCAGACACAGCAGAAACAGCCTGAAATCTCCTTGGGAAAAGAGAGTTTTTGGCTAAAAACACGGACTTGTTACAAGAAACACAAAGCAAAATCTCAGTGAAGTATTTAAAAACACTTTTACAATATGACTTTAAAAAGACAGTGAAAATGCATTAAAATAATGAATGTGTCACAGCAATTCTGTCCCTTTTACCCATCCACCTGCCTTCAGACCACACAATTTGCTTCATTTCAGACTGACAATAATGCACATGAAGCCTCTGGAGGATTTAACCACAAAAATCACCTCCACAGATGGAGAAAGACCAGAATCGTGCAGCAGGTCTGTCTTGCCATCACCCTCTGGAAAACCACCCAGGCTCAGGATGTTACATTCACTTTTTTTTCCCTTTGCCAGATTACTGAAAAATCTGCCAGAGATGCTGAATCACACGTGAATCATCACAGAATGGTTTGGGTTGGGAGAGATCTTAAAGCTCATCCAGCCCCACCCCTGCCATGGCAGGGACACCTTCCACTGTCCCAGGCTGCTCCAAGCCCCAGTGTCCAACCTTGGGCACTTCCAGGGATCCAGGGGCAGCCACAACTTTCCTGTCCCATCACATCAAAGCTCTTTTTTCTCACACTGCACAAAATCACACCAAAATCTTCCTTGCCTGCCCTGCAGCAACACTTGGATGTTTCTGTGGTTGCCACAATCCTTCCTGTGCTCCATCTCTCCTCCCCCACCAATCAGGACATTGCAAAACAGAAAAAAAACCTCCCAAAAAACCCACACAGAGAAGCACTGAAAAGAAATCTCACCATCCCAGTCTGCAGCACAGATGATTTCACCCCAATTACTCGCTCTTGTCATGCAAAACAAGAACTACGGGAGAAAATTCAACTCCTGATCCAGACAACACAGCAGCCAAAAATGAAGACGCTGCCCCAAGCATTTCTCTCAGAGTTTTACATGCTGGGTTTGGTCTGTCAGCATGTGAGGAGTCTCCCAGAAGTGTTTTTGAAAGGAAGGCTGATATTAAAGACCAATTATACATCTGAATTTGAGCCTTCGCCCTCTGATTCAGGGGAGCCTGAGGAACACACGCACGCACAGGAACAAGGAGTTTAAAAGAGGGGGAAAAAAAGGGAAAAAGTGTTCAAGTTATGTGGAGAATCTGGGCAAAGAATGCAAATTCTGACCTACTTCTCCCTCCTGACTGGGAGAGGGCACGAGGCAGCTGCTACTGCTGCTGTGCAGGCACAGGAGAGGAGCAGGAGCCCTGCCAAAACTGCTCCTGTCCCCAAGCCATGCCTCTTCTGCAAGGTGAAGGCCACCATCCATCCTTCTGCCCAGGCAACAAGCTGGGAGGGCTGGAACCTTCCCACAAAAAAAAACAACCTTCCCTCCAAGCCAGCCCCCAAGGTGGGAGGGGGACAGGGACAAAGCCATGGACATACTGGGCTGATGCATTGCCAGCTGCATGGGAAGCCAAGGTCTCCATGAGGGCCATCCACTGTCCCAGGGCAAGGGAAATTCCAGAGGGGAGGAAGTTGGGCTCAGCAGCCCCTCCAGCAGAGGAAGATTCCCAGTTTTGTTACCCAGACTCTCAGCCACACCTTCATCAGCTGCCTGCTCAGGAGCCACTGACCCTGTGCAGGAAAATCCTGTCCTCAGCTGCTCCTCACCCCAGCAGGATGGAGCCCAGTCAGCCCAGACCTGATCCCAGCACAGCTCCTGATCCCAACTGGAACCAGTGGCAAGATTCACCCAGTGCTTTCCATCTCAGAAGGGTCAAGTTTTCTGTGCCTTCCCAAAACCAGAGTGATCTTCAGGAGGCACAAGAAGTCTTCCTCCCAGTACAGAATTTTCTTTCAGGTGCCAAGAACCCCACATGATCTCACACAGGACAGGAGCTGGCCAGGGTAACCCCCAGCTTAGGGCAGAAAATCCAACATGCGTCACTGCAGAAGGTTTTTATTAAAGCGCTGAGCTGTGGCAGCACAATGTGACATTAAAGCAGCCCAGAAGAGGAGCCATCAGTGTCATCCCAGCCATCTTGGAGCAGCCTGGATTAGTGGAAGGTGTCCCTCCCCATGCCAGGGGGTGGATGGAATGATATGGTCTTTAAGGTCCCCTCCAACCCAAATTACTACATGGCTCTGAAACTGTCCCCAGTGATGAGATTTCCATAAAAACGCTGAGTTTTCATCATGCAATTCCTATAATATTTCATACACGTTCATCTTTTAATGATGCAGTCTAAGGTGTAGGATCCAGCATCCCCCAAACCTCCTCTTGGCATAAATGAAATTATAGATAGAGCCATAAAATCCTTGCTGCACTGGCTGGGAATTGCAATTTCAGCCCAAAGCCTGCTGCAAACTCAGATTATAGAGAAGGCTTTGTTCAGGCAGTCTCCTCCTTTTCCCTTAGGAAACCTGTATGTCAAAAGACCAATAAATGCTGGTAATTTATTATGTGGAAAGGCAGAACTGAGATGTAAGCTGAGTTTATGTTTGAAATGGTCACAGAGCCCTGGGATGGCAAGTCAGAATTGCTGTTCTCTGTTTGTACACACATAAATACCCAGGGATGAAAGAATGTCAGGAGAGAAGAATTATCAGCACCACAGGAGCATGGAGCAGAAAAATGTGGTTCAGATTTAAAGGCTGTTCAGGGATTGTACTGCAAGAAAATAAAAAAATCAATGAAAAAATTATAAGGAATAAGACCATTTCAATTTACAGTCTGTTTATCAGCACAGATTAAGGAAAGATTTGATTTATCCTAAAGGAGAGCAGGTGAATCACTACAAGGCTTTAAAATTCTCCTCCACTATTCACAGCTGCCATACCCTGGGCTCTGGAAGCATGTGTGGTGTAAGTTTGATGTTTAAATAAACCAGAAACACTCAAACAGCATTTGGGCTTCTTCCAGCCTCCCAAACATCCAAGAAATCCTGCTCATCACCACCTAGGGAGACACCCACAGCACACCCTGCCAGGTGGTTCCTCACTTCCATCTGGCCTCTCCCTAGGGTTTGGAACATTCCAACACCTCCTGAATAATTCCCTTGTCTTTGCCTTTTCTGTACAACTTTCTTCAGCTCCATGGGATGCAGATTACAAAAATGTCTCTCACCCTACAAAGAGCTGGAATATGAAATAAAACATCTAATCTTTCCCACCAAAACCAGACTGTAAACAGCCTGAGGGTTCAGACAAGTATCTGGGATGTGGAAGAGACTTTCAAACCTGTTTTCTTCCCAGGTGAACTTCCTGCCTAACCCATGAACAGATTTCCTACACAACCCAAGAGGAAGGGAGCTCTCAGCTGCAGGCTGGAGTCCCCAAGCACTTTAAGCCCCTGTTGCTTTGGGTTCGATGCTTGCAAGATTTCCCAAGGAGATCTGTCCCACCAGACATTTGGGAAGAGAAGAAATTTAACTCCACATGGATTTTCTTTGGGTTGGAAGAGTTTAAGACACCCAACTTATGCATAAAGAATGGGAGGGGGGAAAAAAGTGTTCCATGAAAAGTGAAGTGCCTCCATTTCTAAGGAGATGGTGGGAGATCCACTGAGGAAAAAGTACAGACAATCACACCCCAATCACCCCCAAAAAAGTTCTTTTCTTGTAGCACCACCACCTGACCGAGGAGCACAACAGCACAGCTCAAAGCAGCCAGGGAGGCAGGCAAAGCCAAGATCACCCTGATCCTGCTCCATGAAAACGTGGGAATTGCTGCTCCAGGGAAGACACAGCAATTGCTGTGCCACAGGAAATTTTGTGCCTGTTGCACAAAGCACTGCCAGAAGATTTGGGTCACTCTGCCCTGGTTGTGTCCTCAAGATTCTCTCCACAACTGAAGGCAGAGCTTTGACTGAAGGCAGAGTTCTCCAGCTGCTGTGGAACTCTGACTGAGGATTTCAGGAATACCAACCCATCAGATTCAAACATGGAGCTGGAAATCAGAGCCACAAGCCCATCACAATGTGCCTCAAAAGGCTGGACACTTGTCCCTTCTTCCATGTCATCCCTAGACCTTCTTTCAGCCTGGGAATGTGACCAGTTCTCAGGGAAATAAGGTTTCATAACCATCCTTCCTTTTCTTCAAATTCCCCACAACTCAGCTGGGATCTTTTCCCAGCTTTTCCAAAGGATTGTTACTGCTGCACTGCTGTGTTTGAATTCAGGCACTAATGCACATGGGCTGCCTTTGGGACTCCCCACAGCCTGTGCCAGGACTGGATAACCTTTTCCATGAAGAGTATTTTTCTCACCTCCAACCTAAACCTCCCCTGGAACAACTCGAGGCTGTTTCCTCTCGTTCTATTATTTGTTACCTGGGAGAAGACATTGATCTCCCTTCACCACTTGGGAGACAAAGGCACATCAACCCTTCCACAACATTTTGAGAGAGATTAGGATGGAAATTAACTCCCCAGCATATCTGCTTCAATGTTAATGAACTGTGTCTCTTATAGGCCTGGCAGTTTTAGGAGCCTGAACTGCCTCAGGTTTTAACAAGGTCACTTCTGCATCTACTAAGAAAGCTGGATTTTGTTCCTCTCTGCTTTTAGCCTCGTTAGACTCAGAATTAAGGTCATTTCACATAGCTTAGAGCAAGATGCTGTGCTGTGGACACAATGGAAGAGGAGATTTTAAGTCACCATCCCCATTTCCCTTTCTGCATCCTTCTCAGACAGACTCATTCCACTCTCTGAAATTTTCATTAAACCAAGGAGGACCAATGACCTTTCTCTGCAGCCCCAATGAGAGCAGCACACACCAAACAAGAGACAGTGGTAGTGGGGAACCAACACAGCACAAACATCCCCTGTTTTGCCACTTGAACCCCTCCAGCAGCCTGTTAGCATATTCCAGAACACTAATCAGCCAAATATTAGATTTTCATTTGCACTGGACAATAATTAGGACACCCAAGTTTCCAAGAGTCAATGAAATAGTGTGAAAGCCACCAAAAGTCTCAGGATGGGCTTCTGTGAGCAGCTCTGTGCCCCACCAAGGACCAGAAATGCTGTGTTCAAGGCTCTGCCTTTGCTAAGTGCTCCTTAATCTGCCCCAGAGGTTCATAATCAGAAGAACTTCTTCCCTGTGAGGGTGGGCAGGCCCTGGCACAGGTTCCCAGAGCAGCTGGGGCTGTCCCTGGATCCCTGGCAGTGTCCAAGGCCAGGCTGGACAGGGCTTGGAACAACCTGGGATGGTGGAAGGTGTCTGACCATGGACATGGATAAGCTTTAAGGTCTCTCCAAACCCAAACCTTTCAATGTGTTCTAAAAAAACCCAAAACCCCCAAAACTGCACAGTTGCACAAAGCAGGTTTTCCAAGAGGCCAAGAAGAGGAAGAAGTTAAAGCAGAGATTTACAAAGATGGTGATTTATGTGCTGCAGGCACACACTGGGCAGGGGAGGGGGATAAATCAGCACCAACAGCCCAAGCTGACACATCTTTGCTCCTGGCCTGCTGTCACCTCTGGGACAGGGATCCAACTGCCACAGCAGACACTGTGACTCCAGCCCAGCGTCTGGGGGCGTGCCAGCCCCGGTGATTAACTCCTGCTGTTAATTACAGGATGTAAACAGTGCCCTCAGCTGACCCACAGCCAGGCCAGGCCTTGGCAGCTCAGGCTGTGCCCTCGTGGTTGCACATGTGCCACTGTCCCTGCAGTGCCCTCCCTGCTGGGACACGGGGAATGGCACCCTGAATTCCTGCCCCAGCTCCTTCCACCCTGCAGGGGGATAAAACCTCCTCACCAATTCCAGCCCACAGAGTCCACAGAGGGTGGTGCTTCACTCACCACAAATTCTCAAACACTTCCAAAGTTTCCTGTGCCACAAGAGCCCCCCTGCTGCCAGTGAGATATTGAACAAAAAGGACCCCTCAGGCAGCACCCTGCAAGGGCCAGCCAACACGTGTCACCGTGACCTTCTGCTGCTCCAGGAACAGCGTTCCTCCAGAGGCACAACCAGATAACACAGAGACAAGGGCACCCAAGACGTTATTCCTGACAAACACTCGTTCAATGCCTTTCCTTGCTGTAATCTTCCCAGACTTCTTTTTGGTTTTTCATCTAAATTCCTCAGAGGAGAGCAGATCCCTCCAGCCCAGGAGATAGCCGGCTCTGGGAGTGAATAAACCAATGTGTAGTTTTACAAACACACTCTGAGGTTCTCCACCAAAGGAAAAGCAAACAAATGTTCCCCTATCTCCCAGGAAGTTTGTCCTCATGCTAGCTTTCCTCTCAGCCTTTCTGTAGGCAGCTTTTAAAACATGAGAAAAGCCCTGTTTCATGTTAAATTCATAACCAGGAGGCAGAGGCAGGATTCCCAGGCTGCTTTTTGAGCTGCAAACACTGAGAAGAGCAGGTGAGAGCTGGTGGTGATGGGTTGAGTATTCCACCTGTGGCACGGGGCATCCCTGTCACCCATCCCAAAGGGCTGGGCAGGTCTCAGGGGCAAAATGACTTAGAATATGGAATGGTTGGGCTTGGAAGGGACCTCAGAGCCCATCCAGACCCACCTGTGCCATGGGCAGGGACACCTTCCACTGTCCCACATTGCTCCAAGCTCCATCCAACTTGTGCCAGCACAAAGCCAAGCCTGTCTGAGCTCAGCTCACAGGTCCCTCCCAACTCAGGGTATTCTGTGAACATTTCAGAGGTGCTACCAGCACACCTGTGGGCTTCTTAAGCACCCCTCTCCTTCCAGAAGTTCAGTATAAAAACTGATTTCTCCCAGAGGATGCACCACAAGCTGCCCTTGGGTCAAAGGAGCTGGGCACAGCTGAGGTCAGCCTGGTGTTTATCTCCCTCAGAGCTGCCTGTCCTCAGCAAGCCAGGCTCCACTCTCCAAACACTGCATTAGTGTGGATCAGCCAGAGCAGCACAGAGCCACCCCCAGCTGTCACCTCGAGGGCATCTGGCTCGTGCCAGCACCCTGCAGGGGACAGCAGGGCACAGAGACGCTTCTGATGCAGGATGGAGGGGCCTTTGCATGAGGGACCCATGGCACTACAGCCCTTGAGCAGCTCTGCTTCAGAACACAAAGCTGCAAAATAAATAAATTTAAAACCAAAGCACAAATAAAGAGTTTGGGAGTCATTTTTAGCAACAGAAATATTTCAGTTTCCCCTGGGCGCTTTCACATTCACCCACGGCTAATCTCTGCTCAGACACTCTGGTGACACTGATTTTGTGTAAGTCCAGGGATTAAAGGGGGTTATCCAGAGGGCCAAGGGCAGCCTCAACAAACAGGAGCTGGCCCACAGTCCCTGCAGCCCCAGAGACACGGAACTCAGTCCCCATCCCAAAGATGTGACACAAAGGTTCCTCCTGCAGCACCCAGCTAAGGCTGTCCCCTCTGCCATGGCTGTCTGGGACCAAACCAGGGACAGGACAGCAGCCAAAAACTCCCCAGCAGAGGCAAGGAACCTCCTGGAGCCCTCTCATGGTCCCACCAAGGAACCTCCTGGAGCCCTCACATGGTCCCACCAAGAGCAGCAGGTCCAACACAGCCAGCACACAGCTCCAAGGCAGAAATCTTGATAACAATCTTTTAAAGCCTAAAGGTTCCCACACAAGTTTCCTGGATTTTTAATGGGTATCTGCTTTTAAGAGCAAATTCCACTAAGATTTATTGCAAAAATAAGAAATAAAGTTGTACTGAAACAGAATCATTAAGGCTGGAAAAGGCCTCTGAGACTGAGTCCAGCTATTAACCAGCACCACAGTGTTGTGCCACAAATCCACACAACTCCTGAGCCTTTCCAGGGGCTGTGATTCCACCATTCCCCTGTTCAGCCTCCCCACTCTGCTAGGGAAGAAATTTCTCCTCACATCCAACCTGAACTTCCCCCAGCACTTCCTCCCATCCTGTCACTTGTTGTGTTTGGGACACAAGCATCACACACCAATGCAAGAGGTCTCCAAACAACTGCAGGCTGGGGATGTTTATCTGTTAATTCTGTTCCTCTGCTCCTTCCTACGCCTCTGGATCAGCTCTGCATTGAACACTTTCCAAAAGTCCCTTCCCTGGGGCCCAAACTCTGGGGCAAGAAAATAAAAAGGGATGCAAGAGCAGTGCAAACAACTTCTGCAGAGTCAGCAGCAAGTTCTGGCACCTGAACTGATGGATTTGTTTTCTTCTGAGGGACTGGAATGGAAGGAAGAGGATCAGTGCTTCAGAAAATCAACACTGCCACAGCTGGATCTGTGGAGCATTGCTGATCCAAAGCAGGCCCCAGATTTATTTGCCATTTCTGGACATTTCCAGTGCTGTTATCCCTTAGACAAAAGCAGCAGTGCTTAGAAGAGTGCCCAGTACTCCACAGTCCCAAATTTCTTCCATCTTCCTCCAGCAAGGAATGCCACAGGGAACATCACTGTGGGAGTTGTGGTCTCCCAAGAGGAGGGAAGGAGGGATCTCACTCTGCTTCCCAGAAATCAGCCAAGAGCTCCACATCCTCTGCCTGGCCAGCACCAGCTCAGCACTGCAGTGCCTGGCCCCCTGCTACAGAGACATTCACCATTTCCCCCAGATCTCCTCTAAAACTGCTCCCACAAGCAACTTCTTTATTTATTATCTTAATTAGAAACAACACTAAGGAATCACAGAGAACAACCCAACAGTTCTGCTGCAGCAGCCACCACCAGCCCAGCTCCCACAGCATCCCCATCACTCCTGTGCTCCCCTCAGTGAGCTCTCAGTGCAAAAAGTCATTTGTGCAACCACTCTTGTGCCCCTGGGAGAGCACCAAACAGCTTGGACACTAAATATGGCTAAAAACACAGCTGGCTTTGGACCAGATGCAGGTAAAGGCTCAGTGACTGGGCTGCAGCAAGGACAGATGCTCAGATCACACTGGGACAGGCTTTTCTCATCTGTCAAGTCAGCAAACAGCAGCACTCCCAGGCAGCCCTCCAGTCAATAATCATTTCAGGGGGTTGCCTGCAGTTCCAAACCACAGCCTGTGAAAAGGGCACAGAAAGGAGAGGGGTTTTTTTCAGACTTGCATGCAAGAACATCCTTCACCACTGCCCAAGGGAAAGAGGCTTTCAATATCCACCACAGGCTTCTGTTTTGTCCTGAAGTGCCAGGTTTCCATCAGAGCACCTCTCACGAGTTCAGACTGTTAATTACTGTGTTTACAGGGGGTGTTGGCCTTATCAACAGGATGACTGTCCTGCCTCTGCTGAGGCATGATAGAATCCCCTAAACCAGGTTCTCATCAATTGTTTCATCAGACCACGTGATTTCCACCTCAGCAGAGAGGGCAGAGCCCCCCAGGCTGCTGCTGCCTTTCCACGAGCCCTCCAAAGCCTGTCATGGAATATTCACCCAGCTGCCTTTCCCTTTCCTCCCTGGCACAAATCACCAACAGCTCCCTGCAGGAAGCTCCTCTGATAAAGGCTGGAAGGACCTGGAAGCTCTTATCTGGAGTCTGGGGGATATTTTCCAAAAGAAACAGGTCATAGTGGAATTATTGCAGTATCAGGTGGTTACTGACATCCTTAAGCCTGGAATATCCACTGGTTTATCATTCCTGCATGTGGCACAGGGAATTGTTCAGTTCTGACTTAAATTCACAGTGAAGCCCAAGTGAAGAGATCAGCATCTCTCCCATGCTGCTCTAAGACAGATTTTCCTTGGAAATGCTCCTGAAGAACAAATCCAATCTGACCTCTTGATGACTTCCAGGAATGGGGCAGCCACAGCTTCTTTGTGCAACCTGTGCCAGGGTCCAATCACTGTCTTGGGATTCTTTGGTATTGAAAAATTACATCAATTAAAAAAATTCATCTTGTCTCCCAAAATGGATGCATTTGAAAGGGTTTGAAATCAGGCTGGCCACAAAAAGAACATTTTTTTCCCCTAAGGAAGAGACTGTCTCTCCCATGAGGAGAATACATGGACTCAAGGGATGAAACCTAGAAAGTCTGTTAGACTTTGCAGTCACATGTAGATTCAGGAATCACTGAGGTTGGAAAAGCCCTCCAGGATCATGGAGTCATTAACCCAGCCCTGCGAAGTTCAAGGGTGAAGGCAGAAGCTGCTCTGACACTTTAATTCCCTCCATCAGCACTAAAACATCTGGTTTTGGCCACCCTGGGATGAGGATCTGGGCAGAAATAACAAAGAAAAACAAGAGAGCTGAGCAGGACAAAGGAAGGTAAAGCAGAGACTAAATCTGAGCCCATCCATCATCATCAGGAGAGCTCTTCCCACGATGGGGAGGAAGGGGAAGGAGCCATGGGGAACAATTGCTCCAGGGAAGGGGAAGCAGCATTGTTTGAGAGATTTAACAGAAAAGCATATAAACCAATCCCCCATCCCTCAAAAAAAGGAAAGAAAAAACATTCCCATAGTCTTTGGGAAGGCTCAGCTCCACCTTGACATCACACCCCTCTCTGAGCCAGAAGGGAAGAGAAGCTGCTTTGTTTGGTTTTCTTCCCCCCAAGCTGCATTAGCAGCCCTTTTCCCCAGGAAGGAAACCTTCCACGCTCCCCTTCCCCTCCAGCCTCTCCTTATTGCAGCCCCCCAGGAGCCCTGACAGCGCAAGGAAACAGGAGCAAAATGCAGCAGCTCCCCACTGGGCCAGGAACTCAAATCCTGGGACAGCAGGACCTCTGCAAGCCTTGCAGGAGCTTCCATGGGAAAGCAAGCAGACCTTTCACTGAGACAATCCCTCTCTTTCCAGCAGGGAAGAGCTGAGGGACAGCTGGGGGAGACAGGGTTGTGCACATCCTATGTGGAAGTGAAACTCCTGGCTCCCTCTCACTCATCTCCAAGCTCCCCTGCTGTAACATGATTGCAGCTGAATTTTACTCCACTTAAGCCTTTCCCAAAATACCTGGGCTCCTTTGAGGGACTTCTCCCCCTCATCAGAAGCTCTGCAGAAATTAAATCCTATTAGTGCATAAGTCTCATGCAATAACTGTGACATTCTGGGGATTTTCACTGGCAGGCTCAGCAAAAACCTCACCAGAGGAGAAGTCCTTGAAATGCCAGACATCCAAGGCATCTGAGGCTTCTTTCTGTGCCCAGGATTTAGTGCTAATCCCAAAGCTCCCCAGCCCTGCACTGCTGCATCTCAGCCCTGTCCCACCCTCATTCCCTGCTTTGGATCACTCATGCCCCATTCCTGGAAGTGTCCAAGGCCAGGCTGGACAGGGCTTGGAGCAGCCTGGGATAGAGGAAGGTGTCCCTGCTCACAGCAGGGTGTGGCACTGATAATTTCAAAGTCCCTCCCACCTAAACCAGTCTGTGATTCCGTGATTCCCAATCCCTCAAAGGAGAGGATTTTAATGGATCTCAAATGCTGCAGGAGCCTCAAAGTTCTTCACCACTTGTTTTTTTTAAGCGCTGGAAACATCAAATCTTTGCACTTCTTCCCAAAGGAAAGTGGACACACCTGCTTATCAGCAGCCAGCCCCATCATCTCCAAAACCTTTCCCTACAAATACCCTGTGTTCCAATGCTACAGCAGCAACACCAGGGCACACCCCACTCCTTCCTTACTCCCAGGTTCCTGGAGATGCTCTGGAAGTGGGGTTTCCCCCAACAGGCACCAACTGGGCGGATTGATCTGGGCCAGTTGATAAACAGAACTGAGCCTTTGGGACAGGTTTGAGGGAGGCAAGTTGTGAAGCCAAGTGTTCATGGAGAGTGAGCACACAACAGGGGAAGAGGGAATCTCCTCAGGTCTTGTCCCTCAGATCCCAAACCACAGCTGAGCTGTGACATCCCCTCTCCCAGAGAAGCCTCCAGCTGTGGGATCTGGCACCAGGTCACCAGAAGATCCTTTATCACACCTTGCTTAGCACCCTCCCAAGACAAAACACATCCAAGTGAGGTTTTCCTCATGGCCAAGCTTCCCAAGAGTGGGAATAATCCCTGCCTGGGACTGGCTCTGCACAGAGCTCAGTTCCTCCTGTCAGCATCCAGGCTGTGGCAGCACTGCACCTTTCCACTTCCCTGCTGTAAAACTGAGTTATTCTGAGCTCAGAACTGACACCAAGTCAAGCTCCATCTGCTTCCACCACGATAAAGATGCCTCTGAGGTTGCTCTGCTGAGCTGCCCTGGCTCCCAGCTCAGGGTTTATTCTGGGCTGGGTGCAAGGCAGAATCTTTGTGCTTTTTAAGTGCTCAGCCCAGTACCACCAAGTGGGGAGTCTGGAGCAAGGAGAAAAGCACAACCATGACAGGAAAAACTCAGGACATGGCTCTTCCCAAAGCCATTTGTTGCCACATGGAAGCTCCACAATTTCAGCAGTCAGAGAAGCATCCCACCCACAGAATTTAATTCAGAGCTTGTTTTAAATTAAGCTGTTAAACTATCAAGAGGTGCAACAGCAGGATAAGAAGCAAATGCCACAGCAGCATTATCTCTGTACTCAACAAGAATCAGGATGAAAAAGACTCAAGGAGTGTAATTCTGAAAGCAGAGAGGTTTTATGGAGAGCTGGAGGAGCAGAGAAAGCCGAGCAGCAGCACAACAGGTGGGCAGGCAGGGATTCAGGAGTGGAATTTGCTCCAGAGAGAGACAAATCAGCAGCCACCAGGAGCTTGGGTGACAAATCCATTTGTGCTGGATAAATAAGGACAGCCAAGCCAAGCCAAGCCTGCCCATGGTCAAAACCAGCAGCAAAGCAAGGGCTGCCTGCAGAGTGAGTGCCCTGAGTGACAGCTCGGAGGTGACGTGTCCCTGTCACTGTCACAGCACTTGTGGGAAGCTCTGCTGCGCCCCCAGCTCCTCCAGAGCCCAAATCAGCACTGACATTTGCAGAGATGCTGTCAGCAGCCCTGTTGGGCAGCCACCCATCCATCCATGCCTGTGGGCTGGGCAGAACCCTCAGCTCTGCTCTGGGAGGGCTGGGGGTGCTCACCTGGAGAGGAGAAAGAGCCAAAGAGAGCTCAGAGCCCTTCCTGTGCCTGAAGGGGCTCCAGGAGAACAACTGGGGACAGGGCATGGAGGGACAGGACACAGGGAATGGCTCCCACTGCCAGAGGGCAGGGATGAGGTCAGGATCTTGCTGGACCAGCAGTGCAAGGTCCTGAACTGCCAGGAAAACGTAAACCTGAGTGACACACAGAGTTGTGTCACTGCTGTCCCCAGGCTGGCAGCAAATAAACTCACACCACAGGGAAGACCTTGGGGAGATGACGAGAAAATTTCCTTTATTCTCACCTTTTAGTCTGGATGGACTGATTACTCTGGGGGCACTGGATATTCCCTCAGGGACTGGACCCAGAGCAGCCTCAAACTCTCTCCTGACAAACCAGTTTCCACTTTATTGTGTGGTTTATTTCCCCCAACAACAGCTCACAGGTTGTCCTAAGGAGACCCATGTTCAGTGTGAAGCAGCACATTTTTGCCAACAATCTTTCAGATAGCTGAATGATGCTGTTGGTGTTCCACCCCCAGAGGGAGCTTATTCCTGGGATCTCCTGTGCTCAGCATCTCCCCCTTACAGGAAAGTGCCACTTCCAGATGGAAATCAAGGAGCCAACACATTCCCTGCTCCCAAATCGTTCACAGAGCCACCCCCAGAGTTTGGGAACCAGGGCTGGGGGAAGCAGCAGGGGCAGGTTCAGCTGCCAGACACCTCCAGGTGCCAACGGCCAAAAATAGCTCAGGCACCTCCACCCAGCCCCATAAAACTGGGATTTTACTCCTATCCCATTTATCCAAGGGATAAATGCCTCCTCCACACCCCTCAGGCACTACGAGCAGGGAGCTGAGTGGGTTTGGAGAGCTCTGTTACATTCTCAGGCCACCAAAGCGCACTCAGGATGAATACAAACAACAGGGCAGGTTGTGGCCAAAGCTGAAGGTATTTCTGGTATCTGCTGCATGTCCATCACAGCAGGGAAATAACAATAAATAATCACAAAACAAGGGTTCCTCTTCAGGCTTTTGCACTGGGGAAAAACTGCTGGAAAGGAAAAGGGAAGGAGAAAAACGACTACAGACTGCATTATTCCATTTCTTCAGTGGGCCTGTGTCAGTGATCATGGCAAAAATTGACATTAAACTGAGGTTACAATTAAAGCAGAGCAAAAATTCTGTAGTAAAATGCTGGAGCCAGGCAAAGGTTCCCACCCAGCATTTTCCAGACCCCCTCTCCCACCTCAGCCTGCACAACTCCCTAAAAACCTCACAGACAAAGAGGCTCTATCAGAAGGCAAAGGTGGATTCGTGGGAACAAACCTCAAGGAAGAAATCAATCTCTATATCTGCCTTTTACAGTATCCAAGAATTCACATCCTCGCCTTGCCCCACCAAAGCAGTGCCATGCCCTTTATTTTTATTATTTTTTTAAGTAACTAGAAAATACACCTATTTTCTTGGCCAAAAGCACTGATGGCTGCACAGAAAAGAGGCATGATCCCAAATCTTTTCAATATCTGACACCTTTCCTTTCAGAGCCATCACCAAAGCATCACCCTAAGTTATGTCACATTATCTGAGGACAAATAACAAGTGATTTCTTTGTGGTGCTCCAGTGTTTCTCCATTTAAAAGGCAGGATAAAAAGCTCAGTCCTTCCCTGTTCCCATGGAGAAACAGGAGGGAGATGGCACAAGCAAGAGCAAAACCGCCAGAGCTCCAGCATGACCATGGCAGACAGGTCTTAATTTCATTTTCCATCACTTTGGAGTTCTCTAAAAGCCAGACAAGTGGCAAACCCTTTTTTCTCTTTTTGTCACATCTGTAAATGATGGGCAGAATGAAAAGATCAGACTCTACAAATGGTTTCAGCTCTAGAGCAAGAAAAATATTTAAATACAACAAATAAGATAAATATTTTATTTAAATATATTTAAATAAAAATGCCCTCACGTTGCATGGCAGGGAGAGGATTTATTACAGCTGGGATACAGGACTTTCCCCACAGGCTGCCTTCCCAAATTCCCAATCCTCCCAGCTGGCAGTGAGCCCTGGGGGGAATCCAGACACTTCAGCAGTCCCTGTACCTCCACTCACAGCATCATTTACCTCCAAGCTCAGCCACTTGCAGCAATATTTATTTTTGTAATCCCTGCTCCAGTGCCTCAGCCCAGCGCTTGTTCTCGACAGCTCTGCCATTTAGCAAGCATTAAACCTGATGGGGCATGAGACAGAACAGGGTTTTCCTCACAGCCCTGTCCAAGAGCTGACAGTCACAAGTCTTTTAGGCAGTATTTATTTCATACCTTTCCTTCACAGGAAAAAAAAAACCCAAAAACCAACATAAAAACAGAAAAAAAAAGATGTAACAGCCTTTTGGAATCAAACATATGGGATCAGTCACCAAACGTGGCCAATTTGGGAGCAGAATATCTCATAAGCTTCAGGCAATGCTGAAACACAGCAGTAAGTTTTAGGGTGGCCAGACAAAAGCAAGCAGGCTGCCCCACAGTTCTATTTCAATTCCAGCTTGAAGTTTCCAGAAAACCCCTTCTAAAAAGGAGGAATTGGGTCAGGGGTCCAGTTTGCAGCTCTCCATGTTAAAGGAGATTTGAAGCCACTGCAACCCCTTCCCATTGTGTTTCCTGGCTGTGGGTTTTAGACCAGAGAAATGTGGCAGTGCCTCAAGCCTGAGGGGTTGGAGGTGCCAAAAGCACCAAGGATCCTCCTCCTCCCCATCTTTACAGTCAATCCTGATATAACCATCAGCAGAGCAAGCCTGGAAGAACTCAGATGGCTTTGCTTGGTCAGACACTAGAATTGCACAGCCCCAGGAACTCCTGTGCCCCCTTAATTTAACTCTGGCCCTTTGGGATCAGGCTGCTCTGACAAAGCCCAGGCAGAGGCACCAGGGGGGCTGATAAAGCCCATGAGCTGCTCACACAGCTGAGAGCAGCAAGAGCTAGCTGGGAAAATTGGGAACAATTTGGGAGCTCCAGGGTCAGGCTGACCTTGGGCACAGCAGCAGGGAACAGCAACCAGAATTTGCTCCCATTTTTGCCCAAACCCATCCCCTCCAACAGCTCCAGGCAGGGCTGATTCTCCTCAGATTAAGCCCAGCTCAGGCAGCCTAAAGCCTGGCTTTGAGAGGGACAGGACACAGGGAATGGCTTCCCATGGCCAGATGGGATTTTGGGAAGGAATTGTTCCCGGTGAGGGTGGGCAGGCCCTGGCACAGGGTGCCCAGAGAAGCTGTGGCTGCCCTGGATCCCTGCAAGAGTCCAATTCTCCACCACTTCGCCCTTTGGCAGCTTCAATCCAATGTTTTCCCACCCTTGCAGAGGTCAGAGCCCTGAGGGAGCACCAAGGCGATGCAGGAAATCTGTGCTCCCTGCACTGGTGTTCAGTGGCTGCACAAAAACCTCAAGATTTCCTTCTTGAGCAAAGAGCAGCCTGGAGAGATGCAAGAATCCCTAAATTTAAATCACAGCATCCTTAAGTTTAAGGAAAACACCTCTAAGATCTTCGAGTCCAACCAGTAACCTGACTCGGCTGGGTCCAGCACTAAACCATGTCCCCAGGTGCCACATCTGCAGTCCCCAGGTGCCACATCTGCACCTCCCTTTGGAGATGTGACACCTCCAATGCAGCCTGTTCAATCCATGCTGAGAGCAGCCACCACCTCATTACCCACACACAGAGCACACAACCACCAGGCAGCTGCCTTGCAGCTCACAAACCTTGATCCCAAAATTGGATCTGAAACCTTGCAGTTCACAAAGTTTGATCCCAAAATTTAAATTAAAAAAAAAACAAACCCAAAAAACTCAAAAAATCTCAAAACCAAACAAAAACACCCCACAAAACCAAACAAAAAACTCCCAAAACAAACAAAAAACCCCAAAAAACCCCCCAAAAACCCCAAAAGAACAAAAGAAGCCAAAACAAAACCAAAACAAAAAACCCCAACCAAACAAAAAAACAACAAAAAACCCCAAAAAGCAAAAACAAAAACACCCCAAAAAAAACCCAAAACCCAAAAAAACCCAACAAAAAAAAGAAGCAAAAAAACCCAAGAAACCAACGAAAAAAACAAAAACAAAAAAAAACCTCAACAAACATAAAAAACAAAACAAAACCAAAAAAACCCCAAAAAAACCCCCAAAAAAAAACCCCAAAAAAGAAAAAAAAAAGAAAGGAAAAGAAAGGCACATTGGAGGGGGACTTACAGAGGATTGCTGCTTGCCTGTGGGCTGCTGAGGGAGCCAGGGCAGCCTCATCCCCGAAGCCCTGCTGATATTCACGTTTAATAGAGCTGATAAGGGCGAGCTGGAACAGCTCTTACGCACCGCAGGTTTTATCTGTAGCACAGCACACTTGTTACAGACCCTCTCTTATCAGCACTGCAAATATCAGCCCAGATAAGGGGAGGCACAAAATGCCTGGGAAGGTGCAGAAACTGGAGCAGGCACCTTGGGGTTTTTGACTCTTTTGGCCTCAGCTGCCCTTGTTCCTCACCCCACAGCTCAGCATCCAACCCCAAAACTGCTCCAGGAGAGCAGCAGAGCAGGATTCAAGCCAGTCCTTCAGAGCTGTCCCTGCAGGGAACGCAGCAGATGAGCTGCAAAGTTTAGGGGAATAAGGAAAACGCCATTATTTCCCCTGAGCTGGGAGAGAAGAAGCCAAGAGAGCAAAGTGATTTCCTCACGGGTCCAATACAGCTCAATATAACCAATTACCCCAGAAATTTGGATTTAAGGACTCTGTTAACCCCTTCTGTCATGAGAGTGAGCTGAGCCTTTCAGAAACACAGAGGACTCCAAAATTTAAGCTTATTGTGGTGCTAGAAGTGGATGTGTACCTGCTCATTACAGGGCAGCTCTGAAAGCCTGGACACCAGATCAGAGCTTCCCAACACGCCCCATGCCTTCCCTCCTGAGCCACATTCCCACTCTAACCCTGGGGTGGTCATCACATCAGCTCCAGGAGGGATTTCCAGGCCAGCAGGAGCTCCCAGGTCCAATCCAATCTTGCCATGAACAAGCCAGCCTTCCTCCTGACACCCTAGAGCATCCAAAGGAGCCATCCCCTGCCCCAGGGGACACTGGGCACAGCACCAGCATCACTAAGACAGAGATTCCCTTCCCAGAACCACTGCAGAACGATTCCCTGCAGCTGCTGAGGCTCAGCAAAGCCCAGGACAAGGCTTGGAGCTGAAACCTGCCCAGGTACACAGCCAGGGAAGGACAATCCCCTCCCACACTGCCCCATCCCTCTAATCCCACAAGCAGCTTTATTTATTTCTCTTGGCAGAGCAGAACCATCCCAGGAGCCCTGGCAGGGTTTGTGTTTGGGGAACTCACAGCCCAGTGACCTTGTGAGGCACAAAGGGCTCTCCCTGCCAGCTTCAGGCACACCAGAGCAGCTTTATTGCCACCACATCAACATCTCAACATCTACAGCTGTCTCACAGCACATTCCTTTAGCACACAGCGCTCCCAGAGCAGGAGCCTGGAGATCCAAATCAAAAAAACCCCAAAACAAACACATCCCTACGCAGAGGAGACAGATTAGGGACCAGTTGTGATAAGGGAAAGCATCTCCAGCCGAGCTGTCAGCCTTGCACTTTAAATCAGCCTTTTAATGAGGGCTGCAAGCTCTCTGCCTCTGGGTGATTAACTGCCAGCTAAAGAGGAGCTGAGCTGCTTCATGCTGAAAGCAGATCCTGCCTCCAGCATCCAGGCAGGAGCAGGAAAGCAGGAGATGATCCTGCAAGCTGGCAGCCACCACCAACTGATGCCAAAACCCATGCAGGGAGGGGAAATCACCCCAAAAACGAGAGCCTGCCACCACTCTATATTCACAAAGCATCAAATACAGCACAGAAAGTGGGGTGGGAGCTCCCAGTCCCCAGCTCCAGGGCACAGGGAAAAAGGAGACAGAATATCTGTATTTTTGGCAGGTATTTTGGTATCTAAGAGCTGGAGAACAGGGATTACAAATCCAGTGTCCCAAGTGCACAGCAATCCTTGACGATGAGTGTAATTTGCATGTGAACAGGAACACATCTAAAAATAGGTGTTTGAGAAAGCCTCACCTCACCTCTTGGCCTGATGAATTCCAGGGCTCCCAAATTCACAAATCTCAAGGACTGTTCAGGCACTATTGCTGGGCAGATCTCTAAGATCAACCATGGATGGAGAAATCCAAGCCCAAAATGCTTGAGAGAAACAGAACAAATCACACCTGGACACCCAAAACAGGAGCCAGGAGCTGCCTCTTTGCTGGGTTTCAAACTGCAACAGGACTGACTGACAGTCTGAAGTCTCACTTACAAGATTCCTGAATAATTAGCAGGCAGATGGACACCAAAATTCCCACAATATCTGCAAATAATCACTGATCGATCAGGAAACTGCCTAAAAACCATCACCCACCTGACAGCCTTGAGGAATAATTTCTTTATGGGGCTGCTTCATGCAAGAAAGGAGAATTACAAAATCATCACAGAAAGGTTTGGCTTGGAAGGGGTCTTAAAAATCATCTTTTTCCATGGGCAGGGACCTTCCACTAGCCCAGGGTGCTCAAAGTAGTTGGGAAGAAAGAGACACCCTGGATTTGAACATACACTTCCCACCTTCTCCAAAGGAGCCTTTTTTTTCTCTGAGGAAGGTCAAGGGGTTGGCTGACTCTTTCCTACACCAACAGCTGGGACATGCAGGAAATATTTTAATCCCAAGGAAAGCATTAATTACCACTTGGCAAAAAAAAGGAAAGAAAAAGAAAAAAAGACAATCCAGACAACAAGATCCACCCAAATATCAGAGAGTGCCCTCAGCACGGGGATAAATCCCTGTAAACAAACCTAAGCCATCTCTGTCCGTCCCAGGGACTGGGTTTGAGCTGTAACCTGGGAAGCCCCCAGTCTACCCTGCCCCTTGGGGCAGCACTGGGAGTACAGATCCCACTTTTATCCCCATTCCCCAAGGTTTCACTCAGACAAGAGCCCTGCAGTCAGCACACGGGGCTGAGATGGGGTCACACACAGGGACACCCCCAAGGGCCACGTCCCTCCCTCCTGGCAAGGTCCAGGGCAATTTCACAGCACAGCAAGCCAGACTTGAGCCTCAAATCCTCTCCAAGCTTTTAAGTGCCCTGCTCAGGATTAGCCCTGCTTCCCAAGAATCTTGTGGAACACCCTGAGCATCCCCTGGCACTGTCAGGTGCCAATTCCCAACCGCTCCAAGTCAGGAAATTGAATGCATTTTGTTTTGCTGCAGTTCTGCAGAACACTGACTTGATTTTAGACTTGATTTATGATTAGGTGCCTGTCAGCTCAAGAGATTCATCAATACCAGCTAAGTGGCCCAAATATAATCTCCTAGAGTGGCTCAGGAGAACACGTGGATGTTGGAGGGTACAACCAGTCCATTACATCTTTTTAAAGGCTACACCCAAAAATACCTATTAGAGGAAACTCTGGGTTTCACCTTGGACTATTTCAGTCACATACAAGCTGCTTTCCCTGGGCAAACGTGAGCCTGAAACTCAGCACAGCTAAAAACAGCCAAGGACCAGAATATTTCTGCTCTGTGCATTTCACCTCGGGCTGGGGGAGGGACAAGTTTCATTTCACCTCAGCGAGGAGGAAAGGGAAGCAAAACACAGGGGCCCGATATTTATTAAGAGGTTTTATAAGTTGCAGAAGCATTTTAAGAGAAGCAGCAGGATTTAAAATAAATAAATAAATTAAAGGCAAGCTGACATCTAAGGGGGAAAGTGGGAGACAAAAAGCTGCTTTGGCACAGCACCACGTGGTAAAACTCTGAAAGTGAAACAGATTCTTCTGAGCATTCCCAGCCAAGAAGAGAATAAATTTACAATCCACCACCTCCAGGATCCTGCAGCCTGGACCCCAAGCTCCTCATAGAAACTGTGGCTCTAACACAGAGAGAGATGCAGGGAGGGCAGGAGGGTTCAGGTCTGTTACGACTAAGGAATTACACTAAAACCAGTCCAGGCTCTTTCCAAGGAAGAGATGAACCACCAGCAGGGCTCTGCACAGATGGGGATGGTGCCCAGATTTGTGCAGCACCCCAGGAAAGGTGCAACTTCCCCCTCTCCTATCCCAGTTCATCCTACATCCAGCAGGGAGAAAAAAGAAATAAAACCAGATCAAGAGTCACACCCACAAAAAATAGTTCAAAAAGAAACATTTTCATTTTCGTTTTTCATCATCAGGACCAATCCTGCCCAAGGACCAGGAGAACAAAAAAGACAGAGCTCAATCCCAACCTGAAATGGATTCCAAATGTGGAAACATGGAATGCATGGGGGCACAGGCACAAAAACCTTCCCAGTTGCCACCCCAGAAGCTCCTTGTGTTAACACCCTTCAGGGGAACACTCTGTACCTTGAAACCACTCCTTGGCAGAAATATTCTACAAATATTTAATTGCATATAAAAAATAAAACCTTTTTTTTTGTTGTTTGTCAGGCTATTGAGCAACGACAGACTATTGCACCAAATATTCAGGCAGTTGTCCTGCCAGTATCTGCGGGTACTTCTGGAGGAAGTGGAGAGAACACAGTGGTTTGCTAAAGAGGAAAAAGCAGCAAAGCCAAACACCAACGTGCAGCAATTTAATTTTTTTTTTTTTAAAGTCAAGACATGCATTAAAGTAGCTGTATCTAATCACTGTTTATAGAGGGGCTGGCAGGCAAAAGCAACTGCCATAAAGTCTGTTAAATCCCTTTTCCCAGCATCATGCTCAGAATGTTCCTGCAAAGGGCTGTTAGGCACCAGGAGCAGGGCTGGAGGGGGAATATTTGGTGTGGGAAGAAGGAAGGGGGATGAGGTGCCTGGCTCCTAAACCCACCCTGGCGCAGAACTCCTCTGGAGGAGGTGGCAGCTCCGTGTGCTCCTCAGCACGGACAAGGAATGGGCTCCTTGGTGTGACACTGCCCTCTCCTGAGCACAGGGGACCGCTCAGCTCACACCCAGCCCAGAACAAGGATTCTGGGGAGCCCCGAGACACCCTGCAGTAAATAAAGTGAGACACCACTCACCCCACAGCAGCTCCAGCAGAACCCACAGCAGCAGCACTGGCTGGGGTGCAGGACAAGACTCCAATACCCCAATCTGAGCTCGTTGGAACCTAATTAGCAGCAGCTGCAGCCTAATGAAGCAAAGTGGCTGCCAGGTGGATCCAATCTCTTCATCTCTGAAGGTGGAACTGGAGGAGCTGTAAGGTCCCTTCCAACCCAAACCATCCCACAAATATCATCGTGAAGGTGCAAAACATCTCAGGAACAGGAGCACAACCTCTGTGGGTGCTTCATCTCAAGAAAAAGGAGATTAAAACCAGCACTGCAGACTCCAAGGAAAGCATGTTCCTAGCCCAGTGTGTTTGTAGGAAAGCTGCTCTCAGGAGGAGCCCTAAGTGCCCCTCCAGGTCCAGCCCCACCTTCCCACACAAGCCCAGAGCTGCACCAGGAGTATTTCAAAGGTACAATCACTGCCTTTTATCTTCACCCTCGGGAAGACTCACAGAGCAAGTCAAAGGACAATGTTCCCCCCAGGTGTGTCTGGTTAAAGGGCACTCAGACCTAACTTCCACCACCTGTGAGCATCAAAGTGCCTCTAACACAAATCAGGGTGAAGGAGCCACCTGCTCCCTGCATCTTTAACCTCCAACCACAACAGCACTTGCACCTGTGAGTTACTCCAACCCACATGTTAAAAACCCACAAAAAAACACCCCTAAATATACTGATTTTGGCATGGTGATTTTAAGGCAGTTACTTGAGATCAAATACACCTGGGTACACAGTTAATGGGTAAAAGTACAACAAAGGGTTGTCCCTTCATAGCTGGTTCTGTGTTTCATTATAACCTTCCTGGTTTATCAAGCAATTCACTGCCTTGCTAAAAACCAAGCCCTTTGTCATTAATTCTGAGCCAGCAGATTCTGAATCTACAACGTGACACCAAATCAATTGATCTGACCAAGACTCATTTTCCTTCCAAGACAAACACCGGTCGTGCTTTGCCGAATTCATCGCAGGGAAAAGTGTCACAAGCAGAACACGCTCATTTAGTAAAAAAAGTACAGCTTGACAGAGACACCCACTCTAAAATTAACTCTGCCATCAAAGCAGAGCTTGTATTTGCCTCTGAAGAAGCACCTCCTAAATCACAGAGAAATATTCTGCAGCTCCACATTGCTGGGGTATCAGCGTGAAGATGTTTCAAGGCTTGGCAGAGGAGGATATGTTAAAATAACAGGCTTTAAGGAGTCAGGATGCATCACTGCTCAGGTGGATAAAGGCTGGCTAATGAATTAATGGACCATTTTCCATAGCAATCAGATGAGGAAAATGGACATGCCAGACAAAATGCGAGGCAGGAAATCCATTTACCTCAGCTTTTCCCCGGCCACATCTGCCAAGTGTAACCTGGCAATTTGTAAGGGGGAAAGAAGGGAGAAGGCTGTTATCCTGCATGGGTGATCCAAGCCCTAAGAAAGCTCTTTAAGAAGCAGCACCACTCCGACTTGTACTTGCCAATCAGCAGCAATCTAAATTTCCTGGCAGCTGGAGCATCCTGAGGAGACTCCAGCACCCTGGATTCAACGTTCTCCGTGTACAATGTAACTTTCTAATGGAGAAAAATCTGCACGGGCTCCTTCCCACCAGGACAAAGAGCCAGCAAAGAGAACCATAATTCATTATTTTTAAAGTTTCACATGCAGCATGGCTCTGCCTGTTCCTGACATCTATCCCTAATCCCTCTCCAGCCCCAAAATAACCCTTAAGCCAACACGATTACACACAACAAGAGCGGCTGTAAGGACCCAGCCCTAAAATCCCAGAGCACGGCGAGTTCCACACAGCCAGGTTTTTCCTGGCTGGAGAATCCCCATTTCCATCTCGCCAGGGGTGAAATTTCACAGCTTCCACACCAGGAATTGCTCCAGCAGCCCTTTTCCAGAGCAAGGCTCACATGCCGACTGCAGCTCCTCCATGCCCAGTTTTCCGGGCGGGGAACAGACAGGACGTGGGTGAGGGTTTCAATAAAACAGCAACGAGACGATCTTTCCCTTCTATTTTCCCTCAATTACTCTTTTTTTGAATTAGTTTCTTTGCCAAGCATCAAGAGAAAGTGACACCCTTTTATATTCAGCTTTTTTCAGGCTCTCTGCTCAGTGCTCGCTGGACATTTGGGGTCTTTAAGCTGCCGGGGAATGTCGCCAGGAGCCATCCAGGACATCCCCGAGCATCCTCAGGGAGCTGGATGGGCACCGAGCGCTCCTCCAGCTGGACCAGCGACAATAAATAAATAAATCCCTCTCGGGATTCTGCTGCCTCAGGATTTTACAGCTCCGGACAACAGCGGTGTGAAGCCCTGGAACGGCGGGACGCTGCAGATGCCATCATTTCACACCAAACCTGAGCGCTCCCTGTTAAACAGGCAGGGCCGAAGGGGAACAGCGCTGTCCGGATCCACACCCGGACACTTTGGGGGTCTCGGAGACCGGAGGGGGCTCCCCGGGACCTCTCCCCCGCACCCACATTCCCCAGCACCGGGAGCAGCCGCTCGCATCCCCAACTTGGCTCGGGATGCTGGCGGCCAGGTGGGGAGGGGACACGCAGGGCACGGAAACACCTTCGGAGCACGCAAAAGAAACACCTTTGGGGGCAAAAGAAACACCTTTGGGGGCAAAGCAACGCGGCTCCGGACACCGCAGCACCTTCTGGGGGTGAAACCAGCCCGGCAGCGCTGTCCCAGCCGCAGGCGCTCAGCATCAGCCCGCAGCCCCCAGCCCAGCCCGCCCTGCCCTCCCCTTTACCTGCAGCCGCCGGGAAACGCGCCAGGTTGCCGAGCCCCGCGGAAGGGCAGCCCGGCCCCGGCGGCAGGGCAGTGCCAGGGCCGGCAGGGAAGGGCGCAGGGACGGCGCTGGCACGGCCGCGGCCCCGCAGCCCGGCTCGGCTCGGCTCGGGAGCGGGGCGGGCGCTGGGCCGGGCGGCTCCGCCCCGGGCGGCGCGGGAGGAGCGCAGGGACGGCAGCAGCAGGAGGAGGCGGAGAAGAAAAGGAAGCTGCACCCAAGCGTGGGGAGTTCTTCTCTTTTGGGCTGCGAGCGGGCCCCTCACCAGAACTGCGAGTTCCGATTTTGGGGGGCCAGGGAAGGGTCGGAGCACCCCTTGGCGCTGTGCCGGGGGGTTTGGGAATGCTGAGCCCCTAAAGGGCAGCGAGCACCCGGGAACCACGAAATGAGTTGGGATGGAAGGGAACTTAAGGACCATCGCATTCCAACCCCCCTTTCCACTGTCTCAGGCTGTTCCAAGCCCGTCCAGCCTGGAGTTGGACACTTCCAGGGATGGGGCAGGCACAGCTTGGGGCAGGAGGGATGTTCTGTGTTCCCACCTGGGTGCATAGAGGTGGATAAAAAAGCTTGGGTTTTGAGAAATCCTCCTGATTTCTCCCCAGCTTTCCAACTCACCCTTCATTTTTGCTACCCCCTTTATCATCTGCACCTGGTCCTACATTAGATCCTGAACTCCCAAGTGTGCAGGTGGACCTGATCACACTGAGGCCACCCTGCTGTAGCATTTTGGGAGGGATGAGTGTTTTGTTGGATCTACACCATGCTCGGGACTTGTTTTCCTCACACTGCAGCAGCTCAGTTTATTTGGGATGAGAAGGATGCCCAGGCCTGCCCAGCACTGTGGCCAAAACTCAGCTGTGTCCTGGCTGTGAATCCTTTGCCCTTCTTGATGCAAGGTGACAAAACACTTGGCTGACAGCAATGGATTAATTTTTTTTTTCCTGCAAATTGGCCATTTCCCACTTCTTTGGCCCAGCCTTGAAGTAGAGACTGATCCAAGCAGAGCAGAAGGAAGGGATGTGCTGTCAAAATAGCAAGCAAGCACAAGCCAAATGCCAGACTCCTCTTTACTGAGGCAGACTAAGCTGAGAGGTCGCTGGCAACTGGCTCTTTTCCTCAGTGAAACAGAAATAATCGTGCTGCACCCAGCAGTAGGGAAAGACTGGAGGTGAAAAATCAGAATTTAGAGTCTGATCCAAGCAATGAGCAGCACAGCAGAGGAGCTGTGGGCTTGAGGTACAGGCAGCTGTCCTGGCAGCCCTTTGCCAAGTGCTCCTCCTTCCAGCACTGCTGACAGGAGACATTTCAGAATCACAAGCCTGAGAGCTGTGATTACCTTAAATCCTGATGAAAGTCTCTCCTGTGGGAGCAATTTATTTGCTGCCTGGTTGTGGGTCCATGGCAGAGCTTTAGGATGTGTTTTCCTGCAGGCTTGGGGTGGATGTGCAGGAGGGGACAGGACAGATGCAGATATTCCAAGGCACATAACAAAGTCTGGTGCCTATGCCAAACTTTAAACATCCTTGGTTTTGTGCCTAAGGATTGCCTTTTAACTTCAGCAGAAAGAGTTCAGGCCTTTGTAAGATCAAGGGAAAAATCTTTTTTTTTTTCTGGCACCAAGAGGAAATACTCCTCAAACTCGTGAGGTTCCAGAAATCCCGCAGATGCTCCCAGCACCAGGCAGTCAGTTCCTCACAGCATCCATTTGCTGAGGAAAATGCCTCTGAAAAGAGATGGAGTTTGCACATTTTCAGAATATTTCTGTGACTTGGCCGGTTGAATCTGACACAGGATCCTGCCAGGATGCAGGGCTGGGGAAGGATTTGTTCTCCAGCCACTCCAAGCAGCTGTGAGGACAGCAAAGATGAGCAGAGGGACCACCTTTGCCCCCTGAAAGCAGCACTTTGGCTGCTAAGGGCCATGCAGTTTCAAAGAAAAGCCACTGAAGGAAACTGACCACGAATTTCCATGCAGCCTCTAGGAAAACAGATGCAATTCTGGACAGGGAAGGTTGGTTTCAGATTTATAAGCTCCTTGTCCCATGCTAAGAGCCTTGAATGCTCAAAGCTACTTTAAATATCTCCCTTTGGCATGGAAGGGAATTCTGCTGGGCTCATTCCTTGCATTTCCAGCCAGCTTCACTTCCAAAGGATGCAGCTGTAAAGGCCTGAAAACCCCTGGTGACACTCCCTGTGTGTGATTCCCTGTTTAAGCTGCTCCTTTAGGACCTGGCTCAGCTCTAAACCAGGGCTGAGTTTGGGCATTTCACATCCTGAAAGTGTTTGGTTACGTGCTTATGGAAGGGAAAATTCCTCCAGAAGGGACATTTCTGTTTCCTGGCAGGGAAATATGAGGCTGGCAGCTCAGATGGGCATCAAGGCAAATCCTCAGAGGAGTCACTGCTCTGGTCTTTGGTTGGCATGGATGGGGAGGGAGATGCTGCAGGTTCCTACAAGAGTGGGATCAGGAGGAATGGGTTGATTGATCCTTAAACTCAGCACCAGCCTCCTCCAAGAAAAAAGTGCTGTTCTATCCCCTCTGTGGGCAAAAAAAAGCCCTTTTTCCTCCTCCCAGGCTCACAGGGGGTAGTCTTTGCTGGAGAAACACTTTCCTGAGCAGTCCAGATGACCCAGATGTGGCCTTGGACACTTCCAGGGATGAAACAGCCACAGCTGCTCTGGGCACCCTGTGCCAGGACCTCTCTATCCTCCCAGGGAAAACTCCCTTCCCAATATCCCATCCAGCCCTGCCCTCTGGCAATGGGAAGCCATTCCCTGTGTCCTATCCCACCATGCCTTGTCCCCAGTCCCTCTGCAGCTCTCCTGGAGCCCCTTTATGCCCTGGAAGGGCTCTGAGCTCTCCCTGGAGCCTTCTCAGAGATGTCAGAGCAGTTTGGATGTTCCCTTCCCTGCATTTGCTGCTGCACTCATGGGCAAAACAAGGCAGGGTTTATAGTGACAGCACAGCAGATCCCCCCCATGGCTTTTTTGGGGGCCAAGCAAGGAACCCCTGCTCAGCTGCTGCCACACCGGGCTGGGAGATTCCAACATCTCAGTTCTGCAGAGAGACACTAAAGGCTGCAGGAAGGCAGGCTGGATTTCCTGGGGGATGCCTGGCAGGAGTGGAGCAGAGCTGTGTCCCCTGTCTGAGGAGCCTGGGACACAAATCCCGGCTGGGGCTGCCCCGGAGCAGCCTGGGCAGGGGAAGGAAGCGTGCAGAGGGACACACCATTGTTCTGCCCCTGCAGCTCCTGGGGAATGCAGGGCAAACAGGAGGGAGCTCGGTGCTTTCCTGTGTTTGTGCTGCTAGTGCTTTCATTAAGGTCCTTTTTCCTAACTCTTTCTGCAAGGCCTTTGTGCCTCTAATAAGTGCAAGGAAGGTGTTGATTGTAAGCGTCCCCTCAGGCATAATTATTTTACCATAATAGCATTTACAGGGAGGGCTTGCAGAGCCATTTTCCTGTTACATCCTCTGTATTTCAACCTCTCTTTCAGTTTTTTTTGCCTCCTCAAGCTGCCCCAACGAGCCCTTGCAAGGTCTCCATCCCTGCAGCTGAAGCTGTGGTGAACTGGTGAGCCCTGAAGAGATAGTTGAGGGTGAAAACAGGAATATTTGATGTTACCCAGCAACTGGAAATGAAGATATCTTTTGTCCACCAAGTCAGGAAACACTGTTTGCACAATATCTGTGTGTGCCTGCTCTGAGGGAGTTACCAGCAACCCCTTCCAGGAGATAAGAGGGATGCACATAAACAGGAGGAAAGTCAGGGGCAGGGATTATTGGAGCAGGTAAATCAGGTCCCTGTCACCCTCAGCATCCCCTGATGACCGCACTGAACTCTTGCAGTGTGGGGGAGGAAACAGGGATGGCTCAGTCATAACAGGTAAATAAATATGAAATAAATACAATAAATGTAAAATTGAGAAGACTGGAGGAGCCAGGAGCAGTTTCTGTGGTGGTGGTGACCCACTGGCAAGGTGAGAAATGTTTGTCTCCATCGATGTTTCTCAGGATGAAGAGCACCCTGTGTGCCCTCCTGTCCCTCTGAAGCCCTAAAGGATGTTCGCCTATGACATTGTCTTGGGCAAACAACCCCTGGACTGGCCCCACAGCCCTTCAAAGGGCTGGAGAATCATGGATCTGTTCAGTGCATCCAGAGCCCTCTGGATGGAGGGGAGCTGGGCAGTGTCCTCACAAGGACAGTCACTGCCACAAGTGACTGAGCTGATGACAAGACTTGGTCCTGTATCCCAAGCTTGTGACCTTTTATGTGCTGGCATTTTTTCCCACATTAAATACACAGTTGGAAAGAATGAAGCCATCCATAACCTCCAGCTCCTGCTCTCAGTATTAAGCTTAGGATAAACACAAGTTTCCTGTGGAAAAAAGAAAAACCCATAGTACAAAATCATGTTGATGTGGTACTTCACAATATGGTTCAGGGGCATGGTGGGATTTGGTCAAAGATTAAACCTGATGATCTTGGAAATCTTTTCCAGCCTTAATGATTCCAGATATATTGGAAGAACTTCAGGGCATCTCTGAACTAACTGGTTTTAAATTAAACTTTGTTTAACAGCATTTTCTAGTGCAGTCCACTTCATAAACAAATGTAGCTGACACAGCTAGGATGGAAATACATTCCTCATTATGTGGTGCAAGACTTCCCTGCCCTGTGAGAAGGAGCCTTACCAAAAAATGCTTCTGATAACATCTGACCAGAAGAGTCAGAGAGGATGAGTGTGAAGGCCAAACCTTGCTTGCATCAAAATCCCAGTGGGATTTTGATCACATCCACCCTGGCAGGCAAATCCCAGCGCTCTCCCTGGCTGCCCCAGGCACACAGGGCTGCTTTGTTCCCTCTGCTCCCTGCCCACCCAGCCCTCTTCTCTTCTCCAACACACTCATCAGAGCCTTTTGGCTGAGGCCTTTGTTCTGTGCCTGCACAGGAAGGTCTGGGCTCGTGGTTCACATTCCTGGTGCCAGCATGGGATGATCTTTATTGACAAACCCATTATTGATCCAGCTCCCTCCAGGAGGACTTTCACCTCCTCCAGCTCTAGCCACGCTGTGGATTTGCAGGTGATGTTTGGATACAAACACAGATAGGCTCACAATCCAACCCTTCAGGGATGTGCCCTGCTCCAGTTAATATTAAACACCTTTGGAGATATCTCTGCATTTCTCCAGGCTGGGAGGAACCTGCTGCATTCTTCTCATAGCTTCTTTGCAGGTACTGAAATAAAATCCCTGACCTGGATCCCTGAACAAAGCCCCTGTTATTCAGCCAGGTCAGGGGGAGCATCAGTTTTCTGATCCTCTCCATCCCAGTTTTCTTGGATGGAGAAATGTGGGGTTTGACTCCATCACAGGGGATGAAAAACCCATCCCAGCCTCAGCTCAGCCTGCCTGAGATGGAGTGTGAGTGCACAAACACTGCTGAAATTAAACCCCCAGAGTTCAAAACCTCACTGTCTGAAAAATGTCATGTGAATCCATTTTCCTCTATTTCTAATAAAACAACAATTTCATTTTTTTTAAACAGCAAATTTTCTTCCCGTTACAATATAATGTTGTTCTACATGATGCTGTTCCAGCAGTTTATATAAATTTTTACAAATTTAATCTGTAAATTGCTTTTTGATGGGTGAAGCACAGCACCTGCATTCAGCTCTCCAAGCATCAGTAACTGTACACAAACACTCTTCTCTGTTGAAGCCATTTTGGGGTGTCTTTGGCCCAGGAGGGATTTGTTAACTTGGAAAGATGAATCCTCCATGCCCAACACCAGCTTTTGGGAGCAGCCAGGCCTGCTCCCAGCCTGTGGTCAGAGCAGGGCTGGGCAAAGCAGCACCAGAACATCCCACATTCCTGGGATGGGCTGCACCCCCAGCTGCAGGGACAAGCCCCTGTCTGGGGGATGGATTTTTCCAGCCTCAAAGATGGAAAGCATTCTGCCTTCATCTGCTAAAATATGAAATCCACCAGTGCCACTGTGATGCTTCGTGCCAGCCCCAGGGGGAAGGAGGGAGCAGCATCCCTCACTCCAACCAGCTCCTGCTGGGCTCCATGGAGGAGAAGTGAGGATTAGCTCAGTCCTGGCAGAGTACAGGAACTGGAGGGTCCCCACAGGGGAGGGTAAGCAAGGCCTGAATGTCCTGCCCTCCTTTCTCCAAATGAATCCAAACCACCTCCCAAGCCAGGCGTAGATCACTCTGAAGATGTCAAGGTCCACACAAAAGTCCTTCATCCCACCAGGTTTAGGAAAGCCCTCCAAAATGCTCATTTGGGTCCATTTCAGTTCAGCTCTTGGATCCCAGGGCAGGGATGTGCTGCCATCCAGGAGGTTTCACAGCCCAGAACCTGTTGGGCTCGTCTTGCTCCAGCTTCCTGCTCAACCTGCCAGGAGCTGATCCCAGGAGGAGACATTCCAGCCAGGCAGCCTCCTCAGCTGCATGGAGAGAGCAGAGAAACTCTTCCAGCTTTTCCTCCCAGGCCAGACCTGCCCTGGGTTCTGCTGCATTCACCTTGAGCTTCCTCTCCTCTTCCTGGCCTTGGAGGCTTCTCCCTGCTCCAAATCTCTCTGGAGTTTCTGATGCTGCAAATGCACCTCTTCATCCTCCCATTGCCAATCCAGCCCAGAAGTTGCATTTCCCATCCCAAAACCTCAGCTGGGGCCAAGATCCACCCCAGAAACGTCCTCATTCTTCGACACCATGAAGGGACCAGCACCAACGCCCTCATTTCCAGCAGCACAGCAGAGGCAGAGCCAGGGAATCTCCACTCCTCGGGGCACATTTCCCCTCCTGGTTTGTGGGACAGGCCAGAGAGGCCTCGAGGTGTTTGCTGTGACCCTGAGGTGACATCTGGGGTGGAAAGGTCACACCCAGGACACTTGCAGTGCTCCCCCTCGGAGCCCAGCAGCCACCAGCAAGCTGTGCTGTAATGAGGAGAGCAAATATTATCCTCCAGAGGTGTCACCAGCTGCTGCTGCTTTGAGATGCTGGGAGAAAAGCCTCCTTAAATAGTTGGGATTCCTCCCACCAGCACAGGGATGAGAGGAATAATATTTGGGAGAGGAACACACCCCGAATGACAGCGTCTGGGTGAGGGTGGGAAGCAGAGAGCAGCCGGCATCTCCCGGCCACAGATGGTTCCCATCAAGAGGAATTTTTTTCTTGTTAATCCCAAAACAAGTTCGAGATGTATTTTTATTTCAGTGTTAAGAGGAGAGAAAAAGAAAGTCTGACATGACCCCCTGTTTTTCTGGCCTCACTCCCTGCTCAGCCTCTGCTCTGAGCAAGCACAGAAAATTCAGTTCATGTTAAAGGCAGGGACTCAGAACAGAATATCCTGAGGTGGTTCTTCCAGCTCTTCTTGACCTGGGAATTCATGGCATTCAAGCTGGAAATGGAGGTAAAAATCTAAAGCCTGGGTGTGTATTTGAAGTATCCTGTGGTGTTCTCTGGGGTTCATCAAGGCACAGAGGACAAGGTGCCTGTTGGTGTCAGTGAGGGTGTCCACTCTCCCCTTTAAATCTTAAACCTGCTTTGAGCACCAGGGATGGACTCCTGAGCCAATCCACTCCCAAAGCCTCCATGAGCTCAGGAGCATCTCTAACTCAAAAAAGCCCCAAAACAGTGATAAAAATTGCAATGAGTGGGAGGGCTGGGAATTCATTCTCCTCAAAAGACATCCCAAAAGCCCTGCTTTGAGAACTTGCCTGGCATTCCTCCATGGCCTCCCTGGCTGTTGGATGCCCTGGTTCCACTAACTTGCTCTGAGGGAGCTGCCAAGAGGAACACCTTGGCATGTCCCAGGAAGTTTCCAAGGACAGCCATGGGCTGGGGATGTGGCACCCCTCCCAGATAACCAGCTGAGGGCCATCTGAAAGGATTCACATGGAAGCAGGACCAGGAAATAACTTCTTTTCATGGAGTGACACTTGTGGTCCATGGTGGCGGCCCTACAAGGTGGTGACCTCTCAATGGGAATTTTCTTTCAGACAGAATTTCCTGGGATATTTACACCCCCAGATAAGGCTGGGCATCCCCCTCTCCTCTCTAGCAACTCCCTGGAGTGACTCAGGATGTGCAAACACTGACTCATCCCAACGTCCCGGGAGCACTGAGCTTCCCACACACTCCAAGACCGGGTGGTGGGAGAAGGGAAAGCTCCACTCAGCCTCCCCTGTGCCCTGAGGGAGGGCTGCAGATGCATCAGCAAGGTGGGGCAGGCTGGGGCAGCCAAGGACCCCCCTGCACAGGGATGTACAGAGATAAGGGCATCCTGGTGTGGGAGCTGCTGCCCAGTATTGGGAAATGGATTGGGAGCTGTCCTCCAGGATTGGTTTAGGAAGGAGGATTTGCAGAGCTGAGGAAGAGGATCAGGAAATGCAGGGTTGGTGTCTGGGCAGCTGCAAAGGGTGGTGGCACTTGCAAGGTCAGCTTGGCTGCACAAATCCTGGATTTCATCAGGACGGGATTATTCCATACAAAGGTAAAAATGTGTGGTTCCTGCAGCAAACAGCAGCACTGAAAAAGCTGCCAAGCTCTCCAGTCTGTGACCACCCACCTGCTGGAAAACTGGAGGAACCTGGATGTGCTCACCAGGGATGAGGTGGATGGCTCTCCTGGAGATCTGAAATTTAAATGGACATTGAGATGCATAACTGGCCATCCTAAGCAAGCTGTTTCCTGCCACCATTGCACATTGTGGGGACAGAGCTCCCTGACCTGTTTTGTATGGGAGCCAGAGCACATTTGGCATTTCTCCTCCCTCAGTCCTGGGAAATGGTCAAGTCCAACTCCTGTCCCTGCACAGACACCCCAACAATCCTACCCTGGGCATCCCTGGAGCTCTGTGGGGCTGTGCCCATTCCCTGGGGAGCCTGGGCAGTGCCCAGCACCTCTGGGGGAAGAACCTGTCCCTAAATCCAACCTGACCCTGCCCTGACACAGCCCCAGCTGTTCCCTGGGTCCTGTCAGACACCAGGGTCCTTTCCCTGCCATTCCAAGGGGGCAGGATGGAGCTGGGACAGATCTCCAGGTGACGCCTGAGGAAGTGAGGGCTCCTGAGTGTTTTCCCTTCACAGCAGAAGAAGAAGGGATGTGAGATGTGACATCCCTGCCCATCACTGGCCATTAAAGATTACAGCCCAGCCAGGCCACAAGGATTGTAGGAGTCAATCCCATTTAAGCCCTTCTATTTAAAGAAATAAACTACCCAGGAAAAAAGCAGCCTAAGATTAGAAACACACAGGATTTCCTCAAATTCCAGCCATCAGCCCCAGATTCAGCCCAAGGGGGTGGTTTGTTATTCTCCCAGAGCATGAATCTGCACCCAAGCAGTTTGGATCATGCTGTGCAGCTCCATCACAGACCTAACAGCCACACTCAAAGCTGGTGTAGTGCTGCCAAAACCATCTCCAGTATTCCTTCATTAAAAATAGTTTTTTAGGCAGGAGAGTTTTGGCTTTTTGCACAAGCTGGGGATGTTTCCTGCAAATCCCACATTGCTCAGGAGATGCTCCTGTGCAGGAGAATATTTCAGAAAATTTAATGCTAAGCAGGGTGGGAAGCAGAAATAAATGTTTTGGGTTTTTTTTCTTGTTTTGGGTAGGAAAAGAACTCAGAAACCACCCAGTGCCACCTCTCCCACGGCAGGGACACCTCCCACTGTCCCAGGCTGCTCCAAGCCCTGTCTAACCTGGCCTTGGGCACTGCCAGGGATGCAGGGGCAGCCACAGCTGCTCTGGGCACCCTGTGCCAGGGCCTGCCCACCCTCACAGGGAGGAAGTTCTTGCCAATATCTAATCTAAAATCTCTCCCCTCATTTAAAATGACACAAAGGATGTGGGTAAACCAGACAAAGTCACCCTGTGCTTTGTGCCTCACCAACCAGGAATTGAGAGGTCATTTGGGATTTGATACCTGGCTCTGCTGCTTCTCCCTAAACTGGGTGAAACTCCAGCCTAACTTGCCAACTCTAGCCTGTCCCTAAAGGGATCCCAAAGGAATGAGGGATCCCTTCTGCCCCAGCACTGCAGCAGGATGGGAGCAGTTGCTTTTTCCAGGCATAGCACGAGGGGGTGACTCATTCCTGGCAGGAATTTCCCTCTCACCCATCCCCTCCTGCCCCTCTCTCTCTGCCTGGAGATTTTCCCCCACAGCAACGAGGGTGAGGGCAGCTTAAGATCAGCCAGGAAGCAGAGACCTTCCCTGAATCCCCTGAATTCAGCTGGGGACGTGTCCAGGAGGTCTCCACTCCCTCCCAGATGTGTGTTTTGGGAAGGAGGGGAGGGGAATTCTGGAATACTGGGCAGAGCTGCCCCATCAGGAGGGTGGGCATCAACAGAGATACATCTCATGTGCCAGTTGTCCCTGTGGTGGCCTTGAGGTGCAGCCAGGGCTGGGCAGGGCACATGAGGGAGCTCAGCCCTGCCAGGAAACCTCAGCTCAGCTGCATGTGCACAAACAGGTCCAGCAGGAGCCATCCAGGATGACCACACAGCCAAGTAGCCCATGATTCACGGGATAACCATCTGCTGAAGCTGCAAGCACCCACTTTCCACCTCCAGTTCTCCTCCAGGCCAAGTGGCAAAGCCACAGGGGCAGAAGGTGCCTCTTGCCATGGCCAGCAAGCAGGAGCTGCCAGGGCTGGTGCTGCAGCAGCTGCTGCTGTGACAGGAGACCTTAACTCAGCTCCACACCACAGCATCCAGCCCTGTGGTTCACACCACAGCCCTGTAGGATTCAGGAGGCCCAGGGTAGCCTTGGGGGCACACATCAATTTCTCAAGGTACAGAACGTGGAATGAGATTTTGGAAAGCTGGAGATGGAAGGAAAGAGTCCAGAGGAGGACCTGGTTTTCAGGAAAATAACAGAGAATCCCAGACTGGTTTGGGTTGAAGGAACCTTAAAGCTTATCCAGTTTCATGGGCAGGCACACCTTCCACTGTCCCAGGCTGCTCCAAGCCCTGTCCAGCCTGGCCTTGGACACTGCCAGGGATCCAGGGGCAGCCACAGCTTCTCTGGGCACCTGTGCCAGAGCCTCCTCACCTTCACAGCCAAGAATTCCTTCCTAATATCCCATCTAAATCCACCCTCATCCTACAGCTGCTTACCCTGACAGATGCAGCAGCTCAGGATACAGGAAGGGCAGAGATGTGCCCCCCTCTCCAGGTGTGCTTTTCCTTCAGCAGTTATCCCAAACACACCAAGTGTCCCTTTTTTCCCCCACTCTGGGCAGCCACAGCTTGGCCATCAGTGGAAAATGATTCCTTGAGTGAGTGTGGCTGGATCAGCTGACTGGGCTGGCTGCAAATCTCGTGGTCACACAGCTCTAAATGTGCAGCAGTGCCTGCCTAAGCCTTTCCGTTTATAGGATGGAGAGGGGAGCTGGGAGCGTGGAAATAAATCCTTTGGAAGCAGAAGGGGGTTGGAGACAGAACAGGACTCCCCAAGGGAAACACATGGGGGTGCAGAGAGGGTGGGCAGCAAGCACAGATCAGGCATAGGATGGAGCTGATGGAGCATGACCAACTCTGTGCTTGGAGCTGAGGTCAGGGAAGGGCACAGAGCTCTGGGAACTGGGATGAGAGCTGGGCTGGGACCTGTCTGCCAGCCTGGGCTGGGGAGGCAGTATTGGAATGCTCACAGGAGTGTGAAACCCGTCCCTGCCTCCCTCCTGCAGCCTGGCTCATCCCTCTGACCCCTGGCCTCCCCACAGGAGCAGAACTCTGGCTCTAGAATAAATCCCAGGTGTCTCCCAGCTCTTCCCTGGGCAAGCTGCCATGCCATGATAAAGCAGCTCCTCCCTCCAAGGCAAGCCCCTGAGCTGCAGCTCCTTGGGAAGGCAGCCTGCTGATGGACTGTGTCAAGGAATAACAAATGCCTTTAATTCCCCCTTCAGCCAGCAGCTCCCTGCGGGAGGCAGCACATCCTGAAGGAAGGCAAGAGGGAGGCCTCTGGAGCTGTGTGCACAGGCACTCAGATGCCTGGTAAATCACCCCAGCCAGGCTCCCAGAACCCTGACAGGCTCCAGTTTCTGTCTCCTGGATAGATACAGGGTAAAACTTGCTGTTTCACTTGCTTATCCCAATGCCAGGGGCTCTAAGCAATCCCTGAGTTACTCTGCAGAGATTTTCCTCGCTGCTGGCAATTGCAAATTCAGGAGAGGAGGGGATCTGAGCAGGAACTGCTGCTGAGGTTTCAAATCAAATATCCATTCCCTGAGCATGAATGTTTCGTGTCAGACCTGTAGGGGTTTTTCAGGTGGATCAGTGGGGTTTGCTGGCATTGGCACCAGCACCACTGGGGCTGTCAGCTCTGATCATGCACAGCTCGGGGCTCCCTGGTGACCGAGAACAGGCTTGGGCTCCATCCAGCTCAGATCCAGTTAATTAAAGGAAATAAAACCCTACAAGCCAAACCCCTTTTCTGGGTGCTGTTTACTGGGAGGCTGCAGTTCTGGACCAGAGCTGAGTGGGAGACCTGAAGGGTATCCCTGCAAATCCCCCCGGGGGCTCCAGCCTTGTGTCCTGTAGGAAGCCAGTCCTTCCCATTCCCTGCTAAAGGGATTGCCTGCTGCTTGTGCACCCTGGCACATCCCTGGGGACACATGGACATGTCCCTGAAACAGAGCAGCTGTGGCTGCCCCTGGATCCCTGGCAGTGTCCAAGGCCAGGTTGGACAGGGCTTGGAGCAGCCTGGGACAGTGGAAGGTGTCCCTGCCCATGTCAGGGGGTGGCACTGGATGAGCTTTAGGGTCCCTTCTGACCCAAACCATTCTGTGCCATAATGATTGTGTGATCTTCTCTAAGTCACTCTCATCCCCACAGTCTTTCAGCCAAGTTTCTCCTGCAGATCCTTGTCTCTCTCTCTTTCCTTCCCTGGAAAGAGAGACAAGGAAAGATTCCTGGCATGGGAAAGAGAAGACCAGCTCACATAATCCTCATGGCAATTAGGATTTGGGCAGCCTGGGGAACCCTCTTCAGGAGAAGAGGATCCTGCAGGTCCCTCCAAGAGAAGGAGAAGGACTCCCTCTCTCTGCTCCCAGGCAGAATAGCAACTTTGAAACTGAAACCTGGAAAGACATAAGGAATCTCCTGGCATGCTGCTCGGGCACCCATGCCATGGTCCCAGAGTTTGGGGTTATCTATACTATCATCATCTCATTTCTAGTGATAAATCTAATAAATCACAATTGAAATTATATTTGGCAGAGTCTGAAATAAGTTAAGTTCCCCTTCCAGGCCAGGTTGGACAGGGCTTGGAGCACCCTGGGATAGTGGAAGCTGTCCCTGCCCATGGCAGGAGGTGGCACTGGGTGATCTTTAAGGTCCTTTCCAACCCAAAACAAGAAAACACAACAAACAAGCAAAAATGCCAGGGGTTTCTACATCCATCTTTGCTCCTCTTTTCCCTCCTGACCCTGCTAGCCTTGTTATTCCTCTTGGCTTTTCTCCTTCCAGCAGGGAGGACTGGCCTGGAGGAGCATCATTCCCAGGGCAAGTGGAAGGGGAGACGCCTATCCCTGGCAGAGGGGGGCTCCCAGGATGTGCTGCTGGGGCACATCCCGGGGCTGTGCAGTGGAGACAGAGCCCTTCCTGCTCCTCCTCCCGGGACTGGTGGCTGGGCAAGGCTGGAGCCAGCCCGGGATGGTGCCGGAGCCGGGCAGCGGGGGGAGCAGCGAGACCAGGACACGGGGACGGGAGCAGGACGGAGCAGGACGGAATGTCCCTGCCCGCCTGGGGAGAGATTCCCTGCATTCCCTGGGCTCGGGGGCTGCGTTTGGCTTTGGGGATGTCCTGGAGCTGGGTGGGATCCTGGCTGGGCACTGCTCCCTGGGGAAGCCCCAAAAGGGGAGCAGTGCCAGGGCCATGGGGGTGTCTCTGCAGGGGGAGCTGTGCCCAGGGCTGGTGTGGGTGGGAGCAGGGTCTAAACGAGACCTGCAGACCCTGCAGAGCCCTGACTGGATCTGTGTGCTCCCAGCTCTCTGTAGCTCCTGAATCCCAGCCAGCCTCTCTCTGTCTCCACTATTTTTAAATCCATCTATTTCCGCTGGTCTCCCTGCTTTGGTGCAGCCTTTTCCACAGTGACACTTCTGCAGCCCAGAAATCCTAAATATTCTCCTTCTCCCAAGTGTTTAAGCACCAGCTGCACTGGGGACCAGGGGAGCTCAGGGACAGCAGTGCAGGGGCTGTGCTGTTTATTGTGGGTTCATGGCACTTTCTGAAGCATGGGAAACTCATGGCCACAGGCACACAGAGCCAGAAGTGTATTCCCAGTGCAGGATTCAGGGCGTGGGATTGGAGCTGGGACCAGAGACAGAAACCCTGGTGACAGTCAAGGCTGGAGCAGGCTCCTCACCCTGATCCCACCCTCAAGGCAGCTCCTGCTGCCCCAAGGATGCAGGGCTGGCACCAAGGCACACAGTTAACTGATGAGCTGAAGCCAGAGCACTGGGATTTTCCAGCTAATGGGACAGCACAGGTGATGAGCACCTCTGGAGTGCATGGTGCCATGAGCCCAGTGCTTCTCATGCCCACAAGGATTTGTCTGCACTGACTCTACACCAGCCCTGTGGTGCCCAAGATTCCTGCAGGGCTTTTTGGGTGTCCCCCCACCCTGCCCCACTTCATACCTGCTTCCACAGGGTGACCATGCACCTTCCTGCAAATGCCAGGGAAGTCAGGAAAGCTTCAGGCAGTGATGAATTGCTGAATTCATGGCACGTGGTGAAACAGAGACAGCGCCCAGAGTGGATTTGTTGTGCATCCCACATTTGATGAACTTGCCTCCAGCAGATCCAACTATTCTATTAACTGGAATTAGGGAGAAAATCATAGTTAAATTGTTAATTCATCAAGACAAGTGCCATCACAGTCACTGGAGATATTTCTGAATTTGGGAAGGTGAATTTGGAAAATGAAGATACCATAATGTACAAATTGCATTTTCTCCATTATTTTCCATGTCCAGCACACAGCTTTGTCATTGGAAACTACAATAACCAGAACTGGGTATTCCACATGCAACAGAAACCCTTGGAAGTTCAGGATTTGAGTGCTTCCCTCCCATGAGGGAGGGAAGCCATGACTGCAACCTGAAATGTTCAAAATTCAGGAGCTGCCTGAAGTTCTTTGCTGCTGCTTCTCTGTGTTCAGGCAGCACAGGAGCTTGAAATAATTCCCAACTGGATGGGGCTAAGCCAGCTCCATGCAGGAGAGGAGGAGGGCAGCTGTAAGAGGCTTTGATTCACACATGTCTTTGTAACCACAGCATCCCCTGGGTCCCAAACCAGGAGTGATCCCAGGGGGATTCAGGTCTTGACGTCAAAGCCAACAGTCCAGAAGTGCAAATGATTTCAAAGACTGAATCCAAGCTGTTTGTGCACAGCTGGGAAACATCCAGCACCTTCCTGAAGGGAATCAGGAGTGAAACAACGATCCTCATTCATCTAAACCTCCCACCCCACCTCTCCCAAGCACCTCTGCCCCAGGCTGAACAAGAGACCTTCTGTACAAAGCCAAATTCAGCAGCTCTGATGCTTCCTCCAGTGTTGGGAACAGCCTGTCAGATCCAGGGACATGCAGGAGATGTTCAGTGTGCTGAGTGCTGGGCCAGGAGCTTGGACTGTGCAGGGAGAGGCAGCTCCTGCATCCCTTCCCACTGTGGGAAGCACAGTTTGGGCATCCATATTGGAGAAAGGCATCAATCATGGTCCCACAAGCTACAAAAACACAAAGCAGAGCCTGTTCCTGCCTGGGGTTTGCAGCACAGTAACCAGGGGCAGGGAGAGAAGACAAGGATACAGAGGCTGCTCTGTAAATCCAGAGGACCCTTGGCCATGAGATCCATCTCTGCTGGATAAGATTGGAGCTGGGATAATCCCACACAGAGCAGCTCCACATCCTGGGGTCCCAGCCCTCAGCAGAGTGTCTGTGCAGAGAGGGAGAAGATGCCTCTGGCACTCCCCATCAAGTCCTCAGCATCCTTGCGGAGAAGGGAAGCAGCACACACCAGCCTGGCTCTGATTCTGCACCAAACTCACCCTCCATGCCTCAGTCTCCCCAGCTTTTACAGGGGATAATCAGCCTTGCCCAAGTTTATAAAATCCTGGGCCATCTGCAGATGCAGCTCTGATGTGATGAGTCAGATCTGCCTCGTGTGACTCAGCTGGCAGACCCCATCCAACAGCCACGGAGCTTCCCTTGCTCCAGGATCCATATTTGCTGTTCTTACTGCCAAGGGCATGACTGCTCCCAAAACTAAACATGCCTGTGAGTTTCTAAATGCATTTGGGAAGACCAGGAAAAAGCCTTTACAGGTTCATTCTGAAACACAGAAAAGTTCACTGGACCATCCACAACTTTAGCCCCTGCAAGTTACAAAAGACGGAAAACGGAAAACAGAGTGTGGGTTTTGTTTCTAAAATTAACATCCATGAGGCAGGAATGTGGCTCTGCAACACAGGAGCTGTGGCAGGACAGGGATGTGACCCTGGAAAAGTCTTTAATGTGTGGATACAGCCCAGTGGCAGCTGGAATAAAATGTGAGTGGCTCCTTCTGAAGCTCCCAGGAGCGGGTGTCGCTCTGCAAGAATGCAATGGGGTTGCATCATGTGGATTCCTTGAGTCTTCCAGAAATCTGCCACTTCTTCCCTGCCACATTTTCATGGGGAATCGATAAAGTAGCTGGGAAAAACATGCTGCAATTTTCTGCTGGCATATTTGAAGCAGGCAGGAATATTCAGGCCAAGGGGGGTTTCATCACACAGGGAAGATGTCACTTTTTTCCTAAGGGTCTCTGGCCTTGGAGATCCATCCTGGAATACATCCTGGCCTCTTGCAGACACATCCTAAATTTCCATGTTATGGGTTAAGCCCCCTGACCCAATTCAGACCTATGGAAAGGGACATTTGCCTCCCAGGTGGGTGCATTTTGTCATCCCAAGGAAAGCTGTTCACATCTGGACACAAACTGGTTTGGTCCCACCAGAGCAGCATAACATCCCTAGGGTTGGGGCAACCATGGTCCTTGGAAACTGGGAAAGGATGAAACCCCTTTTCCTGTTTGGTTTTACACTAAAGCAGAGATTTCAGATTAGATCTTGAGAAGGAATTGTTCCCTGTGAGGGTGGGGAGACCCTGGCACAGGGTGCCCAGAGAAGCTGTGACTGTCCCAAGATCCCTGGAAGTGCCCAAGGCCAGGATGGACAGGGCTTGGAGCAGCCTGGGACAGTGGAAGGTGTCCCTGCCCATGGCAGGGGTGGCACTGGATGGGCTTTAACATTACTTCCAACCCAAACCAGTCGGAGGTCCTGTGATTCCGGCTGTATCTCTCTGGGCAGCTTTTGTGCTGCCTCTGCAAGAGCAGAACAGACAAAGAGGCTGCCAAGGCCCCTCCTAAGCATCCCTTTGCTTACACATGCTCAGCACTTGGCTGAGGAGGAGGAGTGCATAGGCTGTTTGTTCCTGCTGGGCCACTGCCCAGTGTGTCCTTCCTGGGATTCATCCCTCCCCTCCTCCTCTCCTGCCTTCACCCCCCAGAGTCCCCAGGGCAGCAAACCCAGCAGCCCCAGCCCTGTCCTGCACTCAGCGCCCTCTTTCCTCTGCCATCAACAGGGGCAGTTTTAGGACTTGGCTTCTTGGGAACCTGATTCCCAACAAAGAAAAGACTTTTAGGGGCAGCAGCAGGACTGGGGAGACAGGCAGTTGTGTGACACACTTGCACACACAGGGCCCACCCCACCTCCAGCCCTGAGCAGTGCTGTGCTGGAAGCAGAAGATTGGCTGCTGAGGATCCCTCTGCAAGCCAGGCTCGGGTTTAGGGGCGGTTCTGTTCCCTCAGCTGGCTCCAGAATAAACTGTTTCCTTTTACATCCCAGTTTCCTGAGGGGGGAGCGTGTGGGGCTGAGCCTCCTCTCAGCTTCCACCAAATGTGAAGGGCAGGCAGAGCTCAGACCTTTCACATTCCCATATGCTCCTGGAAAATGCCAGGAAGAGATGAGGGAGAGCTCACTGCAGCTTTTAACAAGAGAGGTGCCCCACCACAGTTCCACTCTGTGCAGAGCAGATCAACCACCTGGGCCTTCTCTGCTTGTGTTTTGTAATAAAGGGTGAAAAGCTGGAATTGGACATTCCTTGCTGCCTGTTTCCAGAGGGGAAACTGATGTTGCAGCATCCCAAAACCCTGTTCTCACATCCTGTCCTTGAGATGGCCCCTGAGCCTGTGGGGCTGATGCGGCTGACAAACTAAACACTTGCTTTTCCTATGGCTGCTTTTTGGGAGGATCCAGCGAGTCCCAGTCACTGTGAGGCAGAAGGGAGAGGGTAAGGAGTGCACATCACCAGTGCTCATCTTAGAATCACAGAGTTTAAGGTTGGAAGAGTCATCTAGGACCATGGAGTCCAAACATTAGCCTGGAAAGGGCATCCTGGAGTCCTCTTGGCTTGCCACAACCCCAACCAGCGCTCCTGGATCAGTGTAGGAACAGCTCAGGACCCCACAGCCCCCTGGGTCCTCCCAAGGGATTGCAAATCCCTGCTGCCACATCCACAAGGATTCCATCTCCTCCTGACATAGCCCAGCTCCCAGGAAGCTGTGGGATTCAGGGGCTTGCAATCCAACCTGCCACCACCCGTGCTGGCCCTCTGCTGAGGCCACACAGATGTCATTCTTTCCACCCAAAAGCACCAGAGGAATTTCATCCCCCTGCCTCGCTGTGTTGGCAGGAAACCCTGTGGATTTTGAACTTTTCTCTGGGAGTATTAAACAGGGATTACAAACTGGGATCAAGGAAATCTCTCTCTGCTGTGCCCTGTGGGAAAGCTGCAGCTGCAGCCTCTGTAGCCTGTCCTCCCTGGTTTGTGCACTGTGACATACCTGGATGATGAATTTGCTCCAAGGCAATCAGGTCTTCCCATCTTCCTTTTCCTCCTCCAGCACACCTGCTAAGGAAGCAGAAGGAGATCAGTGCTTTGCAGAGGATCCACAAATGTGTCCCTTTAGGACATGTAAACCCAGTGAGCTCCCTGGAAGCCTGGGGCTGGCATGCCCAGCTCTGGCACAGCAGGCTGGCACAGGAGTTTGGCTCTCACTGCTGCACTCCAGACAGGCCAGGGCATGGATCCACAGGATGCAGCCTTTCAGCTCCACTGCCATCCTTTGTGTGCTGTCTGCTCACACAAAGCTGGGCCCTCCCAGCTCCAGCCAGGCCAGAGCTGGGCATGGCTGAGAGCCAGAGAGGGGGAGAAGGGCTGGGATCCCACTCCACCGCAGGGCACTGCTGCCAGCAAAGCCACAGCTCCACGGTGCCTGGGGCTGCATGAGTGAGCTCACAGTGCCAAAGGAGGGTGTGCAGGGAGGAAATTAAAGTGCTGAACCCAAACTTGTCCTTGAGCTGAGCCTTGAAGCAGAATTCCCCAAAATCTTTGCATGTGAGGACCTGGAGGAGCAGGCAAGCCCTGACTAGCTCTAGAGCAGAGAGGGATCCAGGGAGAGCTCAGAGACCCTTCACTGCCTAAAGGGGGTCCTGAAAAAGAGGGAGAGGGATTTTTTAGTAAGGGCAGAAAGTGACAGGACAAGGGGTTATGGCTTCCGACTGCCAGAGGACAGGGTTAGAGGGGATATTGGGAAGGAATTGTTCCCTGTGTGAGTGGTGACACCCTGGCTCAGGGTGCCCAGAGAAGCTGTGGGTGCCCCTGGATCCATGGAAATGCCAAAGGCCAGGTTGGATGGGGCTTGGAGCAAGGTGAGACAGTGGAAGGTGTCCCTGCCCATGGGGTGATTTTAAGGCTCCTCAGTGCTGGCTCCCAGCATCTCTGCCCTCCTCAGCCACGATCCTGGAAAGCAGAGATCCTGCACCAGCACTGCCTCACAGCAGCACAGATGACAGACTGTCTCCAGCACAGGAAAACAGGATGAGTCTCCTGGGTCACTGCAGGGTGAGAGTGCAAAGCTGCTGGAGTTTATATTTAAAAAGTCCTGTCCAAAGAACACACAGTGTCTGCTTTCGTAGAAATGAACCACTCCTTCAACAGATAATCAAGTGAATTAGTAACACTGCTTGAAACAAGAAGCCAAACAACCAGCACAGCACCAATCTGGATGGGCATGGATTGTTTCCCACAGAACTGGACCCCTGGTGCTGTTAGATTTCTCTGTTCTCCATCCCAGCATTTTTTTGGGGGGATGTAGGATCACACCCTGGTCACAAAAACTTTGGGTGGAATTTAATTTAAGGCTCAGTGCATCTGCACTGCCCTAAACCCACAAAGCCAACCCGTGCTGGAAATAACTCCAGACAAAAGAATCTCGAGCTCTGCCCTGCGCAAGTGCGGTTTGGAGGGGAGGAGCTGGCCGGGAGGCGAGGATGTGTCCCTCTGGCAGCTGGAACCGCTCATTACATGACCAGGGGAGACGGAAGACGGCAACTCCCAGTTTGGCTCCCCCTTCCCAGTCCCCATCCCACCGCTGGAGGAGCTCCTACGTGGCACTGTGGGGGCTGGGAGCGCCTCTGCACAGCTTGGAATCGCTGGAGAGCAGCAGGAATCCTCCCCAGCAATGCAGATCAGCCTGATTCCCAGAACTCTGGCCCTGGACAGAACTGTTCACAGTCACTGTTCACCACAGCCTCCCAAAAAACTTACTTCCTTTTCAAAGCAGGACAAGGATAAAGCTGTTTGCTGGCATTTTGGTAGAACTGACTCGTTTTCTGCGTATTCACATCCTAAAGCTCTGCAAGGGTTTTTTGTGGCTCTTACCAGGCTGTGTTGGAGAGACACAGGAATAGGTTGAAATATACACTTAAAAATCAGGAATAGGTTGAAATAGCAACTCCTGCACTTAATAGCAGGAATAGGTTGAAATATACACTTAAAAGCAGGAATAGGTTGGAATATACACTTAAAAATCAGGAAAAATCTGAAATATCTTTATGCTGGGCTGCCAGCCCTCAAACACAACTATTTGCATTCTACTCCAAATTCATGTTATTGAGGCAAAGCCATTTCAAAGGACTGAAGCACAGAGCACCCAGAGTGTCAAAGGACTTTGGGGCTGGGAGGCAGTGAAAGAAATCAAGATTAAGAGTTTAAGAGTTTATTTTAAATTTCACTTGGAAGGTGAAAAAATCTTACATGGGAAGTAATTACAGAGCAGGGTTTGAAGGTGGAGCAATTCAGAATTTGGCAGAGAAAAGCAGCTGATGGTGGAAGTTTAAAGGAGCCTTTCTCATTTCTCAGCTGGCATATGCTGCGGGTACAGACCAGTAACATTTACCTCCGTATTGATGGTTTGATATCAGCAAATTCATTATTAATACAGCCAAAATTGTGCTATAAAAACTCTAGGACCCCAATGTTGATCATTTATACATAAAGCAAAGCTAACTGCACCAAAAGACACTAATGTACCAAAATCTGTTGCTTAAGGTATTCCAAAGCTTTTTCCTCACTGAATCTCTCCCTGAAGGGACCAGATTTCTAAACATCACTGAGCACCAGGTTTGTTGCAGCTGATGGAGACTTTTTTTTACAGGGAGGTCTCAAAGATATCCCCTTGTTTGAGATGAGAGATATCTACTCACATGGCACCATCTGAACAGGTCAGATGGAAGAAAAATGTCACTTTTTGGTGCTACCTTCCAGAATAGGTGGGCTGTGAAGGGGAATGGAATGGTGATTCCAAAGCAAGATGCTTCCAAGACAACAAGCAGAATGTTCAAAGCCAGAAGGAAAAATCAGATGCTGTTTGCTCCTACAGCAACAGGAGGCTGAGAACTGCTGAAACTCCTGTCTTCAGAGGGAAGCAGAAAAGCTTTGTCAGAGCCAAAATTAGGGGCAAAAAGGAAATTACAGTGTGATTAAAAGGGAGACATTGACATCAGTTAAAGAACACAAGGATGCAGCATCCTCCTGCTGATGTAACCATCCATGAGGGGGGTGGTACCTCGAATATCCCTCCATCCCAGACTGCCATGAAAACAATCCTGTGCTGTCCTAAAACATGACAGGGTTGAATCCCAGCTTCAACACTTGTGACTCAGCACAAGCCTCTCCATGGCACAGCTTCCTCTGGGCACCCTGTGCCAGGGCCTGCCCACCCTCCCAGCCAGGAATTCCTTCCCAATATCCCATCTGTCCCTGCCCTCTGGGAAGCCATTCCCTGTGTCCTGTCCCTCCATCTGTTGTCCCAAGTCCCTCTCCAGCTCTCCTGGAGACCCTTTAGGCACTGTAAGGGCTCTGAGCTCTCCCTGGAACTTTCTCTTCTCTCTTGGAGGTCACATTTCAGATTCACATTTCAGGATGGGGCAGGTGTTAAACATTGGCTGCCTGTGACTGCTCCAGTAGTGCCTGAAGCCCTTTGCATCACCCCTGACTTCATATGGAGGGCGACAGCCCAGAAATAAACAAATAAATATATCACTACCTGCCTTTGGTGCCAACAGCCATCCAGCTGCAGGAGATGCCAGGGGCAGGGAGAGGATGGAAATAAAGACAGACCCGAGCCCTGTAAGAAGGCAAAAGCAGAGTTTGGGCAGGGAATAGCTCCCCACGTTCCTGCAGGAGGCCGGGCTGGGCTCAGGCAGGGCAGGAGGAGGGAAGGCGCATCCCCCATCCATCCCGACCCCCCTTCGGCGGCGCGGGGCCGGCATTCCCTGCCATTGGCGGCGGGCCGGGAGAGAGCCGGGACGGATCCTCCCCTTCCTCTCCCTCCCCAGCATTTTTGAGAGGGTTTTCCCAAGTTTCCAGAAGTTTCTCCCCGGCCCCTTATATACCCCCTCCGCAGGACCGGGAGGTGCACAGGGAGCCGAGCAAAGCCGTGTCCCGACCCCGCAGGTAAGGGGGGGACCCGGGGGACCCCGGGCCGGCAGGGTGGAGACCGAGCTGAGATGCAGCAGGGTGAGGGGGGATTTTGGGGTCCTGCAGCCTCCTGGTTGGCAAAAAAAATCGGGGGGAAGGTTATGGCATGGGAGAAGGGGGTGCATGGGGGGTAGGCTGCAGTGGGGTGAGTGGATAGGGATACAGACTGCCCCATGAGCTGGCTCTGGGTTTTTGAAGAAAAGCATTAAAAAAATCCCCCAACTGCCTCCAGTTTGCAAGAGGTGGTCACAGTGAAGCTGCGGGAAAAGCTTTCAGAGAATGAGGAAAAAGAAAAGGGGGATAAGGGAGTGAAATCCTCCAGCCCCGCTGTGGCTCAGCCTGGGAGCCTGCAGGACCATGGGCACCATCCCAGCGCAGGAACGAGAGCTCTCCCTGCACAGCGCAGCCCGACCCTCCTTCTGCTGCCTTAAGCAAGTGCCACATCCCTCTGGTGACACGGAAATGGCCTTTTGCCTGCAGTCCTGTGCCCTGCAGCTCTGTCCTGCTCCTGGGAGAAATCCCATCCCGCCAGGAAAGAGGGTCTCGGCAGCCGCAGGGAAGGCTGAGGAATGCCACGCTGGCACTGGGCGTCCCCTCGCTGTGGGAGCACAGGAGAGGATGGTGCTGGCTGTGCATTCCCCACATTCCCTCCATTTTCACCACGGGTTCTGAATTCACCCAGAATCTCTGCCGTAATCCAAGAATGGGCAAAATTTCTCCATCTCGGGCTGTGTGATTCAGCAGAGCCCAAACCTGCCACCCAGCCCTGAAGTAATGAACTTTTTTTGAGCTGAGGATGAAGCAGTGCAGGCCACCCCCTGCTCACAAGAGAACTCTCCGTGTATCTGTTTTCTTTCAGAAAGAAAAAGGCAAACGTTGACCTCACTATGAAACAGTTTCAAGGTATCCTTAGAAATAAACGGGAAATAGAAAACCAGAAGGAGCCTCCTCACCCTTCCAATGTTTGTCACCCTGGCTGCACTTTAAAAATAGAGTATTGAGGGCAGTTTTGAGCCTGTTGCACAAATCTTTGCTCTTGGGGCAGGCAGGATGGCTCCTCCCTTTAACAGCAGCCTCGCTCCCACAAAGGATTTTAGGTTGTAATTCCCACTCTGGCAAAGGGTCCTGGTAGAACTGCGCACTCTCCTTGCCTGGGGCTACGTGCTGCGTGTTTCCTTCCATGTGTAATCCCAGCGGGCCCTTCGCTTCCTGCTGGGAATGCTTTAACCCTGCTGCAGCCTTTCCCTGCCTCCCCACGCCAGGGACAGCCCCTGAGGCTGGCCAGGAGCAGGGTGGGAGGAGAGGACCGCCAAGAACAGGGCTGCAGTGTAGTGAAGCAGTTCCTGTGGAGGAGAAAGTCCCCAAAAGCTGGAGGGGGAATTTAAGGCCTGAGGAGCTGCCAGCAGGAAGGTTTGCTGAGTGAAGGCAGGAGGGAGGGGAGGTGTGGGGCCAGGTGGGATGAGCCCCAAAGGGCTTCCAAGCACTTAGACCAGAAGGTCGGGGCTCAGAGCCCTTCCTGGGGATGGGGTCACCTACGCTGGGATGAGATCGACCCACCTCAGGCACGAACTGAAGGTTCTGCTGGGGAAAATGAGGCTCCCCCACCTCCCTCTGCCCCAGTTCCTCCCCGGCAGGGCTGGCCAGGCGAACCAAAGCCGAACAGAGCTGATCAGACAGTGCAGGATCTTCTCCAGGGCTGCTCTGGCTTTGCTGGAAGCTCACGTGCTCCATCTAGTGCCAAGGAATCTGAGGGTTTGGGGCCCAGGCCGGGGTCCCCAGAGAGGACAGTCCTTGCCCCGCAGGGCATGCAACAGCCCTTGGATCAAGGGGCAGCACAAAAAAATTTTCAGCTTTTCCTGATCAGGGCAGAGGTTTCTCCAACTCTGGGGAGAGAATCATGGAAGGGTTGGGTTTAAAGACTACCTTTTTCCTCACCTGCCCTGGGCAGCAGGGACACCTTCCCCTGTCCCAGGTTGCTCCAAGCCCCATCCAGCCTGGCCTTGGACACTTCCAGGGATCCAGGGGCAGCCACAGCTTCTCTGGGCACCCTGTGCCAGGGCCTCACCACCCTCACAGGGAAGAATTTCTTACTAATGTCCAATCTAAACCTGTCTTCTTTTACTTTAAAGCCATTCCCCCTTGCCCTGTCAAGATCATATAGGAAATACCTGTTGCTTACATTCCCTGACCCTTCCTTAAACCATTCACTGTACATTAACATTGGAATATAGGGAAACTGCTTAGGAAGGAAGCTTTCATTCCAAATGCACAGGCTCTGCTTGCCAGGGTACAGCCTGCACTCCTGAAGATTAATTGTTGCTCAGGGTGGACTTGGGATGGCTGCACCCCAATGAAGCGCTGGGGCAATGTCACTGTCGCAAGGAGTGGGTTTCTCTGGAGAGCCCCTGGGATCTCTGGGTGCTCCAGGAAGGCTTTGGCTGATGCTGATGGTGCATTTTCTTGCCCAGCAGGTCCTGTGAGGTGCTGGGTGCTGCTGAAGCCATGTGGATCATGGTGGGGCTGGCCCTCCTGGGCCTCGCTGCGGCCGTGCCCTCGGAGGACAGGAAGCTGAGTGACAAGGCCACCACGCTGGCCGAGCGCAGCACCACGCTGGCCTTCAACCTCTACCACGCCATGGCCAAAGACAAGGACATGGAGAACATCCTGCTGTCCCCTGTGGTCGTGGCCTCGTCCCTGGGGCTGGTGTCGCTGGGGGGCAAGGCCACGACGGCCTCGCAGGCCAAGGCGGTGCTGAGTGCAGACAAGCTGAACGACGAGTACGTGCACAGCGGGCTGGCCGAGCTGCTCAGCGAGGTCAGCAACAGCACCGCCCGCAACGTCACCTGGAAGATCGGCAACCGCCTCTACGGCCCCGCCTCCATCACCTTCACCGAGGACTTCGTCAAGAACAGCAAGAAGCACTACAACTACGAGCACTCCAAGATCAACTTCCGAGACAAGAGGAGCGCCCTCAAGTCCATCAATGAGTGGGCAGCACAGACCACGGATGGGAAACTCCCAGAGGTCACCAAAGATGTGGAGAAAACTGATGGGGCCCTCATTGTCAACGCCATGTTCTTCAAGCGTAAGTTCTACCTTCAGTTCTTGGTACGAGTGACCCAAAACCTGCCCTGAGCCAACACAGAATCATGGAATGGTTTGGGTTGGGAGGAGCCATAAAGGTCATCCACCAGCCCCAAGGGAAGGTGGACAAATCCTAGGTCCACTGGAGGCAGCTCCTTGTCAGTGGTTGGGAACTGTGCATGGACTTACTGCCCATTCCCTTTTCTTACAAGCTGTGTTTCTCTCTCTCCTGCAGCTCACTGGGATGAGAAGTTCCACCATAAGATGGTGGACAACCGTGGCTTCATGGTGACCCGTTCCTACACCGTGGGTGTGCCCATGATGCACCGCACAGGTGAGTGGGAAACCCCCTGCCCCACACCAAGATCAGCTGGAGTTAGGATCATTGTTCTCCCTTACCCAGATTTCCACCAGCTGCTTCAAAGATTGTTTTACCTCACGAGAGAAAACAAAGCAGGGAAGTGTTTGTTTTACTGATTCAGTCTCCCTGCGAACAGAGAATCCTTGTTTACTATGAGCTGCTTGGCTGTTGGGAACAAATCCTGGCTCATTACACAAATGACACCACAGCCAACTCCAATAATGCTGGGCCACTTCCCAAAAGGGTGTCTCTTCCCTTCCTGGTGGGGAAAGTCCAGGCTGAAATCACTTTGCTCCACATCTCACTGTTCCCTTCTTCTGGTTTCAAGGTCTCTACAATTACTACGATGATGAGGCAGAGAAGCTCCAGGTGGTCGAGATGCCATTGGCTCACAAGCTCTCCAGCATGATCTTCATCATGCCAAACCACGTGGAGCCTCTGGAGAGAGTGGAGAAACTGCTGAACAAGGAGCAGCTCAAGACGTGGACTAGCAAGATGAAGAAGAGATCAGTGGCCATCTCACTGCCAAAAGTTGTCCTGGAAGTCAGCCATGACCTGCAGGTAAAGGAGGTCCTTAAACAGCTGGGCCTTAGAGTTTTTTTTGGGATGGGAGGAAATACAGTGGGATGGTGGGTTATCCATGCCTGCTGCCCCTCTTCCCTCTTGCACTGTGTCATCTCTGGGAAGGCTGCTGACCTCTTGTCTCCTTCCAGAAACACCTGGGTGGTCTGGGCCTGACAGAAGCCATTGACAAAACCAAGGCTGACCTGTCCAAGATCTCCGGCAAGAAAGACCTTTACCTGTCCAACGTGTTCCACGCCGCAGCTCTGGAGTGGGACACGGAAGGGAACCCCTACGACGCCGACATCTATGGCCGAGAGGAGATGAGGAACCCCAAACTCTTCTATGCTGACCACCCCTTCATCTTCATGATCAAGGACACTAAAACCAACTCCATCCTCTTCATCGGCAGGCTCGTGAGGCCCAAAGGCGACAAGATGCGCGACGAGTTGTAGCTGGGTTGGTTTTGGTTGGGTTGTTTTTTCCCAGAGCTTTGGTTTGTGTGTGTTTTTAGGGGGGCATTTTGACAAATGGGAAACACTATTTTGTATCCTTCTCGAACCATGGGTGCTATTCAGACCAGGGTGCATTGTGAGGAGAAACCAGCGTACACTTTACCTCACCCCACAATCCAGATTGCACAAACCCACCTCCAGAGAGGAGCAGGGGAGCCTGGCACCAGAGGGTCACCAGGAGCCAGTTGAGGTGGCCAGGCTGAAGCCAAGCTCCTCCCTGCACTGGTTAAGCCTCCTGCTCAGCTCCTTGCTGCTCCACCAGCCCTGCCAAGGCACCATCCTCCCATCCCAAACGCTTCCATCCCACTGCACGCTTACCGCTGCCACTTTTCTCCTGCTTGGGTGCCCTGTGGCACTGCTCCAGAGCTGCTCCTGCTTCTCTCTTCTCTCTCCAGGGCTGTGAAACAGAGCTCCAAGGGCCAGCTGTGCAGTCCAGCCCCTGCAGAGCCCTGGAGCAGAGCAGGAGGCAGCATGGGAGAATGGAGACTGTATGGAGTTGTGTCCTTCTGTCCTGCCTAACCCTGTGCTCTGCACTTGGTGCTTCAACCACAGGAGCTCCTTAGGGAGAGCATCGAAGCCAAGGGCAGCTTGGATCAACACTTCATGGAGAACTAAGGGGCTTTGGGATGTCAGGGAGAGCCCAAAGCACAGCCCGAGTTTCTAGAAAGACTAACCTGAGGTTCCTTCAACACTCCACCCCTTGGGATCACTGAGGGGCCAACAGCTATAATTAAACAGGCAGTTGTACCAGGCAGAGAACTCACTTCTCTTGGAAGTGCTCTGCATCAGCGTGTAGGGCTGGCAAAGACTCCATTCCCACTGCCAGGGCTCTCCCAGAGCTGGTTCCAATCAGCTCCCTGTGGAGCTGATCCAAGGCACTCCTGGCTGGCTTCTCACAGGGAGGTGGGATCAGGGTCACCTCCACTTTCTTGCTTAATTAAACACAAAGCTTTAAAGCTGCCATTACCTGACTTCCTAATTATGCTCTGCTGAAGCTCCATGGTACTTTAGCTCCCTGTCTGCTGACCTGGATAAGGGGACCCTGAAAAACAAAGGTATTTATAGTTATATTTATGTCTGATAATTAGCAGGTTTCACAGCCTGATCCAGGCTATTCCTAACTTCTCTTCAAGGGATACCATCAGGTCAGTACTATTTAAAGGAGCTGATGTATCCCAGGAGCATTGCAGCACTTGCCATGCACTGAGAGACACCACAAGGCAAACACTGAGATTATGGAAATGAGGGAAATCCATGCATCCCAATGGAATTGCAGTTCCCTGAAACAAGCATGGAGCACCTACAGGGCTTTGCTTGATGTCCCTGCCAATTTTCCCTGCTGCCACAGAAGCCCAATACTGCATATTCCCAGGTGCTGGGAGGCAGGAGGCAATGCCAGGAGTGTCCCCAAATGTGGGACACTTCAGGTGATGCAGTGCACTGAAGCCACACACAGAACGTTCTGGAGGCTGGGCTGAAGGATGGAAGGGGTGGGCAAGGCAAGAACACACTGTGGGATATTGTGAATCATTTGCATCATGTGGATGCGGGTGTCTGATGGCTTTTATTGTCTGTTCTTGTACCACACATGACAGTTGTGTAATTTTGCAATAAAACTTTTTCAATGAATCCCTGGCAGCCGGAATCCCTTGTAGAGCAAAATAAACGTAGGGTAGTTCCTTGCAATCCTTAAATCCACAACACCCTAAAGTGGCAACTTATGGACAAAAATTACTCAATGCACAAGATGAATTCCTACAGCACATCAGTCATGAGAAAGGAACGCTCTAGAAGATTTTCCCTTCGCTGTTTTCTCCTGAAACTGCAAATATCCAACACCTTAAATGCTCCACAGGTAAAGGACCAACTGCCCTGTCCTGCTGGGCCATTTAGCAGAATAAAAACTGAGCTGTCAGCCACAGGGACCAGCCTTCCTGACTCTCCATACCAAAGCTCCTCCAGCTGGGATCCACTCTGGGGAAACAGAGGAAAAAAGTGCAGGCTAAAGATACCTTTCCCAGATGGAAAATCCAGCACTGGCAGACCCTGCTAATCCATGTTCTCCCACTGCTGTAAAGGGATGAACCTTCTGCTACTCACAAGCTAAAAGGCACAGACAGGTCCCCTTTTCCCTGGGCAAGCACACACATCCCTGTGCACCTCCTCCCACACTGGAAAATCACCACGTGCTTCCTAATTCTCACTAAATTGGAATTACTGAAGCCACCTCCAGCACCAACCACAGCAGGAACACACCTGGAATAGCAATATTGATACTAAGTTAAAAGCTTTCCAGAGTTCCTGAGTTCATCCCACCCCCAGCTCATCTTCCAGGGCTCTTGTCCAAGGGAAGCACTCATAAGACACAGGGAACTGAGTTCCCTCCTCTTTTGGAGCTTCTTTTAACAGCTCAGAGTGGTGGCAATTCCAGCCAAGACTAATGGAAAAGGTGTTCAGCTCACACTTGCAGCTACAGCTTCTCTGGGCACCCTGTGCCAGGGCCTCCCCACCCTCACAGGGAGGAATTCCATCCCAGTATCCCACCCAGCCCTGCCCTCTGGCAGTGGGAGCCATTCCCTGTGTCCTGTCCTTCCATCCCTTGTCCAAAGTCCTCTCCAGCTCTCCTGGAGCCCCTTCAGGCACTGGAAGAGGCTCTGAGCTCTCCCTGGAGCCTTCTCTTCCCCGACTCTAGCAGTGATCAGCACTGTGAAATTAAGAGGGTAATAGACAAGGCTGGAGTGCTTTTAATCAGGAAGAAGTGGAACAATCTCGCAGAAACCCAGCCCTCCCTGGGAGGCAGCAGGAGAGATTTCTAACCATCACCATTCTACCACACAGTGTGTTTAAGAATTTAGAGACAACATGCAAAACCAGGTGTGACTTTTATTGCTTCAGATGTCCCCACTTTCACACATTTCCTGCTTCTACAATCTGACAGAGCTACGTTGTCATATTTTATATTTTCAGATTATTTCCACATTTAAAGTTGTATAAAAATTAATGTTGGCATTAGTCTAATATTTATATTAACTATTTAAATCTTTGCACTGAATGGTGCACACAGAAACCTGAAATCACTGACACTCTAAGAAGGCACATCTTGTTTCTAAAACTCAACCAGACTCCCAGGTGTGCCAGAGAAGCTGGGAACAGCAAGGCCAAGGCTCCCTAGACAGACCAGTTCAAAATTCCAGTTCCTAGACTGCCAGCCTAATTCCTGCAGAGCAACCTCCTAAAAACAGAAATGTGGATGTGAAAGCTAGTCCTAAAATAAACAGGCTTTGAATTCCTCACAATCTAAACTCCTTGATCCTGCACATAAATTATCTCCTATGAGGTGCCTCTCTTCCCATTCCTGCACCAAACTTCCACCAGATACTCCCACCTTGCAGGTTAGGACAGAAGGTTTGAAATCCTGAGTGTCACTTTTGCTCTCACCCCACAAATCCACACCCAAAGGTACCTGACCCTAACAGGAGCTGCACTGGTCTGGATACCGCCAGAAAAGCTCCCACTTCTGGAAGCACTGGATAAGGGACTGGGATGTAGGGAACAGCCACCAGTACTCCATGGAGTGTGTGTTGTTCATGACCCTCTGAACACGGGATTGCTGCTCCAGCTCTATCTACCACAGGTATCAGTGCTTTATTCCCACTTTCTTTGGATCAGGATCTCATGAAGGTCACTCCAGAAGGGGAACACAGCAACAGAATTCCTTCCACACCAAAGGTGGGAGCAAGGTCTTCCTGGAGTACATCTTGAGAAAATAAAAAGGAAAAAAAGAAAAAAAGAAAAAGCACCTTCACAAACACTGCCTTTTGTGATTTTATTAAGAGATGTTTTCAGGACAGACAAGCTTCTGGTTGCAGATGTTACAAACCCTACAACGAGAAACAAAACACTCAGTGAGCTGGGGGTAAACTCTTTTCCACAACCATCATCCTATCCCAAACAAAGAAAAACCAAGCTTTCCAATTGAACTGCATTTCTCATTTCCTGCATTTTGGCCAATGATCCCCATTTTTCCCAATGAGGCAGATCTTGCCAGACTCCTTGGTAAGACTTCAAACTGGACTTACTTCCTTACAAAAGCAGCCTACAAATTGTTCTCATGTGGCTTCTAAGACTATCCCAAACTGGATCCTGGGGCAGGACAGGATGGATATATGAGGAATATATTCTATGGGTATATGAAGAATATATTCTCTGCTGCCAGCTGCACACTGGTACAACACCAACACATCCAAGGCACCCAACCCAAGTCTCTCCAACTGTAATAATCCAAGGCCTCCAAATCCATGCCTGAATAACACAACATGGAAAAAAGCACGTGACAGATCCATCATCTCATCTCCAGAGGAGTGTTCTGAGCTGCACTGACACATGCCTTGAACCCTGTCCCCTTCACTCAGCACAATGCTCAAGCCCAACCCAGGTCCACAACACAGCAGCTTGTCTTCCCAAAATCCCAGCTTTGTGTTTTTGGTGGGCTGAAACCTTTTCTACACGGATCCTCAGCACACCTCCCTCCCACGGCTCCCAGGCACTCACCCCTCAGGCAGTGGGCACTGGCTGAGGCATGGCTGGCTGCTCTGGTTTGCCACCCTTCTGCTCTGAAATGGGGGTGGTGGGCAGAATCTCTTCTTTGGGTTCCACGATGCTGACGTGGTCTGGCAGAGGCTTTTTGGGGCCAATCTTTCCACTGGGGTCCCAAGGCAACATAATTTTTACTTTGATTCCCAGTACTCCTGCAAAGAGTGACAGGACAAGGGAGACACAAAATAGATCAAGCGATGAGCACCAAGGTTACAAAGTATCTCTCCACACAGAAAATCTGCTGACAACACTGTAACACACAAAACCTACAGTTTAAAAATCTAATTACTGTGACTTTATATCAGTGTTGTAAACCCAGGCAACTTACAGTTCGATATCCAAAGTTATTCAACTCACTGCCTTGGCTGACTGCAGCTCTACCTTCAACTCATTCCAAGCCTCTTTTTAAACTTTGTCCTCTTCCTCAGCTCATTTTTCTAGGAATTCCACTTTTTTTTTTAATATCCCTTCTCAGACAAATGCCTCTAAATCATCCAATGAGCAGGACACCCTGGCCAAGGCAGCCTCAGCACAGCACCACAGAACGTGGCACAGAGCAGGCTGCAATGACACAGGGATGTCCCTTCTGACTCGTCATCGTATCATCACCGAAGGGAAGGTGGAGAACAGCTCTGGCTGGCTTGGTATCCCTGCACCAGGAGCTCTGCAAATGATTAACCCAAAGCCAGTTAAGACACACACAAATCATTTGGGTTTTACCAGAAGGGAGAACAAGGGGAAGCAGGTTTAGCTGGGAAGACTGTCTGCAGCACCCCTGTTCTCTCTGCCCATCCCGAGGAGCCAGGAAAACCAGAATCCCAAATGCCAAGGGCTCTTAAAGCCAGGCAACAGGCACCTCATCTGGAAGTTATCACCAGCCTCAGAGGCCCCAGAACACGAGAGAGCATCTGGAGAATCTAGAGCCACATTTCTAACTGGAAACATTCAAACCCATCAGCAGAGAAGTGGATACACAGTATGACCACAGGGGCTGCTGAAGGGCTCTTGGCTTCCCATTCCCAAATGACTTCTACTTTAGATGTTATGTTCAGATCCCACAGTGAGAGCTCAGTTGCAAAAGCCCAAGAAAACAGGATTTTAAGAGTCTGAACCATCCAGAGCAGCACAACTGGACTACTGTGAGATGAGAAGTGCATTAAAACCACATGAGTTTCAACCCAAGGATGCCAGTGGGAAATCTCCAACCTGCAGGAACGGGATGCCTGGAATTGAGATTTTTTTTTGTCTCTGCAGCTCTAGAGAAGGAACCTGTCAAAGCTGCAAAGGGATCAGGCACTCACCCTGCCGGAGTAGGACGTGACGCACGGCTGTGTCCACGTAGTAATTCACTGGGTCCCCACTGTGGATCATCAAGCCATCCACAAACTTCATGGATTTGGCCCTCTGACCTCTCAGTTTGCCGGACACAACAACCTCACAGCCCTTGGCCCCGCTCTCCATGATGAAGCGGAGGACACCGTAGCAGGCTCTGCAGGGAGAGGACAGCCAAGCCATGAGCCCGCTCTGCCAGACCCACAGGGCTCCCTGCAGGAATTTCACCACAATTCCAACCTCAGTTCCATGTGTCAGCAGTGCAGCTCCCATCCCTTCTCAGACAAATGCCTCTAGATCATTCACTGGTGACGGGAGGCTGCTGCTGGAGGACCTCAGGCAGCGCCACAGAACGTGACACCGTGAGGGCACCGCCACCAGAGCCACCCGCTTCTGACTCGTCATCGTCTCATCACCGAGGGGATGAGAGCAGGGCCACTGCCTCCTGAGCCACAGCACAGCCACAAGGCCTGAAATGCTGCTTGCCTCACTCCTCCACCCATTTATTCCCAAAGAACACATCCAGCTTTATGCCCCACAGACAACCTCCAACCAGACAGAACGGTGCAGAAGTAACTGTGGACTGAAGAGAAGTTTCAGCGCAGCATTACCAGGTTAAATCCTCAAACTGCAGAGAGTTGTTTTTTGGGAACAGCACTGAGTCCCCCAGGGCAGGCTGCTGTACTCACCTGCGCACAGCCAGCCCTCCCAGGAGCTTGTAGCGCAGGGACTCGGCCTGGGCGATGGCGCACAGACCCCTCGTGGCCACCTTCTCGGCGTAGAGCTGCAGGGACAGAGGCACACTCACAACAGGGCTCCTGCCAAGCCAGGCACAGAACCACAGCCTGCTGTGCTTTGGAAGGTTCATCCACTTCCACCCCTGCCATGGGCAGGGATCTTTCCACTGGACCTGTCTGCCCCAACCTGGCTTTGAACAATTCCAGGGATCCAGGGGCAGCCACAGCTGCTCTGGGCACCCTGCAGCAGTTCCTCACCACCCTCACAGTAAACTTAACTTTTACTTTAGCACAACACAGGAACTTCATTCTACTCTACTCCTTACATTCAGCCCCGTTAATCCTTCCAGGCAGCAGCCTTATCCTACAATCCCTTCCCTGACTAACATGATCCAGCAGCACCAGCCAAGTGGAATAAATGAGCACCACCCCAGCACACACATTCCCCCTCCCTCCCTGATTTGTTTCAGAGCAAGATTTCATGGAATAGAACTACAGAATCCTTTGGGTTGTATGGACTTTTTAAAGGATCCTAGTCCAACCTTCCCCTGGGAAAACACCCCTAATATTAAAGATCAAAAATAACTGGTTTGTCACTTTACATTCTGTTTCTCAAAGATCCTTCTGCAGCAGAGCAGTTTCTTTGTAATTTATGGTGTATTTCACTGCAGGAGCATTTTTGAGTCCAAGTAACAGAAGGCCCAAGTCATCCTGAAACCACCTTTCAGCTGCCACCATGCTGGCACCACAATGCCCCCACAGCACCCAGTTCCTGAGGCAGTTTTACCTCCACGCTTCCCTCGGGGAATCCAAACCTCTTCTGCACCACAGCCGTCAGCTCCCGGATCCGGCGTCCCTTCTCTCCCAGGACATTCTGAGTTCTGAGGGAAAATAAGCACAGGACAAGTGAGAGAAGTGTCCCCAGGAGTGAGACTGGAGCCATCCCAGAGAGCTCTGAGAGCATCCAGCTCAGGAAGGCTGAGTTACCTGGTGGCAAGGATGATAATCTCAGTCCTGGTGGGAGTGACCCGGACTTCCACTCCGGAGTACCCATCCTCAGCCAGCTCCCGAGTCAGGAACTCATTCAGCTCCGCTTTGAAGATGCCATCAGCGACAAACTAAAACAGAAAAGGACAAAGTCAAGGTCTTGTCACATCCTGAACTTGAGTGCAATTCACCCAAATTCTGACAGCCTCTCCTGACAGGTTTCCCTTCCTCTAAGAGAAATCACGGAATACTCGCAGTTGGAAGACACCCACACGGAACACCAAGCCCAACTTTTACACGAACAGCCCAGGAACTGAACCCACAACCTTGACTTTACCAGCACCGCGCTCTGCCCCACTCAGGGTGCAGCAGTGGGGAAAAATGGAAGGCTCTTCCCTGAATTTCTCAGGAATAATGCACTCCTAGCAGAGGCCTACACCAAGCACTGCCTCACCCCCAACCACTGCTCACGCTGAATTCGGGAGCAATTTAAGGGAAATAATGAGCAGGGTCCCATCCTTTTCCCAGCCCCACGGGAAGCTGCTGCCGGGACTCCTGACAGCCCAAACCTCCCTCGCTTCCCAGGACGGGCAGCGCCCGGTGCCCTCCCGGGGCAGCCACCAGCCGCAAGCCCTTCCCGCTGGAAAGCAAAGCGAAAACCGCGCAATTCCCGGCTCCCGGCGCCGCTCCGCACCTCCGCGCGCGGCCATGGGGAAGCGCCCGCTCCATCCCGCCGCCATGTTCCCCGCCGGGCCCCGCGCCGCATCCGCCGCCATCCTCCCCCGTCCGCCGCCGCCGCCCGCCGCGCTCCCGCCCTGCCGGCTGCTGGGGCCGCCGCGGGCGGTGCGGCAGCGCCCCGTGGCTGCGGAGGAGCCGTGCGGCCGCGCTCACCTTGCGCTTCTTGGAGATCTGCACCGCCATGATGAGCCGGGCCCGGCGGAAAGGAGGGAGCGGGCCCCGCGGGCGGCGCTATATCCGCCTTCCGCCGCGCCCCATTGGCTGGCCGCTGGCACGGCGGGCACGAGCGCGGCACCATGGGAGATGTAGTCTTTGCCACGCCGCCATGTTGGCGAGGGCTGTGCGGTGTGTACGGCTCAGAGCGGCGTTAAACGGGTTCTAAATCCCGTGGAAACGGACACGAGAGTCAACAGTGTGTGAAATAAAACAGATACATGATAATTCACCCCGGGCTTATACCTGGAGACCTGCTCTGTCCAGGCGTTACTGTCAGAGGATGCTCTGCTGTTACCCAGGAATGGGATGGCTTGGATGGGAAGTGACCTTAAAATTGATCCTGTTCCACCCCTGCCATAGGCAGGGACACCTTCCATTGCTCCAAGCCCTGTCCAGCCTGGCCTTGGACACTGCCAGGAATCAAGGGACAGCCATAGCTGCTCTTTTCTTGGGAAAACAATTCCTTCCCAAAATCCCACCTAGCCCTGCCCGCTGGCAGCGGGGAGCCATTCCCTATGTCCTGTCGGGGATTACAAAAAAACCCCAACAATAATGGGTAGAGCTGATGCACGGCCTCTAAGAAGCAGAGATTTAAACTGCATTTTACCATGGATGTTATTATGGTTTACAGATGGACCTGATGATCTTAAGGGCCTTTTCCAGCCTGAGTGATGCTGCGAAAATGCCGGCAGTAGGAGCAGTAAAGCAGAGGATCCCACTCTGCTCTGGGCCAGGGAAAAGCCTGCATTACCACTAGATGTCAGTGCAGACGGTTTCCAGGCTGGGAAAAGCCTCTCGAATGAATAATAATGAATAAACGAATCCCCAGGGATTTGCTGATCCAGAACTGGAGGGATGGCGCAGCATCCCCCCGTGCACTTGTCAAAGGCAGATGGCAGCGAGGAATTGTGTCCCCTCTGTCACAGACACCTTTGTCTCGCTCCTGGTGTGCCCAACCATCCTGCCCTTCCCTGAGCCCAAGAGTCTCTGTCCCACTAACATCAGCCTCTGGAGAGGTGTCCAGCAGCTGGGGATGTCTCTGTGCAGGGATTTGAGCCCTGTGAACTGGGGTCTCCAGTAATTTTTCAGGGAAGACCCTGCCAAGCTGCACAAACCCCCCCATTCTGCTGTTTTCCACCCTACTTTCAGAGCAGAAAATACCTGCCCAAAATCATCTATTTTTAGGCTGAGTTTACCCAGAAGGGGCTCACCCAATATATTTCTGCATCACATAAACACAGAAAAAGGCAGAACACGAGCAAAAAGCCTGACCCTGATGTGTGTTCCCTTTTCCACAGCCTGTTAAGGACAAACTCTGTGTCCTGTCAGCACTGCAGGGTCAGCACCCAGGGCTGGAGTCGGGCACAAAGCAGGGCCTGGCTGGTGCTGGGCACCAAGGGAATGTCCCCTGTTCCCCAGATGTGGCCCGGGGGCTCCAAGTGTGGCTTTCACAGCCGGGGACATTCAGTGCCTTCCCCAAATAGCAGTGTGGGATTCCTCCCTGAGCATCAGCCAACCCTGGGTGCTGGGAATGGATTCTGGGCTGGTTGGAGATGTCCCTGCTCACTGCAGGAGGGCTGGATGAGCTGACCTTTAAAGGTCCCTTCCATCCTGAGCCATTCCTGATTCTGTGAATTCCCCCCTGCTCCATCCCTGCTGAAATGGAGGCTGGCAACATCCCCAAAAAGCTGGGACACACCTGCACCCCCTCCACAGAGAGCTCAGGTGAGGTCCAGCAGCTCCCAGTGCCTTCCCAGGCCCAGCAGTGGTTGGGATCTGCAGCAGGCCTGGGATTATCCATAAATCCCCTGGTGAGTGATGGACACCCAGGTTTCTGGGTCCCCACCTTTGGGGACTGCACCTCTGCTGCTCCCCATTCCCCAATCCTTGTGGAGCCTGGCCACCGGCACAGGAGCTGCTTTTGTCCCCAGAGGACGTGCAGGGGATGGAAAAAACTGCTCCAGCCATGACCCTGCCTGGCTCTGGCACATCCCTCTGGCAGCAGCACCAGGATCTCCTCTTGCACCGTGCAGGAGCAGAATCAGGGATGCACGGGAAGGATGTCACCCCACATGTGGCTCTTGGCAGCCCCCTGTGCCCATGGGGAGGGCCTGGCAGGTGCAGGGAGGTGGTGCCAGGTTTCCTGGCTGTGGGGGACGTGCCTTGGAGCAGGTTTGGGAATGAGGAGCTGTCCTGCCTCCCCCCTGCTCCATTCAGGGCCCAGCCAGCAGCATGGTTTATGGCAGCTGAGGGCATTGCAATGAATCCAGCATCCCAGGGTCTGCTCCCCGGGAAGCTGGCTCCTGCTCAGGGCAGCAGGAGGGGCTGGCAGCCCTGGCAGGGAAAGGGCCAGGACGGCTTTCCCAGCTCCATGGCACGCTGGCTTTTGGGATACCCCCTGCTTTCTGTGGGCAGGGACAAAAGGTGGCACTGGGAGAGAGTGTCCTGCCTGGGAAAGTCCCCGACTGCCACTGCTGCTCCCAAAATAAGGGAGATCCTGCCAGGGACTGTCCTGGCTCTGCAGGAGGATAGGGAACAGCCATGGGTCATCAAAAATACAAACTGGTGCAGGCAGAAGCACAGCCCATTCCTGCTGTGGTCCCACCTGCAGGATTTGTGGTGACACACTGGGTTCCACTCATGCCAGGCCCCATCACCTCTCTGGACATCCCTGAGGATTTCAGGAATCTCCCTTCCTGCTCCTTATGATTTCCTGGCGCTCCAGGAGGATTTGGACAGCTGGACCCCAACCTACATCCCTGCATTTCAGTGCAGGAACCAGCAGATAGGGCAGAAATCCTCCCAAATCACCTTCCCTACGACCATCAGAGGCACTGCAGAGCTCATGAATTTTCCCAGGGAGTAGCTGTGGAAAATGAGACCCCGGGTAGAGATGGACAAGATGAGATAGTTTGCATCAAATGAATGGAGATGGGTCCAGGGAGGTAATTCCAGCAGAGATAAGATGAATTGCAAGCACCAGTTGTAAAGCATTTGTAAAGTCTAACTCGGGCAGGAATTTTACTGCAGGAGAGGCTGTATTAGAATTTACTGCTGCAGTTGGAGCAGCTGCTACTGCCCAAGCTATAAACCCCTCACTGAGCTCCTCACCACTCCCTGGCATCTCTGGAAATCTTCCTGAGAAACACTTTCTGCCTTCCCACATGGAGCAGCCCTTCACAGTGGGGAGAGGTGGAGGGAACAGGGCTGGGAGTCAGGGCCACATTCACAGGGCTTTTGTAAACATTTCACACCCAGCAGGATTTACTGTTCTTAGCTTGCCAAGAACACCAGGAATAAGTCCAGCAAACCTTCTGCAGGCAGGGGAACGTGGGCAGGGATGGAAGGAGGGTGTCCAGGCAGAGACAGCTCTCAGCTGCCCCAATCCCATCTCCTTCCCTGGAAGAGAGGGATTGAAACTCAGGCAGCACCAGCTCAGCTCCAGGTTAAGGATGAATAATTGCTCTGGAAAGGTGTGTGGGACCCTCCAGGAGAATTCACACCTCTGAGGACACATCAGAGCTTGAAAACCAACCACCCAATGGGCAAAACAGAAGCTGTGCACTGGACATGGTCTGGATTTACCCCAGGAATTGCAGCACTCAGCAAGGTGTTAGTGAAGCTCAGTCTGAGCCAGCAGCCAACTCGATTGTAATCCCAGCCTGTCACCTCCAGCACATCTGATAAATTGCTGGCAGTGTTTCAGAAGCTGTTCCCAAACAGCTCCATCACTCTGACACCTTCCTTTGGGCACCTGCCCTGCTAAACAGCATTTTGCTTTGCAGCCTGGATTCACTTTAAGGACTTCAAGCAGGTTATGAAACAATTTAAACTTCCTTTAAGACCAGGAAATGGAGCAAGGATGCTCAGTGTGCTGCTTAGCTGGGAACCCCTGGCTCATTACTATGTAATGAAGCGAGTGGCTGCTGGCAGAGGTCATTCCAGCAGCTCACACCCGGGCCCAGGGCTCTGCCTGAGGGATGGAAATTGAAACTTTAATGGGCATTTCCAGGAGAGCAGCTTGCCCTGGCACTGTCACCCGAGAGCCAGCAGTTAAGCAAGTGATTCTTAATCAGTTTTCAAGGCCCAGGAAACAGGCTGAGGGCAGGAGGAGCTGTTTTGCCCCAGCATCACATTTTGTGATGATTTACAGGTGCACTGAGACAAGGCTGGTGACAAAGGCCACTCCTTGCTCCTCATGGTGGAACTGCTGACATGACACGTGAGCCTGGAGGGACACGACAAGGGGGAATGGCTTCCCACTGCCAGAGAAAACCATCCCTGTGGGAAGATGACACCTCCAACACAGCTGCAGAGCACTGGAGGCAAGTACCACTGAGGGAACTTGCTGAGGCTGCAAGGCTCAAATCCCAGACCCTCAATCCCAGATTTCAGCCCCCTGCTTGCACAAGGGGGAGCAGAGCTGCTGTGCCAAGCTGAGCCCAGGTGCTGTGGCAGCAGGGAGGGACCTGCTGGTCCAGGAGCAGCCTGGCAATACCCAGCTCCATGCCCTCCCTGCTTTTCCCTGTCCCCTCTCCAGCCCAGACTCACAGCCAGGGAGCAGCAGTGATAAACAGGCTGCTGGTCCAAGCACAAGGTTATTTCCTAGGACATTAAGCAGAACCCTCGGATGCCAGCTTGCAGGAGAGCCATGAAGAGTGACAAGGCACCTGACCAGAATGCAAAAGCAGAGCTGCAAACTTAACACCTTTTTTTTTTTCCCCTTTATCTGTTAAAAATAGCTTTAGAGGGGAAGCTCAAAGCTGTGTGAGGGGCTGCTGGCTTTAGAAAATGAGTAGTTTCAGCAGAAATATTCAGTGACCACCACCCAGAGAGCTCTGATTTTTGGTATCTCGTCCATCCACATCTTAAATTAAACATTGAAGCTGCAATGCAGCCCAGCTGTTTGGCAGGGGCTAATAAAAACCTGAAAATCTTCACCCAGCTTGCTTTTCTGTAGGAATAATACCGCTAACATCCCAGAATTATCTCCATCTATGTCTGGCTAGGACTCCAAATCAATAAATTGTCTCCTCACCCTCAGATTAGCTCGGTCAGGTAATTTTGAAAGCAGCAGCACTTCCCCACTGTTAGGCAGAGCAGCTCTGCCAGCTGAATTAACACTGAGATTCCCTCGTTATCCCAGAGCAACCCCACTCCAACAGTGTCCTTGGGGAATAATTTGCAGTGACCTAAACAAGGAGGGAATCGGGAGTGCTGTGTTTATTATTACTTACATTCATTGATTTTAATATTTGGATTAATATTTGGAATGAAATTTCTGATTGGAAAGAAGAAAAAAAAATGGGACAAAAATAAAACTACCACCTGTTTCTCTGGCAAAAAAACCCAAACGCACCCTTTTTAGAACAACATTACATTTTGGATTTCCCTCCTGCCACTTTCATCCCTGGCTCAGCCTCAGCTCTGATGTCCCAAGCACCCCATGAGTGCTCAGATCCTTGCACAGAAATTCCTGGCAAGTCCAAGCACTCACTGCTTCCCCTCTCTGCCCAAAGGAGCTTCCCTCTGCAGGGCCCTTCTCTCCTGGCATCCTGTCAGTGATGTTCTCAGAACCCCACAAGTCCCTTGGCCACATTTCCCTCTTCCCTGCTCCTGCTGTCACACAAAGCATCCCTCCCTCGTTTCTAAGGAGCAGCAATACCTTCTGCCATCGAATTCCCAAGAAAAATGCCAATTCTCTTTAAAACCCCACAGCAAAACCTGCAGCAGGAAACCCTGGGAGCATGAACAGGGTGATGGATCAGAGCTGCTCCCTCCTCAGAAACCAAGATGTTCTCATCAAGTGGGATTAATAACACAATATCCACTTTTTAACCCCATAAACCTTACTTTTAAACCATCAGCTTCTCATGTCTCTTCATGCAAGTTTATTCCAGGAGTAAATCCAGAGCTGTTGCTGTTTTCCAGACAGTGCCCTCCCTCCATCCCTTCCCTTTGCTAAGCAAAGAGGCCCCAGTCTTAGAGAAATTAATTAGTGCAGTAATTTGCCCAGGACACAGAGGAGAAGCCGAATTTGTCCCACTCTGCAGGATTCAGCTGAATAAAAAAGACAAATAGCTGTGCTGTGGGATTTTAAAAAGCTGCTGTCAGCACTCCCAATGCAACCAGACCTGGAAATTCATTCGTCTTTCACTAAACAATGGAAAAAGGAGAAGCAATTACAGTAGACAAAACTAATTACAGCAGAGCTGAAGCACAGCTCACAGCACTCACTCTTCAATCTGCATTCAAAAAGAAAAATCCAACCCCAAAACCACTCCATCAAAAAAAAAAAAAAGGTGAAAATCTCGAGTGGAACAAAAGCAATTTTGAAATAGAAGTGGCACTTCAGCATGGCACAGACTGGTTTTTGGAAGGAGAAACCTTCAGGCGATGCTTGGCAAACAGGACACAGGGATTTATCCAGGAATGATGCCAGTGGGGGGAAAAATGAGCTCCCAGCTCCTCCTCAGTGGAGCCCATTCCATGTTCACCTCACATCCAGGTGAGCTTTGGGTGGATGTTTTGTAGCTGCCAGAGGAACATGGTGTTAATAATGCCAAGGTCTGGGGTTAATCTCCAAGAGCTGCACTCCATGATCCTTGGGGGTCCCTTCCAGCTCAGAATGTCCTGGGATCTTTGTGGAGCTCAACAGCTTCTCCTTCCATAGTGCAGACAGAGCACCCCAAAGGTGAGGATATCCCCATTTCCTGATCCTCACAGCCATCCCTGCCTGATCCAGAACACTCCAGGGAAATTCACACCTTTGGGTGCAATGACAGAAGAGAATCCAAAGCCTCCTGTAAAGCCCATTCAATCCCTGGCCACGGTCCAGGCTGGCAAGGGGCAGTGACAGCTCTGAGAGAGGCAATTCCTGATGCCAAAGCTCCATCTCCCACGGGCCTACCTCCTGTTCCTTTGGATACCAGCTGTGAAATCCAGCAGACAGCAAAAGGGAATTTTCAGAATCACTGCTTAACACAGAGACAGGCTGGAAAATGGATTGCAGGGAGAAAACCTGAAGTGGGAAGAGCAGGAGGAATGGGACTGGGCTGTGGATGGATGTGGCAGACACCACCTCAGGCCTCATTCCCTGGGGATGTGGGCACACTTGGGATTTGAAAGCCTCCAGGAGCCATTTCCAACACACAAAGCTGCCACTGGCCATGGCAGAATGTTGTTTTTCTCCCTGGATCCTTAAGGAGGTTCAGTCTGAAGCCTTGATCCTGGAACCCCATTCCTGATCTCCATGGCCACTGCACAGCCCTTAGCCCAACACAGAGCTTCTCCCTGCCACAGAATCATCCAGGAAAATCCTTTCAGATCATGGAGTCTAATAATTCCTCAGCACTGCCCCGTGTCCCCAAGTGCCACATCCACATGGCTTTAAATCCCTCCAGGGATGGGGACTCACCACTGCTCTGGGTGGCTGCACCAATGCCTGAAAATCCTTTCAGTGAAGATTTTCCCCTCATATCCAACCTAAACCTCCCCTGGTACAACTTGAGGCTATTTCCTCATGTCCTCTGATTCTATTCCAGGATTCTCTGCATTTCCAGCCTGGAGAGGAGAAGGCTGGGGGGGAACTCTTCAATGTGCAGCAATAGTGGAAGGGAGGGTGCCAAGAGGATGGGGCCAGGCTCTTCCCAGCAGTGCCAGCATCCCAGGAGATGCACAGGTCACTGTCAGACCCACTCTGCCCCTCCTCCCTGTGCTGCTCCAGCAAGCAGAGGGATTTCCCACCTCTCCCTTCTGGTATCACTGCAGTGCTCTCTTTCATTTTCTGGCTGAAATGACCTGCAATGCAGAGGCTCACTTGCTGCACTGATCCTGCTGCCAGATCTGTAATCCTCAATCCCCCTGGGGAATGCCTGGAGTAGGAAACCACTTGGCATGGCAAGCACGTCAGCATTTTCCTGGCTGCATTTTTTATTGTCTCTTTGCTGCATCCCTGACTTCAGTTAAGTTTTCTTCCCTTTCATCCCTCACTTTCTCCAGCCTCCCCCAGTGCCTTGAGCTGAGGTCTCAACATCCCTGAGCTCCCCCCTCCTGGACACACCTGTCCAAGTGTGGGGGGACAGCACATTTATTCCCATCCATCCCAAGATTTTCATGGAGGGCAACAGATGGAAAAAATATGGGGAGACAGAACCCTTCCCTTGGCAGTGGCATTCCCTCTTTCCTGGGAGGCTTCAAAGGCTGATTGATTGAGGTAGATCCCCTGCTAATCCTGCCCCTGCCATGCTGGGATTTACAAGTTATTAATTATAGGGACCTTGCAAGCTGCAGAGCAGCCAGACTTCCAAGCAGCTGAAAATGCTTTATTTAGAGAAGATGGTGCAGTTTTTGTTTTCTTTTTTAATTACTATCAGCAGTGAGAGACATGTGTGCTAGAAGGGAAAGAGAACTCGCCCACTGCATTGATTCCTTTGAGTATTTCCATAAAAGAAACAAAAAAACCTTTGCAAAATTTGAAGTAAACATCACATTGTTTACCCCCATTTCTTCTACCCAGTCTCAGTCCTCTTCACCTTTTGAAAATCACTGAATCTCAGACTGGTTTGGGATGGAAGAGATTTTAGATCACCTCATTCCACCCCTGCCATGGCAGGGACATCTTCCACTGCCCCAGGCTGATCCAAGCCCTGTGCAACCTGGCCTTGGACAATGCCAGGGATCCAGGGGCAGCCACAGCTGCTCTGGGAACTCCCCACCCTCACAGGGTAGGATTTCCTCCTAATTCCCAATCCACATCTCCATTCTTTCAGTTTAAAGCCGAAATCTGGGAACCAAAGCAACCAGAGGAAAGCCTGGTTCTTAGAGATCCTGCTGCTGACTTGCAGGGACCCACATTTCACCCTCTGCACTGGGGAAGTTCCCCAGATTCCTCCTCTTGACTATGCCAAGCAGGAAATAGAGCCCTGCAGCCTTTGTGGTTCCTTAGCATCCCTCTTTGCCTCCAAGTGGTCGCTGTGTGCTCCTCACTCCATGCAGGACAGGCACTTCAGGGACAAGAGGTTTTCATGGAAATCAGTTTATGGCAAGAATGATGGGATCACAGCACAGTTCTGTTGGTTCTGGACCCCAAGCAACAAGCAAACAGTGAAAAGAAAAGGACAGAGCTGTCAAAGCAGCAAGGCAGGACAATAATTTTTAGAGGAGCATCATGAATCCATACAAAAAGGAAAAATGGGATTTCTCAAAGGAAGAGGCTGCAGGAGCTCAGGGGAAAAAGCAAAGGCCTGTGCAATAGCTCAGTGGGAAGAGTGGAAGTGCAAAAAGATCCAACCCAACCCCACAGCCAAGTGCTGTGTTCCATGAGGAAAAGAGAGTCTTCAAAACCAGGGAGCACGTGGAAATTATGGAATATTTGGCACCTACCAGCTGTAGGAAACTGGGATTAGCCCAGCAAGGAGGTGGTCACTGACAGGCAGCTTCTGAGTGCAGTGAGAAAATCCAACGTGGAAATGCAGCCCACAGAGGGATCCCAGAGCTGGAGAGGGAATGCTCCCGGCACAATTAGGCAAATCAAGCCTATTAAGGGACAATCACTCTGAAGGGTTGTTATCAATCACTCCCCTGGCTTTCTTTAGGCAATTATCCTAATTGCATCAAGGCTATTAAGCAATTATTTTGATAACTGGAGCTTTTTTGCTGGCTCTTCGATTTCTGGCAACGTTTTGTTCTTTGTATAAATGCCCCCTCCAAAAGATGTTTAAAGCTGATTTTAAGGATGTCCTTTTCCTGAAGCACAAGATTCAAATTTCTGTGTGAAAGCACCAAGTCCCTCTCAAGAAAACACTGATTTTTATCCCTGGGTTTTCGCTCAAACCTCCCCCACCACCCAAATCTCCCAGGGCACCAGGGATTTAGTTCCACTTTTTTATTATTCAACTTTTTATACATAATAAATACAAACTTTTTACAGCCAATATAAAGAAAGCATTTGCACTGATGCTTTCAGGGTGTACTGAGCTGTACACGATGCGACGGCCGATACATGCCCTGTATGAAGAAATCATAGTTAAAAAGGAGGCATCTTTTTACAACTTTTCTTCCTTTTTCTTTTTTTTTTTTGCCTTTTTTTTTTCACTTTTGTTTTTTAAATAAAATTAGCAGCTCTTACAGAAAATATTTTAAAATACAACTAAAGAGACTTTTAAATAAAAATTTTCTGGATTTTTGAAAGTCCGGGTGTGAAGGACACAGATCTGTGTCCTGGCCAAAAGAACTGAACATGAAACTGGTGAAACTGGCCAAAAGAATTGAACATGAACATTATGGCAAAAACTTGGTTTTCTTCTGCGTTGTAAAGATCTCAAAATATTTGCAAACAGTTAAACCTTTTTTTTTTTAAAAAACGTTTCTTTTTAAACTTAAGAATAAGTTTGATAAACACATAAAAAGACCTCAAACAGATCAACAGGACAAGAGGTGCAAAAGAAGGAATAAAATATGGAAAAGACTTCATTGGACAGTCACTGATTCCATAACTGATCCATGAATTGTTGCCCTCAGACAGCCCCACTCTTGGTTAAGGATCCCACTGGGAAAGGAGACTGGCAAGCACTGGATGTCTCGGAGACCCAGCCTGGGTTGGGATTTCCAAGTATGTGCAAAGTTTATGATAAAATCTTGTTAGATGAGTTGTTGGGTTTTTGTTGTAAATGCAGCCTCAAAAAATAGCCCTTGTTAGTAAACTAAAGGTTGAAAACTTACTGGCTTTGAGAAAAAACATGAAGACACAAGAGAACCCACAAACAGCTCCAAACCCAACCTTGGGATGCCTTTGATCTGAAGTTTTCATCTGATGGAGAATGCTGACAATATTTTAGTCAGTACCCAAGGAAAAACCTGCTTTCATCCAATTTTTCCCTCTCCTCCAACCGTTCCGCTCCACATTCAACTTCAGAATATTCTTTGCCCTTTTCTCTGAAAAACCCGAAATCCAAGCTCCCTTTTCAGAGCTCTCCGAGGGAAATGTGAAACTCTTTTCCTTTCAGTTTCTTCCCTGAGAGGAACTGGGCACATCTTGGGCACGAAGGTGGTGTGAAGGCAGAACCCGGAGCTGCTCCTGGCTCCCTGGCTTTGGCTGGTTAATGGGATTGGGGTGGGAAAAGGCTACAGGGCCATCCAATGCAACAACTAAATGCATGTAAATACTCTAAATGGAACTGCTACCTCTAGAACTCAGGTGGTTTGATGACAAAGATACACTGCTAACGTTGGATAATAAAGTACACGGCAATAACTGGGATAAGAGTGACCCAAATGCTTTAAAAAAATAAAACAAACCCAACAAAAGAACCAAAATCCCCAAAATCTGCTAAGAGAAAAAAAAAAAAAAAAAAAAAAAAGCAGCTCAATTTCCAGATCTAGACAAAAATCTCACTTGCTTTTTTGCTTTTCTACCCGTTGGTTTCTGCTGTGGAAGAAGATGTTGCTGCTGGTTCAGCACCTCCATGTTAGATCCTCTATGAGTAAATGCACTGAGTAAACACAAAAATCCAAAGGCAGAATGTTCAGCTGTGAATCACTGACAAGGGGAGCACCCATGGAATGAACACTTTTGCTTTTCCAGGAGATCATTTTCCCATCTCTTCCTTTCTGCAGGGGGATTCAAGAGGAGCCAGCCTCTCCTTTAGACTTCTTTTTCTGTTCCCTTTTTCATTCTTCTGATGAATACCTGATCAGGCAGGTGATGCTACTGGAAGGATCCACAATCTTTAACACATTCCTATGGCAACAGTAATATACTGTACTAATGCACAGGAGCAAAGGATGCTAAGACTAAGCTGCATGAACGGGGCTCTTTCTTCGTCTCCACATCAAAATGGAGCATCTCCAGCCAAGAAAAAAAGCCAATCTTGGCCTGTCTTGGTTTGTGCTAAGAGAAGAAGAATGATGTAGAGAAATCCAAACAAACAAACAAAAAAAACCAAAAGGCACAAAATATTCATGACTGTGGGAAGGAATCCGCCAGGTCACTGCCACATAAAATCCTCCCTATCGCTCGCTCTAGTCCAAGTCTTCATCATGCAAAGGTGCCTAAAAACGAGATTGACCAAAAGCTGAGTTTGGCCTTGATTGTAGCACTACTAATTAGCCAGTCCCCTCATTACACCAGAGTGATTTCCACGTCCTCGATCTTCTCCGTGGGCCGGCGGTGGTGCTGTGTCGGGGGGGGTGGAGCTGCTCGCACCTGCAACATTCAGAACCAGCCTGTGACTACCCCAAAATGGCCCAATTCCACCAGAAACCCCTGACATTTCCTGCACTGAGCTCCAGATGATGCAAACTGCACCTCCTGCACTCCTTGAGATGATGCAAACAAACAGATCGTGTGTCCAGCGGGATGCAGCTCCAGTGCTGCCCAGCTCAGCCATCAGGGATTTTCCTTATGACCTGTCCCAGACTCCCTCCAGGGTGCAATCCCAGATGTATCCCCTGGATAAGCCAGGATGGAAACCTGGGAAAGGCTCATTACATGCTGAATCTGATGGTGCTTTTGCCTGGAATTTCTGTGGAGTGGGAACTACCAGGATGTTCTGCTGCACTGACTCACTGATACTTCATCAATCACTGACCTCAACAATACACATCCCAAATGTGATGTTGTTTTCACACTATGCCACCTCAGTCATTCTTGCTCCTGACAGAGATCACCTCTAGTGCCAATAGGGTTTTTAGGACACTATTTCAGAATACACCAGACTTGCTCCTGTGGAGCAATCCTGCACCAAACTGCCCAATACTACCTCAATATCCAGAATACATTATTTGAATATCCAAAAATGCTCTTCTTTCTGCAACCTTGTTCACTGAGCAGGCCAGGAAAAGACAAATGTTATGTTTTAGTATGATTGGGTTTGGGGCTTTGAAAACCCCACGACTTGATTTCAAAGCTAATAGTAGGAGATGGATTTTGTCACATTCTAAGTGATTTAATTCTTCCCTTCCTTTTCTGGCAAATGTCCTTTTTCTAGGCAGCAAAAACAACACAAAATCTTCATCATTAGGAATCCTGAATCCAAACCCCTCAAACCAAAGGGGGTGGAAATAAACAGAATCCCAAATATGCAGGAAAGGAATTGTATAAACCATAGTACTGACCTCTTCTGGCATTTACTCCTCACCTCTTTTTCAGCTCTGTTTAGGGAATGTTACCCTTTGAATATCAATATTTTATAATATTTATAAAATTATTGTAATGTAATATTAATATAATAATATAACCTTATATAATATTTTATAAAATATTTTATCAATAAACCCCACAGAATTTGCTGGTCACTTACAGGCCGCAGTTTGCCATAGGAACTTTCCGGAGGAATTCGTGGAGGTTGAGAGAATCCAGGGGACTCTGAACCAAAGCAGTTTTCTGAGGGAATAAGCAACACCCTATTACAAAGAAGCCCCTCAGTATTGCTGAATTTAGGTTGTAAAAATGCTCCTTTTTTCTGAAAGGTTTCTAAATGAAACCTTTTCCCAAAATGTTCGCAAATATCTCACCGTTCGTCGATGGAGACCTGGGGAAAAACTGGGATCCTCTTTTATCCGGGCTGGGATAGGGACTGGTGGGAGGCTGGTCATACAGAGGCAGCGGTGGCAGGGAGTTGTTGGCCTTTGGAGTGGGGGATACCTGTGCCAAAAAGAGGGAGAAGCTGCAGCAAATCCTCCTTGGCACATTTAACACACACACACACACCAGTTTTCCAACCCATCCCTACTCCAGCAAGTTCCCTCTGGAGGAAAAGCAGCTGGCAGGCAAGTCTGGGAAGGAAAGTCAAGGTATCCAACAGGGATTCAATTTTTTTAAATCACAGGTTGCCACTGAACAGAAATTTTCAGCCTCTCCCAGAGAATTCAGAGAGGATTTCTGAAGGTTATTCGAAACAAAAAGGTCGCTCAGCCAAGTGGGATTCACACAGAGTGTTGGGATCACGAGCTTTATCCCCACCCAAAATGCATTTAAGTGTGAGTTTTTGTGGTCTTCCTAAATCAAGGAATAAAAATACTGAAAAAATCCACTGTAGAAAACATGGAAGTGCAGTTTCTGTCTCCAAACTCCACATTGGAATGTGTCTGATTTTCTAATATGATATAAGGATTATAGAACTACGCTGTAGAAATCAGGACACTGCTGCAAAAATTACTGTAATCCAAAACTTGGCAGTGTCCTGCCCCTCAAAACTGAGAGAATATAGAACAGATTTAGGTATGAAAACACTAAATTAGGGCTGAAGGAGTCTGTAATTCTCTTTTTGCCAGGTTGTGTCTGACATCTCAGTCTCTCATAAATTAATGACAGGACGTAAACTGCGAATTTTCTCCTTTGATCGCTTTCTATCCAAATATCTGCCTTTATTCACAAATTTGCAAAACTACATCATTTGATAGTTATTAGGCTGGGTAAGAATCTAAAATGCAAGCACTGAGGGCTTGGGTTGTTGCTTTGTTTCCTAAATTGGTTCTGATTTTTTTTAACTAAATAGCTTCTAATTTTTTTTCTCTTAAACTGGTTTAGATTTTTTTTTCCTCCTGAAGAAGTGACAGAACTTTGCAAATAACAAACCAAGCAAACACCTCTTTCCATACCTGGATATCCCCAATCCACTGAGTCTCTCCATTCTCTGAGGCTGTGAGCTCTTCAACCAGCACGGAGGGGAAGACCCCGACGCGGCCGTTGAATTCTCCCTCCCAAAAGCCATCATCATCCTGGTTTTCCTTGTTCAGGATGCGGATGATGGCTCCCTCTGGGAAGGACAGCTCGTCATCTGTCTGCCCCTCGTAATCATAAAGTGCTTTTACAAAACAGACTGCAAAATGGAAAAGGAAAACCCCAATGAGCTAAGGAAAAAATGGAAGTATATACCAAGTTTGAGAGCTGGAGCTGGGGATTTTGAAGTTTTTTTAAAGATTCTGTTATTGCTGGGACAGATTATTCCAGTTTTCCTTAATTTTGATCTCAGCTAAAATTTCCTTAATTTTAATCTCAGTATGAGCTGAGGAGGTGAATTATGCAGATTTAATATGAGAGAGATAATTACTGAGATAATTACTGGGAATGGCTGTGTTCAGATATGGGTCAGTCTCGCTCTGCAACTCCCTGAAAGGAGGTTGTGGCTGGTGGGGCCTTTTCTCCCAGGAAACCAGAGACAAGACAAGAGGAAAGACTTCAAATTGCACTAGGGGAGGCTCAGGTTGGATGTTAGGGGAAATTTCTTCCCTGGAATAGTGATTAAAACATTGGAACAGGCTCGGAAATGGTGGAGTTCCCATGCCTGGAAGGATTAAAAATGAGCAGACTTTGCAACATGGTGGGATTTGGTCAAAGCTTGGATTTCATGATCTTGGAGGTCTTTTCCAACCTTAATGATTCTGTGACTCCATGAAATCTGGGAAAATCTCCCAGACTCGAGGTGCAGAGTGTTTCCAAGAGCCAGGTCGATACCTGGTGTATTTTTAAGTGGGATTTACCATTGGAGTCCCCGTTGAGGCTGCCTGGCACCAGGTCAGCCTCCGTGGAGTTGTTGGAGGTGTGGGATCGGGAGTCCAGCGCAGCCAGGGACTGCAGCATGCTCAGGAGGCTGCTGGAGGTTGGGAATTGCAGGTACTTCTCTGGCACATATCCCACCTGTCCAGCCTTGTTCCGTGCCTGTGAACCAACAACAGGAGCCATTCTCTGCTCGGGGCACTGCTCTGGAGAGAATCCCAGCATTCCCTCCCATCCCAACCTCCATCCTACAAGAGGTCATGGAAACAAGCTGAGAAAATGATACCTTCACCCAGTCTTCCATATCTCCATCTTCAATGACCTCCAACACCTCGTGCTCCTCTATGGTCAGCTCATCTGGCTGAGAAGCCTGGAATGTAGGACAGGAAGGATGGAAAAGGAAAAGTGGCTTTAAGAGCAAGGCATGGGCAGTGGAAAGAACATTCCCATCCAGACTTTTATTAGAAGTGATGTTTTTTAAAAAACTGAAAGCTAAAACATGATTTAAAACATTCCAATGAAGGTTCTGCCATTCACAAAAGCCCTTCTCCCTGAGAACCTCCCTGAATCTCACCCTATCAGAAAAGCAAACCTCAGCCTCCCAAAGGCACATTTATTAATTGTTCTTATATAATTAATTTCTCTAATAAATTTTAAAAAATCACTAACCTTATAGGAATAAACAACTTTGCAGGTGAGAGGGTAATTTCTGAGAGTACCAGAAGGACTAGAACTGCTGTCATCAAAAACATCCATGCTGTCTTCAAACTCTTCACCTTCTTCCTTTTCTGCATCAGCATTGACCTGGTAAAACAAATTCCAGCTGGCATTACAGCAGCTGCTAAAAACTGATGAAGGAATAACAATAAAAATGAGCTGGTTAATAGTTTTCATTGTGTATTTTATATGATTTATTGTTATTGAAAGTAACTCAGCTGGATTTCTTTGTTCAAGCACAAGCACCTGGACTTTAAGAAGTACTGCAGAAGATTTTGGAAGCTCCAGCTCAGCTGATGGACAGTTATAAAATCAATTTTTCACATAATCTGTGACTAAAGTACTTTGGAGATGCCATTGCAATGGCACAAAAACAGTTTATTGGAAAAAAAGGGAATTTATGCTACTGAAAGATTAATGTACCTGTGACCACGAGTTATAAAATAAATCTGCAGTGAAAATATCTAAAGTTTAAAAAATAAACCTCCAAATCAACCTTCTAGCTGGTGTATTCCACACAACAGATTTGCTGCAGTTTATTACAAAAATTCTTAAGAGACAGGAAGATTTGTAAAAACTTGCTATAAAAGTTTAAATGAAACCTGAAGTCAATGTGCTGGAAAAACACAAGTTGGGGTAAGACTGCCAGGAGCTGTGCTTTGGCCTTGTGCCCGGGTTGTGTTTTCAATAAATAACTTTATCTCATGTAAAAAATCATGAATTATTCTGTGAAAACAGCTCTGTGAATCAAAGGCAATACTGTATGTAGAGCCATCTTCCCTGGGTTTATTCCAATTAATTTGGGTGTGAATCTGGTGCTCCCCCAGAAAAATGAGAGACTGACAAAACAAAAAAAAGTTAAGCTGAGCCTCCCAATTCCCAGAGCAGTTTCCCTACACCAGGTCTCTGACAGCTTTGCTCTTCTAGGCCTGGACTAGAACAAATCATGATGTTCTGACTTAATTAGTTTTTATGCTACAATTTCCAAACCAAATCCTTGCAGTCCTGGTGATTATTTTTTCCTTACTAACTCTCATCCAAGAGCAGTTTGCTCCATCTATCCTTCATGGATGTTGGGATAACCAAAAAATTGTCCTACAGATGGGCAATGCTTTGGGAGATCAGCAACCAACCACAAATTGTGACAAATCTGGGGTTTCCCCTCCTGTTTCTCTGCCTTTTGCTGTGCATGGTCCCAGCAGCCAGGGCTGAGATCCAGCTGGGACATCATGGAAATCAGCAAATCATGTCTACAAGGTTTGGGCAACATCTGCTCCTGCTTTTCTAGCACGAGGAGGAAAACTACTCCTTCATTTTCAGCATGTGGGCTGCTCTCAACTCCTCAGCTGGAATCATTCGGGAAGCAGGCATGGAGAGGGAAAACAGGAAACTGAGAGCTTGGCTTGACACAGCTCATCCTTCTGCTGCAGGGTCTGGGATGGAGGATGGCGCCAGCAAGGAATCAATGGATGGGACAGAAGGACAATAAAGGTTTGGGACAGGCAGCAAACACAGGAAGAAATGCAGGGGAGGTGATCCGAAAAGCAGATTATATACATGACAAAAACAGTGGACATATATATATATATATATATACAAATAAATAAGTATCTATATATAAATCTATCTTGTTTTGTTGCACATATACACAGATGGGTCCTGTCCCTGTTCCCTGGGAGCAGAGCCTGACCCCTCCGAGTGTTCCCTGCCTGCCAGTGAGTTGTGCAGAGCCACAAGGTCCCCCCTGAGCCTCCTGTTCTCCAGGCTGAGCCCCTTCCCAGCTCTCTCAGCTTTTCCTGGGGCTCCAGGAAGCTGGCTTCCCTTCCCCAGCTCCGCTAAACACTGCCCACTCCTCCAGGCTGGAGTCAAAGTGCTGCTTGTTACAAACTGCAGTAATTCCTCTAAATTCTGGCATCATTTTGGCCCCAGCTCTAAGAATTCCATCTCTGGGCTGTCCCTGTCTGGCCTGCCAAGGTCAACAGAGCCTTTTTTAAATGCAGGAGCCTACGTAAGTGTAAAAGGGGAAAATGAGACTCAGAGCTGAACCTCCCAGGCTGTGGCATCGCCTGGGACCAGCACTGGGGCCTCAGCTCCAGGGCCAGCTGTGCCATGTCTGGGGACACTGGGAATGGGGGACTGGGAGCAGCACAACAGGCACAGAGGGCAGTTAAAGGAGGTGGAGTGCAAAAAGAAATGGAATAAAATCACTGTTTAACACAGGTATGTAACAAATCCTCATCTGTCATGACCAGAGAGGATCTGAAGTGAAACTCAGCACAGGAATTCCTTTGGGATTTTTGACACTTGGATCTGCACACTCAAAGAGCTCCAGATAACATTATAAACTATTAATGAGCCTTCAAAGAAACATGGGCCTTGGACACTGCCAGGGATCCAGGGGCAGCCACAGCTGCTCTGGGCACCCTGTGCCAGGGCCTTACCACCCTCCCAGGGAACAATTCCTAATTCCCAATCTCCCATCCAGCCCTGCCCTCTGGCAGTGGGAGCCATTCCCTGTGTCCTGTCCCTCCATCCCTTGTCCCCAGTCCCTCTGCAGCTCTCCTGGAGCCCCTTCAGGCCCTGCAAGGGCTCTGAGCTCTCCCTGGAGCTTCTCTTCTCCAGGTGAGCACCCTCAGCTCTCCCAGCCTGGCTCCAGCCCTGCAGCAGCTCTGGGGCCTCCTTTGGACCTGCTATATCCCACACAAAGTCAGGAGTAGCCCCTAGAGAGATCCCCCAGCCCTGGGGAGAGGTTTCCCCCAGGAATCCGAGATCCCCCAGCCCTGGGGAGAGGTTTTCCCCCAGGAATCCGAGATCCCCCAGCCCTGGGGAGAGGTTTTCCCCCTAGAATCTGAGATGCCCCAGCCCTGGGGATGGGTTCCCCCCCCAGGAATCCGTACCAGGTGCGCGGAGCCGTTGTTGGTGACCGAGGGCAGGCTGGCCCAGCGCTCGTTCTCCAGCTCCTCCATCACCTGGTTCATGGCACTCTTCAGCCACGTGTCCACGGACACCCCAATCTGCTTCAGCAGCTCCAGCCTCGCTTCTGCCTTCAGCTTGATGATCTGGGGACACAAACACACAGAGCTCAGAGTTCCTCGGGGTCCCACCTTGCCCCATGGACTTTCTGACCATCCAGATGGCTCCTGAAGCTGCTCCCTATGGAAATGAGCCCCACTCCTCATTTCCTTGCCTGGTGTGAGCCAAGACACAGGCAATGGTTTTCTGGAGGCCCAGCCAGTCTCACCAGTTGGTGTTTCTTAAAACATCACCTCTGAGTTTATGCCCACTCCCAATTCACACCCTTAAGTAGTTCAGTGCAGCTTTGAAGTCCAACAACCCAAGATTTTTAAAATTAGGAATATCCACAGTGCAGACCCTTCCAGGCGGTGACTAAGCTAGATGTGAAACACAAATAAACCTGGCAGGATACACACACACACACACACACACACACACACACACACACACACACACACACACACAACCCACCAACTCCCAAGCCAGGCTCTTTTCCACCAGCACGTGCCAGAGATCACAGGAAACTCATTTGTTATGGAAGCACAATATGTTAATAACGCCCAAATTAAGTAAGTATCTCACTCCAACAAACAGTTTCAGGATTTTTGTCTTCAGAGCAGCATGGAAATGGAGGTTTTCTGACAGCTGGGTTCACTTCAGCATCCTGGCAGGCTGGCCGGCCGATGGAGCCAAGGATTTAACAAATTCATGGCAAAGCACCACCCTGATCCAAATTAGTTCACAGTCTAAACAGGAGGGGTGGGAAGAGCAGTGTGAAGAAATTCAGGATTTCAGCAAGAGCAGTTCTGCATCAAGAAGCGAAGGGCAAACCCAGGGATAAAACTGAGGGTATTTCTATCCAGACCAACCCCCTCAACACCCCTTGCTGCCATTGCTCATCAGAGGAACAAAAATCAAGTGATTTCCCAAAAAGCCTTCAGTGAGTCACTGATGGAGGCAGCAACAGAAACCCACTGAACCTCCCTGGAATTCTTCCCACATTCCCTTTCACAGCATTGGTCATTTTTAGCAAGTAGCAAAGTTTCAACTCCTTTCTCTCCCTTCCAGCCCTTCCCACAGGGATCTGAAGCACCTCACTGCTTCAGATCAAGCACTCAGCAGCACTGGGGATCCAAGAAAAAACAGCAAAAACAGGTGAGTTCAGGCAAAAATTAGAGGGACATTCTCTTTCCAGTAGTGGCTGAAGCACAGCAGACTATGCAGAATATGTGTACAGTGAATTCAAATGCCAATGGGTGCCAGGTAGATATCTCTTACATAAATCCTTACTCCATACAAAATTCTGTGTTGAGCTGAAGTGATACAGGTATTTTTCTCATTTTTGACATGCTGCTGCACTTACAGAATCAGAGAATTCTATCTTTCTACTGAGAAACTAAATCAGAAAAGAAACAATTTAACTTTATTAAGCTGAAACCCCTGTCTCCATTTTCACTTAATTTGTGAAAGTGACTTTAAACCTGTCTCAATCAAACCACTTTTGAGAGACATTATTTTAAATCCTGCATAAAAGAAATGTGATTTTTAAGGAGTAGGTCAGTTGTAAGAGGGAAATTTATGATGTCAGATGAAACTTCATATGGCTACAGCTGTGTGCACATGCTCTGCCCTGTAATCAAGGATGGAGAAAGGAGGATGGGACAACTTTGAGAAGTGTTTCCCATGGGAAAAGCCAAAGCCACTGAGCCACTTCTTCATGCAAGGGGTCTCCAGGTGAATGATTAACAGTAAATAGTGTTCAGAAAGCTGAGAAAAGGAGGAAACATTCAATACATTAATGTGCATCCCTTCTCTCCTGTTCCTAAGCATCCAAAATTTTAAACCCACTCCATGCTTGCAGCTGCACAGGGCAGGGAGAACAACCTTGTCAAAGGCAACTTATTCACAGAATCCCAGAATGTTTTGGGTTGGAAGGACCTTAAAATCCTCCAGTGCCACCCCTGCCATAGGCAGGGACACTTTCTGCTATCCCAGGGTGCTCTGAGTCCTGTCCAGCCTGGCCTTGAATATACAAATATATATATTAATGTATATATTTACTTGTGGAGTGAAGCAGAATATATAAATATATATTAATGTATATATTTACTTGTGGAGTGAAGTAGCTTCCCCCTAACTTGCCTTTACATCCTGACAGCCATTTCTGAGCACTTTCCCTGTGCCTCCACCTAGGAATTGCTCAGCCCAGTTGTTTTTGTTTACCTCATTATGCAATTTCCAATTAGGCTGAGTTATGCTACAGCAATAAACACTGGTCCAGGCTGCTACAAACATCTGCAGTTGCTGTTAGTCCTTGCTCTGCTGTAGTTTGTTTGTACAAATTGTGAGCTAAAATAAACAAGCTGCTCCAAAATCCTTGAGTGTACTTTACAAGAGGTTTTAATTCAATGTACCCAGCAAATCCAATGGAGTTCCCCCTCCCTGTTTACACCCAGGAGCCTTAACAGTCAACAAATGTTTGTTCCAAACCACAAATGTTTTGAGCTTCATTCCATTGCAGACAAGCCATAAAAGCACCAGAAGCATTAGGTCAGGCCTGCACTTGAAAGTTATTTACAAGCTGAAATTATATTTTTACCTAAATAATTATGCTGGTAGACCAGAGCTAACAGCTTCCTACCTGTAGGAAAAATACAAATAAAATACCACTCAGGAGCAGAAGTTTATCCTGCTTCTCACACAGGAACAGCTACACATTTAAACATGGTTTAGTGGTGGCCTTGGCAGTGCTGGGTTGGACTTCATGATCTTGGAGTGCCCTTCCAACCTCAATGACTCTGTGATTCTATAAAGATACAAACATTTCATTCAAGCATCACTCCATCTGAATGAGCTGGGCTTTGGTGCTTTCATTATGCCAGAATAAAATGTTAAGTAAGAAGGAAACAGGGCAATAGTGGTGATTTCACCACATTGTGTCACAAGCTTTTCTGCAAGTCTTGCTCCCTTGAAAGATCATCACATTAAAAAGCAAACAAAGCTTTAACCCTGGTTTTCCCTGGCTCCCACTGGAATCCCCAGGGACACTGGGGCACTGAGTGACCTGCACTGACAGACTGGGAAATATCTTCCATCAAGTGGCCCCTGGCAGCCCCAGCAACTCTGAACATCTCCAGGAAGGCAGCTGAGCTTCCCAAGCCCAGGAATGCTGGAATCCAGCACTGGCTCTGAAATCTGGGTGCTGCCCAAATTTCATTGTTAGGGAATCTCACTGCAGGACAAACATTTTCCTGTGTAACAGTGAAATTGCTGTTTACAGCCACCAATTACTGGTTAATAGCTGAGGACTGGGGTATTTTTACACTGATTAAAAAACCATCAGCCGCCCACAAAATGTACAAACTCTTCTGGGGAGTTCCTGCTCCTCTGAGCTGTTCTTTCTGCTGGGAGGATCTAAGAAGATGAAAGGAAAAACCACCCAAGTTTTAGAAAACATAAACACTGTTATCTATTCCTCACACACCTGACGTTGCTCCACATGGGAGATGCAATAGTTTTGTTTATTTACTGTTCCAGTCTTAATTAAGCAATGGTTTTTTGACCCACAGCTTACTCAAGATGAAGATACACAACTGTTCTGCAAGGCATGGAAATGAAATCCAGCAGGAACATTACAGAGCTGTTCCCCATTCCCAGGAGAGAAAAGGGCTGGAAGGAAACCCAGAGTTCCTTCACATCCCACAAACACCTCAAATCCAAGTCCTACAAAGCCATTTACAAAGGTGTTGGGGTAAAAACCACATAGAAAAGCAGAAAATGTTGCCCCTTCAATATTCTGGTTTAGGTTTTTGTTAAAGCCAGTTTTAAATGGATTTTCCTGAAAGCAGAGCTGCTTTACCTGCCATGGCTTTCCAAGGTACAGAACAAACTCTGTGCTATGCCCAGACTTTTTTTTCTCCTGAAGAATTCAGATTTATTTCTTTTACACAGAATTTGCACTTAGGAGCTTGGTCAGATACTAAAATAAGATTAAATTAGGATTATGAAGTGACCCAAACCATCTTCTGTGAGAAATGTATTATTCCACACCAATATTTTTTCAGTGGCAGGAAAACAAATCATATAGGAATCACTTAGGGTGGAAAATCCCTCTAAAATCATGGAGTCCAACTGTTCCCCCAGCACTGCCAAGGCCATCACTGACCATGTCCCCAGGTGGACACTCTCATTTGGCAAATTCTTTTAGCCAGAAAGAAATCAATGTGGAGAGATTCTGGCAAAACATTCTGGAATGCCATTATCTTTATTTCTGTCCCCATTTAGAAAAACTTTTTGTTGACATTCTAGTCTTTTTAATTGAAAAAGACATTAAAATGAAATAGTATTAAAATGAAATAATTATCTTCAGGAAAAGTTAAATTTTGGGGCACTGGAATTATGATACAGTGACAGGCATGACTATAAATCAATTTGATTTATAATTAAGTCTTGGAATGGCCTAAACTTCTCAAAACCCAAAGTGAGTCTTATTCCATGCAGCTCAGTTTTAAATCACAGCCTGCTGTGTTAAAGTAGGGGTGTATGAGGAAAAAAACCAAAAAAATCAACTTGCACTGCCCTGCTGGGGTTTGGGGTGGAAAACCCAAAGCTTTTTGGCAAAAAAAAGCAAAAACCACCCCAACCAAAAAGACAAATCCTGTCCAACACAGCTCACCTTAAATCTGGATCCTTTTTCTGCACCAGGTGGGGAATTAGCTCATAAATTACATTTTCCTCCACAACACTGAGTGAATTTCTTTTCTAAGTGGGAGGCTGGGCTGGAGGTTTGTACAGCTATTCCAGGAGATAATTTATATGCTAAATAATCTGCATGGACTGAAATCCAACGTGAAGCAAGCAGGAAATGAGGCACTGGCACACATAACACCTCTCCCAAGGGAATTCCAAGGTTAAGGAAAGAGAGGGGAAGCTATTCCTGGAGAACAATCCACCTGCACAGCTCCAGCCCAAGTGCCAGATGGGTGTTCCCCAAGCTTAGGCAAACAGAACATTAAAGATCCGCAAGTATTGAATTTGTAGGGTTTAAAAAGTGTCTCTCAAGCTGTTGGGAACAGGGTCTGAATGGACATCACCCAAATTCTGTAAGGAAGTGTCTGTAAAATTTTTGTATGCAAACATTTATTATCCCATTTCTCTGCAGTCCTGGGGTGAACACTGGTTCTTCATGGACTGAAAAATGTTATGGACATTTCAGAGCCAAAACATTCAGTAAGACTGAAGCAGAGGCTGGATTAGACACCCCAAAGCCCATCACCTAGAAGATCATCCCATTCCACCACTGCCATGGGCAGCAAGGACACCTCCCACTGTCCTAGGCTGCTCCAAACCCCATCCAGCCTGGCCTTGGAGACTTCCAGGGATCCAGGGGCTGCTCTGGGAACCCTGTGCCAGGGTCTGCCCACCCTCCCAGCCAGGAATTCCTTCCCAATATCCCACCCATCCCTGCCCTCTGGCAGTGGGAAGCCATTCCCTGTGTCCTGGCACTACTCACCATGTAAAAAGTCATCCTCCCCCTCACTAAACTGCTTTTCACCAAGACAGTTTGAAATTCCTGCTCTGTGGATGTCACTGGGGTTTTTTCCAGGCCAGTCCTCAATCTGTTGACCTGGAAAGACCAACAGCTCCCACACATCTCCTGCAGGGAAGGCACCTGGCTCCCTGCACTGCTCCCCAGCCTTCGCTTCCTGAGCTCAACCAGACATGGCAGAGAGTGGCATTTTGCAAATTCACCTTTTTGGATTAGGAGCCTTATTCCCTGGAAGTGCTCCAGGCCAGGCTGGAGAGGCTTTGGAGCAACCTGGTCTAGTGGAAGGTGTCCCTGCCCATGCCCTGAAGGTCCCTTCCCTCCCAAACCATGCTGTGATTCTGGGACTCCATTTCATTTATTTTCCTGAAGCATATGGAATTTCCTTTGTTCCCACTGTGACACAACCCAGCAATAAATATCCACAGCCAAATACAAGGAGAGGGAGAAATCAGCCCCCCAATTAAACACAATTAAATTGGCCCTGCACCTCTGAGCTGATCAAACAGAGTAAACAGCACCACAATGAGCCTTAACCAGATCTAATCTGGTACAAACACCCTCTGGAGAGCTGTAGGTATCCTGAGGAGGAGACAAAACACATCCCCCTGTAATTAAGTGGGAACAGGATTAATTGCTTTGGAGGCCCAAAGAGCTGAGAACAAATGGGAAACCTCTGCCACCATCCTGGAGAAGAATCTTGCCAGCCCTGGGATAACTGAACTGCTTGGGGAGAGCCATGATGGAGCCTTTGGTGGGAGAGAGGAAAAAGGAGATGAGAAAAAGAAATCTCCTGTGCTGGCACTGCTGAGGCACCTCCAGTCCTGGGGCAGCTTCAGGATCCTCAGCAAGGAAGGACATGGAGGGGCTGGAGGGTGTGCAGGGAAGGGAACAGAGCTGGGAAGGGGCTGGAGAACTCCTGAGGGAGCTGGGAAGGGGCTCAGCCTGGAGAAAAGGAGGCTCAGGGAGGACCTTGTGGCTCTGCACAGCCCCTGACAGGAGGGGACAGCTGGGGGGGTCAGGCTCTGCTCCCAGCAAATTTCTGTCTCCAGTCATTGAAAGATAAAGGGATTCAGGCAGTGGGAAAATGGAAAGCTCAATTCCTCCCTTCCTCCCTGCTGCTACAGAAATCAAAGCTGAAATCACAGAAGTTCTACTTCAATTACCTGAACTGGGTCAGTGAGTACAGAGGAGCTCCAAGAATGGCTTATCTTCACAAATAATCAGTTTTCAACATCAATTCCCCAATTTTTAATTGATCTCCTTTACAGCTGATGCCTGAATTGTGCCACTTTCAGTTTGAAGGAGCACCTTGTGCTCTCAGGGCTTGTCTTTATCAAAGTGGTTCAGTGAAGCTGGGACAAGGATGGAATCCCTCTGGATCTGAACTCCACAGTGCGTCATTAACTACAGTCAATTTACTTCTTTGCCAGTGCCAGAGGTATTATCACTCAAATTCTAACATTATTTTAACATTTCCTTTAAAAACAAGCAAAACAACAACAACAAAAAACCCCTCCTTTAACAAACCCCACATTTTCCAATTTTAACACAAAAATGTGTGCTCTGGTTATCAGTTACAGTCACATCTGCCATGTATCATCTGCACAGCAGCACTCTGCTGGAAATCCTAATTTTCCCCTAACTCTAATCAAGGAGTTTGCTCCCTGAAAACATCACAAGGAAAAATAGCTGTTATCCCAGGGAGAAAAAGATCAAAAATCACCCACTGAGCTGTGGATGTGCCAATCTGAGGGTTTATATTCATCTTGCAGAAGATAAAACAATTGGGATTCTCCAATATTTCCTAATCCTGAGCACATTTTTACTCAATTCCTTTGCTGTACTTTCAAATGACACCTGTTTCCACACCCCTGTACTTGTTAAATCCAGTTATCCATATGGAACAGCTCCTCAGCTCCTCCCAGGGCTTAGATTTCCCTGGATTCAGGGTCTCCAAGGAAGAGGGCAGTGAGATGAGCACTTGTATGCCCAATACACCCTGGAAAAAAAAAACCTTTACCAATACAATCCCCTCTAACCAAACCAGAAAGAAGCAATCCCAATGTGCTTGTGAAGTTGTCTTCCCCTTCAGAAATTATGAGGACAGAAAAGGGAGAATGGATTTGCAAAGGAAAATGAACGAGTCAAGAAACCAAAATGGGATAGAACAGGCATAAAAATTCCATTAAAATAACAAGCATTTCAAGAGAAAAATAAAATAAAAATCAAAGCTCTTTGTTGTCCTCACACACCTTCAGATGTGAGACCAGAACAAACTCCACAGCCTCCCTACAGCCTCAATAACTTTTTGCACAAATACCACTCCTCAACCCAACCCTCAGTAATTCCAACTCCATCAGGTGCACTTAAATATGCAGGAATGTTTGGTTTTCACACACTGCAAGGAATTATAATTGCATTCCCAAAGAACAGGTTTTAGCTCAAAGCTCAGGTTGTTCTCCTCCAGGATTTTATGTATGCAAAAATCTCTTGTCTGATTTGTGGTCTTGAGCTCAGTCTTAGAGGAGTGGGGACCAACAGAGCAAAAAGAAAAAGGCATTCTCAAGTGGAAATAACATCTCCCTAAATTCACTTATTGGTTTATCTGAAAAAAATAAACAATGCCACACTATGAACAGCTTTGGTGGCAATACAAGAAACTCCCACAAAGAGGTTTCCACATCATTCCAAAAGCTCAGGGATAAAACTTCATGTCTTTAAAATATGCAGCGGAAGAGAAGTAAGTTGGCAAAAATCCCCCAATCACTGAGGTTCATCCTCAAGTACTTGGCACTGGCACCATACTCCCCTGTAAAACACGGCACATGTGAAATGTTAGGAAGATAAGGGATGGCTTAACTCCAACACACTGGAAAACCAGGAAAATACACTATTGGTATTAGCTAAAACACATGTCTTGGAGAAAATAATATGTAAAATTTTCACTTCTTAGCACTTTCCCTCTCTCCTAAGTCATGTTAGTTCCAGACTGGTTTAATTTGTACCTTTTATAATATTTTGCTGCAAGAACTTTCTCTTTGGCAACTCCTTATCCTCATTTTATTTCTTGCTGCTGCTTTTATCCTTGCAGATTTAATCATTAACTATGTATGTATACACACAAGTATTTTGGAGTATGGTCTCTTGGAAATAATTTACTCAAAACAGGTTTTTAAACCACTTTATGTAAGAATCAGGTTTTTAAAAAAACCATATCCTGCATTTGCTTTAAAAGGGGAGCCTGACAGTCCTCCTGCCAGGAGGAGGAATGATTTTGCTCTGTATTTTCCAACCCCTTCACCTGTAAATCACATTCCTAATTACATCAGGTACTCTGAGGTATGAGAAGCAGTTCACTGAAACAATTAGGTTTCTCCTACAGTTTTAATTAAGCAACCCACTCACCCCAAAACCCAGCAGATCTGATCCTTCTGCCTGCAATGGGGTTTTTCAGTCAGTGGCCATGAGAACAGTTCACTTTTACCAGCCCAACACTGGCAGCCAAATAAGAAGTTCATTTTTTCAGGAGTCTTAACCCACAACAGGTCTCAAAAACCTCTGTAACCCTTTTTAAAGCACCTCACACTAAAATTAGAGATGCAAGGATTATTTCCAATGTTTCCCCATCAACAGTCAGATTTAGTGTATCAAAATCCAATACAACAGCAGTTAACAGTTCTAGAACCTAAAAATATTAAGTCAGATAAAATCACCATTTTCTGGTATTAATTTCTTCAAGTGGAAGGAAATTAGTAAAAAACAATGAGATTGTTCTTCAACCTATTTCAGATAAAACCCCTAAATACAGAGATTCTTGACCTTTAACAGTGAAAAATGCAGCAAGAGGACTCACTCTTCATCAGGAGGTGTTTTTAATATCATCCTTCTGATCTCAACTTTCATGAAGTTCATTCAGTGATTTGACAAATACCAAATGAAGAAAAAAAAATACCTTAAAACTCCCTGGGTTTTGATGCTAAAAATACACATTTCCACCAATTAAATGAAGCTGTAACCAAGATCCACCTGTGGGAAGGAAGTGAAAATGCCAAAATAATTTCCTTTTTACCTCAGCCTTGCGAATGCTCTCCCTGGCTTCGTCTATTTTCTGCTCCAGTTCCGCTCGGGTTTGCTCGGACATCACGGGCCCGTGGCACTCCAGCTCTTCCAGGGTCTGCCAGGAACAAGGACACACACCACAGGTGCAGTAAATGCCAAAGACAGGCATTTGTGACAATCAGTTACTGTCTGGATGCTGGGGTTGACTGACAAAGGTCCATCCCAGGAAATAAAAAGAAATAAAAGGTGGTGACTCTAATGCTGCCCTCTGGCAGTGGGAAGCCATTCCCTGTCCCTTGTCCCAAGTCCTTCTCCACCTCTCCTGGAGCCCCTTTAGGCACTGGAAGGGACTCTGAGCTCTCCCTGGAGCCTTCCCAGAGATGTCAGAGCATTCTGGATGTTGTTTTCCTCCAGCTGATGCTGTGCTCAAGAGCTGGAACTGTGCAACACCAGGAAACTGGGCAGGGTGTCGTGAAAGCACAGCAGAATCCTTCATGGCTGGATTTTTTGCAAGGAACTTTTGTCTTTATTCTCCCTCCTAAAAGACACATTCAACACATCCCAAAACCCAGCTGCCTGATGCCCAAACACAGCCCTTGGCTCTTCAAAGCCCAGCCACAGACACAGAAATAAATTTATCAATTCCCATCTAATTTTATGTCATCGCATTAGATTTAACGGCCAATTCCTCACAGATTTTTCCCAGTGTGGAACTGATTTTTGACAGTCACATGAAGGCAGGCCCCAGGGGGGTCCCTGGTGCTGGCAGCAGCTCCTGTCCCAAGGGGTGTGCTCGTCCCAGACCTACCCTCTGGCTGTGGACGATGTTCTTGTGCTCGCGGGCCACGCGCGTCGCCCATTTCCGCGCCTCCTTGTTCAGGCTGTGCTCCTCGGTGGTTCCCGTCTCTGACTCCAGCTGTCGGCTCTGCAACACGCAACAAGGGATGAGCTGCGATGGCCCAGACCCTGCGCTGCCTCTGGGCTTGCCTACAGGGTAACTCTGTGCTACATTTATCAGCCTGGGGTCTTGTTTCTTATGAAACAAGGAAGGCGTGACAAGAACCTCCTGGTGAACTTTGGGATGGGACCAGGTTGTGGGAAGGCAACTCCAAAAGCCAAAAGTTCACAAGAATTCCATTTCCAAAGTAAACAGGCATTATAGGAAGCAAAGATCATGGAATCATGGAATGGTTTGGGATGGAAGGGACTTTAAAAGCCCACCCAGCCCCACTCCACACCACCTTCCACTGTCCCAAGATGCTCCAAGCCCTGTCCAACCTGGCCTTGGACACTTCCAGGGATGGAGCAGCCACAGCTTCCTTGGGCACCCTGTGCCAGGGCCCCACCACCCTCATGGGGAACAATTCCTTCCCAAAGATGAAAGGTTTAGTGCGACCAAGGAGCTCATTCTTTGTAAACTGTGATCAAACCACAAAGTCATCAAATATTTTAGTTCAGCACAGCAGTTTCTGTCCAAAAATGTTTGTGTCTGCAAAAGAGAGTCTGAACTTTCCAATCACATTTTTGATATTGTTCCATCTTATTCCTTTTGTTGTGTCAATGACAAAAAGTAAGATTGTCCCCCTCAGGAAGTTCCAACTAGAGCAAGATGAAATAGTTCTCTGCTGTCTACAGGCTGAACAGAACAGGAATATTCTCCAGCATGGAATTACTGAAATCATTCCCAATCTTTCCATCATTTCCATTTGTAACAGTCATAGAATCATCTTCCATCTCTGAAGATATCCAAAACCCACATGGATAGAGTCCTGGACAACCAGCTCTGGACCAGACAAACTCCAGAGATCCCTTCCAACCTCAACCAGTCCCTGTGGTTTCTTTTTCTGATCCAGTCACTGCAATCCACAACCCCCTACACTCCTTTTCACCACAAGTCCTGACATATTCCTGCCCAGCCTCTGAGATCAACCAAAAGAAATCCCTTATAAACTGACTCAAGAAGAGAGAATATGCACAGAGCTGTTGAAGTGTGAAAGAAATGCCCGTGTCACAAATGTCTCACTCTGTGTGGTTCAAATGACACCATTTTTCTTCATCAGGTGGAGTTTGAAACTAGAGAAAAAGCCCAGAAGGATGAAAAGGTTGTTTAGGCAGGAGAAATCCAAGGTTAGCCATCAGGAAAGGGTAAGAGAGCTGAAGGACATGGAATTATTTTCAGGGTAGCTGGGAAGCCTCCAGCTGTTGCAGAAGAAGAGATGCTGTTATCAGGTATTTTAGCAGGAAAAGTGGAATGATTTGTGCCAAGGAAGGATGAGAGTTTAATCATCTACACCAGCATTTGGCACAGACTGGGGTAAAACCAAGAGACACCAGGAGGCAAACTGAAGTCATTCTGAAAACAAGATTTTTCCTCATGGAAGGAACAAAAATGACTACCTTTGGTTGACAGTCTGTCAGGGGATATAATTGAAAAAAAGGCAAAATTGGTTCGGCTCATTACTTGTTCAGTGAAGTTCTTTGTCAAAACTGAACCTGGCCTTTATCCTGAGTGTCTGAAATGCCAGCCAGAGCTCTTCTCCAGGCACAGGAATTGTCAGGCAGGGTGTGGAGCAGCCCAGAAGAGGAAGAGGAGAGGTACAGGCACAGGGCCAGCCCTGGGATGATCAGGTAGGAAGGTGAAGCTTCAGGTGAGGATCTCTCCACCCATCCCCTCAATTTAATTAATAAACTGGCTTTTCTTTAATATGATTTAGAGAATCATATTAATTCACTACTGACTTCTTTAATTACCTCTGTTAAGCTACTCCATTGTAAACTTGAAGGAAACAACACATGGATTTATTTAGGCACATCCAATCCTTAAGGTAACATTTACCTCAGTTTTTCCCAGTTTATCACACAGCTTCTTCCACAGCTTCCACCTGAGCCTAAACCTGAGCAGAATCTTTGACATTCCCTGTTCCCCATCAAACATCTGAGAGTGAAAACAGCCCATAACATATTTTCAGTGTTCCCACTGCTCTTGCTCCTAACTCAACAGCTCATCTTCATATGGAAAGAATCCAGACTTTTCAGGCACTTGATAATCTTCTCCATTACCCCAAGTGTGATTTTGGGTTTTAGTCTATTTATAATCAGAAGCACTTGACCAGAAGAATGAATGTGGACTTCGTGGCTATTCTTTAAGGCCTCCTAAAAAATAAAGGAATTCTGTAGGATCAGACTTTTATTAGTTATTTATAAAGCAGCATTGCACCCAGGCAGACCTCATCCTTACTGAAAGTTCTAAAAATAAAACAAAAATAAAAATGTGGCAATGAAAAGCCTGAATTCTGTACCCTCAGGGAAAGACAGACTGGACAGGAACATCAAGAAAATGAAAACCATTAAATAGGTGAGAACAAAGGAGCTAAACCAGATTTATCTGCTGTGGACATTAAAGCCCAAATTGCAGGGAGGAACTGAAGGGTCTGATCCTGATTTACTCCATGAAGCTGAAGTGTTTTCAGGCCTGGAATGCCTCAATTTAACCTCTTCCAAAAAGAGAGGGAAACCAAACCCACTCTGGTGGCCAAGGAATGAAGGCAGAGCCAAAAAACCTGAGCTAAACATAGATGGACACCCTGCTGCTTCCTCAGGGCTTGGGTTACAACAAAAACAGTGTTTAGCGCTAAAAATTCGATCAGTAAACCAAACAGAAAGTTCTGGATGGCTCCAAGCAGCTAAAAAGCTCAGGGGCAGCGATGCTGCTTCTTAAATTAACAAAAGCATTCAGGCTGCAGCCAAATGTCACTTCTCCATTTTGGTCTGAAATGTTGCTGCAGGTGCAGGATTTGCCTCCCAACAGGCCAAACTCAGCCTGTATTCTTATTTATCTGGTTATATCCGGATGCAGATGGCACAGTACTGTCTTGAAAGCAAAAAAAAAAAATCAGCTCTTGAGCCTCAAAGTTCCTTCTTTTTGTGGCTGAAGCCTAAAAAAGTTCACTTCTGTCAAGGCAAAAAGCAGGGGACATTTATTGCATGCAAAGCACCGACAGAAAACACAGCTAAAAACCAGGCATTTCTTTTAAAGAGAGGTGAAAACAAGAAATTTCCATGCCAATGCTGCAGAGGAACACTCTGGGGAGGAGGAAGGAACACACATGACATTTTTCACACAACTCACTGCTAAACTCAGCAGTTCTGAGAAAATCGTGAGCCAGCTTTGGGGCTCCTTCCAGTCTCTTGTTGCTGAATTCATTTAATTTTAATTTAGCCAAGAGTGAGCTGGGGCTGACTCACATTTCAGTCAATTTCCAGCATTTCAAACTGGACACTCCTCATCTTTAAGACTTTTTTTGCATAAAGGGTTTTTTTTCCCCTCAGAGTAACAAAAAAGGACTTAAATCCACTATTATTATTATCACATATATGTTACAATAAAGCTAAATCCAAATCAACCTATTATTGCTGCCTTATAGAACCACATGCTGCTTTTTAAACCAACAAATTCATAATATATTATTAATACTAGACAATATTATATAAATCTAATAAATTGATGAGGGGGCTGCAGTAGGAAAGGGAACATCAGATCAGGCAGGGATGTTTGGGTTTGGTTTTTTTTGTTTTAGTTTTTTTGTTTGTTTCAGGTTTTTTTGTTTTTGTTTTGGAAGTTTAGAATCTTAAAAGTATTGACTTTTATTAAATATCACTGATCAACACAGCTTTGTTATTCCTAGTTTCTGTATTAAGAACTTCTGCTGCATACAAGAGATGGAAAGCACAACCCTTTTGTCAAAATTAATTTGAATCTTATTTATTTTTGAAGTTTTTTATTGTTCTCACTGAAATTAATCTTGAAATTAGAGTGCAGAGTATTTTTGTTCATTTACTTCTATTTTCACCCTCATAATTATCCTCATTTGCCTCAGCTCTCACAGCAGCTGCATTCCCAGCCAATTTTTCAAAAAAATCTATTAGAACTAGAAATATGGAAAAATTGCCCTCATTAGATAACCAAAGGCAAAAAAAAGACTTTCAAAATCAAGTTTGACCCAGAAAAATTGATTTTGTGAATATTTTCAATGCAATATAAACAAATTTGTACTTCTGAAAGGGCCACTTCTTTCAAGAAGAGCAACTTGTGCTCTCTGATTTTCATTGTTAGAAAATACTCAGAGCTTTGCTGCAATTTTGTTTCCTGACTGCTAAAGCCAAAGAATTCTGTGTGCTCTCTAAATTAAAATTAGGTGGTGCAAATTAAAATAAAATCCATTAGGTTAGGAGCCAATTTCAGCTCATTATACGTAGGAGAAAATCAGAAATGATCCTCACATTCAACCTAAGTTAAATCCCCAGTAGATCCAAAACTCTCCTTTTTCTTCAGTATCAATCTCAAATATAAATATCAGATCTCAGATCTTATTTTAAGCACAGATGGGGTGGGAGGGATTAAATAAAATCAGTTTTACACAGGCACAAGATGGGTCAAGTCACAGAAGGAAGGCAGAGCTTTGCCCACTCACACCCACTGATCATTTCTTTACCTGAATGGCTATAATTCTCCTCAAAAAGAACTCCTAATTCTGAATAAAATTAAATAATTACTTCCTTGTAAAATATATTTAGCCTCAAAAAGGTTATACTTAAAACCAGTCTGTTGCAGTATTAAAAGTTTGATCAAATTAAATAATAACTAAATTTCTTTTTTTTTTAGGTTTAGGTTCAAGAAAGTTATACTTAAACCTGGTCTGTTCTGGTATTAAATGTACAGACCATTGTAAATATAGAAATATGGGCCTTTTTAATGTAACTTATATAAAATTCCTTCACAGAAGATGCAGAGAAATTTCAGGATGTTCTTCTGAGAGTGAAGAGAAATTAATCTTTATTTTCTCAATCTACCCATAAAACAGCCAAGTTACGTGGGGGGAAACCGCAAAACTTTCCTCTGAACATCCTGAGGTGTTTTTGTGCAAATTGAGAGGGAAAAAACAAGATTATTTTCATGTCACGAAGCTGTGGGAGAAATCAGCTGGGTCACAGCTTTTCCTCACGGTCTCTGAGGAAACAGTGAATAAAAAACAGGAAAAAGACCCCAAAAATGAAATGTCAGCTTTCCAGGGCCCTTCTCCTCCCATTCCAGGGACACTTTTGTGTCACCTGCCTCCATTTCTCATGTGATAACCCTGGGATCAAGGAAAAAGCAGCTTTTCCAAGCAGGAAACAGAGAAATTTCCTTTCTCTTCTGCCAATTTCCTTTCTCTTCTGCCCCGTTCTCGTGGCTTATCTGTGAGCACAGGGCAGCGTTTTTCACACGCTGGATTTCTGTGGAATTCAGAAATATCCCTTCCCTCCTGGGCATGATGAAACTGGAGAATCACAGCAGCCTCTGTGCAAGGCCAAGATGTGCTGAGTGCATTTCCTTGGGAGGATAAAGGAATTTTAAAATATTCTTTTCCATTCTCTGCTTTGCTGGCCATAAATCCATGTTGGGAATTCTATTCTGGAGAGGATTAAAGCTTGGTAGGAACTGATCAATTGTTTCTTTCTGAGTATTTTGAAAACAAACCATTTCTTTAAGGGTAAGTGGTTTCTTTCAGGGATTTTTGGGAACACTTTCTTTTTTAAAAATAAGAATTTACGTTCATCAAAATGAACCAAGACAATGAAATAATCTAAGCAATTTAGTAACATGAACAACTGATTCAATTTAAGCTCAAACATTTTTTTTTTAGATAAAGGAAAATACCTCCTGATTGATGTAAAACATTTTGAAGTGGTTTTCTCTTGGTGGGCACTCAAAAGTATACATTTTGCCTAGAACAATTGGGATTTTTGGGATCAAAAATCCTGGAAGTTGACGGAAAATTGTCTCATTCCTTCCTTTCTTAAGAACAGACCCTTTTGCTCTGACTGTGCACATTGGGATCATTTTGGAAGCAAACTGGGCTGTCCCTGACTCAAGGATTGCACAGAAATCCTGGTAATAAAACAGAAGTCTGGGATGGACCATAGAAAAGTGGAATTTCCACCAGAATTCAGATCTCTCCATTCAGAACTCCATATCCATATTGTTTATAACATTCCTCCTGCCTACAGCCCTCACAACTCCATTCCAGTAATACTTAAATACTCTGAATTTTGAGCCCAGTCCCAGTGGATCAGCCTGAAGAGAGCCCACAACTTGCTCTTGGGAAAGGTTCATATTAAACTTTTGATGAGATGTATTTATGATTCTACTTTCCTTGGTGTGAAAATTATCATGCACAACTCACAGAAATTAAAAGCCAACTGAGAAACCTCTGCAAAACATCTAGAAACAGAACATGTGGCAAAAGAATGCTTGGTGATTGTTCTCATGCAGTTAAATGCTGCTCCATCAATTAGAAAACACCTAATTTCTGACCAATTCAAAAGCCTGAGCAAGAGCCTTCATTCTCTTGTACTTATTCATTAAAAATGGGATTGCCCAGGTAGAATGCTGTCAGCTGAGCAGAATTACATGGATCCTAAAGAAGTATAATTGAATTATTTTTGGGAAAATCAGTTACAGCCTAAGCAGCTAAGATTAAAAAGCTGCAGAGCATTGAGGAAATGCAGGAATTCTGCAGCCCCAGAGGGTTAACCAAGCAAAGGAGGAGGAACTGAGACATGAAGGACTCATTCATTGCTTCCCCAAAATTCCTGGAGTGAGGCAGCACCAGGAGCACACATGGACCCTGTGAGCCCACACAAGTGCCATGGCACAGAATCCTGGCATTCCTCTCACATTGGGGAGTTTAATGGGAGTGACTTCCAGCCCTCCTGGCCATGGGGATGAATCAGCAATGGGGCTGCATTTCACCAGTGCACACCCAGAGCCTGCAGCTCTCACATCTCTCCCGCTCACACAGGAGCAGCAACCAATTTCACACAGCACTGTCTTCAGCTGTGAAATTTTAATTCATGCCCCAGCAGATTAGAATATCAATTACAAACCCCCAAATTGATTAGAATATCAATTACAAAAGGAGAAGTGTGAAGCTGCCCCCCACTAATAACACCCTTAAATTGATTTTTCCTCCTTGAAGTCTCATTGTGAAAAAAGCCTTTTTTTTTTTTTACCTTTTCTGTTTTATACATAGAGATTGTGCATTCTGTTGCCACCTGTCCAGAGTGTAAATTCAGCATCCCACATGCACAGGGATAACACAGGGCTGACCAGAAACACCCCCAGGTACCTCTGCTATGGTCATTCTCATAGCACTGACAGGTGAGGGCTCAATCTCCACCAGCTGAACTGCATTAAAACTCTGGATGCAGGGAGTGCACAGGGATGAGAACACAGCAGCAAAGGTTAGACAGGCAGAGCAAAGACTCAGAAAGATTCTGCTCACTGTTATCAAGAACAACCTAAAATTTATCACAGAAGGGACCCATCAGCATTATCCAGTCTTGCACAGACACCCCAACAATCCCCCCCAAGAGCATTGTCCAAACATTTATTTATGGGAATAACTGAGTCCTTCTGGAATAAAAATCAAAATCAGAGTTTGTTAAAAGGGAAATACAAAGGAGAGCCATGTAGAAATGTCAGGGTGACAGGGAAAGTCACCCTTATGCAGGTCTTGATCTGAATCACTTGAATGCAGATCAGGACTGCCCAAGTCAGTTCAATAAAGAATTCAAGTCAGAAAAAGTTTATAAGCTTTAAAGATCCAAACTTATTTTAAACAGCTGTTTCTTAAAATACCATCAGTAATGTCAATGGGACATCAAGAATGCACTTTAATCAAGGTGCTGTTTGGAAATGCACTTACATACTCTGATTCACCCACTTTTAATGTCATTAATGATTGCTTTGGAAGCAACACAGAAACCAAGATAAGATTCTTGCATATTATTTTGGAATGCAGTGTTTTAACAGTATTATTTTTAGTAACACTCTCTACATGTATCTCTAAGTCTTCCTTGAGCAATTTAGGTGTGCAGGGACACTTTCTTTGGCTCAGTTGTAACCCAGTATTAGTGAAAATTATGAGAACCTCACCAGCAGGATAAAAAGGCAAGAAAATTTAGTAGGAATTAGGTTGAAAGCAGTGAAAGAGAGGACTGTTAGTCACAATCTGGAAGCCAAAAAAAGATTCTGCTCTTTTGTGGATGATATAGAGCCTACTTGATGCTTTTTTTACCATCACCCACCTCCTGCAACCAGGCCACTCTCCCTTTCTTTCCCAAAAATACCAGCACGAGGTTAAACCAGACTGGGATACCAGTGATTCTCTTCCCCATTTAGAACAATCTGCTTTAAAATAGAGCAGGAGCAAGTAAGTGCAGAGATTCACAGGGCTCTTACAGTGTCACTGTCACTGGGCTGGAACTGGAAAGGCTGAGGTTTGTGGAACACGGAGTTCTCCTGCAGGAACAGCTGGAGGTTGTAATCCCGCACCACCTGAGGAAAGAGAAAGGTTTATTTAGACTCCTTGTTTGGTGAACTGAAAAAGAGCTGGGGAGCAAAACCAGCACAGCTTCCAACTGAGATTAAACCTGCAGCGGAAGCTTGGGTGCACCAGCAGGGAACTGAGGACCTGAGTTGTTCAGAGGCACTGGCAGGACACACAGGGGGTGACAAGGACCTAAAATATCCCTGCCATTTACCTACAAAATAGAGGAAAAACACCAACTACTGAATAGGTTGTCACTGCCATAAATATTTTCCCCTCCTCTTATGGGTAATTTCCTGTGCACTGCTCTTTCTTGAGATGAAAAGTCTTAATTTGGCAGAAATTATTAATTGTGGGAGCTGAAAAGACTTATTTGGAATAATGCATCCAAAATCAGTGACAAACTTAATCTCTCTTTATTAAATTGCTTTCAGAGAAAACTCTCCAAGCTTGCATTTTGCTGAAGCAAAACTCCTTCAGCTCCCAAATTTGTTTAATGATACGTTTCAGGCAGCATGACACAGATCCCTAAACAAACCTCTTATGTCACAATTTACACAGATTTACAAAGAAATACCCAGTGATTGCAAGACGAAAAAATAGAATCACTGGTTGAAGAACTCTTACAAAGCATTCACTGCCTCAATTGATGAAAATGCATCAAAATTATATCAATTTATTACCAAACTGGGGGTTTACATGTACAAAAGAGATAACAAAGATGGTATTTATCCAGAAATAGCAGCATTGTGCATGACCAAGAACTCTGTGCTGCGTGGACAATGGGAAATAAAACTTGTTCTCTAATGCAGCAAAATGTTGATGCTTGTGTTGCTGAAATACTGAACTGTAAAAAATTAATCTCCAGTTAAAGAAAGTAAATAGTCCTCCAGGGCCAATAACACACTCATCTAAACCAGAAAAGTACATAATTACTGCTCCAATTTGAGCAGTTGAACATAAACACACTCAAATGGGGAGAAAACAGACAGGGATTTACATCACGAATTCCCAGAAACAGAAATTCAGAAAATACTAAAGAAGGAAACATCTGCAGCTTCAGAGGATGCTCAGCACTGATCTGGCATCAAAATAATTTAATTTAAGCAGCTATTCCATTGAATTGTCCTTTAGATCCATGTGAACACTGACCATAGCACACAACCCTGGGCCATGCCAAATATGTGGAGCTATTTTAACTTCAATTAGGAACACCCCCCCAAAATGAAGTTACTGAGGATGTGAAAACCTCCACAGATATTTTTATGTGCTTTCCCCACAGAAATCTGACTCCCAAGCAAATCAGTTCAAAGCAGAAAACTCATTTTTCCAACAGCACTCCTAGGAGATTTCTCCTCAAAGCCACAATAAATGGTTAAAACTGAAAACAACTTTATCAGAACAGGAGGTTTGGGAGGATGTGCAAGCCCAGCATATGAAATCCTGCATTTGCACAAAATATTGGACAATTGATAAAAAAGAGAATAAAAAGACTCCAAAGCAACACTGTATCCTTGAGATTAAGCTGCCACTTTTCCAAATAGATTTCCTGTTATTCAGTAATTAAATCAATGTTCTTACATGGTTTCTTTCTGAAGTCAATGTCAATTGACAGCTTACAACAGACCTGAAATCAAACATTAAATATACCCCATATGCAGAAACAAGGCACAGGTGGAGATGTGCATCAAGGGAATTATTTGCCCTCTTATCAGGAACCTCACAGAAATGTTACTCAAAACAGCAAATGGAAGTTTAGAAAATATTCCAAAGAAAATCAGATTTTTTTTTCCAAAAGAGAGGTGCAAGAAGTACAAGTCTTGAGTAAGACTGCTCAAGTGAAAAGGAACTTAAATTGCATTTTGATACAATCACAGCCCCAGACTGGTTTGGGTGGGAAAGGACCTATAAAATCATCTCATTCCATCCCCTCTCATGGGCACCAGGGACATCTTCCCCTGTCCCAGGCTGCTCCAAGCCCTGTCCAAGCTGGCCTGGGACACTCCCAGGGATCCAGGGGCAGCCACAGCTGCTCTGGGCACCCTGTGCCAGGGCTGCCCACCCTCACAGGGAACAATTCCTTCCCAATAGCCCATCTATCCCTGCCCCCCCTTGGGGTCAGTGTTCCCATTCCAGTGTCAGAGGAATGACAATGACCACCCTGACCCAGGAGTAATAAAATCTCCAAAGCTCCAACCAACAATGATAAAACTATCAAAAACCTCATTTTATACATAAAATCTGATTTTTAGCTGTGTCCCTCAATCTGCATCACATGATGTGACAGCCAGCCCTGCCCATCCAAGGAGCCATCCCTGGCACCTGTGGGAAGCAACTTGTGTCTTCCTAAAGCAAATACAATTTAATTCCATCCTGCAAACAGAAATGGAGCTCAGATGGAAGAGCAAAAATATTCCTCCCAATGACCTGAAGTGTCTCTTCTAAGCAGATCCTGGCAAGCTTGTACTGCAAACTAACAAAGAACAGGTGAAGCATTCAAAACCCCCAATAAATATTTAAAACCTTTGCTTTGATGACAGGTTTATTCTAAATTGCTACAAATTTATTACATGTTTAACAACTCAAACTGCTTTTGAAAGACACGGATGGGTTTTGGTGGAGAGAAAATGTTTTTTTCTGGTTCTTTTTTTCTGTGGCTGATTACTGCAACCTGTTATGGAAAGAAAGGATGAGCAAAGCCTGTGGAAAAATCCACCAGTCAATATATTCAGAGAAAAGCACATATTTTCAGTAGCAAAGCAACACAAATTTTTCTTCTCCACATTCCTGAAGTACAAGGAGAGAAGCAAATGGAGTTGTAGAAACCGGTTGTAAAAGCCCTGTTGAGACCTGCCAGCTGGATTTACACTTCTGTCCCTTCTCCAGGCATTGTGCCCATGGAATAAAACAAAAACACAGCTCACACACACAGCCTGACTTGGTGGTTGTGTAAAATCAGCCAGACCTGGAGCTCTCTGAAGCGCCCCGACCTCAGCACACACAAATATCTGAGGAAAGGATTCCTGCTCCAAGGAAATGTTTGGATATGGCAGCTTAGAATTGGATCAAAGTCCCAACCAGGCAGCTCTCAGAGTATTCTGAACACAAAGGATCTGATACAACAGTGAAAAATTAATTATGCAGACATTATACAGAAGGCTGTTTAGCTGAAAGATTCCAAGCCAGCATTTCTGGGGAAGGTATTTGAAGCAGACCTGAATAATACACCCCAAGGTAAATTATTGAAAGTCCTTCTATAACTGAAGAGAAAATGGTGTTTTGATTATTTTTACAGTTGCTGCCAAATAAATTCAAAGCTGAAGGTGAAGCCCATTTTTCATGCCCTCCCTTTAGATCTCTGAAGGTGTGAGATCACTTGCTTGGAGGTGAATGAGGAATGTGTTAAATAAGCTTTTGCTCCAGATCTCTGTGTGAATGAGCTCTGTTTCTGGGTGGGTGGGTAAGGGAAACGTAAAAAGGAATATTATGACTGCACCAAAGCAGCTTTTTCTGAACTCAATGGCAATTTTTTTTTCCCTTCTTTTAGCCCAGCAGATGAATTATTTAAGTATCAAAATCACCCTGGAAGCGATCACGCCTCTCTCAGTCTGGCAGCTCGACAAAGCAAACAAACCACGTCTACAACAGGGCTCTAATTTGTTTGCTGTGTTTGCCACTCTTAATTCCAGGGAGAAAACAGCCTAATAGCTTGGATTTTAGGTTGACAGACAATTATTAAGGAATGATCCAAGCAGTTTCCTGGGGCTTTGCTCCAGATTACACCCTGCAGAACCCTCAGCTGCAATTTCCCCTCCCAAACGTGCAGAGTGAGGAGAGCAGAGCATCTCCGGATGAAAATACACTCAGGGAAAGGCAGTTTGTGTGCTGGAGGAAAAATTCTCCCCAAGAAAACTGTCTGGTGCCTTTTAACTTAACACCAATCAGGAGTAACAAAAAATAACAAGCATTCAGTTTTGTCATGATTTTGGAAGCAAATCTCAGGCCTGGGGATTTGTCCATACTGCAAGGATTCAGTTACAAAGCATCATTCAGTTCAAACTTACCCTGCTGGAAGTCTCCAGTAGAAACTGGAATGTGTTTTGTACAGCTTGGCATGTCTCTAGTTCAGTCCTGCTGAATGCCATTAAATAATCCTTAAGGTGATCATATATATTTCCATCAAGAGCCTGCACAAGGGAAAGAAATAAAAAAAAAATCAGGAAAAGCAGGAAATAACTCTGTATACAATTTATCACCCTGGAACTTGCAAGACGCTCACACCATTTTTTAAGCAGATTTACACCTGTGAGGAGTGGAAAGAAAGAGAAGGGCAAGAAGTACAGGTCTTGAGTAAGACTGCTCAAGTGGAAAGGAACTTAAATTGCATTTTGATACAATCACAGCCCCAGACTGGTTTGGGTGGGAAGGCCCCTAGAAAATCCCTCACTCCTGGCAGGAGGAGTGACAGTGCTGAGCTCCATTAGATGGCAGCACAAAGCACTGCAACAACATCCCAGCATCTCCATCCAGCTGTTCCCAGGGGCAGAGCAGCTCTGGAGCAGTGAAAATGCTCAGGGAGATGTCACTGAGGGCAAAAAGACACCCAGAACTGCCAGGCCACGGGTGCTGCCAACCAGAGTACTGCTCAGGGAGTGGTGCCAGGACAGTCAATATCTGGATGGGACACACCCCCAGCTGTTTTGGGCACCAAGATACAAAATAAGGAACACAAATGTATCCCAAACGTAGCAGTGACAGCAAAGTTCAAACCTCAAAGCTCTGTTGTGAGCAGAGCTGTAAAATCAAATCACACAGGGCAGGCGACACAAGTTCTGTGTTAAATATGACTTTGCAAAGAACTGACAATGTCATTTAAATAGTTAACTCAGGATGTATTTAAATGTATGTGATGTAGATTTTTAGATAGGTTATTTCACAGATATCCATTTAAACAGTGTATTCATGGAAACTCCATTCCATTCCAACACACTTCTCTAGAAAATTGGATTTGATTATTTAAATAATTTTGCGAATTTGAGTGGGGGGAAAGAGTGAAATTGTGCAGGACTTAAGGAATGGTTTCTGCCCCTGAAAAATCAAACCAATGTTTAAGGTGAGGTGAAGAGACACAATGAATCAGACACAAATCCTGGAAGTGTTGGACAGAGCTTGGAGCAGCCTGGGATAGTGGAAGGTGTTCCTGCCCATCACAGGGGTGGAACTGGATGAGCTTTTAGGTGCCTTCCAACCCAAACCATCGCATGGTTTTATGAAATCCCTCAGAATTTAGGAAGAACAGAAGAGATCATCCTTCTGCAAAGCTTTCCCAGCAGCACGTGGTCACCTTCACAGAGGGATGCTTTGAGGACATAATCAAATTGTAGGACTGGAATTCTCACATCCAAACTCTGATATCCCAAATCCACTTCACACTACACACTTCATCCTGCCCCTTCCAAGTGTAAAGGAATTTTTAGCAGGTGCAGATTGTTTCCTCCAGCCTTACACATTAAACCTGCCTCAAACTCGGCAGTTCTGTGGCCATCAGGAAGCCATTATGGCAAACCAGTGGCAAACTGGGAATTCCTTCCAAGCCCCCACACTGCAGCTGGGTCACTCAGAGGTTCATTCAGGCTGGGATTGAGGGGTCAGCAGCCAGGGCAGCTCCTGGAGGCCCTGCCCCAGGAAGGACTTCCCAGTATGGCTGGGAAAGAGCTACAGGATAACTGCTCCAGCCTCCTGCCACTGGTGTCAGCTCCACCAAACACTGTTATGTAGAATTTTTAAAAATTCTTATTTCAAGAGTTATGTAATACCAGCTTAGAGCCAATTGAGGAAAGCATCAGGAAATTCCCAGCAGCAAATGCACAGAAAGCAGACAGCCACACACAGACACAGGTTCAGTTCTTGCCTGTGCTGCTGGGGGCACAGCTCTGCTGGGATTCACAGGATTTGAACATTCCCTGTGGTTTTAGCCCTGAAGGAACACCTGAGTGCCAGAGTCACCACCCCATTCCAAGGGCACTCATTTCACATCCAGTACAGGCAGCCCCAACAGCAGCTCAGCCCTGTGCTCACAGAGAATACAAATGATGGGTGAAATTGCCAAGCCTGCCTGTGCTCTCCCTGGGGGACCATGGGGAGCCTGAAACTCCCCCAAAAGAGAACTGTCAACTTTTATCTGTTCCTAAAGCTTTTCTGCTCAAACACCAGGGCTGGAGTGCAACTCTGCTAAGAAATGTAAAGAAATAATTTCAATTTGGCAAAGCAATTCTAAGTGCTCAGTTTGCAAAGCAGCTGTGATTCTTTTCATCCCACGATGCCATAAAAGAGAATTTCACAGCTCCATATCAAACCCAAATGTTGTTTTTACGTCAACCCCCACACGAAGGGCTCGTGTCATTACATTTCAGTCTTAAACACTGAGCTCTGCCTTAGGTTTTGACACTCTGGGTGCTCTGCAGAGCCAGTGGAGAGAAGTTGGTACTTGTGTGTTGTGATTGATCCCTCTCCAAGATAGATGGCTAAAATAGGTCAGCTGAAAGGCAGGATGCCAAGGGCCTATTGCTCTTCACTGACCGTAAATAGTGCCCCCACAATCAGCTCACACAGCCCAGCCCCACACGTGTTCATTCCCTCCAATTATCATCCACACGGCACTGGGCATTAATTCATGTCCAGCTGCAGCCTGCACTTCAAGGAATAGTAAAAAAAAAGAAAAAAAAAAGAGGGAGAAATATCAACTTCGTTATTTCCCCCCTCCTCCTGCATCTCTGCTGAGATGGCAGAAACCCCCACAGTGTGATATAAAAAATAAAGGTATTTAAGAAAGGACATCAGAGCAAAGTGTGGCAAAACATTAGGCAGCACATGGGTCTGTCAGCATGTGAGAACTGCATTACAGCCTGGCTCCTTTCATTAATTAAAAGCAGTTTCAATATGATGAAGTTCTTAAATACCGATGAGAGCTGCCAGAACTGAAGTTCTGAAAGTCACTGCAATATCACACAGGCAGGGCTGAGAAAGCAGCCTCAACACAAGCTAAAAAGCACAGAAAAGGTGACATCCCATCAGCCACAGCATCAGAGAGCTGGCTGGTTCCAGACTTGCAATAATAACGGATTTATCCTTTCTGTAAAATGGTAATTATTACGTCGAGCTGGATGTGTTCATATGAAAACAAAAGACTTGACTTGCTGAACTGTAGGATATAAATTAACATTCACGTGAGGCTTTATCAGCCGAAACTCATTCACTTACAAACACTCTGACCCAAACCACTGAACATCACAGGGTTTGAAAGGAAAAGTCTTTTCAAAATTTCTCATCACACAATTTGAAGGGGAAACTGGGGAAAAAAAAAAGAAAATCAAAAAACCCAACACCCATTATTCCTCTACAATGGCTTTTGTTCTCTTTCTGACTCTCCAGAGAGCACTAAATCACTTACTGTATTACAATCCCACTGAAAAACCTGTCTTTTTGTCAACTTCAAAAGGAAATCAAAGGTTTTTAAAAAAAAAAAACAAATCTGGCATCAAACCCAAGATAATACGAAGTTAAGTAGCACAAAATTACAATTTCCAAGGATAGAAAAAAGTCACTGTTTTTTTCAGAAATCATTTCTTTACAGCAGAATTGCCATACTGAAGGTACAGAACTACTTCCCCTGTGTCCAAGCTGGAGAAGATAAAAGCTGGAATTAGGGCTGAGAAGAGCTGAAGCTGTTAATAAACACAATGGACACACAACCAAATTAAAGCCTATTTTTAGAACAAATCCTATATATTAACTCAAACCCATAAAATTATATACAGAGGGAATGGGACTAGAACACTGTTCTGATTTCAACATCCAAGTTTCATGTGTAACTTTGAGAGATTTTCCCTGAAACAAAACTTCAGTCCCAGTTCAGATCATTTTCAGGAGATGCTTTTTGTTTCAAGAGATGATACCAAACATTTTGGGAATTTAGCTTTAATCATTCTACATTCTATGAAAATTCCCTCAAAAGCAAATATGTAAATGAAAGTATTTTAGCTATTATTAGGACATTTGGTTGCCTTTGGGAGGTTGTTACTCATTTAAAATAACATACAATATAGAACAGACCCTGTGTAGAATTTTCATCTTCATTTCTGTGACTGACGTTGGTCTCTTCACTAAAACATTTACAGGTCTCAGCCACATTCCACTTATAAATTACCATTTCAGTATCTTGGAGAAGACAGAAAACAAGCTGAACTACTCTGTATTTTTTATTGCAAAAGCAAACAGAAATTAAAAATGGAAATTTTCTGCCCAACACAACACAGAGCAGAGTTATGTGAAGCCACCAAGGTGAGTTTTCCCTGTTGTCCCATTTATTTCTGAAAGATTCCTGGTATTCTGTTCCTGTTTGTCTTGCACAGAAACTCCTAAAACCTGTGCTGAAGCTCTGGGTAATAATTTTATAGTTTAAATCCAGGTGTTCAAACTAAACCTCTCATTTAACCACCAGGCACCAAAACCAGTGCTAGACTAAAAACCCTCAATTACAGGCACACTTGTAAAGCCATGTGGGTTTCACTGACTAATTCACACCAGTCTCATCTGAATCACCGCTGCTAGAAACAATTTGATATTTGCAAACACACATTTATGTTTTTATGCATTTTAAACTCTCTCACCCCACGCTTGTGACAAGAACCATCATCCTCGAACTAGGGGTGGAATGGGATTATCTTTAACGTTCCTTGCAACTCAAACCATCCTATGGCTCTGTGAGCTTAAGTTTTCATTTCAAAACACCCATTCTTCCCTGAGCTGATGCCACCCAGCAGTTTTTGAGGGCTGATTTTGCCAATGAAATCCTTGGCAAAGGCTCCCCGAGCTGCCACCGCTGGGTCGGAAACAATAGAACTGATGTGGAAGGCAAGGAATTTCCTCACATGGGTGGAGGGAACAGCACAAAATTAGAGCTGACCCTCCCCTGTCTGGGCTGCAGCCTGAAAACTGAAAGATAAGGGGAAGAAATGAGCTGAACAAAAATCATTGTGTCTGTGGAGTGGTAACTTCTCTGTGGACTCAATGGGATTGCATCCTGGTAATGTGAGTTGTTTTCCTGTTCAGCCCCCAAATCAAAAGGGAGATCTGTATCATAGATTCCACTCTCTATTTTATATTTATATTAATTTTGTATGTGAATATATTTATATTAAAAATGAAAATTAAATTCTTTTACCACCCTACTCTCATTTGCATTAAGCCCCTTGTTTTATCTATCCCCGATCTGCTTTGCTTTGAAAACCACTTGGAATCCATTAAGAACAGGGACTTGAATTCTCACCCTTTATTTTCTGTAATATTACTCAAAACTTTTCCTTACTTAAAATTAAAAGCCCAACAATCTGAATTGCAGAACAAACATACCAAGTGAAGCTTTTTGAGTGCTTGTGCTTGAAACCCCTGCCTCCAATCCACTAAATAAACAGAGTGATCTCACCGATGGCATAGTCTGGGAATTTTCAGCTGAATGACTGCGGTACATGACACTCCACTGAGGGTTTTCATTTTTATGTGTCAGAAAAGATAAAATTAATATTAAAAGGAAAGGTTGGGGTACAGAAAATAATAATTGCTCAACAGGTATTATTAGAATTAACTTAGAATTAAGTTGGAATTAAGGCATCAACTTCAATCTTTTCTAGGGGGAGAAGACTCTGTATTTTAGCCCAAACACAGCAACAAATCTCCTTTTATCTGACAGTGAAGGATAAAGCATTTTAAAAACTCATCTGAAACTCAGAACAAAGTCAAGAGCCCGGATCAGCTGGATTTGCCACACTCAGCACTATCCAGAGCCGTGAAATGGAACAGCACTTCCCAAGGACGGGAGGAGAAGGAGGAAGGAAGGTCAGCAGAACCCATCCTTTCTGGGTAACAGCTCCATTCCACAATCATTTTCCTTTAAAAATGCTGATTCCTGGCATCAATTTCTCCTAATATACAAGAAAAGCTGCTTATTTTTCCTTTTTAACTCTTCCATCCCTGCTGCATTTGTCTCTGCTAAAATCCCTTCCTCTCCAGCAAGATCCTCCCAATGCAGAAGTAAATCAGGGCTGTGTTTGTCAACAAAAAACAACATTTATGTCTGAATTACCAACAAAGCCCAGCCCAAAGCCCCAGCAGGGTCCCTGGAGCAACTGGAGCTGCTGGCATCAAGCTCCAGCAGGATCCTGCAGGAACAACTGCACCCTGTCAATGCCCATCAGGGATTTCAGGGCTGCAGCCTGACTTCCAAATGACAGGAAGCTGCTGCCCAGCCTGTCCTTTGCAGGCTCCTTCTTAGGGAAAAAATCCTGGTTTTCTGCTGAGTTGTGCAAGTGGAGAAAGCTGCTAAGGAAATCTGAGGGCAAATCCCAACTCTCTTCCCCAGATCAAGAGTGAGTGCTGGACTTCCTCAGCCTGCAGAGAGAACCTAAGTTTTAGCTTTGTAAAATCAGGACTTCAGGTTAACAAATTGCATCCAAAGCAATGCAGGGCTAATCTAAGGCTGTAAAATTATCTGTATCTCAGGATAACCTTACACATCCAAAGGCTGTATTGAAAAGTCTGCCTTAGTGAGGTCCAGATGCAACTCACTCTTGAAGTATCACTACCTAGTTCTGCCTGGAAATATCTGAAATCCAGTGCCTGGAGCACTGCATCCAAATCCAGTCTCTTTAGCACAGGAAAGACATGGAGCTGTTACAGCAGGCCCAGAGGATGCCAACAGGTCTGAGTGAAGAAGAGTTTAAGAGTCTCCACTAAAATATCCTCTCTGGCTTCTGCTCCTTGTTGAACTTCCACAGAAAGCGATTTTAAGGAATTTTTATAACTGTGTCACTGTCCTGTTGCGGTCAGGCTAATTAATTTCTCCTGTTTCTTTCCACATCCTGCTATCCTGGAGTGCATTTGCGCAAACCACCTCTCAACAAGGGAGCACAAGATATTCCAGCTGAAGAGCAGAGATACATGAAAACCTGGGAATAAAACCAGCACACCAAGAGGTAGGAAGAGAATATGATGACAGGAACAGAAAGTGCCTCTTTAACTCGACAAGGTTTGATGAAACTCGGAGTTCCCTCTTCTCCCACACCCTGCAGGAGCTCTCACCACGCAGACAGGGGAACAATGGACACTGGGAGACCACAAGAGCCCCAAGTTCCTTTCAGCTGGGTGCCCATGAACACACTCTGCACTTTCCCTTACCCCAGAGCTTTGTGTTTTCTGCTGTCAGGAGTTTGGGGCTTGTTTGCAAGTTCTTTGTTTGCTCTCATTAGTCACTTGATGATTGTTCTGCACATCATTTTGTTCCTTTACAATCTCACCAGGGTCATTGTTTTTACTGACAAAACCTTTGTTGTTGGGGAGCTGCAGCCTCCTCTGAGCACACAAAAATATGGAACAGCCACCAACAGATGCCTGTCACCCTCCCCCAGTGCTGGAAAAACGTCCCTTTAGAACAAGAATAAGCAAAATTATTGATAATAACAAGATTTGCCTCCATCATCTCATGGCAGTGCCCTGCAGTTGTCACATTTTATGATGAGGGTCTGGTAGGTGAACATAGACATGGAAGAAAATGTCCTTTATAATTCCTTTAATTGCCTCAAGGCTGACAGCAGTGAGAGTTACCTGGTGGAGACAGCACTAAATTAACACTCCAGGGTTAAAGGAGAACTCCACTGAAATCAGTGAGAACACCCTGATGTGAGACTGCCACAAGCATGGAAAACCAGATCTTCCAATTCTACCATGTAAGGCTTAAAAAACCCTGGAAGATCAAAACAGATTCTAGGAATATCTAGAAATACATTCCCCAAACGTATCTCCCAAGACTTCTTGGACCTAGTTTGCTTTTTTCCTGCACAGCTCTGGAATAAATCCCAGGGGAATTCCACTTTTGACAGGATGAATTTTTAATAAACTGCATCTGCTTTTGTACTTCCTCATTCTTGGAGGGGAAAAAAAAAGTTCTGGCTCAAATCCAACATTTAGAAGACAACTTTGTGGCAGAGCTGTCACCATGATGATATCTTTGCATCTGGAGAGTACAGAGTACTCTACAGTGCTCATGCCAGTAATAATTGGCTCCCTTCATGTGGAAAAATGCGCATTTCAATCCTTCAGCACTTTGACACCATTTCTGCTCCTCAAGGATTCCTCTGCTGACCACAAGACCATCGTCATCATCACAAAATGTCTGAGGAACAGCAGAGGGGTGTGTGCTCTGTCTGGAAGTTTTAGTTCTTCTTACCCAAAAATAAATCATTTTGCTGCTCAGCTCAACAAATACTTGGATATTTCAATATGATTTGGAAGGTAAGTTAAAGAAATGCACTTTGTTTGGGAACAAGCCAGAGCTGATTATTTTTACCTCCTACAAAACCAAATCTCACACACAGAACCAGCCCTGGGAATTCTTCCTTACAGAATTCCAGATTTACCAGGAGGTCTCCATAGGAACTCGCATGGTACAGGAGAACCATCCCTGACTCAGACACAAGCTTGGATAAACCCAAATCTTTTCTATATTACAACAACACAAGCTAAGGGAGAGAAGCCTTAAACTGACAGAGATGTGCAGATGAAAACGCATTTCACAATAAATCCCAAGGTTTCTTAATAAATATTTTCCTTAAAATATTTTCTTTAAGCTATTTTCTTAATATGTTCTTTAAAAAATTAAGAAACAAGCATTTGCTTAAAACTACTCCCCTGCAAGACAAAATGTATTAAAAAGCAGTAAAAAAAAATTTAAAAAATCAGATATTGAGCATAAACATGCCTCAGGAGTTAGTGTTTACTCTTTTACACTCTTGCAGTTTTTTAACCACTTATTGTGCTGGATTTAGGTTTTAATTCAGCTGATTCAATCTCTGTATTACCATTTTCATTTACTTCTTCAGATAAATCTCTTCAACAAAACCTTTTCTGCCCCAGCACAGGCTGTTGTTCCCAACTGCTCCTTGGATTTATCACTTCCATCTGCTTTTTCTCTATGTGGGTTTCAAGTCACCTGCATTCAGTGAACAAGGCATTCAAAAGCTGCTCACAGAGCAGGTTCAGGGATGGAAATGTCCCAATATTAAAATTCCAATAATTTAATATATTCCCAAGCCTCTGAGGTTCTTATCATGCCGAAGAAATACAACCTGCAGCTTGATGTGGTCCTGCAAATGTAACACTGCTCTCTCTCACCCAGAACACGAGTGGTCTTGCAAAGATATTCAGAATATTCAGGCATTTTCCAACTCAAAATACAAATGCAATTAAATTTTATGCTAATATAGGAGACAATTCAGCAATATGAAAAGGGCAGAGTGCATCTCACACAGGGACCCCACCCTCCTGAACAGGCACCCTACAAAAGGGACACTCTGCCAGTCACACTAAAATGCAAGGACCAAACCCAACAAAACCATTTCTAGGAATTTTTGTGATCTGCACAAATGTGCTCTTCTAAGGAAAATGGCCCAGAGTCACAGCACTGTGATTATTTGCAGTAATTATGGAATCACAGAACAATGACAGCATTTATGTCCCACAATGAAGGAAAAAACATGGTGGGGGTAATGCCAAAGGTATGGCAGCTGCAGTGCAGCAGGAAGATTAATCCTGGGTTCCCAAACCGCACTTGGGAATTCTGGGTGCCAATTATGCTTTATTACTTCTAGGAGTCCATTCTCAATTATCTCCAGGGGAATCCCACTAACAATTTAAGCCTGCACTCCTTGTAAGCACCAGTGGGTGAGGACAAAGATAATTTGAGCCTGAAGTCCATAATTAAAAATATTGTGGAAGGTTTTTCCCTTTCACAAACAGATTGCCCCCACCCCCATCTCAAAGCCTGGCACAGAATCCCCATTCCAAGCAGTATTCCTGAAAAAGGATTGATGGCATCACCAGTTGTGCCATTTTCTCCAGAAGCTGAGAGGATTTTCTCATTTCCTACTGTTTGACAGGACAGTGATGGGTAACAAAAATCAACAGAAAAACGAACAAAAATGGGATCTAGTTCTGTTAATCTTTTAATTAAATCACTTCTGAAGTGTGGCCTGATTGGGAATACCTAAATATACTTTGGTCTCCTGACAGTATTTGTTGAACATAACTGCATTAAAGTTAAGCTCCTTTTCAAACTTACTTCAGCCCTGTAGGATTAATACTCAAACCTTTTTAAAAACTCCTTAATTTCACAGTGCCACTGCTCAGAGGCCCTCCTGACTCTGTGTGGGCAGAGCAGAGCAGGAGACTGAAATCCCACAGGAAGAGACATCCCAAGGATCTGGCAGGGCTGGGATTTCTTTGATACAAGGCTGTCTCCAGTGCTTAGTCTTTGCTATTAAATAAATTGAGCCTTTCAGCAAAGTTAATTCACTGAATGCTCCAATATCCCCTTTTAAATCAGAAATGGGGCTCCCAGGCCCAGCTAGAGAGAAGGGTCTGTGCTCAGTGGCAATGCTGAGACACAGAATCCAGGGATCTGGACCTGAAGTCACATATGAATATCATAAAAATACACTAAAATACTCCAGCTGAAGGAACTGAGACTGAATCCAACTGGACGAGCTGCACAGTGAGAAGAGCAAAGCCTGACAGAAGTGGATCAGCTATCAAAAAACATTGAATTATTTGGTTATACAGAGAGCCACAAATATCTGTGAACATTTCACGTAGAAAAAAAGGTACCTCTCAGATTTGCCATCTTCTTTTTAGGTACTTTTTTCTTGGAATTCTGTGTTTTTGAAAATTATCCTTTAGTAAACTGAATTCTCATCTGTTAAATTATTATATATACAATATATATAAATCTAGTATAGTAAACACTGTACAATTTTATTATTTGGAGCAGTTTAACATTTTGATTTCTAATACTCTTGAGCTTGAATTAGAAACCCGATTTTTAACTATCTCCATGTACCTGATTTAACATTCCAGTCAAAAGAAGCTTATCCCCAGGGAAATTCAGGCACCTAAATCCCAGAATATTGTCATGATTTCTCCTAACAATTTTTTTTTTCATTTTCATTTTGAATCATTTTCAGCTCCCCATGACTTTTATGTGAGATTAAAAGCCTTGAACTCAAGCACTGAAACTTTCCCTAAGTTTTAAAAATTCCATGAGGATTTTTAAGAAGGTCCTCATGGAAGGAGGTGCTGGAAGGTGCTGCTGGATGCCCTGGACAATGCTGGTGCCACGAGGAAAGTGCATGGAAAAGGTTCTTCCCATTATGCATGAGCAACACTGGGAATACCAGAGAGATTAATTCCTTTAATTAGCATTCCTATCCTAGACGCAATTACCTTAGGGCTTTGATAATTTGTAAAAGATGATAAAATAATATCCTCCTTCAGCTGGATGACACCATTCCACAAGTCAGCCATCAGGAATTAGGGATTTAAGGAAGCCACTGGTAGGGAATGATTGCTTCCCTCCACACCAAGGGGGTCTAGCCTGGCTGCAAAGCTTTTTAAGCAGAGATGACAACTTGAACAGATGGGAATTTTATTTTTGGGGATCAGACCTGCAGGTAGGGAGACAAACCACACTGGAGCATTCCCACTCCTCCTCCTCCTCTTTGCATGACTGAGCTTCTGGACCAGCTTTACAATCCATTATCTCCTTAGCAATTTGTAAAATCTAAATAGGAATTTTCAGCTGCAGGGAGGGATTCCAAGGCAAGAAGGTTTTCTAAAGACTGTGCAAAAACCAGAGCTCAAGCAGCTCTTGTCCATACAGAGAATGAGCAGCTCCTCACCTCCAGCCTTCCCAAAACACCTGCATGGACTCCAAACAGAGCAGAGCTTTGGAAGCAGAAAGAATCAAGAATCCCTCAAAATTTGACAGCTGGGCCCCATGAAACCCTCAAAGATCTGTGAAAACTCTGCCCAGGTTTGCCTCCCTCTTAGCAAGACAGCTGTAGATTAAAAACCATTTTACCATTTTCCCCATAACGTTTTCAGGGATTTAATTAAACTTCAAATTCAGTGTGACATTTTCCATCTCACACTTATTGGCCTTGTGCTATTTTGGGCCTCATCTCCTTGTTATAGTTCTGCTGCTGCTTTCATCAGTGAAGTCGCTCAGAAATGTTTTGTCCTGCCACTGATGACAGAAGATGAGTCACAGAATCACAGGATGGGTTGGTGGGAAGAGACCTTAAAATCATCTCATCCCACCCCTGCCATGGCAGGGACACCTTCCCCTGTCCCAGGCTGCTCCAAGCCCTGTCCAGCCTGGCCTTGGATATTCCAGGGATCCGGGGCAGCCACAGCTGCTCTGGGAATCTGTGCCAGGGCTTCATCAGTCAGCCTCACAGGGAACAATTCCTGCCCAATATCCCATCCATGCCTGCCCTCTGGCAGTGGGAGCCATTCCCTGTGTCCTGTCCCTCCATCCCTTGTCCCCAGTCACTCTCAGCTCTCCTGGAGCCTCTTTAGGCAATGGAAGGGGCTCTGAGCTCTCCACATTTTCAGTAACTTTTATGGTTTAATATCCCATTTAACAAGACAAAACCTGTGCACACGCACTCAATTTTAAGAATAATCAATGAGGTTTTCCCCTGGTTTCAATGGAAACACATCCATTCCAGGTAACTCACTGAAACATTGGGTTGTTAAGAGTAACAGCAGAAAAAGACCCCAAAACACTGAGGAAAAAAGTAACTTTTCCCTGCTCCTTCAGTTCTTCCAGTGGACTTGCTAAAAACAAAGCCCTCAAGCAAACAAAACCCTGAGAAGGGTTTGTCTGGGATGCTTTTCTCCACGAACCCTAAAGCAGGAATGCTGCATGCCCCACCTGCCTCCCAAATGGAGCAGCCCAGGTGCTTCCTGAGCTCCAAGGCTGCTCTCTGGCACAGGGAGTATTTTGGGAACTGCTCTCATTGTGTTACAGCATGGCTTTGAAACAAGATGGCAGTTTCATTTCCTGCTCACAATGAGAGGGTTTATGACAGCTGACCAAAATATCTCGAAGCCCCATTCAAATCCTAAACAGTTTCTGCATAAAATCTTTAAATAAAGAAACAAACAAACAAACAAAAAGGGTCTTAGGTTTTTTGCCACCTTCTTCAACCAGATTTCTCCCAGATTCCTTTCAGGTAACTCCTTCCCAATCCTAATCCTTATACTGCTTTCCTGCTGCCTTCTTTCCAGCAGGGGTTTTGATTTTTTTTTTTTTTTTCTTTTTGGCTTTGCAGGCATTTTCCTTGTTTTACATTCAGCTTAAATCCCTGATTTCATCCCCGACCATTCTCCCTCTCTGCCCCTGCTCAGAGCCTTGCAGGGCCTGAAGGGGCTCCAGGAGAGCTGGAGAGGGACTGGGGACAAGGCCTGGAGGGACAGGACACAGGGAATGCCTTTCTTTCATAAGCATCTGTAAAATCACACTTCTCTTTCACAATCAACCCTTTTCTTATTTCTGTGAAAACACCAAAGGAAACCTCACTGAAAAGTCAATCATATTATCAAGAAATAATTTATTTCACCATGAAAAATGGTAATTGTTTTAAGATAATTAAGTTGCCCTGAGTTCTGTATTAGACTTTGCCATGCTGCACTGCTCAGCCATGGAGGAATAAACACCTGGATCCCTGAAATAAATGGACTTCTTTGGGTCAAATGCTTTACCAAGGGATTCATTTGTGACTGAAACACGAGGTGGGACAAGCTGACTGTCACCAGGCCAATGTGACCATCACACTTTCTCATCTTCACAACAGAAACAGCTGTGACTCAGCCCCACTCCTGTGCCTCAAGGTCGTGTGGAAAGTCTGCGTGATGAGCAATGTGATTTTTCAGGGGGTGAGTGGTGGATTTGAAACTGAAAATCCACATTTTGTCTATGAAAAAATAAAGATATAATTGGAAATGTAAGAACTGGGGGGCAGAGGGCAGGGTTAGATGAGATATTGGGAAGGAATTGTTCCCTGGGAGGGTGGGGAGGCCCTGGCACAGGGTGCCCAGAGCAGCTGTTGCTGCCCCTGGATCCCTGGCAGTGCCCAAGGTCAGGATGGACAGGGCTGGGAGCAGCCTGGGACAGTGAAAGGTGTCCCTGCCATGGCAGGGGTTGGGAATGGATTGTTTTTAATGTCCCTTTCAATCCAAATCATTCCATGATTCTCTGACATACATACATCACAATTACTGGTGCAAATACCATTCACTGTTAAAGCAAACAAACCTCTCTTGCTTGTGGTTTTACCAAAATTAACATCAAAAGTTGCATTTCCAGTGCAAATCCTCTTTTCACTTCCCTGCAAACATTAACTCACAGTCAGCTGGAATCCAAGAGCTCCCAACTGGAGTTAGCACATATTCCATGGACTGTGAACACCTAAAATTCTCTAAGGCACTTCTCAGGTATCAGCTGGGAAGGTGAGAGATGAGCATTTAAGAAAAACACTGAACAAGAGACCACAACTAATGATCTAAATCATTTATGTGGATGCAGAACTACACTACAACCTGAATTCCTTTCCCCCAGGTTTGATGTGCACATCAACACAGAGACAGATGGAAAACAGTGTGGGATCAGGATCAGCTGCTGTGGAACCCACAATGAGCATCTTCTGGAACACTGGGATCATGCGCTGAGCACGATCCCTCCAGCCACCCCCCTGTGTGGGAATGACCATGAGGAAGCCAAGTACACTCATGAACTGCCTGGGAGGAAAGTTCCTGTGCCCATCTGAGGCTGGAGATAATGCCATCCATGGCTGCCTTAACTGGGATTACAGAATATTTGCGGCTTGCAGCTGACAAGGAGCGGAAGTGAAACAATAGTTCTTTCACTTGCACAAGTCCCCTCTGCAGTTTTAAGGGAGTTTTACAGGATCTTAAAAGAATTGGTAGCACTGAAATAATAAAAGAGATTTATAGGAGAACATGGAAATCTCTGGTGACTTCAGAATTACTTTATCTTAATGCTATTTTTTCACTGAGGGGCAAACTTTCCATTTTAAAAAAGGAATCCCCTGGGTGCTTCTAAATCATTCCATAAAGTTGGAAACAATACCATGGATGTAAACTTGATTTCTTACAGTGATAATATTGGTTCTGCTTGTTCCAGAGGCTACAGAAATATGTGCTGATGCAAATGGTACCCTTTTATTTCTACAGGACACAGCAGTGCTGGGATAACATTCCTGAGCCAACTGAAGACTTTCAGCTACTGTGTCAACTTATTTTTCAATTCAGACAGAGCCACCAGGGGAAAGAACCCTTTGCCACACACATCTTATTAATTTCAGGGCATAAAGCAAATTATTAACTGGAAGCCACCAAGTCCTCCATTTGGGGTCATTTTTATAAACACTGCCAGCTCCAGCTGAATCTCATTTATGCAAGTCATGTTTGGAGCCTGCACTTCCATTTGTTTTAAATGATCATTGAAAGTGCATGGGAAAAGTGATGGATGACTATGCTGAAAACAGAGAAGTCAACACAGCTTCACAAAAACTCCCAACCATTCCAACAAATAAAAACCAGGGCTCACCAGAACATGAAGGTTCCAGCACTGCTGGAACTCAAGCAGCTACTCCACTTAATTGCAGGAGAAAAAAAAAAAAACAAAAACAAAAACAAAAACAAACCCAGAAAGCAGAAGGTTAAATCCCAAGGAGAACCTCCTTAGCAAAAAATGCTGTTTTAAGGAATGATAGAGTTTTATTATAATTATAAATTCAGGTTTAAAAGGGAGATATTGGTTCAACCTCTGCCCTCAGAGCAGGGTCAAGTATACCAGGCTGCTCATTCCTTGGAAGTCAGCCAGATCTCTTCCTCTATCAGAGTCCTTAAAAACAGGCAAGGGTGTGGAAAAGCCACACTTCACCTGTAATTTTATAAATCAACCTCTCAAATTAACAAAGCTCTGCTGTAACTTGTGTTGTTACTGTCACCCACACCTGAGCAAAGGGCTGTTGCAGGGAAATGATGTAACTGAGTTTTTATTCAAACCTGCCAAATCATCGCAAGAACTCTGATCAAGAACAAGAGCCAAATTACACAACTCCACTTCCTTGTGTCAAGCAAGCTGGAAAGTACAGAAAAAACCAGAAAAGCAGCCTGATAATTACAACAGGATAAAAGAAACCACTGAAACCACAAAGACAAAGCACCAGCTTTTGACACTGTTCTCCCTCCACCACCAAAGCCCACACGAGCAATGACATGAAATATTTCCTTTTAAAAGAGCTTAGATTAGAAATACCTGCTGCTACTCCTTGCTACCTTCTCCAGAATTTTTCTGTGCTCATAAAAAATGCAGCACCACCTGTAAGCTGTTCCTCAGCCCTGGCACAGGGTGCCCAGAGAAGCTGTGGCTGCCCCTGATCCCTGGAATTGCTCCAGGCCAGGTTGGAGCAGCCTGGGATAGTGGAAGGTGTTGGAACTGGATGGTCTTGAAGGCCCCTTCCAACCCAAACCATCCCATGATTTTGAAATGGAAGTTTTTGTTCCCTCTTTTTTTCTCTATTTAAATAATCTCAGGACTGTTTAAAGTGTCCAGCACACCTGCTTTTCTTTTTTCATGTCAACATTTCCTCATAGCAAGTTGCTGTGTAAAGTCATTCCTTGAGGTAGTTCATGAGGGGAACTTACAGAATTAAGAGCACAGCATTAAAAATTATGAAGTTTCTAAAAGGATGAATAACAAAACAGTCCTAATTTGACTTCAAACATCATCTCAGACTTCCTTCTGACCTCAGTTTAAAGTAAAAACCTAAGCACCAGGCAGACAACTTATTTTTAAAAGGGTTTGTGGACTGTACTTTCACATTCAGGTGATGGCAACTCTTCCTAAGCAGCTTGTCAGGAAATTGGCAAAGAATAAAACATTACCAGGCTGTATTTAGTCAGTGCTTTGAGGGATTTTAATTTCACTGCAGAGATTGAAATGGACATAAAGGACAGATAAAAAGCAAGGCAAAAGGATTCAAATGTTTTCTGAACAGAGACCTAGAATGGCTTTGCTCCTTATTAAGTGCTGTAATTGGAAAACTAGGAAGGCACAGTAGGAACAACTCTTCATCCCACTGAAAAAGCTGGAAGCAATTTGTATTCTCTTTCCAAGCATCCCTGTTTAGTCTGTGATGGCTTTCACAGTTACAAATACAGCAGAGCAAATAATTTTTTCTTCTCTACAAAAAAATGATGCAAAATAAAGTAACATACTCTGAACCCCTGAAAACAAACAGGAGCTGTGTGCACCATGAACCTTGGTATGAAAAACCCCTTTTGCTGCCTGTCACAGAAAAGGAAACAGGGCCACAAGGTGGATTTGTGATTCATTTGTCACAGGACAGCACCACAGCAGCATTCCAGAGCCAGACACAAGAACAAACCCAGCAGCAGCTTCCTCTTGGGAGCAGCCCAAGGTGCCTCAGCCCAGCACACATCACTCTTTCCCAACAGGCTGGAAATCGCTCCTTCAGGCACAAACCAACATTGAGGCTGCAAAATATCTCCACCCCTCCTTTCTCCAACACCAACACAGCCTTTCATTGGATTTTACTGTTCCAAAGCACTGAAGATCCATTCTCCAGGCTGGCTGTGCAGGAACTCCACCTGCCTCTGCTCAGCTCAGCTCACACAGGATGCCAGGACCAACCCTTGATATCCACATCCAACAATAAACACCACATGATTCTATTTTATGCCAAGTAAGACACCTTCTAGCCTACTGAAATAAAAGGTAATTTAATATAAGGAGAAAAAGGATGGGAAGAGGCAGCCCCATCAGCAGAGCTTTTAACCCACTAGTTATCAATGCAGCCATGTCAGAGCTGAGAGGAAAATCTCATGTTTGCCAGGGAAGTGAGCACTGTCTGCACATGCAGATGGTGCACAGGGATGGTTTGAGAGTGCAGTGCCACAACTCCAACCCAAAGGCAGCAGCTGGATGCACATCATGGCCAGTGTAGGAAATGGAAAGACAAAAACTTCCACAGACACTGAAAGGTTTCATTTGCAGCCTTGCAAGAAGCTTGGATAGATGTAAAAATAAAAGTACGCAGACATTAAGCAGAAAAATTACAAACTTATGTTTCTATAGCTGTAAGTAAGAATATATCTTAGGTAAATAAGACTGTATTGAGTAAGATGGTGAAGGGTTTTATAATGTAGTAATGTAATTATTACACTAAAGTAATTACTAAAGTAAGTAAAGTATTTTATAATTACTAAAATTTAGTAAGCATTTACTTACTAAAGTAAGTAATGTATGGAGTAAGCTAAGAGTTAAATGTTATAATAGAATCCTATGTGTGTAGGTGTAATAGCAGTCCATTGGATAAAAGTATCTGCAGTGCAGCAGAATTAAGTCAAGGTGATAGGTTAGAAAAACAAAATCAACTTTGTGGCAACTTTCTATTGGATTAGAATGTTATATATTGCCCTGTAATGAAGAACCTTGTCACTACTTCAGGCTATGGCTGACTGCTTGCTCTTTTAAATCTCACAGCCTTTGAGGCTGATGTTTATTTGATTAATAAATCATTTTTAGCTCGACTCTGGTCCCTTCAATCCTTTCAATTAACACAGGGATAATAACTGGTATCTCCAAGATAATAGGCCAGGGACTGGGTGTGCTCCAGCCAAGCCAGCCCTGGCTCCCAGTGAGCCAGAGGCAAGAGAACTCACACAGCTCCATCCTAATTCTGGAAACAAGAACTCCATGAAAACCCAAACCCATGGAGAAACTGTTTATGGTGGATGCAAACAGCAACAGCCTCTGACACATTTGTAAATGTTACACACAGTAATACAGCCAAGTATCAGCTGAAAAGTTTTCATGTGTTTTTTTCTAGCTCTAAATATTATATCATTTTTGGGTAACACCTAGGAAAAACCAGGCACTGGCTGCAAAATCTGAACAGTTTGAGGAGATACTTGATGTGATTTAGAAATGTGGAGAGCCCTGAGCAGTTCAAAGATCAGCTCAAGGGCAGCTAAATGGGGAAACACTGACAGACAGCACGTGGCACTACAGGAATACCTAAGGGCTTACTAATATTGAGATAAAAAGCATATTTTCTGAATATTAATCACAACACAGTAGCAAAGATGTTTAGTTTAGACACTACAACTGCTTATAGCATGAAAAATATACTGGGTCACACCACCACTCAACCTACTGAAACAAAACCTGTGCTGGAAGGGTGAAACTCCCTCCCAAAATCCTCCCTTCCCAGGGATGTCACCTTGAGATTAGAAACATTGCACAGGTGTCTCCGTTTCTTTATCCTTCACTCCATTTTCCAGTTCCAGCATCTCTTTCAAAAATGGTAATGGCTATTCAGAGTTCTTTATTCTGTAGGCAGCAATTTCTTCCCCAGGTTACTGCATTTCTCTTTTAAACACTAATTTCACATGCTATTTTCTGTCTGGTCAACAAAAATTGACAAGATCTTGCTCCATTTCTCAGTCATTGTACATTTGCTTATACTGAATGATTCTTCACCTTCAATCGGTCACCTGTCTCTCCAGCTCTTTCTCCATTTGTGTTAATCATTCTGCTAAATAAAATAATCATTTTTTTCTGTACTTTATACAGTGTAGTTCCTTCAGGAATTTCAGAAGGAGAAACCAGGACCCAGCCAGCAAATCCCACTCCAGATTACAAGCTGCTGTTTCTGTGATATTTATTTATACATTTAAGCAGCTTCATCCTTCAATTTACATTAGAGCTTCTGGATGAACAAATTGGATGCTTTATCCTTGATTTTCCGGAAGATTTTCCCTCTCTCTCTCCTAAAATCTCCAGTAGCCACTCCAGTTTTGGGACCTCTGCCTTGCTCCAGAGAATGACCCCATTCCCAGGACACCTGGGTGTGTTCCCCAGGGAATTCTGCTCATGGCCAACAGTGCAGGAGACCTGAATTTACAGCTCTTCATTAAAAACACACTTTTGTTTACCAGACAAAGAGACTCAACCACTATAAATATCTGAGAGATGCGGAAAAATAAACCCTGAGTGTTGTCCTTTCCTTCCACAGTAATTTGGCTGGATGAAAGCACTTAAGCTTTCAGTAAACCACAATTATTTATATCAAAGAATAAGTTGCAAGGCTTTTTCTGTATGAAAAATAAAAAGGTTCAGCTTGAGAAAGGCTTGGAAAAAAATTACCAAGGCTATTTGCTCATTTTTAAAAATTATTTCAAGCACCCTTTTTGTTGTTTTTTTGTGAACCTATTCAATTCCCTTCTGGAATTGCTCCCAAGTAAGAGCATTAAGTGATGACAGCCAACCATGCATGTAAGTATGGAATTATCTTATGTAAGCATCAATTAATAATTTTATCTGCACCAGCACAAGGAAATTCTTTACAAGCATTTCCATGTAGTAAACATTTAGTCAGCACAAATATTCACATTTTACTAACAGAAAAGCACACACAGAGGGAAAAGCAGGAGAATTCCTTTTGGTGCTTTTATTTTTTACCTCACTTACCTGCTTTTCATATCAATATTCCCCCCCCCCCCAATATGCAAAGGTATGCTGATAATACAGGGATTTGTTATAATTCTATGCTATTTCTCCAATAAAACAATTCAAAATGCAAATGACAGACTTCTAGACTTCTAAGTCACCCTGCATAGAAATAATTTGTAAAGAGCAAATTCAAGTAAAGTTTGAAAATGTCAACATGTGAAATGCAAGCAGATAAAGTGTGAAGGAGATGATTTTACAATTTATCTGTAACTCTCAAATTCAAAGACACAGGATTAGTGTACATCTAATTAATTCTAGGGTGATATTTAAGAAAAAACAACTGTGAGCAATCAGATTTGAACTTTTTAAAGTGTTGTCATTTCCTCTGAATTCAAGGAGCTACTCCTGCCTTGGCCTGGCAAAGCGCCACAGGTGAGAACAAGAATGCTGACTGCTGTTCCCTAAAATCCATAGTCTGGAAACCAAGATATTTAATAACTCTAGCTCATTAATGACACCATAAAGAAGTGTTCTGATCAGACACAAAACAAAAAGGATTATGGCATATGGTACTAAAATAGGAAAAAAAATCTCCTGTTTCCTTACAACAGGAAAAGACAGGGCTCAGTTTGACAAACCTGACTCCTTTATCCAAGGGAGTTTTTCAGTCAGGTATTTTTTAGTCCTTTATCCAACTGAGTTTTTCAGAAAGGAAGTGAATTAAAAAATGAAGTGATTGCTCAGTTTTGGGGCCTGAAAGCTGATTCCAAGTTTTTCAGACACCACTGCAGGCTCTACCTTCCCTCTCACTTGTGGCAGCTCACTGGAAAAGTCAATCCAGGACTTTGTACCCTTCCAGATTTACCCAGTTCCCAGTTGTGATAATTCACTTGTGGGGAATTTTGGAAGGAATTCCAGACGGGACCTCTGAGTTGTTTTTGATGATGGGGTTCATTTTCTTATCTTCTACACAGACACGAAGGGTAAGTTTGGCTCACATCTTCACTGCATGGCTCAGAACGTCACAAGACTCTCACTTACAAGACTTTTTAAGGAGTTATTGATTAATAAAACACTGCCAACAAGGATATTTATGGTTTTGACCCAATCCTTAAATATTTCATCTTATGGACCCATGCTGCAGTGCAAGCTTTATTACCAATCATGTTCGGACACACAAACCCACAGGGCTGCACTCTGAACTCCTTGATTACCTCTTTTATTTTTTCTACATCTTAAACTCCAAACTTTTCTTTTTTCTATATCTTAAACTACTTTTACTTTTTCTATATCTTAAACTCTAAAACTCTAAACTTTCCTTTATTTAGCTCAGCATGTCTCTGCTTTAAACTACAAATCCACATCCTCTCTAAGCTTGGAAGCCTTTTCCAAGGCCTCAGACCAAATCCTGGGTTTAATTCTTGGCTTACAGGCCCAAAGTTCTGAGAATTCCCTGCATTTTTTGATTCCACCAGGCAGAAATCAGCTTCCTTACCTTCATGATGTTCACCAGGTCAGTTTGATAGTAGCGATCCTGGTGGGCATTGGCAGCTGCTAAAGTGAGGAGATAATCATTCCTGGCGTGAATAGCCTTGGAATTGCACTCAGATCGTCGGGCTTTTAACTGCAACAAGTGAGAACACAACTCACTAAGGGGATCTCTGTGACCAAGCATTCAGCAGTAGCAAATTAATTGTGTGTATATTGTGTTAATACAGTGAAAACTTTAGGGCATTTCTAGCTTTTAAGTCTTCCTAATGATGAGAGGATTCCTGATGGATTTTTCTCTCCTGCAATTGCAATTTCACGTGTGGTCTTCAAATAACAGTTTTAACTCTAATTAGATAAAAAATTCCTTGCATATATTCCATATATAATTCTATACTCTGCTCCAGAGAATGCTCTTAGCTCATCCTTTGTCCCACCAATTTCCCTTCTAAGCTGTCCCTCACCTCTACGCTCCAGACAATTTGGGGAATTTGCCTCATGAAATGAGCAGCAAAATCCAAGTTCTATACTCACCTTCACACTTGCCTTCTGCAAGCTTATTCTTGACTGAAAAAGACTAAGTTTGGACCTGGAACAGAAATGAGCAGAAGAAATTGAATGATTGCCTTACACCATTTCTACAAAAGTATTTTTTTGCTGTTTTAAGAGTGGTGGTTTAAAAAATAAGTAAGAAAACAAAATCAAGTCAATAGCTATTCTAATCTGAATAAAACTGCAGGATAAATCTGCTCCAAAACCCTCAAGCTCAAATTTTTGGTTGTTTTTGTTTGTGTATGATTGTTTAGTGTCTTCAGGTATTATAGGTAACTTTATTAAAGTTCTTTTCATCATCCCTCACAAAGACTGAAAAGATCTCAAAGGAAACCATCATTTCATTCCCTGAGAGCAATTCTGAATAACTTCTAAAAATAAAAATTAAAGGAAGAAAAAAAAGGAAAAGGGGTGTGGTGAACTTCCACAAGACAGGCCAGACTCCAAACCCAAAACATGTGTTACTGGTTTTCCTGGAAGGAAGGAAATCACCCTCTTTAGGATGTCAAAGAACAGAAAAAACCTAAAGCCTCCAAAATTTATCTCAAAAAATGAAGAACAGTGTCCTGCTGCCTCTCCTCCTCTAAATGGACTGATCCAAAATTTGAGATGTGTGGACAGAAAAGGAAGTCAGGAGGCTTTAATATCAAAAAAGTGCCAGTTCCATAGAAAATGTCAAATTAAAGCTGTTATTTGAACTTCCTTTCTAAACAAACCAACACAAACAAGTTCAAATTTCCTTTCAGGGTGTGCTTGAAATAGCTACAAAAACATATAGGAGCAAAATGCAAAGAAAACCCGGCAGAATCTCATTGAAAGCCAAATATCAAGTGCAAAACCCTAATAGAAATGTGCTTTTTGGGGCTGCAATTATTCCTGCATATGCCATTAGAAAAACATACTTGGCCTCAATATCAGCTTTCTCCCGCACCGCCTGAGCCATCTGTTCAGTCTCAAAATATTTCTTTTTGCCTTTAGCTAAATCTTTGACTGTCTCCTGTAGTTCAGCTTGGATCCTTGTCAGCTGGTCCACACACTGAAAAAAAGCATTCAGGAAAGAAAATATTACATTTTTTTTGCATCCAAATAATATTATCCTCATCGTTTTGCTGCTTTTTATGGTATTTTATAGGGAAGGATGCAGACTTCAAGTCACTCCTGGTCAATTACTCATGCAGGTCTTTTAAAACCGATCAGAACACAAAACCTTCTCTCTTCCTTTCTTTCTGCTGCTGTTTAAAGTGTTAGGATAACCCACAAATTAAACATTAAGCATTCAGAAAAGTTCTGAATGCTTCGGATGCAGTAATTAGTTGAAGCCATCAGAATACAACTGGGAAAAATCCAAAGGTAATCTACTGGAAGTGATACCAAAAAAATTATTTTTAAAATTTAAAACATGAGGCAAAAGCTGCCACACAAAACACAACACAACAGGAAGAAAAATTATTATATTCACCAATTCTTCAGACACCCTGCCAGCTTAAGAAAAACCCCAACAAAGTGGGAAAGAATGTGTGCTAAGCAGGATCTAGGTAAGAAAACCAATGTGAATCATCAGTGTCTGGAATTAAAACTCTCTTTAGAAGAGATTACTAAAGATTTTCTTTAACCCAAACTGGATTAAGCACGCAGGAGATTGATAGTCCAGTGGATTTCTATTTAATTACAGACATCACAGGCTGGATGTGGTCAGTGAAGGCTCCAGCAGCACCCAGGGGTGAGTTAAAACCTTTGAGTCCTTCAAATACCACTCCAAAAGTCCCAGCTCTTTTCATATCATCACCATCCCCCTGGCTGCCCTCATTCCAGGTGCTGAACACCCCTGCAAAACACCTCAGCTCCTTCATTACACTAATTATTAATGCATAATTAATGTAACCTCCTTTGGGAGCACTGCAGGACTGATGGGGTGCTGGGATCCAACAATCTAACACTGACTTCCCCCTGTTCCACTGCTAAAAAATAACACCCTGCCACCTGGAAAAAACCAAGTGGCAGCCAACAGGAACTGCTGGTCTTCTCACCACACAATCCTGCTCTCCCTGAAGCTGTAAACTGTACAAAGCACAGAAAAATTCCCACTAAAGGCACTGTTTGATGTGTGCAGACCAATAAAGCAATGGCTCCAGAGGGTGCATTCCCTAGAGGCTGGTTTGGGAAGTGGTGGAAGGCAGAATTTGGATTTTTGGAGACCTCTGGGTGCATCAGTAAAAAATGAAAGGTAAAATAATTTGTATGTAATGGATGGCTGACAAAGAGCTAAAAGCCTGTGAAAAGAACCAGGGTTTTGCAACATCAGTGGGAATTTTGATCCCTAAAATCTCCTGCCAGCATCAAAAAATTAAAATATCAAATAACCCCAGTTGTTAAAAAGATCATTTGAGAAGAGTTAAATAATCTTGGTTAGCATCCCTGTAGGATAAAAAATTATCATTAGACTGGATGCCACTTTAGATGGGTATTCCCATGTAACCTTACAAGTATTTTGCTGACTGAATTTTAATTTTGATAAGCTTTTGTCTGAATGGAGGTCAGAACAATTATTGCTCTGTCCATTATTTATCTGTTTGGAAGGGTGAGAGGCTGCACTGTGTAAAACAATAAACTGGTTGTGTAGGAAAATTAATCCTGCCAAGTGGATGATAATTCCATGTTGTAGGAAAAGCATATCACTGTTGGAATACTCTGAACCAGAATACTGCCCTGATAATTGTAATAATTTGTTCTGCTGATTCAGAAGCGCAGGAATAAAGGAACTTCTATGACTTTTAAAAATGTAAAGATTCCACTTCTGCTGCTGACTCATGAACACTGAATTATCACCACTTGCAGAAGAATAAAGTACAATTATTTACCAGTAAGAATGCCATAAAATTGCCACAGCGTTGTTTGGAAAGCTTCGCATGAAAATAAAATTCCACAGGACAATAAAGTTAATTTTTCCCTCACAAAACAGAAATTGTACGTTTCTAAGAGCAGAAAAATTTGTTCAGAAACTGAGAGCTCACATAACAGGAACATCTATTTTAAATTTGTAACCAAGTATTTTACAAAAAACTCCTCTAGAACACAGAACCAGGTACGTTCTTTGTTGTCACGTTGTAACAAGGACAGATAAAATGTCTGTTGTTTGGGTTTTTTCTCTTTTAATAAATAGGACATCTTCCACTAGTCCAGGCTGCTCTGAGCCCCATCCAACCTGGCCTTGGACATTTCCAGGGATGGAACAGCCACAGCTGCTCTGGGCACCCTGTGCCAGGGCCTGCCCACCCTCATAAATGCAACAAGCAATTAAATTAATATCCAGCTCACTGGAACTACACTATTTTCTCTGCAGGGACAATTACAGATAATTAAAGAGATAATTAAAGCAGCTTTTGGAGCACTTACTTGTGATAGTGTTACAGGAGGTGGCTGGACAGTCTCCACTCTCCACCCTGGAGATTGCTCAAGCCATTCCTCCATGTTTCAGATGAGTCTTTTCTTAAAATCTGAACTTTTTCTAACAAAAACCACTTGCAATTGTCACTGCAAACCCAATGCAATGCAATTTTTACAGCACAGTGTGAGATTTGCTGAGATAACATTTGACCAACTGATATAATATTTTTAGGAGACTCAGTTCCAAGCAGTTGTAATTTGAGATACAGCTCAGAATTTTGATCCCTGTCCAACAAGGTGCATAAGATGAAGAGTACTATAAGATGAATCTTATACCTATAAGATGAAGAGTACTTACGTATCGTAGAAGTGCCACAATAAAAGATTTCAAGAAGCATCTTTTTCCTCAATAAAAATGACAATAGTTTAGAGGATTTCTTAAAGCACAAATACCTTCTTCAGCTGCTGCTCCTTAAAGCACCGGACACTCCTGGCTGGTTCAGAAATCAAGTTTTTATAGTTCTCACAGATATTGAGTCGGGACTGGGCCACCTGCATGGTGCCTTCTAAGAGTGATTTCCAAACTGAGTACATGCTCCTAAAATAATGAAACACAGAGAGGGTGTGGGAAGGAAGAAAGGGAGGTCACTGAAAATCTGGATTTACAGAATCTCCTGAACTGGAAGGATCCTCCATGAGGATCGGAGTCCAGCTCCCAGGCTGGTCTATGTGACAGCAGCACACATTTTTCCAAGGACTGCTTTTAAAACTAAATCTAAAGCACAATCCTTTAGGCTGAACCAGCAAATATGTCCACTTTTAACAAAACCTTTCATGGAAGTTGTAGCAAAAATAAAGATTTTCTCGCCTGTTCCTCTCTTGTGATTCAACTTGTTACCAAACGTTTTGGGTTCAGCACTTGGAGATGGGTAGGGAGGGGTTTGGAGAAGATCTCTGACACTGTGGGATCTCATGGGTGTTATGGGAGTGTTTTATGTACACTTGAGACTGATAATTCAGTTTCTTTCTTTCTAAACGCACAACCGAGGTGAGGGTGCTGAAAGTCCCAAACACAAAGCTGTCAATTTCTTCCTGCTTGAAATAAAACTTGTGGAAATACAAAGAAGACATTAAAACAAAACATCTGAAAGCTTATTACAAATATTTAAGAGGTGCTGTTCAAAGGCTTTCAGCAACTGAGTTATTTCTGGTTTCATGTTTTATCCACCTTTCATGTTAATGAAATAAAGTTTGTAAACAACTGTCTCCTGCTTTGCCTCCTCCCTGCTGTCAGATCCGATCTTCACAAAGAACAGCCTCATAAAATGAGATCTCTTCCTCTCTTTTCCTGTGAAACAATCCACACACTTATCCCTCTAGCCTTAAAGTTATCTACTAAAATCTATACTCAGATACAGGCATTAATACTCAAAGAGATGCAAATTACAGTTGTGGTCCTGTCAAGCTGTTTTGTTTCTCCCATCTTCCTAAATATTCAAGTCATAAACATCTATTTAAGACTAATCTCGGGAAAACAAAGCTTCTCTTTTAACTGGCAATGCTCTACTACAAAGGAAAAAGAAAAAATAGCTACAGAAAAGCAGTGATTCATTGTTAAGTAAAATAATGACACAAATTGAAATGATAAATACAGCAATTTTGAGATCTCCAACTGGTAAATTACCTATAATCACTTCGTTCCTCAGCTCTAATTCCAAGCCAGTCCTTCTTTAAGTATTGGCTAGCCAGCTTCTGAATGCTCTGTTAAAAGAAGGGGGAAAAATAGTTTAAAAAAAAGGTAATTAAAATATAATTTCTGCTCTTACGTCAGATAATTGAAAACCCAAAGAAGCAAACAATCTCTAGCTCAGCAAATGTACAAATTCCCACACTCAGAGCTGGGACTGTTGGAAGGGAAAGGGCTGAACTTGTGCCACCTGTGAGAACCCCAATTTCCCAATTTGTATTTCTCTGGATCAGGACAGGGGGCTCCCAGAATCCAGGAAACATCTGGATCATCACTTACGAGCCCACCCTGACATGCCCAGCTCGGATCATCCAAGGCTGCTCCCAGGAGGAGCCCACTACCCAGAGCATTACACCAGACAAGAGACTGACAAATGCAGCTCATCTTTAATTATTAATGTTAATTGCACCCTTCAGTCTCTGAGCTTCTTTTTGCATGGCCTCAGGAAATCAATAACAACATTTTCATACTCAAGGTCAGAAAGCAGCAGGGTTTCATTTATAACCACACAGGGAAGGGGAGCTGCTCCACACCAACCCCTCCTCTGGCTGCAGATCCCATTTTCCTCAATATATCCATATATACTCAATTTTCCTCAATATATCCATATACATCCTATTTTCTTTAATATATATCCCATTTTCCTCAATGTATCAATGTATATCCCATTTTCCTCAATATTTATGCCATTTACCTCAATATATCAATATACATCCCATCTTCCTCAATATATCAATACACATGCCAATTTCCTCAATATATCAATATATATCACATTTCCTCAATATATCAATATACATCCAAATTTCCTCATATATCAATACATGTCTCATTTCCCTGAATATATCCATATATATCCCATTTTCCTCAATATATCAATACATATCCCATTTTGGTGACATGGGTTGGTGGTGGGACAACAGCTGGACTCCAAGTCCTTGAAGAGCCTTTGCAACCCAACCCATCACCACAAAAACATCTCAAGCTTTTGCGTGTTATTCTACACAGTAAAGAAGTGGAGATCTGGGTGAAAATTCCCTCTCCAGCTAAGAATCAATACCCCAGGAGTATTCTGGAAAAGCAATCCTGAGGAAGAGCCTGGGGTGAGACATCTTTGCCCAGTGTCATTTATTTACACTTTCCATACCACGTTTAAGATGCAACAACCTTTGAATTACTCCTAAAAAAAATTAGAAGTAGCTCAAACAGCACAAGATTTTATTCATGTCTCACAGCCCACACAGTGGTAGAAATTTATCACCAAGCTATGATTTGATCAATGTGTTCACATAGAAAAATTAAATGTTGCTAATAGATCACTAGAAGCAAAGTCGTGCTCCCTCATGTTTTTAAAAAATGCGAATTCCATTAGGTAGCTGTTAAAAAATCCCAGCTAAAAGGAAAAACAGCATTTCCTTTAACCCTGGCAGAGCAATTTGTGATGGGATTTGGAGCTTCATGACATGCCTCCACCTGGTGCTAATTCCATGCTTCCACCATTTATGCTTCAGACTCCACTACAAGATCTGCCTCAAGATGCTGAACACACATTCCCCAACAGGAAAAAAATCTCACTGGCAGCTGAGGACAAGCTCTGCCAAAATTAAGATGCAAAAAAAGTCACAAGAGGGATAAATAAAGCTATTTTTGCCCAGAGAAATCCTATCACTGATGTCAGCAAATAAACCATAAACCCAGAGGGATTAACCATTTATTTCCAAACTGAACAAGCTCAGCAACAGAACTACTCAAAAAAGTGAAGAGAATAGGGAGGATAAGAGAATCATGGAATATCCTGAGCTGGAAGGGACTCACAGGATCACAAAATCCAACTCCTGGCCCTGCACAGTCCAACAATCCCACCCTGAGAGCGTTGTCCAAAGACTCCTGGAGCTCTGGCATCCAGGAAAAAATCAGCACAATTTCACACACACTCAGATTTGTATTTCCCAGGGCTGCAGCTCCTATTTGATGTTTTCTATCACCAGACCTCACCTCAAGTCTATTTATTGATATTATCTACTAAAGCCAGTTGTGGCAGGTATTGGGGAGGAAAAAAATGTTAAAATATTTGCTATAATACCTACAAAAGGGATCACCACTGGAAAAGGAAAGAGGGAGATGACCCAAATTAAAAGATCATTGTTAGTAGACTTTTTAAAAGTCATATTAACGATACTTTCCAAAGCAGTTGTAAGGTTTTTATCTGTAATAATAACTGAGAGGTGCTGGTGACAGCAGGTGCCCAAAAACCCCATTATTGATAGCAGAAAGCATGACAGACACAGCTGATGTAACACTGACTTTTGGGACTATCAGGCAGCCAAATTCAGGGCTGCTTTTCATTTAGGTGGTTTCGGTATCTTGCATCATTTTGATCCCTTCTCTTTATCACAGCATCTTTCTGACATGATTATTTCTTTTTTTTCATTATTTTGTTTGTTAAGTTCTCTTCTGGCAGGCAAACACTCCACAACAGAGAGGCTTCAGTATCTCTCTTTACTTCTTCTCTGGGAAAAGCAAGGTTACTCCCAATTAAACTGACTTCACGGGAAGTGTGGAAACCACTTTTACTAATCAACAGCTGCAAATTAACACTCTCCATCAGCACCTAGAAAAAGTCACAGTTTATTATGTATTAATTCTTGTTATCAGACCCATCCATTGCTGATGTGCAAAAGAGCTTTGCTTTATTTTACTTTTAAATGGGAAAAAAAGTGTTGGGAATGTTGCACTTTGTCATTATTGTGAGGTGCAAGCACTGTGGAAAATTCTGCTTTATTTCAGTACTGCTGGTTCTTCCAAAATAAATTTGACAGCTACACCAAGACTCTCCTGCCACTGTAAAAACAGCCTTTTGGCTGATATCAGATATTTTCAAACCCATATTTTTAGCTGTAAGAGAACAAGACTGTATGGGCCATTCACTGATGATCCTTGTGGGTCCCTTCCAGCTCAGAACATTCTGTGAAATGAATGAAGCGATCTGTGAGGACTGGATGAGGATGAAGGGGAATTGTCACACAGAGACTCCTCAAAAAAATCACAAAGGACAAAAAAACCCCACACAACCAAAATGCAGAATGTCTACATTTTGAAAAATGCTCCTACTACACAAATGAAGAAATTAGGTGTATCCAAACCAACAAATTTCAGGCACTTCCCCAATGCCCTCAGCTTTTTTTCTCAAACCAGTGAGATTTGACCCAACTTCAGGGAGCCTGACTCACTCAAACACAGCTACTTGGGGCCAAAAATTCAGGAGGGAGCTTTATCAATCACACAGATGTTTGCTTCACAAGCTTCAAGAGTAACTTGGAAGAGATTTTACACCCTTGCCAATCTCTTGGAAACATTTGGACAGGGAGAAGGGAGCAAAAATGCAATACAGCCTGTGAGGTGAGAACTCTGGTTCTTGAATCCAGCAGAACCATTCAGTGTCAGTATTAAAGTCTGGGATAGTGATTATTTCAAGTGATGTTTTATTTACCAGAGCTAGATTAACTATTTTAATGAGAATGAAGGGACTCAGGCAGGGATTCCAGGCAGGATGTGACGTGGCTCCACTGGCACCACAAGCTCTGTCAGACACAATTCAGAGGGTTTTAGGCAGCAGCCCCATGGCCAAATGAAAATGAAAATCCCTGGAACAGGCAGCACATGGACTTCTCCAGTGCATCCTGGCACTTCCCAAAAGGTGCCCTGACTGCTGATCTGCACTGCCTTTAACATGGTTAAATGAGAAATAAAAGAGGTTCCCCTGTGCCTGTGGCATCAATAGCAAAATTCCCTGGAAACATGAGGAAAGGCTGGTTATCAAAGGTGAAGCTGCACCCCTAACCATGCTGCTTCTCCTTCCTCAAGATGGGATTTTCCTTCCCACTATCAGATGATCCCAAGAAAATATGGAGTTTCATTCATTCATTTCTTCATTCACAATTTTGTTCCAAGCCACTTCATTTCTCTTTTTATTTTCAGATATTTGAAGCATGACAAGAAAGCAAAGAAAACAAAGTGGGAAGCTAAAAAATTCATGTACAGCAGTTAAATGTCACCTCAGGCACTTCTGCAATCAGGTTTAGCAAAGGAAACGTCAAAGCTCTTCTCATTCACTTTGTTCATTTGTTATGAAATATTTGTTAAAACTGTTGCTTTATTTGCAGCATCTTAATTCTGTCCAAAACAACTTGAATGAGATATAATTTAACTTTTCCTCTCCCAGCCCTTCTTAAAAAAAAAAAAAAAACTGGCACTAAGTTTGTCCTTTTTTACCAAAGGTTTCACAGTTTTCAAAGACAACACTCACAGGGCTAAGACAGGAAATGATAAGAGGATAAATCCACTGCAGCCAAGCTGACTAGACCTAAAGCCAATTCAGATTTATTCATCAAAATATTCTCTAACCTATCATATTCCTGACCTTTCATCAGGCCAGGATCCACAGCTAACCTAGGGATTCATATTCTGTATTACTTGGCACAAAACCAGTGGTGGAAGTTTCTTTCTCTGCCTTATTATGAGTCTCTCTTTTTATGAATACCCTGACACATTTTAAGTAATAGAACCACTAATATTTCACTAAGCTTCCAGCTGCTTTTTTCTCTGAATTCTCCTCTCTTTAGCTTCCAAATTTTAGGATTTCAGGCATCAAGAAAAATTAATTGTTATCTCCATGATGTGGCACCATGGCCATAACTTAATCATAGATACTTCCCACTCTGAGCAGGTTACAAACCAGAATAAATCCAGTTACACCAACCAAGCTCAGTATTCGTGTAGAGAAATTATTTTCACTTTCTAAATTACATATTTTAAACTGCTACATTAAGGATATGCTGCTATTTGGAAACATTCCAGGTTATTTTGAAGGCCTTTTGCTAAATGACTCCTTTAAAAATGACTGTGTTGATGTTCTTATTGCACCATCCAGTATTTATCCAGTGAGTGTATTTCAAGCAGCCTGAAGTTTAGGGACTCTCTTCTCACAATTTTTAGCTCTATAACCCCTGAGGAAGTACAATAATCCAAGCAAATAAAAATCCCCCAGCTTTCCAGGCACCCAGTGAGGAAATCTGAGTAAAATTCCTCCAATCTTTGAGCGTGAAAGTTGGAAAATGGCTGAAGATTTATTTTATTCTTCAAAATACAAGAAGCTCCTGTTTAAACCATCTAAAATTATTCCTTCTTATACTTGAAATAAATTCTCCTAGATTGTGAAGCTGTTCTACATAAACTCAGAGTTCTTTTTCAGAGTTGGCTTTCTTTAAGTCCCTAAGAAACTGTTAGAAAACCTCAGGAAGGGGCAGAGCCTCAGGTCGTGTTACAAGATATCAGGAGGTTTCCACCACATCACTTCTCCCTGGAGCCAAAGGCACATTAGCAGCTCTGGAGAAGAAGTTTGTTTGCCTTTTGGTTCAGAAGTCTGTGCTTCCTGAGCAAATCCCATTCCTAATAGATAAACCAAAGTCCTGGATCACATTTCAGATGGGGAACCACTGCTTTACACTGCTCCTTATAAACCAGATTTCTTTTCCACCCTACTGCACTAGACCATGTCATTTTTGGCTGAGTTGATTTTTAACTTTGAGGTAAACTTCTAACAACTTTGGACCTTGCTCTTTAGACAGATCTAAAGCTTAAAAATAGGAAAATTCATGAGGTTCCACAAGGTCAAGTGCAAGGTTGTGCATATGGGTCAGGGCAATGACAGGACACAGGGAATGCTTTCCCAGTGACAGAGGGCAGGGACAGATGGGATTTTGGGAAGGAATTCCTGGCTGGGAGGGTGGGCAGCCCTGGCACAGGGTGTCCAGAGAAGCTGTGGCTGCCCCTGGATCCCTGGAAGAGTCCAAGGCCCGGTTGGACAACCTGGGATAGCAGGAGGTGTCCATGCCCATGGCAGGGGGTTGGGATGAGGTGACTTTTAAGATCCCTCCCTGAAATTAAAAGACTGAAGAGAGTGAAGTCATGGCAAACAACCTCTTTTCCTCCATGTACAGGTTAGATTGCCAGTGTTAATTCAAAGTGAAGTTTCTCAGGACACAAATACAAAATGCCACCCAAATCCCACAGAGATGGCACAGCAGCACTTCTGCCATTCCCTCCAAAGAGGAACCACCTCGGAGACACCAGTGCCACATCCTTCCTCTGTCTCACACCTCAGCTGAAGCAGGACATGGGGACACATGTGTCTCCTCCTCACCACCATTTCTCGCTGGTTTTAGGGATCCCAGCCAGAAGCATCCCTTTAATGTGAGTCTGAAGGAACTTCTGGGGGGTTTTAACCAGCACTGCTGTCAGGTACAGGCGTTTTTCTTCTCTGTTTGAACTGCTAAGAAATAGCACTTTCCACAAGCACCAAACTGACTCCTGGAATGCTGATTTTCCCTTTCCCTCACTTAAATGGAACCTCTGTGTTGCTAGACAGAAAGACAGACAACAGGATCATGATGTGGAGCCTTGGGAAAAAGGAAAGCCCCAGTTATGACTAAAAAAAAGTGCAGTTTCTCAAATTCTCACCTTCCCCATAATTATCTCCATGAGTTCTGTTTTGCTGAGTGAGACCAAAACCAGACACTTCCCAGTTTTGTAACGTGTGAGGTGCACAGCAATAATTTCCAAATTTCCTGTAATTCAGATCTTGGGTGGCTGATGAAGGATGGCAAAAACCTCACCTTCCACAGTATTTTTGGGCTGGAGAACACTGTGCAGCCACTGCTCTATGAAACAGAAGGATCAGGATGGGATCTCTAAGCGAAGTCTGAACTATGGATTAAAAATCCATATTAACCAGTTCACTTGCCTCATGGAACAAGTTCAAAATGTTTGAACTAGGTGAAAAAGCAGGAAAGCACTGGAAGAGCTACAAAGGGAATGTCAGAGCAAACCAGGAATGCTGAGTGACCTCTGTGTCTTGTTTCAAACAGCTAAAAAATATGTATTTAAGACCAACAAGTCATGGCTGCAACATTGTGGTTCTCTCATCTTCACCGTAGGACTTGGCACTGACCATAACAACAAAACATAATTAATAAACTACAGCACGTGTAGGGTTTGGTTTTTTTAAATAATGCCATTTAGGAGGATTCTAGTTTTAAATATTTACTATTTTGAGAGAAACCTTTCTGAATTTGTTTCATTCTCCAAAGTGCTGCCACTGAAGCTGCTCTGTGCTATTCCCTGGAAGTGCCTCCAGCAGGTCAGCATTTCCTATTCTGTGGGAACTTCTTAATTAAAGGTTCACATGATTACAAAGCACTGACACAGCTCCTGCTCTATGGAGCACAAAGCTGATTTTTTTTCCCACTCTAAAACATCTGGCAGATAACTCTGAAATTGGTTGTGCTTCACATAATATTTATTGATCACTTTGTAACAGTGGAAGTGTTACAAACTGTGAAGTTTATCATGTTGAAGTTTTAAAATTAATTTTGAATTTGGCAATTAGCTTTTGAGCTTCTATCTTTAGAATATGGAACCTGCAATTAAGTCAGGTTTTGGCATGAATTTAATTGTGTACATCATAATATGAGGTAAAAATAAAAATCAGCCTGAAAGTGCAACACCATATTTTTAAGGAGTTCAGTACATTTTATCTGTCTGGCAAAGTTTACATGAACAAATTTTGCTCTGAAAGCATCATCACTACTCAGAATTCACTACTTACTAATTAAATAAATTTTTAAATTCCTATTTCTTGTCCATTCTGTTCGACACTAACCCCTAAAGGTCTACTTTAAGCTCTGCTGAAATCAACCCCTCTAACAGAAGATGATAATAAAAATTGTGCACAGCAGCCAGTTTCTACAGCTTCATAAACTTCCGTAGTTTGAGACTAATTAGCAAAGCCCCTTTTCATCAAGTATTTCAGGGAAGACACAGTGGCATGGAAAAGAAATTCTGGGATGCTGCAGCCACACATTTCAAGTGTCACTGGTCCCACCACAGCCCCACAATATCCTTGATGTCAGTGAGTTTTAAGGTCCCATCCAACCCAACCCATTGACTTCATGAGGAAAGGTTTGCTATTGCTCACCTACTTATGCTCAGATCAGAAAAATAATTAAATGCAGCAGAAACTCTACAACAGCCAGGGAATTGAATCCCTCACTCTGGGTTTGTTCTGAACCCCTAAATCCGCACTAAAATACAGTTACAAACGTCAAGGGTAGAAGACAAAGAGACCTAAATTTCTGAAAAACAAATGAAGATGATTCACCTTGGCTGGACAACTCTTCCAGCTGCACAAACAACCCAAGAGCTCCCTGGAAATCAGGGAGACAAGTGTGCATGCTTCCATCCGCCAAGGAATTTTGGCACCACCCTCCAGTTATGGAAAACAAAGGTTTGGACTTCCTACATGAAACAGCTGGATCGATCAGGCAGCTTGAGGAGGAGCAGAGTAAGAACACAGTTGTACCTAACAGTTTCAGCATTCTAAGTCAGCACACACCAAAGCCACGTTATTCTTCTGGTCAGTAAACTTTGAGACTTGATGCAGGACTGGAGAACTCATCATTTCAGTGGAGAAGAAGAAATACTTTATTTATTCTTGGGAGAGGGGAATTGCAGCTAAGTGTTTTTTAGGAAGAATACACATTCATAGAAGAGCATAAAAAATGGTGGGACTGTGTCCTGCAGGGAAATACAGAAGAAAGGGGTAATCTCAAAAAATTTCAGGAAAAATCTGAAGCCATTTCCTCTCCTCCTGTTCCTGTTTCCCCCTGGCTGTCCCCTCCTGTCAGGGACTTGTGCAGAGCCACAAGGTCCCCCCTGAGCCTCCTTTTGTCCAGGCTGAGCCCCTTCCCAGCTCCCTCAGCCTCCCCTGGTGCTCCAGCCCATTCCCCAGCTCCTTTCCCTTTCCTGGACACGCTCCAGCCCCTCCATGTCCTTCTTGTCCTGAGGGGCCCAAAAGTGTCCCCAGGACTGGAGGTGCCTCAGCAGTGCCAGCACAGGGAACAGAATTTGGTTTGGATTTTGCTAGTTTTGGGTTTTTTTTGGAAAGAAGTCATTAAAACAAATTCCTTTTAGATCCTTGAAAATCCCAAGACTCTTTGAGGGCTTTTTTCCCATAGGAAAAAGTAAACAGTGCCCACAGTAGCAGAGAAGCCACAGGAAGGTTGCCATGAGAAGATCCCAGGTGAATGTGGCACATCAGAACCACCATTAATAATTACACTGGGTCTAGAGGAGATCACTGACATCAACATTCCCAGGCAAGGGGGCTCCAAAGCTCACATCCAGCTTCCCACAAGCAGCAGTGATTCCCAGGGATCACAGCCTCTGTAATTCCCTTAATTTATCACAGAAAATCTCCCACCTTTCCAAGACTCCACATTAACCCTGAAGTAATAACTTAACAACAAAATTAGCTAGTGCACAGCACATTCCTTAACACCTCATATATCCTACAGGACACAGGATGTGACATCCTCATTCCTTTAGCTGAACCTTTAAGGTATTGCCTTGTATTTTCAGGGATTTGCCATGGTTTTGTTTTGTCCTTTATAAACCAAACAGTAGCAGAGACTGAAAGCAAAATTTAAGGCTGTAGAACATAGTTATGCAAACAATACAGAATTTTAAGTAACATCTTAGCCATCTTAGAGTGTCTTTAATAGCATTTTATAGAGTAAATTTACTGTTTTACAGTATGGTAGTACTTTAAATCAAGGATATTATTTTTTAGAAAAAAAATCTCTATTTTCAACAGGACAGAAAAGCTGGCAGCAATAACACAAAGATGTTAAAGGTTGTGTTCATGTTCAAACATCTGTAGAAAAAAAGAAACCCTTCCACAACTCAGGACACAGGTGCCAAAGCACTCAGTAAGGGGAAAAACAGTCTATTAGAAAGCAATTTTTCTCTGAAGTCAGAAGACAAGCCAACCCTACAAGAGCTGCCAAGAACATCAGAGTCCAACTCGGTTTGACTTTGTTCACATGAAAAAAGAAAAAGAAATTCCTTCCTGCTCAGTTAAGAAAGAATTTAACAGGAACAGTTCAGAAAAACAAAAAATCATCACGTCAATAGAAAGCACAGACAAAGAAGGAAAGCTTGTCTTAGGGAGCTTAAAACACGCATTAATTCAGGCTCAATGTTTGCTAAGCACAGGTCCACCCAGAGGAAGGCTTTTTTAGAGGTTTATACACGATTTCCCACGTGCAACTCCTGGAATTGGTGTTATCAGACAAACAGAACGAGGCAGAAAAGGCAGTGCCGGGGGAAAGGAACCATCTGCTCTGCACCGTGCCGACACAATGGGGAAGGGCTGCAGTTTGGCAGCTCGGCACTGGGAAGCATATGGCACATTTCCTCTCAACTGGGCATTTGCTGCCTTCCCCCACCTCGTGTCACAACCCTCCCAGCCCGTGTGGGGTTCGTAGGGAGCTCTGTGGTGCTGCAAACGAAGGCACGGAGCAGCGCAGGGGTGTTCTGAAGGAGGGTGCCATCTCCTCAGATTGGTGCCTTGGCAATTCTTCTGATTTCTGAATGGATTGTGGGCTAATTTCTCACCAGAGACATGAAATGTCCTCCTATTCTGGTTTCAAAATTGGAAAATTTCCGAACTGCTTCCAGGGCAGGTCCCCAAAAAAGGGAGGAAAAGAAAAAAAGGAAGACTGAAGTCCAAGCAAATTAAGATTATCTGGACCAATTTGCTTGGGTTCTTATCCTTAAAAAAGCAAAGGCTCAAATCCTAGCAATTGGGATTTGATTTTGAATTGGGTCCTAGATTATTTGGACCAAATTTCTTTGGGTTCTTATTCTTAAAACAGCAAAGGCAATCTTTAGTTTGTGTATTTACTGATATTTACGAGAGAAGCTCTTGAGCCACAAGTTTATTCGTATATTAATAAAATAAATCAGAGAAGCCTGAAATTCCAAGTCCATGCAGGTAACAAATACATTTTAACATAAAATTAGCCAAGAACAGGGCTGAAATGAGGTCCTTGGAAATGGGTTTGTATTTCACACACGAGTTTTAAGAGACAACACCTCGGGTGGTGCTGTCCAGCTTGTTTAGAACAAGGTTTTGCTACGATGATAAATGGAAGCTCTCCATTACAGTTCCAGATCAGCAAATTAAATGAGATAAATGCAGACTGCAGCAGATTTTTCTGCTCTGGTTTCTGGGAGCATCAGTGCCCTGGGTATGGTCAGCACTCTGTAACATCAGGCCAGGCAGAAGGACGGAGACCAAAACCTCCCAAAATCAAATACAGCAACAACAACTCAAATTTGAGGCAAAACATGCAAAGGTTTTAACATAATGCAAATGAAGTGAGCCCAGGAGGGAATGAGACCACATCAGTCCCCACCACACTGATCTCAGCACATCAGCACTTTAATTTAATCCCAGATTACACAGCAGTTACCTGAAGCTGCACTATTCACCCCACAGTACACTGAGCATAAGGTATCTAAAGTCAAGCCCTGAGGAGTACTGAGAATTCCTATTTTGTATCAAGCAGCAACTTCCACTTTGCAGAGATCAGTAGATAACATTTTTAATCCTTGGATCTAAAAAAATACAAGGGGGAAAAAATATCCACAACTTCCATGGATAAGTGTCAGCAACTACAAGGTTATTCCAACAGGAATAGCCCTGCACAAGAAAGCCACAAATTATTCCTATTAAAAATGAAGCAGATGAGCTGGAGGGAAGGGGAGAACTGCAGATTCCAGTCCTTAGAATAGAAATACTACTATCCAAAGGGCTCTGTTAAGCACACTCACAGGGTGAGCAGGGAGAAACAAAGTGGGAAGGCTGAAAGTTTTTAGGAGAAAGCAATGACATTTAACACTCATATTGCAAGAGATGCGTCTAATGAAGTTCTCCCAAAGTGAAGAGTCCTTGGAAGAACAGATGAGTTTGATGGCAAAAAGGGAACACATAGAATAATGTAGAGGAAAATGAATCCACACTGTAATTCAGGAAACTGTGCCACTCTTCAGACTTGGATTCAAAGCAATATAAAGCAAATACAGGTCTAAACCCTGGATAATATCCTTACAACAATTGGAATAAACTAAAAAAACCCCAGCTATTGCATCTGGTCATCCAAAATATCTCCCAGTGACTGTATGTATATATTTATTATATTTATATTATATTAATATATATATTTATATATCTGAAGCAGCAGCACATTGACAGGAGGTGAAATAGTCACATCCAAGAATATCAGCAACATATTTAACAAATATTTTCTTCTCCAGACAAATGCTTGACAGACTATCATTAGAAATCTCTCCTAACTTTTTAATTTTATAACATTTCTAGAACAGCCAGTGGAGTCAGTTCCTACAGACGGTGTTTTGCATTTTATTTTTGGTTCTTGACCTTTATACATGTCCAGGCAAGTGGAGCCCCTCATTCTCTTGCATCTGAAAATCCAGGTGGGCTTTTCTTCCTTTGATATACCAAAAATTGGACAAATCACTATTTCATTAAATGCTGAATTACTAGTTGTTTCACTGGAAGGTATCTATACAATTCCTAAGTCACTCATATAAACACCAAGAATACTGAAATTACACCAAGATTACTGAAATCTAGTAGTATGCAATTGCTTTCCTCCCTTCCCCAGCATTACATTTTCCCCAGGAAATATTATACTTATTTTAAATATTATATTTAATATTTAAGGTGAAAGAACACTAGAAAGTCACCAAGTCACAGGCAAATTCAACAAAAAAGGAATTTAAGAACAAGATTTGCAAAAAAATCCTGTTGTTCACTTTCTGCTTCCTGAAGGTTTTTCTCTATTCACAACACACTGAAGCCCTAAGAGAGCTGGGCAAACTCTTATATTTAGGTAGCAAGACAAAGCATTCATTAATAGATGACAAAGTCATCTGGTTCTGGATTCTCTGCCACTCTTCAAAGGAAAATCATTTCTAAGCTCAATCTCAGCCTCACGGAGAGCCCTGAAAGGTTAAACAAAACCCTCCTCAGTCAAAACGCTTACAACCCTTAAGACAGCAAGCTATAAATTATTAAGTAGCTTGTCTAATTGCTTCATGATGGCATCCAAAGATTCTGGTTCCCCCTACCCCCATCCCAAGACACAATTCCAGCTGGATGCACTTTCAACACAGACCGTTATTCACCAGAGTCCGCTCTAATGTTCAAATGAGGTACCAGAGGTCAGGCTCCTAATCAGAAAACAAAGAGTGAGATTCCCATACCCACATAACATCCTAAATCTTGGAGCTCCATCAGCAAGCTGACAACTGGAAAACCTAGGAAACCTCATCAATAAGTAATGGCAAAAGGGATCAGATAGCACTCGACAGCCTGACTTTAAATCCTCCAAATTCAGTCATATCTGGAGAATTGCTCCTGTAAACACTGCGCTGATCCACGGCTGTAAATCTGCAACTTAGGCTATGAATTAGGCAACTTCCAGGTCTTCACTCAGCGAGTGAGTGCATAAAATGTGAAATCAATTCCCAGTTATTACAGGAGAGATAAGCAAAGCAGGAAAAAGATCAGCAAAAGATTAAAAAAATATATCCAGTTCATCAATGTGCCCCCATTTTCCAATTCACTGGTTTGCTGGGTTTTAAAATACCACATTTCAGGTAGAGAAAACACACCTTTAACGGCTCAGGGTTTACAAACCATAGCAGGGGTAGCAAATCAAACAAAACAGTTTTTTTAACCGGGTTATAGAAACAGCACTCATATTTTTATCAAATACATATACAAATCATCCATTCACACAAAATGAAAAGGGATCTGCAAATTTTAACTGCTGAAGCAGGAAGACTTGGCTTTAAACTTCTTAATTTACAGACTTTCAATATTTATTCCTTGCTGCCCATAATGACATTTTATTTTATTCCAGCAAAACACAACTGCCTGATTTCAGTGTTCTCCCTCGGCAAAGGATCTGTGGCAGATTCTTTGGCAGATATTCCAAGCTTGTTTTAAACCAACACTGCTGACTGACAGCTACAAGAGGGACACATCAGCCTCCTCCTGAGCAGCTTCAGACCAAATTCCATAATAATCCCAGTAATATTCCAAAGCTGATACCACTGACACGTAAATCAATCACAGTAACCTACAACGTTCACCAGAAACATTTCCAAGGGATTGCTAACTAAGGGAAATAAAAGAGCAGGAGGAGCTCTGGACCCAATCCATGGGACATGTGCACCAGGAACGAGCCAGAAGCCAAACAAGGTAGGACAATGTCCATGGTGGATGTTCTTGTCTCAGGAATGGAATTGCAATTGCTGACTGACAGAAACTCCCCTCCTCTTATCTGCTGCCACTAAACAGCAAAGCAGCAATGCCACAGCCACTGCAGAGCAGAGAAAGGGCTCAAAAACACAAATGAAATAATAATAATGTGCTTTAGGTCAATGAGCTCTTACCTTTAACTGCTCTGGGAAAGAGAAATGTAGGGGAAGAATAAACCCACATCCTTCTGGGTCATAATTTAGCGGTGCTTACTTGACCAAACTTTGGCCAGTTGTTTTTTACTACGGGCAATAAAAGATACAAATATGGAAGTAAAATGGGCAATATGGAAATCTTGCTGTCCAGGTTAAGCTCCACATGTTATTTATGGCCAACAGAAAGTATAGAAGGGCTTGTTTTGCTTTCTCATAACACAGCAATCGAAACTCAGTCATGGGGCAAAGGTTGCGGTGCAGTAAAATGTGGCACGCAGAGTTTGTCCTTCCCACACCTTGGCTGGCAAAAGCCCCAAACCTGCACATAGGAACACATTGTCTCTTTTTTTTTCCTTCACGAGCAGAAATTAGAATTAGTTTTTTATGATTTCAGTCACAAGAGTCCAAGAGATCAAAGACTAACATTGAGACATGCAAAAGTCACATATGTGAACAGTGAACAAGCTTAATTCTTGTGCTGCAGCCCTGGCAGGGGTGGTGTCCTCAGCACCCTCCTCTTCTTCCTTCCCTGAGAGGCCAACTGTTTAATTAATCGTTTTACATAGGTGAAATGGACCATTAGAAAACATTGGACAACACTTAATTTATCATTTATACAAGGATGAATGTAAATCATTTTGAGGTTCGGGGTTTTTTTTTTTTCCTTCCCACACCCCTAATTAATATTCATGAGGATAATTTCACAAAGGCAGTTATAAAACGATGTCAGAGGCAGCTTGAAAATATAGTTGTGCTAACAGAGGAAGAGGAAACTCTGCCCCCATCCCCACCCCTGCGAGGGGGGATTTAAACCCAACACAAACATTTACTGAATGATGGGGTTTTATAATATTTTAATCGAGTTATTCATGACACAAAAATAACACTGTGGAAAACCAGATAACGTTATACAAAAGCTAAGTTCATTTGTTCTGGACAGGTGGCCAGTCTGCAACTCTGTGCCGGCATCCAAAGCCCGCCCACAATAGCACTAAAGACGATTATGCAAATGCTCCCCATTCCCTGCTATTTTCCCAGGAATGGGAGAAGGGCTCCATGTGGAAGAAGCAATTGTTTCCCAGTCATGTGGAAAACAAACCAAGAGAAAGAAGGGAGGGAATGTGAACGGAAGATAGCAACACATCCCCTGGCCGAGCTGGGAGATGCCTGGAATGATCCTAGCGGAGCGCGGATAGCAGGGGTCAGAGCCCGGGTTCAGAGCCCAGGAAATGTATTCTTCATCCTATTGGACATTTTCCTTGTGTTCTGCCACGGGACAAAGCAGCTGAGAGATGCAGCTCCCCTTCAGCTGGAAGGCAGCGCTCCAGAGGGAGCACTGGCACAAGTGGGAAGTTTGGGGAAGATGGGCAGGACGTCATCTGCTTATCTGGGAGCCTGGATTCTGGCTGAGTTCTTTCCAATTCCACATCTTGGTCACAGAATAAGTGAAATACCGATGTGGAATCTAATACAATTAATTTGCTCCACTTCAGTCCTCCAGGATTTTAACATACTTTACTAAAATATGTAGAATTTCTCCTTAAAAACTACTAGACTGTTTCTTATATTTCAAGCACAGCTCTTCAAAGGCCATGGCTTGAATCACGCATTTTTACCTCAAATGCTTTTCACCTCTCCCAAATATCAATTTTTTACGTAAGTACTCCTGTAGATAACCCAGCTCTTCTTCTGTTGTCCCACTGAATCCCAGGATTCAGTAGGACACAAAAAAGACCACAGGCAAATGACTGGGATCCAAGTAACCAGCAGCCTGCAACTTCATTAATTACAAGTTAGGCATGACTAATTATAATTCTAAGGGCAGGACTTCCCCTTCCCACAGAGCACCAGGTACTAAACGGACGCAGAGCAGCATTAACGGGTCAGAAGTTGTCACAGATGAACAACCTGTGCCATTAGCACTGACTTTTACGCAGGTTGAGGATTCAGCTCTGCAGCTGAATTTTTTTTATTCTCACTATTACTGAAGAAATCTGGATCCCTGGAACTGTCCAAGGCCAGGCTGGATGGGGCTTGGAGCAGCCTGGGATAGTGGAAGGTGCCCATGGCAGGGGGTGGAACAGGATGAGCTTCAAGGTCCCTTCCAACCCATTCCAGCCTGTGACTCTGATTCTAAAGGAGCCAGGTTTCTACAGCTGGTATCAGGAGACTAAAATAAGACATAATCATCTGAGCCCTGCTCAAATAAAAATGAAATCAATTTTAGATCTTCACTTATTCCTCAAAAAAGGACATGTTCATCTGATTTAGAGTGGGCCTCAAAGTTGGTTGTGTAGAACTTATAGGAGCAATGTTAGGGATAATCCAGATTTAAAGACCAACACCTCCTTTGCTTTACAGGTTTTCACTCTGTTCCAGCCCTGGAATTGGAGTCAGTAAAGATAAAAGTTTATATAGGAGGCAATTGCCTTGATCTTTTTAAAATTTCACAAGCATAATGTTTCAGAACTTATTTTTTATGCTTTTTTTTGCTTTACCTCAACATTCCCTAATCCTTGAAGCAAGTTTCCAAAGCCCACATGCTTTGTTTTCCCAGGTGATGGATATTTGGCTTCATTTCCATTTCCACCTCTTTTCCATTCAGATCCCAACAACTTCCCACTGAACTTCAATTCAAAATAATTTCTTGGGCAGTTTCTGACATTGCTTTAAAGTGATTTAATCAAATCCTCCTTCTATCAGTGAGAGTGTTGCCAGTTTTCCTCATACAACAGAATTTACGGATAAATTTTGGAGACTCTTGTTCATGTGTTCATCACATGTACACAGCCTTCATCAGGTCTCCTGCCTGGCTGGAATTCCTCCAGGATTTTTCGGACACCCAGAATTCAGATTCTCCCTTTTTCTGCCAAGACACCAAGTGCCTTGCACTTCCAGTAATTCCACTGTTCTCTCTCCCTGCTTCCTGTAGGAATCTCCTCTGGGATCAGCCCACCTACTGGCTTCTGGTCACTCCCTAAGTCTTCCAAATATCTCTCACCTTCTGTGTTTATGTTCTCAATTATTATTTGTCTTTCAGCACTGACATCTTTGATTCCAGTGCTCCACTTCAGACTTTTCTTACCTTGCTATACAACCCAGTTTTCCTCCACACACTCTTCTGACCATTCTTACCCTAGCCAGGCATTTCTGTATTTCCATTCTCAACACCAACTGTCTGGTCCATCTCTTCAATCTCTTTTCTCATTTCCCCCCTTCAATTTCTAGCACTTCCCACCTCTATTTCTTTGTCTTGGCCTAGTAACACAAAACCTGAGCAGCCATTGCCATAATCTCATTTTTTATGCTGTTCCACAGCTCTTCACCATTCACTTCTTCTTTCACCAGGGACAAAATTTCACCCCCCAGCTGCTTTGTTTTCTTTCCTGTATCTGGCTCTTTCCATCTGTGCTTATCGTAGATCTTCATCCCTGACACTTTTTTGGTTGCTCTCAGCCCTGCTGCTGCCAACACTTACTGGAGCTCTGGAGGTAACTCTGGGAGAGAGGAAGCCTCGGACAGCCCCAGGAACATTCCCTGATTTACTGCAAACTCCCTCAGGATTGCCAATCCTTGTTCACTGTCAGGTGCAATTCACTGAGCCTTTAGAGGATGGGGTTTATTCAGAGACTGAACTCTATACTCGTTCAGGGAAATAATCAGGAACTTCAGAATTAACTATTTTAGCAGGGCTAACATAATATATATATTTCCTGTTTTAATTAAAACATGCCTGCAGGGCATGCCATTGATTTTGGGACGTGAGAACACCACTACCAGCTTAATATATGATGGTACATAATTGGATTTCACTAAAAGTTCTGCTCTTTCATTTACTCAATTTTAGAAACTAATTACTGGGCTTTTGTTCCAGGTATTCACAACATTGATGGAAGGACAAAAAGTATTTAGGATATAAATAGGAGGACAGAGACAATACTGTTCACTAAAGGGGGAACAAATCCAGCCTGCTTTAGTAGAGCCATCTCCCCATGACATTTTCCTGTCCAAAATTCCCATAACAAGAAATCCCACCACCAAGATCCCACAATGCTGCTTTCACTTTCCCTCTCAGGACTGGGTTTCTCCAACATCCCCCAGGTACATCACTGGATGTACATCCTGAAATTGTGGCTGCCCCATGCTTGGAATTGTTCCAGACCAGGATGGATGGAGCTGGGAGCCACCTGGGATAGCGGAAGGTGTCCCGGCCCATGAGCTTTAAGGTCCCAAACTATTCCATGATTTTATGATAACACAGATGTTCCTCCCCCTCCACCTTTGCAACTCCCTGACAAATGCAGGTGATTAAAGGACACTTGGTGATTTACACAGCCAGGGACATGTCCTGGCTCCAGCTCAGGTTCACCAGCCCAGTCACACACTGGGCACTCACATCAGCCTCAGCCTGCCCAAAAATTAATAGGCACTTATAAAAACAGGACAAGGAAGCAGTAATAAAAAATTATAACAAATTATCTTTTGAAAGTCAGTTCCAAACTGGTAATTTTTCTTATTTACATCATTATTATACCTAAAAGAAAACACATTTTCTCCTTCTCTCACCAAAATTATATGATTAATTTAGCATATAGTTAACACACGTTTGTCAACTCCTTGTTTCACTGTAGGCCTCCAGCCCAATATTTTCTGTACAGCTATACAGATAGAGGCACCATTCATTATTCAAAGGTTTCTTTGCTGCAAACCAAAGATGTTCTGGTAAATAACAGTTCTGGACTCATTACAAGCTGAGCCATGTTTGAGTTTCCAATCATCACAGGTAACTCAGTTATTCATTCTTAAAAATATTTTTGCTCTTTGCATATTATTCAGAGTTGTGCAGAGAAAAACCTTTCTACGAGTCATAGGGAGAAGAGGAAAAAGAAAGTCATTGTAAATTATCAGCTGCTCCTGGGAGACAGAGACACTGCAGTGTGCCAAGTCAAATTAATCCCAGACACAAAGATGTGAATAAAGCTTTAAAACTGAGATCAAGCAGGGAAATTAAATAGATCACTCAGAAAAAATAAAACTAACTTCATTTGGTACTGTATTTTACACACTGGCCAATGTGTGTTTAAAATTCCATGGTTTTGCAAAGGAAAATGCTCTTCACAGGAATGCCTGAAGCCAAAGAGAAGGCAGTGCTGACCCAGAGCCTGGAGAGTGCAGATGGGCTCTCTCAAGTCTTGTTTTAAGCAAACACATCAAGAGCAAATTTCTGCTAAGGAAAACCAATGAAATCTGGTTTTAAAAGATCTGAAACAGAATCAGGACCAAAGTGAACTGCATTCATATTTAAATCAGCATTGGTGGATAATAGATTTTTAAAAACAACTTTTATTTAGCCCAGGGCAAGCTTCAAATTTGCAGTCTGGGCTCATCTCTCCACTCCAACCTTTTTAAATCCTGATTTTCTTTAAAGAAACCCTGTGTTTCTGAACACATCACAACAGTTCCCCAGGGCTGGGTCATTAGCAAACATTTATATATTGTTGCAAATTTACATAGTGCTGTACAAACACAAAACTACCTGGAAGCACTGAGAACACAAATAACCCCCCCAATAACCAGGGTAAATCAGAGTTTGGTGTGACCAGGAAGCTGCAGAAATCAGGGGCACAGGAGAGCATCACTGAGGGCAAAACAGGCAAGAGATTGAGAGAAGTGAACTAAAACCTTGTGTAAAGCTAATACACAAGGCCTTGGTGCTTTGGAGCTTCACAAACAAGGAGTTTAAGTGTAAAACATTAAACAGAAAAATGCTCTGTATCAAATATTTCTGCAAATATTGCAGGGAAGTTTCAGTTCAAGTCATCTCATTGCTACATAAGGGATTTTAGGACTTTGACACTGAGAAAGCCATTCTTGCACTAATATAGAGGCAAAAATGAATCAAAACATACATGAAATATGAAAAAATCATGACTGAGAGAGATGACATCTCCCTCTTTTCCAAATGAGAATCTAATTTGTTTGGGAAAGGAAGACAGAAAGGCAGATTTAGAAGTTAAAAACAAATATAGTCCTGGTTAAAGGCAGGGAAGATGTACCTGAAATCACAACATTGAACACAGCAAAAGAGGATTCACTTAACCCATCAAAATGAGAAAATGTGGGCAACAAAAGGCAGGGATGACCAAAAACTGAATCACCTATGGCAAAGCTTTCTGAAAAAATCGAGAATCATAAAACTAAAAGCACATTGACAGAATCCCACCTAAGCAGCAGCCCATGAATGATTTAATGAGCCCACATGCAAGCAGGGATAATTATAAAATAATGTGGCATCATGTGGAATTGATGTAAATGAGGGGCAATTCACGGCACTGAATTGCTTCTCACCTTTAAACAACAGCCTAAAACCACACAGGACTTTGGTTTGTATCCCATTCTTCTGCTTCCTGTGAAATGTGATCACAACTCATCCTGAGCTTACAAAAACCACTTGCACAAGGTCACCTTGGCACTGGAGCTGCACTGTGGATTTTTATTTTTATTACTGCTTGGTAGTGGATCTGCACATCCAAGCAAATACATCTTCCAGACACTCTGAAAGGCAGCAGTGGCAGCTCTTCATTTTGTTTGTCATTCCCCACTCCCACGACAGGGAAATTTCTGGGCACCTTGCCAAATTATATTTAATTAAAAGCTCCTCTGCTTTTGATTCTTTAGTAACTTGGTTACCAGCTCCATCGACCACTTCAGCAGGGAAAGGAATTTAATATAAAAGTGGTTTTCTCTGGTGTTTACAGAACTGGTGACAGTGTAATTTGGAGTGGGGAGACAGCTGGCAGTGCAGCTACAGAGGGAAAACACTGAAAAAGTTGAGATAGAAAAAGCCCAAATCAATGGAGCACACTGATGCTGTACAAATGCTACTTATTTTAGTTTCTCAGCTGGCAAACCAAAGTGCTTTCTTCAGCAGAGAGGAAGTTCTCCCTGAGTAATCATTTAGTATTAATTTAGCATGAACACCTCAATAATCCATCAATTCCTGCGGTGTAGCCCCCTTTCAAAAAGGGAGATACAGAAGATCTTTCATTGAAAGGACATCTCCTGCACTCAGAAGAGGGCTGATTAAACACATCCTCATCAGATACACACCAGTGCAAGGTACAAACATTTCTTGGATAATAAAGGCTGGCTAAAGAGTTTACCAGTTCTTCTTATTTCAAGGCTGGCTTGGCTCTTTTTTAAATGATGGAAAAACATCTCTGATCTTACTTATCAGGAGCCTCTAGTCATGGATTTAAACATCTGACATTTCAAAAATGATGGGCGGCCTCCATGATAACCTGAGTGAAGTGGGATTTACATCCCACAAAACCACCTGCCAAGTGACTCAGTGCAGCAGCCAAACCAGTTCCTGAGGATTCTCCCCTGAAATTGGTGAGGAAAAGTGAATTTCAGCCTCACAAATCTGAGCAGAGTACGGAGAACCAATACCTATAGAAGAGTTGCCACTGTGCTTTCAGGAAAATAAACCCAGACAGAATTATGGAATGAGCTTGGACACACACTCACTCAGATGTTCTATTATTTTTGCTGGAAAATGCTTTTTAAATGTGAGGAACACTTAAAGCTTTAGATACTGTGAGAAACAAAACCCCAACATAAAACACCCAGAAGTTCTGAATGTATCAGAGCAGCAGAATTCCCACAGGCTGATTCCATCAGCAGCCAGGCCACATCCCTGCTCCCAGCAAGGCTAAATTCCAGCAGTGCTTCCTCAGCACGTCCTAATCCTGCCATGAATCAGCAAACATTTCACGCTCCTGAACCTGGATCAACTGCAAGAATAATCAGGGAGAGACTCTGTCAAACATGGCAACAGAAAGTGCCTGAAAGAGTAAATCTGTTTATTCCTGTTATATACAATGCTGGCACGATTGGAGCTGGTGGAATTTTACAACTTAGAGAGGAAAATATCACTGCTGAGTGAAAAGAGTTTTTTGTGGAGCAGAGAGTATTTTATTTTTAACGATATGACTCAAATTTAGAGACATTCAATATCTGCATTTGGAAGCTGAGCCTCACTTCAGCTCTGTGGCTTCCCAAGAAGAACACACGTTTTAGGAACTGAAATTGTTTCCCACAAGGTTGTTTGCAGCATTTCTCCTTCACAAGTTCTTTGCCTCATTTCTTTGTGCCTGACACACATAGGGGAAAAATCCAAACAAAACCAGTAGATAAGCCATATGAACTTGCAAAATATGTTGTGTGAGGGTGGGTTTTTTTTTTAAGATTCAGGAGCTCAATTTACTAACATACAGCAAAAATCCTTTTTCTCATGGATTTTTCCCCAGAAAGAAGTTTTAACAAATGAAGGAGTACAAGCATGAAGGTCACCATGAAGTTGGTGACAAGACCCACTGCTAAAAAATAAATACAACCCACCCACCCCAACCCCCACAATTTTTACCATTTATTGGTGTGCAATTATTGCTACAGAAGAAATCAGTTTTGAAGTCAGAAATTATAATTTCTTAATCTTGCATCATAGAATATTGGGTGTTTGGAATCATAAGGATCACCAAATTCTTTGTTATTTGGAGGAAAAGAAGATATATTTCTACCACATATATTCAATACTCTGTAGGTTTTTTGTTCTTTTCCTATGGAACAAGTAGAGAACTCTTTGCAGGGGAAAAAAAAGTGATAGGATGTACTTTTAGCAATATCTCAGTATTTCTCCAAGGTATTTCTAAGAATTCTTGGTGGAACCCTGAACCAAAACCTTTCTGCAGGAGACTTCCCAGAAGCTGCCTGAACCCTGGACCACATTTCCAGATGTTATGTGAGGGGATTTTGCTTCCTAAAGGTTTAACACACAACTGCAGGCTACAAGAATAATCAAAAATAAACATTTTGATGTATTCCAACTGTTTGTGACTCTCCATGACCCCTTTACTATATTTAAGAGCTTATACTATTATTCTTATATAAAAATAAACAATTGTAGCATCATTACACCTGGTAATAGCTGTATAACTGAAAACTCTTTTTTAAAATGTAGGCAGCGTATTATCTGCATTACTCACTTTTATGAACACAGAAAAAATAATCCTGCTTACAAATTCCACTCCCAACCACATTTACTGGAGGGCATTCATAGAGATCCTTTGCTCTACCTTAGGTGCACATAAATTATCAGAAAAAAAATATTCTCAAAACAAAACCAGAAAACCAACACGAGACAGAAAATATCTTTCAAGATGCTACTATGAATACAAGAAAACCCCATGTGATAGGAAAACATGCAAAATTTTGGCCAGCCTATTTGGATAGACAATCAAAGAGCAAACACTGATCTATCTGGCATCCTGAAGAGAAATAAATCCAGGAAACCCAGGAGCTGACAAATTTCACATCTCAAAAAATGTAACCAGCCCTCGGTATTTTTTTTTTTTTAATTACCACTTTATGGCTTGTGAAGGTAAAAAAACCCTCTGAGCCATATTTGGACACAAGCAGAGCTAAGAAAACCAGTGCTGAGATGGTTTTTTAATAAATCTGTAGGCTTCCTCCTACTCAATTAGTTTCTGTTTGCAACCAGTATGAAATATGCTTTTATTTTTGTTGAAAATATGACAAACTACCCTTTAAACTGCAAAAGGCAGTGAAGAGTATATTGCTAGAGAAATGAGCAGCAGGCAGGATATCTGCCTGGCAGAAAATATGGAGTAATATTGAAAATTAAACAAGGGATAGCAGGAATAACTCTATGCCATCATCAACACAATTCTGGTGACTGAAAAGAATGCTTTACATCTATAAATTAAAATGTAAATCTATGTTAAGGTTCTGTTCCTGCACTACACCTACACTGGATTTTCCCCTATTGAGTGTTTACTAATGTTGATGTCATTAACTTACCCACCAAATTTTAAATTGTTTTCTCAATAAAACAGAAGTTAATTGATTTTTAAATATACGGAAATCTCCCAAGTATAAAACTTGTTGCATTGGCTTATTTTATTTTCCACGGAAAAAAACCCCAGAAAACTGATTAATAAGTAACTTAATGAGTAACAACCAAACACTACTAAAATAAAATAGCACCAACCCAGTAATCAAGTGGAGCCCATCCTCTATATGGGATGCTAGCCACCTATAGTTTTCCCGAATCCAGCTGGACAAGCATTTTTCCTTATCTAAAGCACCAAAATGTTCAAATATTGCTGTTTATTCCTTCTAACACGATGTGGAAGGGAATGACCCAGCTGAGCTCCACTGCTGGCCCCACACACCACGAAACAGAACAATAAATGTTTGAGGCAGCAGTTTTGGAGAACTCTCAGAAATAATTGAGATCCTAGGATCTAAAAGGTGATGGCTTTCCTTTCTTCCTCCTCTTTTTTTAGGGAGTGAAAGCTGGCTAAAGGCCTTTATCTGTATAAAACTGAACAAGTCACCCACTGTGGATGCAAGGTCTGACACTGAATAATCATTTAGGGGAGATTTGACTTAAACATTCTCCGTTGGTTTGGGTTTTTTTTTTTTAGCTGTCAACACATCCTGGTTTATCCAAATCTGAAAGCAAACTTCCAAGGCTGGAAAGAGGAAGAAGGGAGTATAGTTTTTAAAAATAGTTAAGAACACATCTACTTTACCCTTTAAATAATCCCCTCAGATAAACAGCTTCAGTAGCCAAGAAGCTCTGCCCAGCTTTCCTCACATCCATCTAATGAACTGCTGAGGGTCCAACATGAAATCTGGATCCCTGGGGTTGGGGATTGCTCTAGAGTGGAAAGGATGACAGGCTGCTCCTGCAAACCCATGTTCAATCCTTTTTACAGTGTGAACACAAGTTTAGGTGTTTAATTATTGAACAGTAAATAAAATGGGCTCTTTTCCCTTTTTTTTAAAATTCATTTAACCAATAGAGACCTTTTCAACAGTAAAATTAAGGTCTGAGACACAGAAAAGGAAGAATAACTTTTCAGAAATGTCACTACCTAAAATACAGTCACATATAGCCCAAAACGACTTTAGTTACTGTGCAGGAGGTGCAATCAAACAGTTTTTCAAAGTCCCAGAGGAAAAAAAGGAACCATCTCCTATGAATTACCTCAGTGTGCCCAATATTTGACGACACCTGAACCAGCTAAATTGGAGAAAATTTAATCATCTGAATTAACCAACTGAAATCAACACAAAATGACACTCTCCATACTTTTATTTCTGCGTGGGTTATTTTTAAAAATAAATTTTTAAAATCAATAAACTTAATAAAATAAAATAAAATAATAATAATAATAATAATAATAATAATAATAATAATAATAATAATAATAATAATTTTAATTACACTCTCCTGAGTACCATTTTCAGGCAAACCAAAATGATTGCTGTTGTCCCCTAAGTTATGGTCTTTTGACTGTAACAGAGAAGCTGCTTATTATTAGGTAAAGAGGCAGAGTTATGTTGGACACAAAGGATTTTTTTTTTCAATTGATGGCTCCAGAACAAATGCAGGGCTAACAGAGAAGGTGCAGACATGCAAAAGAAAGGCAAACGAAAGTTAAGAGAAAAATAGCTTTTGAGTTGTTTATTGGCCCACTAGAAAATACAAGGGATGATGTTCATATGCCAAATATTTGCCTTCTTATCTCAAAGCTTTAGAGATTTAAAAATCCCCAAACAAACACCCCCAAACGCACATCCAGAGCATTCCTGGGTGTATTGACTGCTTGTAGATCCCTGCAGAGCCATGTCCAGCAGTGGTCTGCAAACCAGGATGCATCTCCTTAGGAACTGATAGCAACCCAAAAGCTGGGAGGAGAGCATGGCACCACCATTACCAGGGGACTGGAAAATGGAGCAGGGAAAAAGGCAAAGGAGGTGGCTCAGGCAAGGCCTGGGTTCTCTCTGAGAACAATGACATGTTTTTCCTGAGGGATGCAGTTTGGGTACCAAGACGCTTAAAGATTTTCCAAGTTTCAAAGCGGTAAGGGCCTCACCAAACTACAGCTTGGTTAAGGAGGTTGGAACAGGAATCTCCTCCACCCAAAAAACTCTGCGATGTGTATGAGGTGTGCAAAGCTAGGAAATGAAAGAGTATTGTATTACCAGGACAAGATATAAAGGAAGAGGTGGAAAAGGAGCCCAAAGAGAGGTGGAACAGCCTTGGCTGGCACGGACTCATGACTCAGCGCTGCTGTTGCTGCTACTTCGGAGGCGCAAAGTTTCCACTGTGCATTTTTTGAAAGCCTTGGGTTGTGACTTGTCTGCCCTCTTAAATCCCAGGAAAAAGAAAAGCAGCTGCTGGGAAGGATGACTGAAGGGCTGAATGTGTTAGGAAAGAACTGAAACACTGGGGTAGCTTGAGAAAAACCGAGGCAGCAGAGGAAAAACAGAAGGAACTCATGGATAACCCCACAGGCTGCAGGATCCACTGCCTGGCTCACTGGTGGGGCTGCATGGCCAAGCAAAGAGCAGCTCTGAAGAATAAACTTTTTCATCTGCAAGCAGAACCACTTGCAAGGATCCAAATTCCAGGCCCTGGATGCTTCTGAGCGCAGTAATCGGAAAGAAAAATAACGGCTAAAAGCAGGCTCAGAGAAACTTGCTTGCATCAGTTCAGCAAAAAATGGGGTTTCTTTATGAAGGGCTTTCTTTGTAGGAATAGAGTAATTCTAACCTTAGCAGCCCCTTTATAAGGAACTAGATGTTTTCACTGAAAATAGAAGCTGACAGTCCTCCTCTGTTCTTAGAGAAATATTATTTTAACCTAAAGAATTCCATAAAAACTGCAGCAGATAGCTTAGCATTTTTAAAAGGCTGCCTTTTAAAATTCTTTTTAAATGGACTAATGCTGAAGTGTAGGGCATTTTCATTTTTCTTCTAACTGAACGACCAGTGAGACAAGACCAAAATCAGATATCCCACTTCTCCCCCCACTTAAAGTTCTGACATGTGTTTTTTGGAGACAGAAAAGTACATGAACAACTGAATGCAAAATCTACATAAAAAGAGAAGGTCAACGATAATATTGTTTGGAACGTCACTCATAGACCCACAGTCTTTATTCCAGGCAAAGTATATTATATTAAATGTTAAATGGACATTTAATATAGAGAATTCTAAAGAGCTTCTTGTTTGGGGGAAAAAAGGGAAACGTGCACTAAGAGGCTGAACTGTGACAAGTGCAGAATAGTATCAATAATCCCATTATAACATCTGATTTGTCAAACTTGTCTCTACAAGTTATTCTAAAATTCACAATAGTGTTCCTAACCATTTATGAAATGGAGCAGCTCAGTCTTTGTGGCCTTCACGGCCACTGATTCTCCATGGTTTTTTGGGAAGAATGGCCTGAATAGCCACGGGGTCCTACACTTCATTTTCCTGCCCTGCTTATGGATACCCCAGTGCTTTGAATGGAGAACATAATCCAAAGGTAGTACCAGGCAGGTGTTTTCTTTCTGGAAGCAGCAAGTTCTGCTGATGTATTGTGCACCACCATGGCTGAAAGGACCAAACTGGGCCATCAATATGCATGATCTCCACACCAGGCAGTGACTGGGAAGTGTGGACACTTGGGATCCTCTCCCAAAAAATGGAAAGTAAGTCTTGCTGAGATTTAAAACAAACTAACAGAACAGTGCAGGCTCCAGGTGTATCTGTAATCACAGGCATTCCACACTAAATATGTGATTTTTCAGGGATATGGCAAGGAACAAAGACTTAAAGTGCTCATAAGCCAGGCTGAAACACTGGTCTTACTCTGAGTTTTTTTGTCTAATGAATCCAAAGCTCGTTTAGAAAACACCAGTGATTATCCAAAAGAAATATCCTAAATTAAGTCACAGAATCTCAGAATGGCTTGGGTTGGAAGGGACCTTGAAGATCATCCAGTGCCACCCCCTGCCATGGGCAGGGACACCTTCCACTGTCCCAGGCTGCTCCAAGCCCTGTCCAGCCTGGCCTTGGACATTTTCCAGGGATCCAGGGGCAGCCACAGCTGCTCTGGGCACCCTGTGCCAGAGCCTGCCCACCCTCACAGGGAAAAATTAATGGGTATCAACCAAAGACATCATCTCCTAGCAAGTATCAGCCCCTTCTGAAGGCTCCCCACTCTCCCTGGAGTCCATGGAAGGGTTCATTTGCAGGGTCCATGGAAGAGTAGGAGGAAGCCCATGGAAAGCAGCACAGTTGGTTTACAAACAAACCTGCCTGGAATGGTTGTCTGTGACAGATGGGACCAACCACAGCAAGATTCCAAAGGAAGGAAAAAGAGGAGCCTCACAGCCCTAAGGATCCATGGGGGAACATCACTCAGTGCAGGAATAGGCCTGAATGGCTCTGGCATTTTTGCTACTGGATCCAGAGGTTTCTTGGATACAGCTTTTCCCACTCCTCCAAGCAGATGTGCCAACCAAGCTTCAGGCAGCAACATCCAAAATAAAGTCACACATGAAGATTCCCTGGGTCTGCTGCCTTCTCCTATAGAAATTCCTACGGCAGGAAAGGTGGAATATTCAAGTCAGACCTTGGATTGTAGGATTTCAGTAGCTGTTCTCTCTGCACAGGTAAGAAATGAACTCTGCTAAGAGAAAGAGGTGCCACATTCACACAGCCACCACTGGGAAGAAATTGAACTTTATGGACAAATACCAGCACAAAGCCCGCTCCAGGCTCTGGGCTGGGAGGAGGACATTCCCCAGCACTGGTGGACAGAACCATGGTTTTCATATGCAATTAAACCAACACTGAATCCCTGCTAAAATGGTTTGCAACACTACCAATAAAGTAGGAAGAAGGTACCTCAAAGCTCTGCCACACTTCTGAGTGGTGCACATGGAGCACCTCAGGCCTCCAGGGTCACTTCTTACAGGCTGGGTTTGTTTGTTTGTTTGGTTTTAGAATATTTTGCCCATCTTTTGAAACAGACACAAACCAACACTTGCAGACACTCAGTGAGCTCACTCCTGGAAAAAGATTTATTCTGAGTTTTTCCTACTGTTTCCTACAGAAAGTTTGAAAATATAATAAATACACAGATGGGTTTCAAAGCAATTTGTTGTCTTTCAAATTAATTGCTATCAAATATATCCAGAAACAGCAGCCATTCAGCTCAGGATACCCAGGATGGAAATTTCAACATAATCCACTCATGTACTACAAGTGAAAGTTTCTCTGCAGAGAAATCACAGAATGACAGCTAAATTCCTTCCAAAGATAAGCCTGAGATAAAAGAAAAACCAACCTAGTTTCTGCATATGGGCTAATTACAAACTAAACTCTCCTCACAGGACCTGGAATACAAAAGATCCCAATTCCCTAAAAGATGAAGTGTCCCAAGTCTTAAAAGTACATCTTCCATACACACACAAAAACTGATTTCCCAGGTTTTTTTAAATTACTGCTTGACTACAAAAGTCATCAATTTCACTACAAAACAAAACCAAGACAAATGCCTTAAGTAATACAGAAATACTCTAGAGGGAGGTTTAGCACTGCAGCAACTCTAAAATCATCCTCACAGGAATAAACAAGTAACTTAAGTTCATCTGTTAACAAAACAGCTCCTGAGCAGTCAACCCACGGCTGCTCCTTGTTTGTCCCCAAGTCGGGGACCCACCCTTAAAATCCACAATCTCTTCCTGCTCTCCCACAGCAACCTCCTGCATCCTTTGGGATTAAAAAATCCAACCCATTCTGCCCAGACTGAAGGCAATGATCTCATGGAAAGCTGCTTGCTGCCTTTGCAGGGCAGGTACCTCAAGTTATTTTTTCCTGCCGCTCCAGGGGTGCCGTAGCTCGGAGGTAGAGGAAAGAATTTGCTTCTCCCTGGAATTTTTGTTTTGTATTCCAAGCCTGTTGTAAGGCTGCGTTTTCCAGGCTGCAGCTGTTTTGCCTGGTGGGATGTAGGAATCAACCCAGGTGACTGGGGTTCCATGCTGACAGGGTTCTATTTACAGAGCTCCCCAGCACCATTCCCAAATCTCCCAGCTCTTCCTGAGTACTGTCTGCCATCCTCCTGCTCCTACAGTCACCACTGAAACATTCCAATAAACCAGTGTACTTTCAAAACAGTTTAGTATCCATTCTATCAGAGATTTGTGGTATTTTGGCTAAAATTCATTCAATTTCTCTCATTCCTTACGAGGGGAATACCATCACCTTGCCAGTCTTCACTTCACATGATAAAGTTAATTTTCACAAAGTGTTGGAATACATGATAAAGAAGAGCAAAGGAAAAATTGAGCCATGGCAGAAGTTACTAAGACATGGTGGGAATGTCTGATTTTAACCCTTATGATTTTAATCCTCTGAAAAATTGTTCAAAAGGCCACCGGGCAGCATGTTAGAACATGGTAAAAGAAATGGTCAGCTTCTCTTTTGCTTTTAAACCAATGGAAAACCAGTACATTCTGGCAAATATATAAATAAATTATACATAAAATACATATATAAAGATATAAAATTAATCATGTTATGTTTATTTATTAAGTATCTGCTTTATGTATTATGTATACACATGGACACATTATATAGACAAAAACTGCCATAAGAATATTGTAATTTTTTAGGAAATATTAATGCATGTATTCTGGTGTCTTGAATGAGTGTGTTTTCTAGGTCTGGTGAGACACAGGGTGAGGGAAATGGGTAAGGGTGACCATGGTGTCTGCTTACATCCACCTCCCCACCTTTCCTACTCCTCTCACTGCACCTCCAGCTGCTTTTCCCTCTCACATCCATTTCATCTTATTTAAGGCTCCTCTCCTGATCAGTACCATGGATATGAGCAGCTGCCAACAGGACTCTGTGGCTATAAACTACATGAAATTTTCTTTTCTCCACATCTGAAGATGTTTTAAATGCATGAAGTTTCTCAGTGCCACAGCCACAGCAATCAACACCGAGTGCCCTGTCCCCTCCTGATGACAGATAAGCTGGTTTTACTGAACACCCACAGCTCTTCATTGTTAATTTAACCTCTAAAAAACACAGAGAGGAGAACAAAATCCAAACAATTACTGCCTCTTTAAAAAAGAAAAACTAAACAGACACTTCTACTTGTGCCTCACTTGAATCGTAGGTCAGGGAATGGGTTCTCCCACCTTTTTTGTAGAACATCAGTGCCTTTGGTTGAGGTACTACAATTAGAAACTCATTAGCATGCAGGGAAACTCAACCTCCTTGAGGTTACTTGCAAATTCCAAGGGGCCAGGCCATGCTGATTGCCTGGAGTCACGTTTTACTCTGAAACAATGATAATGAAACATCAAGCAAAACCAAAACATGACAAGGAAGGTCATCCGTGTGTTCCCAGACTGTGAGAGACTGGTCTCTTGAGTTAAAAGTGTGAAATAATAGTAACTGCAGCAGAGATGCATTTATAACCTCCAGAAAAACCCCCCAAACCCCAACATTTTACCTATTAAACATGCTGGGTAGAACGGTTTTTCTGTAGGTAGCAGCAAAAGCACAAATTCAGTCAACTGTTTTTTCACCATAAGAGTATTCTCAGGCACTGATTTCAGGTAGCTTATTAATCATGGAGAATAGCTAATAATAACAATATAAAATTGCAATTTAAATGCTATTAGCAGGCATACTATTAGTGGGAAATGAGAACCTTTCTGAGCTCTCATTTCTGAATATTAAGGTAAGCCTCTAAGCATATATTAAATAATGCAGGACCAAAAATACAAGTGGAAGAGCTGAGTGCAGAATCCCAACTGATCACTAGAAAACTGCAGAATTGCTGATACACTGAATCCTTCTCCCATTTATACCACGGCGCAGCCTAGAAAAGCCAGGAAAGAACCCACTGGAGATGGGCAATAAGCAAAAAACAGCTCCAAAAACCTTCAAAGGCAACAGGTGAAAACACAACGCAAAAAAAACACAGACAAAATAAGAGCAGGGAAATTTAAATCCAGGCCCTGTAATTCATCACATACATTTGCACCACTTACCATGTAATTAGGGGCAAGTTATAAACACTGGGCTGGGGTGTTTCACTTGCCTTTGGACAGGTTCTCCTGCTCCCAACAAAAGCACTCTGTGTTCAGAAACTTGGCACCCAAGTGCAGGGCACCAACCTACAATTTTTTTTAAACCAACAAAGCCTTCAGTTCTGGGAAACTGATTTTCATTGGCCACCCTTCCACTGCTTCTCACTTGACAAAAAAAAAGTCAGATGTCAGAATATTCCAAATTCCCTAAGGTGACAAGAGGCATTTGGAGAGAATCTGTGAAAAGGTTTAGAAATCTGGCTTCATAAACTACTGAGCATTTCCAGCTCCCTTTAGAACTGATTTAAAAGGAATATCCCACTGCTGATGAATACAAGTTGCCATTTATTTGGAGCACAGCTTCTCCCCCCAAAAGGCTTTATGTGAAATTTTATTACCACCTCCAAAACAGAAATCCTTTTAGAAGAAGCATCCAACATTGTTTTGGAGCTGTGCACTTATCAGCAATCCAAGGAAGCGATCCCACAAGACTTCATTCATAGAAGCAGCTATTCAGTGAATCTCAAATGCTGCAGCTGCATTGCTGCAAAGCTGGGGGGGTTTAAATCCAAGGAGCTGAAAGCCTCAGTTGTTAGGTCTGAGCTTTCCAAAGCGCAGTGTAATTATTTTTCCAACTTATCAGGACTATTCCCTAAATGCAGTGACTGTTGTGTCTCTGCATATAAAAGACATACCCAGTGTCTAATGGATAAATGTGTTAAGAACTGGTGTTTTCTGCATCATTTAAAAAAGTCACTCAAGAACACACATTTTTAACCTCAGTTTCAGGAGACACCATCATTGAAAAATTCAGGTATTTAATCAAATTTAATACAACTGTCAATGGAATTGATACTTGCCAAGGTAAACTCATATCTGGAGGCAGAATGGGAGCACCAATAACTTATGGCAATAATGTCAGTGAGTGGGCTTAATTCAGCACAAATTCCACGTGGTGTAGGAAGGGTTTTAGGCTGAGAAGACAGGCAGAAAATCCAGTACTAAAAACCCATCCATCACAGGCACAGGAATCATCTTTTCCCCACTGACAGTGAAGCCTGGCCCCAGAACAAGTTTGCTCTGTGTATTTTGGGGGTGATGCAGCACTGGGGACTGAAAGGATGTTTAACATGACATCCTACAAACTGCACTTGGAAGCAGCCTGGTGACAGCTTGTGTTCTCACATTCCACGTCAGGCATATCTCCAGTTGGATTGATGGCATACTGAGCTCTACAAGCTCACTCCCTTGGATTTTATTCTACCTTTAATCTATTTTAAAATAAATTAATGTATTTTTAATCTGTTGTACTTGGACTTAAGCTCCAAGAGCCTTTACTGTAAATTAAACAGGCAGCTGCCCCTTATTAGATGCTTTCTAATTTTGGACTGGGGGAGAAAAAGCAATCCTCCCTCTTTTCTCACAAACAAATCAAAATTCATTCCACTCCCTATCACAAGCATGAGGCCAAATCCGCTTTTATTTCAGATGAATGGGAAGCTGCTCTTACTGAAGAATGTGAATTTAAATTTATTTTGGATCGAGTAAGCCAGAACATTTCCTCTCCCTCTAATTGACCTGATTTTACCTTTCACTCAAATTTCACACTGACTTCTCAGAAAACCACATGGAGTTTGACTTTATAACAATTGGGAAAAAAATGTTAAAAATGTTTTCTGTACTTGAGAACTTCCTCAAGTCAAAATACATGAAAATACAGAATGGGCCTAAGTTCTGTATAGATCAAAGTGATTCAGAACTTCAACACATTTCATGGTAAGCAACTTATGGAAAAGATAAATCAACAAAGCACACACCATGGTAATTTGCTGATTAACAAATTATCCCAACAGAACAATGCCCAGCCATCAAAATTATTCCAGAACCTACCTGTGCATATTCTTTCTCAATCGCAGCTCTTTTCTGACTGAATGCTCTGAAAGAAAAGCAAAGAAATTCAGTTAGAATATCAAGCAAAACACTCCAAATTCAATAATTTAGTCAAAATCCATTAACACAGAGAGCAAAACTCTACAAATTCAATAATTTACTTTAAAAGGAGCTTCTGCTGCACAGTCTGCAGAGTGAAACAGCAACAAAAAAGGGAAATGGTTTGACAAGTGCACATCAGTAGCCCAGCAACGATTGTGTGTGGACTTTACATGTGTGGTGGCTGAATTTCCAAGTTTTATTGGGCAAACTCAGTTCCCAGGACTACTCAGTTCCCAGACATAAATAGCATTTTCTTCTTGAGAAGCTCGTCAGTTTTCCAGTGGTACAGCCAAGGGAAAATTTGGGAGCACCGAACAGGATTTGACTTTATGTATCTAGACAGACTTACTTAATTTTCTTCAGACTTATTTTGATCAGAGTTATTTTCTTTAAGCTATACCACAAACTACTCAGCTTAAGGCTACACCATAGGCACAAAACAATCTAATTATATTTCAATTAGTTACACAATAACTCTGGTGACACACCAATCAAAAAAATACACCTCAGGAACATCCTCTAATTAAGTTAACTCAATAAAAAGGAGTCTGGACAGGCTCCATTTATTCCTGCCTATTTCATTTCATCCATGAAGAATATCCATCCACATGCTACAGGCCCAGCTTCCCGAACAGGATGTAAAATAAAAGTTTAAATGCAGCACAATTGCTTAAAATTCTCCCCAGACCAACGACAGCCCAAAAGATCTGGCCATATTCCAGCTCCAGCAGTTAAACTTCCCAAATCCCCCTTGTGTAACCCAGGTGGATTCCAAGGGCTGTGTGATTCCCATATGAAACACCTTGACAGGAACACGTGAAGTTGGCTGAGATGCCTGTGAATGAATTTCCTTTGTAAAGCATTCCAAGTATTCCAATTAATATTATAACCCAATTTCTTTTAGCATCTCCTGTTCCAAAACCCAATATCCCAGTAAGTTTAGCAAACACCTAGAAACCACAACATGCCTCTGAAAAGACCCACTTTTCTATCAGAAGTACAAAGAACTGCACAAATAACTCCAAGGAATAACCAAAATATGTTATCAATATTGAAGAGGTAGAAGAAAACAAGTGCCAGTCTTTGGAACATAAATCTGGGAATACTTTAGGTAAACAATGTTCTTTTCCAATTCTCAGCTAACTGCATTTCAAAACATAGAATCAGGGCTGAGTAACACCAAACCTGGGTATGAAGTTGTGTATTTCACCTGAGCTTTTCCCCCACCCCATTCAAATCAAATTCCTCTTAAATTAATTCCAAAACAATGACTGTGCTAAGCAGGAAGCCCAAGATACCCCCCAAAACTTCTACATTAAAAGTTCTGCACCAGAGAGGAAAAACAAAAACATTCAACCAGCCCTTGTGTAGGATTACCAAATACCATGGGAATCAAACTGATTCCCAAAACCAACTGAAATCTTGGGATCGGATCGACTACAAGCTCTGGCAGGAATGGATTGTACAGCAGCACCTCCTTATGAGAAATATGCCAGTTTTAGATATTGTTCTGTATTTTAAATGGGGAAATAGCTGGCAAGATGCTGTATGCAATATTTAAATTTGTTTTGCTGGATGAAGAAGAAGGTTAAGTGTGGAAAGGCTGCTGGGATCAGCTGTCTGCATTCCTTGGTGCTCCCTGTGGCTTTGGGACTGCACTTCCCTCCCCTGGACCAGCACAAAGCTGCTTTGAACCTTGGGACAGCTCATACAGCAACCCTTCTATGACAACTATGAATGGATTACAAAACATGATGAAAGGGGAGACTGAAGTCAACACATTTCCCAGGAGAAAATTATTTTGAGCAGGGGAAAAGAGAATTCTGACTAATAAATGCATCATAGTTTCTTAACTTGGGCAGTGTGAAAACTTTGACGTGTGTATCCAGATTTTATGTGCAAAACTGGGATTGTCTCAATCTTATTGTCATTCAGGATGGACTTTCAAATCCATTCATATAAGGAAACATTTGTTTCCATGAACTAATAAAATGTTATCTAACTACTGGTAACTTTTTACAAGATGAGTTAGTGAGTCTGCAAGAAAGCAGGAACATTTTTTCGTGGTTTTTTAAACTAGGGAGCATTAATACTTTTACGGCTTTTTCTTAAAGTAACCATTAACTAAGTGCAGGAAACATCAGAATTGCACCCCCCAAAAAGGCATTTTAGTTTGTGGACAGTAATTCCTAAGTATCTTGTTTATCCTATCAAAATTAATGCAATACATTTATTCCCTTCTCCCCATTTTCACTCAGGTTCTGTGAGACCAGGGAATTTGAAGAGAGCAGGAGAAAGAAAACTTCTCTTCCTGCCATCTCCACTTTGCTAATGACACTTTTTCTAGTGTTGAGCCCTCACTGCAAATTCCCAACCCCAAATTTCAACCACTGCCATGTATTTCCATCACTCATATCCATTAAAGGTAACAGATGCTGTGAAATATTGAGATATCTTTTTATATTCCCATCGTAGAAGAGCATAACAATGTGAATTAAGGAGTCAGGTCAGTGGAGAATCATATTTCATTAAGTTTTCCTACAGGGAAACAGGAGAAACAGATGGGTTTAATTATTTCATGGATGTCCACTTGGGCTGGAAATGTGTAAAGCTCACACCTTCATGAAAAATCAATATAAGAACATTAAAATACACATTAGTGTTTTACAAGACAATGTCCCATCTGCCAATATTGTGAAGTTGTACAAATCTGAAGATCAAAGTCACAGCTTGCACAGTAGAAAGTTAAACCCAGTGACACCCTGAAAACCAGAAAGTGAATTAGTCACTGTATAAAAATTTAATTCCATGCAGAGCTATGCAAAAACGTAAACACACACTTCATGTTCAGGGCTCTTGAATAAAAGAAGAGGCTAAATTTGCACCTGTGAATGTATTTCTATTCAAAGGCTGAGAAATGCAACAACAAACCAGGCAAGGCCTGAATCCCATTTGGAACAAATTCTCATGCAAGATGATGTTAATGATCAAAAACCCAAGGTATTAACTGGAAAATTCATACAGCTCACTTGACACCAGCAATTTGTGTTAGTGGGTTTTTGGTTGTGAACATTCAGACAATTTGTTTGGAAATTTTAATGAAATTTTAAAATCCTTACAATTAACACAAAGCCTCAGAAAACAGATAAACTAATATCACACCCAAAAGACCCAAAAACATTAGGCTAAAGAAATCCATCTTTTGACTGACCTTGACCTGAAATTAATTCACCCCCTTAAAAATTCCCAAAGTAAATCTCCATAAGAATTGCAGAGCACATTGCAGCTGGGTTAAAACTGACTCAATCCAGCACCACTTGAGAAGATGAATCAGTGAATTTTGAAATACCCAAAAATTTCCAGCTTCCCAGAAAGCAGATCAAGGATAATTCCTGACAGCAAGAACACAGAGCAGTGGAAAAATATTACTTTATAACTTGTGCTTATAATGTACACTGGGAACACACACACTCAGTGTGCAATCATGTCCAAAGTAATACTATCCTGATTTTTTTTTTTAGTGTACACTCACTCCAAAATTTTCCATTAAAAACATGAAAACAGACAGCTCTCATTATAAAAAAAGAAAATAAAAGGAAAAGGAGAGCAGCTGGTTTTGTCTCAGTGACAAAAACCACTCCATCAGCTTGAATCAACCCCAAATATTGTTGATTTTCTTTGTATTTATTATTTTTTGTCTTCTTTTTAAACCATCCCAGACTTGAAATGGTTTTGAATGATTTTTAGTGGGGCACAGGGAATAAATAAGTATATTTCATTACTGCTGGCAGAATAAAGACGAAATTTAGGAATTACTGTCCACAAATCACTCCTGACCAATCTCTTTAATGGTGAAGACATGCAGTGAAGTGTTTCTGCCCAGGATGGCATTGAAATTCCAACCTGGAGTCCCAGCCTGGCCTGCTGCTCAAGGCTGGAATGCCCCTGAGCTTGGCATTTGCCTTTGCTGACCTTCAGAGGTTCCTGCCAGACCCTGGTCAATGTTCTCCCCGATTTAACTTCTCCTTCAAGTTGCCACAAGCCCCATGCCACCATCCAGGCTGTGACTGGAGTCATGGAGCAGCACTGACCCACCGACCTCTGAGGGACTGCCAGCTGCCAGCTGCACCTGGCACTGCTCCCCACCACTCAGATTTGGGGAGCCCAGCCAATTTTCCACCCAGCTATCAGTCCATGTGTCCCCAGCGTGGCTCTGAAGGTGCTACAGGACTGTGTCAAAGGTCTCCCCAAAACCACCACGTACAGCACAGGCACTGCCAGCTTTCCCAAAAGGCAATTGAGCACCTTTTGCCCTTGGAAGCCCATGCTAGCTGCTCCAAATCACCTCTGTGCCCCTTCAAGGAATGGACAAGAAGCCTCAAAAATTGTTTCCAGGAGGTTTTGCTGTGTAGTTTACCCAGGAATTAAGGTAAAGCTGCTGTTCCCAGATCCTCCTGCCGGCAGTCTTTGAAAATGGGTCCAGTATTTGCCTTTCTGCAGCCATCAGGAAGCTCTCCTGACTGCCATGACCTTTCCAAGGTGACAGGGAACTATCCCACTGCAGCTCTGGAGTCCCAGTAAGCTCCAAGTCCTGCAGCTCCAGTTCCATTGGGTAGCTCACAGTGCTTGGCTGGGATGGAGTTAATTTTCTGCACAGTGGCTGGGATGGCGCTGTGCCTGGGATTTGTGCTGAGAACACAAAGTTCCGGGCACAGATAACTCAGGGATGTTCCCATTATTGCTGAGCAGCGCTTACACAGCTCAAAGCCCTTCCTGCTCCTCACACCACAGAATGGTTTGTGTTGGGAGGGACCTTAGTAATAATCTTGTTCCACCCCCTGCCATGGGCAGAGACACCTTCCACTATCTCAGGTTGTTCCAAGCCCAGTCCAGCCTGGCCTTGGGCACTTCAGGGCTCCAGGGGCAGCCACAGCTGCTCTGGGCACCCTGTTTCCATTAGTGAGTAGGCTGTGAGTGTGGAAGAAATTGGGAGTCAGGACAGCTGACCACAAGTGACCCCAGACTATAGAGCACTGTGCTCAGCAATAAAAGCTGGGGGAAGAAGAAAGAAGAAGGGATGTTCAAAATGATGGCATCTGTCTTGCCAAGTCATAGAATCATTAGTGTTGAAAAAGGGATCATTGAGTCCAAGCTGTGCCAAATCCCCACCTTGTCCCCAGGTCAGAGCACTGAGTGCCACGTCCACCCTTTCCTTGAACACCTCCAAACCTCCCTGGACAGCCCCTTCCACTGTTTACAACTCTTTTCCATGAGGAAACTCCTCCTGATGTCCAACCTGGCCCAGCCTGAGGCCGTTCCCTCTCCTCCTGTCCCTGTTCCCCCCCAGCTGTCCCCTCCTGTCAGGAGCTGTGCAGAGCCACAGGGTCTCCCCTGACCCCCCTTTTCTCCAGCTGAGCCCCTTCCCAGCTCCCTCAGCCTCTCCTGGGGCTCCAGCCCATTCCCCAGACCATGACACTGAATTAAAATATCCTTTGGAATGCCAGCTCCCACTATAAAATCCATAGGGGAGCAACCCTGAAATACATGGGAGGAGGGAATGGGCCAAAATGTTTTGCCATCCCTTGAAGGAAAACAGGTTTTGTGAATTAAACCAAACCTTGTTTGGTTTAATTCAGTATTTTTATGTGGATGTCTCCTCTCAGTTTTCCCCAGCAACATGAAAAATACACCATAATGAATCAGTACCATAAAACCAAATAACTGCTGTTACCTGGTTTTTAATTAAAGGACAGGCGTGTCACTAACAAAAGCACAACTGAATCCCAAATACTCCAGCCAACATAAATTATCGCTGTGGCTCTGTTCAGGGCAGGGGTTGGCAATAAATGCTGAGATAAGATAACACAGCAGCAGCTGCATGGCTAATGAGGGACTCCAGGAACACCCATGCATGCAGGGACACACTGCATTAATATTCCCTGCCCGTGTCCAGCAGACACAAAGACAACATACCTGGAGCAATAATGAATCTACAGAAATTATTCATCACGACAAGACTCTCAAACACTGCATGTAATAAGCTCTTCTTTGTGGCTTTTCTCTTTACTAAACAGAATTACCACTACAGAAATGTTTTAGGAGGTTTGCATAAAATTCTGAGTGGCTGAAGGGTAAATTATTTTTCAGAACACCATAATTTCTGAATTTATCTGTATGTAGGCTGCAGAAAGCATGGCAGTGCAACAACCAGGTTATTAAAATTTGGAACATACTTCACAGAATCCCAGAATGGTTATGGTCAGAGGGGACCTATAGAACATCCCATTCCCCACCCTGCCATGGGCAGGGACACTTCCCACTGTCCCAGGCTGCTCCAAGCCCTGTCCAGCCTGGCCTTGGGCACTGCCAGGGATCCAGGGGCAGCCACAGCTGCTCTGGCACCTGTGCCAGGGCCTCCCCACCCTCACAGGGAAAAACCTCCTCTTAATACCCTTCCTGCTAATATCTTATCTAAACTTACTCTCTTTTTAGTCCAAATCTATTCCCCTTGTCCGCCTTGTCACAAAGTGCTCAAGACTCCAAATTCAGAGGTTTCTGTAGCCTGAGTTTCCCTTTTCCCAGCAAAACTCCTCCAATATTTATCACTGAACACCACGAATGATATTTATTATTTATACATCAAAAATTTCACCTCAGACAAAGCATGGGAAGTGAAGTTTCACCTTAATTACATCATGTAAAGTAATTAACCCCTTTATTACAATTCTCTGTACATCAGACCACCACAAAATCAGCAGCAAAGTCACCTCACCAGGGAATCCAGGTGCCTCCAATCACTTTCTGTCTAGCGGTATTTGATTTAAATATCCCCAAATTTCAATAAAACCACTGCTGACTCTAACAGTTGATCTCATGCCTTTGTTCTTACAAGAAGGCAACTGAAGAAATTAGGAAGTTGTAAGCAAGGAGAAAGTAATTTCCATTTTATTTGCACAGAATACTTCAGGTTCCTTTTCAGCCACTCCAAGAAAAAAAGTCACCTGAGGTCACATTACAGCAAATCACAGCCTTTATGGTTGGTTTTAAAAATAACAAACTCTCTTTTGTTGAATGGTTTTATATCATCTGAATGAAACACATGCCTTCCTAGAAAGATGACCCTTTTTTATACATGCTGTCACCTGCCAGGGTTATGTTATTGCTAGAAACAGGCAGTTCAGCTGCATTTTTATCAAGGAGCAAAAGTTCCATGTCAGCTCTGAATAATATCAGTACTGCCACTATTGCCTTTCCTGCTGAAGACTTTGTACCACCTATTAAATAAACTCCACTGTGCTGGGCATTTAACAGCACTGTTCAAACACTGGTTTGCTGCCTTGCTGGATTTTGGGCTGGCTTTATTTGCCTGGTCTCCAATTAAACCTGCTACCTCCCACGTTACATCACATCCATGCCCTTCAGCACAGAGATACACACGTGGAACTCTACCCCCAGCTCTTGTTAATGAACATATTTCTACATCAGAGCATTACCTTGGCTCTTCTTTCCAAATTACATGTTAAGGTTTTCCTTGACATCAGTAAAGGGAAAGATTTCCCTGGAAAAGGTTGAGTGGGGGAAATAAAACTGCTGAGTACTGCAGGCCCTTCCCTAGAGCCCATCACTTGGAAGAGTCTTCATGCTGAAGATGTCTTGCTGCTCCCGTTCCCAGAGCATCCCTCTTTCCACTCCTCATGTCCCTGATCAGGTGGAGGTGTCACTGATACTGTCCTTGAGCAGCCAAGCAAAGCTTTCATGCTCCTCCCTTCCTGCCCACCAACCTTGCATGCTTTCCCTGCTCTGCCATGAAACTCCTGACCTTCCCACACAATGGGATGGGCTGCTCCTTGGCTCTCTGCAAGTCCTGCTTAGGAAAACTAAGCTGAACCCATCACTCCTGGCTGCTTCCCAGGAAACTCTGCCCACCAGCAGCGTAAAGGAGCTAAATTCTGCTCTCATGACAGTGCATCTCTAGGTCCTGAAGGCAATTTGTGGTCACAGAAGCCCAAGCCACCACCAGTCTGGACAGGATTCCCAACACCAGCCTCCCCTCCCACGGCAAGCACGGAAGACGTGGAGCTCTCACACCACAAACATCCCAACGTGGGGTGAACGTGGCCTCCAGGCCAAGATTTTTAACAAGAGCCTTGCTGGGCAGGCCGAGGTCCCACCAGCTGTGAAAGCACACGAGGCAGCAGAACAAACTCAAAACCACCCTGGCGAGGTCACCCACAGCCTCAATGTTTGCCCACAAAGAAGTTCTCTGACCCAGCACGAGAAGCCAGTGACATTTCCTGCATGTGGATCCACTTGAGGTCTGCCTGATCTCAGCAGACGTGTGAAGGGCATCTTTACAACTCGGGAAGCACAAATATTTGTAACATCAGGAAACTCTCTGCTTGCTGAGTCAAGGAATTCAGCTCTCCTTCCTGCAGCTCGCTGGCAGCCCTCACTTTCTGCTTACCTCAGTGCACTGCTCCAGTTCCCTGGCAAGCACAAAAGAAATAAAGAAGTGGCCTTTTTTTAAACTTGACTTTAATGTACATACTCTGTACTGTCTCCTCTTTAGTCTTAAAATAGTTCTTCCAAACAGAGCTTCATACATTGCTGCAGAAAGGGAGTAGCTGGCAGTTCAAACATCCTGTACCACAGCACTTCTCTCCTCTACAAATTTCTTTCCACAACACATATTATGATTTTCTAGCAGTTTTTCCCCAAGCCAACAGCAGCTACAATATCCAGCCCATCCTTTTTATAGCCAAGCACACAGTAATCCCTTGTTGATTCAGCTACTACAGAACATTTTACCACCCTGAGGAGTCCTGCTCCATCCTTCTGCTACACTGAGGATTTACAGTAACTCACAACTCTACTGGATTCTCTAGCTCTGCCCTGCAATTAGAAGCCTGCTCATCTCACACCTAAAACTAATCAGCTGTGACAGCTTTGCTACCATTTGTCCTTTGGAATGCTTACCCTTTAAATCTCCACTTATCCTCAACTAAGATAAAAGTACACGGAAGGGAAATTCTCCTGAATGTAAACAGAGGTATTAAAGCTGAAAACATTTTAACCAATATTTCAATGTATCAGGATAGAGCCAGCTATACAATCAAGGAATCAAAGTTAGGCATAATATCTTTGTGACAAAAGCCTGCCTGTCCTGCCAGCATCCATCCGCCCACAATTGCTTTCACTCCAGTTTTCACACACAATTTTCAGTACCTGGATCATCCTCCTGCCATCCCCTCAAGCAAGTGAAGGCACCACTGCTCAACTCAAAGGAGTAATAACTCTGCCTTCCATGCCCACAGAGAGCAGATAAATGAGCTCCTGCTTTGAAAAACAAAAGCCACAAAGTCTAACTTTGAAGACCTTGACTTCACAAGCTCTCACGCACAGAATAGTTCAGGTGGGAAAAGACCTTGATGGTCATCATGAGCAACCATGAACGACTTCCTGCTCTTACAAAATGTCCCTTCCTAAAAAGCCCATTTGGATTTTCAAGAGAGCATTGCTTACAGGCCTCACAGTAGTTTAAAAGATGCACTTCAAACCTGAAACTTCCCCACACAATGTGTTATAAAGTCACTATTTTTTTTTAGCAGGACATTTAGAGGTCAGTCCCAACTGGCACAGGGCAATTTTAAGCGCTCTTTACAACATAAAGGACTTATTAGAACATACATATCTTGGCAACATTTCTAACTGAAGCATTTTAATGCTCAGTAATATATATTTGATTTAAACAAAAAAATATTAACACATATGCAAAATTCTTGGTGTGAAAGTAACCACAAGCAAATTTGGCCTTCAACAGGAGATAGCTGTGATTTTTATCACCACAAGCTCCCAATTAATAAGAAATTTCTTCTCTATAAATCTATCAAAAACAACAAAGCTGTTTTTCCCCAAATGCATTTGTGAGCTACAAATTTATTCATAATTTTAAATGTTCTAATGCACACAACCTATGACAAACCATGAAACAGCTTCACCTCATGCCTGAACAGTGCCCCTGTAGCAATGCACAGAGAAAAAAAATCCAGACAACATTCACTAGCGAGCAATGTACTCCCCATAAATCACATTACTGTACAGTTTGGGATTAGGATGAGTTGCCACTAGCAACAGAGCCAAAAAAATCAATTCTGTCACTATATATAGAGAATTCTTGCAACCTCAAACGTAGCCAATGTTTTCAGCAATTTGTCTCAGAGAAGTATTAGCAGTCCAGCATGTGATCAGAGGAACATGACACCCAGACACAAAACAATGCTAAAACAATCGTTTTTCCTTTGGTAGAATAAAAAAAGAAAACAAAAAAGAACTGCCAGAAAGCTGCTGGTGAGTGTGAGCATTTCATTCACCCTTTTCAAAATAAAAGCGTGCCCTCTTTATAGCATTAACATTCACAACAAATACAAGGATTGGTTTCAGAGCTTAAGTGTATTTAAAATGAACACTAATGAGTTTTTGTTTTAAAATGGGAAACTAAGCAAACATTAGGGAGAGATACAATTTATACAAATACAACGGTATTTTTCTATAGCTTCCCCAGACCTGATTCATCATATCCAAGGCATTTCCCTTTCAGAAAAGAAAAAACAACAACCTAGGATGTTATAATTCAGACTGTCTACCAGAAGCTTTTAGAAAACAGGAATATGAGGAGTTTCTTTGATCCCCATTTGCTTAACAGCAAGAAGCCAAGGCACATTTCATCATTCATGCTTCTTATTTCATCCTGGATCTGCAAAAGGTTTTGTAGCAGGCAACAACCACCTTGGAGTTCTTACTTTACTCATCTGTCACATTTTAGGAATCTTGACAGTGCCACCCAGGTTTATCACAAAGACTTCTCTCCTTTCTTTTCCTACAGTCTTAATATGAGCATTTCAATTTTAAATGATGCCCTTCACAAGGTTTCATTGTCACTAACACTGATGTAAGTCAAATTCTGTGTTTTAATGGATTCTACAGGTAATAATAATTACTATAATGGGTTTTTTCCTCAAAGCACAATCACCCTGTTTTAGAAGAGTACAGTACTGTTATTTTTTTAAGTCAGTAAAATGTAACAGTTCACTGAAAACGTGGCACAATTTCTAAAATCCATCTGTACATAAGTGTCAGAATCACAGTATCATTTAGGTTGGAAAAGACCTCTGAGACCCTTGAGCCCAAGTTTTGACTGATCACTACCTTGCCACCACTGAGTGCCATGTCCAGTCATTCCTTGAATACCAATATTCCTTATAAACTTTTTCCCCAAAGGAGAAATTTCAGTCTACTGCCAACCAAAAAAAGATAGGGAAAAGATATCTGAAATGGCTCAAGTCATCCTGTCTTCTTGCCGCTGACAAGAATATTGATCTTGTTTACTACCTGCAGCACCGCTGCCTGCTCCAATCACATATAGCAGCGTAATGCAGTTAAAACCATTGTTCCTGAGCTCCAGCAAAACCAGAACAGGGCTGTTAATAAAGGTTGGTCACAGAATCACAGACTCCCGGCACTGTTTGGGTGGGAAGGGACTTGAAAGATCCATTAGTCCCATGGGCAGGGACACCTCCCACTGTCCCGGGCTGCTCCAAGCCCTGTCCAACCTGGCCTTGGACATTTCCAGGGATGCAGGAGCAGCCACAGCTTCTCTGGGACCCTGTGCCAGGTCCTCCCCACCCTCCCAGGGAAGAACTTGCCCCCAAAACCCAACTACCCCTGCTCTTTAGCAGCCAGAAGTCATGCCCCTTGTCCTGGCATTCCATGCCCTTGTCTCAAGTCCCTCTCCATTCTTCTTATGGGCTCCTTTCAAGTCTTGCAAGGGCCAATTAGGTCACTCCGAAGCTTCTGTTTTCCAGGCTGAACAATCCCAATTCTCCCAGCCTTTCCCATACTGCCAGTTCAGCAGCACAGCTGGGTGCAGAGAAGGCAAAAGGCATTTCAAACATCCACCGAGCTGTGTCAACAAAAGGGCCCAGCCCTCCTCTAGCACAGTATCGAGCTAACCTGCTAAATTTAGAACAAAAAAAAAATCACAACTACGATGGACAAACTCCTCCAGCAGAGAGATCCACTTGCTCCCTGAGAGTAAAGAAGTGTTTGGATGCATGGAGAGATGAGGTCTTGGTTCTTAACTGGACAACATCGCTGTGCTGCACCTCCAGCAGAAGGACCTGGCAGCGAGCAGAGAACATCAAAGCACCCCACCAACTCAAAGGAACTTCTCAGGGCAGATCAAAGCTCCAGGCACTTCATAAGCCGGGCCCGGGGTGTTCCAAGCACCCCCTGAAGCCGGGAACAAAGAGCAGCGAGGCCGTGCAGCCGCATTCCTGCGGCACCGCAGAGCCCGCAGGGACAGCCAGCCAGCCTCGGCTGCGGGACACACCAGTCATACGGCCAAGTCTCCCCAGGAAATCGGGAATAACAACACAGCCATGCTCGGTTCCAGGGAAAAGAAATGCGCCTTTGCTCCTCCTTGTGCTGCTCTTTGTTAGGATGGAGAGAAGGAGAGCAGGCTCTCACCAAAAGGAGAGGGAGCACACAGGGAAGCAAGTGCACACAAACAAAGGGCATTTTTATCAGTGACACATTAGAGGATGATCGAAGTCTTTACACAGGTTTTAAAACTATTTCTTGAGGACCAAATGCCCAACAGACAGAAGATTCAGCTCCTCAGGCATTAGCGATCAAGTTCAGCCATCTTCACCAACAACAGGCAGACTGCAACACCAACTTCAACCAGTCTTTGGATACTATAATCAAAATTCTGCATATTTCCAAATGAAAAACTCCTGTAAACACAAAGATTACCTTCACCTCCTCAGCAGAAAAGCCTAAGCTCCAAATGCTTAGAAAAGCTAGAATATAGGGCCTTCTTTGTTTTCTACGCAGCTGATTAGCTCATAGCAATTAACTACAATCTGCTTTCACATGAATTAATATAAATATGGACAAACAATGTCTAGAAAAATTTTGTTTGCACTTTTAACCCATTTGCACATAATGCACATCATTCAAGCTCTGCATACATTCAGCCAAATCAGAAGGTTTTAGGCAGATGCTCCCCTGAAAGCCTGTACACCACAGGGGAAAAGAAATGAGATTCCCAAGGAGAACTAGTGCACTTCCCAAGCTTTCCCAAGTCCTCTCAAGTCTGCCACTATTTATAGTGATTCGAGAGACTCAACACCTCCCACACTGTTACAATTCTGAGCCTTTGCTTTGATTTGAAACACACAGAAAAGAGCTAAGAAGGAGGTACAAACCAGTCTTACTGCAACTGCAGAAATTACTTTTCTCTCATCTCTCTTCTATTACTGGGTGGGAAATGTGGGATACAATGAATAGCTCCAACTCCCACTAACAATCCCAAAGACACTAGTTGTACAAGTACCCCAAAAATACTAATGTTTGCTAATACTACAGAGAACTGATGTTCTTTAAACTGCAAAGAAAAGATGAGATTGCTCAGAGATCCAGAGGAAATCACATCATGAGCCTTGAATCTTTTGCTCCCAAATTGCCACATTTCAGAAAGAGAGTATTGGTCTCTGGAACAACCTCCCAGTCCCAGGAGATGCATGGAGTCCCCACTGTGGAGGTTTTCAAGATACAGATGTGAGGTAACTTCAGACAGGCTCCTTTGCCTTGTAGGGTTGGATGAGACAGCATTTTGAGGTGTGCCCTGGAGCCAAATCTACTTTTAAAGAGCATCCTGGTATTGTTGGTACAGTGAGGCATCTCAATTTTACCACCTTAAACCAATGCCACAGGAGATGGTTCAATAAACAGGTTCAATTCAAATATTTGTGCTTTGCTGTGACTCTTGTCAAACAAAACCCCACCCTTGTGATGGTGCCCTCTTAATCTCACCAAATCACACAACCATGGAATGGCTGGGGCTGGAAGTGACCTCTGGAGACCCCCCAATCCAAGCCCCCCTGCCAAAACAGGTTCACACAGACCAGTTTGGAATAAGCCCAGGGAAGGAGATTGCAGAACCTCTCTGAGCAGCCTCCTCCATGTGCTCTGTCATCTCACAGCAGTTTTTCCCCTCATATTCAAGGGGAACTTCCTGCATTCCAGTTTGTGCCCGTTGCCCCTTGTCCTGTCACTGGAAAGAGTCTGGCCCCATCCCCTTGGCAGCTGGCCTGAAATACTTGTATGCATTGATAAGATCCTCTCTCAGCTGTCTGTTCTCGAGGCTGAACAGCCCAGTTCCCTCAGCCTTTCCCCAGAACTGAGGTGCTCCTGGCCCTCATCATCTTTGTATCCTCTGCTGGATCCTCTCCCTGTCCTGTCTCTCTTCACACAACTCTGGCTCAACAGAGTTGAGAAGAACAGAGGAAGAATGAGAAGACAAAGAGGAAATTCAAAAGCAGGACCTCTTTCTTAATTAGGTGTTACTAGGCAGTGATACGTACTTGTCCTCTTACTCAGCCAGCTCAGATCACAGAGAGATAATTAGAAACAATTACACAAAATCAATTAACATGAAAGAAAACTTCATAAACAACAAGCACATTAAAATAACATGGGAAACCACTGCCATCTACTCCCTTTCTCACCAGTGGCAACACAGCTGAAAATAAGCAAAGTACATTTAGAGATAAGACAGGCTAAAACCAGCCTGGGAACACACCAGGAATATGAAAAGCAGGTGCTAGAAATCAAGGCACCGTAACACGGCCTATTATTGCTTTTCTGAATATTCTTTTTCATTCACAAGGCAATCTAGCCTGTCTTTTCTGCCTCTGCCTGGCTTTAGGATGGCAAGGCAATGATCTTCAGGTCAAACATTAACAGAAATTCAGCAGCCTAGCACATGGCAATGTTTCAAGACAGAAATTCCCAATTATGTCAAGAGATTACAACTATTTTACTCCCTACTGAAAGACTGAAAAATAGGGGTCAATTTTACTTCATTTTTCAAGAACTTCAGCCCCTCATCTCTGTCACTCTGAAATAAGAGCAAAGTAATTCCACCTTTCACACAGTTAAGTGATTTCTTAAATTCCCAGTTTGCAGAGGATGCCAAGCTGAGCAGTGCAGTTGACACAAGGGAAGGACGGGACCATCCAGAGGGAATGATTAAATGGGATATTGGGAAGGAATTCCTCCCTGGGAGGATGGTGAGGCCCTGGCACAGGGTGCCCAGAGCAGCTGTGGCTGCCCCTGGATCCCTGAAGTGTCCAAGGCCAGGCTGGATGGGGCTTGGAGCAACCTGGGACAGTGGGAGGCGTCCCTGCCCATGGCAGGGGTGGGAATGGATGAGTTTTAACATCCCACTCCCACCCAAAACCATTCCACAAATCTATGATTCATTCTTATATTCAAAGTTCTTTAAAGGCACTTCTGATCTGAGCTCATCTCAGAGTATCATACCCTCAAGAAAAATTGTGGCTTGCTCAGTTTTTTGCCTCCTCCCTTTTTTTTTTCTCCTTCAAAAATGCAAACAGAACACAGCAGAGCCCCCTCAAAAAAAACCTTATTTATGCTCAGGATTGTATGTATTTAAACATGGCCATAAGTGCCAACATTTTCCCCACTAAGACTGGCTTGCATCTGGCTAGAAATAACTCTACTCAGTGGCTCTACCACCATAAATCTTCGAAAGTCTTCTGCATGGCTGAGCTCTGCTCATAAAATTAGGCACCAGCGCGTTTTGTCTGTCTCATTAAAAGGATGTTTGGTGGAGCTGGCGCAGGAGGAGAGAGGAGTGTGTGAACAACCTTCCCAGAGCCACTGGGGATTGGCCCAAACTGTTCTCACAGTGCCACAAAGAAAGAAACGCTTAAAATAACTCCAAAGGCTCTCAGAAGGAGCAGCTCCGAAGGTTAGGAATCATTTTAAAAGTCTGAGAATGGAATCTCCATGCTTACAGTAGCACATAGCAAAAAAAAACCAACCCTAGATTTCAATAGCTTATTTTTGTAGTTACTCTTTTTCCTCAAGTTTCAATTGGAAATATTCCATTTGCTCCCTAAATAAACACAAGCCAAGACTTACAACCATTAATTCCATACTTTCCCTCTCTTTCCTCAAGTTTTAATTGGAAATATTGCATTTACTCCATAAATAAACACAACCCAACACTTACAAGCTTAAAGTCAATAACAAGCCCCCAACTTAACATAGTCCTACCGTGCATTTAGGAAAAATGTTATTAAAATTTTAAAACCTACTATAAAAACCAGTCAGAAAAGTACCACATTGAGCCATTATAAACCAGTTTATACTGCAAACATTTGACCAAAGCAGCTTGGGTTTGATAAGGTTTTAGCTTTTTTTCAACTGCCAGTTTTTAAAAGTATAAATGCAGTGTAAGTATCAATTTTCTGTGTGCTTTCATATGCAAAAAGCAATCAAGATGATTAAACAAGGTCAATGATTTTACTCAGCAAAAAAAAAAAAGTTTAAAAATCAGATGCATATTCATCAGAAAACCAAATTCACCACATGTAAGATAAGATATTAGTTGGGTCAAAAGTTCACTGGGAGCTGGAGAGGCTGATCTCAAGGACCAGCTGGGAATGAAAAGGAAAGTAAGGACACCAAGTTCTTTGCAGCCAAGATAACCATGGTACATCAGCCCTTTTCTGGGGAAAAAAACCTAACAAAACAAACTCACAACCTCTTTTTTACCTCTGCCTCCCCTACAAGAAATATTTACATGGTGTAGGATTTGGTAATCCCATTCCCATGTTTTTCAGGATGCTGGAATTGACAGGGCACAAGGTTTCTGAGGTCTTCTGATGGGATACTGACAAAGGCAGCAAGACCTGCAAAATAAACCTTTTGGCAGGAAACTAAACAGAACCAAAGGCTGAGGCTGGGAAAAGGCTCTTCCCCCACAGGGTGGTCAGGCACTGGACAGGGAATGGTGACAGCACCAAGCCTGACTTCAGGAAGCCTCTGGACAATGCTCTCAGGCACAGGGGGGGTTTGAGGTGTTTGTGCAGGGTCAGGAGTTGGACTGGATGATCCTGATGGGCCCATTCCATCAGGATATTCCATGACTCTGTGACAACACACCACCACCATAGGAAATGAGGCCAGGCTACCCCGATTGTGCCTGGAATGGGAAGAATGCTCTTCCTCTCTCCAGCACAGCTCATCCTGACCTTTGTGGGATGTCCCCTGCAATTCCCCTTACCCAGGGGTTTCAATAAGAGCTGGGATGAAAAGCCCTGAGAGAAATCCTTCACCACAGAAGTGATGTGATGAAGAAGAAAGAAAACCCAAGAACACCTTGAGTTTGAGCAAGTGAATCAAAAGAATAAATTGTTGTTCCTTTAGAACCACCCTGTGCCATATATTTTAATAAACATTGCAATTGTCCCCATGAAAATCTGTACCAAAGGCAACTTTGCAGGACTCCATGACAGCTGCTGGTTTCCCAGAGCTCTGCCAAGGAACATCGTGGTGAAAAACAAGAGTTGGGTCCAGGAAAAGCCATGCTCGGATAAATTCGGGGAAAAAAAAATTCAAACCCACAGGACTTTCTGCAAACTAAAGAGTTAGTTCTTTAAAAATGGGGCATGAGTCAAAAGTGAAAATGCAATTTTTGGCAAGGAGTACTCAGAACCCAAATCCTCTTGTTATGTCTTGGAAGACAAACTCACATGAAAGCCACAGTTTAACAGAACAAGCCCAGGGTCTCCTGAAGGTCCTTAAAAATCAGACTTCCAGAGCATGTGTTGGAATTGCTTTAAGAAAAAAAAGCTCCTTCAAATGCAAACCTCAGAGAAAAAAAATGGGGAAAAAAAGAATTTTCGTTCTAATGTGAGAAATGGTTTGTTGCGCCTTTTTTACACTATTCTGCTATAAAAAAGCAAATAAAATCTTTTGATTATTTAACTTTCATCAGTTGAAAGATACTCAGAAATACTAAAACAGGGGATCCATTAATTTTTGTATGTCAGGGATGAAAAAAGAAGAAGGAATGTGGTCCATTTCTCAATTCCACTGTGCCAAGACAGGCCTGAATCATTACACTGTGGCCATGTTTATACTAAAACTCTTCTTTTTTTGCTCAGAACTTGGATTTCCACACCCAGTAGGCAACAGCTTTTTTTAAAGTACATTCCAAGCTTCCCTCAAACAGTTCCAGTCAAAACATCACCAGATTTTAATTCCGTCAAGAATGTGAGCATCTCATTAAAGCCCTGCCTAATTATAGGTAACGTGCCCAGACCACAGATTCTGTGGTATCTTTATATGGAGTATTATTCAGAAGTAACTGCACCAACTTCTCTCAAAAATTCTGAAATTTCTGCTCATTTGGTGTTACAGCAAAGAATTGTGTGTCCTCATTTAATTAGCAGAGCCTGGGGAAAAAACCTGAAAGTACAAAATAAAGTCACAATAATTACTAGTGGCAAGAAAGATCAACCCAGGAGGAAAGAAATGTCATCAGCTCCTAAGAAGATTGGAAGTTTTAAAGAAATAAATATTCCAGTCACACAAAGGAAAGCCTCAAGTGTGAGTCAAACCCAGGAAAAATAACGTTTTGCACATGGTTTTGGGGAATTTTTCTGATTTTTCTGCTGCTTTCCACTTTGGCAGGTTGCAGGCTTCAGAACCTGTAAGCACAGCAAATCACTCTGCTCCTACTGAAAATAAAACCCCAAACACCAGAGGCAAGAATTGCATCTGCTGAATGCAGGGAATGACCTTGAGGGAAAAAGGAAGGACACATTTCGCAGCAGGATAAAGGGAAAAAAAGAGGTGGGCCTGCTCGTGGACAGATGAATTTTTTAAAAAGGGGCTTATCAGATACCACTAGCCAGAGGCAAACATGCTCTGCAGCCCAGGTTCAGGAATACCCAAATAAATTGCATTCCCTGCAGCTGGAGACTGGAAAGAACAGGAAGAAAGGTAAACTTCTCACCAGCACCATGCCTGGGGGCAGGAAAAGCAGAGATTTCTCAAAATTATTCCGAATCTCTTACGGAATTCTAATACATATGGCTACACACACATGTAAATACATATTATTTGACAGCTTTTTTCTCCATCTGCTCCTCCTTCCACAGCTCCACAAGGCTCTTCCCTAACACAGAATCTTTTAAGGGATCTTGTAGATTTGCTGTATTTAAAACTGGAACTGCTGCTGGTCTCTACTCCAGACTCAGCCCCAGCTGCCATAAACCTTATCAGGAACCTGCCAACGCAGCCAGCCAGATTCCAGGAGCACAAATTCCACCAGGGAGTACAAAGTGTATCCAACAGCAAAAGCTTCCACAGAGCATAATTGAGCACAGAAAATGACATGTTAAAACGAGCAGGAACTGGCTGGCTACAGATGTAAATTCATTCATACTTTTACATTCTTTTTTTAAAGATCTGTGCTGCTCGCTCTGGCTTGTTATGACAGGCTGAGGAGTTAAAGGAGTTCTCTGTCCTCATCCTGGGCACAGAAACACAAATCCTGCCCTGGAATTATTGCTTCCCTCACAACCTGCAAGAGGGACAGCCCAGCAACAGCATCCAAGACAGGGAAGGGCTCACACTGGGAAGGAAGAGCCACAAGATCTCCTCACTTGGCTTAACACATCTTCAGTGGCCCTGCTGCACATTAAACAGGAAAGATCTCAGGAATAGAGAACTAATTAAAATTCACAAGGTCAGAACTGGATAAAGAAAGGGAGGAGATGAAGCACCTGGGAGGAAAAAAAAACCAAAAAAAAGAAGTTGACAAATTGGAAGGGAGAAGGAATTGTCAGGAGGCAGAACTGTGGAGGAGAGGGTGAAAGATAGAAAATCACAGAATCACAGAATATTCTGAGCTGGAAGGGACCCACAAGGACACCCCACAAAAGCAAGGCAGCAGCAGAAGAAAGGTGAATAACACAGAGAAATGCAGCTTTATCAAAAAGAACGTGTCAGGAGGCAGAAACCACAAGGACAGAAGAGGGAAGGAAACAGAAGGAAGCATTTGTACATAGATTCACATCTCTGTCAGTTGCACAAGTAGATGGTGAGCCTGTCTTTCTGGCAATTCCTTTTAAATAATGAATGAGAAAAAAAAAACCCTGAAAAAACTAAAATCAGGAGCCAGCAAATGAAAGGACTGTATTGTTACTCCTTCTCAGCCAGAAATCAGGCAATCTTTACATCTCATTTCAAATGACTTAAAAGGATGAGGCAACGTAGATCAGCACATCCAGACAGCCAAAACGAGTTAAGACTTAAATGAGGTGAATTTTCCAGAGCTGTAACTCACAAAGCAGCAGCTGTGCCTTCCACAGGGGCATCAGGCTGGGCTTACACAGTGACTTTAAACCCGTGCGAACCTGGGCTGCTGTTGAGCAGCTTTGCTTTCCCTCTCCTCCCTTAGGTACTCCTCATTCCTCCTCCCTCCCCTGCCACACTGGACCAGGGACTGGATTTATCAAAAAACCTGGGAGAAAAGCCAGGGAAGGTTTGATTTCAGGTGGGAGAGCTCCCTGATCCACAGAATTCACCCACCCTTTGCTGCAGCAGAATTAGCTGGACTAGCAGACCTGGCCCTACATCTTTAGTCCAGACTAAAATTAAAACAGGCATGTAAGCCCAGCTTCATTCTCTCTAGCAAAACACAAATGTGAAGAAGCTTTAGAAAGGACATCTTAGGATACCTCAGCAAAACCTGAAAAGGCATAACAAGTGCTTTGGAAAAGCAGACCCCAAGCCTTTGAAAAAGCAAGGCCCAATGTTTGATGTAAGACAATTATCACTTAATGAGTTTATAAAGTCTGTAGCACATAAATACCTCATAGAAATGCCAAGTTGAATTAAAATGTGAATCATACAGAGTTCTTTACAATTCTGCAGGCACTGGTACACACACAAAAGGAAAGCATCCCTCTGTCCCTGTAGACCCTGGCTGTGACTTACTTACTACCATCAGTCAAATAAGGCAATCTTAAAATCAAAATAAAATACATGAATATTGCTAATACCTCTAATAAATTCAGCCATTCACAGCCCAGCAAAAAAAAATTAACTCAGTGCCTAAAAGCAGCCAGTGTGGATGGAGTGAAGGACTCCTTGCCATAAATGTTGAAGGGTTTCCAGATCACAGCAACAAAGCCTACATTTACCTGTCAAGGAAAAAAACCTTTTTCTCCATCCCAGTGGCAGAAAGACAACCTTTTTTATGGTAATGCCAACACAGATCTCCCACATGAAGGCATGAGATAGCTTTAGTGAGCTACAGAAGATAGACAGATGTCATGCCTAAAAGTAAGCCAAAAGACCCTAAAAGCATCCTGAATCACTTGTTCCCCAAATTCCCCACTCACTGAGCATGAAGAAACGTAATAGAAGAGCCAAATAGAGATTATAAACACAGAAATGTATTTTTAAATCTATTTGCTAACACATTTCAAATACATTGTTTATTAGAGCCTTGTCAAAGAAACTTCAGCTTTAGTGCTACTGAGCTTCCACAGAGGAACAACACAGTTTGTTAAGACTGAAATGGACACTTGGTATTTTTTAAAATAAATACTAGAATTTTACATAGTGTCAAAAGCTATCAAAAAAAAAAAAAAAAGGGTAGTTAAACACATATACCTCAACCCTGACCAAGATTCCCCAGTTTTGCATAAAGATATCAAAGCTGCTGGTACTGCAAGCATGCTTTATGGGCTGGTAGGCTGCCAAAAATCATCTGCTAATACACCAGACAATAGATGTATTCTGCTGGAGAACTTTCTGATCTTTTCCTCCTATCACTTCTCTTTAGTTGCACATAAAACCCAACCGAAGCAATAGAAAAAATGCGATTTGAATGCTTGCATTTATGTGCCAACAAACCAAGCAATTATTCCCAATAAAGTAACTTTTCCAAACATGCATTGTTAATCACTGGATTGCAAGCCCTGATTCAGTGTTTCCTGTTGCCATTGCAGCACTTCAGTTTCTGGAATTCTGAGCACAAATTTGCGCTCCTGCGGTGCCCAAAAGCTTCAAAAACACTACCAAAGGACCCAAACTCTTCTGAGCCTTGATAAACAAATGGCACTGTGCTCAAATTCCACACTTTGGGATAACAGCAGGGGCTTTCTGTGAAAACAAACCTTCCTTCCAGAGACAGAAAGATCCTGTGTGTGGTTCCAGCTTTCTGGAACGCTCCAGAACCACGGTGGCTGCATATCCTGAATCCAGCCATAAATGATGGGATATTGGGGTGAGGCTGACACCCACATTCCCCCAGGAACATCACACCCTGACCAACACCATGGAGCCCCCAAAGCTTCCCCCCCTTCCCAATCCAAAGGCCTCTGCATCACACACCAAGATCAGGGCTTGTTCAGCAAATGCTTTTAACCCCAAATTCCCTGGTTCTGATTCTCTTATCTGATATTTGAACAAATCACTGACAGCACTGAGCTGTCATACCCCATCTCATCATCCCACTCTGAAAGAATGTTTAATCTGTAAATCCACACAGCAATTCTGCAACCAGAGTGCTGAACACACTCAGTGACCACAGGAGTGAATTAAACATATTAACCCAGCTTCTTAATCCCCAACATTAAAATTCAGAAATTTAATTAACTGCAGAAATTAAATTACATTAAAGGAAGATATTTTAAGCTGGCATTTTCACATTTTCCTGGGTTTGTATCCACAGGCTTATGACATCTTTCAGCAGAACACAGGCTGAAGTGCTCATAAGCTCCTGAAAAACAGCAAGTGCTAACAAAACCTGGGCTATGGCCGCAGTACCCAGCCTAGATGCTCTAAAAATAAGTTTCCATCTAAGGGGGGGAAATTCCTTGGATCAGCCTGTTACTTATTACTCAGCATTTGCGTGTTACACACTCCCCAGAATAATCTTAATCTGAGGAAATGAACGCTGTGATCTTTCCCATAGGAAAAAAAAAAAAAAAAAGTGTTTCAACACCCAAAAATACAAGGGGGAGAAAAGGCTCCAGCCTTGACATTCTGCGTTATGGAGGACACTGATAAACAGAACTTCATCTGTCAAAGCCAAACACTTGCATTTAATATATAAACATCAACAAGGAAATCTCATTTAAATAATTAACATGTGGACTATCCACTGCCAAAAAGAGCAGGGCAGCAATGGACTTCTGCTGAATACTTTACAGGAAATGGAATGATTAATCCTCCATATAATGCCAGGTACCCACTCCCAGCATATTTTGTTAAAAGCAAACCTTTAATTTCAGGAGAAGCAAATCACATTAAGTAAAAGGAATAATGAAACCCCCACAACTGATGTTGTGTGGATTTTCTCTATTGTTTTGAACCCATGCAGAGTTTTAAATTATAAATGCAGATATCTTCTTGTAACTTTCTGGTAAAAAAATGCAATCTGCTTGAAAGTGCTTTTCAAAGCTATCTCTAGAGAAACATAAATCATCAGTGGCTTTAAAATATTTTAGTAATTTTAGCAGCCTTTTACAACTGGCAAATCAAAGTCTCAGTATATTATGTAAATAAATATTGCTGAAAAGACCAATGCTTTCTGGATGTTGTTTGTGAGTTTCTTTTAACATTTCCCACATTGAAGAGAAGAAAAAAAGGGTTTGCATTGTGTTAGCTCCAGTTATAATTTCCAGCTGTGTCAAAACTTTAACAGCCTAAAAGCAGGAAATCCAAAGAGGAAATTCCATCGTCAGTTCCTGAATTTTGTAACTCAAATGTTCTTCCAAAAACTGGACCTTAAAGGAATTTTGGTAACATTTTCTGTAGCCTTACCTGATATCTTCCAGTAGGTCACATTCTGCCTGATGCTTGGCCTGAAGTTTTGTCATCTGCTCAACCTGAATGTTTTTCAGCTCTTGTGTAACTTTCACCTACAAAAAACCCAAACAAACCCAAGGACCACTTATATTTTCCGCAGTTTAAGTCACATTTCAACAAGAAAACAAACAAACAAGCCCAAGGACCACTTATATTTCCTGTCGTTTAAGTCACATTTCATCAGGGAAACAAACCAACCAACCCAAGGACCACTTATATTTTCTGTAGTTTAAGTCACATTTCAACAAGAAAGCAAACAAACAACCTGGGAAAGGCTTCAGAAGGTCAGCTTTACATTTTTAGTACTGTTGTAGTTTTCCTTTGAGCCTTGTGATCCTGCACAGCTAAAATTCCAATACTTTGGGAACCTGCTTGGTAACTGGCAAGGAGCACCAATGGCCCAGGTATTGGGAACAGTTTGGTTTTGGAAGGGAACCTTGGAATTGTTTTGTTCTTGTCTTTTATTTAAAAAGAGGTCTTGGTATTTAAGCCCTCTAGTGATCACAGGGAATCCACATATCGGCCTAGAAAATGATCACCAATATCTCTGAACACATTATGCATTCATGAGGACAGAAATGCCAAACTGTTACTGCAGAGGGAAGAGAAATTCACAGAGGAAGAGGGCACCCATCTCCCTCTTCTTCACTAGCCAGGCCAAAAAAAAAAATCCTAGATCTTATCAGCTTCTCTATTTTAACTCTGAAAACCATGCCCCAGCAACAAGCACCCTTTAATCACAACATCACATAAAGACAAGTTTTTCACATGACACCAGAAAAATAAATCACGTTTGCCCCTGAATTCAAGCAGAAAAAGTGCCTATTTTTAACGTGAACTATCAGCATTTTTGGTTTTATCTGTATCTAAAAAAAAAAAGATCAACTCAAAATAAATAAACCCACACGACACAACCCAGGTAATGGAAATAAGCTCAAATGAAATAGGACAGGCAAAGAAAAGGAGTAAATTAAAACTGAAATAATTGCAATTAAATTGGTTTTGTTTGACAAAACCAGAGTCAGCCCCTAAAATAAGAGGCTGGGAGGCAGGAATGAGAGACCTTCACTGCAGCTGCCTGCCAGGGCTGCTGGGGAGCTCTGGGCATGACAAGGGAATCCTGCTCACGTTCCCTCCTCTCCTTGGCACTGTGGCAGGGCTTTGCCAGGTGCAGAGCTGGGCAACCTCCTCTCCCCACGGAGAATCCCACATCGAAAATCTCCATCACAGCCAGAGCAGCCCAAAGCGGGACATGGAGCAGGCACGGGTCTCACTCAGCCCCACGGAACTCCTGCCCGCACAGGAGCAGCCTCTCCATCCTCTGCACACAGCCCGAGCATTCCGCACAGCCCCCAAAACGAGCCCAGAAACCACCACGGAGCAGCTGAAGGCAGCTCAGCTCTCGCAGATACCAACCTGCCTAGCCAGACAAGCCACACGGGGCACAGCGTTTATCCCAAATTTCCATTCCCGCTTGCCTCCGCTGCCACCCCAGTCCCCCCGGTGGGCAGCGCCCCACATGCCCACGGACCGCAGGGTCACCCGAAGAGCCTCCCCGGCGCATCTGCAGCTCGTTCCCATCGCACGTGGGAACGAGTGGGAAAACGCCGCACAATTCCGGCTGCCCCTGCTCCTGTGTGCGCTCCTGTGTGCTCCTGGCACACGCCGGGACAGGCTGCGTCCCTGGATCAACTCCAGACGTGACCTTCTTCCCCAAGACAACCAACCCCTCGCGGCTGGCACCGACGCGCCGCGAGAGCCCCCGAAATTCCCGTGGCAGCACCCCACAAGCAGCACGACCTCTACGTCTCCGTGCAGCCGAGCCCCCCGCAGCCGCTGCCCCCCTTCCCAGCCCTCCGTGTGCCTTTGGAGAGCCCCCGCTGGAGAGGGGAGTCCCTGACGGAGCGCAGCCCCCCTGCACCTCCATCCTCGCCAGCGCGTCCCCATCCCTGCCCTGTCCTACCTCCCATCCCATCGCACCCCACCGCCCCTCTGTGCCCAGTGCCCCCCGGCATCTCCCCAGGACCCACCTTGCAGGGCCACCCCGGCCAAAGCCCCCCGGCCCCCAGCTCCCCGCTGCATCCCCCACTCCCTTCCCAACACTCGCGCTCCCTCTCCGAACCTCCCCGCAGCCTCCCCCAGCGCACAGCCCACCCTGCGCCCCCCTCCCGCGGCCTCGGAGCCCCGCATCCCCCCGGAGCCCAAACCCAGCCCCCCAGAACTGCCTTCAGCCGCCCCCCGGCCCCTCCGCGCACGGCCCCCCTGCGCCGGGCGGGGGTCGCACCTTCCTCGGCGGCGGCTGCATGGTGGTGGTGGTGGTGCTGCGCTGGGTATCCACATCAATTCCCTCCCCCCGGCAGCAGGATGCGGCCCCCGCTGCAGGAGGAGGAGCGGCAGGAGGAGGAGGAGCGGGCAGCGACCGTCTCCCTCCCGGTTCGGGGCGAGTCCCGGTCGGCGGGAGGAGCGGGGAAGGAAGGGAGGGAGGGAGGCGGGGAGGGATGGCGGGGGGAGGCCGCCTCTTCCTCACGGGCCGCGGAGCGGCGTCCCGGCGCTGGGGAGCGGCGAGGGAAACGAGGCGGCGGAGGGAGAGACTTCGGGAAAAGACGTGGTGGGGAGGGGGAGAAAGAAAAAAAAATAAAAGGAGGAAGGAACAAGAAAAAAAAAAAAAAAAACAGAAAAAAAATCCCGACGCAGCGAGAGGCGCTCGGCGGCCGCGCGCGCCCCTCAGCGGCCGGCCCGGGGCCTGCGCCGCCCCCGGCGGCCGCCATGGGCAGGGGCGGGGCGGGAACGCCCCCGGCGCGCGCGTGGGGTGCGGGGGCGCGCGGCGGCCGCGGGGGGGCGCCAGGGGGCGGCGGGAGGGGAGGGGGCGCAATGGGGACACAATGGGGACGCAATGGGGACACAATGGGGGCACAATGGGGACACAATGGGGGCACAATGGGGGCACAATGGGGGGCTTTAGGGTGTGCGAGGGTGTGCACAATGGGATGTCTATGGGGTGTGCATGAGTGTGCACAATGGGATGTGTAAGGGGGTTATGGGGTGTGCACAATGGGATGTGTATGGGGTGTGCACGGGTCTGCACAATGGCATGTGTGTGGGGTGTGCACGGGTCTGCACAATGGGATGTGTAAGGGGGATTATGGGGTGTGCAAGGGTGTGCACAATGGGATGTGTGTGGGGTGTGCACAATGGGATGTGTAAGGCGAGTTATGGGAGGTGTATGGGTGTGCACAATGGGGGTGTGTATGGGGTGTAGAATGAGTGTGCAGGGCTGTGTAGGGGGTGCACATGGAAGGCTTGGGGTTTGCACAAGGGGGAATGTGAAGGATTTGGGCTTTGCACAGGGGGGTACATGAAGGATTTGGGGTTTAACATAAGGGGATACACAAAGGGTTTCTGGTTTGCAGAATGGGGTGCACAGAGGTGAAGGGGTTTGCCCAGAGGGGGTGCAGGATGTGCATGGGGCAGTGAAGGGGGGTGCACAGGGACAGGTTGGGATGCTGTTGGGGTGTCCAGAGGAGTGCAGTGCCCTCCCTGCACAATCCAGTGCAGGATCCACACGCTGGAATTGGGGTGCGGGACACAGCTGGTGGCACTCAGGGATGCTCCCCAGCAAAAAGCAGCCATCCCCTTCCCCCCAGCACTTTCCAGGCTGCCCTAACAAATCTGGGCAGCAAGAGCTGGACTTGAGCTGAAGCCCATGAGGGAGCATCACCCCCTGACAGCAGCTGGAGAGTCCCTTGATGGAGAATCTCCTGGTGCATCCCAAGGGCAGCACATGGAGAGCAGAGCATCTGGACATGAGCCTTTGCACGGGGTTGGTTTAACCAAAGGAAAACACAACAAAGCTGAACTCTTGAGCATTGCAGATGCAGGGAGCCCAGGAGGCAGAAGTGATGCTCCCAGCCCTGTCATGTTTCACTGGGTGTGAATTAAACACCTCTGATCAGAAGCACTTTTGGGGTTTTAACCCCCGTCCCCAGCACTGAAATAAATTCCTGGCCTTTGCTTATTAGTTCTGCTGCAACAAAATCTTTGAAATATTAACGTGCATTTGGCTGCTTCCCTTAAGCAAATTACCAGGGCAGTTTGCAGAGCATCAGGCAATTCCCATAATTGCATTTTCCCAAGTGCTCCAGCGGTGTTGCTGCTGCTCCATCGCCGGCTCCTTCATTATTGATGAGCTGCTCTGCTCCAGCTCCCAGAAAGTGACCCCTCGCCTTTAAAGATGCTTTAACCACCTTTAAAACTAAAATGCAACTTCAATTCTGCTTTCCCCTCCAGCTACTAGTTTATTTAGTGCTGCTAATTAGTCTTAACTCTTTCTCCCTGGGAAGTTGGAAATTATTAGCGAGACCTGGTGCAGCAGCAGATGCTGTGAGAAAATATTTCATCTCTCTGTTAGGGCTGCAAGGGGATGGGATCTGCATGTGTAGCCTTTCATGGAATCATGGAATGGTTTGGGCTGAAAGGGACCTTAAAGCTCATCCAGTTCCACCCCTCTGCCATGGGCAAGGGCACCTTCCACTAGCCCAGGTTTTTAAAAAAATCGTGCCCAGACTTCTGCATGCAGGACTGAGAAACATTTTAGGCACCAGGCCTACAGGCAGATGTATCATCCTCCCTTATGATGCAGTTGTTTTCCCACTATTTGCTTGTGTTCTTCCATGAATAATTATGGTTTATCTGTTTGACCAGAGATTCCCTGAAGCCTGACTCCTGGAGTGCTGCAGGTTCGACGTGAATCCTGGAGGGTTTTGCATCTGGGATGATAAATCCTGATGGAGCTGCCTCTTGTAGCTGCCCATGGCTCTTCCACATCTTAATAATAGTGCTGATAATAGGGGAGAAAAAGGATGTGAAATAAAGATTATCAAGAAGTCAATAGTATAAGTGTCTAAGTGTTGTATATTTTTATCAAAATACTTGTTTTCACAGCAAAATTGTAGTTCAGCTTATGCTGAGCCTTTATCCCTTGATTTCTCCTTTCTGATTGCAGGACCTGAAGGCAGTTGAGTCTCATGGAATTCCAGAATGGTTTGGGTTGAAAGGGACTCTTATGGATCATTCAGTTGCATCCCCTGCCATGGGCAGAAACACCTTCCACTAGACCAGTTATTATTTTATATTTTATTGACCTCTATTTTAGCTTGTTTAATTTAATTTAATTTAATTTTTGTTTTATTTAATTTCATTTTTTTATTTCATTCTATTTAATTCTATTTCATTTCATTTCATTCTATTTGATTTCATTTCACTTTAATTCATTTTGTATGAAGGAGGGTGCAGAATACAGCCCCAGAGCAATACACACCTCTCAGGGAACCCCAACAGAGATGAGACATCAAGGCTGGAAACCCCAAGAGCCAAATTCCAGCTGATGGTGACAACCCACAGCTGAAAACAGCAGCTTATTCCCTCATCCAGAAGAAAAAAAAATAAAGAAGAATTTAGCCATAAAAGCAAAATTTGGAGAGGAACTTTAGGGAGCAGAGCCCCCTTGATTCCCATCCTCAGGGGAAGGCAACGCGTTGGATGGCGGCTCCCAAGCAGCTGCTGCCTGTTCATTCTTCACACCTGAATTTAATCCCTGCAGGGGTTTAAACCTTTTCAAGCACAAAACCACGATGTCTTGGAGGGTTCTTGGCTGCCAGGACGCGCTTCCGAGCGGAATCCAGCGAGCTGGAACCCGCACTGGGCCCGTGATTAACGCAGCAGGCAGCTCCGGCTGCCGGAGCCTTGGCACAGCGGCTTCTGCAGCCATGGATTTTGCCTGCTGGGCTCACAGGAGTGCTCCTGGCAGAAGGGTTTGCTCCCTGATATTGTGGATTTTTCCCACTGGGCTCACAGGAATGCTCCTGGCAGAAGGGTTTGCTCGCCAGTAGAGACCGTGCACGGAGGGGGCTGACAGCACAGCAGCTTCCTCCGGGGAAGTCAGCTTTTAATATGGAATGTGTGATATTTAATTGTAGCAAATATGGATGTTTAGGAATGTCATAGAATCCCAGAATGGTTTAGAGATGGAGGAATCTGAAAAATATCTCATTCCTGCCATGGCAGGGACACCTTCCACTAGCCCAGGCTGCTCCAAGCCCCGGTGTCCAGCCTGGCCTTGGACACTTCCAGGGATCCACAACTTCTCTGGGCACCCTGTGCCAGGTCCTCCCCATGCTCACAGCCAGGAATTCCTTCCCAATATCCCATCAATTTCCTCGATCAGTGGGAAGATATTCCCCCTTGTCCTCTCCTCAATTCCTTGTCCAAAGTCCCTCCCCAGCTGTCTTGTATAGGAATATTTATTTTGTGTTCTGTGTGGATATATATGAATGTATAAGAATTTATTTTATATTTAAATTGATATATAAGTAAGAAAAAGCTTAATGCATATAATGCTTGGGAGAGACACACACATAGAGAGAAACATTGAGAGACACACACACACACATAGAATCAAATTCATTTACATTGGAAAATTCATCTAAGATCATATCTAGATAAGAATAAAATAATGGGGAAAAAAAAGGGAAAAGTGAATAAAAGTATAAGAAATAAAAAATAAAGAAAGGACAAAATTATCTGGAACAATTAACCATAATGTTTCCAATCACTCCAAGGAGCAGGCAAAGCCAGAAAATGAGTTTGACGTTATCTGACATCCACAGTTCTGTTCTGAATGTTTCTTCAGGGCCTTCAACGCTCACGGTGGCACTGAACGAGGTGATTCCAGCCTTCCTTCCCTCCTTCCCTCCATGGACAGGAGAACGTCAGGCTGGGGCCGGAGCCTCCAGGCTTTCCCCACGTGGGGGTGCCATGGGGATGCGGATCACACCGATCCTACAGCCAGGGGACAGGTGACAGCTCAGAGGCTGGCATTGCTCACTGCCCTTTGCCAGGAAAGAAAAACATAAAGAAGTATTAAAGCATAAAGAAAAAGAGGAAAGAAAACACATGGGTTGGGGAGGACAAGATTCATAAAGCATGCAGGAATTCTACGGATGGGGGAAAAGAAGTTTCACAGGGCACGATGCATTTCCCCCCATGCACAGAATTCCTTGCTTCTTGGGGCTTGCTTCATTCAATGGGCTGAGGAAACCTGGAGGGAGCTGTCGGGGAGCCCAGGGGATGGAACCAGCCTCCTCCAGGTCCCAGTGGGCTGGGAGGACTCGTTGGGCAGCCAGGATGGCTGCGGGGGGCTGGAGGTCTGGCCAGGCTGGCAGGGAGCCCGAGCAGCCCTGCCAGGCCCTGCTTGGGCCTGTTCCACCGCATTTCGGGGAAGGCTGGTACACCCAGCCAGCTTTGTTCCCCTCTCCCTGCTGTCCTGGCCTCTCCCCATTCCTCACTCCTCGTGTTTACCATACCTGCAGGGGTGAGCCTGGGATTAATTTCCATGAGAACACGTTGCAAGTGTAAATATCTCTGAGCAGGGACGCTTGGCAGCTTTATGGGGTTTGTCTTCCTCCAGGAACTGGCGGCTTTCCTGCTCTTTCTCTGGTTGCATGTGACCAGATGTGAACACATCTGGAGCAGGACTCAGTGTCTGCCCTTTGCCCCATCCCAGCGTGGGTGTGTTTCCAAGGCTATCCAGGTGCTTCTTGGTGCTTTGAAGTGGATGTGATGATATAAAACTGCTGATATAAAGCCCCATCCAACCTGCCTTGGACAGTTCCAGAGATCCAGGGGCAGCTTCTCTGAGCACCCTGTGACAGAACCTCCCCACCCTTATTATAAAAACTTCTACCTTGTATCTAAACTAAATCTCCTCTCTTTTAGTTTAAAATATCACAACAGGACTTGCTTAAGAGTTTGTCCCCATCTTTCTCACAGTCCCCATTTGATTTCCCACACTTTCCTTGGGAGTACAAGTTTGCCAGACTGACAAATCCTCCTGCAAATTGGCTCTGGCCCTTTGGAGATGGCTCTGACCCCAAAAGTCTCAGTGTGTCCAGGTTCCAGAGAGCTGCTGCTGCCAGCAGCACGTCAGGATGAGGCTGTCCAGTGGGCAGTCCTGCTCTAAATTCCCTGCCTGGTTGTGCGTCACCTTCGCCATTTCTCTCCCCCTTCTCTTGTTAATGTGTAACCCAAAACTGGCCAGGGCACATTGCTGTGATCCCAGCATTATCTGTCCCCAGCCAGGGCCATCCCTGCCTGCTCCCACTGGGGTATTTTTATCTGCACGTGGATGGAGTCGTGTGGAGGGCAGCAGATGGGGGGCTGAGTATCCTGGGTGCTTCCACTGGATCTCCTGTAAGGTCTCCTCAGTCTTCAGCCTGGAGAGGAGAAGGCTCCAGGGAGACTTTAGAGCCCCTTCCAGTGCCTAAAGGGGCTCCAAGGGTGCTCCAGAGGGACTTTGGACAAGACTTGTAGAGATGGGACATGAGGAATGGCTTCCCACTGCCAGAGGACAGGGATGGGACATGGGGAAGGAATTGTTCCCTGTGAGGGTGGGCAGGCCCTGGCACAGGGTGCCCAGAGAAGCTGTGGCTGCCCCTGGGTGGCTGGCAGTGTTCACAAATGTGTAGATGTGGCACTTGGGGATGTGGTTTAAAGGTGAAAATGGAGGTGCTGGGTAATGGCTGGACTTGTGGTCTTGCAAGTCCTGCCCAACCTTAGAAATTTTATATTTCTGAGGTCTCTTCCAGTACGACCCATTTGGTGACTCTATGATCCCTCCAGGGCAGCTGAGAAAAATTCTGTCTTGGACAGAGAGTGAATAACCACCTGAAGGGAGTTCATTTTCTGCAAAGATGTGTCTGAGAGCAGTTTTGGGGACCAGGAGTTTCACAGGGCTCAAGGCTGTTGTGTGGCTGGAGAAAATGTGGGGAGCCCTCCTCCTCCTCATTTACAGCAGCAGAGGGAAAGGGATTGCTGGATTGCTTTCTGCATCCATGGTGGATGTCAGGAAGGACAGGGCACATCCAGAGCAGAGGTGTGTGGGTCAGGAATGCTGTGGGAAGAGCTGGCTGGCCTCCAGGGCGGGAGGAGGATGGAGATGCCAGCACCTGGCTGCTCCCTGCCCTTATCAGAGCCCTGCTCTCCCTGGGGCTCAGCTGCACGGGGACTGTATCAGCCCCCAGCTGCTGGGCTGCACAGGGATGGCTCCTTCCCTGTGCTCCTCACTGGCCACATCCCAATCCAGCCCTGCTTATCAGCACCAGCCATCCCCTCCACCCTGGCACTGAGTTCCTCCGGGTGCTTTCTCATGCAGGCACCTCCATTCACCCTGGCCAGCCTTAAAAATCCCTTTTCCACCTCTCTTCCCTCAGCCAGGGGGGCAGGGAAGAAGCAGCTGAAGAAAAGCCCTTTCCAACCTCACACACTGCCAGCTGTGGAGCCTGGGAGCTTGGCTCTTGTTCTGCCAAGGGGAATTGCAAACCTTGGGATCTGGATGCAGCCTCAGATCATGGAATCACAAAATGGTTTGCGGAAAAGACCTTAAAGCTCATCCAGCTCCACTCCCTGCCATGAGCAGGGGCACCTTCCACTAAACCAAATTGCTCCAGCATGGCTGGCCTGGGACACTGCCAGGGATCCAGGGGCAGGCACAGCTTCTCTGTGCCATTCATGGTGAAGAATAAATGTAAAAATCCTACACGGATTCCCTTTTCCCAGCGCCTTTGCCAAACAAAAGGTGTCTCTGTCAAGTCTTCCCTGACACTGGGTGCCTTTAAAGGGAACAGAGAGGAAGCTCCTAGGAAATCTCCTTTGGAGGGAGGCTGGACCTGGATGAGGAGGGAGCTCCTTGATGCAGACAGAAGGAGAGGAATGTGTGGCCTTAGAGGTCACCAGCCATGGAGATCTTGGAGTTACCCATCCTCTGCCAAGGCCAGGAAGGAAGTGAAACTGGCCACAGAGCTGAAAGTGTGGCATAAGCCAATTTCAGCGCTTTTTTGCCCATTCTGTGCGTGGCCTGGCGTGTTCCAAGGGGTGGGTGTGGGAGAAACGTGGGTTCAGAGCTGGATCTTCACACACAAAGGGGAACCAAAACTTCCTGAATGAAGGAGAAGTGGTGGGAGCAATGTGCTGATGTGTCTCCAGCTGATTTAATTCCTATTCCTCTCTGTTTCCCAGAGATAATGCCCTGGGCTGCAGCATCCTGCTCGCTGAAGCAAGGTGACCACAAAGCTCCATCCTGAGGGCAGAAGTGGTTTATCCCTGCTGTAAATGAGCAAAGGCACAGAAATCAACCCCATTCCTGCCAGTTTACCTCTTCTGCAGCTTGTTTGTGCCAGTGAAATGATGTTATTTGGAGGGTGGGGCTTTGAGAGGCGAAAAGCCCAAAATGTGAAAGAGAGTAAGAAAGGGCCCCAGAGATTTTTATTCTCCTAGAGCATTTTGGCTGTAATTACCAATTAAAGCATTTTAGCAACAAGTAATCCCCTAATTTAATATCCCAACGTGAAAATGGAGATCTGTTGAGTGGTTTGAGTTTCCTATGAGCTTGGATTACTGCTTTCAGCCTGAGCACCAGAAAGCAGCAACAAACCCCTCAGAAATACAAATTTAGTGCTGGATTCTCATCAAAAGGCAGAGAAGAGCCTCATGGTGCCCTCCCAAAAATGAGTTTGTTCAACCCTAGTGGATTATCAGCGCTGAATTAGGGCACAAAATTTAGTGCTGAACACAGAGAGATGGGGTTAATGGTTGGCACAATGACCTTAGAGGGCTTTCCCAACATTAATGATTCTGTGATTCTAAATAATCTCAGGTGGGCTCAGCTGGGCTTATACATCACCTGCATAAAACCAGCCTCTCTCCACTATGAAGACCTGTGATTTTCCAGCCAAAATTGCTTTTCCTGCTTTGAGGGCATTGCTCCTGCCCTGGGAAAGGCTCTTTTTCCCCAGGAACAGCTGATGGGGAACAATGGCAAACATGAGAGCCGCGCCAGGGAGTGAGTGTTCATCTCTGAGTCACAGGGGAAATGAAACAAGAATTTGTGCCGGCTTTGAACTCCATGAAATATTTAATCCCTTTGCTCTGCCCATCCACAAATGCAGATCTTAAATCTGGAAAGTCCCAGCACTTGGAGGCATAAACATGAGCTTGGTTAAGCTTTATGCTGGCCCTACAGAGAGAAGATGCCTATGTGGGAATGTGTGGCTTAAGAAAGCTCAGGAAAAGGGCTCTGGAGCCGGGCTGGGAGAGCTGGGGGTGAGGGAGTTCAATTTGGAGAGGAAAAGGTTCTGGGGAGAGCTCCGAGCCCTTGCAGTGCCTAAAGGGGCTCCAGGAGAGCTGGAGAGGGACAAAGGCCTAGAGGGACAGGACACAGGGAATGGCTTCCCACTGCCAGAGAGCAGAGTTAACTGGGATATTGGGAAGGAATTGTTCCCTGTGAGGGTGCTGAGGCCCTGGCACAGGTTTCAGAGCAGCTGTGGCTGCCCCTGGATCCCTGGCAGTGCCCAAGGCCAGGCTGGACAGGGCTTGGAGCAACCAGGACTAGTGGAAGGTGCCCGTGCCATGGCCGGGGAGGCACTGGATGATCTTTGAGGTCCATTCCCACCCAGACCATTCCATGATTCCATGATCTGGCCAGCATTTGCAGGAGCCAAACCACACCACCAAGCCCCAGAGCTTGGAGGCGTGCCCTGGATGCACCTAAACCGTGCAAAATGAGGATTTCCCACCCTTGCTGCCGCTGGCTTGGCAGGCACACCGTGCTGCCCACGTTGGCTATTCTGCATGCCCAGACTGCCAGCAGTGCCAGGCAGGGCTGGCCGTGCTGCAGAGCCCTCTGAGTCACCTGCAGTGCCACGCTTGGCTGCCGGCCACAGCATGCCCTGGCTCGGGCTGGAACGCGGCACCACGCGGAGCCCTCGGAGCTGGGAACGCCCTGGGCAGCGCTGGGACAGGACCTGGGGTGCACATCAGTGCCTGCAGTGTGGTATCTCCACAGCCACGCAAGCTGAGGTGAACCCTGCTGGCACCTCCGTGCCCCAGGTGAGATGGATTCGGCACCCAGGTTGGGAAGGAAGCACTGCCTGGGAGTGCAGGATGTGGGAACACCTTTTGTCTTCTGGGCATCCCTTTTCCCATTACAAAAGGCATTTCCCAGGGGTAGGCTGTCCCTTGGGCCGCTCTGCCTCTGATCTCGCTGAGCCCTTTGCCTTACCCATGTTTCTGTCAGCCCCCTGTGGCATCCCCTCATCCCGCTCCTCCCCAGGGGTCTGCTCACTCCTCACTGGCATCCTGGGGACACCAGGCGACATCAGGATGTCACAGGGACATGGCCCGAGTGCTGTCCTCCCACAGCAGGAAGTGACTGGACAGCTGGAGGAGGAGGAGGGATGTGAAGGGTTAACCCAGGGCCTGGCTGTGGGCTGCTGGTCCCACACATGCCATGTCCCACTGCGGGAGATCCTCTCCTGCACGCTCCAGGGAGTCCTGCAGGGCCAGGACAGGCTCAAGAGCTCTTTGAACGGCCTCCATCACTCCTGAAACCACCTGTGTGATGGAATGGGAGTGCTCAGGGAGTCTGGGAGCAGAGCAAGCTTGGGGAGCATGGCTGGCTGAGAGAGGCAGGGCTGATGGAGGAGCAGGAAAATCTCCATCCTTGGAGGCAGCCAAGCCTGTTCTTGACAAAACCTGACCTCACTGAAGGTCAGGCTTGGAGCAGAGACTCCCCCCAGCCTCAGTTATTCTGAGGAGGCCAGGATGTGGTGCAGAGCTCCTGCCCCAGCTCCTGTGGGTGCTGGTCCCACAATCCTGCCCTGTATCCTCTGTCTGCCATTGACAGGAACACCTTCCATCATCCCAGGCTGCTCCAACCCTGTCCTGGACACTTCCAGGGGTCCAGGGGCAGCCACAGCCTCTCTGGGCACCCTGTGCCAGGGCCTCAGCACCATCACAGGGAAAAAATCCTCCCCAATATCCCATCTATCCCTGCCCTCTGGCAGTGGGAAGCCATTCCCTGTGTCCTGGTCAGCACCAGGACTGAGCCTTGCTGGCACAGACATCTTTTATGAAAAGTCCTTTCCTTAGGATTTTTCCTCCTAAAAAGCTGAGAGGCCTCAGGAACAAAATGTGAACATTGATTATCTGCTGCTGTGGAATGCAACAGGTGGATCTTTGATTGGCCCATGTTGGATGTTTCTAACTAATGGCCAATCATAGCCCAGCTGGCTCGGACAGAGAGTCCGAGCCACAAGCCTTTGTTGTCATTCTTTCTTTTTCTATTCTTAACTAACCTGCTGATGAAATCCTTTCTTCTATTCTTTTAGTATAGTTTTAATGTAATATATATGATAAAATAATAAATCAGCCTTCTGAAACATGGAGTCAGATCCTCGTCTCTTCCCTCATCCTCAGACCCCTGTGACCACGGTCACACCTTGCCAGAGCTGCCCACTTTCCCCCTGCTCCCAGCGGCTGCCATGGCTCCATAGCCACGGTGGGGCAGGAATCACAGAGCCAGGGTGGTGAGGAGGGTCACCCCCGTGCTGGGGATGCCCCAGCCCTCACTGCTGGCCCTTAGGGACACGGGAAGAAGCAGAGCATTGTAGCATTGTATCCCAAAATAGCGGCCTCCTTCCGAGGGAGAAGTCCACGGAGTGCCACTCCTGCCACAGGAAGGTGAGTGACTCACTCCTGTGTGAGCTGGAGGCAATCCCTCTCCCTGGTGATTATCTATCTGCAGAGAAATCTCCATCCACTTCCCTTGGAAATACCTGCTCCCCAAATTATCCCTGCCTGGGGTTTTCTTATCAGATGATCTCTTTGTTCTAAAACTCACAGAGCCCTGGGGGTTCCATCTGTGGCTCCAAAACTTCTCCATGGACACCCCACAGCTGACTCATTGAAAGGGACAGCTTGGGCAGTCCCCACGCCTGGAATCACCAGGAAACACCTGCAGGCTCTTGGCTAAGGGAAGGGTCTTCCTCGGGGGGTTTCCTAACCAGGAAAAGGTAGATCCCAGTGGCAGTGAGACTCTCGTGGTGCTGCATGAGCCTGTGGTTCAGTTTTAATGACAGCTACCACCCCAAGCTGAGTGCCATTAAATGTCACCAGCTGGAGGGTTCAGAGCCCAGACATACTGGACTTCATGGAATGCCTTGTGGAAGCCAAAAGAAAGGGATCTGACTTTCTGCTGGCCTCAGTTACACTCCCCATGACTCCCCCAGTCTGTGACAGAGACCCACAGCTCAGGGCAGTGGAGCCACAGGAGCCAGGTCATGATGCTGCTCCATCACTGAAGTGTTTGGGATCCTTGGTTCAGAGTATGACAGGATAAGCTGGGTTGGAAAGGACCTCAGGGGGTCTCAGTCCAACCTCCTGGTCATGGCAGGGCAGCTCAGGTTATTCAGGGCTTTATTCAGATGGGTCTTGAAAAATCCTGAGGACAGAGGTCACACATGCTGCTCATGGTGGAACATTTTCCCTTATCCTCAGCCTGGAATGTCAGTGATGTCCATGCCAGCAGCGCTGCCAGGATAACCAAGACTTCCTCCAAGAGGTCTCCCCATCACGAGAAGAGAACAAAGGCAGCAGTTCCAGGGAGCACCACAATCACCTCTCCTGGAAAAGCCCAGGAGCAGCCCTGGGAGACTGGGGCAGGAACCCGAATGTGTTGTCCTGAGCTGCTTTGTGCACGTTTGGATGCTGCAGGTTTGCTCCATTTTCCAGCTGGGAAATGGTGCTGGTGTGAAGGTTTGTCTGTGCAGAGGGAGGACACACTGCAGGTCCCACTGTGCTTCCCATCTCCTGGGCCACAGACTGGTGACTCCTCTTCCCCTGGGGATCGTGGAATTTCTGTTCCCCTTCCCTCTCTCCTTGCCCACACATCCTCTGCTCCTTAGGCACAACTTATCCTTCATTTAGAGAGTCTCACTGATTTCATCAAGCACTCAATCACTCTCCTCTTGTATTTAACTTGGAAACCCTTTCCTGTCATTCCAGGACTTGTTTGGACAAAAACCAACTGCAGGACCAGCTGTAAGATCTGTCAAGCAAACTCGATGCCTCCAAAGCTTGTTGTGCAAACTTGGACTTCCCAGGACTGCTTGGCTGAGGGCTGGGAGCACATTTGCATGGAATTAACCATTTGACACGGGGGAATTGGCTTCTGTTTAGCTCAGAATTGTCCATAGCTCCATGTGCAGCTCCTGGGGGTGCTGGAGCTGGTGCTGGTGACAGGGGATCCCCAGCCCTGGGAGTGCACAGCCAGCATCCCAAGGCTTTCGGTCCCAGCAGGCATCCCAGGCCAAGGAGGCGGCCTGGGAGACTCCGGATTAATCTCTGGAACGTGACCTTTCCATGCTGGGAGTGGTGGGAGAGATATTTTAACTGCAGTGGCAAAGGTCCAGAGGAGGAACACCAGCCAGGCCCTAGATAGCAATATTGGCCTCCTGACAAGGACTCCTCAGGGCTGGGCTCCCTTTTTGGGCAGGGACAAATCCATGGGGGCACAATCTCCCACCTTCCCTCTCTGCTCCAGCCAGGAAAACTGGGGCTGGTCACAGAACTCTGCACTCCTGAGCCCACTTCGGGTGTAATTGGTGTGTTAAATGAAAAAATAGACAGAAAATGCAATTTTGAAATAAATAATGATGATGGAGGGCGGTTTAAAACAGATTAATTGCATCCACCCTCTGCAGGGAGGTTTTCCTGCCCAGGGCAGTGCTGGAATTCCCATCCCTGGGAGGATTTAAAGCTGTGTGGATGTGGCACTTGGGGACATGGGTCAGTGGTGGCCTTGGCAGTGCTGGGGAATGGTTGTACCTGATGGTCTTTAAGGTCTTTTCCAGCCTCTGTGATTCCATCATTTTTATTGACAGTCAAAGCAGGTCTAATGCTGTTTTTTTTTCCAACAGGGTTTGTATCCATGTGGAAGCTGCTAAAGGATGACCTGAGTGTAGGAGGACATCACAGCCTTCAGGATGGGTGACCCAGGGACATTGGGAAGGTGTGATGGTGCCCTCCCCATCCTCACCCATCCCTCAAATCCCCACATGATCCATTTGGGCTCTGAAGAGACACTGGGTGTGATTCTTTCACCCATTTGAAGTGAATTTCAAATAAAATTGATCTGAATTTAATTTAGATGGACATCTCCAAGGGGGCTCCAGGCATGGGCTGGACTCATTTGGGCTGAGCTGGATAAGGATCACCCCCCTTGTGTGGCACCCACAGGGAGCAGAGGCTTTCTGGGCTCCCGGGCCATCCCTGGAGTGTCTCTGAGGGAATCTCCCTGAGGACACAAAGGTTGTTGTGCAGCAGAAGGGGAAGGAAGTGATTTCAAAAGTCCCGTAGTGAGAACAAGTTTGTGTTTTGGTTTTTTTTAAACAAAGAGGTTCCAGGGTGGGACCCTGTGCTGGTCTCCATGGTCTCACTGCTGGGAGCTGGCAGCGAAAATAACAGCCCACAAAACTACTGGAAAATGGCTTTTTCTCCAGCATCAATGGGAGCTTGCTCCTGAGCCTCTCTGGGGCTTTTCTTTGCCGTGGATTTCATGAGGATCAGGTGAAAAATGGGAGCCATGGGATGCCGTGGGGGCCCTGCCACTCCATCCCTTGAACCAATCTGCGGCTGGAGTTTATCCATGGTGTGCCAGGCTGTGTTTGACCCCCAGGCAGAGCTGCTGGTGGGTCAGCCAAGCTGTAACCCCACAAAACTTGGGGGTGATTGGACCCCAAATCCAGCTGTCCATGCCCATTGAATGCCAAGCTGCTGCCAGGAGTCCAGGCACAGCTGGGGCCACTCCTGCACAGCCCCCCAGCAGCTCTGCAAATAGAGAAACAAGGAGAAAGGAGCCTTTTTCAGGAACCCCCAGCACTATTTTAGGCCAGGACCATTACGTGGATGGGTTGCTGCTGCTGGTTTTAGGAGGATTTGGTTTGAGGAAATGTGTTTACTTGTGTTACTGAATGCCAGGATCAGTGCAAAACCTCCTCCAGCAGCAAGTTCTGTCCTCCAGGACACCTCTTCCAGCAGCTCCTGCTGCTTGTTTGTTTTTGGTTTTTTGGGTTTTTTTTAATCTGTCTTATTTGCTATTTTCGAGGCAGTCCCAGAGAAAGTGTCATGAAATCTGGCAGAAAACTCAGCACCTCTGCTCCTAAGAAAGCCATCAATGGGGTCAGCAGAAGCAGAGATGACCCTGCCAGAGCTGTCCTCCTTGAGTTTTGTGATTTTTTTGTGATCCCCCCGTCCCTCCCTCCCTGCAGAGCAGAACCAAACCTGGGAACCCACAGCACACGCAGCCCAAGCCTACGGGTTAATTTTAACACACCTGCCCTGGTGTGAGGTGTTTTATTTATTTATGGTCTTCCTAAAAGCACAAACACTTCTGGCCACAACAGGATGCGTGTGTTTTAGGGCCTGGCAGGCAGCTCCTGGTGCCTGGGGGATTGGGGCAGCACCCCTACCCCTCTTTGCAAGCATCATCCTGAGAGGGAAAAATGCACTTGGAGCCTGAAAACCCCTCCAAAAACCTGGGTTGTGCAGGAGCAGGGAGGAAAAATGAGTGGGACCTCCATCACCTTCCTGATGGTGAGGAGGAGGAAGAGGAGGAGGAGGGGAGAGGCATCATATGTGCTCAGTGGGGAGGAAACGAAAGCTGGGCTAAAATAAAAATCCTCAACCGCTGGTGGAGAAGAGAAAATCCACACCCAGATGGCCACAGGCACAGAGCAAAGCCCTCCCTGCACTGGAGCAATGTGCTCAAGGCTCACTGCTTGTATCTGCTTGCCCCAAAGAGCCCCATGTGCCTTCTCCAAATCCCTGTTCCTCATGGAGCCCCAGCCCCAGACAGCAAAGGTCTGTCCCTGTGCCCTGTCTGCGCCCATCTGTCAGTTCCTGTTCAAGGGATTGGTGGGAAGAGGGTGGAAAGGGGAGGAAAGTGTCTCTCTGTGCTCAGCAGCCACCTCGTGGGTGCTGCAGCCTCAGAGGGGGCAGCAGGACATTCCCCAGAGCATGTGAGGATGAGGGATGGACAGAGGGACAGGTCCAGACCTCAGGTTACACTGGGGATGTTTAGACTGGATATTCAGAAAGGTTCCTTGACTGAAAGAGTGGTCAGGCACTGGAACAGGGAAGTGGTGGAGTCACAGTCCCTGGAACTGTGTGGATGTGTCACTTGGGGTTAGCAGTGAGCACAGCAGTGCTGGGTTAACAGCTGGACTCCATGATCCCAGAGGGCTTTTCCAACCCTACTAATTCCAGGACTTTGTTTTCCAGCCCCAGTCCCACCTCCAACCAAGCCACCCTATCTGGCTGCTGGGAAGGTGCTCCCACGTCTCTCTGCAGCCCCTCCTGATCTCCAGCACACCCCAAAGGCACCACGAACAGAGGTTTCCTTCTCCACCTGCCTGGGCTTTTGCTGCCCCTAGAAAGTTGTTGGTGGTCCCAAATAAGAACATCCTGGAGGGACAATCCAGGCATCCTGGGAAGCTGCAAAGTCCCATCTGCTGCTGTGGGATGCCCCTCCTGCAAGCCCAGTCACACAGGGCAGGGCTGCAGGCTCAGCCCAACACACCCAAACTGCTTTACTGGCTGCACCTAAGGCTTTAAAAACAAAATAAAGGGCAAAAAAGGAGACAGATTTGATATATGTCAGCTTGTCTCCAGCACTTCTGCCAGTGTCTCTGTGTGTTTGAGCTGCACCCATGGGTGCAGCGCAGGCTCTGCTGTGGCCAGCCTGACCTCCCGGTCCACCCATTCCTGTATCACATTCCTGCCTGCTAGTCAGCATGGGAATGTTTTGAAAGTGTCTTAGAAACCTGCTGGGCTGCCAAAAGGGTTGAAAAATGAAGCCATGAAGGGAAGTGTGGGGCTGCTTTCCAGGTCAGCTCGCTGGGTATTGCCTCCGTCTTCTGCATGCAGCTGCACAAATCATTGGCTTTTCAACGGGATTTAAAACATCTGCCTCCTCCTTGGGCTGCTGTGGAGCTGGGAACGGGACATTTGGAGTGAGGGAGGCGCTGGGATAGGTGCATGAAGGACAGAAATGAGCAAGGTGGGTTAGGGTTGATGCCCTCCTTCCACCTCCATCAGGCCCAAACGAGAGGAGAAAAAGCAAAAGAAGGGAAAGGAAAGGCTTTTCCTTGCAGTGGGCAGTGAAGCAGGGAAGCTCCTGCTTGCTGGAAGCTGCTGGGACTTCAACCAGGCTCGGGAAAGATCTGATGGGAAGAGGGCTCTCCAGGGGACACTTCCCTGCTCCAAAGAAGCTTTTAGAAAAACATCTCCTCAAGCAGCCCTCGCAGCCGGCCTGGCCACGATTAATCACCCCTGGAGATGAGGAAGGCACCTGCCTCTTGTTTTTGAGTTGTTTGGCTTCATCCTGCAGAGGAAGAGCTGCAGGTGTTCAGACCTTGGAGGAGCAGGCTGGGGGAGATGGCGCCAGGCAAGGGCTGCAGAGCAGCAGCGATCACCCCACGGGTCACAGCTCCTGCAAGGACAGCAACAATTCCCTGCACATCATCCATCACCTCTAGACATCATCCCTCCTTGGCAGGGGGAAGGATTTGGAGGATGAAACCAAGGTGCTGTGGTTGGGTGAGCCCAACATTTGCCCAAGAGGCGTTTCCAAACCCAGGAGGGATGGGCTGGACTCAGCAGCCAGGGCACCTCACTCAGGCATCTCCCTCCCTCTGGGCAGGCAGCAAGCCTGTCCTTCCTCCCTTATCAGCCCCAAATAGCTGTGATGTGATGTATTGTTTTTCCTTCTCAAACAAATTACATCAGAAGAAGGAAACAGGAATTTTTTAATTTTTTTTTTACTCTTTTCTGGCATAGAGGTCCGTGAGCAAGATCTCTGCAGCGCTGTTGTGCCCATGCCAGGAGTTCATATCCTCTTAAAGCCTCCTGAGCCAGCTGCCACTTTCTGCTGCTGAATAATAGATGCCATTGGTGTCCTTCCCCTCCTCCATCAGGGGCTTCATGGCCCCCCAGCACAGCCAGAGGGCCCAAGGACCCCCACATGGAATCAGATCCAGCTGGGGAAGGAGTTTCTGGCTGTCACCCAGGGACACAGATGGGGAATACTCAGGGGAGCACCGGGGCTCGCAGTGGTGGAAAACAACGGGGCCACCTGCACGCGATCCCCTGGGGCTGTGCCTGCTCCCCCAGCCCCACAAATCCCAAGGTTTCTCACCCAGGTGAAGGAGGAAAGTTGGGATGGACCTGGCCACAGCTTCCCTCTGGCACCTGCAGGAGAGGGCAGGGTGTGAAGGTGCTGGTGGTGGCCCTCCTCAGCTTCCTGCAGCTCCCTGGGAGGCTGTGTCCTGTAGGGCTCTGTGGGCACAGCGGGGCAAAGAGGGTACAGCAAGGAGCAAACCTCGAGCAAACGTTCTGCCGTGTCCCCCTGGATACAGCAATGATGAGAAGTCCCAACATCCCAGTCCTGGCATCAGCCCCGGTCCCAGCACCCGTGGAAGTGAGTCTGGTCTCACTCCCAGCTCCAGTCCCATCCATGATCCCATTCCCGGGGCAGAGAGGTGGGAGGGATCCTGTTCTTGTCCTAACTCCGGCCCCATCCCCGGGGGAGGATCTGGGGGGCAATCACCTATCTCCAATGTCAGTCTCAATTCCGATGCCATCCATGCTCCCATTTCTGGAGGATTTGGGGAGCAATCACCTATCTCCAATGTCAGTCCCAATTCCGATGCTATCCATGCTCCCATTTCTGGAGGATGGGGGGTATGTCCTGCCCCAGCCCCAATCTCGGTCCCATTCCCGTGGGAGAAAAGGAAGAGCGGTCGGTGCCCAGCCCCTGTCCCATCCACACTCCCATCTCCGGGGCAGGGAGCGGGGGATCCTGCTCTATCCCTAATCCCGATCCCATCCACAGCGCCGTCCGGAGGGGAAACAGAGGGGGCGGCCGGACTCCGGTCCAGGTCCCACGCACGTTCCGGTCCAGGGAGGAGAGAGAGAGAGCTCCTGTCCCGTCCCCGGGGGAAGGGGCGGTCCCGACCCGGGCGGGGCAGCTCTGGCCCCGGTCCTGCCCCGTTCCAGCCCCGTTCCCAGCGCCGGGAGGGCGGTGCAGCCCCGCGGTTCGGCTCACACGCGGCGGCGCCGGCACCGGGAGCGGCACCGGGAGCGGCACCGGGGCGGGGGAAGGACCAAAGCCGGGCATGGCACGGCCTCCTGAGCGGGGCCATCGGCGCTGAACCCCCGGCACGGAGCCCCCGGCACGGAGCCCCCGGCACGGAGCCCCCGGCTCAGCATCGCCCGGTGAGCGCGGCCGCAGCGGACGGGGGACAATGGGGGGAGGGACCAGGGGGGGACCATGGGGGGATGTGGGGCTGCCCACGATAAGGAAGGACGGGCAGCGACCTCCAGGATGGAGTGGGAAACTCGTGAATGGGGACACGCACATTCGGGAGACGCGACACGCGCGGGGTTGGAGGGGACACGCACACACAGGAATAGGGGACACGCACACACAGGAATAGGGGACACGCACACACGTGGGTAGGGGACAGGCGCACACATGAATAGGGGGACACGCACGCACGAATGGGACACACACGGGTGGGACACACACACACACACAGCCCCGGACACACGGACACACACACACATGCACGTAGTCATGGTGCTGGTGGCACTTGTGGCTGTCTGGGTGACACGGGTGACACAGCGCGCCCAGAGCAGGGGCACGGCATGGACAGAGCCGAACCCCGGCTCTCCTCCTCTCAGCCCCACGTGCTGCCCGGACTGACGCTAAAAAAGCCCCGAAGTGCCCCAAAACAGGGCAGTGACACCAGCAGCCGGCAGGGAGACGCTGGCCTGGGCGGGTGCTGGCACGAATGGGCACGCAGGGAAGCCTCCTGCTCCTCTTGCTCCTCTTCGCCTGAATTGTTGGATTTTTGATGCATTAATTCACAATAATGCCTTTGCTGCTGAGTTTCACCCTTCCCTGGGGAGTTCAGTGGCTGTTTGTCCGTGATTTCCTGTACACAGCTCAGGTTAAACCATGGAGCTGACTCCCTGCTTTGCTCCGCGTGTTTTTCCACCTCTTTGCATGCTGGGCTCCCTATGTAATTTCTTTTGGGAGGGTTTTCATTTACACTGCAATGGTGATACTCTCGTTTCAAACTGTTTGACTCCTTCTAGCAGCTCCTAACACCCAAAACACCCTTCTTCCCTGAGCTGGGCACTGGCTGACATCACTGCAGGAACAACTTTAGGGGAAAAACGTCTCATTTTTCTTTCTGTTCCAGTTTTCTTATCAGTTTATTGCAAAAGCCACTTGGCAACCCACTGCCTTCCTGTACACGAGGTGAGGAGCAGCAAACCCAGCTCTGGGGGGCCACCAGCACTGGGGGATGGTGGCCTTAGCTCGTGGTCACTGCTGCCAAAATTGGGCCGTTTCATTACCACCAAATTCCTCTCAAGCAACGGGTGGCTGATAGGTTAAGGGGCTCCAGTGCAAAGGGAGAGACCCCAAAACGCTCTGAGCCCCGAAGCACAGCCTCATCCCGGGGCTTAGTGGGTTATAAAAGCCCCAAAAGGATTTCTGACAGGTCGTGGCACCGAGTGACTTTATCCTGTCTCTGCCCAGTGCGATTTTTATCTTGGGTTGTTGACGGGGAGCCAAAGCCACGAATAGTTCTCTGGCAGCCGAGCGTGCTGCCGGGCTCCCTCCCCAGTGCTGGGCAGCCCCCACCAAAGCCTGGCTGGGAGCCACCCATGGAGCAAAGACCCTCTTGCCTCCACGGGATGCTGCCTGTGGAGCAAAAAGTTGTGGGGTTTTCTGGTGGTGCCATGGTGGAGCTCTGTAATTGTGTTATCCTGGTTGTTCCCTGAGTGCCTTTGGTTTTTCCAGGGTGGTTGTGACTCCTTGGTGTGGGCAGGAGGCTGGGAGGTCTCCATGGAAATGTCCTTTCTCCCACATACGGAGCTTTAGGGTTACCAAATCGGCCAGAAACTGGTCCCACAGTCTTCCCTCTGACCTTTGCTTCCTCCAGTGGGCATCAAAAGGTCATGGAGGGCAAAACCAAAGTCAAACTCCTGACAGAAACACCATCTTGTACCTCCAGGAAGCCTAAAGGATGCAAGTGCTCGGTTTTCCCCATGGAATAATTAAAACTGGAAGTTTGAGGGGTCACATGGGATCTGCCCCTATCCCACAGCAGGGAAGAGCAGGCAGGGAGCATCACCCTTGCTGAAGCAGGAAGGGAAGTGTTGATGAAGGCATTAAATATTGGCCAGGGTTGGTGTTTGCTTCCAGCAGGATCCATCCCCAGAGCCCTGCCGTGCTGGGAATTGAGTCAGGTTCAACTGAATGAAGGTGGCCTTAATTACCATTGTTACTGATGGTTTTAATGCTTTCTTAATTCACTTTAAAGCCACGGATTTGATTAATCTCAATTGATTTCCCCATGGTGTGGAGCAAGGCAGGAGGTTCTGGTACCCCCAGGGAAGCAAAAGCTGGAAGGGAGATTGGTTCAGGGAGGAATTCAGGGAGTTTCTTGGGGGAAACCAGAAATTCCCAGAAGAAGGGATTTCTCTCAAAGCAAAACCTTTTATTTGACCTCCAAACAAAGTCATAAAGTTCTTTTAAACTCGTTACATCTTTTCTCCAGACTTTCTCTCCCCTTTTTAGCTTGGATCAAGTTACTGAAAAACCCTCTAGGAAACCAAAACACCCGCAGAAAAATACTTTTCACAGAGAAAACAAATTCAACTCTGCTGTTTCTCAGCCTGCTGACAGGAGGGGAAACTGAGGCAGCATTTCTGGAGTGGAGCTGCCCTCCAAAGGTGCTTTTATGTACGGATAGAAACACAGATTCTTTTCAAGATTTTGGGTTAATTGAGGTGCTCTGGCTATTTTGGGGATGGAGGAAGGGGTAAGCACGGATAAAGAAGGGATGTTGCCTGGCAGGGAGATGGATAAAGCTGCTTGGCTGTCCTGGAAATGAATTTTGGAGGTGTCTTGCCTTGGGATTGCTGGGGAAAAGTGCTGGGGATGGTGGAGCTGGGACAGCTGGGGAGGTCCTCAGCCCACACTGGTGGCTGGGGCCAGGCTGGAGGAGAAGGGCTCTGAAGGTCACTGTGGCAGAAAGGATCCAGAGGGAAAGGGCAGATGGAAAGCAGGCAGTTTGGGCAGGCTCAGATTTCGGATCCTGTCCCACGGCTCCGAGCAGACAGGCTCGGGAGCACCCGAACGCTTTGCCTGTTTGCTTTGGGTCACAAAGGCTGGGAACCACAGCCCCAGAGCAGTGAAAAACGATCCCAGGTCGTTTTGCTTCCCAGAGTCTCGAGTGGTTCCTGATCCCGAGCGAGGATTTTGATGAGTCCACTGAATGCCTCTGAATTAGGGCAGGGAAAACACCCACGTTCTCCGTGTGTCCTTTGGAAGGGAGTCAGGGAGAAGATGTGGTGAAGGGATCGTGGTTTCAGCCTCCAGCATTAACCACTGGGAGCTGTGGCACCCCCAAGGGCTGCCTCTGTGAGGTCCTGCTGGGAAATTAATCCACATTAATTATTTGGGAAGGCCAATTAAACCTCATCAGCCCCCTGTGAAAACGGATTAATCGCAGCCGTGATTTGGTTGCGCTTTGCTGTGTTCAGTGACTTTGCTGCTGCCTGGCAAATTCCAGCCTGAAACACGGCTGGGGTGGCACTGGGAATGCTGGAAAATGGGGCAGAAATCAGGAGCCAAGGCCTTCGGTGCCCATCCCGTGGGCTCCCTGTGGAGTGCTGCCCACCCCTCAGCTGCCCGTGACCTTCTCCCATGACAGCCCCCTCCTTTCCCCTGCTGGCCGATCTAAATATCCCTGCAGATCCAGTTACAGGAGCATTTTGGGATGCTGACTTCACGTGCACGTGCCTGTGGGTGCTTTATTTGAGGGCAGTGATCTGCCCAGGCTGCTCTCGTCACCAGGCTCCTCTCCTGCGCTGCCTTCATCCCCTGGCACTGAGGTCTTCTGGGAGAAAACTCCTGGGATAAACAAGTCCACAGTGCAGAGAGAGGGATGGTCCAGCCACTGCAACCTGCACGTGGTTCAGCAGGGAGGAAACTGGGAGTGGATGGCTGGAGGGCACCCAAAAAGCTGTGCCTGGTCACCTGCATCCAATGCCAGAGAAAAAACCTCCCACTGTGACCCCAGAAGGGGTCAGGAGATGAAGTGATGAGGCAGATGCAGGTGGCTCTCACCAAAGCATTGTGGTTTGTTTGCTTTTGGGAATCACAGAAATGATTATCCCGCTTGGCATCCTCAGGGATTGCTGGTTCTTCTCCCTCCCCTCACCCTGGGGGCTGGGGGTGTCACAGCTGGCATTTGTGCCACCCATGGGCACAGCAAAGGGCAGCGCCAGCTGCCAGCCCTTGTGCCTTCACGTGCCTTGGCTGGCCCTGGCCTCTCCAGCTCGCTCCCTGTGGATGCAAGGAGGGGGTGGACTGCAGCCATGGGCCCAGCACACACAGCGGGTTTTGTCCTAGGGATTCTGGGCAAAACGAGGGTAAAAAAGAGGAAAAAAAAGGCTTTTGCATTCCCAGAAGGAAAAGGGAGAGCACGACAGCAAGGACAAGGCTCCATTCAAACCAACCAGCAAACACTCTTTGCTCCTTGTCCTGAAGATGGAGATGAGGGACCTGGCACATCCCTGGGCAGCCAGAGGAGATTCCCACCTTGGCTTATGGATGGATCATGGCTGGGTTTTCTCACTGGGGTCCTGGGAACCTGTGGGAAGATGAGCTGGAATTCAGGGTGATCTCCCCCCATCTGTGCTGGGTTGTGTGCAGGGGAGAGAGGGAATGCAGATGGAGAAATCCCATGCCAGGCTGAAGCCTCTGGAGCTCTGTAAGCCTTCCCTGAGCCTTTTGGGGCATCTTGTGTGGCTTCCCTCGGTCACGGTGGCCTGTCCAGCCCGTTTCATCAGCTGCCAGCTCTGTGGGCAACCTCTCTCTGCTTGGCCACAGAGCTGCAAAGCTCAGAGGGAAGGAAGAAGCTGCAGAGAACAGCAGCTGGAAAATGTTTTCCCATCTGCCAGAGCTCTGTTAACCCTCTCCATCCACAGCTACACTGCTGAGGGCTCGGGGGAAGCAGGATGGGAGCAAAGCTGAGCTGAGTGCAGGAAAAGCAAAACCCCGAGGCCAGGACAGTGCTGGTTCCTGATTTTCATCACAGAGTGGTTCCCAAAGTTGTACTGGGGTTTTTGCAGATATTGCACATTAGCTGGGGTGTGTATGTGTGTGTGTGGTTTCTACCCTTGTCCTTGGGAAGTGTGAGCCTCAGCCAGCCCTGTTCCTGCTCTGCTCCAAGGGGAAAGCAGCAGGATGGGGAAACATCATCAGGGATGGGGTCAGTGCACTTCTGGACAGGTTGTTTGATCCAGACCCTGGAGCAAGGACTGGAGTTACCCCTTGTGATGGGCTGGAAGCATCACTGCATCCCCTCTCCCTCAGCAAACAGTTGTCAAGGTGCTTTTTAGCTTTTTAGTTATCAAAGTGCTTTACTTTGGTGAGAGGCCATCCAGGCTGGCAGCTTTGAGGAGACTGTCATTGCCTCCTTCCCTACAGCATCTGGGTTGGAAGTAGGGAAAGGATAGCTCTGGATCTGGTGTTTATTTTGCCAGAAAGGGCATGGCCACACTGTCCCTCAGCATGGTGGCACCAGGTTAGAGCTGAGCCCTTCACCTGAAAAGGTCGGGATTGCTTTTTCCCACCTGAAATCCTGGTGAGGTTTGGGCCAGGGTACATCCCACACACTCATTCCAAGGGCACCTTTCCTCAGAGCTTTTCTCCTGCAGGAGCTGCTGCTCCCTGAGCTCCTGGGCTGGATTTGTCTCCCTGTGACCCCCCATTTCCACAGGCTTCCCGTAAGGCAGGGAACAGCAGGGACATCAATCCGGCTCCTCTTACGGGAAGGGAGGAAATGCATTTTAATTTGATTCCTGATCCATGGGCTCGCTCAGAGATCGTGTGTCAGCAAAGCCCAGGGCACAAAAGGGCCCTTGTCCCTCCTCACAGACAGGCCAGGCTCTGTCTGTCTGCAGAGACCCTTTCAAGGCCATTTTTCTCCTCCCAGCTAATCAGTCCCGTGCAGAAAGCAGCTCTGCACAAGCAGGGCTCAAGGCCAGCGAGCAGGACTGCGACTTGGCCACCGTCAGCCCAACACTAAACCCATTAAAGACCCCTCACCCTCATCAACAGCCAAGCCAGGCAGAGCCCCTGTGGTGGAGACTGTGCTCCTTTTGGCAAGGTTTGATTACAGGGTGCAGTGAGGTTTGCCCTACCAGAAGGAACTGAAGACCTCTGAAGTGGGGGCCAGTCACGAGGGTTGCTTGCTGAAATTCCACTTTCTAATCCTTTCTGCCTGGAATTTAGCAGGATGCATTTCTAGTGGTGCTCAGCTGAGTCACCCCTCGTGGCTGGTTAAACACAGAATGGAGCATCTTTCCTGTTCTGTGATGCAGGAGAGCAAATTTCTGTGTGAACCTGGTGGGAAGGGCAGTTTGGAACATTGAGCTGTGCTTCAGGAGCTCTGAGGTGGAGTCCCACATGTGGCCTCGGGTTTGTTGGTGACTTTAAAGCAGCTCAGTTCTTCCTCTGTGCTCCAGATACAAAATGAGGTGAAACAAAACTCACCTCATCCCCCTGACCGTAATTCCTCCATGCCAGGGTCTGCTCAGTTGTGTCACCAACACCATGAGGCCGTGGTGTCTGTGGCCAGCGATGTGCTGACCTCTTGAGCCACTGTCTCCGTGTCCTTACAGCCTCTTTGCTTTCCCCCCAGGGTGATGGAGAACCTCACAACTCCTCCAGCCTGGACCAGGGTCACCAACAGCTCCTTGGACCTGGGTGGCACAGATGACAACCCCTACAAGTGTGTGTTTGATGAGGACTTCAAATACGTCCTGCTGCCCGTCTCCTACGGCATCGTGTGCGTGGTGGGGCTCTTCCTCAACCTGCTGGCCCTCTACGCCTTCATCTTCAGGATCAAGACCTGGAACGCCTCCACCACCTACATGTTCAACCTGGCCATAAGCGACACGCTCTACGTGGTGTCCCTGCCCCTCCTGGTCTACTACTACGCCATGGGGGACAACTGGCCCTTCAGCGTGGGGCTGTGCAAGATCGTGCGCTTCCTCTTCTACACCAACCTCTACTGCAGCATCCTCTTCCTGCTCTGCATCAGCATCCATCGCTTCCTGGGCATCTGCTTCCCGCTGAAGTCGCTGCAGTGGGGCCATGTGCGCCACGCGCGCAAGGTCTCGGTGGCCGTGTGGCTGGTGACCGTGGTGTGCCAGTCCCCCGTGCTCTTCTTCGTCACCACCAGCACCAAGGGCGACACCATCACCTGCCACGACACGTCCAGCAAGGAGCTCTTCGGGCAGTTTGTCATTTACAGCTCGGTGATGCTGGTGCTGCTCTTCTGCATCCCTTTCCTCATCATCATCATCTGCTACTGCCTGATGGCCCGGCGGCTGCTCCAGCCCACCCGGGGCATTTCCCGCCTCTCCCGCTCCAAGAAGAAGTCGGTGAAGATGATCATCATCGTCCTGGTGGTCTTCATTGTTTGTTTTCTTCCTTTCCATGTCACTCGTACCTTGTACTACTCCTTCCGGAGCTGGGACCTGAGCTGCCAGACCCTCAACGCCATCAATTTGGCCTACAAGGTGACTCGTCCCCTGGCCAGCACCAACAGCTGCTTGGATCCCATTTTGTATTTCTTAGCAGGGCAACGATTTATGAAGTTTGCAGGCAACAAAGTGCCGTGGAAGCCTCAGAACGAGGTGGCTCTGGGCATCGTGCCCAACAGTCACCTGGGAACCAGCAGCGACACGGACACGCTCTCCAAGGATCTGAAATCCTAGCTCTGCCCCACAGCAGGAGGGTTTATCCAGGCTGTGAAGGGAGGACAGGATGCTCTGGGGCCCGAGGCTTTGGGCATTTGGGGTGCCTGGGCTGGCACCCCCTCCAGTGTGATCTGTGTCAAACGCGCTGCTCTGCTTGTTTTGCTGTACTTTTTTTCAGGAAGGTGCAGCTGTGGTTGCACGCACGAACCCTGATCTCTGGCTCTGCATCCCAGGCTGCCCCTCTGATCAACGCTGAGGTGACCAAATCTGGGGAACAAATCGTGCCCTGAGTGCCCTGAGACATTTTCCCAAGCAAGAACGCCGCGTGCAGAAAGTCCCCCTAAAGAATTCCGTCTGCAGATTGCCTGGCACGGGGGAGCCAGGGTTCCTCTGTGCCTTGGCAAGGCAGGAAGGGCTTTGGGTGGACGAGGAGAGGCAGCTGCAGTTCTGCTGAGCAGCTTGATGCAAATGTCAAGGACAAGTATGACCCACAGCAGAAAAGGGTCTCTTCCACAGCTTTGCATCCCTGCAGAAATGCTCTCCCAGCTTCAAGCTGGCAGAGCAGGGATGGAATCCCCAGCTCCTGTCCAAGGACTGCCTTCCCATTAACCTGATGGACATTCCATCCCACTGGAGTGCCCTGGTAGCAGCCCACTGGAGTTTACTGGTACCATCGAGCAGGTCCCCTGTAGGTTTCTCCAGTGGGGCCATCATCTTCCAAAAAACCCATTAGTGCTTTCCAACAGCAGCAGCCACCCTTTAAAAGCTTTTCGGAACCTGCAGCTTCCAGCTGCTGGCTTTTAATAATCATCTCCAGCTCATTAAAATTTAAGGTGAGCTCTTCATGTCTTTTTTTTTTAACCCCCTTCCTGGTGACTCATGTTTCCAGCCCAGCAGCAAAGACCAGAGTTCATCCCCTTGGCTGAGCACTGCCACGTCCCCACTGCTGTCCCTCAGAGGTGACAAAATTTGCCAGCACTAAACCCCGAGTTGAGGAGCTGCAAGGGGTGCTGAGCTTCACCCCATTCTGCCTGGATTTGTAAAAAATGTCCACAGAACATTTCACCAGAAGGTGCTCTTGGTGTTTTTCCCTGCAGTTGTTGGGTTGAAGAGCCCAGAGCCCAGGTTCGTGGTTTCCCTGCCAGGAGGACGCTGATTCCTCCCCCCAAAAATGAAAATTGCTTGAGCTGCAGCACTGGACGAGTCACATTTTGTAAAAGCTCTATTTCAGGACTAGGCAAACACATTTGATGTTGGCTTAGACCAAGGCCTTAGTTTCTCCCATCCTTCCTTCTTGTGAAGTTTGGTGGAGACAAAGCCACACTGTGATATCACCAGGTGTGCTCAGTCACGGGTGACTGGGACCAGTCAGGGCTAACTGGGAGGTTCCTGTGGTCCCACCCCCAATGGGGAGCTCTTGTCCCAGCCAACAATGTCACAACCACAGGAGGCAAAGGCAAACAGGACATTTGTAGGGTGGTTCATGCCACCCTCGAGTGTGTTTGGGATAGGATTGGGTTAAGAGCGGACCTGCACCATGGCAGCAGCTTTATTCCTTTGTTCTTGTGGAGGGAGCTTGGCTTGATGGGGAGGGTCATGGCACAGTCACTGGGGCGAGACAAACAGCTGGGAGAAAAGAATTCAGCCAGGGCACTGTGCTGGTACAAACATCACTCCAGGCCAGGCCTTGCCCGGCCTCCCACACTTGCCAAAAAGCAGCGTGGACACGTTCCGTGCTCTGAATAATTCAACAAAAACATCCCGAAGTTTCCTCCTCTGGTCCTGCTTGGAAATCCCACCTCCCTCTGAGCTGGCCACCACCCTGGGCAGCACTGCCAGTGCCATCAGGGGTGTCCCTCATCCTGTGATCCTCATCCCAAGTGATCCCACTGGCCAATGCAGAGCAGTTGGAGAGGTACCAGCTGGAAATCTAGCTCTAGACTCTTTTTTTTTTTTTGTTTGTAAAAGCACTAACTTATACTAGAGAGAAAAAAAAAAAGGTGAGTTTTATGACAGTGACTGTACATTTTTATTTTTGTAACATGCAAACACCTCAGATTTCTGACAGTAAATGAGTTTATTTCTACTACAAGCACTTCTCTGCTGTCTCCTCTGGTATGTACAAAGATGGGTATTGTGGGTAGAAACTGGGTTGTTGAACACCATGGAAATGTTATAAGCTCCAGGCACAGCTGTCCACTCCTTCGTATATCTTGATCTCCATCTAATTCAATGAATTCAATCTCCACTCTTGATTCAAGATTTTCATGGGGCTGGTGCCACCATTCTGGAAAAATCCAGAGACAGCTCTGTGGTCATGGCAGGACAAAACCCCTTGGAGTGTGACAAATTCAATAGCCAACCTTTTTTGGTTGTGTCTCCATGGTCTTGGTAGATTCTCCTAGGCTGCTCTTGTTGAAGACTAGAATAAATTGTTAGATTAAGTAATTAATTAACAAATCTCAAAATAATTAGTCTCCTGTGCCATACAACTTACTTTGTTTTTCTGGTTCTCCCAGCCACTCAGAAGCCACCAAACCAAAATGTTGGAAACCTCTGGTTCTCAGAGGCTCCTCACCTTCTCCTGCAGACACCAGGAGAAGCCTAACTACAGTCTCCATGAAAAAAATACATTTGGTTTCAACTTAAATTGCAAACCAAATGAAAACTATCTTGGTCCCCAGCCTGGCTTTCACTGGGCCTTTCTCTCTTAGGACACACTCAGTTCCATGGATGTGTTAATTCCAAACTGTGACCAAGTCACCTTGCGGTCTGCTCAGGAATAATCTGGGCAGCTCCAAGAGGGACTTCCAAGGGATATGGATGATGTCTGCAAATGTAATTTTATGGAAACCCACTGCTCTGTGCATCCCTGGAAGTGTTCAAGGCCAGGCTGGACAGGGCTGGTGCGAGGTGTCCCTGCCCATGGCAGTGGGGTTAGAATGAGATGATCTTTAAGGTCCTTTCCAACCCTTCTGTGTTTCCATGGCTCTCTGGTTCTATGAATTCCTTCACTTTTCATCTTGAAGCTGTTTTCAAATCAGTTTACACTTGATGTCCCAGCAGTGTCTTTAAGGGGCAGCCACAGTCACTCATCACCCCTGTGGGACAGAAGCAGAGACAGAAAACTTTGCTTTGCTTACTCTTTTCAATAACTTTGAAGCCCTTACAGCTGCCAAAACACAAAGTCTCAAAAGCATAAAGCCAGAGAAATATCTGTGAGCCCCAGAACTGCTAAATCAGATATCCCAGGATGCAACCTCTGAAAAGCCCCTCTTGATTTTCAGCCCAGGTTTTGGGGTTTCTCTCTGGAAGCAATGCCCAGGAACCAAGGGCTCACACATGAATAGGTTTCACTTCTGGGATTTAGAGCATCCTTCCCAAGTCTTTACTGCAATGACTCTGCACAGCTCATACCAGCCCTGAGTCACCCAAACCCAAGAATGAGAATTAAGGAAGAGAAACAGCCACTGATGGGGAGCGCAGAGGTTGTGCAGAGGAACGAGCAGAAAAAAGCTGCCCAGCCATGCCAAGTGGTCACAAACCACTTTTCCTAAATATCCCTTAGCACAGGCAGCAGGAAGGGAAAGTTAAGAGCACTGATGGTTTCCTGCCAAGGAAACAAATCTGCCACATGGGCTGGAGGGATGCACACTTCTGCTGGACCTTCCCAGCATCCAAGTGGAGAGCTTTTCCTTCCTGATCATGCCTTCCTAGGAAGCAGGCCCTTAATGGGACAGTGGCAGGCAACGGGCCATGCTGTTACTGTAAACACTTGGTGCATCCACCTCTTTTTCCAAGTCCTGTCTCCATTTTTATTCTGCTTTTCTGCCTTGGGGGCTGGATTATCCAGAGGAACAAGTCTGTCTGCCCCTCCAAGTCATCCCTGGCCAGTTTGATTCAGGGACAAAGTTGCCACACTGTTGAGCTCCTAGGAATTTCATGGGAAATTGTGACATGAAGGAATTGTCACCCAACAGCTCAAAACTTGTTTTAGACACCAGAGAAACCTCCCCCGTGCCAGAGCCTGAGGTGGCTTTGGGAGAGTGATGTGTGAAGGAAGGTGAGAGGCCCAAAGGCCACCCAGCAGGCCAAAGCTCTGTTCAAACACGGGGGCAATTCCCAAATCCCACAACCCAATATTATTGCAGAAATTCCCCCAGTATGGATGGGCCAAGGCAGCAGTTGCTCAGGGAGAAATCGAGCCAGTGGGTGTTTGAAATAACACATCAATCACCCAGCTTTGTGAGGAGTTTATTTGAAGACTTTCACAGCTTCAATACCAATATTTGCAGATTCTGACAAATCAACCTGAAAGTTTAAAATAACCCTTTTAAAAATGATTTCTGCTCAAATACCTGCAGTTTTAAGCCCTGGCTAAGCACCAACATTTTGGGGGGTGTTTTGGGGAGCAGCTGGGTTGTGCACATGTAGGCACACATGCATGTGTTGTACACAGATGCCCACAACCCCACTTTTCCATGCTTTGGGATTGGAGAAGGGTTTGAACCCTCAAGCCTTTTGTCTGATCTCCCAAGGGCAGAGGAAAGCATTCAGAAAAAAAAAAAAAAAAAGTCAAAAAATTCAGAAAAAAAATCAGCCAGAAAAACCCCAAAACCTAATTCCACAAATCCTCCCAGCCAGATGAAACCTTCCTGGCTGTGGCTCCTCACTCCTGAGATGAGCTGCAAGGTCTCAGCTCGGCGCTGGGGACTCCCACTTTTGCAGCACCCCCAAACCCCTGGGTGGGTTTTGCAGCCCACTTTGATGCTGCTGGTGGGACAGCAGGAGATTGTCCCACCAGACCCTTTTCCTCTGCTTTTGCCACTCACTGTGAGAAGGCACTGTGTCAAAACCCCATTCCCAGCCCCCCTTAAATCCTGGGGGAGCCTCGAGATGCCCTCAAACCACTGAGCTCCCAACTTTGAACTTGGAAAGCAAGGGTGAGAGGTTTCTTGTGATTTCAGTCTCTGGGGGACCTTGGGAGATGGTGAGAGGCACATGGAGGATGCTGGGCCCAGCAGTGCAAAATCCATCCTGGGCTGATTTTTAATGGAGAAACAATTTATCTGAATAAACTGAACCTGCAGCAGCAGAGTCCTCTGCTGGTGCCAAGGGGATGTGCCAGCAGCAGGGTCCTTGTCCCCAGGCTGGCACTGTGGCACTCACAGCCACTCCAGGCAGGGTCCTGATTTTCATCCATGGCACTTTCCAGGGAATGAGGAAGTTTTCTGTTCATTCTGAAGTTTCCCTTGTGTGGTTTCTCCTCCTGTGATCTGTGGTTTTAATGACAGGGGAAGAGCCTGGTCACCATCAACTCATCATCCAGTCTCCCACCTGCTGTTCCAGCTCCATCCCTTCCCCTAAGGGAAGCTTTGATGCTCATTTAACATGCTGGCTTGGAAAAAAGTGGGTTGGAAACTGGCTGGACACCTTTAGGAAAGGATGGATGTGTATGGATGGAAGTGGAGGCCACTTGGCACCCACATTGGGAATGTCCTTGGCATATGGTGGGGCTTCCCCACCATCACTGCCTTTGGAAATGAGTTTATTTCAGATAAATCCCTGATCAGTCACTTATCTGGGCCCTGAAACTCCTTACAAACCTCCTCTGCTGAGAAGCAGGAGGATGGGATGTGGCTCCTGAGCCTCTCCAGGCGAGCAGCTCCACCATCCCCAGCCGGATGCGGTCCTTGCCCTGCTCCTGCTCCTGCTCCTGCTCCGTGCCTTGGGTGCCTTTTGCAGCCTGGCAGCAGGACAAGGTGCCACGTGGGTGCCAGCACAGCCTGTTTGCAAACAGGGTGCGGGTTCAACACCCCTCATGACCTGTGGAACGAGTCCATCTGGTCCCAAAGGAGCCTTGGGATGGGACTGCAGAGCAGGCTGGGAGCTCCTGTGGGGTGTCCAGCTCTTTGGTGCCATCCTCTCGCTGCAGGAAGGGGAGGTGCTCAGGGAATCCACTCTTCTGGTCCTCCCTGGGTGCAGGAGTCGAGACAGCCCAGCTGGGAGTTGCTGAATGACCCAAATAATCCCTAAATATCTCCTGCAGCCCTGTGCCCAGCAAGATGCTGATACTCCAATGCCTCACCCTCCAGCATCCTCCCAGGCTGAGCTCACAGGGCTGGCGCCCAAAAATAACTCCCTGGGGGCAGTGGGTGGGTGGGCATCGCTGTCACTGCACCGTCACCAGCGTCAGCATTCCCAAGCCCGTGTTTCCAAGCCCATCTGCACTCCCATTCCAGCCACAAACCTCTTTGGCACATGGCATCCGAGGAACCCCGAGGAGAAGGAAGTCTCAAAAGCCCTGGAGCAGCTTCCCAGCTCGTGCCTCCCCATCTGCTCCTCCTCAGGCAAATGGGCCCCAGCAGGGTGGTCTGGGCTTGGAGACCCCTCTGTGCTCAGCTCCTGGTGTGGGGAGCAGCAGCAGTGCCAGGGGGGTGGAATCTTTGGGACGGTTTGGGCCTGGATTGAACAACGTGAGGATGCTGCCTCAAGCCAGGGCTGTGGGCAGTGGTGAGTGCCCCTGTCCCAGGATGCCAATTCCATGTGGTGATTAATACCCCACTGTCCTGACCCTCATCCAAACTTTATGAGGTCATTTCCTCGAAATCCATCATCCCTCCCCAGGCAATGCTTCCCAGATGTTGCAACCCATGCCTGCACTTCAGCATCTGGCTGCTGATGTGAGGCAGCACGAAGTCTGGAGCAAGAGCAGCACGTTCCAGCAATCCTGTGAAGCATCAAAATCCCCCTCATCACCAAAATATTTCCCATTTTTTGCCCCAATTATGGTAACTCTTGGAGCATCCCCAGAAGGCAGCTGGATTGAAATGTGCTGCAAATTTGGATTTGTGTCAGTTGCTCTTCCTCCTGGTTGCCCATAGATGGAGGAAGAGCACTGCCCCCCTCTGGGTTCCTCCTTCAGCCGCCTGCTTGCTGGGGGCACGTGGTGTTTTGGGGGTCTGTGGTGTTTTGGGGGTGTGGGGTGTTTTGGGGGTCTCCTCCCCTTTGCTTTGGCCCATCAGATGCTTGATTTGGGGGATTAAAGCCTGTCCTGGGAGAGATGTTGGCACAAGATCCCAATACGAGCCCACAAGACAGAGATGAGCCCACAAGACCCCAGTATGAGCCCACAAGACAGAGATGAGCCCTCCAGGACCCTCTTGAGTCACTCAAGATGCCCAGGTGGCCACATCCAGATGGGCATCCTCCCAAAAACCAGGAGCTGCTTTGGATGAGTCTGGGTCCAAACCGTGCCAGTGGTGGTGCAATGATTAATCTGGACATTCCCAGCCCAGGGCTATGGATCCAGCTGGTGACGTCCAAGGAGGGTGAATCATTCCACACAAAGACTTACCACCAAGGTGTTGCTCTGCTGATCAGAGGCTGATCTTTAGTTCAGGGTGGAGATATTTCAGGGGGGAATAGAGAAGATGGGGCTGGAAGTGTCCAAGGCCAGGCTGGGTGGAGCTTGGAGCAACCTGAGATAGTGGGAGGTGTCCTTTCCTGTGGCAGGGGTGGAACTGGTTGATCTTTAAGGTCCCTTCCCACCCAAACAATTCTGTGATTTCTATAAATAACCCAACTCCCAGAAAAACATCATAATTTTGGGAGAGAGAATTATTCCTCTTCCTACTTTTCTGATACAAAGCACTTGACTTTTCATTTCAAAAAGACACTTTTTTAACCAAAACCAACCCATACAAAAAAACCTCCACTCATTTATTTTATCAAAATAGGCAAGGGTTAAAAGAAATCAACAGAAACTACTGCCTTTGACCTCCCTATGACCGGAATCATGTTTTCCTCCCAAATTTTGGTTCAGCCACCCAGTCACAAAGCGCCTCCTGCCCCAGCCTTGCCCAGGGCTGGCTCTGTGGGTTCTGTCCGGGTTCAAGTTAATGGGATTATTGTGAAACTGGTGGACGCACACTTGACGTCAACCCTGTGTGGGAGGAGGATCAGTCTGAAGACTGTAAGAAACCAAATTTCGTAGGAAAAAAAAGCAAGAGAAAGACTCAGTTCCCTCATTACCCTGCAGATAAAGCGCTCACAAAAGCAGGGAGGGACGAAAAAACTTTTTCCAGTAAGAGCAAATGTTTGCCATGCACGGTACCAAGTGACCCCAGGTAATCTCAGTTTTAATGACATGGTTTAGTACCGCTGAAAAGGGCCTCGTTTGTGTTTCTCAGGCTGTCACTCAGAGACGTCTCCACTGGGGAATTTCCTACAGATACCTGGAGATATCCTGGTAACAGCAGGTGATTCTTTTCAAAAGTGTCTTGTGAAACCTGTTAGATATATAAATATATATTTATGTATTTTGAGATGTGTTGTGCATTTTTTTCATGCCTATTTGCATAAGTCCCAGTGCCCCATTGCTGGCAGAGGTCACTGGGAAAGGGACGGGGGAAGGAATTAGCAATGTGATACCTGCTCTGAATCACACCCTGCTTTTGTGGCTGCAGGATTCTGTGAGAAGGAGGTGGGGTAAGTTAGATAATCTCCAGAAAATTTCCCTGCTTTGGAAACTTCCCTGCTTTTATAACCTCCTCACGTCACTGCCTCCTCCAGGTGGGTGCTGGAGGGAGAGTCTTGGTGGCTGGAACCCCCCTGTTCCATCCAGGTGATTTTGGATCTTGGTCTTGGGTCTTGGACAGGTCTTTTACAACCATTGATCAGTGTTTGAGGTCTCCACTGCCCCTTGGGGCCTGTCACAGCTCCAGCCCATCTCCCTGTGGAACAGCAGGGCAGGGACAGCTCGCAGGAGATGCTGCCACCTCCTCAGCACTGTGCAATTCAGCACAATTAATTTTATCCACCACCACCACGAAGCTCTGCAGATCTGCACTGTGGGCTCTGCTTCCTGTTAACTCTTTTTGCAGCTCTCAGTGAATTGTTCCTCAAAATCTTCCACACACTCAAGTGGATTTCACATTCAACTTTTCACATTCCACTTGTGTCCATCACCTCTCCCATGCCTCCCATTTGGACATGCCGTGGATCTTCTGCAGGTGATTTTCTTTTCTTTCCCCTGGTGGCATTTCTCAGCCTTCTGTTTGGACCTGGCTGCCCTGGGCCTTTTTGAATCAGTGCTTTGCACTTGCATCCTCAGCCCACTTCCACTCCCTCTGCAAACATTTCATCCTGTTCAGCTGCTTAATTCTCTGGAGCTTCCTCATTTCTCTGTCATTTCCCTTTTTGCAGTCAAACACTGCAGCACCAGGAATTTTTTCCCACTCAAAATACTTGGCAGAAATACTGAACCTTCTCTGGTAAATCCAAACAACTTTCTAACCATGGCCAGGCAGGGGTTTAGCTGAGCCAAATCAAACCCATCAAAATAACACCCAAAGATGGTCAACCCTATGGGTTGGCCATGAATTTGTCCTCTCCGAGGACGGAACACTAATTCATGGCTTAATTAGGAGGGATTCCAGGATCTGAGAGCTTTAAAGACTTTACAGGCTTTACAGGCTGTGGGCTTTTACAAAGAAAAGTCCAGAGCATCTTGCAGCAGAAGCATCACTTGGATGGTCACAATGAAAGAGAGAAAAGTAAAATCTCTTAAATATTGCTGTCGAAAATTATTTTTTCTCATATTTCATAGTCTAGGTCAGGGTCCAGGATCTCATCCGCATCAGCATCTTCCCAGGGCAAGGCTGGCTGAACTGGGTGTGCTGCGGAACCGTCCCTGACACACACAGAGTGTTCTGGGACAGCCAGAGCTAGTGGGAACCAAAGGGTGCTTCAGCAGGAACATGGTGCTGTGGACACTCCTGCTCTGGGCCTTGGGGTTTGGCAGTGTGATCACCTCCAGGTGCCCCTTGACCACTGTCCTCCAGGGACAGCCTCTCTGACCTCTGCTCTGGCCAGTAGACTCGGGGCTGGCAGCGACTCTCCAGACATGTAGCCTCAGTCTGATGAGCCTAAAAGGAATATTTGTTCTGGCCATGGGCCAGGACACTTTAACTTCCCAGCCTGAGCCCTGGAGAGTCGCTGGTCAGTGTTGTGGCACAGCAAATTCCTCGTCCTGGCTCTGCCTGTCACAGCTTGGCCACCCCGAGCTTGGTGGCAGCACCCTGAGCTTGTGCATGGATCCTCCAGAAGAAGAGGAAAAGCTAAGAAAAAGCATCTTTAACTTCTAACAGTGCAAAACTTGCAAATTTACTTGGCTGGATGGTGTCTCTACACCCCTAAAACAAGACACAGCCTTTTTTCTTGCCCAGGAAAGCTCAAAATCTGTGAATTCACACAAGGGTGTGAAAGTGCTGTCTCATGCAAAGTGCCTCTTTGTGTTGCTGAAATGTTATGGGCACAGCAGATGCCCATGGTATGCAGCCAGATCTTTTTTCCAAGTGCGCAACTCCTTGCTTGGCTGAGCACATGTGAAGAGATAAAAATCCCCTGTGAATATCCTGGGGGTTCTTAGAGATGAACCCCTTTCCTAGCCTTTCCATCTTTGTGGAGAACAGGGATGGGGACATCTCCTTTGTCCCCTAAACGCCATTCCCCAACACCAGCTCGCTTCCTTGCTGCTGTTCTGTGTGGCCTGAGGGCTTGAACATAATCCAGAGAGCAAAAATGGAAATTCCCCAGAGCCCAGAGGGAAGGAGGATGGAGAGGGAGCAGTTCCTGCTCTTGTGGCAGCGGTGAGGCAGCTCCGTGTCCGTGGTTATGGACCAGGCTGTGCCAGCTGGGGAGCCACAGGGACAGCTGGGACACAAAGTCCAGGGCAAGCTGACCTGGGGGTCACCTCCTACCAGGCGTTGCTCCTCACCACGGAGCCAGGGGTGGGAAGGGCCTGAAGTGATGAGCTTGTGCTCAGAGAGAGCAGATGAAACCCTGGGTCCTACACCCAGGATCCCTGGAAGTGTTCAAGGCCAGGCTGGACAGGGCTTGGGGGCCTAGTGGGAGGTGTCCTTGCCCATGGTCTGGGGTTGGAACAAGATGGGTTGGAACAAGATGGTCTTTTAAAGTTCCTTCCAACTCAAATAATTCCATGATTCTCTGAAACACACCTCAGTGTGCTCATGAGCGCCTGCTGTCTTAGAGAAGCCACCATCAGCCCATCCAAAATCAAATCCAACCAGCCCTGAGAACACAAGAGTAACACATCTTCTGCTATTGCATTCTCTCTATTTATCTTCTTATCACAGGGTTTTCCCAGGATTTTCTAGCATCCCTTGTCCTCACAGCGGTCAGAAAGCTGAAACTTCAGGAGCTGTCACTTCCCAGTCTCCAAACTGAGACCAGCAGCTCCTCTGCACCCAGTGGATGGATACCCATCATTAGAGACAGTCCTGAAGCACCAACTCTTCTTTCCAAGCCCCTTGGGATTTTTGATCTCTATTTCATCACCCCTTTTGCACTTCCCTGGCATGGTGTCCCAAGCGCAAACACAGGGGACAAAGGAGATGACAAATTGCCACTGGCTGTGGTGAGAAGTATCAGCAGCACACATTAATTCCTGGTTAAAACAATCCATTAAAACTAGCAGGGAAGAAGATGTGGTGTCCTAGGAAACATCACGAAGAGGAGCTAAGTTCACTGTCCAGGCTCTGGCTCAAATTCTGGTTCTGCTTGTTTGCCCCTGTTATTATTTCCCCTCCAGCCTCTCTTCCCCTCCACATTTTCCCCTCTCTTTCATCAGAGTCTAGGGCCAGGAGAGCTCTGCAGAAGGAACCCTCACGGGGAGTGTGAAAGAACAAATATTTGGCTTTTTGTGCTGTTTGTGTGCAGTATTTCTGGGCCACTGGTATTTCCCTGGTGCTCCCACTGTGGCTGCTCGTGGGAGGTCACTGTAATTCAGAGGTAGGCAGCAAACAGCTCTGCATAATCCCAAGCCTTGTCCCCAAATATTCAGAAACTGCTGGTTTGTGGCATTAAGGGCTTGCATTGTCCTTTGAAAATGAGCTTTTCTGTTGGGTGAAGGGATAAAAGAAGCAAGATCCTTTCCAGAGCATAAAGGAGAGGGAATCAGGCAAATCCTCAGGGATGCTTAGACCTGCTCAGTGCACACCAACCTGTATGGAAAGAACAGTGTGGAAATCAAAGATGATGGATTGGGAGGGAGGTGAGAAAAATTTGCAGCACATTATAGAATTATAGAATCATTAAGGCTGGAAAAGACCTTGAAGATCATCATCATCATTAATGCTGGGCCAAGCAGAAGGACCTGGAGTGTCTGACCTCCACCCAAGGCCAGGGGAAGGGGAACACCCAAAGCCAGGGTGATTTCCCAGGGGAAACAACCCTAAGCATGGTATTGCATCCAGCCACGATGCCACAGAGAGCTGGAGAAGCAACCAGAGCCTGGATCAAGGTGCTGGGGGATGCTCAGTTATACTTATTTACAGCTGGGATTTGTAACCCCAGGAATGCAAAGGGCAGCAGAGCAAAGGAATCCAATTGGAACATCCACGATTTTGGACTGAGTCCCACAGGGGCAGGGTTTGTCCATGCCCCCAGGGCTGGCAGAGAGTGTCCCTCTCCTATCTCTGGTGCAGTCCAGGGTGGCTTGGCCCTGGATGCTGAAACCATTCTGTGCTCTGCAGCTCAGCCAATGGCTGTTCTTATCTCAGCCCTGCTCCCTGCGTCTGTACCAGCCCTTATCTCCCCCCAAACACTCTCCTTGTGCTTATAAACTGGGAGCACTTTGAAACTGGGAGAACATCCCTCCCCTGCCAGCTGGGTTTGCAGGCTGGGTGAGCATGGAGGGGTGGTTTGGGACAGTAAATACACGGTTGTACCTATTTCCCCCCTGGTTTTTTCACCATTTCTCTCTACATTTTCCATCCTCAAGCCAGGAGGCTGGATGCACTGGGAGGAATGTTAGGAGTGTGCTGGAAGGCCTTGCTGGAAGAGAGGGTACCTCCAGCCCCCTCTGCACAGCTTGGGAGGGACACAGTGACCCTGTCCCCTTATCCACAGTGGGTGAAAGGTTCAGGATGCCCCCAAGGGCACTGAACCAAGCAGCCCTGGAGTACAAGCTCAGGCTGGAGCCAGAATGGGGTTGTTTGGGCTAAGGGAGGAGCTGCTGAAGGCCCTCAGAAAGCTGATTTTGCTGCAGGACAAGGGTGTGGAGCGGAGGCAGAGGGATATCACATCTCCTCTGAGCAGCTCCCAGGATAATATTGAGCTCCAGCCCTCTGGAGAATCTTTCCCTGCCCTGCTCCCTTCTTCACTCCACATTTGTGGACAGTGAACTGTGGGATGATTTATGGAATAGGAAGAAGAAAACAGGACAGAAAATTAGATACAAGAGGTTGGGGGTTTTTTACAATGAGAGTGGTAAAACACTGGCACAGGATTCCCAGAGAGGTGGTGGATGTCCCATCCCTGGAAACACTCAAGGTCAGGTTGGATGGGGCTTTGACCAACCTGATCTGGGTTTGGACTTTGGTTCCTTCCAACCCAAAATGTTCTGTGATTTTATGAAAGTAGGTGGCTCTTTGTGCCACAAATCCTTCTCCAACCTCACAGTTTCTCACCAGCCCAACATTTCCCTTGCTTTTCCCCCAAACCAGATGTGACTGTGGCTCTTTGTGCGCAGCAGTGTGAGAGGTGCAGGTGCTTCCCAGTGCTTCTCATCTCCAGAGGAGCTTGTGCTGCCTTGCCAAACCAGTTGGAAAGGGGTCCCTCTCCAAGGAGAGCGGATCAAGCAGCCACCATGCCCAGATGTTTCTCCTGGACCAGCTTTCTCCCTCATTTCATCCCTGCCCGTGCTGTGAACATCTGGACTTGGGCACCTGCTCCAGAGGGCACAAGTTCATCCACTGCAGCCAGAGCTTTTGTCTCTGATCTAATGTGGTGCTCATCCTTCCGAGGAACATCTGGAGGATGTCTGGGATTTCATGGGGAGGGAGCAGGAGCAGGAGGAGGAGGATGAGCTCTCTGTGTCCTTGCAGAGCCACTGCATGAGTCAAGGCAGGGGACTGCACTGCTGCTGTGCCCTGTGGTGTGGGGGAGAAAGCTTCCCAAAAAGCCTTGGAAAGGGCTGCAATCAGCAGCCCCTCCATCATGCAGAAGTGTGGGTCAGACACCCCCTCATCACCCCCATCTGTGGCTTCTGGTCACCTCCCAGGCACGGGAGAAACTCCCCCCTTCCCACAGAGTTTATTTCCTAGGGGTGTCCTCTCCTTCCTTCCCTTCCAGAGGCCCTGAGGCTGGCAGGGACCTCTGGAGACCATTTAGCCCAGTGCTCAAGTGGGGAGACTGGGAGTGGGCTGCTCAAGGCCGTGTCAAGATGCATTTTGAGCATCTCCACAACCTCAGCTGACCACCCTCACAGCTCCAAAATCATTTTCTTTTGTCTAAACAGGATTTTTCACGTTCATCACCTGGATACCACTCCAAGGACTCTGGCTCCATTTTCTTATTACCATCTTATCTATTGCCTTTGGATTTTTGCCTTGCAAACAGCTGGAGGAGACAGTCCCCCTCCTTAGCCCATCAGAGAAAGGATCTGCCTGAGCCAGAACCTTGGGGAGGTCTCAGCCTCCCTGCCCTCCAGCTGTGACCCCTGAGAGGGCTCTGGGCAGGCTGTGAGGGATGAAAGGGGTCTGGCTCCCCTTTGTCCTTGTATGGGAATTTGCATGGAAGCAAACGTGTAAGAAGCTGGCCAAAAGGAAATACTCAGCGTGACATGTCAAAGCAGATTTTAATAAATGTTTACAAACCTCCCAGCAGCCAGGAGGGGGAACAAAGAGGGAAATAACTATAGGAAAGGACAGGTTTACTATTTAAAACTTCTTTGATTCATTCTTACCCAAAAGGACAATCAACTCTTACTCATTTTCCTCAAAAATACATCCCTCTGGGAGTCTGCAGGACAGGGCTGCATCATCCCATGCAGGAGCAGGCGAGCTTTGTGTGGGGTGTGGGAGAGGGACCCTCCCAAATCCAGGATCTGTGTCACTGTGGGAGCCGGGTGGCCCTCAGGGACAAGGTTTGTCCCTGCATGGATGGTTCTGCTGACTCTGTGCAGGCTGAGGAGCAGAGTTCTGGGAAGGGGAGAAGCTTTTCACCTGCCCCAGGTGAATTTAGTGAGAGGACCCATCCATGTGCTCTCCAGGAGCGCGTGGGTTGGAGCAGGGAGCAATTCCCAAGGCTCTGCTGAGGCCTCTGCTTTTGTGCTTGCCTTGGCACGGGGCCACGGCGTGAGTCACAAGCCACTTGCTTTTTGTTTAATGTCCCCATTCCGGCTCTGCAGACTCGCTCGGAGGGAAGTTAATTCATAAACCCTACCAATATTAACTGCCCCAGGAGGAGGAGGAGGAGGAGGAAGAGAAGGAGAAGGAGAAGCCAGGCTGTTTGCCTTCACCACCACACCAGTGACGCGTTTAATGTCGCCTGCTGGTGTGGCTGCGTTTTCTTCACTGGTCTTAGCGTGATGATGTGACAGTCCTAGGACGATGTGACAATCACAGCACCTCTGTGACAGTCCTAGGTCCTACACAACAGTCCTAGAAGCAATATGGACATGGTTGTTGTCTCGCCTGGGTGGGTGCAGGCCCCGGTGCAGGCCCCGGTGCAGGCCCTGGTGCAGGCCCCGGTGCAGGCCCCGGTGCAGGCCCTGCACACCAGCAAAGAATTCCCGGGAACATGAAGGAGGAGGAGCACAACCCCTGGACATGGAAGATGCCCAGAGGAGTCAGCACACAGGTCCCCATCTCCTGGGGATGTCTCTGGCACCTGGGAGCTCCCCTATGTTCGTGCCTGGCAAGGGACGAGCACAGAGAAGAGGGAGGAGCAGGGCTGCTGGGACATGGAGAGAGGGAGAAGAGCCAGTGGAGGAACACATCCAGGAGCTGGCAGAGTGGGAGCCAAGCCCTTGAGCTGCGCTGGTTGTTTGCAGACTGAAAGCCCTGTGCACACACAAACAGGGAGTTCTCTCTTTGGAGGTTCCCAGTCTGGGAATGGCCATACCAGGCCATTGCTGTGTTGGCTCATGGGCCACATGGTGCCTCTAAAATCCCAGAAATTGGGACATTTGGACACTCATCCAGCAGGAGATGGGATGCAGCTCAGCCCAGGCTCTGGAACCCAGCAGAGAGGCACATCCAGGTGTGCCAGGGCAAGAGGAGACCTCAAGATGGGTCATGCTCAGAGGTCCAGCTTAGCCAAGGGTGGTTTGCACCTGTTCTCTTCCTGGGGTGGGGGAAAACCAGCCTTTTCTCCCGTGGCTGGGTTAAAAACCAGATGTCCAAGTGCCTGGAAAACAGAGATTTAATTATTTGCTTAATTACAGCCGCCTGGTCTCAGCCCATCTTGGCCTCTGGATGACAAGGGTGGGAATAATATTCAGAGCCACATGTCAGGGACAGAGCCCAGCACAGCACATTCCAGAGAACATCCCAGGGCTCCTTCTCCAGCCACCCTGCTGAGATGAGCCTGTTTGGACCAAGGACACCCAAGCCCAGCAGTTGATCCTGAGAGGAACACAGCACCTTCACCTCCCCCTCCAAGAGGGATTCAGAGCAGGGCACAGTCACGTCTCTGCACAGGAGATTCCCTTGAACCTTCCTGGAAACCCAACCATTTTCTTGTCCGCCATTCCCGTTATTTTTCTGGTTTTATTTTAATCTCTTGTCTGTTATTGTTCGGTTTTCCTTTGAGCAAATTTATCTGAGCATCCAAGAATAGAAGACACATCAGATAATACTGGGAAGGAAGTGAGAGTGCCTAGAATTACTGGATATATTAAATCAAACCCATTTCATCATTTTCTCTGTTTATGCCAGATTTGTCTGGGTATTTATCCCTTAAGTTGGGGGAGTCACCATTCTGCTGAGATCAGGACTCTTGGTTTGACGTGCATGGAGAGAGAGTGATCCAGGCACTGGCAGCTCCTGGCCTGAATAAAGGGATTTAAAAATAATAACTTGGAAGAGGAAAGAATAGACTAGAACCTTGTTTGCAGGAAAATGACTTAAAAAACAAATTCAAGAGGCTGAAATACTGTGAAAGGTGCTGTGAGTGAGGTCACCCGCTGCTCCTGAGCCTGCCAGCACACGCAGGCTCCAGGGCAACGAGCTGATCTTGTTTCCCATCAGATTCCCCTCCTCCCTCCCTCCCTCCCTCTCTCCCTGCCGAGGTGCAGAACTCAGCCCCTGCCTTGGTTTTGCAACACATCCCCGACGGGATGGACCTGCTTGAACATTTTTGGCTGGGGCAGGTCTCAGGTGTCCCAGATGGCACAGGATGGGCGGGTTGAATGGAGAAGAGCCCTGCCTGCTGCTCCTGCACAGGAGGTTTTGCCCGTGGCAAATGTGGGATACAACCTCCCGGCGCTCTGGTTGAGGGTTTTATAGCTGTGACCCGGAAGCTGAAAGCTGAGCGTTCATTCTTTCGTGCAACTGGAGAAACTGAGGCACGGATTGAGGTCATCACAGGATCTCCCCAGTCCACCCTGTCACTCCCAGCAGTGACAGGCACAGACCTCCTTGCTCAGGATGGTCTTACAACATCCCAAAGCTACACCTGACATATCAACATCTCCTGAGAACCCATGAGCATCTCTGGGCCACGCTCCTGTGCTGGACAGGCACCCAAATCCCACCCACTGAAACCCCCAAGCACGTGCAAGCCACCACATCAAAAGAGAAGGTTCAGCAGCCGTGCCTGGTTCTGCCCAAATGCAGACAATTGATGGCCAGGACCCCCCAGAATTGTATTTTCAGTGTTATGGTTTCCCCCCGGTGTTTGGATGAAGTGTCTGGGCACTGGCTCTGCTCTGAGCTTTGTTTAGGAGGTGCTGCCAAGGTAATGCTGCTCCCAGCACTGCTGCACGAGCACCACGTCCCTGCAAAAACCCAGCCCATCCTGGGAAGCTGTTCCTGTCCCCCTCCTTGTCCTGGGCACTGAGCTGGCCCCAGACCCCTGATTCCTGCTCCTAATGTTGCCCATAGCACCAAGGAAACCCCACAGCGAGGCCTGAGTGGATTTGCTGGAGCTTTGAGCCCTTCTCTTCTTGCACAGCAGCAGATCCAAGGGATTTTCTGGTAGATTAGGTGGGGGAAGAAATGGAAATAATTCTTTTTTGGGAATGGAGGACATGGAACCATCCCCTGTAGGGCTGCTCCTGGTAAAACCTCCAACAAGTGGTGGTTCAGTCATCTCCCAGCAAGCAGAGCAGAAAACCCTCTTATACCTGAATCAAGGGGTGTTATTACCTGGGATATCTCCAAAATCTTCCTATAAAATATTCCCATCACATTTGGTTTAGCTGAATGCAAACCTCAAGCACTGGTGGAGGTTTTTTTTTGCCCACCTATGAATGACGGAAGAGAAGACTGACTCAATTCCTCCTTGTCTTTGTAATTCTGCTCTTCCACAGAAAAAGGAAAAAAAAAAAAGTCTTTTCCTTCTTATAAGAAAGAGACCAATTCTTGGAATTAAAAAATAAATCACTTGGGACATGCCTTCCCCTTTCATCATCTTCAAGGGCACAGCGTGATCTTCTGAGAAGCAGAATCGAAAGGGAGAAGTAAAGACATCTGAGTAGCCCCCACAGAAAACATCATCAGTGATGCCAGACATGAAACTGAAGGTTTTTTCCTCCCCAAAATAAATGTCCAGTTTGGTTTCCTCTGCAGTGGAAGGAACAGGGAAGTGTGGTTTAAATATTTGCTGTGATGGCTGGGTGTGATGGACCCACCTGCAGAAAAGGGAGAACCAGCCCAAGACTTGAGCAGATCCCTGCGTTCTCCAGGGAAGCAAATGGTCCATGCTCTGAGTTTGAATTTCTGGAAGTCTTTGCTCCCTCTGGGAGATGCCTCATGCCTTGAAGCTGCCTTGAGATGCCTCATGCCTTGAGTTATTTTGGGTTCTCAGGAATCCCCAAGGCCCCATCCCTACAGCCCTTGGCAAGGGCATGGGCAAACTGAGTCAACAGCACTGCGTTTAATAATATTAATGAGGAAATAACTTCAACTGACCAGAAAAATCACTTAAGAAAATACATAAAATTCCCATTATGGAAATGCACAGACTCATTGCACAGGCTAAAAATTGCACATAGAGGTGAAAACCTAAGGGTTTTCAAGATGGAGGGCAAGGAGCCACAGGAGAGATTGTGGCCAACCTGGAGGCATTTGATTTCCACTCAGCCATGAAAAGTTTGGATACATCCCCATCATAGACCCTAGTTCTGTCCTCGAAGAGAGAAATCTGACCACAAATTGTGAAGGTTCAAATTGTGGAGGTCCAAACTGTGAAGGTCCAAATTGTGAAGGGATCCTCATGGCACTGGAGGGTGACCAGTTTCTCCACCTCAGAAGTCCAGCAGTGAGAGGACTCGTCTGACTTCACCCCTGCTCTGGATGTAGTGAATTCTGGTTGCAGCAAGAAGGTGCAGGGCTCCATCAGAGTAGACCTCAGGAGATGAGACTTTCTGCACCAAACACTTTCTCTGCCAAAAATCCAGGGTCTCAAAAGGTGCTGGGATAGCAGATGGCCATGCAGGAGTTTGGGGTGACCATATCCTCTGAGCTGGTTTAAAAAGAGAAAGTTGTCATCAAATATGACCTCCTCACGAACAAGCTCAACCAGATCCACCACCCTGGCAGGCTGGAGTTGTCAGGACATGAGAAATGAACTCCATTTCCGTTATAAACAGCTTTTAGATGTAATGAAATTCTTCATGCAAGACATCTCCGGTCTGGTGAGACACGGCGGAGCCCGAGGCAGAAGGGACCCTGCCTGACCTGTGCCTGTCTGTGCTGGGGAACAACCTGAGAGCTCTGAGGAACCCCTCCATGGGGACAGCCAGTGTCTGGTGGTGGGGACATCCCAGTCCTGAGGCCCTCACAAAGCTTCAGCTTTTGAAAAATGCTGCTTTTTGCCTCCAGGAGGTTTTGCAGCTGTTGAAAGACCATGGTCCCAGCTCCAAAGTGCCTCCCTGGCCTTGGCCACAGAGACTCCTGTCCACATCCAGCCATTCTGGGGTCTGCTGGCAGCTGGCAGCCTGGATAGCAGTGGGAAGGTGCAATTACCCCTGGGAGCAGCAGTGGCAAAGGTCACCTGCGCTCAGGAGCTAATGCAGTTACTGGCAGCATCCAGCCGGAGGAACAGAAACCAGGGAAACTCAAACCCAGCCACCGTGCCAGCCCTTTTTGCCAAGGATTAATTTACTCAGTCAGGCTCCAAGAGGAACCCAGGCTAGTCCCTTTCCCCACTTATTTTTCACAGTGATCCTTTGGTATGAATAAAAAGAGGTATAAAAACAGCGCTTTGCTCGAAATCTCATTTTTAGACCCAGCTACTGCCTCCAAATTTGCCTCTCCTATCATTGATCAGCCCCCAGAATGTCATTTTTGGGGATTTCCCATTAATTCCAGGTGCTCTAGGGCTGGGGTTGTGGCTCAGTGGAGGTGTTTGGAGCTGGCAGGCAGCCAGGAGCTACTATTACATTTTCTGTTTTTTAACACTCCCACCACTATTTACAGTGTCCCCACAGCAGGACAGCCGGCTGTTCACCTTGGGGACCTGCAAGGACACTGCCATGCTGGCAGGGAGGAGGACCTCAGCCTTCCCAAAGCCAGGGGCAGCACTGGAGCTGGGATTGATGCCCTCACTGTCAGTTCATGGGGGGAACGAGTTTATCCATCCTCAGCTGCATTCCCCGGATGCTTGCGGGAAGTCCTGGGCTCCCCATGCACGGATGTTGGGCTTGTTTGCACAAGGTGCGTGTTTTCTGGGGAAAAGCACATTTCCCCCCCATTTTCCTCTCCCCGTGGAGGCTGAGGGAGCGGGGAATTTCACAAGGGCACCGAGCCACCGCCAGCCCAACCCCACAAGCCCGGGCAGCCCCGGGATGTGAGGGATGGCTCCAGCCTGGCTGTGGTTGCAAATATTCATGTCAGATCCTGCCAGAGCCCATCTCTCCCGTGGCCACGCTGCCTGGCTTGGCCGTGGGCTCATGCCAGGATCAATGAAAACCTGTGTTGTCCACTACAGCAGGATCCAGCTGCCTCCATCCATTCTGTACAACCCAAACCCTCTCAGAGCATATTTGGGTGCCTGCTTAGTGAGGTGACACTGGGGAGCCCCCCATATGGAGTTCCATCATTTGGGTAATGCCTTCAGCACCTCCTTCCCTTCTACATCCACCGAGACCCATCACAAGCCCCCCAAAAGAAAGCAGGGAATAATTCTGGGGGACTCCCAGGCAAAGGAAGGGTCAAGTCCATCATCCAGCGGAATCTCAGCATCCCAGTGCTATTTATGCACCTGCCATTCCATACCCAGCCCGTGCCCCCGGGGTTCTTTGCCTTATTGCTCTTTAATTGCCCTGCTCAGGAAGCGCGGAGCTTTGACCGCCTGGTTAATGAGTACGGGAGGCATCGACCCCTTCGGCTGCAGGGAGACCCTGTCCCCGACACCCAGGGCCAGGACAACCCAGCTGTTCCCTATGCGTGGGCATCCCAGGCTGTAAATCCCACTTTCGGGGCCGTTGGAATTCCCCCGATACAGATGCCCGTCCAAGATCCCAAGCCAGATGTTTGCCTGGGAGCCCCCCGTGCTGGCCCAGCTGTTTCTGCCCCTTGCCTCTCCCCAGTCCAGCTGTGACCCCTCCCCAGCGGGCTCCGGGCGCTCCCGCAGGTGCCGGAGCCGGAGCGGGGCGGAGCGGGGCGGCCCCGGGGCGGAGCGGCGGCGGCTCCGAGCGCTCCGTGCCGCGGGCTCCCGGCGCATCCCGCTGCCGGTAAGTGCCGCGAACGGTGGGAACGGGATCCATCGAACCGGGCCGGGATGGGAACCGGGCAGGCTGGGACCCTAAAGGGTCAGAGCCAACCGCGCAGGATGGGATCTTGGTGAACCGGGCAGGACGGGGCGGGATGGGGCTGGAAAGGGCAGGATGGAACCCTGAGGGGTCAGAGTGAAGCCGCTGCCTCCCGGCGCATCCCGCTCTGGTAAGTGCCGCGAACCGGGAGTACGGGACCAGCAGAACAGGGAAAGGATGGAATTCAAGTGGGTGAAGCGGGCAGGATAGGACGGGATGGGACTGGACCGGACAGGATGGGACCCAACAGGGTTAGACCCAACTGGGTAAAATGGGACTGGACCGGACCGGGCAGGAAGGGACCCGACAGTGTCGGACCCACCCAGGCAGGATGGGACCTTTTAGGGTGAGAAGGAATCCGCTCCTTCCCGGCACATCCCGCTGCCGGTAAGTGCCGCCAGTGGGGAGGGGGGTACGGGACGAGCCGAACCGGGAAAGGACTGGATCCTGGGCAGGATGAGGCAGAACAGGAGAGAATGGGGGCAGATCCAGAGAACAGCCGTGCTTCAGCTGGGGTTTGGGGTAATTCCAGAGCCACTCCAAATGGAAGCTTTGCTTTTGAGGTGGTTTGGCAGCTCTAACCATGGAGCAGGGCTCAAAATCCCACTGTGATCCTCCTGGCAGGGCTGGTGCAGAGTGGATTCTCCCCTGTCCCTCTGCTCCCATGGTCTGCGGTGCTTGCATCCCTCAGGCATCCACAGGGATTAGCCCCGTGCCAGAAGTTGTATTGCACATAAATCGAGCTTAAGTCTGCTCGAGGGACCTGGTTTTCCTTGGCACTTCTGCTGTGGGTGCAGGTAGCCTGGCATCTACCTTTTATATATATTTATATCTATTTGTGCATGTATACATCCAGAGGTATAAATATATTCCTATATATGAGGTGTCTGCATAGACATGTGTGTACAGATGTATAAATATATTTCTGTATATATGGCTGGAGATATGTATCAACTTGAGTGTGACTCCATGTGCTCAGGGACATATATTTGTGTGTAGGAGTGTAGAAATTTCTGTATATGTGTGTGTGTGTGAGTGGAGAGATATATATTTATATTATTTCTATTTCTATTTCTATTTCTATTTCTATTTCTATTTCTATTTCTATTTCTATTTCTATTATTTCTTTATAAATATGTAATGTGTGCATGTGGAGAGCCATAGATAGGGTTGGATGCAGTGAGATACATATGTAGAGAGATGTGTAGAGGTATATTTATGTATAGAGATATATGTTTATGTTTGTATTTATATTTATATTTACATGCATAGAGATATAGGCTAGCTGAGACTGGGAAAGCTCATTGCACCTTCCCTGTCCCCATCATTCCCTTTCCAGCAGGGAATTGCAGCCCAGGTTGCCCAGAGCCTCCTTGAAGTGATGATTTATGATGGGGAACCAAATTGTGGGAAGATGAATGTGCTCACCCAAGGACAGAGTGGCTCTGCCACCCCCTATGCACAACAATCCATGTTTAGTACCCCAAAATTCCCAATTTTGTCCCAATTTTTCCACATTGTTGCGCCCTGAGGCTTCACTAAATGAAGATTCCCCTTTAAACATTCAAGCCTGGCTCCCCACTGGGCAGATGGGCACCTGAGGATATTTTGGCACCAGCCAGGAGATGTTTGCGGATAAGGATGTGGTGGCTTTGGCAAAGTGGCATGCAGGATGGAGCATCTCCCTTTTCATACTCTTTGAAATTTGCTGAGCTGGAGCTTTCACTTCCACCCAGCCCAGACTTCCAGCCCTGCCAGCCAGCCACAAAGACCAGGGTGGGAAAGATAAACCACGGAGGAAGATTTCCAAGGGACAAAGCCCTTCCCCACATCCTTTTCCAGGGCAGCAACATCCAAAAGCTTTCCCCCCCATATCCAGCTTGCAGAATCCCTCTCCTAATCAAGAGCAGGGTGTTAATTAAAGCTAATTCCACTGGAGAAGGGCTTGGTTTGAAAGCAAAGAGGTCAGAGGGGGCACGTGCAGGGGGAAGCTCGGGGCTGCGGGTGATTATTTTTAATCTCTTCCCCATCTGGCCACAGAGCAGCCCTACTTCTCTTTCCTGATCCTTGTTCCTCCTGTGCAGGCACCTTAAACCTCTGGGGTGAAGGTGACCCCATCCTGACCCTTCCCAACACTGCAGGCACCCCCTTTTTGTCCCCTAAAATTCTCATTTCCCAGTGGATTTCAGCCAGTGGTGGCTGGGCACCAGCTCCTATGGATGTGGGAGGTGCCAGCCCCATCACCCCAAGAGCTGGCAGGGATTCCCATGATGGGGTTTTGGGGTGAGAAAAGGGACTTTTGGGATGATCCACCCTGATAGACAATAAGGTGGGAACATGCCCTGGGCACAGGAACTGGTTGAGGCTGAGGGTCTCAGTGTGGTTTCATTAAGTGGTTTCATTAATTGGTGGGCACTGGCAGAATGCGACTGGGGTTCTGGATTTTCCTCCTCTCCTCCAGCTCTCCCATCCCTCCAAACCCAGCAGCAGGGGGTTCAGTGCTGTTTCCCTCTTACAAAGAGGGTTTTTTCCTCATTTGCCATTTTTTGGGGGGATCCCCTCTATTTTTGGCTGCTCCTCCTTTTTTTGGGTAACTGAAGACCCAGGTAGCCTTGGGCATGATCCTTAGCAGGTCCCTGCCAACATCTCCAAGGGGTATTTTGGGGGAAAATATATTGAAAAGGGGTGTAGGTCACACTGGTTCACTTCAAACTCAGTACCTGTGCCTCAGTTTCCCTTGTTTTACTGCAGCACCTGCACAGCTGGAGCATCTTCTTCCTCTTGGTGCCACAGTGCCAGGGGACTTTCCTGTCCCCATCATCTGCCCACACTTAGAATGAGCCAAATACGAGGGAAATGTGGCAAAAATGGAGGAGAGACTTAAAAATCAGGAGAAGCAGCCAAAAATGAGGGGAAATTTTTTAACAATTACAGAAAAAATAAATCATCTGTAATGACCTGAGCCAGCCACATCCTGGCACCCAGAGGCAGGAGCTGGCATCTGTGCTGTGCCAGAGCCATTCCTGCCAGCTGGTTTCTGTTCCCCCTTTCCCTGGGGGAAAGAGGAAAGGGAAGTGTTGCTCAATGGGGTGAGCACAGCACCCACAGATGTGCCAAGGGCTGGCAGAGCCGTGGCTCTCAGCACCCTGGGGCACCCCAAAAGGTAAGAGGCACTCCCAGGACCCCTCTTCCCAGCCACCTTGTCCCCAGTGCCCTTGGTGGGGACACCGGGGGGGTGGCAGAGGTTCCTGTGGGTGCCGCCCAACTTTGGGTCCTGAGGGATTGGGGGGACCCAGGGGAGCTTTGGGGGGAGCCAGGGGAGAGGGAAGACACAGCCCTGGAGCATTTATTGGCTTGGAGGTGGGGGAGGTGAGTGCTGGGACTCCCTGGAGCTGGGGTGACAGTGGGGTGACAGTGGGATGCAGGAGGGCACTGGCGGCTGATGAGGGCTCAGTGAGGTGACAGAGGGACTCAAATAGGATGTGTGGGGATAAATGGGGGTGCAAGGGGGCTTAGCAGGGTACCAGGGGGATGGGAGGTATATGCAGCAGCTTCACAAACCCCAAAATCGTGTCCCCAACACTGACACCATGGCTGGGCTGTGCTCTTGGGATTGCTGAATCCCCAGACGCCTGAAATGTGGGGGTACAAGCTGACGGGGTGACCCCTGAACTCATTTGTCTCTCCCTCCCTGGTTCCCTGTGCCCCATGCTCCTGGCGGGAGCTTGGGCACCTCCTCCCTGCCTCAGTTTCCCCTTCCCAGTGGGCATCCCCTTGCAGGCAGGTTTGTGCCTAGGACAGCAGGGGAAGCGGGGGCTGTGTCTCCGGCCAGGAGGGAGGGCAGGGCAGGGCAGGACAGGGCAGGGAGGAGAAGCGGCTCTCGGGACCTGCTGCCCCCCGGGGGCGGGTGGCGCCCACGGGCGACAGACGCTGCCCCAGGGCTGGGGGCTCGTGGGCTGTGCCACCGCATCTGCCGCGCTGCTCTGCGCCCCTGAGGAAAGCAGATCTCCTCCTCCCCTGCTCAGAGCTGGCTGGGCTGGACTGGAAAGCTCTGGGCTCGTTGTCACCGCGCTAATTACGGGTTGGAAGTGCCCGCGAGGGTCGCGCCGGGCTCGGCGCTGGTGGCATCTCCCGGGCTGAGTCCGGCTGGCCGCGGGGCTTTGGCACCCCCTGCAGAGGCGCAGGGAGCCGTGCCGGCGGCCAGCGGAGCATCCTGCCGCGATTTCCTCTGCCGGACGGGGCTGGCAGCGGCTCGGCCCTGTGCAAACCTTTCCGGGCGGGATAAGTGTCGTGGGATGGTGTTAAGTGCGGCCACCATGCTGTCCTGCGCGGTCCCACTCGCTCTGCCTAAATCCATCACTGTGGCTAGAATCGTGGAATCACAGCATGGAAGTGACCTTAAAGATTCATTCCAGCCCCCTGCCATGGGCAGAGACACCTCACACTAGCTCAGGGTGCTCCAAACCCGGTCCACCCTGGCCTTGGACCCTTCCAGGGGTGCCACAGGCTTCTCTGGGTAGCCCAGATCTCCCAGAGCAGAGGGCATCCCTTGGAGCAGCTCTGGGGCCTCCTCTGGGCTCTCTCCAGCAGCTCCACATCCTGCTGCTGTGTCCCCAGGGCTGGGGCAGCTCTGCAGGTGGGTCTCACCTGAGCAAAGGGGCAGAGGGGCAGAATCCCCCTGCCCTGGGGGGTTGCACATGGTTGGGTCATGTCCAGCTTCCCATCCACCAAATTGTCCTCAGGGCTGCTCTCCATCCTTTCACCCCGCAGCTTGGGGGTTGCCCCAGCCTGCAGATCACCTGCCCAGGTTCATCCCGTGGGGACGTATGTGACACCACACAGACGAGTCACCAGCTGTCCCCTCTGACATTCGCAGGTGCTGCAGAGGGGCCACACCAGCAGAGAGGACACTGACAGCTGGGAACACCACCATGGCCAACCTGACAGCCACAAGCAGTGGGAGGAACTCGTGCACCTACCACGAGGAGTTCAAGCAGGTGCTGCTGCCCCTGGTGTACTCGGTGGTGTTCGTGGTGGGGCTGCCCCTCAACGCCGTGGTCATCGGGCAGATCTGGCTGGCGCGGCAGGCGCTGAGCCGCAGCACCATCTACATGCTCAACCTGGCTGTGGCCGACCTGCTCTACGTCTGCTCCTTGCCTCTGCTCATCTACAACTACACCCAGAAGGACTACTGGCCTTTCGGGGACTTCACCTGCAAATTCGTGCGCTTCCAGTTCTACACCAACCTGCACAGCAGCATCTTCTTCCTCACCTGCATCAGCGTCCAGCGCTACCTGGGCATCTGCCACCCCTTGGCCTCGTGGCACAAGAAGAAGGGCAAGAAGCTGACGTGGCTGGTGTGCGCGGCCGTGTGGTTCATCGTCATCGCCCAGTGCCTGCCCACCTTCGTCTTCGCCTCCACGGGCACGCAGAGGAACCGCACGGTCTGCTACGACCTGAGCGTGCCCGACCACTCCGCCGCCTACTTCCCCTACGGCATCACCCTCACCTTCACGGGCTTCCTGCTGCCCTTCGTGGCCATCCTGGCCTGCTACTGCAGCATGGCACGCATCCTGTGCCAGAAGGACGAGCTGATCGGCCTGGCCGTGCACAAGAGGAAGGACAAGGCCGTGCGCATGGTCATCATCGTGGTCATCGTCTTCTCCATCAGCTTCTTGCCCTTCCACCTCACCAAGACCATCTACCTGATCGTCCGCTCCTCGCCCGCCCTGCCCTGCTCGGCCCTGCAGGCCTTCGCGATTGCCTACAAGTGCACGCGGCCCTTCGCCAGCATGAACAGTGTGCTCGACCCCATCCTCTTCTACTTCACCCAGCGCAAGTTCCGCGAGAGCACGCGCTACCTCCTGGACAAGGTGAGCTCCAAGTGGCGCCACGACCACTGCATCACCTACGGCTCCTAGGCGAGGACGAGGCCACCTCGGTGCCACCAAGGCACAGAGCAATTTCAGCTCTGAGCTCCATGGAGCAGAGATGGCTTCACCGGGGACGTGCTGGAGGAGAGGAGGATGGCATCTCCCAAGCTGTCAGCACTGTCAGCCTATCTCCAGCCTGGTGGATCATCTGTGGTGATCCACCTCCATCCGGTGGTGCAGTGTTAACCCCATCACAAATCCAGTGTTCTCTCCCTTGCTCACCTGGAGCAGCTCAGCACCTTGGTGGTCGAGCCACCAATGCAATAAAGATCCACTGGGACCATGGAGAGCAAGATGGAGCTCCATGGAGGACACATCCCTGGCTCAGGATGAGCTGCTGGCGGATGATTTGTCCCCATACTCAATTAAAAATTCCCTGATGGGGACAGCATGAAGGCTGGAGAGGGTTTGGCTCAGCCCATACCACAGGACCATGGGTTCCTCCAGCTCAACATCAGTGTCACAGGTGGTTTTAGTGAAACATCCTTTTTGGGACATCCTTAACCCCCAGTGCCTGGAATGAGGCCACACTAGCTAGAGACACAAGCTCACTGGTGCTGCAAAATGGTGGAGGAGCACCCCTGGATGGACTGGGAACCAGGAAAGGGGACATCAGGGCAACTGGAACACCCATGCCGGATTTCCCACTGAAACCATGACCATGGGCTGGGTTAGGCACAAGACAGCAGCATTGTCACCTGTCTGGAGACCTTCACCTGAGTCCAGCTCCCTGCTTTGTTCAGCACCCCAAATCTGTCCCATGCTGGTGCCAGTGGTGCCCTGCTGTCACCTCCTAACCAGGATCCACCACAATCAGAGCCAGCACACATGGACACCACACCTGGAGTTGGAAGATGCATTCCACAGAGAGTTACTCAGCGTCCTGGCCACATCACCATACATCCCACAGCTGGCTTGGCCTCTCCACGGGGCTGGGGCTTGAGCTTTGCTCCCCCAGCCTCTGCTGGGATGCTGCTCCCTCACAGCGAGGAGGGATTTGCGAGGTGGATGCAGCACTCATCGCTCTGCGAGCCTTCTCTAACATATAGGATGTATCGAATTAACTCCCTGCTCTCTCTCAGATGGGTGTATACACCCACTGTATGTACAGACATAGAATATATCCGAGCAGAGGGAGGTTTGTGGCCCAGCCTAGGCTCTGCAGTGCAGAAATTCTCTGCCTGAACACGGTATATGTATCTATACAGTGTGTATATATATATAAATATATAAATATATATGTGGATGACTGCATTTTTCATGTCTGCTTATAATAATCACACCTAGTGGATTGAAGTGATTTGCTTCCAATCTCCAGGGCTGAGCACCCCTCCAGCTTGGCTGCCTGCAGCTGGCCAAGCGTGCAGCTCCATGCTGACTGCTCCCTGCAGGTACACAGTGTGTCCCCAGGTACCTGGGCACCCAAGCATCCAGTGCTGGCAGTCCCAGTGTGTCACCTTGCTGTCATGAGGATGAGGAGGGTGTCCAGAGTGGTCACAAGCTCTTGGATGATGCTCAGAGATCCCAGCATCACGGCTGGGCTGCAGCATTAGCTCAGACCACCTGGTTTTGCAGGAGCTGTGCCCCTGTCCTGACTGTGACAGTGACTCTGGGCTGGGGCACAGAATGTGATGGAGGAGGCAAAGGCAGCCCTGTGCTTTCCCTTGGCCTGAGCTCACTCTCGCCAAAATCCCCTCTGATGCATCTCTGGGGTCCTGCAATTGAAGGGCAAAATGCTGGGGGGCTGCAAGAGCGGAGGCTGGAGGGACAACCCCAGCCTGGTGTCCCCATCTCTTCCCTGACAGGAGGAAGGTGACGGAGTAGGAGGGCTGGGCCACGCCGTCCGGACCCAGGAGAGGGCGCAAAATATTTAGATTTGGAGAAATCCGGCCGATCTGTGGGTGTCCACCTGGCTCCGGGGAGGGAGGGAGGGAGGGAGGAGCCCTGCAGCATCAGAGCGCCCCGCACCTGGATAGGACCCATGGGAGGAGGTGGCCGGGAAAAATCGAACCACAATAAAGCTCTGAGGGGGGGTAAAAAAATTAATCAGCTTCCAAAAAGTCTGGTGGTGGCTGCAAGGGCTGCACGGGCTCGGGTGGTTACATCCAACAGCCTCGGGATGATGTTCCTGATACTGGAATCACTAATTTGGAATGTTTTTGAAGAGGAGGGAGCACACAGAGCTCTCTTTGAATCTCCTCATGTCCTACCCTGCCCTGTCAGCAGTTCCCTTGGCACCACCAGGCCTGGAAGTGATGGGAATAAGGGATGCCTTAGAAATGGGGTGAAGGCTTCAACGAATCTCCTTTGCTTGCCAGATGCTCAAAGCCAGCAGCTGAGAAACAGCTCTCACAGAACCAAGCAGGGATGAAATACACAGTTTCATCATTTTAATAAAATCTTCCCAAAATGCCACCTGGAGGGGACATCATGGGGACAGGAGACACCCAGGCCTGGGGGAAACAGGGAGGAGGGTGGGAAGGGAGAGCCAGGGAAGGAAGACTTGCTGGGGTGGAGCATCTCACAGCATTGCTGCGGGCGCTTTTTAGGCCCCAAAAAATTCATTTACAGAAGGTGTTGGATTTTTTTTTCTCCCCTTTTTTTGTGCCTTGGGGTCAGAGCCAGAAATATCTTCTACATGGCCAGAACACCTCTGCAGCCCCATCCACGTCTCCAAGGCCACAGCTCACCCACCAGCCGTCCCAGCCACCTTCATTTGTCACATCCCCAGCGATAAATCTGCTGTCTTGGGGGAAAAAAGGGTTATAGGCTTCAAATAGCAAGCGCTGACAAGAGCTGCTGAAAACCCACGAGAAAGTCTGTTCACGGGGCAGTGCTTCCCTCCTGCAGAGCTTTGCAAGTTGGGAACAAGGTGTTCTCTCCTCCCTGAGATGAGCAGCAAAGCAGGGTCTGGAGGAATCTGCTGCAATGGGAAGAATCTTTCACTGGCACTCACAATTTTGGTTATTTGTCCTGTTTCCCCCTAAAAAGAAAAAGATGGGAAGGGATGGAGGGAATCACTGAGTGGTTTGTGTTGGGAGGGGTCTTAAAGACCACCTAATTCCAACCCCCTGCCATTGGCAGGGACACCTTCCACTAGCCCAGGTGGCTCCAAGCCCCATCCAACCTGACCTTGGACACTTCCAGAGATCCAGAGGCACAGCTTCCCTGGGCACCCTGTGCCAGGGCCTCACCACCCTCACAGGGAAGAATTTCTTCCCAATATGCCACTGAAATCTCCCCTATTTTAGTTTAAAGTTGTCTCCTCTCATCCTATCACTATCTGCCCATGTAAAATGTTGCTTTCCCACTTTTTTATAAGCCACTTTATAAAAGGGAAGGGGGATGAAGGATGTCGGGGGCGGGGGGGTGAGGAAGAAAGGATGCAGGGGGTAAGGAAGGATGCGGGAGGGGGGTGAAAGATGCAGGGGGTGCGAGGGGCTCCTGCTTAGCCCGGGAGCGAGAGGGCAGCTGCAAAGCCGCCTTCCTCTCCCCACTCCCCTCCAAAGGAAAAAAAAAAAAAAAGAAAAAATTAAATAAATAATTTTTAAAAGGGAGCAAAACTTCAACCCTCCCCCTCTGCGGGAGCAAACCCCGCCTCCGGGGAGGAAAGTTTATTTGAATGCAACAAATAAAAAAGCAGGGGGTGAGGGAGGAGGAAAAGCCAAAAAAAAAAAAAAAAAAAAGAAGGGGTGGGGGGGGGGGGGGAGAGAGAGGGAGAGAGAAAACAAAGCGGGAGGGATGCAGCCCGCCGGCAGCCCGGAGGAGGAGCGGGGCCGGGCGGTGCCTGCGGCGGGGCCGGGGCCGGGGCGCGGCGGCGGCGGGGCCGGGGGCGGGCGGAGGCGGCGGCGGCGGCGGGGGGCACCGACAATGGCGGAGGGGGGCAGCGGCCGGGGGGTAGCGGCGGCTCGGTGCCTCCTGCCCGCCTCCTCCCCGCCTTCCTCCTCCTCCTCCTCCTCCTCCTTCTTCTTCCCGGGTAGGAAAGTTTCAGCGCCGATCGCGGAGCAACAACCGGGCCGGGCTTTTGGCAGCCTGGCCCCGTCGATACGGCAGCTTTCGCTTCGTTTCACCGAGCCGGAGCCGACGGGCCCGGTTCATGCCGGGGCTCAGCCGCCGTCCCCGGCTCCACCGCCGCCCCCGCCGCCGCCGCCGTCGCCGCCGGGCCCGGGGTTAAACGCGGAGCCGCCGCGCTGGCCCAGCGTCCCGGCGATGCGGAAACTCTTCGGGGAAAGCTGCCGGCAGCCCACGGCGGCCACCGGGAATGGGATGGGGAACGGGAGCGGGAGCGGGAGCGCCCGCGGAGCTCCCCCGCCGCCTCCGCCCCGCAGCCGCGTCCCGCACCCGGCGCTCCGCTCTCCCCGCGGAGCTCCGCCGGAGCCCGGCCCGCATTCCTGGCATAACTCGACTCGACCGCAACCACCCTCCTCCTCCCCATCACCCCGCTCCAACGGGGACGATGAAGCCGCGGCGGCCCGTTCTCCCCGCGCTTCATCGGGCAGCGAAGGCGAGGGGCAGAGCGCTGCCCTCCGGCCCCGCGCCGCACGGAAGAAGAAGAAGGAGGGCGCGGAGGATGGCGATGCCGAGGCCGAAGGCTGCGCTAGGGTGGTCCCCCGCCACCCGCTGCCCATGGTGGCCCGCGTGTCCAAGGTGAACATCCTGCCCTTCGGCAGCCCCGGCGGGTCACGCAGCAGCAGTCGCTATTCCAGCACGGAGACGCTGAAGGAAGAGGAGCAGTTTGGAGTCTGCTGGCCCGGCCAAGGACGGACTCTCCAGGCTGGTTACGGTATCTATCGATCGCCCAGTTTCGGGGCCAGCGATGGCCTGGCCTGGGGACAGCCGGGGGTCCGTGTCCGCCCCAAGCTGCCCCAGAGCGTGGCCAAGGCAAAACCGGACTATGGGAGTGAGAGCCTGCACCAGCCAGGGCTGGAAGGGGAGCGGGCCAAGCACCGCAAGTCCTTGTCCAACCCCGACATCGCCACCGAGACCCTGACTCTGCTCAGCTTCCTCAAATCGGACCTCTCGGAGCTGAAGGTGAAGAAGAAAGGGGTGAGGATCGGCCTTGACGTGGGCTCTGAGGGATGCTCTAGCAGTGCCAGCCCTTCCCCAGGCGGCTGCGGTGCTGCTCATCCCCAAAACCGCTGGGCGCCGGGCGAGCGGCCAACGCTCAAGGACCTGACAGCCACTTTACGTCGCGCCAAGTCCTTCACCTGCTCCGAAAAATCCGGGACACGGCGGCTTTTCCTGCAGAGCACCATGAAGCAGAGCTCCTCCGAGCTCCTTCTGGCCTCTACGGACAGCCAGGACCGGGTGGCTCCAGGTGGGGGACAGCAGGGGGACGAGGATCCTCTCCCCGTGGTCATCCAGGACCAGTACATCCAGGAGGCGAGGCAGGTGTTTGAGAAGATCAGCAGGATGGGTTCCCAGCAGGACTACGGCTTTGCTGCCGAGCAGAAGGACAGCGGAGGTGTGGAGGGCGCTGAGGTGATGGCACCGACGACGGGGACGACGGACGCGACCCTTCGGGGACAGGTGGAGAGCACGCCGTGTTTGAAGGACGTGGAGCTGGAGGAGAACCTCACTCACAGTAAATCCGTGGAGGAGCTGTCGGGTCACGAGTCGAGCGTGACGGACGAGGGCATCGTCACGGAGCCAGAGCCCATGGGGATGCCCTTCCAAGGCCTGCAGGAGGCTGTGGACGCCTGGATGCTGCCCAGTGCCGGGCCGGCAGCGGGCGGCTCCGAAACGCCGCTGCCCGCTCACCCTGTGGCGGTAGTCGAAGACCTTCCAGCTGGCAAAGCCGAGACGCCCAGCACCCCTGGCAGCCTGCGGCGCCGACGTAAGTTCCCGTCAGCGGGCACCAATGGGATGGAGGGCTGCAGCGAGGGTGGCACCGAGCCCTACCGCTCCCTCAGTGACCCCATGCCTCACCGGAGACGCTCGGTGGCGGAGGAGGCCAAGAATTTCTCCGTGGACAGCAACCTGCTGGGCTCGCTGAGCGCCAAGGCGGGCATCCCCCAGCCCGCGGCCATCGCGGGCAGCGCGGGCAGTGCGGGCAGCGACCTGTCCCTGGGCAGTGATGGGCCCCGCGACTACAGCAGCCTCATCCGCACCATCGTCAGCCAGCCCGGCGCCATGGCCAAGCTGGGCGACGACAAGGCCAACGGCAAGACCATCAAGAAGAAGTCGCTGAGCGACCCCAGCCGCCGCAGCGAGCTGGTGCCTGGCGCCTTTGAGGGTCCCGGTGAGGCCATCAGCGAGCTGGAGGCCAGCATTCCCCCGTCCAGCAGCGAGCCCATCCTCTCTGCCCAGCCCGCGGCACCGGGCGCCGGCCGCGGCTACGGCTTTGACCCCAAGCTGGCCGAGGTGCTGTCCCCTCGCGTCGCCCGCCGCAGCTCCAAGAAGCGCTCCAACCGCGCGGCTCACCAGGAGAACCAGCCGCCCCCCGCACCCGCCGTCCTCGCCAAGAGCCGCCCGGCCACCAAGCACGTGCGGCACACCAGCGAGCCCGCCACCTTCGTCCCCATCGCCGTCCCCGAGCCGCTCGTCCCCTCCGGCCACCACGGCCACCTCCCTGCGCCGGCCGCCGGCCGCTCACCTGGGAAATCCTTGCCAACCCTCCAGCCTCCTTCGCTGGAGGATGTCACCAAGCGGTACATGCTGGCCCTCAACTCAGGTGACACGTCCCCCGCTCCTGGGGATGCTCCCCGCTCGCCACCCGCTGCCCCACCGCCCCGGCTGCCCCGGTGCTCGCGGCTGCCCGACGAACAGGGCCCCAGGACCAAGCCACAGGTGGTAAGTGCCCATCCATCCTAAAAGCACCTTTGTTTCATCCAAAGCACTGGTGGCCTCGGGGTCTGTCATGTGTCCCTTGTGTAGATGGACAAATTCCCATCTGCAGAGGCACTGCTGGATGGCCAAGAGCCCTCCCAGCCCTTTCCAGTGGTCCCCAGGGGATGAGCTCTGTTTGTTGGGGCAACCTCCCTGATGAAAAGGAGATTTTTGGATGGGAAAAAGCAGTTTTCAGGTTAAATAGTACCACTTTTTATTTGAAGAGGGTTTTAGAAATGTATTATGTTTCTATATAACATCTTTCAGTGGTGCTATATAAGGTACTGATAAATATTGACCATCTCTGAGATGCTGAACCAAAAATTGCCTTCTCCTTGGCTGGGAAGGCTGGGAAATGATCCTTCTGCTTGGGAATCCAAATGTTCCACCCCTTATTGAGCAAAACTGCATTTTCCACCCCAAAAAAACCACCATCCCTCTGCTTGGGATCATGAGCATTGCCACGCTGGTGCGTGGGAAAAAGGGGGAAAAATATTTTTGTGCATGCACTGAATATTTGATTGATAGGTGAAAGTTTGATCCTCTCTGGGGAAGAATTGGCACAGTCTGGGGGATGTGGATGTGCTCTGCTCATCCTGAAGCACAGCTGCATGCTTTGGGATCTTTCCTGGGGTGGGTTTTTGGCATCGCTGGCCCCTTGGCTGTTGTTTGAACGTGGACTTGGGTTCCCATCACTCCGGGTGTTTGTGCCGGGAAGGGCTTGGAAGCATCACCTCCTGCTGCGGCACAGCAGTGCCAGCACCCACGGGGCTTTTAATAGCTCTGGGAGAAGCCCAGAAATACCCATTCCCGTGGGGGATCTGCTGAGAGCTCGCAGGAATGACGCTGCCAGGGCTCTCTCCCCTGCTCCAAACTGATTTAAGAGGATGGGCTGGACCATTCCCTTCCAGCAGCCACCGGCAGCAGCCAAGCGTGAAGTCGCCAGGGCTGAGCCCGGCGGTGTAACCCTTGCTGGCCAGGGCAGAGCAATGTGGAGAGAGGCTGCTTTTCTTTGGATCCTCCCAAAATCCCTCAGCATCTTTCCCTCAGGGTATTCTCTTGGGATCTGGCATCCTCCTCACAGGATATTCTCGTGGGATCCTGCAGCCCTGCAGCATCGTCATCCCCAGGAGGTTCTCCTGGGGTCTGGCATCCCCACAGCATCATTCCCCCAGGTTATTCTCTTGGAATATGTAATCCCTGCAGCAACATTCCCCTCAAAATATTCTCCAGGGATTTCTGCCCCCCATCCAGCTCCTTCTGTTGTTGTCCCCACTGCCAGACAGCAACTGTTGGTGGCTGAGAACAGGTTGGCCACTCTTGGCCACTGTGTGAAACATCCTCGAGGATGTTTTGGGTGAGTTTTTGGGCAGCATTTTTTGCCTGATGGACCAGTTTAGGTTTAGTTTTTTGTCTTCTCCAATTGTGGGCTGGAAAGTGCTGTGAAACCATCGAGCATTATAATTAAAATGGGTTAATGAGGAACCTCCTGGAGCTTTGGCTGGTGCTGCCTTGGGGACATTGGCAGGTCCCCAGGATGAGGCTGTGCACCTAGTGGCATTTCTAAATAATTAATATGTTTAGTTTATGTAATATATGGTTTATCTCAATAATTTATAGAGAGATATTTCTTACTCAGGCAGGTCCCTGTGGTGTCCCGGGGCTGGGACCTGATGGCCTCAATATCAGGGATGCTCTGCTGACCCCACACCCCGATACACCCCCAGCCCTGGTCTGATCCCAACTTCGGGATGATTTTGGGTGGATTTTTATCAGCTGGGAGCCCTGTTTGGCTGAGCATGTCCTCAGGTGGATGGGCCACCCTGTGGAAGCAGACCCTGGGGATGCTGCTCCTCACCTTGCCTGAACCCTCCGGCCCCGGGGAACAGGGTGCGAATTTTCCCTTTTAAGGGCAACACCACAGCTGTATCTTCAAATCTCTCTCCTGCCTTGGGATTTCTTTGTGCTCCAGCCATATCCTAACTGAAACCAGGATTTTAATTTCTCCTTTTGATTTATTAGATGGTGGAGCTGGGATGTTTTATTTCAGATGGCATCAGCTTTGCCTGGGGGGGCCAAGGGGGACCGAGCAAGGGGGTTGCTTTAATCCTAAGTGAGAGCTCTGAGGACCGGATATAACTTGGCACTGGGATGGTTGGCTGGGATCATGGATTTATCCCTGACCAGCAGAGAAGAAATCAGCTTTATTTTTTACTTTTAGATTTTTTTTTCCCTCCCTAACTCAATGGGAAGAGCCAGCATTGTGAGGCTGTGAGTCTGCATGGGGAAATGGCCACGTCCGCTAGGGAATTTTGTGGGATGGGAGCATCCATCTCCTATCGTGGTGATCATGGTGAGATGGTGTCCATCTCCAGCAGACTGTACTGGGAAGGGATTCATAATAGGGTCTGGCACCTCTGGGGTGATGCTCCCTTAAAGTATTCTCTCCCAAAATCTTTCACCCTTAAGATATTCCCTTGGGGTTGAGCATCCCTGCAGCACCATTCCCCCAGGATATTTTCCCAGCTCCCATGGTTTGGTGGTGGCTTTGGCAGAGGTGCATCTGGCACACCCCACCCAGAGAGGTAAATGTGATGTTCTCCCTCGGGGGCAGCACTGTTCGTCCTGGGTGCTTTCCCGCAATTCTCCATGGGGCTGGAGCCATCCAGTTCATCCTGGGGGCAGAACAACTCCTTTACCCTGATGATGGGCACCAGGCTTTTAATTCCTTGGGGGTCGTTAGCAGCACATCCCACTCTGGGAGATCCTGTGGGAGAAAAAAAACCCCAGAACTCCAGATAAAGACTTTTCCCTTCTTCCAGCATTCCAAAAGCTGCTGGAATGGGCAGCACAATGTGTGTGCACCTATGTGCAGCCCCACAGAGCTTAGCAACAAGCCAGGATGCATTTAGGATACTTTTGGGATGGATTTGGGGTCCGTTTGCTGCTCGGGATGCCAGACTGGCAACCCCTCGGATCTCTCTTCTCCCCATGGCTGAATCCATCTGAGGATGGAAAATTAGGTACGCTCGCTGTCCTGCTGTGTTTGTTGACTTAGCGGCACTTGGATTAAACAGGAAAATATTGATTTAAATATAGCACCTCTGGGGAGCAGGGGAGTCGTGGGAATGTGGCCTTCCCCACCTGCCGGTCCCGAGCGGGGCGGCCGCACCCCGGAAAAGCCATCAGGGATGGAGGGGATCCCGCAGGGAACGGCGGGGTCACGTTCCCAGGGAAGCTTGCGTAAATTTCCTCCCCAGCATCCTCCCTCCCGGCCTATCCCCCCTCCTCCAGAGGCTCCTCCTCGCTGTGGGGACAGCTCAGAGGTCGGATCCATGCATTGCCCATATATTCCTGAAGTTTGTCACCTTTGGGCTTAGTTTCCCTCTGTTCCATTTGTGTGAATCCCCAGGTTTGGGGCTGTGGCTGGCAGTTATCTTGGTTTTTTTTGGTGTTACTGGAAATCTCTAATTAATTAAAGCAACTGTAGGGGAGAGGTGGGAATGGGCAAATCTTGGCTCTCCTCTCCCTGCTCCAATGGTTTGCCCGGGTTTTGTGTGCCTGGATCTGTTGTGCTCAGTGAAATGCTGGAGTGGGGGGAAACTGAGGCAGCCCTTCAGAGAGGTGGGATGTGGGATGGAGCAGGGAGAAGTTGGCTGGGATCAGGGGATGCTGCCTGTCAGTGGCATGGATTGACTGACCCTGGGATCAGGGGGGTGACCCAGCCCAAATCCCCTTATCTCTGCCCATTTTTGTCTCCCTTTCCCTGGTGCCAAAATCTCCTTAACTCTGCCCATTTCTGCCCCTTCCCTTCCTCACTGCCAGCACTTTGAACAGGGCTGCTTTGTCCCTTGTCCCCTCCACCTTAATTAAAAGCCTCTAATTAATTAGGCAGCGAACTCCACCAGGGGAGGGGGGATGATCCACGTGGCATGTGCATCCTTTAAGGCTTGTGCTGGTGGGGCAGGATCCAGGCTTGGAAGGACAGGGTTAGCCCAGGGCTGAGCTGGTGCTGGGGGCTGGCCTTGGCCTGATCCAAAGGTCAGGCTCTTGGCAGGATCCGGGCACTGCAGCCAGGGTGGGAGGCTGGAATGGGCTCCCAGCCTCTGGAGGGACCCACAGTCCTGCAGCTGGGATGCACCAGCAGCTCCCTGGGGATGGGGTGGGCATGGAGGGAGAGGCTGGTTCTGGAGCTTGTGCATCCAGGGAAATCCCTGGAATTTGTGTGCATGTCCAGTCCTGGAGTGCAGGGATACACGTACAGGGGGTATGGAGACAGGGACACTCACTAAGGGAATCTAGGGGGAATTTGGCAGCATTTTTTGCCTGATGGACCAGTTTAGGTTTAGTTTTTTATCTTCTCTGATCGTGGGCTGGAAAGTGCTATGAAACCATCGAGCATTATAATTAAAATGGGTTAATGAGGAACCTCCTGGAACTTTGGCTGGTGCTGCCTTGGGGACATTGGCAGGTCCCCAAGGCAAGGCTGTGCACCTAGTGGCATTTCTAAATAATTAACATTACTAAGGAAAGAGGTCCCTGGTGCAGGGATGCACACATGGGGTATGGAGAGGGCCCTGGTGCTGGGATGGATTCTCAGAGATGCACTGGGCAGCCTGCCTGCACCCTGCCTGCATCTGTGCACAGATGCCTGGGCTTTTCCATGGAAAATCACATGCCTGCAAAGCTCCTGGGAGGAGGTGGCCTTGTTCTTCCATCTGCTCTTGCCAGGGAAGCAGCAGGTCGGCCTCCCTGTGATGTAACCTCCAGGTAACCTCCTGCCAAACCCAGCTGGGATGGAAGCTCAGAGCTGTTCCTGCAGCCCCAATCCATCACTGGAAGTGCTCAAGGCCAGACTGGGTGGGCCTTGGAGCAGGCTGTTCTAGTGGCACGTGTCCCTGCCCATGGCAGGGGGTAGGAACAAGATGAACTTAAGGTGCCATCTGGTCCAAACCACTCTGTGATTCTCTCACTCCCTGATTTAGAGCTTTTCCCAGAGATATTTCTGAAAAGGGAGCTTTCCCCTGGATATTGATCCCTGTGTGATGGGAGTCGCCAGAGAGGTGATGTGCTGAGGTCTCCCCTTGCTGAGCTCCCTCACCTGGTCACAGCAGGTCCCATGGGGCATCCCACGGCTTCAGAGCTGCAGCAGGAGCTTCTCCCAAATCCAGGATGGAGAAGGAGGTGCCCTCACACGAAGGGAAGGTGCAGCAAGGCAGCACTGGGATTAGGCCAGTACAGTTTCCTCTCCTCTCAGAGCATGGCCTGGAAAACAGGGAAAAGGAGACTCCCATCCTCCCATCCTCCTGGAAAACAGGGAAAAGGAGAATCCCATCCTCCTGAAAAGCAGGGAAAAGGAGAATCCCATCCTCCTGAAAAACAGGGAAGGAGATTCCCATCCTCCCATCCATCCATCCATCCATCCATCCATCCATCCATCCATCCATCCATCCATCCATCCATCCATCCATCCATCCATCCATCCCTCTTCTCATCCACCTCCTCCCATCTCCATCAACCTCCATCCATGTCCATGCTGCCATCCAGCCATCCGCCTCCACCCATTCCCACCACCTATCCAGGACAACAGTCTCCAGGCATGATTTTCCAAGAGAACCTGGTCCATCTTCCAGGATGTCTCCTCCTGAAGGCTTGCACAGACAGAGCCCACTAAAACAAAAGCCTTGCCATTTCCACCATGGTGCTTCCAGGCCAGGATGTGTCCAGTGAGGAAAAATCAGCCACTTCCACCCCTCTCCCTCAACGTGGCTCTTTTTAAAGCTCTGGTGGTTGGTCCCGGTGGGGCTGTTTCTCCGGACTCCCTTGGTTTCCATGGAGAGGATGAGTGAGGAATTTCGAAGGGAATGGCTCCAGTAAATGAACTCTTCTCTAAAAATAGTGTGTTTGCTTTTGGTTCTTTGGGAACTGCAGCCTGGCCAATGGGAAGGAGAAGGAAAATCAGCATCTGGGTAAAAGTATTCCAGTAACTCCCTCTTGGTGCGAATTCCCGTTGGAGCCGCTCAGCTTCCGGGGGACGGGAGGCTGATCCCAGTTCCTGCCCTCATCACCACCATGCCTGGGTGCAGCTGGGGGCTGTCCCCAAGCCTGCTGCTCCCCTGTGCCTTGTGCAGGGTATTGTGAGCAGAATCCCTTTAATCCCAGTGGTGGAAGGATTGGAGGGAGCAGATGCTGGGCTTGTGTGACCCCCGTGTCCTGCATTGTCCCAGAAACCCCAGGCATGTCTCTTTTTGGGAACAAGGAGATGGCCACCACCACTTTCCACCCCACCAGTGACATCCAGAACACCAGTGAGCCCCACCAGGACATCCCTGCATGGATGTGCTGGGAAAAGGACACCCGTGCTAGTACCCACCTCCAGGTTTCCTCTGGAGGAGTCACCATCCCAGGGAGGGGACAGCCACCACCAGGTGCCCCCTGGAGAAGCCACCATCGTGCTGTGGGGTCACCAGCATCCCTGCACGGGGATGGAGAAGGTTTCCTGGTGGTGCCGTGGAGTTGCTATTTGTGACTGGCTGTTCCTGAGCCCTCTGATACTCTCCAAAAAAAACAAAAAGGGAGTTGTTTGCATGGGAAGATTGGCATCTCCGAGCCTGGGATATGGTTTCCTGCTTTTTTTAGCTGGAGTAGCAGCAGACTCGCTGGCCTGCCCTGATTTGGCATCCCTCTTCTTGCTCTTTTTTTTTTTTTTGGAAGAGTTTCATCCTGACCCCTCGGCAGAAACACCGTCGCTAACGGTAGGGGATCGGGTTTGGTCCTTTTGGTGCTTTTTGGGTTGCCCAAAACCCCGGTGAGATGGGATGTAGATGGCTCAGAGCCTCGGTGAGCGCAGAGGGAACCCGTCCCTCCATCGTCCAAACGTGGCGCAGGTCAGTGGATGCTGAACCCCCCGTGCTCCCCTCTCCCCTCACCCCAGGGTGTGCTGTGACAGTGACGGTGACAGGGAAGCTGTCACCTCTCGCCCTGGCCGCCATGTGACGTGGGCTGTGGGCGTTCCTGGCGAGGTCTGTGCTTCCCCCCCATGCCCAGATCCCTGCTTGCAGCAGGGTGAGGTGAGCACCAGGAGCTGGGAGTCTGCGGGGCACAGCTGGGTGAGGGCTGGTGGCTGTACCTCAGCTGCTGCCAGGCATGGATCCGGGCAGGAGGGACAGGAGAGGTCCTGGCAGGGGCATGGAACGGGGTGGGCAGGTCTCCTACCTCCTCCGGGTGTCCATCAGCTCCTGGGTGCTTGTGGATTTGTGGGTGCCCATGGACTTCTAGCACCTGCTTGATCCTAGGAATCCATCTGTCAGCTCCTGGCTATCTGTTAGCATCTGGATGACATTTCTGGGTGCCCATGGCACCTGGGGGGCCATCAGCTCAGGGGGGCCTGTGATTACTTCTGGATTTGTGAGTGTCCTGACACCTGTTGGATCCTAGGAATCCTAATCAGCTCCTGCATCCCCATCCCCTCCGGGTGCCCAGTGGCTTCTGGGTGTCCATAAACCTCTGGGTACCTGTTGGGTGCTGGGCATCCATCAGTTCCTGGGTTCCCATGGCCTCTGGATGCCTGTGAGCATCTGCTGGCTCCTGGGTGTCCTTCAGCTCCTTTGTGCTTGTGGATCCATGTGTGCTCAGAGTCTCTTTGGGATCCTGGGCATCCATCAGCTCCTGGGTACCCAGGGAGTCCCCATTGGCTTCTGGGTGCCCATGGACACCAGGGTAGCTCCTGAGCAGCCATCAGCTTCTGAGCATTCATCATCTTTGACTCCTGGATACCTCTTGGCTTCAGGTGTGCTTGGAATTCTGGCTCCACGTGGAGACCTGCATCTCCATCAGCTCCTGGGTACCAAACACCTCCTGTGCCCATCACTCCCTGCATGCCAGGCTGGCTCCCTCCTGGCTGTCCCAAGGCTTCTGGCCCCATTCCAGCAGGCAGCCAGGGCACCTCCCACCCTCCTGTGCCAGGCTGGCATCCAGCAGTGATGCCAGGGAGTGCCACCATCGGGTACCCCTCTCCCTGGCTTCCTTGTCCCCCCAAATCCTCATAACCATTGCTTTTGGGGTGGTGTGGGATGTGGGGTCCGGCTTGTGCCAGCAGCAGAGGATGCTGGTGGGGGATCCAGGGATTCCCGTGAGCTGAGGGGGTGGAATTGCTCCTGTCCCGGTGGGTGCAGGGCCAAGCCCACTGGGAGGCAGCAGGGAAGGAGCAGGGGGAGGGAAGAAGAGCTGGGCTGACCTCAGCATCTGGAAAGCTGCGCTCTTGGGCCGTGGCCTGCGTGCCGAAAACCGGAGGCAAAAAAAACCTTCCATATTTGGTGAAAGTTGCTCCAGGACTCGGCAAAGGCGGGCAGCAAACGGGGGGCCACAAGCCCCCAGCTCTGCCCTGGACCACTGCTTTTGTCAGGGCTCTGCAGGCGTGCCAGGGGATGGATGGTAGCTGGGGAGGGTTAAATTGGGGTGAGCATCTCCAGCAGGATGGGAAGGGGGGCATGGAGAGGGGGGAGCCATGGGATGCTGCCAGCAGGGCAGGGAGCATGCAGGAGATGCACCAGCACAATCCTGAGCTCTGAATTTTGGCAGAGGGGAGAACCCCTCACCCCAGTGCCATTGGTGAAAATTTCTAGTGAAAATCCCTCAGGAAAAGCCCCCCTGTGCATTTAGAGGAGGAATTTTTGTTGCTTTGGGAGATGAGTCTCCTGCAGCTCCCCTTTCCCCATCCCACTGGCACTGCTCCCAGTGCTGCTGCTCCCCTGGGCAGCACAGGGATGCCCAGCATCCTTCCACCCTGCCTTGGAAAACTTGCCCCAACTCCTTTATTTTTCATTCCCATTTTTTTTCCTCACACTTTAAAAGCAGAATTGCAGCCAGGCCGTGTCCTCCCGGGATGAATCACCGCAGCCGAGAAGTCCAAGAAGGGAAAACAACTGAATTCTCGTGCTCTGGGGCTGAAGCTGCCCTCCTCCTCCCTCCTCCTCCTCCTCCTCCTCATCCTCCTCCCTATCCCAGAGGAGGTGGTGCTGCTGGGTTTCTTCATGAGAGCATCCCTGACCAAATCAATGCTCCTCTTTGAGCTGGGAGCCTGGGAAAAACCACGGCCGAGGGAAAAGCAAACATCTCCAGCCCCGGGCCTGCGAATAAACACGGGAATATTATTAGCAACTGAAGCAGGGCTGAATCAGAGCTGCTGATTTATGCTCTTATTTCCTTTCAAGAAGTTACTCTTTGGAGAGCAGCTCGGACTTTCCTTACCCGTGGGAGAGCAGGGAGAGGCTGGGCAGGGAGGGAAAGCAGCCCCGGATGTGATTCCCTACGGCGTCGGGCAGGCTCCCTGTGCTGTGCCACAGGTCCCTCTGTTCCCATGGCAGTGCCTTCCCCAGGACCTGGTGGTCCCAGGGATGGCCTGGCTCTTATTTAGAGATGATAGGCTGGTAGCAGGGAGGGAGGCATTGGAAGCCAGGGATGAGGTGACACCTGGAAAAAGAGGTGACTTGTGCTCGGGGATGGCGGTGGTTGGTACCCAGGGATGGGCTGACGTGCCCCAAAAAGGTGACTGGCACCGTGGAATGGAGGTGACTGGTACCTGGGGATGGGCTGACATGCCCCAAAAAGGTGACTGGCACCATGGAATGGACATGGTTGGTACCCAGGGATGGCAGTGGCTGCCATCCCCCAGCTTTATGGCACTTGTGGGACTTAGGGCAGAGCATCACTGATCCCAAAGGAAAGGCTGCTTAGGCTTGAAACCCTACAAAACCCAAGCCAACCTCCTGCTTTAATACTTCCCAAGAGGACAGAATGTGATTTTTTTTTCCCTCGAGTGATTTTCTGCCAGAGGCTGAGTGATGGAGGCAGTAGAGGATTGGATGGAATAGCATCATCCTGTTTTGGGAGATGGTGCCAGCCAGGGGCTTTTCTGGCTGCACAAGGAAGTTTTAGATGCCAGGATGATGCTGTTTGTTGCAGAGTTGTTTGCTCATTGCATTGGGATGGATGGAAGCAGGTCCAGTTTATTTCCAAGCCTTTTCTTTCTGGAGTTTGGGTAGAAATAGAGCTGAGGATGTGTTAAAATTGTTAAGCTGGGGAATTCACCGTGCACTGTCCCCGTGGACCAGTGGCTCCCACTATGTCCCAGCTCCCTCTAGTGGGATCTACCCTGGGAACAAGCGTGCAGGGAAAGAAAAGGTGCAGAAATTCCAGATCCTTTCAAACTGGGAATGCTGGGTTCAAGGAGGTGCCAAGATTCAGGCAGCTCCTAGCACAGCCCTACTGTGGCACCCTAGAGAATCTCCCATCAGGAGCTGGCAGCAGGAACGAGCTGAAATTGAGGGAAAAACAACTTGTATTTATTTACTCTCTAAATTTTGGCGTGTTTTGAAGGGGTGGGAATAATTTTGCATGAGGCAGGGTTAGCTCCTCCTTCAGCAGCTGCAGGAAGGCCTTGAGCAGCAAATCCCACTCCCAAAATGGTCTAAACCACTCAATTTTCGCCCCAAATCTGGATATTTTTGCCCCAGAACAGGGTCTCAGGGACAAAATCCCTGCTGCAGCTCACTCAGGCTCTGTCTGGGTGAGTTTACAGCAAGGAAAGGGACAAACACTGAGTGCTGTGGGTGTGGGAATTTTGGGGTGATCTCTGGGGATGCAGAGATCCTCCTTGCCATGGGATGTGATTTTAGCATGCCAGACATGGGGTGACAGCAGGAGGAACGCCCTCCCACACCGACCCAATCACCAGGGTTTGGGAGAGTGGGGGGAGTGCTCGGAGTGGCTGGAATCATCATCATCATTCCATGCACTGATGTGTGCAGGGGCTCCGGGGCCAGAATCTGTGTGATCCCTCATGGAATGTACATTCCTACTCTCCCTTTGGCCTTTGTTTGTTTAAAAAATGGATGTTTTAGGACTTTCCTCCATCCATGCCTCTTCGTTTTCGGGGGCGGAGGCAGGACACAATATGCCATGGCCTTTTCCAAATGTTTTAGGATGTTTTCAAATCCCTGGGGATGCTCAGACTCCTCCTGCATCGATATTCCTGCTCAGGGAAAAGTGAAATGATGGGGTTACTCCTAGTTAAAAAAATAAAATCAATCAAGGTGGGAGAGTTCCCATCCTTCTTCAGGGCTGCATTTCCAGTGTCAGAGGGAAAGCTGGGGGAAAAGGCTTTTCCTTGGCCCCCATCCCAGGTTTGGGGTGCTGCTGAATCGCCCCCAAACCCCCGGTGCCGGATCCTCTCCATCTCTGGGTTTTCAGGAGCATTTTGCCACGCTGGCACAAGCCTTGGGATGGGAGATGAGTCCCTTGGCTCCATCCCAAGGAGCTGGCACGCGTTTCCCAGGAGGGTTTGGGGTTTTGGGAGAGGAAACGCTCAGGCTGGGAGAAAAAAAAACCAACAGGGGCTGGTCTGAAAGGAAATCTAAAGGTGTTTACAAAGAGCCGCGCTGCTAAAAATAACCGGCTCATATTTTAGACAGCCCTAAAAATAGGCAGCGCTGTTGGAGTGGCCAAACACTCCCAGGAATTTCCTGTGGGCTGCGGGCCGCCTGCAGGGGGGTCCGGGCTCGGCTGCCGGGTTCGCATCCCGGGGTGATGGAGAGGGGACCCCCGAAAGCGCAGCGGGATTCGGCCTGGCTCCTTCCTTACACCGGGCAGGACGGGTTTAACCCTTCCGCCGCCATCCTGTGCCACATCCCGAGGGGTCCGAACCCACGGCAGGAAGGGAGCGGCAGGAATGCGGGTCCCCTTGCAGTGTTCCCGGGACACGCTGGGTGGGATGAAGGGACGATCCAAGGGGAGCGGGAAAGGCTCTGCTGGGATGGAGGGGCCGGGCGGTCCCGGGGAGGGATCGGGGAGCGGGAAAGGCTCTGCTGGGATGGAGGGGCCGGGCGGTCCCAGGGGAGGGATCGGGGAGCGGGAAAGGCTCTGCTGGGATGGAGGGACCGGGCGGTCCAGGGGGAGGGATCGGGGAGCGGCTGCGGGCGGAGCCGCCGGGGCGAGCGGGAGCCGGACCGGGCAGGGGCCGGGGCAGGAACGGGAATGGGACTGCCCAAGGAGCGGGAATGGGATTGCAAACAAGAGGGATTGGGGGTTGCAATGCGGTTGGACCCAGGTTTACCCCCCTGCTGGGTGCACGATTGCAAGAGGAATGGGATTGGGATTGCAGCTCAAATGAACCTGGGATTGTAAAAGGGATGGGATTGGGATTGCAAGCCAAATGAACCTGGGGTTGTAAAAGGAATGGAATTAGGATTGCATCTCAAATGAACCTGGGATTGTAGGAAGAATGGGATTGCCATTGCAACTCAAATGAACCTGGGATTGTAGGAAGAATGGGATTGCCATTGCAACTCAAATGAACCTGGGATTGTAGGAAGAATGGGATTGCGATTGCAACTCGAACCTGGGATTGCAAAAGGAATGGGATTGGGATTGTGGCTCAAGTGAACCTGGGATTGTAAAAGGATTGGGATTGGAAGCGCAACCCAAATGAATCTGGGATTGTAAAAGGAATGGGATTGGGATTGCATCTCAAATGAACCTGGGATTGCAATGTGGTTGGACCCAGTTTTGCACCCCTGCTGGGTGCAGGATTGCAAGAGGAATGGGATTGGGATTGAACTCCAGATGGATCTGGGGTTACAGCCCAAACGGGTCCAAAGCCACGAGCCAGGTATGTCCAGGATTCCCACAGGAGTGGTTCTGGGATTGCAGCCCAAATGGATCTGGCATTGCCATGCAGATGGACCCAGGCTGGCTTCCCTGTTGGGTCTGAGATTGCAACAGGAGTGGGGTTGGGATTGCAAAAGGAATGGGATTGGGGTTGCAGCACAGATGGGTTTGGGATTGCAGTGCGGCTGGAGCCAGGTTTGAATCCTTGGTAGGTCTGTGATTACTGCCCAAATGGTTCTGGAATTGCAAAGGTATGGAGTTGGGATTGCTGCTGAATGGGTCTGGGGTTGGAAGCCAAAATGGCCCAGGATTCCAACACAGGTGGGGCCCAGGATGGCAAATAAATGGGTCTGGGGCTGCAACCCAGGGTGTTGCAGCCCAGCTGGGCCTGGATCTGCAACCCAGGTGGGTTTGGGATTACAACCCAAAAACACCCAGGACTGCAAGCAGGAGGGTCTGGAACTGGAATCCAGATGGACCTAGATGAGCAAGCCATTTTGTTCTGGGATTGGAACCCAAATGGATCTGGAATTGGAGCCCAAATAAACCAGAGGTTGCAACAGAAGCATGTTTGCAATAGGATTCTAGCAGAGCCCAGGATTTTATCCCTATTGGATCCCAGATTGCAATGCAGATATGCCCAGGATTGCAACTGAGATGGGTTTAGGATTGCAACCCAAATGTGTCTGGGTTACCACCAAAATGAATCTGGGATTGGAGCTCAGAACAGCCCAGGTTTTCAATCCAGATGGCTCTGGAATTGCAATGCAGATGGATCCAAGCTTGCAACTAAACTGGTTCTAGGATGGCAGCCTAAAGGAATCTGAGATTACAGCAGATAGGGGTCTGGGGTTGGAGAAGAGCTCAGGTGTGGGATTGCAAACCAAATAAACCCAGCATTCCAGCAGCTGGGATGACCAGGGCACTGCAGTTGCAGGAGCAGGAGCTGCTGCTGCCTTGAGAGCAGCCTCTTTACCTGGGTGCAATTAGCATTCCCTGCCCCTGATCCCGGGGTGCATTGGCAGCTCCTGCAGCTCCCATGACCTGCCCCGAGTGGTCTGTCCTCTGCCATGCACCCTTCCCGGGGTGGGGTGCTCATCATCCTCACTTCCAAGAGGAAATTTACTGGCTGCAATGAGAGGATGCAGCCCTGCTGCACGCCGTTGCTGTGGAAACGGGGTGAGCGGCTAATTAGATTTAATTAACGAAGCAGGAGGGGAGCGTTACAAACAGATCTGGGCAGGATGCATCACCCGGCCAGCAGGGATGTGGGTGCTGAGGTGGTGATGCCGTGGGGGGGAAGGGGGCGTGCCTCAGTTTCCCTGCCTGCAAGGTCAGGGAGGGGGGACGGAATCCCTGAGGATGCTGAGCATCCCAGCATTACCCGTCCCTAAAAATCCCATGCCCCAAGAAAGCATCATCTCCCCTGCAGCATCCTCGCTGGGCAAAGCCTTTGCAGCCGCATCCCTCGGTGGGATCCGGCCCTGCCCGCATCCCTGCGTGTCTGCGTGGGCTCGGCTCAGCCCCCCGCCCGTGCCTGGCCCGCTCCGGGGGCCGGGGGCCCTGGCGTGGCCGCGGACGCAGGCGCAGCCTGGCAGCCCCGCTGCCGCTCTGCGGGAGGGCTTTCCATCTTTCCATACATCCCCCCGGTTCCACATCCACGGCGATATAAATAGCGCCCCGCTCCTATTCCCCTCCCCGCCGCATCCCGGCGCAGCGATCCCGCTCGGGGCGGACACCTGGGGATAGCGGCAGGGAGGTGAGGCGCTCGGAGGGGAATTCTGCGCCATTCCTTGGGCCGCGAGGGACGGACCGACCCCCGGGAGCCGCATGCTGCAGATGGTGAGGACCCTGGCGCAGTTCACCATCGCGCTGGAGGACATGCGGGACATCGGCGACGGCATCGACGCGGCCTTCGCCAGCTCCGGGCTGAGCGGCGCGGCCGAGGAGCTGCCGGACAAGGGCTGCGGCAGCCGCGGCGGCACCGAGGTGATGCCCCGGGGGTCCCGGGGGGGCGCCGGGGGGATGCGGGGCCGAGGCGGGGGCGCGGGGATGCGTCACGGTCGGACACGTGTGCGGTACCCGGCACCTGTGGGGTCTGCGCCGCCATGGCAACCGCGCCTCCATCCTCATCCTCATCGCCGTGCCTCCATCCTCATCCTCAGCTCCACACCCCCGGGATGCTCCCGCCCGAGGGGGTGATGGGGGGGCTGGAGCCATCGCTGCCGCCGCCCTCCCCCCCCCCGGTGCTGATTTACAGGGCAGAGGCGTCGGATGGTGGGAAATACCCCAATTCCAGGGGCTGATCCTGAGGGTGCTGAGCAGGATGAGGCCCAGGCGAGGTGGGGGTGTCCCCAGGGAGAGCAGATGGAGGCTGAAGCATCTTCAGCCCCCCAGCGGAGAGGCTTTGCTGGGGTGGGGGATGCAGTGGGGCACGTCCTGCCTTTGCCCTGCTGGGATGGTGCCTTTGCCCCAGCTCTGCTCATCCCAGTGGGAATTTGCCCCTGCCGGGGTTATGCTGGTGCTGTAAGGGTGGAAAAAATCCCCTTGCCAACAGTTGGGCCTCATCCTGTGTGTTCCCACTGCTGCTGGTGCACCTGAGCCTGGGCAGCTCCTGGGTCTGACCCTGGGACAGCTCCAGGAAAAAAGGGACCAGCAGGGAGCTACAGGCTGGGTGAGGGCAGGGGAAACTGAGGCAGTTTGGGGCGCCAGATTCCCCTAAGCTCCAGTGAGCGCCCGTCCATCCGTAATTACAGCTAATTAATCCAGCAGTGAGAGTGTTCATAAGCTCTCTAACCAAGTGGGGAGGTCTCAGCTGGTGTTCCCAATATCTCCATGGTTTCCTGGTTCCTGGAGAGCCTTGTACCCGTCACCAATATTTGGCTCCAGACAAGAGTTTCCTCCGTGCTTGGTTCCATCAGCAGCAGGGAAACTGAGGCACAGCTCTGTCCTAGAGTGGGATCTGGCCAGGATCCCTCTCTATTGCTCCCTGGGGACCCTGAGGGGCACGGTGGGCTCTCTCCATGGTGAGGATGGCCAAACTTCTTCCTGTGGCTGCAGAGCAGCTTCACAGCTCATTGTGTCCCCACTGGGGAGGACACGGCCCCACATGTCCAGGGGCTCATCCCACAAGACCGAGGACATTTGGGGTGTCTCACATCCAGGGTCTCTGGAGATTCTGCACATGCAAAACTTCTGGGGTATCTCTGCACCCAGGGCATCTCTGCAGCAAAAGCTTTTGGGATATCTCTGCACCTGCAGTCTCTCCTTCCCATGCAAAACCTTCGGGGTGTCTCTGCACCCAGGATCTCTGGGGTGTATCCAAACACAAAACTTCTGGGGTGTCACTGCACCTCTGGAGCATTTCTGCATCCCAGGGCCCTTGGGGCATCTGCCACCAAAATCTCTTGGGGTGTCTCCCACCCAGCAGCCTTGAAGCGTTTCACACCCAGAACTTCTGGGGTGTCTCTGCTCCCAGGGCCTCTGGAACATCCCACACCCAAAACCTTTGGGTGTCTCGCGCCCTGGGCCCTGGAGCACTGCCCCTCCAGGCTGAGCTGCAGGGAGCGCACACAGGAGGGCTCCCCGAGCCCCACGGCCAAGGAGACCCCCACCCATCTGCCTCCCAGGGCTCCCCACCACCCCACCGATGGTCCTGCCCCAGGGTGCCCGGGGTGCTGGGCGGGAGCGAATTCCTGCGGGTCCGCTCGGAGCGGCTCCACAGGGCTCCGGCTCCGACCCATGTAGGGCTGTGAGCTCCAGGGCGGGCTCCTGACGCGGCCGCGGAGGAAACCAGGCGTCTGTGCGCTCGGTGTCATGTACTTCCTAATCCTCCCGGATTCCTCCATCGGGCTGCAGAGGCAGCGCAGGGGAGCTGGACGCCAGCCGGGCTCTCCGGTGCTCAGCCTCCGCAGCCAGGCCCGCCTCACCCCAAAACCTCGTGTGTGTCTTCTCCCCCGGGCAGGACATGAGGAAACACGTCATCATGACCCTGCTGGACACCGAGCAGTCCTACGTGGAGTCCCTGCGCACCTTGATGCAGGTAAGGTGGCAGGGTTGGGGTGTGACGCCCCAGAGCTCCCCCAGCATCCCCCCTGTCACCCCAAATCCTGGCTCTGGGGGCTGTGCCACGAGCTGGGTGGCACCGGGGTGGGCTGGGGACAGCGGGAGCAGAACTGTGACAGCAGCGTCAAGAACCGGGGGTACGAATTTACCTCCATGGCCAAAGCGAGCCTGTGACATTCCCAGCGTGCTGTCACCCGGCAGGTAGCGTGTCCCCACCTCTCTTGCCGTGCTTGCCTTCCAAAACCTCCTCCTCGTGTTGCACCCCATCTCCTGATGGCCCTGCCACGATGGGGGCCCCCTGAAATCCCCCGTTCCCTCGTGCTCCCGTTTCCTGCTGGGATCATCACCTGCAGACCTGAGCCAAAGGTTTTTCTCAGGCTTTTTTTTGCTGAGCTGGTTCCAAACCCCCTGCAGCAGCCTGGCCCGAGGGTCCACCCCACGTTTCAGATGCTAATGAAGGTGTTTCAGCAGGTTAATGACGGTCAACGCCCTGGAGACGTCACCTGGCCGAGGTGTGGCTTGTCCAACCACATCCCTGCAGGGGGGAAACACCACCAACTCCGAGCTCTGCAAAAGCAGCAGGGCCTGTGGGACCTCTGTGGCCGTCCCCAAGGGCATGGGGCACTGCATCCCACCCTGCCGTGGGCTCTTCCCACAAATGCCCCACAAGGATGTCCCCGGGTGGACACAGATGTGCTGCAGGAGGGGAGGACCCTCTGGCTGCTGCCAGTGCAGACCTTGGCTTAGAGAGGCACGAGGACTCTGGGGCTGATTTTGGGGGGAGCTGTACAGGATTTAGGGCTGGGGGGTGTCCCTGCTGGTCTTGGCATGGACAGAGTCTGTCCCATTGTCTGTGCATCCCCTGAGGTGGGAGGGACAAGGTGGGAGCCAATGCCTGAGCTCTTGTCCATGGGACCTGGCGCAGTGCCACTGGGGGGGACCTGGCTTTCTGACAGGGATCAGAGGGCTCCAGGTGTCCCCAGCTCCCCGTCCCAGCTGGGACAGGATGCTCAGGTCCTTGTCATGGCTTGGTGGCACTTAGCATGGGACAAGGAGCACCTTGGAGCATCATCTTCCAGCCAAGCCAGATGGTGCACGGGCAAGCCCTGCCTGCTGTCCCTGTGGGCTGCAGCAAGGGCTGCCTCCATGCTCTTCTTCCCAATGTGGGAATGCATGGCACAGTCCATCGCAGCTCCTGCTGCAGGTGCTGGACACAGTAGGACAGGTGAAGGGAGTTAGGAGCCTCAGGATGGATTTGGTCCTTCTAACTTGGGTCTCCACGAGATATCTGGCATCAGCTTGAGGAATGTGATCCCTGAGGAATGACTTCTCCTTGACCAGCTTGGTTGGAGAGGTCTGAAGCCACTGGAGATGGGTCCTGTCCTCACTGCTCATCTCCGTGGTCCTCCACACATCCTGACAGCCACCAGCACCCTGAACTGGTCAGACTGAGCGGGTGGCAAGCCTTGAGAAGACCTTCCCCATCCCGCTGCATCCCCTGCAAATCCATCTCTCCCATTCCAGGGGCACTCCTCCGCTCTGCAGCTCTGCCCCATGCATGGAGGAGAGGGGTTTCATAGCAGAGCCACCCACCCAGCCCTGCTGAGGACCTGCTGGCCCTGAGTATTGCTCCTTGGCCATTGTGTGGTGGTCCAGGGCATGACCCAGTGGGTGCATCCTACTGGTCCAGCCCCTCCTGGTTCCAAACACCCTAAATGCCACCAGGAACACTCTGGCATTTGGATCCCGGGGTGGTGTTGCTGTGATTTCCCAGCTAGGTCAGGGCAGGTGGAGGTGGTGAAGGCTCATGGCAGCAAAGATGGCTCTGAAGGCCCTGGGACAGAGGATGCTGTGCCATGCAGGTTCCTCGTGCAGAGCTGTCCCCCTCCCCACACAGCTGTGGGGATTCACTGAGGGACCCAGGAGGGTTGGACTGCAAAACCTGGCTGGTCCTGCTGATGGGTCCCAGAATCCCCTGGAGGAAGCCCCTGCTGCAGAGTGCCATCCGTCCCCATGATTACATGGGCTGAGGGATCCGGGCTGGCTGGGGAGGCAGAGGGAGCCCCCACGGATGCCGGTGCCTCTGCTTGCCCGCAGGGTTACATGAAGCCGCTGAAGCAGCCGGAGAACTCCCTGCTCTGCGACCCCTCGCTGGTGGACGAGATCTTCGACCAGATCCCCGAGCTGCTGGAGCACCACGAGCAGTTCCTGGAGCAGATCCACGACTGCGTGCAGAACTGGCACGAGAAGCAGAAAGTGGGCGACCTCCTGGTGCAGTCGGTGGGTCCTGGCGGGGCAATTCCCCCCGGGAATGCGGGCGTGCCCGCTCCTGGGCACGGCCCCAGAGCAGAGGTTTGGGAGCAGGAGGCAGGGGAGTGATGAAAGGATGGGCCAAGCAGGCCTGGGATGGAGAGCAGGAGACGATCTCCAGGCCTGCTGTCTGCTTAGCATAAGGGTGGGAGCTGCTGCTCCCGGCTGGCTCTGCAGCTCCGCGTTTCTGCCTCGGAGCGCAAACGTCAGGGCTGAAAAATCGAGGTGGGCGGACGGCGGGTGAGCCCTCCCTGCGCCTGCCCAGAGCCAGAGTTAACCCTTGGGGCAGCTTCTTCCAGGCTCTCCCAGCGTGCCCATGGTCCATGATGCTGGATCTAGCCCTGTTTTCCCCCCACCCAGTTCTCCAAGGATGTGCTGGTGAACATCTACTCTGCCTACATCGATAACTTCCTCAACGCCAAGGACGCCGTCAGGATCGCCAAGGAGGCCCGGCCGGCTTTCATGAAGTTCCTGGAGGTGGGTCCTGGTTCCTGCCTCCATAGATCCTGGCCATGATCTAGAGCCAGGCAGAATGGGAGCAGATTTATTGCCAGACTGGGAATTTTGCCCCCCACACACCTTCTTGGTTTTGTTGCAAAGAGGGTCAGTTGGGGTGAATCGGAATCGCTCCATCTGGTGTGGAAGTTTGGACCCCACACCAAAATGGGTGATCCTGGCTTAGTGGGAGGCTGTGTCCCACCAAGGGGCCCATCCCTGTCCCTCCTGGGTGTTTTGCAGCAAAGCATGCGGGAGAACAAGGAGAAGCAGGCCCTGTCAGACCTGATGATCAAGCCTGTGCAGAGGATCCCGCGATACGAGCTGCTGGTGAAGGTGGGTGACACGGGGGTGGCAGTGGCACACCAGCAGTGGGGGAGGCCACAGCTCCTCACCTCCACGCAGCTTTCAGGGCTCACAGATCTCTCCTGACCCCTTTTCCCACCCCCTGTCACAAAGTTGGTGTCCCAGGTGTGCACATGGCTCTGCCCTGCTGGAGATGGTCGCTCTGAGGACACTCATCCTGCTGTCCCCTCGGGGCTGGTTCCATCCCCAGGAGCCAGAGCAGCGTGGGAGGGGCTCGGGCGGTGACACTGGTGCTGCCAGAGGTGACAGCCTGGCCCTGTCCCCCCTGGCAGGACCTGCTGAAGCACACGCCCGAGGACCACCCCGACCACCCGTTCCTCATCGACGCCCAGCGCAACATCAAGCAGGTGGCCGAGAGGATCAACAAGGGCATGAAGAGCGCCGAGGAGGTGGAGAGGAACGCCCGCATCGTGCAGGAGATCGAGTCCCACATCGAAGGGATGGAGGACGTACGTTTGGGGGGGGGCTTGGATGGGGTCACGCTTTTCTTCTCCACAAAATGCCCTCATTTCTGCCCTTTTGGGTCACCCCAGGCCGCTTGGGTCACTTGTTTGCTCCTCCAGGTGCAGCTTTCCCCATCATCATTTGGTCTTTGTGGGCCCCTGGGGGTTTGGGAAGGGACTGGGGTTCCATTTCTGAGCTGGGGGATGCAGGGGCAGGGATGAAGGCCACAAAGCTCCCTGCAGTGGCTTCCCAACCACGGCTCTCCTTGTCCCCACAGCTCCAGGCTCCGCTCCGCAGGTTCCTGCGCCAGGAGATGGTGGTGGAAGTGGTAAGAGTGGGATCTGAGGGGAAATGGGACCCTCTGGGTGGGCAGTGGGAGGCTGTGAGTGCAGGTCCCGGGGTGCCTGTGTGCCCGTGGGAGGCTATGGATGGATGGATGGATGGATGGATGGATGGAACGGACAGATGGAAGGGCAAGGCAGCACATGGGGAAACTGAGGCAGGGCCCTCTCCCAGCACTGGCACAGATGGTCACTAACCCCCTGGTGTCTCCCACTGCTCCACAGAAGGCGGTGGGTGGGAAGAAGGACCGCTCCTTCTTCCTCTTCTCGGACCTGCTGGTGTGCACCACGCTGAAGCGCAAGTCGGGCTCGCTCCGCCGCAGCTCCATGAGCCTGTGAGTAGCCCCAGGCTTGGGGACACCCCCTGGGTGTCCCTGCCAGCTGGCCTGGCTTTAGGGGGCTGTGGCTGTGGGTGCAGCTCGGCCATCCCCCCCCAACCTCCCAGGTACACGGCGGCCAGCGTGATCGACACCGCCAGCAAGTACAAACTGCTCTGGAAGCTGCCCCTGGAGGATGTGGACATTGTCAAAGGTCTGTCACCGCCTCCTGGGGTGTCCCATCTCACCCCAAAACCCATGGCTCCCCCAGGCTATGGTAGTGCCAGGGAGGGAGGGGTTAACACTGTGTGTGTGTCCCCACGCAGGTGCCTCACAGGCCACCAACAGGGAGAGCATCCAGAAGAGCATCAGCCGCCTGGATGAAGACCTCAACACGCTGGGGCAAGTCAGCAAGCTGTCAGAGACCCTCAGCTTCCCCCACCAGGTATGGGGATGGCCTTGTCCCCTGGTTGGATACGTTCCCAGTGGGAACACACAGGATGTGCTCAGCCAGAGGGGATAACCTGTGGCAGGGCTGGTGGCCATAAGCGCCCTAAAGCCACAGAAGAGGTTGGGGCAGCCTCTTTTGGAGGATGCTAGGGGATGAACAGGGGGTTATCAAGCACGTGGCTTGTGGCGGCCCGTCCCTGAGAGCTGAAGTGTTGTCCCTGTCCCAAGGGCCTGGATGACGTGATCAAGGACCTGATGGCCGCCATCCACCGGGAGCTGTCGGAGAAGCAGTCCCTGTCCTTCAGCATGGCCTTCCCCCCCAACAAGGTGGAGCTCAGCACCACCAAGGCTGACGGCACCGAGTCCTTCGTCTTCGAGTTCCCCAACCCTGACGCCCGGCTCGGCTTCGAGCAAGCCTTCGAGGACGCCAAGAAAAAGCTGGGTAACACCAGGGAGGGGGCAGCTGGACGTGGTGGTGGGCTTGGCATTCCCCCCACCCCGCTTTGGCACACCCCTTTTGATCCCCCAATCTGATTTTCCCAGCCTCCAGCAAAAACTGCCTGGACCCAGAGTTCCTCAAAGCCATCCCCATCATGAAGACACGGAGTGGGATGCAGGTACCCAAAGTCTGGGCTCAGGCACCCCACAGGTCCTCCCCATCCCAGTGCTGCCATACATCTCCTGCATCCCTCCTGAATAACCCAACCTTCTGCTCCCTCGCAGTTCTCCTGCGCCTCTCCCAGCCACGGCAGCCCAGAGAGCTCGCACGAGGTTTGGGTTTGCAACAGCGACGGCTACGTGGGGCAGGTTTGCCTGCTGAGCATCCGCAAGGAGCCCACGGTGGAGGCCTGCATCGCCGTCTGCTCCGCCAGGATCCTCTGCATCGCCTCCGTGCCCGTCCCGGGCCTCAAGCGCGCCTACAGGTACGACATGCCCGGCCCCGCGGCGCCGGCCGTGCTGGAGGCTCGGGGTGATGTCAGGGCGATGCTGGAGCTGCTTCTCTCCCTCCTCTCCCTCCTTCCCTCCCCGGTGGCAGCAGGGAGCGGGCGGAGCCGCTGGGCAGCCCCTCGGCGGAGCTGGGCCCGGCGCCGCAGCCGCCCGAGGACGCGGGGCCGCAGCCCTGCCTGCACATCTCCATCTCGGGCTCCTCGCTGGAGCTCTCGGAGCCCGTGGACGGCAGCAACAGGGAGCTGGTGCCCTTTGACAGCGATGACACGGATGATGAGTCCTCGCCCAGTCCCTCTGGGACGCTGCAGAGCCAAGCCAGCCACTCCACCATCTCCTCCAGCTTCGGCAGTGAGTCCTCCCCAGCCCCTGCTTAGAGAGAAAGAAATACACTTTTTAGCCCCAAAAGTATGGGCAGCTGCATTGTTTTGGCCTCTCTGCCTTGTATTCCTCGGGGGAATCTGCAGGTGGAGGCTTTTGAGCCTGGGAAGAGAGATGTTGAGAGGCATTGGCCCAACAGTGTGGTACTGAGGTGGGGGGGGGTTGGATGAAACCTGGTGGGTTTTGGGGCTCAGCATCCCTGTGCCATCCCCTGGGCTTGACATCACCCATGATGGTCTCTTCCCCATGACTTTGGAAGCTGTTGGATGGTCAGACCCATTCCTTCCCCCTCCGCAGATGAGGAGATCCCGAGCTGCAAGGAGGCAGCGGTGGAGACGACGAGCTCGGAGGAGGAGCAGGAGCCTGGCTTCATGCCCATCCCCGGCACGTACGGGCAGAGCCGGCGCGGCGAGAGCCCCACGGACGGGCGGGCCCTGCGCCGCTCCAGCCGCGGCTCCTTCACCCGCGGCAGCCTCGAGGACCTGCTCAGCCTCGACCCCGAGGCCCATCAGAGCTCCATGTGGCTGGGCACCGAGGATGGCTGGTAGGTCCCCGGGGTGGGAATTCCTGCCTGGAATTCACGCCAGGCCCCGGGGGAGCCTCAAGCTTGGCTCTCCTCCTGCAGCATCCACGTGTACCAGTCCTCGGACAATATCCGGAACAGGAAGAACAGCATGAAGATGCAGCACGCTGCCGCCGTCATGTGCATCCTGTGAGTGGGGAGGGAAGGGGGATTTTCAGCTCTGGGGAGGCCAAGAGCAGGGGATTTTGGGCTTCTGCAGCTGGATGTCAAAGGTGGTTTGTGTCCACAGGTACCTGGATAACCAGGTTTTTGTGTCACTGGCCAACGGGGAGCTCGTTGTGTACCAGAGGGAAGCAGGTGAGGTTGGATTTGGGATGTTAAAAATGCAGCCCCAAAGTGGTGGATGTTGGAGGGTGGCTTGGGCAGCCCCTGGGGAGGATGCTCCGTGTGGCTTCCCTGGAGGGATGCTGGAGACACCACACTCAGAGGCAGGTGTAGGTGGGCATTCTTCTGCCACTGGAACCCCATGGTGGCACCAGTTTATGTCCCCTCTGAGAGGTGACCTGGAGAAAGTTGTCTTCAGCCACCACACCCCATTGTCCATATCGAGTTGGACTTGTTTTTTGGGAACATTTTAACTACCCACCCCACTCTCCCCACCCTCTCAGGCCGCTTCTGGGACCCCCAAAACTCCAAGTCCCTGTCGCTGGGCTCCCCGGGGAGCCCCATCACCAAGATGGTGGCGGTGGCAGGGAAGCTGTGGTGCGGCTGCCAAAACCGAGTCATCGTCCTCAACACCACCACGCTGGCACAGGAGGTACGGGGGGCAGCAATGGGAGGTGTGATGGGCACCACCACTGGTGGCATCACGGGTGGCATCACGGGTGGCATGTGTCCCCTCAGCACACACTGCAGGTGGGGCAGGACGGCGGGCGCAGCGTCACCTGCATGGTGAGCGCGGGCAGCGGCGTGTGGGTGGCCCTGCAGGGCAGCGCCCAGGTCAGGCTGTACCACGCCACCACCTACGAGCAGCTGGCAGAGGCAGACATCACCCCCCCGGTGCACAAGATGCTCGCAGGTAAGTGACACCCGGGGCGCGTCTCCAGAGGGTGCCAGGGATCCAGGGGCAGCCACAGCTGCTCTGGGCACCCTGTGCCAGGGCCTGCCCACCCTCACAGGGAGGAATTCCTTCCCGACTTCCTCTCTTGGTGGGAAGCCATTCCCTGTTGTCCTATCAACCCACTGTGATGCCAGCAGCCAGGGGGGTGTGAGCTCCCTTCCCAATGCCCCGTGTGCCGCACACAGATCCCTCTGGGAGTGGATCCCTGTGGGTGGGGGGATCCCAGCCCCGTGGGGCAGGACGAGGCACTGACAGGGGGCATGCCCGGCAGGCTCGGATGCCATCATCCGGCAGCACAAGGCCGCCTGCCTGCGGATCACGGCCCTGCTGGCCTGCAAGGAGCTGCTGTGGATCGGCACCAGCGCCGGCGTGGTGCTCACCCTGGCCGTGCCCCCCAAGGCGGCCCCCACGCTGGTGGGGCTGTCCCAGGGCCACACGGGCCACGTGCGCTTCCTGACAGCCATCGAGCTGCCCGACGGCTTCGACGTGCTCTTCCCGCTGCCCCGGGACACGGGTACGTGGGGTGGCTGCTGCGTCCCGCTCATGGCACCTCCTGGGAGCCGTGCGTGGCCTTGGTGGGGCTGGGAATGAAATGTCGGAGTCCCCGTTGCATTCCTGCCCCGTTCAAATCCAGGGTGAACAACTGGCAGTGGAGGGTGGGGGAAACTGGGTGCTCAATGCCCAATTTGGACAACTCCAAGTTTCCCAGGGAGACCCAAATTCCCACGGTGTCACCCAGATCTGAGGCGAGGCTAGGATGGGGAGGAGGAGGAGATGGGATGGGAGCTGGCGGTTTTGATGGAGGAGTTAATTTAGGGGCCCACTTTGGGCCGGGAGGCTCTGTTGGGATGACAGGAGGCTTTTGGGGCCGGGATGTGGTTCCTGGGAAGGCGGCAGAGGGCCGATGCTGAGGTGTTCTGGTGGGGAGCAGGGCAGCTGTGGGCGCACAGGTGACAGCGTCTGGGGGGCTCTGCGCTTGGCAGGGGCCGAGAAGGCGAGCGAGGCGGAGAAACGAGACCCGGCGCGGCCCCGCGCCCCCGCCCTGGCCCTGTCCAAGCCCAAGATGCTGGTGATCAGCGGCGGCGACGGCTACGAGGATTTCCGGCTGACCAGCAGCAGCGAGACCGTGGGCAGGGACGACAGCACCAACCACCTGCTCCTCTGGAGAGCGTGACCTGCCCGGGCCAGCAGCGGGGGGCGCCGGCCCCCCCTGTGTGCAGAGGGGCTCCCGGCCCCCTCCCCAGCGCCCCCCGCCCCAGCACCTCTCATCTCCGACCCGGCTGCTCTCTGTGTGCTCGGGGCTGGGGGGATGAGCCCCGCTCCCCCCGCCGCCCCCCTGGACTCGGGGGGGGACCCGCAGCGCTTGGGGGGCTCTAGAGGATGGGGAGGGGGCGGGGGTTCGCTCGGGAAGGCGCTGCGGGAGGAGGAGGAGGAGGAGGAGGGTACCGAGCATCTCTGGGGAGCGGCCGGAGGATGCCCGACAGCCAGGATCCTGCCTTGCTCTCCGGTTTTGTGTGTGCCTGCTTCACGGGGCGGGGGGCGCCACCCCCCCGGCCCCCGGGACCCCCGGCCACGCCGCGGGACCAGCCCAGGGACAATCCCGATCCCGATCCGCCCGCGGTGTCCCCCCCGGCCCGGGCCTCCTGCTAACCCGCTCGCTCCATCGCCAGCACCCAGACAGCTCTGTTCGTTTGTTCGTTTGTTTTAAATATATATATATATTATATATATATAAACATCCTTATTTATTTGGGGGTTTGGGGAGGGCTCAGGGGCGTCATCGCCGCGTTGCAGTCCTTCCATTCGGGAGCTGAGGGGTTAAAACTTCCCGGAGCATCGTCCCGAGGGAGAGCCCGACCCGGCTGGAGCGCGCTGCTGGAGGGGGGAGCTGATGGAGGGGAGGAGGGAAGGAAATTTGGGTGTCCCCCCTCCTTCTCTGTGATTCCCAGCGGGATTTTGCAGCCTGGGAAGCGGGATGAAGGCGCCGCTGCCGTGTGAAGCGTCTCTGGATGAGAACAATCATCTTCAGCCGCCAGGGCTGTCCCCCCACCCTTACAATGTGGGGCACCCTCAAAACGAGACTGTGCTGGACCAGCCCTCCCCGCTGTGCCCTTTTCCTCCCGGATTTTCCTGCTTTCACCCCAGGATCCAGGCGAGATCAGTGCTCCCAGACTGGGACACCCTGTTGTCCCCATGGGAGACGTGACAAGCGTGGTGGCAGGGATGAATCAGGGTGTCCCCAATCCCACACAGCTGGGTGAGTGACAGGAATGCTGCCATCCCACATGGAGCCGTCCGTCTGTCCGTCAGCGGGGTGAGTGGGCGTGTGCTATTTTTGGGAGACGATGAGGATATTTTGGGAAAGGGGTGGGGGGGATTTCGGTCACTTGGGGGCTCTTTGTTATTAAAGGTCGCCCGTGGCAGAACGATCCCAGCGTGGTCTCGTCCTTCACCTCGGCATGGGGCGGCAGGGACAGGGTGAGGAGGGGCACGGCTCCCACCACTCACCGCTGCCACTGGTGATGAAGACGCCGGTGGGAGGAAGAAACTGTTTCCACCATCGGGGTGCAGTTATTCTGTCCTGGAAAACCCTGAGGGGGATACCAGGATATTCCTCCCTTGTGCCGTGGCATTCCCTGGGTGGACAAACGGCCCAACAGGGGACACCAGGTCATCCTGGGGAAAACCGAGGGGAACAGAAGGGGGCCTGATGGCAACCGGGTGTCCCCACTGTGTCCCCGAGGGAACAGGACAAGGTGCGCTGTAGGACAGGTAGGAAAGCGGGGCGCAGCACTCAGGGGTGCCCCATGCGAGCCCACATGAGGAAGAAAGAAAAACCAGCCCTTTTTCTTGTTAATTTAAGTTCCTGCTGGGCAGGTAACACCCACCCCGCCCTGGTCGTTCCCGTTTTCCCCGCGGGGGGCACAAAGCCCATCCCAAATCCCGCCCCGGCCGCGATCCGCACTTCCCGCAGTCCCCGCCGCGGCCGGGAGGTGACGCTGCCGCGAGCGTCGAGGGGGCGTGGCCTCTTTGCGTGACGTCACGAAACGGGGCGGGCTTTGCGAGCCGCGCGCCCGCGGGTTCATTCATAGGGAGGAGGCGGGAGCGACGGGGCCGCCCCGGGGGGAGCCCGGGGGCTCCGCGGCGGGGACAGGTAGGGGACACCCAGGGGATCCCCCCGGGACAGGGACCCCCCCTTTGCCCGGGATATTCCCATTTAACGGCCAATCTCCCATGCGGGGTCTGGGGTTGCGGTTTCCGCGCCTTAGGGCAGTGCCAGGAGGGGGGTCTGGTGCTTTTTGGGGTGCTCGAGCCCCGCTTTGCGCGGTGTTTTTGTCTCGTTTTATCCCTAAAGCACTGGGGGAGCCCCGCCGGGAGTGGGGGAGCCCCGCGGGTCCGGGAGGCTGCGGCTGCTGCAGCGCCAAAGTAGGTTGAAATAAGGGGTGGAGAGGAGGAAAAGTAGGTTAAGGAATACTCAGCTGGGGAAAAAGGTAGCAGCAGTGTCGGGTCTCTCTTTTTCTTTCTTTTTTTTTTTCCCTTTTTATTTTTTGCCGGAGCTGGAAAATCCCAGGGCTCGGAGCCAAGGGGCCGGGGATGCTGCGGGATGCTGCGGGATGCTGCGGGGCCGGGACGTGCCGCTGCCGGGGCCGAGCGCCGCCCCAGCGCTTCCCTGGGGATGCTTTGACTTTAACGCTGGAATTTCGTGGCTGCCCGCTCGTTCCCGCCGTTCCCCCGGGAGTGCGATAATGCCGAGTTTCGCTCCATCTGCCGGACAATCCCCTCCTTGTCCCGGGCTGTCTCCAGCAGCTGCTCCCCGGAGTTTTTGCGAACAGTTGCTCCTTTTTCCCTCCGTTTGTCCGCAGGAGCCGTCGGGTGAAACCCTGCTCCCCCTCGGGGAGGGGAAGCCCTGGCTGGAATCGCGGCGGGCAGTTTTGGGTTACAGATTCTATTCCGGGGAGCTGGGAATGAACGGCTCATGTGATCCGGAGGGATCTGGGGAGGTTTCCAACACCGAGTCTCCTCTTCTGGTGTGTTGGCATTGGTGGGGCTCGGGGCTTGGAGTGTCCCCAAAAACAGCCGGGTCTGGCGCTGGTGGGGTTATTTTTTAGTTTCCTCTGGCAAATTCTGTCAGTTTGAGGAGTGTGTCAGGGCAGCTGGGCTTCCCAGCATCCCCAGCTGGGGATTTGTGCCTGCATAGCCCATCCCCACTTGTGATGACCCCAAGCTGCCCCCAAAAGCGGGTGCTGAGCCCTGGGCAAAGCTCCAGTGCCAACCAGGAGCTGGCACCCTCTGCTCCCTGCACCTCCTGCATCCCTGTGGCAGCGTTTTGTTCATCTCAGGGATGCCCTTAATCCCTGGATTAAGCTTGGCCTCAAATCAGCTTTACCCCTGCTCCTGGTGGTGTTAAGATCCAGTTATGCTGATCTGGAATGCTCGTGGTCCCTCAGCCACAGTGGGACCTTCCTGTCCCCTCCTGAGGCCATTTCTTCCCCAGACATCTCAGTGTGTCCCCAAAATGCTTGAAGAGCACAGCCCCCAGAGAATTAAAATGCTGCACATCAGGTTTAAACTCGAGTTTTATGGGATTATAGGGTGGAGAGCTTGCACAGGGTACTACCATCCCTTTGTGCTTGGGGGGCACATCCCAAATCCCTGGGGGATTCAGGAGCTGGGCTGGCTCCGTGCTGGCATCCTGTGGGAGTGCTCCTGTACTGGGAGAAACTGGAGTACAGAGGATGCTCATCATTTTGGGTCCTGCTCATTTTGGGTCCTGCTCATTTTGGGTGTCCCAACCCACATCCTATAAACGCCCGGCTCACCCCCAGAACCCCCCTCACGTGTAATTAGCTGCATCTCGGCGTGGTGCTGGCCACTAATTAGGAGAAGCTCGTCAGGCCCAGGCTGTAATGAGGCTCTGCCAGGGCTCTCACAGGACCGTGACGACCGGGGTGGGGGTGGGGGGGGGAATTTCCATGCGGGCAGCAGGATTTCCATGCGGGGGCTGGATCCGGGTTTGGGTTATTATTTATTTTTTCCTTCCTTCCCCTGTGCTGTCAGCATAGATTTTAATTTTAACAACCAATTGCTGAGCCCGAAGAGGGGGGATGAGGCTCTGGGAAACACCTCTTGTTTTGTTCGTGTTTTTATTTAAATATTTTAAAATTGTTTTTGGTGTCTTCATTTCCTTGTGACAGATGCAAAAGGATTTCCTCCAGAGCAGGAAAAAAACCTTTCCTTAACTTTGTTTAGCATCATCTGCTCCTTGCATGAATGGTGTGAGGTTGGTCCCTTTCCTCTTTGGGACGGAGCTGGGACCTCCAAGGGAAGGAGTGATGCTGGCCATTCCATAAAATCTCTGAAATAATTTTCTGGGGGATGGTTCAGGACTGCTGCTGTTAGGGGTATTTAGGCAGCATCCCTAAATACCCCTACAGCAGCAGTAGGGGTATTTAGGGATGAAAGGGAGAAAAAGGGCCCCCAAATTACTTCTCCAGTGGGGCTTTCCCTGGATGACAACCCTGTTGCTCCCTCTTGGGCAGGTCTGCCTGGGTGATGAAGAGGAGCAGGTGATGAAGAGGAGCAGGTGACGAAGAGGAGTGAGATGCACTGGTGGCTTGTCACCGTGCTGGGGGTGAGTATGGCCTCGTCTGTCCCATCCCATCTCTCTGCTCCTCTGATGCTCCACCACCACCCCACCACCATACAGGACATGGGGGTGGGTTTGCATCCGCCCTGGCGCATCCAGTGAGTTCACATCCCTCACCCCGCTGGAGAGGGCCATCCGCTGGCTGTGGGGCAAGCCGGAGCGTGGCATTTGTCACCGTGCCACCAGGGCACAGCAGGGGCGGCACTGAGCGCTCCGATCCCCGCAGGTGCTGAGCGGACCTGCCCGGACCAGCACCGGGAGCTGCGGCGCTCCGGAGCCGGGCACGGTGGGATGCCCGCCCGGAGAGGAGCCCAGCGGGGTAAGCCGAGCCTGGCGGGCTGAGCCAAGCCCAGCGGGGTAAGCCGAGCCTGGCAGGCTGAGCCGAGCCCGGCGGGGTAAGCCGAGCCCGGCGGGCTGAGCCGAGCCCAGCTGTGGCTGCGGGACCTGCGCATCGCTCACCTCCTCTCTTTCCCCCACCGCAGGATCCATCGGGGTCGTGCCGAGCTTGTCCCCCCGGCACCTTCTCGCTGGGGGCCGCGTCCTGCGCCGCTCACACGCAGTGCCGGGCCGGGAACAGGGTGCTGGTGGCAGCGGGGACGGCGGCGAGCGACAGCCGCTGCGGAGCCTGCCTGCCGGGGTGAGCCCAGCCCGGACACCGAGCTCCAGCTCCAGCCCCGCCCGGGCTCCAGGGCCGTGTGCTGACCGTCCCGTCCCGCCCCGCAGGTTCCACAGCCCCGGAGGGGAGACGGAGCCCCGGGGCCGGTGCCTGCCCTGCGCTGCTGCTCCCCGCAGCACCCCGGGGTGCCCAGGTGGGTGCTGGAGCCACCTGGGCATGTGTGTCCCCCTTGGGATGTCCTGGCAGCTGAGGACACCTCTGCTCACGACACAAGCGGCTTCTGCTTTCCTGTGGAAATGGGGTTTAATCCCAATAATCCCAACAAAGGCCCTGTCTGAGGGTAATCCCTGTTTCCCTGCAGGCCGGCGGCGAGCCCGCAGCCCCGAAATGCCGGGCAGGACACCGGGAACCAACGGGACACGTGTGACCCTGCTGGGTGAGGAAGAGGAGGAGGCGGCAGCAGCGCAGGCAGCCGTGCTGACCATCGTCCCGGTCTTCTGTGCCATGGGATTGTTGGGAATCCTGGTCTGCAACCTGCTGAAGAAGAAGGGTTATCACTGCACTGCCAGCAAGGAGCCCCAGCCCAGCGGCACCGGTGAGCCCTGGTGATCCCACATCCATCTTGTCTTGCTCAGCCCATTCCTGTGGTTTCTTGTCCTTGTCCCAGGGCATCCTGCTTGTCCTTGGGGTGCCTCATCCCCCATCACCAAGTTTTCCCTAACTTCTGCTTCCAGGTGCCAGCTCCATCTACCAGCTGGAGGATGCCAACGAGGACACCATCGGGGTGCTGGTGCGGCTGATCACCGAGAAGAAAGGTCAGGGGCTCCCCGGGAAGGGACAGGATTGGGTGACCTGGGCCAGAGCCCCGTGACCCCCAGCTCCTTGGTGTCCTGTCACACACAGAAAATGCAGCAGCGCTGGAGGAGCTGCTGAAGGAGCACCAGAGGCAGCAGCTGATGCCACCGAGCTGTGCCCCCCTCAATAAGTAAGAGGCTGCCCTGAGCACCCCCCATGGTGGGAGCACCCCCACCATGCTGATGGCATTTCCCCCTCCCCAGGCTGCACCTTCTGCCTCAGTTTCCCCCCGCCTGCCACCACCAGCAGCACCTGCACACGGTGCAGGGCCCGGCCCCGTGTGCCCGCTGCGACCAGAAGTGGCCCGAGGTGCTGCCACCGCTCGGTGCTGCCAAAGCCCCCAAACCCGGAGCTCATCCCAGCGAGGTGACCATCCTCTCCATCGGCAGGTAAGCAGGGACAGCCCCTGGTGTGTCCCCTGTGCAGGGTGGGACAGGCTGACGTGATGATCCCCGACAGGTTCCGGGTGTCCCGGATCCCGGAGCTGAGGAGCGAGGCTGGGGGGGAGCCCCTCCGTGGTCCCCTCCCCGCGGGCAGCGGGATGTGACCCCGTCATGGAACAGCACCAAGGACCCCACCAGGTGAGGGGACAAAGGAGTTCTGAAGGCTGGGAAATGGAGCATGGACAGTGTGGGGACACAGAGTGGGGACAGCGAGGCAGGAGGGAGGGTGTCCCTGGCTGCAGGGTGCTGGCAGGGCCTGGCACGGGCTGGCACGGCCAGGGGCTGCTCCCTGACTCATGGGCAGCTGCAGGGGCTCACGTGCCCTCGCTCACGTCCCCGTGTCCCCTCCTCCAGCAGCGCTGCTGCTGCTGTGACCATCCAGCCCTGGGCCCCTCCCGACATGGACATGGAGGGGCTGGAGCATGACCAGGAAAGAGGACGGAGCTGGGAGGGGAATGGAGCACCAGGAGAGGCTGAGGGAGCTGGAAAGGGGCTCAGCCTGGAGAAAAGGAGGCTCAGGGGGGACACTGTGGCTCTGCTCCCAGGGAACAGGGACAGGAGGAGAGGGAACAGCCTCAACAAAATCTCCCCCTCTCTCCAGGGGAGATTTGGGTTGGGTAGTGACAGCCGTGGATGGGTGACACCGAGCGGCTCCTGCCACCCTGGCTGGTGCAAAGGGGCCAATCCAGGCTCACCTGTGGTCCATCCCTTGTCCTCCACAGCAGGCACCTGGCCTGGGGGCTGCCTCGGGGGTCGGTGACACCCACAAAAACCCCGTGGAGGGGTGGAGGACACCGGGTGTTGTGTGAAAGCCAGTCCTGCTCGGAGCTGTGACGTGCTGGAGGTGGCAGCTCAGCTCCTGCTCCTGCCACCAAGATGTCCAAGAGCAGCAAATCCAGCATCTCGCTTGGCTGGTGAGAAGGGTTCTCTGTCCCTGAGGCCTGGTGGTGGCCACAGCGTGGTGGCCTCATAGAAGGTAACTCCAGGAGCTGCGATGCCAGGGGTGGTGGCCACAGGAATCATCATCTCTGGGAACCATGATGCCACCACACAGCTCCATGGAAGCACAGAGGGCACTGGATGCCATTTCACGGTCACCTTCTGGGTCTGTTGAGCTCTCCAGGACCATCATGAACTCCTGATTTCCCTCCATCACCTGGTGCCAGCACTCAGCATCACAGGATAATGAATCACTGGATCATGGAGTGACTCCTCCCTTTCCAAAAGCCCAGCTGGAGCATGGATTGCTCTGGGCAAAGCTGGTCTCCTGCATCCATCCATCCATCCTCTTTCCAAAGTCCCAGTTCAGGAGCACACGGTGGTGATGCTCACCATGCAGATGACACATTTCGCTTTCCATTGGAATTGCTTCTATGGGATCGTGCGGGCTTGGCCGTGTTGGGATCACTGGGATAACCCACCCAAGGTTGGGCTGGAGACCATCAGCCTCAACCACCAACCCAAAAAAGGGTTTATGGCTGGTCCCATTCCCCTCCCCACGACATCACCATGCCAAAAAACCAACCACCAAACCCTCTCGGGCTCTTTTATTTATTTATTTAATTTTTTTGGAAACATTTTAATAGTTATCGAATGTTCTACATCTTACAGTAAATATCGTACAGTTACAAACTCTTGGCTGAAATCTGTCAGGGAGATCACGACCTGATCTTCAGAACCAAAACCAGAACAGAAAACAAATGGGAAAACAATCCCAAATTTACACTTCAGATGGACAAACTGAGGCTGTGGGGCTCTCCAGGGCATCAGTCCAAGGCCATGTTCCCTTCACACCTGTGAGATGTAGACTTGGAAGACGTGGTTACTCTTGGGTTTAAATTTTTTTTTTGTTGCTGTTCTTTCAGGGAATTATTTTTTTGGTATTTATTTTTATTTAAGAGGTCCAATAATACTTAAAAATGAGCTGGTCTGGTGGTTGAAATCAATTTAAAATTAATTACATAGAAGGAGGGGTGGGAGCCTGGTGTGGGTTGAGGCCGTGTTGTGGGAATGGGAGGGTTTGGGTGTGATCCTGCACCTTGCCATGCTTCCCTACAAATCCCTCCCCTGATCCTGAACCCCTCTTCCCCCTGGAAAATTCCATGTCCCAGCTCCATCTCTTGCAGGAGGATGCAGGGGAGGCTGCAGGTGGCCATGTTGCATCAAGATTATTCCCTACAAGCAGCACAGTCGAGCGCTTCCAAGTGGGAATCGCTCCTGTCAAACCACAAATTCTGCTATTCCTGCCCTGCAAACATTCCCACAAGTTCTTTTACCTGATTGCCAGAGAATCTCCAAGTGCCATGGTGCAACATGCCACAGAAATGCCTTTTCCAAGGATTTCCTCCCTCCCAAGCTCTATCACAAGCTTTATTTTCTTTTTTTTCCCCTAAGCGAATGCTAACACACGGCAGAGAAAATATTTGGAGGCTGATCCTGGCTTGGGAGCAAAGTGAAGGGAAGATGGGCAGCGGGTCACCACAGCTGGAGGGCCTGAAAATACTGGCAATTAAAAAAAAAAAAACAAACCAAAAATACCTGGATTTATGGGTATCCAGCAGCTCTTATTGCTATTGTTGGCTGGTTGGATTTTACCAAAAATAAAGCCTCAAATGTTATTTCCCACCCTGCTGAAAAACCAGGATCCCATTTCATGCCCTCCAGCTGGGAACCACATCATGCCCACATTCCCAGAGGGGATGGCAAAGAGTCAGGGGGTCTCTCTGGGAAGGACCAGATTCAGTGGGATGCTGGTGGCTGGAGGAAAACCTGATGCTCTGAACATCCCTCATTAAAACAAACCCCTTAAATAACATTTCCCGGGAATTACATCCCAAAACTGCAACCATGCTGAACTGAGTGATTTATTATTCATAAAATGCAGTAGCAAATCCTTGCCTGGAGGGTTCAGCCACTTGGAGGCATGATGGCCTCAGGCTTCAAGGGGCTCCTGGGCTTTGGGGGTCACCACCACCACTAAAATTCTATTTTCCCCCCAAATCTTGCATTGCAGCTTGTGTTTTGAAGTAAAGGTAAGGTCTGGGATGGGTTAATGGTTCAGAGTTATTTTTCCTTCCTCTTTAGCTGGAATTTTAATCTCAGACACTTCGGTGGCTGCTAAGGATGGTTTAACCCCTCCTGCTCATTCCCACTGATGCCCAGTGTGATCCTTCACTGTGGAAATCCCTTTTCCTTAACCAACATCAGCAAAGCTTTGCTGGAATGAAATATCTGAGAAGCAGGTGGCCCCCATCAGTGTCCCCCACTGTGGCCTTCCCAGGACCCTCAGTTAAGCCATGACTTGACCAAAGGAAAGACGTGGGATCAAGGGAAAGGCAGGGAGCATCTCCCCACCTTGGGAAGGAGCTACCCAAGCCTGGCACCGTGTGGTGGCCCCAGAGCTTTGTGGTGGCCCTGGTTCCACACAGTGGCTCAGGCTGGTTACCAAATGTCCTCACTGAAGCCTCTGGCCCAACAAATATTTCACCTCTCCACACTTTGGTTAATGAGTATTTCTGCCTGGGAAGAATGGGAGAGGAGCTCTGGATCTGCTACTGATCCAAGCAAAGGAATTAAAACCCAGCTGCCCTGTGTCAGTGGGAACACTGGGTGATCCACCATGTTCAGCTTCTGGGGTTTTCTCCCCCACCTTTAATGTTTCTTTTCCTTCCAGGAGAAAGCCCAACATCTCCTTTCCACACACGGGCCAAAATTTTAGGAGTGGTTCCTAAAGTGGTGCAGGGTGTCTGGGACAGTGGTGGGATGGTGTCTGCTGGTTCAGGTCGTTTGCAGAGCCCAGGCTGGGATCCCAAAGCTCAGGGACCCCAGAAATCAGAGTGCCATTACGTGGGGAGACCTGACTCAATGCTGACAGACAGCTCCTGGTGTGTAACACAAAGTCAAATGAGAAGGGAAAAGGGGATCTCAGAACTCTTCAATTCTTAGGATCTGGGCATTTTTTGGCCCAGGTTTAACTGCAATGTGCTACAAACAGTGCAAGGATGATGTGTTGGTGTTATTTCCCAAGGTCCTGCTGCTCTTTACTAATCCTTGGCTTTGCCAAGCCAAATGGGGAACCCACTGATGATTGGCTCTTTTTCTCTTTTTCCTTCTCCTTTCCCTCAATACACCCCAAAGTGCAGCCCAAGGGTGCCCCTTCCCCACCCCACAGCACAGTCTTCCCCCACTTTGTTCCTCTCGAGGCTGAGAAGGTCAACCAGAGCTTTGCTCTAGATTTCCTTCAAAACCAGCAGAATCAACCAAATGAACCCCAAACAGAAGTGCCAATGCCAACACCCAACCTGACAAACTCCTGGGACCAACCAGTGGGAGGGAAAGTCCTCCTGGGATCCCTAGGCTTGTTACTCCCCACCTGCCCCATGCTCAAGGGAAGGAGCTCCAGGAGCAGAAGCCAAGCTGGGAGACTCCACTGAGAGCATGGAATGCTTTTGGCACACTTGAGGCAAAAATCAAAACCCAACCAAGCTTTTGTCTTTAAAAAAAAAAACCCAAAAAAGTCCCAAAAACCTTGTTTCTATGCTGGGTTTAGCGACAAGGATTTAAAAACAAACTGGCCACAAGCATTGTCTGCAAATCCAAACTGCCTCTGCTGCCCTCAAGACAACTTATTGCTCTACTTGGACACCCCGAGGGGGGATGCCACCAGCTTCCTGTCCCCATGTCCCTGGGTAAGCCAAACCCCCCCAAAATGACCCTGATGCCCACAGCCTCTGCGTGCCTGGTGTCCCCCATCCTGGTCCATGCCAACTGTGGATCACCTTCCCTGCTGTCACCTCTTCTCAGGTGCCTTCCCATGAAGGAGGCGACGTGTTTATTGCTATTGCTTCCTCCTCTCCCACCTCTCCAAGCAGAGCAGCCAGACATGATCCCGCTCCCCGGCCTTTCTCCGTGGTGCTGGTATTTGTGCTTGGATGAACATTTCTCCTGGAAGTCTTGGAGCTGTAACCCAAAGAATGGGAGGGGGACACCTCAACTGCCACCGAGGCAGTGCAGTTTGGTCTCAGCCCTGCCAACACCATGGGTGCAAGCTGAAGCCACCAATCTTCCCCTCACCCTGCACTGAAGACTCATCTCCACCAACCAGACGCCCTCTTTTCCTACACCACCATACTCTGGAGAAGCTCCTCAGACCAAACCCTAAACACCTAGAGGAGCTCCTCAGACCAAATCCTGAACTGGAGGAGCTCCTCAGACCAAACCCTAAACCTGGAGGAGCTCTTCAGACCAAACCCTAAACCTAGAGGAGCTCTTCAGACCAAACTCTGAACTTGGAGGAGCTCTTCAGACCAAACCCTAAACTGAGAGAAACTCCCCCAGATCAACCCTTGGACCTGGAGAAGCTCTCCAGCCCAACCTTTGGACATCTCCTTGCTTCCCTCAGCAGCTGCCCAGCACATCTGTGCCTGCAAACAGCAGCCACGCCAGGAAGGAGCCTCCTTCTCCCTCACACTGCCCCAGGAGGTGGCTGAGGGGAGCATCCTGTTCTCCCAAGGGGTTCCAGATGCTCCCAGGTCATGCATCTTCCTGCTGCTCCCATCCCATCACCCATGATCTGTGCGCCCAGTTGGAAAAAGCAGACCAAAGACCCGCTGGTGACCAGTCCTCATGCTTCCTAAGACAAGTGTGTTACGTCGCTAATTATATTTATATTCTCTTACTCCTACAAAAAGAAGGGATGAGTTCAGAATTCCACTGCAGATAATGCATTTATAATCTATCACGACAGCTATCTGGAAGACACCAATTTTCTTGTAATATGTTATGAAAGATTGAATAATTTATATTCTTCAACTAAAAATACCCAAACCAAATCAGAATAAGCCTGCCTACCAGCGCTGTGCTTTTCACATAGTACCCTGAACATCAACCACTCTTACTAGCCAAAAAAAATCTAGGCTCTTGTCAACAACAACGACAACAGAAAAAGAACAGAAAGAACCCAAACGAACAAGAAGTGGGGGGATCTTTGCACCACTCAGCTGGGCAATGCTGGAAAAGTGAAGATTCTGAGCTTTCAAACGATAGGACCGAAGAGAGAACTCGACTATTGCTCAGTGTCAGTATGTGTGTTACACAATTCATGTGGGAGGGGGAGGAAGGGGGGAAAAAAAGAGGCAGAAGATTAGAAAAAGCAGCTTTTACAAAAACCACTAAAGAATGCATAAAGTGACCCTTGCACTTTTTTTTTTCTTTGTTCTTGCAAACAGACGAGGCGCTGCAGCCCAGCGGCCGCAGCACCGATGTAAGACTTGTGTAGTTGCATACAATGTTTGACTCTGGATCTGGAAGACAGCAAATACATTAAAAACAGGGAGTTAGAAGGATATTCTCCTCCTCTTTGCACCCCTGCACCACGTGGAGCTGATCCATATGGAATTTAACCATCCCTGTGGGCAATTTGTCAGGCAAGGGAGCTGGGAAAGCAGCAGCTCGCCCGGTGGTATCCAACGCAGAGGATTACAAATATGCAGATGAGCTGCTCCCTGCTAATTGCACACCAATTTGGGAGGGGCAGGATTAGCCCGGTGTAATTTGTGTGGCACAGAGAGATTTTAGATAACCCCGGGGCTGGATGAGATCTCCATGGGCAGCATCGTGTTCCCATCAGCTGCCTGTGCTGGTAATTGGGCATGACGGGCCAAGGGCTGCAGGAACAAGCAGCTGGGATTTCTGGGATCCCGGGCATGACAGGAACACACAGGCAGTGCACGCAACCCCGGTGCTAATGAACAGCCTGATCTCCCAGCAGGGGAAAGGAAATATTGCAGGGACACAAAGATGGGGAGGCACTCTTTGTCAGGGAATGCAGTGAGAATGGTTTCAAACTGCCACAGGGCAGGGTTACATGGGATACCGGGAAGGAATTCCTCCCTGTGAGCCCAGAGAAGCCCCTGAAGTGTGCAAGGTTGGGCTGGATGGGGTTTGGAGGCAGCACTCACATGGATTGGCCAGTGGTTTACCAGTGTGGAGGTACGTAGCTGTAGGTGGGGGTTCCTTGAGCCCTGTACGTTGGCACGGACACTGGATGTGCTCCGATGGCGGTGTGTTGGGGGGTGGTCAACAAGGTTCCTGCAGGGACAGGGAAACACCTGTCATGGAGCAGAGGAGCCGGCATCCATGCCTACAGTGGGGCAGGGACAGCACCAGCTGCCCCATTTCCCTTTTCCCCCCTTTTCCCTTTTCCCTTTCCTCTTTTCCCAGATAATTCTTCTGCCCGCCAGACCTGATTCAAAGGTGTTGGACCCACGTGATTGGGATCAGCCAGCACCAGAAACAGAATAAGAACACCTGAAGCTCCAGCAGACTTTCCATGCTACCTCTGGCTCTTAACCTTAAGGGTTTTCCTTGTTTTTTCCCAGTGTTCCTTGTCCCTAAAGACAGGAAGCAAAGCTGGCCACAACCTGCTGACATCTACCTGCTGAAAGCACTGGGACAGCAAATCACTGCACAGATCTGAAACAAACTGGAAGGGATGAGGGATGTAAAGAGAGATGAGGAAAAAACCCAACAGATCTCCAGGGAAAACTGAGATGAGCCTTTTTTTACGTCTGCAGCCGGTCAACAGAGGGATTTTAGGTCAGAATTTGCACAGTGCCTTCATGGGGAGGGAGGACACAGCCCTGGACTACTCTGTTCTGGGAGCAACTGGGTGCTCAAACCAAATTCTCAGTTTCTGGGTATCTCTCTGCAAATGTTATTTATGAAATTCTAACACATCCCACGTGCATTAATTACATTTATCCTCTCTTAATATAAGCAACAGTAAATCTCTCAGAGTGGTTCTTGTCACATCCAGGCTGTAATATCTCTGCTTGGAATAGGGATTGTGCCCCATTACAGACTCCTATTTCACAGCTAATGCAGATGCAAAAGGATGAATGATGCATTTCTTGGCATAATTCAATATACAATCCCAAGAATTGTTAAGGAGAAAAATACAGGCTTTGGAAAAAAATAAAAAATAAAAAACAAACACTATCTTACTTAATGTGCTATTGATTGCAGTTAGAATCTGCATGTAAAATGTAGAGGAACTGGGATAGATAAAATAAGGTTAACATTCATTTTGTCAAACAAAACATGACCATAAGTGTCTCTAAAAAAAGAGCTTGAGGGAAATACAACTACTTGAAGATGAACCAACTTGGTTATTCCTTCACTTACGTAACAGACAGAGGAAGGAACAACATATTTAAGTATACAGACTAATATATCTAAGGATGCAGGAGTGAGCCAAACCAAAGGTCTCCTCCTCCAAAGTGTTAAGCAGAAAAATACAGGCTTTGGAAAAAATAAAACCAGCCCCTATCTCACTTAATGTGCTATTAATTGCAGTTAGAATCTGCATGTAAAATGTAGAGGAACAGGCATAGATAAAATAAGGTTAACATTCATTTTGTCAAACAAAACCATTCATTTTGTCAAACAAAAACATGACCAAAAGTGTCTTTGAGAAAAGAGACCAAAAGTGTCTTTGAGAACAGAGCCTGAGGGAAATACAACTACTTGAAGATGAACCAACCTGGTTATTTTTTCACTTAAGGAACAGACAGAGGAAGGGACAATATATTTAAGGATACAGAATAATGTATCTAAGGATGCAGGAGTGAGCCAAACCAAAGGTCTCCTTCTCCAGATTGTTAAGGAGAAAAATACAGGCTTTGGAAAAAATAAAACCAGGAAGGGTTTTAATTATTTTTTGTCCAGGAAGGGACAATATATTTAAGGATACAGAATAATGTATCTAAGGGTGCAAGAGTGAGCCAAACCAAAGGTCTCTGCTGAGTCAGATGAGGATTTGGGGCAAATTACTGCATTTTTGCCTGCACAGGAGCAGTACCCAGCAAGCAAAACCAGCAGGTGAAGCGGGGCAGCACTTGGGAGGCAGGGGGAGTTTTTTTGCCCATGTTTCCTTACCTGCTGACATGGCCATGGTGGTGCCAGCCACCATGCCCATGGCCACGCCGTTGGTGCGGGGCGCGGCCACGGGCGCGGGGTAGATGGCCGAGGGGATGCTGTTGGGCTGCACCACCGTGGTGTGGTGGATGACGTGGGGCTGGGCCGCGTACACGGGCTGGGTGTAATAAGCTCCCTGGTGGAGAAGGGGAAATAAAAAAAAATCCCATCATTATTCCAGGTTTTTTCACAACCTAAGGAGTTCTCGGTTCTGTAACTCGAGCGCTGCCCAAGGGCTGGTGGGTGGTGTTCCCATGGATGATCTGTGACTGGGATGCCTTGAGAAGGCTGAGCTAGAGCAGAAACTAGACAGAGCTAAAGAATAAAGCAGGCATTTATTAAAAGGACATCCTCAATGGATACACCTTGGCCAGCACAAGATGCTACACTCAAGATGAACCCAAAATGGTCACAAAATGCACAACCGGTCACGGGATCTCTCACTTTTATAAATTCTGCTCCATTTGCATCTTGGAGTTAACTGTCCAATTACAGTCCCATTCTTCCTGTTTTTTCTCTTTATTTCACCTTTGTTTATGTTCTTGGGCCTGAAATTTGGATCATCCTTGGTCCTCAGCTAGAAAAGGAATTGTTTTGTCTCCCTGCTCTGTGAAGAGAGCTTACCAACACTTAACATAAACCTCAGAGCTACACACCAAGAATACACAAAACAGTCTCTGAAAAATATGAAAGCTAAAACTTAAGGCATCACCTAGAGACCTGAACCTGTGGATATGGGGAATGCATGAGGAGGAAATCACCAGTCAAGGAGTCAACCCATCCAGGACAAACCCTGCTGCCTCCCTTTGGTGGGATGAAACAGGGCCTGGACACAAACGGCTGTTGGTGTAGGAAAGGAACAAGAGATGGAAGGAAAGGACAAGCCACGGTTCTTGGATGATCCCAAAGTGTTTGGGTCCAGGTATTGTGTCATCTATTGGGTTTCACACAGGGCTCCAAAATCCAGGAGGGAAGAAAACAAGGATTTGAATCAGCAAAAGGAGATTTTATTGTGCATTAGTGAAAGCCCCATTAGAAAACCTCTGAAGGTCTGGATTAAGGGGAAAAGGAGGTGCAGGAGCAACTATTCCACCACTTCTTTCTTTCAGGAGCTACAATGGTTCACAGGACAAATGGCAGATTCTGTGGCTGGGATTGGAGAGGAACCAGTGTGCAGGGGCGGGTTGGACTGCAATGGACTCAGGCGTGTTGGGGCACAGCTGAGGGGACAGGAGGTGGCACCTACCTGGGTGTACAGGCTCTGCTGTGGGTAGGCACGTGTGATGGGGACAGGAGGTGGCACCTACCTGGGTGTACAGGTTCTGCTGTGGGTAGGCACTTCTGATGGGGTACATCGCGGTCTGGTACGGGTTCGGAGAGGGCGAGTAGGGAGGAGGGGCGTTGTTACTCTGGGTTGGTGGCACCTTGTAGGGAGTCCCCGCAGTGTACCCTGCCACAGACACAAGAGAGGTGCCAGTCAGGGCCTGGCATGGCTGCTCAGGGCTGGCAGGAGGGCTGGGAGAAACCATCCCCTGAGCAAATGGGCCTCGAAGACTGCGTGGGATGGAGAGGAGAAGGCAAGGCTCAGCCCAGCCAAAACACTCAAATATATTTCACTTATTTACTCAAATATATTTCACTTATTTACTCAAATATATTTCACTTATTTACTCCACAGTGTTCAGCAATCAGAGATGGCCAAGATTTCAAGTCTAATATCCCACATTATCCTCCAGGCACTGAAACGGGGCGAAGAACACAAGGAGCTTTTAGGAGCTCCCAAACAGCATCTCACCTCCTCCTGATTACTGCAGATTGGAAAAATAGGTGTTAATTAACAAGGGGAATAGCTGTGACTCTTTTCCTCACTCACATTAGCAGGAGAGCAACCATCTTCCAATGAGAAGTGGAAAAGGTTTGAAATATTGATCAGAGCAGAAGTGCAGCCTCCTCCATCAGGACTCCTCCAGGAACCCAGCGTCAGCCACAGACCAACCAACCTCCTGGTTTTACATCTAATGGATTTTTTTCTCTATTCTGAACTCATTTTTTCAAACAAATACCTCAGAGGCTGCCAGTTCTCAGTGTCACACTTCATTTCTGAGGGGTGACTATAGGTGTGGACCTGCTCAAGCCTGTGTGGTTTCACCACTTTGAATACCAAGACTTGCCGTGTTTCCTGATTGATGAATCACAGACAGTTTATCTCCTATATTAAAAACGTATTAAAACACAATAACCCAGGCAGAGGTAATCTGCTGTGTTTATAAACTGGGGAAAAACCAGAACAACCTGCAGGTAAAACAATGTGAAAACAAGGTTTAATGACACAAGATGATGGAGGCTCCTCTCTGTCTGGCAGATAATTTTAAAACCTAATTACAACTAACACCTTATTAGGATTAGGCTGGCATGGCCCGTGCTGCTGCCGCTTTGTGGTTCAGCAGCAGCGAGCCTTTAAGCTCCAGCTTCTATTAAAATTGCTGATTAAATCCCTCATGTCACTCCAGAAATCTCAGCCTTATTGATCCTGCAGCTCGCAAGTGCCCCAGATTGCACAGAAATGTTTTTCTATAAAAGGCTTCTTGTGGGGGGGGGGGGAAAGAGCTCAGTGGGGAATTTTGTGTTGCTGCTTGTTTCCAGGGTTCACCACAAGCAGGATTCCTCAGCTGGGCAAGGAACTGACAGGATGTCCACAATCCTGCCCCTCTGCCTCCCTCAGGTGAGAGCCCACCTGCAGAGCTGCCTCCAGCCCTGGGGACACAGCAGCAGCACCTGGAGCTGCTGGAGAGAGCCCAGAGGAGGCCCCAGAGCTGCTCCGAGGGCTGGACCGTGCCCATTGTACAGCTCCTACCCCAAGGAATGGTAGGGACATCCTTTTTCCAAGAGAAAGTCTCCCAAAGGCTTTTAAAATATTTATTTTTAATAACTCTTTCTGTAAAAAAAAAAAAAAAAAAAAAAAATTTTCCTCTCACCTTGTTGTGTAATTGATTTGATTTAGAAGGAGAAAGGAGTCTGGAGTAGCTGTAGGGTGAGGAACCCTCTGACCCCACACCCTCATGTCCCAGATTAAACAGGGGCCATAGGACACCCTACATACCAGGGAAAGCATCCCAGGGTTTATCAGGGAGCTTATCAGCCCTCCTGGAGGCACTACTTATCCTCTTCAGGGATGAGATGACAAGGCTGCACTGGGAAAGCCTGTTTGACTGTGATCCCTCAATGGCATCTCCTCCCCCTGCTCCTGCTCAGCCAGTCTGGGTTACAAGGTGGGAGTTTCAGCAGTGTTCCTTGAAAATCAGGCTTTATTTTGGAATTCTTTCAGTTTTAAGGGAATGGGGAATAATGTCCCTTTGGAGATAAACACCTGTGAACAAGCCCGGGTTACTCCCAGGGATCAAACACTCAGCTAAGAGAGAGGTTTCACCTTCTCCACTGGAATTCCTCTGCAGGAGCAGCAGGAGGGTCAGTGCTCTCCTCTTCACGATCCTTCATGGTTTTAATCCATCAAATCCAGACTGGATGGGGCTTGGAGCATCTTGGTCTAGTGCAAGGTGCCCATGAGGGTTGGAGCAAGATGATGTTTAATTTCCTCCCAACCCAAACCAGTCTTTAATTCTGTGATGCCAAATAACCCTGTCCACACATCACCCCCCAGCAGGGGAGGCAAACAGGCACAAACCAACCCAGAAACCCCCAGAAGGAAAGGTTTATTTACTGAATGCTGCAGAAGAAGCCTGGTAGGTTCTGTTCTCCGTGCCAGTGTCCACCGGGAGGTGGAAGGTGCCCTCGGTGGCACAGGACGAGGAGGTCTGGGGCCAGGCCTGCTTCATCAGAAGTGTGGCTTGAGTGGAGACAGAGAAGAGGCGTCACACAGAGAAATGAGAGACAGCTTCCCACACTTAGGTCACACTGGAATCACCTTGTTAATCTCTCCCCTCCAGGTTCCTACCCCTGAGGTGCTGAGCCCCATGGAAGGGACTTCACGTCTCGGTCAGGGCTTGGAAATCTTCCTGGAGCAAGGATGTTCCACACCCTCCACATCTGCTGAGACTCTGAATTAGCCCTCTCTGAAGGTACAGCTGTAAATCTGGAGTGTCACAGGGCTGGAAGTTGGGAATGATTGGGATCAGTCCTCTGGACTGGGGAGGCTGAGGAGGAATTGGCACTGGGGCCACAGCCCGCAGCGGCACAACACATCCCAGAGGATGGAAATCCACCTCCCAGAGAGTGCAGGGAAGCATTGCTGCAGATCTGCTGGTCCACCAAACCCCCCTGAGACTCTCCTGGACTCAGACAGGAATGAGGAGCTCGGACACCCAGCAGTGCTGCTGTGCTGGCCATGAACAGCTGTGGGAGATACTCACGGGTGTGAGATCCACCCGGATGCTGCTCCATTGCTGGAGATGTGGAACCCTGCTCCTCCCTCCTCCTGCTCCAACAGAAAACCAGGAGCTTTGTGGGAAGTCAGAGATTCAAGCCCAATTTCTCCTCCACTCAGTCACTGATCATTTTCTGCTCCAAGTGTCTGCCCTCTCCCAAAGGTTTGGGAGTTATTAAGGATTTCCAGGCTGCCTTGCTTTATTTTCCATGCTAGGCTGCACCCAGGAACTTCACACTGGAGAGCAACTCCCAGTGCTGCCACAGAAACACTCCCTCACTTATGCTTTTACTCGGAATCAGATTCACTTTTGCCTCTGGATTTCACAGAGGTTTTAATCTCTGAGACTGATGAGACAATTCATTCCAATGTTACACGAATCCTTCCTCTGTGGTTTTCCCTCTCCACATTAAACCTGCCACAAAATCAAGGCAATTTGGGTTGGAGCTGGCTGGGAGATTGCCACAGCTCTGTATTTTCTTTATTAAATCACAGATCCTTGGAGAATCCATCACTTAAAACTACACAAAAGGTGGACCAAGGAGGCTTCCAGGAACATAAATACCTTCTGCTCCTTTGCAATAATTCACAGGGATCACAATCCAGCCATGACTATCTAATACCATTTAAGGGCCACCTCCAACCAGTGCCTTCTGGATTTGGTTTATCCTCTCACCTAAACATAAATAAAATAAGGAGTTTTTATTAATTATCAGTTTAACCCCTGGCAAATCAACCAGTGGGAGCTGAGCAGACAATGTGAGCTGTGGGTCTCTGCAGTGCTGGGACTGCTCTGTTTTCCTGACAGGACCTTTAGATAGCGTGGGAATGTTCAAGACGTATTTTAAGTGGAAAAGACAAAATTATAAACCCTTCCAAAGCACTGTAGGAGATCTTCCTTCCCTCTAGCAACCTCATTTGTGATGGATACAGCCTCCAGCCCTGAACAAAGTTTGCAATAAGCTCAATTCCCCAGGCAGTCCCATGCCTGAGTGCCTCAAAATGATGAGAACATTTATCCTTGGAAAGCCTTGTGAGGCACTACAGGATATTCACCTCTCCAGACCCCAAGATACCCTTTAGGGGACCCACTGGGTCCCCAAAGAGTGGTGGGCACCTCTAGAGGATGCAGAGCACTGCTGATGCTGCAACTCCCTTCTGCAAAGCAGCATTTCCTCCAGGCAGGATCCAGAAGCAGGAATGGGGCACTGGAGCCTGCATCCTGCCCCACGACATTCCCACACAGATCCCTCATTTCTGGGGCTGATTTCAGTCCTGCTCTGTAAGGGCACTGCTGCAGAGCCATTACTTCTGCCCTGCATTATTAATAAACACAGCTCCAGCCTCCACGAGCAGAGTGTGTGTCCTACTTTCAGGAAAATAAAAAAGGGAGGCTTTAATGAAGGGAGTTAAAACAAAACAACCATGAACAAGACAGAATGCCTGTGAGGGAACATGCACCAGGCTTAATGAAGACATACATAATTTAATTTTTTTAATTGTGTCTCTTGCAGCAGAGTGATTTTAGATGGTCATTTCTGCATACTTAAAAGTGATTTTTTAAGAACAGTGTCCTAAAAAAACAGGCTTATTGCAAGCATGAGTTTGCAATGCTGGTGTTTTGTCTTGTGTCTCTTCCTCTAAAAACTGTGGAAAATGCAGCAGGAAAATCACACAAGGCAGGAACTTGAGGTGGAATGGAAAGGAATTGACAGAATCACAGAAAATCCTAAGTTGGGAGGGATCAATGAGGATCATCCAGTCCAACTCATGCCCTTGCTCATAGGGCTCCTTTGGAATAATCTGGGGAATAATTTAACACCTTTTGGGCTCAAATACCAGCAAATATCTACTAGAAATCTGGCATTGGGAGAGGGAGAAATCAAGACTGGCTCCAGTCACCATTTCCCTTTCCTCACTGGAGGAAACAAGAGGACTCCAGACTTCTCCAAGTTCCTCTGCTTGTTTCCCTCTGATGCTGTTGCAAAGCTTAGGTCACTACATCATTGAATTTCCCATGTGGATCCCAGGGTTTTGGGAAACCACGAGGTCAAGAGAAGAGCATGAGCATGGCTGACTTCCAGCGAAGCTTCAGGGAGTGTTTGGAGAACAGCAGGTAGGGTTTGAAAACTGGAATTATCTTCACTCAGGGGTTGATCTCCTGCCAAGGCTTTGCATGGAATCCACCAAAATTCATGAGGTTTGAGGCAAGAGACACCTGAGAGGGAGCAGGAGCATCTTCAGGGTGCAGCAGAGAGGGTGGTCAAGCTGGGACAGAATGGTTCTGCTCAAGAGACCTTGCTTGCAGGTACCTCCCAAGAACTCAGAAACCACAAGCTCTTCCCACCCTTTCCAACCTCTGTTCCAAGCACTATTGAGGGACACCTTTCCCTGGGTTATCTCCACATGGAGAATCAGATGAACCCTGCGTTTGTGACTGCTTTTTAGTGAGCTGGAGGGATTTCTGCCAGCAGGAACCACCTCCTGCCCAGCCTGGGAGCTTTGGAGCAGGACCTTGTCCATGGATGGGATGTTCAGGAGCAGTTATTCTGCTGGCAACATGCAGCATCTCTTTCTTTTTTAGACTCAATGTCTAAAACCCCTTAAAAACATAATTAGAATTAGTCTGCTGTTTGAGAAGTCCAAGATTTTGACCCCCAAGTCGATTCCCAGAGTGTTTGAAGGACACCAGGAGCACATTCCTCTCCAGGCTTTTTCCAGCCTCCTGTGTGACAGCAGCTCCTTCAATTTGAGGAAACACTCTCTGTACTGATGAAGATTTTAGCTCAGCCACTGAACCACAGAATTAGCTCAGCCCAATTCCATTTAACACAGTTGAGGATGCTGTCACTCTGTCACATGTCCCCACTGCTGGGAGATTTTATGGCACTTCTTTTCCATCAGTTAAGTCTCAAAATCTATTTTTTTTTCCTCCTGGAAGTCTGCTTTCCATTGAGAAGGGACCACTGAGTGTGGTGCTGGGAGGTCCTGAGCAGCAGAGCCTGTTCCTGCTTCCCAGAGTGGTTAACATGGTTTAAAATCCTGCTGTGATATTAAATGGTATTGATTTCAAGAGCTGCAAAAATTGTTTATAACAGAACCACAGAATGGTTTGGGTTGGAAGGGACCTTAAGGACAATCCAGTTCCAACCCTGTGCCTTGGGCAGGGACACCTGTACCTAAACCAGGTCTCTCCAACTTGGCCTCAAGATTTATGAGAAACTCTATACAAGTTTCAGCATTTTCATTCCAATTGTAATTTCTGAATTTTAATTTTCATAGTTTCCTTGCTAGTTTAGTGCTTAGCTGTGTTACCCACTGGAAGCTTTTTGTTCTCCATAAAAATTGAGCTGTCAGCTCTCTGGACATCAGGAGATTTCCAAGGTGGAAATTATTAAATGCTGTCTAAGATGTACAAGAAGCAATTCAGAGTCCCCAAAAATCCCTATCCTTCGGTGATTTGGGGTTTCCTCTCCCTTGGGTGTTTCCTTGACCATGTGCCCACTCAGTGCTGCCTGCACAACTGGGGACAAGTGACATTTTGTAATATCCAGGCCAAAATGCCAGAATGCTGCAGTATTTACATTCCTGGCTGAGCAGGGAGGACATTGCCAGCCTCTGGCAGGACAAGTTACTAATAAATTTATGGGCTTTTTCTTATTCTGTGGAGTTGTTTTCATTTAATTCCTCCAGAGTTTTTCCTTCAGGGGAAAGGAGGGTGGCCAGCACAAATCCAGGGAAACAAAAATTGTTTCATGTTCCATGTTCAGGCTTTAATGGGAAGAAATGCAGCTAAAGACCTTATTAAAAGCACAGAAACCCAAACAAAACACAACAGATCCCTTCCAGAATCATCCACAATAAACAGTTTTATGGAATATGTGGAGGAGACAAAACCAAAAGATTTTGGCAACAAACCCCTCATTCCTGTTTCATCAGCCTTGGAAAGCTCCTGAGCCTGGGGATCCACTGATTTTATGGCAACTGGGAGACTGAAAACTTGGCAGTTAAGGGGAAGAGAGGGTTTTAGCAAGACTGGCACAAAGTCCAGCTCTTCCTGGTGCACACTGAGCTCAAAAGGCAGCTTCATTTGGAAGTGCTAAAATCCTACAGCTCTTCTGAGGCAACACCACTCAGAATCAACACCTCAAGCAACCAAAAGTCAAAGTGAAGGGTGAGATGTTATTTTTCATCTGCAGTGCTTGGGAATGGATGAGCAAGGAATGTTTTGAGGCCTTTCTCAAGATTTTTACCTGGGGCGTAGCCGGGGCTGCTGGTTGGATACATGTTGGGATTGTAGGCTGGGGCAGCAGTGGGATAGCCTGTTGGATAACCTGAAAGGAGAGGAAAACAGCATTAGGATTTTAGCAATTCAGCAAGGATGGCACCCCTGAAGAGCAATAAACAACATGTGTGAGCACAGAGGCCACCAAGGGAAAACACAGGTGGATCCTCTGGGGATAGGAAGGACCATGAATGTGCTCCACCTGTGAAATCATCAATATTTCATCCTTATTCCTGTAGGAAACAAGGATCAGAATGCAGGTGTGCTCACTGTGCTTTGGAGAAAACTGCTGGGAAAATCCATACTCTGAACATGGAATTCATGTACAAAACCCCACCAGCAGAGCAACACTGGAAAGGATTTCCTGGGCTGCCTGGCAGCCCTTTGGAGAGCTCAGCACTCCCATTAAACAGAGTTTCTTGCAGAAGGGAAGGCAGGGATCCTGCAGGAAAACATGCCAGCCTTGGATTCACCCATGGCTGCACAAGTGCTGTTCCCAGGAGGGACCTGATTACCTGCCAGGCCACCTGGAAGGACCCTTTGGAGCCAGGCAGGGTTTAATGGGCACTTTGGGCAGGGCTGCAGAGCATCTTCAGCTTGCATCAGCCTCACTGGCAGAGGTCAGAGGGAGTTCAGGGGAGCTGTGTGATGGAAATGAGGGGCTGGAAATCGTGGCACAGCCCAGAGCCTGTGTGCACCCACACAGTGCAGGTGTCCAGCATCCAGCTCCTACTTCACTGGAAATTCCTGTGCTCTGTGGAGAGCACAGCCACAGCCTCTGCACCTTGGTCTGCTCTTTGCCACAGAATCACACCATGTCCTGCGCTGGAAGGGACCCCAAGGATCATCCAGCCCAACCCTCAGACACCCCAGATCCCACCCTGCACATCCCTGGAGAGCTCTCCAAATGCTCCTGGAGCTCTGTGGGTCTGTGCCCACTCCCTGGGGAGCCTGGGCAGTGCCCAGCACCTCTGGGGGAAGAACCTGTCCCTAAAATCCAACCTAAACCTCTCCTGGCACAGCTCCAGCCCTTCCCTGGGGTCCTGTCGCTGCTCACCATTTTGCTTTTCATTTCCTTCAATTTCTTGCAGGTTTTCCCTACAGAGAAGAGCCACACCTGAACAACTCCATCCTCCTTAGGTGCTGCTGAGTAAATCCCCGTGGCAGAGGGAGCAGGACACGTTAACCCTGCTTTGCTGGTGGACAATTTGGCTTTGCTGAGTGTCACCACTCGGTTTATCTGTGTGTCCCCTTGGCCAGCACCCCAGAGCAGAGCCAGTGCAAAGGCCCTTGGAGAGTGTTTCCATGCCAAGCCCCACTGACACTGCCTGCTGGCTGCCAGCAAAGGCTGGAAGGAGGTAATTAGCAGTGGATTTACACCCATCTTTTTAAATATTTTATTTTATTAAATAAAAGCCAGCATGGGTCTGTATTTCCCTCTTCTGAGCACCAAAAGAGCCACAGCACAGTCCCCCCTCCCACACCCCAAATCCCACTGCTCCCAAACCCTGGCACCACTGGCTTCTGTGGCAAAATGTTGAGGTTCATTTGAATAAATCTAATTCAACAGTCATGGCCACTGTACTGGAATAAATGACTGGATGTTCTACCCTCTCATTTTCATCAGTGATATATTTGGCTTCTAAATCAGGTTAATTAAAAATTGCTGTAGTTAATGTTGGATAAGCAGCAGTTTAACAAATTTTTTTTGGTTGTTTTTTAGGCTACAGAGAACTCTGTTTTCATCGTAGCCAGGAATATCTAAACCCTTTCAGCAATCAAGAAGCTCCTTAGGAAGTTATTTGCAGATCCAGTGATTGCAAGCAGAGCATTAATGATGAGGATCTTAAATCAGAAACATCCCTTCTCTCCAGCTCATTAGAAGACAACCATGTCTTTCCCAGGACATTCATTGCTCCATACTCCTCCTGTTTCCTCCTGACAACCTGGCCAGGGTGCTAAACCAACTCCAGCTCACTTCTTGCGTATTTTCCCTAAAATTGTGTATTTTCCTGTGTTTCTTCATGGGATTTTATCTTCCTGGCACATGGTTTAGTGGAATCCCAGACTGGTTGGGGTTGGAAGGGACCTCAAAGACCATCCCAGCTCCCAGCCATGGGCACAGATGGTGATGGCTGTGTGTGCCATGGTGTTGGGAAGTCCCCTGCCCATTTGCAAGGGATCTAGGTGACAGGCTCTTGGGGCTCCAAGAGGTTTTTCTGACCTTTGCTGCTGGAAAATCCCCCCAAATAAGCCCTGAATTCCACAAACTGCTGCAGTCTTTAGTAATAATCCTTAATTACCAGTCCTCAGTCACCAGCCATGACAAACACAGTCCTGTGGTGTCACAAATGTTTCACCTGTGCACTCTGAGATGCCACCAGCACTCACACACTGCCAAAATCAGGAAAAAAAACCCTCCTTTACTCAGACCAAAATTTGCAATGTTGGGGTTATACCTTAAAAAAAGAGCCTGAAATAAGTCAAAGCACAAGAAAAGCGAGGCTTTGGGTAAGATTTTCCATTCAGCTGAGTTTTGAAGGATTTGTTTCAGGCAGATGGAGGAAACTGTGCATTTATAGAATCCCAGAATTGTTTCACTTGGAAAAGACCTTCAGAACCATCAGGTCCAAGCCCACCCCAGCACTGCCAAGGCCACCACTGACCCATGTCCCCAAGTGCCACATCCACACCTATTTTAAAACCCACCAGGGCTGGGGACTTAACTGCTTTTTCTCCTTTTTTTGGATTTATTTTCTGCTTGGCAGGACTCTTCCTTACTGTGGTACCTTTTGTTGTTCTGAAGGTAAGTTATGGCTGGGTTTGCATCCATTTCAGCTCAAATAAATATGATTTCTGTCAAGGAAGCTTTAATAGCTTTGGACGCCAAAAGAAGCCCTGCTCTGCACTATCTTCCACTCTGATCTCATAAACTTTGATAAGTGCTGACCTCCAGCAAGAAAACTTGTCCTTTCTATTTTAAGGAAAAGCAGAGATGGGAAAGGTACAGGAAAATTAGTGTGGATTGCTCCTTTTTTTGGACATAGTGAAAAATAAGAAAGTAGCAGAATCTGGGGCAATTTGTGCCAGAAGAAACATGCCTGGAAATTCCCAGCACTCAAAATCCAGCAGGTTTAAAAATACATGAGGCATTTTTTATTTAGCAGGGCCTGTTGTGATTGGACAAAGGGAAAGGTCGCAAACTGCAGGAGGGTTGATTTAGATTAGATATGAGGGTGACCTTTCTTACAGTGAGGGTGATAAAACATTGGCACAGGGTGCCCAGAGCAGCTGTGGCTGCCCCTGGATCCCTGGAAGTGTCCAAGAGCAGGTTGGACAGGGCTTGGAGCAGCCTAGGACAGTGGAAGGTATCCCTGCCCATAGATACTGGATGACCTTTAAAAGGTCTCTTCTGACTCAAAACTACTCCATAATCCTATAATTTTTATATCCTACTGGTTTTGAGCCTTTAGGATTTGTTTGTTGGCTCTTCACCCCCCAAATAACCCCAAATCAGCTCCCACATGGAAGAAGAAGCTGAGCTCCCCCATGATGCTCCCCATGCCTTACATCCCCTTCGGTACAAAACAAAGTCTGGATCCAACAACCAGGAATGATCTCAGGAGAGGTGACAACACCAAAGCATGCAGCATCCTGCTCTGATTTTCCCCCTGGAAAACCCAAGACACCTCCTGTAAATTCCTGTTCCTGCTGCTGACAGTGCTCCCCTCCTGCCATGTCTGTCCTGCCTCGTCACCTTGAATGAAAAACAACAGCAAGAGGCTCAAACCCACTTGACATATAATGTGAGGAACAGAAAGAAAATATCCTTTATTCCTATGGATCTGCACATGACAGGACTCTGTCTCTTCTGGGCTTGAGGCCTTGCACTGGTGCAGAAGGAAAGAAAATGAGATGAAAAATATTGAACAAAATTTATTAGATTCTTCGTAGAAGAAATCCAAAGTTGTTTTGTGGCTTATTTTAATTTAATATCATCTCCACAATCAATAGGAGTAAGAAAGGCAGTGTTCATTTAATCTCCTCCCCGGGGAAAACATACAGCACTCCAGCTCTGGGAAGCACTGGCTGAGCTGCTTTAAAAATCACCACACAATAACTGTGCAAAGCAAAAAGCACATGGGGCTGCATCAAGCAGGTATTGAAAAGCCATCTTTAATTTTTCATGTATTTTAAATGTTTCTGTATCAAAATCACCTAAATAACACCCAAACCATGATAATACACAAGTGCTAAAGCTCTGAAGGTTCTCTTGAAATTCTTGAAAGAGAATTTGCTTCTCCTTGGCTACAGAACCCATGCTTTGGTTCATGGTCTCAGCCTCCCACCCACTGGGAATTGTCACTTCCAACACTGAATTCCAGAATGTGCCATTTCACTTTTTCAAGAGTAGTTTCACTGACCATTATCCGATGAAGACCTTAATGGCTACGAGCAGCTGACATTAATTTACAAGACAAAGTATTCTCCTTCTTTCTTTTCCTTCACCAGTCCCAAGCAGCAGAGACTCCTCAAAGTGGCCATGTCACAAGGATTTTTACAGGATGATAAAGTCCCTTATCTAAGGGCAGGACAAAGCACCATGAAACCACACTTGAGCTCCTTGAGCTGCCAAGGACTCCAGCTCCACACTTGCTGCACTGAGAGCTCAATTAACCACCAGCAATCCCTGGAAGGAGAGGGCAGGCAGCCACACAAAACTGTCCCTCTTGTGGCATTCATTGCTCTGATGTGGGTGAATATGAGATAAATCTGAGATAATATGAGATAGATATGAGGTAAATTTGCTGCCCAGGGCACAGGTGAGTCCCCATGCCTGAAGCCACGTGGATGTGGTGCTTGGGGACGTGGGTCAGCAGTGGCTTTGGCAGTTCTGGGGGAATTGCTGCACTCAGTGGTCTTGGAGGGCTTTTCCAACCTGATTCTGCGCTTCTGTTTTACCAATCCTCCCTCTAAACCCTGTTAGCCACTGTCCAGCCCTTTGTTTCTGCTCAGTGACAGCTCTGAAGCTGCAGCAGCCCCAGGAACATTGCTGCTTTATGATCACCTCCTCGGGTCAGCCAGATGGAGCCAAAGCATTTTCCCCTGCAAAACACTTTCATGTTCTATTTTAAGCCCATCCAGCATTTCTCATTCTTTAGCGCCCAGCTCTCAGAAACCCTTCAAAAACAGGATTTACAAGCACCTTCTCAGGACAAAAACGTGAGAAGCTTCATGCCTTCAACTACTCGCAGCTGTAAATCCATTCCCTTTCGAGCTATTGGGAATTCATTCCTGCAGAAAATCCCACGTTGGGAAATGAATGATGTGCAGATTTGGTACTTGAGGAATTACCCCAGAAGTGAGAAATGAGAGAGCAGACACCATGTAGGCTCCCTGGCACAGCTCCACCAAAGCCTCCAGCAGCCAGACTCGCAGGAAAGGCTCTGGAAGGTTGATTGCTGGGAGCAGTGACAGCAGCAAGAACGTGCCTGGAGATGTGATGGAGAGGGGACACGGGGAAAGGAGCTGAGGAGGACATCTGGGAGCTCCTCCTGCAGCGGAAACCAGCCTGCAGAGAGGAAGAGCTCCAGCATTTCCCAAAGGACTCGCAGCAGGGGTGTCACCAAAGCTTGCTCTGCCATGGCATCAGCCAATCTCATTCCAGAAGGATCTTCCCAGCCTGCCTGGCTCCTCACACAGCTGCAGAGCTCCAGGCTCTGCATCTCCTCCTGCCTTTTGGAATATCCCTCAGCACGTGGGATTTAGGGAGGTGACCTCTGAGCAGCTTCTCACACAGGGCAGTGCCAGACCTTCCCTGCTCTGTTTAAAATATCTCTGGGTGGATCCTGCTCTGCCAGCTCAGGGCAGGCAAGATGGGATAACCTTTCCTTCCTTCCCTCATCACACTGATCCATTTGAACACATTTCCATGGTAAGTTGTACCCAAACCCCTCCCGAGGCCCCTACAAGCAGCCAGGTAAATGCACCTGGATGCTGCAGGAGCCCAGGGGCTGGAGCAGGTTTCAGTTCCCACTGATCATCCCACATAAGCACAGCTACCCCATCACTCACTCACCTCCTTGCCATGAAACTATTCCAGCCCACTCATGCTAAATGCATGTAAAAATAGAGGAAAAGCTGAAAGCAAGGGTGGGACTGTTCTGAAGAGCAAGTTAATGGATGGTTGAGAATCCAGCACTTCTGAAGGCTCTGAGGATAATAAATACATTTGTTCCCATGAAAAAATGCCACCCCCTTATTACTGTTTCAAGCCTCATCAGCCCGAGAGTGGAGCAGTCAAATGAATGTGGATGCACCAGACACAGCAAGGGCTTTAAAAAAAGATTTGCTCTCACATTTGACAATCTCACTCCTGGAGACCTTTTACAGTGGATTCTTTTTTCCCTGAAGGGTCCTTCCCTTTATATAAACAGCAGCTATTGCTTGCTCATGACACAGAGCCATGCAAAACCAACCTCTCACTGTCCCAGGCTGCTTCAAGCCCTGTCCAGCCTGGCCTTGGACACTTCCAGGGATCCAGGGGCAGCCACAGCTGCTCTGGGCACCTGTGTCAGGACTCACCACCCTCACAGGGAGGAATTCCTTCCCAATATCCCATCACTCCAGGCCCACATTCCCAGGATGCTGAAGACATTACAGAGGGGGAGGAGGCTCCCCAGGAGGGGAGGCAGCTCTGGACTTGCAGAGCAGAGGATGAGGAGGGAGGAGTGCAGGTGCTCTCTGGTGAGAAGAGGTCTGTACCTCCTTCTGTCCTTCCTCTCCCTCCCCAGGATCACAGCCTGATCAAGTTCCCTTGGTGTGAAAGCACAGCTCCTTAGGGAATTTTCCTCAGGGCCTTATCCACATTTTACATGGTGAGCACAAGGCTTGGAGCCCAAGGATGGGAGCCCAAGGATGGGAGCTCCACAGGTACCACCTGTAACAAAACTGCAACCCCACAGAGAAACCCAACCACCCCAAAATCCCCACAAACCCCACAGGGATCTGGCAGGAATTATTGCCTCCTTTTGATTCCCATTTCCTTTCTATTGCACAGGCTTCCAAGAAAGCACCGCTGACAGGGCTGGCAGTGGCACTAGGGTGATGGGGACAAAAGCTCCAGCCCCTGGCAGGGCAGCTGAGCCACGTGGCACTGCCTGTCTGTCCCCATCCCACAGGGTCACAGTGGTGGCACAACCGGGTCCTGCCTGCCTGGAGGAGCTTTTCCCAGCTGGAGCTCAAAGGCAAGGGGATGGATGGATGGATGGATGGATGGATGGATGGATGGATGGATGGATGGATGGATGGATGGATGGATGGATGGATGGATGGATGGAGGATGGATGGATGGATGGATGGATGGATGGATGATGGATGGATGGATGGATGGATGGATGGATGGATGGATGGATGGATGGATGATGGATGGATGGATGGATGGATGGATGGATGGATGGATGGATGGATGGATGGATGGATGGATGGATGGATGGATGGATGGATGGATGGATGGATGGATGGATGGATGGATGGATGGATGGATGGATGGATGGATGGATGGATGGATGGATGGATGGATGGATGGATGGATGGATGGATGGATGGATGGATGGATGGGAGGATGGATGGGAGGATGGATGATGGATGGATGGATGGATGGATGGATGGATGGATGGATGGATGGATGGATGGATGGATGGATGGATGGATGGATGGTGGGGCCTCTCTGTCCTGAGGAGCTGCAGAACCCTGGCTGCTTCCTGCTGGGAATTTGGCTGGGCAAGAGATGATTTTGCGCAGAGCTCTGAGCTCTTCCATGGGACTTTGTGGTTGCACCATGCCACACGTCAGCTGGAAGCTGTTTCCTTCATCAGGCCAGGAATTAGGAGAATTTACAAGCCTAAAAAGATATGAAGGAAGTGACAGAAGCACTGTTTTGGACACACATTGCCCTGATTTTCTCTTGCTCAGACCACACTTGCTATCAAACCATTTTTTAAGACTCTCTTTTGCAAGCTGTAGGACAAAAGAGATTGTTCCATTCTTATTTCCATTCCACCTCAGTTTTACTTCCCACCTACATCCAAAACAAACCTCCCAGGCCTTACTGCAGCTGTCTGGGTATGGGATGTGTTTGGATGAGCAAAACTCATCCTGAAAACTAGGAGCAACTGTCCAAAAATATTAGAGAGATTGCTGACTGCTTAGTGAACACACTATAAATAAACCAGAGTGACAGAACTTGTCAGACTGTCAATCAATATCACTTCTGGGCCACAGACATGTGTCACATCCTCTCCTGTGCTCAGACAAGGCTCTGTGGGAAAGAAGTTCTGGAAAAGGGTTTAAGTTGTGCAATATTGATTCTCCTTGCAATTATTTGCTTCATTCTGTATTTGAAGAATCCCAAACAGGGTATGAACAGCCCCTACTGATAAAATAAAAGGCTTTGTTGCTCCACAGAAAGTGGAAGCCTGAGATAAAGAAGCTCCTTTGCAGTTTTTCTTAAATACTCAATTGTGGCTCAACCTTATCCAATAATGCTCCCCAGAGAAATATTCAGCTGGAAAGATTTAAAATAAATTAAGATGGCAGAAGAGTGCTCAGCTTGAAACAGACCATGTTTTAGAACTCCAGGACGGTTTAAGTTGGGAGGAACCTTAAATCCCACCAGTTCCACCCCCTGCCATGGCAGGGACATCTTCCACTGTCCCAGGTTGCTCCAAGCCCTGTCCAATCTGGTCTTGGACACTCCCAGAAATGCCTTCATTTGCTTTTCAACCACGAATTTGCCATTTCTCTGAATTTTTGGAGGGTGAGGAGAGCCTCACCTGGATGCTCCTGGTGTGCTCTGGCAGAGTTTTTATGGCAGCTCCTGAGGGTGAGAAGGCCCTTTCTGGAGGAGCTGGGAATGGAAATGCAGGCAGGACTCCGTGCTCTCCATGCCCTCAGGTTACAGGTTACAGCAAGACATTTACAATAATATTTACAATATTTACAATAGCCCTTTGTGATGTCCAAAATGCACTTGTTCATCTGGCTAATTTTCAATCCATCCTTTTCAGCTCTGCTCCCAAGCCAGGAGCCAAAAAGAGAATCAGTTAAAAACTCAGTTTTCTGCTCCAGCTGTAATTCCTGCTCTGTCAGAGTGTGCTCCATGCAAAACCTCTGTGCTTCCAGCTAGGGAAAGGCAACTGCTCCACATCCCTGATGCCTTCCTAGATCCTGGAAATGGGAATTTGTCCCTGTTTTCTGTCTACTGTCATTTCTTCTTTCTGCCAACTTGGTGTTTGCAAGGTACAAAATAGAATCCTGGAATGGCTTGGATTGAAAGAGGTGATGGCAAAAAGCTCCTGGCTTATAGTTTTTCTTATTCCAAATGCTTGAATTGAATTTGCCAGGTTTGGAATTGCCTTAAAAAATGGTATTCCAGGTGTGTGGCCAAAGCCAAGGTGCCCAGCACTGCCCTGAGCATGATCAACGATTAACACAACAGAAACTGCCTGGTAATTAATCAATTAACCAGTAATCCATCAATTAATTGACTAATTAAGTCTCTCTATAGCACAACATAGTCCTGGCTCCCATCTCTGCTTTTTACACTCCACTTTGTCCTCTGGCACTGGCAGCATCCTCCTGATTTCAGCCTTGATTCACACCCTTAAACAACATCTCTGGGGACACCAAATTTCCTTTTTCAGCTCATTTTAGTAATAGGCAGCTCCAGAACAGTCAAAACAATGCTACAAATCAAATTACTGCCCCAAAGGGCCAGTTTCAAAGTACAAACGTCATGATTTTCATTTGCAAAGCTAAAAATTCAAAATGATAAAATATTTAGGGTTACAAGAAGAGGCCAAACTCTAGGAAGACTCAGGTTTAGGGATCACAACAGCCTTAGATATTGAAAATTTTAAATGCTCATTAACTTTCAGATGTCCATATGGTATTTTGGACATTTTGGCCTCAGACCAGAGAAGTGAATTGCTCTCAAATCCATTGGCTATGGACAAACACAGCAGCAGATGGAGCACGCAGAGAATATTAACAAAAGCAGGTTTTGGGTGTTAAAAGGCTTAATGGGTCTCTCACATGTATTTGGGCCAGGAGATGGGATTCAAATTATGCTTGGGGGAAGCTGAGAATCCCTAATATTTGAACTGGCAGAACTCCACAGTGCTGTTTGAAAAACGGCTCTGGTGGAAATAAAATCTGATTTCACCAGCTTGGAAGGGCAAAGGTTCTGCCAGAAAGGCAGCAGGGATACAGTGATCCCACACAGATCCCTTATCTCAAGGTTTTTGTTACTGATTCTCCAGCCAAGAGCTGGGATGAGATTCCCTGTTCCACCTGACCTTTGAGAACCCCACCAGCTCCTGCCCAACTCACCAAAATCCAGGGAGGAAGAACAGCACTGGAATCAAGGGACTGTGCAGAATTTATTACTTCTGGTTCATAAACTGAATTTTTCAACCCCCAAAGAAGTGTTATAAACCATGCTCATGGCCTATAATCCCTCTTCTAAAAAAAAAAACCACAAACCTAAGCAATTTCTGGGAATACTTGAATTAGAGTTATGTTTTTGCACCTGGTGTTCTGGTAGAGTGTCTCTTCAGAAAGCTTAGGAAGAAAAAAAATAAATACAAAAAAGCAAATAGAAATCCTTTCCCTCCATCCTGTAAATATTTTATTCCTTACAAAAAGCCCAGAAGAAACTCCAAACATAATAAACCCCACAGCTGAGGGATGTTTTAGCACAGTTTTCATTTGCTTGCTTTAAAACAAGGATTTCTACACTGGCCCAATTCAGCAAAGCAATTACTAATTAAGTAAATTACATTTTATGCTTGAGGTGCATCCTCCTGGTTGCTCAGGCAGGTTAAAAGTGATAAATTTGTTGCAGGTCATCTTTTACTTGTTTTTTAACACAGGGAAGCAGGCAGGCTTGTTCAAAAAATAAAAAAAAATCCCAAGATTTGTGTGGGGCAATTATTTCACATGGATAACTGGGAGACCCCTGTGACTCTCAGGATGGATGGCAGATGGAGAGCGAGGGAGGAGGATGGAAAATGATTTCATGGAAAGGATTGTCCAGGCTGCCCAGGGAAGTGGTGGAGTCCCCATCCCCAGAGGGATTTAAAAAATGAGGTTGCTCAAAGCTCCATCCAACCTGGCCCTGGAGACTTCCAGGGAAAGGGGAATTAAAGGCCCTGGGGGCACTCTCTGCCCCCTCATTTCAGAAGGGCAGTGTTGGGTTGTGTTTAGGGAAGAGCTGTGACTTTAACATCCCCCAAGGATTTGGGGATTCTCTGCTGTGATCCCAACAATCCTCTCAGGAATTCAGTCCAGGAGCTGATTTCTCGGCAGGAACGTGGGGACCTGGCAAATCCAAAATGAGTCATTGTACTGCAGGTAGGGAGGCTGCCTTAAAAATAACACATCCAGCGTGGCTGGGAAACAGCAAAGAGGATCAGCAGCTCCCTCCAGGAATAGCAGATTGGAGTAATGGACTGGGATGGAAAAGGGAGAGGGGGAAAAAGAGAAAAGCTCAGGAGTGAAAGGAGTGAAAGGCACGATCTCGAGCAAAATAAAATCAGAGGGTTCACATCAGCCCCCTCCTGTACTGGGGGCTGCTGGATTGGAAACATCAGCTTAAAAAAGAGAAGATGACTAATTATGGTTTGGGACTCAGAATATCAGCAGGCTTTGGTTTTACCAGCAGAACCTGAGGGATGATTTAAGTGAGGAGTGAAGAGGCATCCAGGGGAATCTCTCAGATGGACTTAAAAATGGTTACCAAAAAAACATACAACAGTATAAAACTGCCATTAATTCATGGCATCAAATATACTTCATAAAATACCATTTGGGGCACTTGAAACTGAAAATAGCAATATATACACTTAAGTATGGATTATGGAGAGAATCATTGAATGCTTGGTGGAAGAGGACATTAAAGCTCATGCAGTTCCCCTCTGCCATGGCAGGGACAGCTTCCACTGCTCCAGCTTGCTCCAAGCCTCATCCAACCTGGCCTTGGACAATTCCAGGGATCCAGTGGCAGCCACAGCTTCTCTGGGCAACCTGTTTACTCTACAGAGCCAAAACTATGGCAGGTTTTGCCTTCTGCCTAAAAACGTTAACAGGAACAGTTGAGAAATAAAGGATTGGCCGAGGTCGTGTCTACATTCAGAAATAACTAAAATAGGTAAAATAAACCAAGTTTGTATTTATCCTGGCACAACACGACTGGCAGCACAAGGTCCCTCACCAGTTCTTCTGTAGGCAGTGGTGCTGCTCTCCCTTTAGATGCCCTGAAATCCTCCTCTGCCTGGATTTGTGCCTCCCACTCCATCTCAGCGGGTCGCAGACCCCCTGTCATCCACAAAGCCCTGGTCTACTTCCAAGCAGGCCAAGCAGAAGCAGCATCTATTTTATTGGATAGGGTTCTTTTAAAAGCTCTATGGAAAGAATGCACTGAAATGATTCTAAGTCCTCAGCCCTACAAAACACTGAGACAATTCCTCATCTCTGAGCTCTTCATGGATTCACACATTGCACAGGTTCCCAGAGCAGCTGTGGCTGCCCCTGGATCCCTGGAAGTGGCCAAGGCCAGGCTGGACAGGGCTTGGAGCAGCCTGGGACAGGGGGAGGTGTCCCTGCCTGTGATGGCAAAGGAGGCTCTGAGGAAGCTTTCCCATGGCCTAAAGAAATCAGCAATTTCCTCCAGGAACCTGGTTTTAACAGACTGATGGGAAATGGAGCTGCCTGAGGAAACACTCCTGAAGATTTTGCTGCTTCTTTTAAACACAAGCAAGTGCCAGTTCCAGGTCACCTGGCAAACATCAAGCGGGTCCAAGGCAGTTTGATGTCCCCTCAGTGACATCCCGGGTGTCCCTGCTGGCACAAAGTGACTCCTTTGGGTCAAATACCCACCAGGCAGCTGCTCAGGCAGTGCTCCTGTTCAATGCCAATGAACTTCTGCAGATTTCCAGGACAAGATCAATGCCTTGCAATTAATTTATCCCAGTGACTGACCTCCAGGTTCTCCTCACAGCAATAAATTGAGGGAAATCACAACAGAACAGCAGTTTCATTTCCCAGGTGGAATTCTAACATGTGGCACTCACCCCCTGCTTCTCCAGGTCACCCACAGCTCAAATCTAAGCTGTTGTCCTTAAGTAAAGTAAAATGAGACCTGAGATCCAAAATCCAGCTGAAGTCAAGCAGGGCCCCAGCACTGCCATCAAGAACTGGGCTTTCTGCCCCAACCCTTCTCAAAAATTACAGGACCAACAGCAATGAAATTGGGAAATATAATAGGAATTGAAAGACTCGGTTTTAGCATTTAATTTCCAGTAAAACAAATTAATTAGAAATCTGGAATTCTCTACATTTACTTCAGAAGCATTTCAGGAAATGTATATTAGTTCAAAGTACCACAGAATCCCAGACAGGTTGGGTTGGAAGGGACCTGAAAGCTCATCCAATTCCAAGCCCTGAGTGGGCAGGAACACTTTCCTCTACCCCAGCCTGCTCCAAGCCCCAAGCAGCCTGGACACTTCCAGAGATGGGGCAGCCACAGCTTGGGAAATGTATCACACTTGCAAATGTCAAGGAGAAGAAATGACCTGAGGCCAGTTTGTCACTGTCACAGCTCTGGCTGAATAAGGTTTAAAAATGCATGAAGACAATCATCTCTTTTTGCAGCAGGTTTTCCTCCCTATCAAAAATAAACTAACACACAAACCATTTAAAACAGCTTTATAAAGGGCTCTCACAGGCTGTAAGTCACAACTAAAAACGCTTTCAATGCCATAAAATGGGAAGCAAAGTTTTATAGCAGAATATTTTGTATAAAATTTCAGACTGGTTTGAGTTGGAAGGGACCTTTAAAAATATCCAATTCCAATCACCAGCCAAGGGCAGGGACACCTTCCACTATTCCAGGCTGATCCAAGCCCTGTCCAGCCTGGCCTTGGACACTTCCAGGGATCCAGGGGCAGCCACAGCTGCTCTGGGCACCCTGTGCCAGGGCCTCACCACCCTCACAGGGAAGAATCTTTCCCCAATACCCCATCTAATTATAGTCATTCCATGACCATATTCTTGTGAGTTGTAGTGCGTGGGGAAAGCAGGAGAAAAAGCTCAGTGTTGAGAACTGTCATCAGTCCCATGGCAAGCTGCTGGAGACAGTTTTTGCAATAAATGCAGTCCTTTGGGATCCAAAGTCTGACCACAGTGCCTTGGACTGGTCCAGGGTTATCAGCCAAGTGGAGGAAAGGAATTTCCAGCATGGGCCTATTTAACAGCAGAAGTATTTCAGGAAGAGAATTATTGTGGGTATGATGTCACACATTCCAGAGAACACTTAGATGTGCTCACTAAAAGGAAAGAATGGAATGGAAGGAATAGAAGAGATTAGAATGGAATTGTTCCGTTGGAAGGGATCTACAACAATCAGTCCAGCTGCAAACTGGGTTCAGTTCAAAGGTTCAGTCAGAAAAAATTGATATCTGCAGCTTCAGTGCTCACCCCGCAGGATCCTGAAAAACTGGAGAATAAAAAATGTTTGGGAGAGCAGCTCTGGGAAAATCCCCTCTCCTCAAAGGCAAGAGCAACAGCACAATCCTGGGAAATCCATCCCACACACACAGAGTCCATACCCCAGCAGCATCTACTTATGTGCTCCTCTGCCCTTCCCACAGGGCTTCCATTCCATTCCATTCCATTCCATTCCATTCCATTCCATTCCATTCCATTCCATTCCATTCCATTCCATTCCATCCCACCCCATCCCATCCCACCCCATCCTGTTGTGTCTTTCCCTCCTCCCCTACCCCTAATTCTGTATCTGGCAGGGCCCCATCCCAAAGGGCCAAGGTCACATCCCACCTCCCTTCCCACGCCCTGCTTCACCCAAGGACACCCTGGCTAAACCCAAACAGGTGACATGTGACAGGTCACACCCCAAAAGCCATGTCCACCACATTTCTCCCTGTTCCTCTCCACGGTCCCCCTGTCAGCTGTGACAGGTTTGCTCCTCAGACCACCCCAAATTCCTGCATTTTCACACTGGTACAGCAGAGCCTTTGCCACCCAGCAGGGCAGGCAGTGCCTCACCTGCTCCTCTCTCCTGGCTCCCTTTAGTCCAGCCTGGGAATATCTCTCCCTGCACTCCAGTCCCTGAGGATCAAGGAATATCCATCTCTGCAGACAGAGCTATGAATAGTCACTCACCTCCCAGCTGCAAATTCCAGGCTCTTCACAGCCAATCCTCACCCTCCTTAAATGTCTCTTCTCATCATTATAACCCTCTCAGCCTACTGAAAGCCCAGTGTTTTAATCTTGCAATATTAAAGATGATTCTAGCAGGCACTTCAAAAGAAAAGGAGCCAATAAGAAACAAACAGCTGGAGGTCAGGGTCTTTCCCTGCCCGGCTCACAAAATAAAGAGGTGAGATTCCTTCCCCCTTCAGTTCCTCTGTGCCAATTTTAATTGCTTTTCTGACATCTACAGAATGTAATCTTCTTCCTGTGTTGTTCCTAGGATTAGGGCAGGACGAAGGTAAAGCTATTTTTGATTAATATGGAAATCAGAAATTACTTTCCAGAGAAAACTGGGGACTGTTCCTAATGCTGCTTTATCTTTGGGGAATTACAAATCTGAAGAGTAACAAGAGTGAGATGGCAGCTCACTGAGTCTTCCAACCTGTGCAAAATATGCTTAAAGACTTTCAAAAATCTCTTCTGATGGAAATATGTGATTAATATAGTTAAGGGAGTGTTCAAGCTGAAGACAAAGAGAGTTAAATCCCCACAGAACAGAGAACATCAGTTTATCTGGGGGGGAAAAAAGGTGGGGAGGCCACATGGTGCTAAGAAATCTTCCTGTGTTTGAGGAGAAAGGTAGTAGTTAATGGAATGGTTAAATTTGTTCCCAATTCAATGCTGCTCTTGCTGAAGAACAAATATTCCTCATGACCATTCAGCTGAATTTCTAATGGGTGAAAATGTGAAGAATCTGGTGGCACCCAGCTCCTCCTATTTGTGTGAAGGGAAGAATTTGGGGGGAAATTAATAAATACAAGGGGATGGAGTCAAAGGACAAAAGGGGATGACTTTAAACTGAATGAGGGTGGATCTAGATGGGATATTGGGAAGGAATTGTTCCCTGGGGGGCCCTGGCACAGGTGCCCAGAGCAGCTGTGGCTGCCTCTGGATCTCTGGCAGTGCCCAAGGCCAGGCTGGATGGGGCTTGGAGCAGCCAGGGACAGTGGGAGGTGTCCCTGCCATGGCAGGGGTGGGAATGGATGGGATTTAAGTCCCTCCTAACTCAAACCAGTTTGGGATTCTGTACCTGGGGATAAAGACTCAAAGCCATGTCAGCATCCCCATCTTCCTGCCAGCAGTGCCTGCAGGAGTAGGAAACTGGAGATGATTTAGGAGTAAAAAAGGGACATCCTGGCAGGTCCAAGCCTGGGGAATTTCCCTTGAGCTCCCTGTGAAGTCCCCCCCAAAGCCCTGTTCCCACAGAACCATGTGTGTTCACTGAACACTGGAAAACCAACCATATACTGTACTGCTTCTCTTTAATGTTATCATTGGATGCATGAGATTTAATGGGCTTTTCAAATGGAATGGCAGCACTTCTGCTATGCTTGGAAACAAAGGCATTGACTCTGCCTACCAGAGAGGAGTGAAAAGGAGACAACTGCATTTTATCTTGAAAGCCCTCAGACACTTTCAAACAGATACAGGAATCAAAAGCTCTGTGTAAAGAGAAGAAAAGCCCTTCAGGACCTCTTGGGCCACGCTTCTGTTTTTAAAAATGACAAGCTGTGGGAGTAGGATATTTAGTGTAAAGATACAATGTGGGAGCACGAGGCTTGGCATGTCCAAAATTGATTTAGATGTGGGAAAATACTGAAGCCTGCAAACTCAGAGGTTCAGCTTTGTGTGCTGGAGAGAAAAAATACACGGTGACATTGGCACGTTCAGTGGGGATCCAGCAGTACAATGGGGATATTTATATATATATATATATAAAGTAATTCCCCATTGTCCTGTCCCTGCAGGCCTTGTGCCCAGTCCCTCTGCAGCTCTCCTGGAGCCCCTTCAGGCCCTGCAAGGGCTCTGAGCTCTCCCTGGAGCCTTCTCCTCTCCAGGTGAGCACCCCCAGCTCTCCCAGCCTGGCTCCAGCCCTGCAGCAGCTCTGGAGCCTCCTCTGGGCTCTCTCCAGCAGCTCCAGGTGCTGCTGCTGTGTCCCCAGGGCTGGGGCAGCTCTGCAGGTGGGGTCTCACTGGGCACAGGGGCAGAATCCCCCTTTTCCTGCTGCCCAGGATCCCTGGGGGATCAGCCCAGGGGATCTGGGCTGCTGGAGCACATGGCCAGATTCTCCTGCACGAATACAAATTACACAGTTATAATATTATTTTAGCACTTGGCCATGGTGACATTTCCTGCTGCTAGGTGGCTCTGGTCCTGCCAGGATAGATTAGCAAGGCTCACCAAACATTTTGTTTGGCTGAGGAGCTGCTGAAGGGCACTGCCTCCTTATTAAAAGTGCCACAGGAGCCCGGTAACATTTTCCTGTTGATCTCCACTCTGCTCTGATAAATGGAAAGCTCATCCCTTCCTCCAGGAGGAGAGGAGACATTTTTAGGAAGGGAAGCCAATTTCCCCTCAGTGTTATTGAGTTAAACCAGGTAGTTGAGTTTCCAAAGGTATTAAGGTCGTTTTGTTGGTCTCCCACTGAGCACTGGCCAAGCTGCCGGAGCAGCCCTCAGGAACGGACACAGAGGAACTTCAGCTCTGCAGGCAAATTCCTACAGAGCATGTGCTCCAGCAGGGAGGGGAGGGTCAGGACATCCATCCTGACAGTGATGGAACACATCTGAATGCACAGAGCTTAGAACAATTACTGCTGAGCAGCCCCCAGCACACCAGGGGCGAGAGAAAGGAGAAAAAACCAACCATCTTTGGAGAGATGAACAATCCTTCTCGTTATCAACACTTCATTTAGTATCTTAGTTGCTTAAACCCAATTATATCCAGAAAAGACAACTGTGAATGAAGAGGATCTGAGCAACCCCAGATAATGGGAGAAGATAAAAACCCACTCCAAGAGTAATGACCTGATTTGGCATTCATCAGTCGCTGGGTAATGAGCAAATGCTGATTTCAAATCTAAATTCATGTCAAATGCTTCTGGATAAAATTAACTCCCGGCATATTTCAAAACACCCATTCCAAGTGTCGCTGCTGCTTCCTCCTTTCCCCTCCAGCAGACCAGAGTCTCTTCCACAGCTCCTGCTGTTCCTCCTTCCACCACTTGCCACATTTTTCCAGGCTCTGGTCCTGGAAATGTCCAAGGCCAGGTTGGAAGGGGCTTGGAGCAGCCTGGGATAGTGGAAGGAAGGTGTCCCTGCCCATGGTGGCCTGCTTGGATGAGATGACCTTTAAAGATCCCTTCCAGCCCAATCTGTCCTGTGATTTTATGGCTCTGAAATGTCCCTAAGGATATTTCCCACCCTCTGCCACTTCCCAGTGCCCTGACCCTCTGATCAGCAGCTCTGAGTGTGCCTCAGCACAGGAACACCCTTGGCACATCACACGTACAAAGAATTTGCATTCCATGCAGGAAGAGACAGCCTTGTGTCTTGGTTTTCTATTAAACAATAAATTCAGGGCTTTAAAGGTGCAGCACACGTGAAGACAGGCAGGGGTGTCTCCCAAGCAGAGGGAGGTAAAGCAGGTGTGTGTCAGCGGGAAACTGAAAAAACAGGAAAGATCTCCCCTGTGTCCTGCAGCACCAGCTCCTTGTGCGAGCCTCAGCTCCCCCTGATCCATCACTGCCTTTCCTCTTTGGCCTTACACGTGTTTTTCACACAGGCTGTGCAACCTGTGACTGGCACCGATCTGATTTAAACCTCTGATTATTTATTTCCCAAGAAACTGCCACTGCAGGAGATTTGTTGTCACTGGTAGCAATGAGCAGATCCAAACACTCTGCTTCTGCTTTGGAAATGTTTAGGTTGGAAAAGACCTCAAAGATCATCAAGTGCCACCATCCCCCCAGCACTGCCAAGGCCACCCCATGTCCTCAAATGTCACATCCACATGGCTTTAAATCCCTTCAGGGATGGGGACTCCACCACTGCCCTGGGCAGTGACTGCTAGGGCTGGACAACATTTTTCATGTAGAAATTTTCTCAATATCCAATCTAAACCTCCCCTGACTCAGCCTGAGGCTGCTCCCTCTCCTCCTGTCCCTGTTCCCCCCTGGCTGTCCCCTCCTGTCAGGAGCTGTGCAGAGCCACAAGGTCCCCCCTGACCCCCTCTTTCTCCAGGCTGAGCCCTTTCCCAGCTCCCTCAGCCTCTCCTGGGGCTCCAGCCCATTCCCATCCCTGGATAAACATGGCCAGAAACCCTTCCTGCCCAACCATGGCCATCACTCCCTGATGTGCATATACAGATGCCATCAAAAATTACAGATTTCCATTAAAAAAGCCCTGGCATCATCCTGCAGGGTGATGGAGAATTGTGGTAAAAAGCTCTCACCACCACCCCAGACCATCAAAGTGTTTGCAAAGACCACAGAACACAGTTTAGACAGCAAATTCCCCTAATTCTGGCTGTGTGAGAAGAATGGCACAAAAAAAAATCCTCTAAGCCTGCAAAGTGTTGGTGGGAAGGGATTATCAGAACAAAAATGTTGTGGGCCATGGGTGGAAGACAGGACTCACACCCAGCAGCCTCCAGAGGAGGCCTCAGTGCCCTTGTTTCCCACTGTTCCCTACAATTTAACCACTTTTTGACCTTAAAGAACCCTGAAGCTGGTGGGTAATCCAGCTGTGATGAGATTTCCTACTCCTTGATGAAACATTTGAAGCTGCTGTTCAGTCTGTTGATGGATCCTTTCATATGTCTGAAGCTGCTTTTTTCCTGGGGTTTTTTTTGAGGATGAAGGGCACCTGGTGGACACCCGCCAGGGACTGCACAAGCTTCAGAAAAATGGTTCTGCAAAAGCAGGAAAGATCTGACAACAAAGGCTGTTTCTCCCTCCTCCTTGAGCCATTCCTCCACTGACTTTTTGTACTCTGAACAACCAGGCTCTGAATCAAGAAGTGGCTTCTCCAGCTCCAGCTTTTCCTGAAGGGGAATTAAAAGCTGTTTACTCCCTAAGAGAAAACTCAAGTGGTGTCTCCTACAGACCTGAGCCATGCTGTCCAAACAATATTTCAGCTTGTGTTCATCTCTTCATGGACATCAGGGATGCCAGTCCAGCAGCAGAAGCTCTCAGGGAGTACAAGTACAGGAGTTTTCTCTATTACATTTCTAATGATTGTATCCAGCATCTTCCCTGTCACTTGCACTGAAAACTTCATCCCTGTCTTCAGCTGCTGGTGGGAGATTCCAAACTCCTTGTGTGTAACATTCTTAAACACAGCCTTCCCCACCCATCCAGGATCCAGGGCCTCACATCTCCACTATCAAAAGAGCTTTTCCTTCAACCTTGACTGAAGTTTTGCTATTGCATCACTGTCTACTCCAAGCACTGCTGGAAAGATCATTTCCTTAGCATGTGCCTTTCTCCCTTTACCCAACTTGACTAACTCTCTTTCCTCTATTAAAAGTAAACAATTTGTGCTTATTTCAAGGTACTCCATCACTCAGCCACCCTTTTCCCACAGTGAGGCACCAACTCCTTGGTTCCCCCAGCACCCCAGCCTTGCTCGTGCTGCTCTCTCAGGGCACATCCAAAAGCAATTTTGTGAGCTCCATTTCCCACAAGGAAAATCCAGAAGTCCTCCTAAATACCCAGCATCTCTTCCAAAGGCTCCTTTGACTGGACACTTCCCAAAAGTGACCCCAGGCTCCACTTCTCTGAGCCTCTAGGGCAAAGCCTGGGTTTGCTCTGTGCTTGGGGAGCTGCCTGAAGGAGATGTTGAAAAACAGCCCCAAATCCCAAAGTCCCACTAAAAATACAGGAGTGCTGCTATTTCCAGAACCTTCCTCACCCTTTGGTCAGCTCTGCAGGAAACAGTGAAGGAGGGGAAAACCACAGGTTGTAAGCACAGAGCCTGTGTTGTGTCAAGGTTCCTGAATAGGCACTGCCAGTTCTGGGGGAGTCATGACATCCCTGTGAGTCAAACACCAATTAAATCCATACAGGGAAGGTCTGCAGGGGTAAAATCCATACAGGGAAGGTTTGGAGGGTTAAAATCCATGCAGGGCAGGTTTGGAGGGGTAAAGTGATCTGCAAAAGCTCATTCAGCAGCCACAACCAAAGCCCTGAGCAGAACTTTAATCCACCATCCACCCCCACCTGCCACAAACAAGATCCTCTTATCAGCCTGGCCTTTTAATACACCAGCTAAGATATTGACTGTAAAACATTTCTTTCTTTTCCCAGCCTCAAACTGCTGCAGCAAAAGCAATAATCCACCTGCATCCCCAGCACCCAGGAGGAAGCACTCCTGAGATCCATTGGTTTGTACACGAGCGTGGGACTGACTGTTCAGTGATGCCCAGGAGGGAGTTGGGGTCATGAATACCAAAAAAAAAAAAAAAAAAAAAAAAAAGGAAAAAAGTAAAGAAAAGAAAAGTAGGTCAAGCAATTCACATTTGCTGAAAAGGACAAAGAACACTGCAGATTTTATATTACCTTATGCAATTGCTACCAAATATCTGAAGCATCCTTTTTATCTGATTCAAATCCCACATGAGTAATCCATGATTAAATTTAGTGGGTGTGAAATTTCATTAGGTCGTTCAATTTTAAGCAGATTGGATAATGAAGTTCTGTCGTCCTTCAGAATTAAGGGGAAAAAAATTAATACTGTAATTTTTATCTGACTCCCAGCCTTCCCCCATCTGTGAGATTATTCTCATTCATGTAAGACATCCATGTCCTGCTGCTCCATCCTTGAGGCACGTGACCTTGGAGATGGAGAGAGGGAACTGCCTGGAAATGCTGGCAAAAGCCAAACCCACACCAGACTTTACCTGGTGATTTTCTGGGATAAGCACAGACCAGATATTTGAGTTTTCCTGGAACAAAGACATGGAGCAGATTCCAGCAGGGATGTCTTCTAATATACTGTGATTTCTCAAAAAAAATCCTTTGGACTAATTCAGTGATATCACAATGGGAAAAATGTTAATAGGTAGCAGATGCTGCTGTAAGTCTTAATTCCTTACTCCAAAGAGCTAGATAATTCAAGGAGAAGCAGACAGCTTCCTTCATGCAAAAAGACTGCATGTTAAGACAAAATGAGAGATTTGGAGTTTTTCTTGGGTTTTAAAACTCTGCTTTAAAAAAAAATTGTTTGAATTCAGACTTTCATGGAATTCCTGCTGGGTTTTTAGAAGAGCATTGGTGCAGTGATGGGCAGTGGAGTGTGCAATCCATGAGCCCCTCATTTCACTGTACCTCACCCTGTGTTTCCCACTTAGGACCAATAACTTTGTTCATCCACCCCCTAAAGCTAATAAATCCAATTAAATTTCCAATTTAATGCAAAATTCAATTGCATAATCCTTAGGAAGAGCCTGGCTGGGAAAGAGTTAAACAACAGGCCTGATTCATCTTGCTGTGTTTTCAGGCAGCTGAAGCCACTCTGTGCCAGTACAAATAAATAATATCTCTATCCACATCACAACCAAGTATTTTCCTCTTGATGTTGTTCACCGAAGCATGATGACAAATGATGGCTGGAGAAACAGGAGTTGTCAATTCTGCCTTAATCTTGTTTCCTTTTGGGCTTGACAGAAGTTTATCCCTTTCTCTAAATGGCCACCAGGTGCTTCCAGCAAATGAACTGAACACAGCAAACACCAATCTGCCTTCCACAGTCTTCTGTGCTCTATTACTGGTGAGTTTTCTCAGGAAAGAAGAAAAAAAAACCCTCAAAAATTCAGTGGAGAAGCTGAAGCTTCGCACATCCAGAGAACCCTCAAGAAAAATACACGTCAGGAAAGATGATATTATTTAATGGGACAAGATCAACACATGTCAGCCTCAACATTTATTAAAAGTGCATCCCAGCATCACTCATCCATGATAAACAGCATGAGAAGGATGTGGAGCTGCTGGAGAGAGCCCAGAGGAGGCCCCAGAGCTGCCCCAGGGCTGGAGCCAGGCTGGCAGAGCTGGGGGTGCTCACCTGGAGAGGAGAAGCTCCAGGGAGAACTCAGAGCCCTTGCAGGGCCTGAAGGGGCTCCAGGAGAGCTGCAGAGGGACTGGGGACAAGGGGGAATGGCTCCCACTGCCAGAGGGCAGGGATGGATGGGATATTGGCAATGAGGAATTGTTCCCTGGGAGGGTGGGCAGCCCTGGCACAGGTGCCCAGAGCAGCTGTGGCTGCCCCTGGATCCCTGGCAGTGCTCAAGGCCAGGCTGGACAGGGCTGGGAGCAGCCTGGGACAGGGGAAGGTGTCCCTGCCCGTGACAGGGATGGCACTGGGTGGCTTTAAGGTCCCTCCCAGCCCAAACCAGTCTGTGATTCTGTGAAACAAATCCTAGTAGGAATTAATTTGAGAGTCTCTGGAGTAGGCGTTGCGAGACATCAGTCAGGCATCAACAGCAAAACAAATTAACACCACAAAATAGTGAAAAACAGAGGAGCCAAACCTGCATCTTTAAATAGCCCAGAGAGCTTTTCCTGTCAGTAGCAATTTTCTGGCCAAGCTCCACCACATCCTCTCTCTACTTGCCCCAAACCTGCATTTTTCACATGACCAAAATGCTCCTCCAAGTCTGGATCAGAGCAACCCTCAGGCTGTTTATCCCCCCTGCAGTTTCACGTTCACCTTCTCCACCCACCTCACCTTCTCTGCCTTTCTTGGATGCTTTCCCTGACCTCCTCTCCCATGGAACTTCACCACCCACATTACTGGATGTCTCCAGAGTTCAAAGGGCAGAAGATTGACACCACAGGGAACAGGAAACCCAATGACTCCAGGTAATCCAAGTGGCAACACCAGTGCTTTCTCTGGACCAGGAGTGCAGTTCCTGCCACACTTCAGTGTCCCAGGGGGGTGACACATGCAGGATGCCATGGACCTGGAGGAGAGACTCAGAGGAGAACATGCAGGAGAAGCAGGGGAGGGAGGTTATTCGATGATGCAGGCAATGTTACAGGACTGACTCTGGGAAAAAGGAGGAGTGCCATGCTACCATGGAAGGAGAGAGAGGAACAAAAATGAGGAATTTATGAATTTCCAGTTCAGACTTTGCCTTATTCAGGAGATCAGTGGGGTCCTGTGGAAAGCTGTTGTTGGATCAGTGAGAGCAGAGTCTGGAGAGTGAGATAACTGTTGATAAAGGGTGGATGAGCTACAGACCAATTAAACAATGTGCACAAACACAATCCACAGTGCCAGATGAGATGGGCCTGAGGGTGCCAAGGGAGCTGGCTGGTGTCACTGCCACCCTGTCACCTCCCAGTGGTCACAGGGATGGGGAATGTCCCTGGTCATTGGAAAAAGGGCAACATCACAGCCACCTTCAGAAAAGGAAATGCCAGCCCATCAGCCTCACTCCCTGCCCAGAAATTCAGGAGGCAAATCCTTCTGGAAACCAAAACCTTCCAAACCAAATGATTCTGGTACTTACTACCCAGAGAGTGTCTGACCCCGAATTATTCAATAATTGCTATTTCATGTTTTCTCTGCTCCTCTTCTGCACTTCAGGTCCTGCTGCTTCTGCCTTCTCTCCCCGGAACGGTGTCTTTTTGTTCCGTATTTGCAATTACAACAAGCACAGGTTCACATATAGGAGATAGAAATGTATTTTCCACCTGGATTTGGGCACTCAGAGGTGCTGGATTCATTCTGGGCACTGTGCTCTCAGTGGTGTCAAGGAAGAGACACTGGGAATGAAGAGTGTGGTGGAGGAAGAGCATGGAGTCAGCACGTGCTCATTTGTCTGCTAACAGGGATAAATTAGAATTTGGGAATAGCTTTAATCATTCCTGTTGAAGCTAATTCACTCTTGATGTTTTGTTTATGTGGGCAGTTCTCCCCTTAAGCTTAATGAAAATGGTAAATAAAGCAGAGTGGAGTAAGGAGAGAGGGACTGAGCTGTCAGTCAGAGCCAGAGCTTCTGTATCCTTTCCTAATGATTTGTAGGAAAGGGCTGTCTCAGACCCAAGGGCCCAAACCCCAAACACAATTCCCACAGTGAGTTACATCTGCCAGAAAATGACACAAAATGGAGCTTTATGATTCAATGCAAGACTTGTACATCAGAAGAGCTTTTCTCCCTGTCCAAGAAGCTCCCTGTACTCTGGGAAATTAACTGGGAATAGAGCACAGACAGTCTGGCAGGAAAAAAAAATAAAACAAGAGTGCAACAAGAATGCATTTAAATTAATATTTGGCAGGAGATGAAGGAATAAGAGGTAAAACAAGGGGAGAAGAGTTAAATTCCAAACTGATGGAATTCCTTCCTGTGCGATCCGGCCACCCAATGTTCCAGACATCTCTGCTGCTATCACTGGGTACTTCCATGGAGAGCTATCAGCTCCCTGCTGGTATAAACAGGGGAAAGGCTCCTTGCCTGAGCTGACCCAGGCTCAGTGCCCTGGACAGGCTGTTCTGTCTGGCTCCCACTGGAGCTGATTTGTGCTGCTGCTGTGATATCAGCGATCCCTTGGCTCGGGGAGGACTCTCCATAAATTCTGAATTCATCCAGGGTAGCACCACTTCTCTATTTAGTTATGGAAGAAAAGCAAACCCATCAAAATTGTTTTGACATATGGATTAATAATGAAAAGTGAGTTGGAAAGTAGGAGAGCTGCCAGTTCAATATATTAATAACAGCAGCCAGGCCAGAGAGAGCACAAGGAATAGAAGGGGGAAAAACACCTGCACAAAGTTGGTGAATAAGCAAAAAAATCCACTTGTGACAGGTGTAAAATAATAAATATTGGGGAAGAAAAACCCCAAAGAGAGCTGGAGGGGGACTCGGGACAAGGCATGGAGGGACAGGACAAGGAGCAATGGCTTCCCACTGCCAGAGGGCAGGGATGGATGGGATATTGGGAAGGAATTCCTCCCTCTGAGGGTGGTGAGGCCCTGGCACAGGTTCCCAGAGCAGCTGTGGCTGCCCCTGGATCCCTGAAGTGCCCAAGGCCAGGCTGGATGGGGCTTGGAGCAGCCTGGGATAGCAGAAGGTGTCCCTGCCCATGGAATGGGTGGGATTGGATGAGCATTAAGGTCCCTTCCAACCCAAACCAGTCTGGGATGGACTTTGGACACTTCCAGGCTCCTGCCACAGAGAAGGAACCAGGTGGACTCTAAGGACCCGCACCAGGCTGGTAATTCATCAGCTCTCAGCCTGTCCCATGCTTGAAAGACAAATGTTTATAATAACATAGGATGGGAAATGAGGAAAACATCTGAAAAATCGAAGTACGGTTTCCAGCTTTCAAGTAGAGGTCAATAAACAGAGCAACTTCTTTCTTTATGGTTTCAAACAGCTTGGCAGGATCCTTTTGGTGTTGGTAAATCAAAAGATAAAGAGATTATGAAAAAGCACATGAAAGTGAAGATCTGAAGAGCTTCAGCAGAATCAAAAAGTCCTCCTGAAGCTTCTGCAACAGCACAGAAGTTTTATAGACAGCACAAATTCCCTCATTTAGCTTTTTGCAACTTCAGTGCTTTATCTTCCTTCCAAACTTCCACCTCCCGTTTTACCTCTCTTCATCCTCACACCACCCTCCTAAGATCCCTCTCAGCAGCCTGTTGACTTTTCTTAATGATTCTCATTGCACTTTTTCAACAAACATCCCCTTCATGCCCCACCTTGAATTCTCTGTGATTATGTTGATAAACCCCTGGCTTGCTCGGGGTGTTTGTGTTCCAGAACAACCATCTCGGGTGACAGCAGCTCCTTTCCTGGGATTTATCCTTCCCTAGCTCAAGGAATCCCTGCCTTTTTCAGCAGAAATTCACAACTGGTCACTGCCTGGTGGTCATCTCTTGGAATGAGATACAACACTGTCAGGATTACAGGGAAGAGAATTCCAATCCTGAGGAGGGGAGGGCAGGCTGTGCTCCCAGGAAACAAGGGACAGGACAAAATAAATGGCCTCAATCTGTGCCAGGGGAAGTTTAGGTTCGATATTAGGGAAAATTCCTCCAGTGAAAGGGTTGCCCAGCCCTGGCACAGCTGCCCAGGGCAGTGGTGAGTCCCCATCCCTGGAGGATTTCAAAGCTGTGTGGATGTGGCACTTGGGGACATGGGGCAGTGGTGGGGGAATGGTTGGACTCCATGGTCTTGGAGGGCTTTCCCAACCCCAAAGATGCCATGATTATTTTATAGAGAAGAGAAGATGCTCCCAACATGGTTTCAGGTACTGCTGGCAACAAAGTTGTGTCTCCACATCATCACATCTCAGCTGAGCAACAAGGCACACAAAGTTCAGGGCTGTTCTCACAATTAAGGCACCAAAAAGTGACTCCAGTTTCCCATTTCCACTCAGGAGAGTGCAAAAGAAGGAAGTGCTGCAGTTCCTGCAGTGCCTGTGTAAGTCAATAACCTGTTTTATTGGAGTGGATAATCACATCAGTGTCAGGGCTGAGTTCATTCTCCAAGACAGAGAGACCTGGCCTGAAGTAGGCTGAGATGTGGCATTTTTAGTCCAAATCTCATCATGCATCAATCATTCCACAACTATTTTGTCTCCTGTTTGTATTTTTGCAGTGGTTTTTTTTTAATTTATTATATTTATTTACTAAAATTAATGTAGTGGGATGGAAATGGGGTGCAATGTAATGGGGTGTTCGGCCTTAGGAACAGAAGCCTCAAGGAGAGCTCAGAGCCCCTTCCAGTGCCCTAAGGGGCTCCAGGAGAGCTGGAAATGGACTGGGGACAGGGCATGGAGGGACAGGACACAGGGAATGCTTCCCACTGCCAGAGGGCAGGGCTGGATGGGATATTGGGAATTAGGAATTGTTCCCTGTGAGGGTGGCCAGGCCCTGGCACAGGTTTCAGAGCAGCTGTGGCTGCCCCTGGATCCCTGGCAGTGCCCAAGGCCAGGCTGGACAGGGCTTGGAGCAGCCTGGGACAGCGGGAGGTGTCCCTGCCATGGAATGGGTGGGACTGGGTGAGCTTTAAGGTCCTTCCCAACTCAAACCATTCTGTGATAATAAATATTATCACAGATGTCCAGGGAAACTACTGGAACAATCTCTCAATATTTCAAAAACATTTACAAAGAAAGAGCTGAAAAAGATGTGTGATTGACAGCTGGTCTCTTACCTGTCAGAAAATACTTTAAAGCAATTTTCTGTCACTCTTTGGGTGCAATTTGTGCAGGCTTTGGATTGAATTGAAAAATGCAGATGCAGGTTCCTTTCAAAGGAAACAGAAAGGAGCTAAAACTAATTTATTAGTGGTCAAGGGCACAGCACAGCCAAGTGAGATTTAAGATTGAAGATTTTTTCCCAGAAACTTTGGGAAGAGGCACTGCAATTACTGTAAGAGGAATCAGCTGGATCTCCTACCCAGTGCTGAAGTAGATGCTTTCAAATTGTCTCATTTACATAGGGAAGAAGGTCAGGAGGGATTAAGAAGGTAAATATATCACCTGATTAGGTATGCAAGTTCAGGGTGTTCCAAGGACTAATTCCATGAATATTCAAGAAGCTCTTTGCTTCCCAAAGGTTCAGTCATGAGCAGTAAGTTGAATATGCAGAAGGAATCTGGTCAGAAAACCAAAGATGCCACCTGTGTGCATCAGTATCACCTGTTCCAGTGAAATCAGGATCAAAATTTGCTTATTCCCTTTTCCCTTTCACCTTGTGAAAATAAAGAATAAGGAGAATATACACAGTGAGGAAGGAAAAGCTGGGAGCTGACAGGAACACGTTCACCACTCCCTGGAGGTGCATTTTTATCAGGAGCACACAGCACTTCCTCACGATTCTTAATTTGGGCAGAATTTCACACAAGACAAAATCACAGTGCACTGATCCAGCCTTCCTTGTCCTATTTTGGACAGACAGCACATGGGACACGATATGACCATCCTCTGTTTCCTTGGATTGGTACTTTGCTTCCTAGGAAGAAGATCATTAATTAGGAAATTAAAGTCCAGATGAGCTCAACTGCAAGACCAAGTCAGCTTTCCAGGAAGAAAACTGAGCTGAGCTTTGGCTGAGTGATGCCCTGATTCCCCCTGATAACCAGAAAATGTGCCCTGGGCTGAGTTAAGGCAGGAAAATGTTGGGCAGTGCTCTTGGGAGAGAGCACAGATGGGTCCCAACCAAAGAGCTGAGGTGGCTCTGGGAGGAAATTCTGCTATTCTTGCAGCTTTTTTTCCTTTCTTTATTCCCTGCAGCACAGAACCACCCAGTCCTGGGCTGATCCCTCAGTGTGGGCAGCAGGAAGGGGGGATTCTGTTCCTGTACCCAGGTGAGACCTCACCTGCAGAGCTGGGGGGGACACAGCAGCAGCACCTGGAGCTGCTGGAGAGAGCCCAGAGGGGGAATGGCTTCAAAGTGACACAGGGTGGGTTTAAATTGGATATCAGCAAGGGATTGTTCCCTGTGAGGGTGGCACAGGGTGCTCAGAGAAGCTGTGGCTGCCCCTGGATCCCTGGCAGTGCCCAAGGACAGGGTTTGGAGCAGCCTGGGACAGTGGGAGCTGTCCCTGCCACGGCAGGGGTGGAATGAGATGAGCTTTAAATTCCCTTCCAACCCAAACAGTTCCACGACTGCAATTCCCACCTTCTCTCAGCTGCCACTCTTTGATTTGCTATCCCAGACACTGTGAGCAGCACCAGCTTTTTGTATCCTCACTAATTGCACATCCTTGGAAAAGAAAACCAAGCAAGTGCTCCCCACACCCAGCGTGCAGCACCCCAAGGCGCTGGGATGAATGAGGATGTGTTTGGGATGAGACAGCACTGCTGCTCCTTGCCTCTTCCTGCCAGGTGACTCATCCCCTGAATTTGGGAGGATGTGCAAATCCATTGAAAAAGTGGCACCAGCTGCAAAAGCTTTGTGTCCATGGAGTCTGCAAACTTTGGGGAAATAAAAATAAAAAAAAAAAAAAATCAAGCAAACCAGTGTGCAGATTGCTATTGCAGCAAGGGATAATGAGTCTGCCCATAAAAGCCATACAATTTTCCAAAGAAATTTGTAAGGAGGAAAAGAAAGAACTGTGTATTTGGAAGGACTAAAAGGAAGCTTTTGGTCCAGCCATGGAGGAGGAGATGGGGCCAGTTTCAAAGTGCTGTATTTCATTACCAGAGCTCCCACTATTCTCTGTTCTCCTTTTCTTGCCCCTCCATCCTTGTCCCCAGTCCCTCTGCAGCTCTCCTGGAGCCCCTTCAGGCCCTGCAAGGGCTCTGAGCTCTCCCTGGAGCCTTCTCCTCTCCAGGTGAGCACCCCCAGCTCTCCCAGCCTGGCTCCATGGCAGAGCTGCTCCCTATATAAAAGTGCAAATATCCAGCTACAACATCCTGGATCCTCTGGGAATCCTGTGCTTTCAAAACCTGGCAGCAGAGCCAGGAGAACTTCCTCCAACAAAGCCTGAAAACTTGCCAAAAAATGGAAAACCTCCTTGACTTCTGTCCACTGGACAAGGCTCTGACTAACCTGAGCCCAGCTGGACCTGAGGATTTCCAGAGGTCCTTTCCAACATGAATTATCCAGGGACTCTGATTCAAATTTATGGTACAGAAAAAACCCCAATATCCTGAGGACTGAACTTTCTGCACATTCATTTGGACTTTGGTCCTGTTCCAGTGTTAACCCAAAATGGAGCAGGCACCATCCTGGGAATCTGTGATTTTATGCAAATTAGCAACTCTCTTCCCTCTTCACTTCCTTTAATTTCCTCATAAATGAATGAAATGAAACATTTGGAGTTGAATGAAATAATTTGTATTAAACTCAAGCAGACTGGCTGGCAGGCAAATGGGGTGTTGAGACAAGAATAAATATTAATTATTCCTTAAATAGAATGGAATTGTTATTATGTTTTCAGTTTATTTGCCAAATGAAATGTAACATCACTGTCACATCCTGGGCTGAATAGGCAGGAAAAAAACTGGGCTGAATTGGGGCAAAACTGGGAGTTGTAGGAACACCAGCCCAGAGCTAAAACCTCAAGGAAGGCCTGGAAAAGCTGCTGAAGCAGCTCAAGGAGGTGGAGAGGGATTTCCCTAAGCCCTCTGGGCTTTAGGAACAACTAGAGACACCAGTTATTCAATACCCAGCCTGGAATTAAAACAGATTTATTTACCCATTAAAAACATCTTTATTTTTCCTCCCAAAAACATCAGGACCACAAAGATTTCTATTTCTTTTTTACCCTATGATATATTTTCCTTGTTTTTTTCTACATCCTGCTGAACACATCTGAAATGTTTTTAAGGGAAAAAAAGCCAATTTTCAATGCTCTATTTCAATTTTAATGTCATGCCCTGTTCTTCAGAGAATCATATTTGCTCGCACAGAAAAAAAATGGTGTTTTATACAATATTTATAAAAGGTGATGTAAATCCACAAGCAGGGAGGGGAAAAATGTGGAAAAAACAGTCAATGGGATTGAAAGATAAGGAAAATGTCAGTGTGAATATGGAACTGGAGGGAATGAAACCTGCAAGGCTGAGCCCCCTGAAACTGCTGCAGAGGAGCACGAGGAAGGAACAGGAATGTAAATACCACCCCAATAAGAGCTCATTCTGATTTTCCTGGAATTGCCCGCCAAGGAAAACCCCTGACAACTCCCTTGCATGAGTCCCTCCATCAGGAACACCATCCAGGGAAGCACTGCTGTCCTGTGGGATTGTTTGCCACCAGAGATGCTGGTTTGTGCTCTGACAGGCCCCCAAAAGCCCAGGATGGCAGCAGGGCAGGAGCTGTGGGTGCCAGCCCTGCAGACCTTATCAGGTGTTTGTGGCAGCCTGGGCCCTGGCAGCTCCCCCCCCAGACAATAATAACCATTCCCAACAAGTTCCTTATCTTATCCCAGCAGCATCCCTGCAGGAGATTAGTCAGGCACCCCGGTGTCATGTTTTATCTCTAAAGCCTTGGATTTAGGCATAGCATGTGTCTAGTCCCAAAAGCCAGGTGTATTCCAGTCAAACAGATGGGAATCCAGAAACATCTCATTTTTTAATGATATACACCAAGTTCAAGCCTGCTTTAAATCAGACTCGGTCCTGACATTCTGACATAAATTGGCCAATTATTAAAAAAAAGGGTAAATGCTTAAAATCAGGGAAATGTTTCCTGAAAATAATTTTATAGGGTTCATGTGCAAGGGAGGTGTGGAGTTTTCTTCCAAAAGTGCCTGCAGGTTTTGCGGAGGGCGCACATAATTGCCAAGGATTTCACCTGATCCCTGCCTGCCACCGCAGAGTGCTGGAGCAGCACAAAGCAAGATCTGAGGCTTAAAAATGAGGTTTTATAGGAATGTACAGTCACAAAATACCCTGAGTTTGAGGGGACCCACAACAATCCCTCCACCACTGGCAGGGATGGGCAGCCCTTTCCATGAAGAAATTTTCCTTACTATCCACCCCGAGCCTCCCCTGGCACAGCTTGAGGCCGTTCCCTCTCCTCCTGTCCCTGTTCCCTGGGAGCAGAGCCCAGCCTGCTCCCAGCTTGCTGCTGTCCATGAGGAAAATCCTGCTGGTGGGGATGGGAGAAGGGAAAGATGAGCTCTGAAAGCAGCCTCAGAGCCAGAAGGAGTTGAGGAGGGGAACCTGTGCCTGCAAAGCCCTGGGGATGAGCAGACCATGACCAAAATGTAATTTATATGAAGATGTTTTGAATTTGTTCCAGCTACTTCCAAGTCAGCAATGCAGAACAGCTCCTCACAGCTTCCACACAAAGGTTTCTGCCAGGAATATGGCTGGATTATAATTACAGACCAGCATTTAACAGTAATTACTGCAATAGCTCATGTTCAGGTGCACTGTGCAATGTAATTGTGGCACCCCTTGCTGTCCACAGCACCTTCCTCATCCTGCAGCCTGGACAATTCCCACCCTGGCAAGATGTGCAGTGTTTTGGGGGTTGTCTGTGGGCTTTTTAATATGAGCACTCAAAACTGCTGCTGGCTACTCCATCCAGGATGAGCAAGGACATCCTGCACCAATGGAGCATGCAGGATCTTGGTCCCTGCTTCACCTTCAGCCACAAAACCACCCCAGGGACGTGGAGACTCCCAGTGGGGTTAATGGCAAAGCAATGGCACCAATGTAGCACCACTTCTCCAAACTCCTTCTTTGAGTGTGCAGCACCATTTGTCTCAAAACAGCTTTTGGAAGTGTCATTTTTGTTGATTAACCTAACTGTGATGGTCATGTGGCACTCAGCAAGGCTGAAATCCCATATAGGAAAAGGAATTTCAATGAACCTACAGAGAAATTAATTTCAAAGCCCCAAAGGTTTTCTTCTTTTAAAGAGTAACAAGGGATAACAGGTGAAAAAAATATTTTGAAGGTTGTTGAACAACAAGAAAAAAATGCATAGAAATACCAAGAAATTTCTGGTTTAATGATTTCACAGCAAAGCTGAATCCTGCCACTTTGTCCCACCTCGAGGACTAACAAGCCAGTTTGATGTGAACCTCAGGGAAACCTGGTGGGTTTTCCAGCCATGTGTGTCCTTCACTTCCAGATCTGTGGGATCCCAAAGAAAAAGGCACTGCAAGCCTCAATAAAGATGCAAATAACTTCAAAAGGAGATTAAAGCCTTTGTCCTGTTTATGTAAGTGATGAGTTTGTGCACCGGTAACCAAAGGGACGTCGGCTTTCTTATTTTAACCATTCCTTGAAGGTCATTTCTGCTCAGAAATGAGTTTTTTTGAAGACCTAAAAACTTGTTATATAACAAAGGCAAAGCTAGACATCAAGCCTGTGGCTGGCTGGAATTAGTTCACCTGTATCCCCCGTGTTCCATCAATAGGCAGTGCTGAAGGACCCGGCTTCCTGGCTGGAATGTTAATTATTCCCCTCCACTTCCAGGGACAAAAAGAGATTCCTTTCTCCTCCTCTCATTAACCAGTTCCACTTGCTCAGCACATTAATGCAGAGCTAAGGATGATTATACAGGGGCTCACACGAGCTGAATAAATCTGCTTCCCTACAGATGAGCCCAAGGCACTCATTGGGAACAACGAGGGTGATGCCAGAAGGAAACCCAGCGGTCCCTGCTGGAGCATCCTCCCAGCCCCACACAGCCAAGGCAGGGATAAACCTGTGGTGCTTGGGGTCAGGGCTTTGCCTTATTTCTAAAAATAACCTCACCCCCAGTATTGATTTTAAATTGTGGGCAGGTCCTTCCTTCAAGGGAGGGATTGAAATGACCTTGGTTTCACTGGAAAAATGTGTTGGGATTGACAGCACGGGAGGAAAGGCTCGTGGTTAGTGACTGGATCAGAAACTGGGGATGTGGAATGTGTGCCATGAGTGGAAATATCTGGACACCTCCCTGTGGAGGCTCTTGATTTACACCAGGAGTGAGAGCAAACTGAAAGATTCCTCTAAAAATAAGGAATAATAAAATAAGAGACTCTAACATTGCCAAATCCTACGGAACCTGCACTGCTTGCCAACAACATTAGAAGTCCTGCCATCCATCAAATCTCCCCGTTCCAGAGAAAGCCAAGTCCTCCCACTTGGCAAAGGTGGATAGAGAAATGCAGGGTGACATTCCCTCCCTTTTGAAGGTGACTGGCTTTGCATTTACTCTGAAAAGTTGCTCTGAAGGAATGTGTGAGAAGCCTGAACATCCACACTTCCTAAATACCCAGGAGTCAGGCTCTTCCAATAGGTCATATTTGCTCCTGTTGTGCATTTGCTCACAGTCAAAGCCATTCCAGGCCTGCAGACTGACAGGAATCCCTGGTCATTGCTGTACATCACTTTGCTCCTTAAACACTTCTGAAAGCAAGGATTTTGGGATAAACTTCCCTGGAGAGGCTTCTCCAAGGCCAGAGCAGGGCCAGATGGGTTGGAGCTGGTGCCAGATGGAGCGGCCGAGAAGCACCTGGAGCACCTTGAGCGGTCAATTAGTCAAGGGAGCCCCAGGGATGATTTAACCATTGCTTAATGGGAGAGCTGGAAGGCAAACAAGGGGATGGATCGATGGCACTTGAGTCAGTGCCCAGCAGGATTTGATCCTGAGCTTAATGCAAACGCCTCCAGAATTTCTCGCACACCAGTTCTTCCCGCTCCTTTACACCAGGCTACAATCCTGAAGACTTTTTTCCACAGGAAAAACAAAAGTGAAAATGTTGCCCCTCATTCTGAGCTTCTTCAGGAAGCCCTGGGAGAGCTGATCCCAAACTGAGTTAAAACCAAGGATGGGAAACATCTCCTCAAGCTGGAAGTTTGATGCAGAGTAATTTTGCTAAAACATCAAGCCTGCTTTTGGGGTGTGTCATCATAGAGAGAAAATCTCCTGTGTGTATAGAAATTTTGCACAGATTTCTTTTGTTCCTATGTCTTTGTTTACTCCTAAAGGCATTGGAGCAGGATCTGCACTTAGGAGAAGTTACAAAATCCTGGAATGGTTTGGATTAGAAGGGACCTTCAGCTAGGTCAGGTTGCTTTGAGCTGTGTCCAACACAGCCTTGAACATTCCCAGGGATGGCAGCCACAGTTCCCTGGGCAATTCCCATAGGAAAATCTGAAAAAAGTCCCCCTTCCTTCAAAATCACATTACCTCCTGAATTTTCTGCTACATTTAAGTGGAAGGAAACTCCATTTTTCCATGCCTGGAGATTTCTCAGTGCACCTCCCTGTAGCTGCTGCTCCCAAAGTTGGAGAAAGAACAGATCACGGTTGATTTCATAACCAACATTGTCTCATAAAATTAATTCACTGGTCACAGACATGCAAATAAAAACCAAATAATAAAATGCCCTTAATAACATGATCAGCCCTGAATTAGGCAGGCAGATGGATGAGATGATTGCTGGAGATCCCTTCCAACAGTAATGGTCTATTCTGTTCTGTTCTATTCTATTCCTTGCAATCCTAAATAATGTGAAAAGAACCAAAATCCAAGGAACAAAACGCACTCCATCCCAAAACCATAAGCAGTGTTATCAATACCTTACATATATTATATTAGCTATAACCTTTATTACCAATTAACAGCCATTAGAATAAAATAGTGATTGGGGAGAGCTAAATGGCCTCTTAACCACACAAGGAAAGGGCAAAGGAATTATTCTGGGAACAGCACTTCTGAATTCTGTGGGAACACTTAAATACAGCCACACACCTTGCAATCAACATCAACATCAAATCAGGGTAATTATGCCATGTCCTCTACAAGTAGCAGAACAACAACAACAACAACAAAAATTAAAGGGATTTATAGATTATTATTTCAATTAAGTTCTCCAGCCTCAGCATCAGGATTTATCTTCCTTGCATCTCACAGGATGCTGAGCAACGTCCTGATAAAAATCTTACCACCACTGTTAGTGCTACAAAAATCCACCATATTTCATACTCTCCCTTGTATCTGCAGGGTAGAACTGAGCCATCAACCTTCCCAGGAAATCCTGCTGCCAAAATAACCTTTCAATCACAGAGATGAGGGCTGTGTTATACAGAATTCATGTTTTATTTGGATTCTGCATGGAAAAGGCAAACTCAGGCACAGCAGAGAGCAAAAGGACTCTGATGAGCACTGAGATTCTGCAAGCAAGAGGCATTAAAAACTCTTCTGATTGCTCTTAGCAGCTGTAAAAAGATTCAGAGTCACCTGAACAGCAAAAGGATTTCATTATCCCGGAGAGAGAAAGATTTTACACCATTTAAAGAGATTTTTACCATCAATGATAAGCTCCTGAGCCTCTCTAGAGGTTTAAAACTATTGATAGAAATATGATCTGTATGAGAGGCCGTGGCTGCCCCTGGATCCCTGAAGTGTCCAAGGCCAGGCTGGATGGGGCTTGGAGCAACCTGGGACAGTGGAAGGTTGAGTGGAGCTCAGAGTTCAGCTGCTATTAATGACACAACAATTTAAGATGTCTAAGAAACCACAGAACAACTCTAACAGTTATTAGATGTGGAAAAAAATTCCCCAGTTCAGTGAAAACCCTCGTTCAGGGTCTGATGGATACAAATAAAAAGCCTACACAGTCTCAGCCACCTTCCAGAAAGACCTGGGGAAAAATCAAAGCTCATGAACAAAGGAGGATCACAAGGTGGTTTTATTTCCCTTTTTACTTGAGGTGATTTGTAACACTTTATGGATTTGTAACATATTAATTATAAGCCAGTAAATGTTCAGCTGATTGAGCAAATGTTACTCCAGTAAAACTTCTTGGTAAATTGACAGACAGAAAAGTTAATTTCTGTGTGTTTTTTCCCAAAAAAACTCAGCAACTAAAAAATCACCACTTTTTGTGTCCTGTTCAAGCGCCTCTATAGTTTTTAATTTTCCTTTGTAGTTTTTCTTCCCCAGTGGCCTGTGCAGAATGTTAAGTTTTCAGACAGAATTTAATGCAAAAAAATAGGGTCATATGCAAAGAATACAATAAAAATAGGGTCACAGGCAAAGAATACAAGAGCTCAGGCACGACAGGAAATGTAAATGTTAAAAATCACACAAGGGAAGATAATAACAATAAAAAAGAAGTGCCCACAATACAACAAAAGCAGTGGCAAAGCCAGTGCACTGAGCATCCCTCAAGGCTGGTGGAGGGATGGGCTGACCTCAGAGGCCTCTGCCTTTCCTGACTTCCAGACTTCTGTGGGGCTCATTAAAGGCTCCAAGCACAAAGCATCAAACACTTCAAGGAAAAGTTGGTCTCCATGGGAATAGAGGACAAACTAAAAATAACCATAAGCCAGCATTTTAACAATTTTGCAGGAGATTGTCATGGCAATGGAGAGAGTTGTAACCTGTTGTCATGATAACCAAAGTTTGAAATTAATGGGAAAGCATTCCACTTCCACTTCATCTTTATTCATAATGGATCCAGCATCTTCCACAGGAGAATTCCATGTTAGTGCCTGCAAGGAACCAGAGAGCTTGGGAGCAGCAAGGGAGAGATAAAGGACTGTGGGGATTGAAAGAAAAATTTAAAACTCCACAGCCAAAGTGAAGGAACAAAAGGAGGGGGAAAAACCCAGGGAGGAAAATGCTTTGATGGATGAAAGATTTTGGGTAGGAATTCTTGGGCAGGCCCTGGCACAGGGTGCCCAGAGCAGCTGAGGCTGCCCCTGGATCCCTGGAATGTCCAAGGCCAGGTTGGACAGGGCTTGGAGCACTCTGGGACAGTGGAAGATGTCCCTGCCATGGCAGGGGTGGCATTGGATTTCCAGCCCAGAGGAGGGCTGAGGAGGCTCCAGGGGCTGGAGTCCCTCCGCTCTGGGGCCAGGCTGGGAGAGCTGGGGGTGTTGGGTGTAAGTGACCAACCTGCTGCTCGAGCATTCAGTGAGACCCTCAATTATATTAATGGGCTCAGAGCAAAGCATGCCTCGTTTGATGACAACATAATTGTTATTTTTGTGGAAAATTGCTCTGCTCACCCTGAAATTACTATGATAGTCCATTATACTACTGTTTCCTTAACTGTTTTAAGAGGAGAGAAAAATTATTCTGAAAACAGAGTGCCTGCACAGAACACACCTTTCTTCACCTTCAGGTCAGTACAGAATGCTCTTCACCTCAACAGAGCTCCTAGTTTGAAATAAAAAGAACTAGAGGTAAACAGAAGTTCAGATGCCTAAACACATTCTTTCACATTCACATTCATCTTTCTGAATGAAACTCTTCATTGTTCAGCTGTAAAAATCAAGGTTTTCCCCTGAGTGATTTCATGTACAGTCACCATGTGCTTTGTATCTCCTGGGAGTGCCACAGAACCACCTCTTGTCCCCAGAGATGGATGCTCTTTGCTGCCACACATGAGGTCTCTAATGATGAGGCACAGAGATGTCATTTATAAGTGTAAATAGCTGGCAACAAACCTAGCATAAAGTGGACGTTCCCTTTGGTTGCTTACTAAAGTGAATTTTGGAACTATGAGCTCCAAAGTTTCACTTGTTACTACTCCAGGGTTTCTTCCTTGTACTTCTCCTCCCAAACCCTCCCCTTGGCCGCTCTCAGTCTTCTGAGAGCTCAACTTTTCAGCCCAGCTTCTTCTTTATTCCATTTGTCACTGAAGATCATTGCGTTGATGAAGTGAAACTACTCAGAGCTGCTCCCAGGAAGGGCTGCTGGGCTGAAAGTTTTCTGGAAGGAGGGGCTGGCAAGCAGAGAGGAGCTCAGCCAGCCCCCAGATCCCTGGAAGTGCCCAAGGTTGGATGGGGCTTGGAGCAGCCTGGGACAGTGGAAGGTGTCCCTGCCCATGGCAGAGGGTGGAACCTTTAAGGTTGTTTCCAACCCAAACCATCCTGGAATTCTATGATCTTCTCTCTGTACCACCAGCTCATCACCAGGAGCCCAAGCCTTGCACCCTGCCACAAAAGCTGATTTTTTTTTCCCCCAGATGAAGGATAGCAGCTCATTCTGGGAATTCAAAGGGCTTTACATGAAGAGGCTGTTGACAAATCCATTCCTGTAAAAAGACCTGGAGATGGCAATTCCCACAAGGAAATGAGCACTTCCCACCATCAGCAGAAATCCAGGGGTCGGGCAGGGGGGAAGGAGCACTGGGGGCCAGGGGAGGAGAAGGGAAAAAAGGCTGCGGCACTAAAGAGTCTTTCAGGACTCATTTATTCGAGCAGTGCCAAGGCAGCTCACTGCTGCAATATTTTCTTCCTGCACTCAGAGCCAGGGCTTTGGGATCTAATAAATCATGGCTGGCCGCAGAGACATTAAAATTCTAGCCCAGTACTGCATCAGATGAAACGGGGCCGAGTGCCAGCGAGCGCAGGGAGAGGGAAGGGCAGCCACACACACTTTAAAATAAGTATATGAATGCATTTGCATATAAGCAACACCTGATTTTGGCCTCACACCAGGCTAAGTCTAATGAAATGGAACAGCAAAACAGATCTGCAACTGGAGGATCTTTAAGGTCCCTCCCAACCCAAACCATCCTGGGATTCTGTGATTAATAAACTCAAGCGCTGCGCTTCGGGTAAGCTGATCCCCACTAAATTAGAAATAAGATATTAGGTATAAAGCACAGTAGGAAAACAGAGCCAGTAATTAACAGATCTGGTACAAACCAGGGAATTATTTCTGAAGCTCATAAAAGCCTTTTCCAAGCCTGGGCCAGCTCACGTTTCTGTCTGTACAAACCTCTGTGCTGGATCACACTGACTGTGCCCGGTGTGAGAAATAATTGTGCACCACGAGGGAAGAAAAACTCAATATTTAATCTAAAAACATTTTTGCAGAAGTCAAGCCACTAAATTTTAATTTATTACTTTCAGCCTGAAAAAACATAACAAGGATCTGACCACTTATTTGCTGTGCAAGATGAAAAAAAAAGGTGTGGGGGGAAGGAAAGGCAGCAAATATTAAGGGTTTTCAACGGATCACAAGGCAGCCTTGGAGCTTATTTGCAATCATTTAATTGAAGCACCTGGGGATTTAAGAGGTATTGAATGTGTGGGGTGCAAACATGCACAGAGAAAAACAAGCCAGCATATGAATTTGAACTGCAAGTGGCAGAAAGAAATACGCAGGAAAAGGGCTTTATTTTAGAGTGGGTGAGATTTTAACTCTGGATGAGAGATTCCCTGAAATGTGGGGTACCAGGGCCAGGAGATGTTTCCATCCTGGGTTATGAACCCCCTTCTCCAACTGGCAGAATGACAAGGGCACACTCCAGCTCCATGGAGCCTGTGGCAAACATTCCCAAATTCCCCGTTCCCGGAGGGATTGGAAAGCCACGTGGATGTGGCACTTGGGGACATGGGGCAGTGGTGGCTTTGGCAGTGCTGGGGAACATCTGGACTTGGATCATATTAAAGCTCTTTTCCAGCTTCAGTGATTCTGTGATGCTGAAATGCCAATGTGATTTTGACTTCCTACACTCAGGCCCCTTGTTCTGGAGCAGAGCAAGAGGAACTTATGAAAAGATATAGAAGTGAAGGGAACATGCAGAAAAAGAAGTTTTACATGGAAAACAATTGATCATGGCTAAAACAAGGATAAAAGAAGATGGCTCAGAAACAGACTAGAAATTAATAAACCAGCCAAACCCAGTTTAATTCTCTGACATACACCCACTAAGAAAGAAGACAAGGCAAAAGCCCTTCAGTTATCAATTTTAATACTGAATGTGTACTTAAAAGCCAAAAGCACTAGTTAGAGTTTGTCTGTATGCAATTTAAGACAGAAATCTGGGAGGGTTCATGGTTAAAAATAAAGCTTCTCTTTTCCCCAGGTGAGTGAAGAACTTCACAAGATGTGCCTGTTCTCTATAAAAGCAATTGAGACACAAGAAAATTCTCTGTTCACCTTTTATTTTCTTTAAATGGAGCACTTTTCTCTTCAAAACATGTTCCCAAGGCCATCTTTTTTTTTCCCACCTATGCTTTTTGCTTCTCTGCCTCACAATTTTTCCCCAGCCCTCTTCAAGCGTGGTCATTTAATCTTTTTATTTCTTTTCCACCGTGAGGAAAACCAAAATCAATACTGCAGCCAAGAAATGAGGCAGAAATAAAGCAGTTGCATGGACTCACCCAAGCCTGGAGGAGGAGAAGGCCCACAATGAGGTCATTTGGGAAAACAGAACATGAGTTTTGTTTGCTTTTAAGATCTGAGACTATTCTGTTTCTTCACAACACAGGGGGACTCAAAAGCCTGTAAAACCTTCCCCAAACAGTTACAAAACAGGGGGTGAGGGATGTTTCCCAAAGTTTCTATTAACTCCTTGGAAGGCTGGCATCAGTTGGACCAATCTCCAAAGGAGCTGAGTGGATGTCATGAATTATTTTAGAACCACAGAGTCATTAAGGATGGAAAAACCCTCCAAGACCATCGAGTCTAATTGTTCCCCAGCACTGCCAAGGCCACCACTGGCCCCTGTCCCCAAGTGCCACATCCACATGGCTTTGGAACAATTCCAGGGATGATGATTCCACCATTGCCCTGAGCAACCTCTGCCACTCACAAACATCCCTAATCTGACCCCAACCCCTCTGCTTCCTTCTCTCAAACAGAAAATTACTCCTCCCTCCTTCCCTTAGTGGCTTTATGCTTTTTACAACTTCAAAAAAGTCCCTGAGTTGATTCATTAGGAAGATGGTGATTTATCCACTGTTGATCTGAGTGCTGAAACTCAGCAGCTCTCAGCACTGAGGAATTCAGCAAGCTGTTTGGAAGTATTCCCGTACGAAAATCACGCGTTTAAACATGAAAACAATGAGAGCCTACACAAGTCACAGCTCATTCTTCTCCCAGTCAAGTAGGATTTTCCTGTCTGCTCTATACACACCAATTAATAAACATGAAGAAACGCCAGAGGAAAAATATTCACTGTATCCACTTCATACATTTTTAATCACCCTGAAATCAATTCAACACCCTGAACATGGTTTAGAATTCCTGTTTTACAGACCCGGTAAGCGATGGATCGCCTAATTAAATCCAGGAGTGGCATTTCCCAATCAATGGAAAGGGCTGACGTGCGTGCACATCTTAGAGCAGAAGGAGAAGTAAGGAGAGAGCGCCTCAACCCTGCCATTTGCCCTGTGTTCCTCAGTGCTCCCTGTGAAAATGCTGAGGAATGCCAAAAAGAAAGAGAAAAAATATGAAGTTCATCCCCTTTCACAGAGTAGTTGTGAAAGAACATGGTTTGTGTGGCCTAAGAGCTGATCTGCCACCAAAGGCCCAGCATTTCCAGAGAATACAGCCAAATTTTAATTGTAAGTTAATAAGGGAGGCTGAAATCATGCCTAGAATTATCTTTGTCCCACAGAGAGTATGCAAAGGAGGATTACAAGCCGACAGCAGAAATCCTATCGGAACATCCTTCCGTCGCCTACAACATCGAAGGCCACTGACTTTCAACATCACAATAAATTAAGGGAACAGTCAGGAGTAAATGAGGTCACTCCTCACATGTGCAGTTGTGTCTGAGGTTCAACAATGAACACAAATGACAGGGATTAGGGCAGGAACACACGTGAGAATCCTTCACCTCCTGTCCGGCCAACAAAACCAATGGCCCGAGGGCACAGATTCCCTCTACTCATCATTATGTCCAAACAAATGCTGTGGTTTCACCTTGGGGAAGAAAAAAATGACAAAACTTGGGAATTTTCAACTTGGGAGTGCTGCAAACAGCCCAACTCAGGGATGTATCTTGCTCTTCAGGAGCATGAAGAGGTCCTATGCAAGGAAAGCCCCTCTGCTCTGGAGCCAGGCTGGCAGAGCTGGGGGCGCTCACCTGGAGAGGAGAAGCTCCAGGGAGAGCTCAGAGCCTTGCAGGGCCTAAAGGGGCTCCAGGAGAGCTGCAGAGGGACTGGGGACAAGGCATGGAGGGACAGGACACAGGGAATGGCTTCCCAGAGGGCAGGGATGGATGGGAGATTGGGAAGGAATTGTTCCCTGGCACAGGGTGCCCAGAGCAACTGCCCCTGGATCCTTGGCATTATCCAAGGCCAGGCTGGTCACCGGGGCTTGAAGCAGCCTGGGACAGTGGGAGGTGTCCCTGCCCAAGGCTGGGGACTGGAATGGGATGCTCTTCCAGGTCCCTGGCAGAAAGCATCCCAGGATTCTGTGAGCATTCTGCCGAGCAGGCGGTGCCGCAGCAGGACCTGAGGAACGCTGTGCTCTGGAGCGACGTGACACAAACCCCCCGGAGATTCCCCAGCCAGCTCTGCATCCTTGGCCTCTTGGATTTTATTACCATCTATTATTTAGGAATAACTGCGCCGAACACAGAGCCAGCCTAGCAGAGGTTCATGAATCACAGCATCTTATCAGCATATTAATCAGCTCCTGGGAGGGAGAGGGGAAACGGTGTGAGCTATCACAAACACTTTATAGTTTCACGCTTGAAGTCAAACCAGCTCCAGGAGAGACTGATTCTTCATCCCTGATTCCACACCAATGGGCTAATCTATTTACTGCAGCACTGGTGCCTTCCTGCAGTGCAAGGGTGCGGGGAAATGGGAAGGGTAATGTGCCAAAGGAAAACCAGGTGCTTCGGCAGCCCCCGTTTGGGGCAGGTAAAGTGAATTGTACCAAGAACAAAAAAAGCAAATTGGAGGCCTTAAATAAATTAGCCTCAATTAAAACAACAGCTTACATGAAGATCCAACTTAATTACAGTCTGGTTTAATTAAATAGTAAACAAGGCTGAAACGCTGCTGCTGATGTTCCAAAATCCGTGGAATTAGCGAAGTGCAAGCCGTCACCAGCCGGGCACGAGGAGCCAGGACTTGGAGCACAAAGCTGGCACTGGGCAGATGCAGCTCTGTCTGCAGCCAGAATATTCTCCCTGTGTCACCTTCCCTCAGCTCCACAGCTGCTCATCCAGCAGCAGGAAACACTGCCAGCAGAAGTTTTCTCCTCCTCTTTCAGTTTCCAACAAAAAACAGGAAGGAGGGTGCAATTCAACAGATCTGGGAGTTCTAAGGACCCCAAAAATGAGACACAAGAGAAGCCACAAGTGCTTAATAAATCCCTTAGTTCAAACACATGGATTGTTTTCATAAAGATTTCTCCTATGAGCTGAACAATTCTGATTTTATCTCCCCAAGTAACTGTATTTTAACACTTCCTTTTTTAAACGTAATTATTATTTCCCATAAAAATCCAGCCAATCCAGACTGCACTTGAAAAATGGTTTAGGAAATAACTGTCCTTCACACTTCCATTAAGGAAGATCAAAATGGAAAAATCAAGAATCTGAATAAACGGATGCTTCATCAAGTACTTGAGTATGTGCCAAGGATTTCCCATTCTCCCTAACTCAAGGATTTCCTATTTTCCCTAACAGCCAATCTGGCAGAAAAAACTGGATTATTTATCTTGCAATAGACCTCCCTCCCTGCTCTGCCAGGAAACAACACAGAAGTCAGAATGAGAAGAAAATCATTAAAACTCAGATTAAAACTCATTATTTCAACCTAAAGCTACCATATAAATAAAAACAATAAACAAAATATTAAGTAGTATAAAGCATTCACACTTAGCACCAAAAAAAACCCACAAAAGCACAGAATTCAACCTGCCAGTATCCTGATTACTATCCCTGCTTTCCTCCTGCCTCTACCCCATCTGAGTTTTATTCCACAGCTCTTTTCATAGCTGCTCAGACCACCCTCAGGAGTTGCCTGTCTTTTCTCCACGGAGGCTAAAATTTAAATTTTCTCCTCCTCATTCGCTATAGAACTTTGAGTCTTTCATTACATATTCAAACAAGTTCAGATTAAAAGGGTTTGTGATACTATTTGCCCAGAAAAAAAAAAAAAAAAAAAAAGAAGCTCTTCTGTTAAGTGCTTTCTGACTTCTATTTTGGGACTTCACTGTAAGAGTTCAGCCCACTGACTCCTTACCTTCCACCTGGGCAATGGAACAATCCAGCAGGAATATTCCTGCTGTGCTGTCCCACATTTGTTTCTTTGTTTTACCACTGACATAACTGAGGACCTTGTTTTAATTTTCCCAGTCTGATCTGCCTCCAACTTTTTCCTCCAAGATTATCCACCACTGATTTCAGTGCATTTACCACAAATTCTGGAAGACAAATGCCCGAAGGATGGTTTGGGATGAAACCATGGGGGCCACATCCTCCTGATCCCTGCATGGATCAAAGCTGGCGCAAGTTGGCCAAGTCAAATTTTACAGAGTTAAGGGCACAGAAGGAACTTCACAGTCATCAACCAGCAGGTTACTTTAGAAGACAACATCCCATTAATGTTGGCACTTGACTGATTCCAAATGGAGTCCTGCAGAATTCATGTGTTCAAGCCCAGGCTGGACAGGGCTTGGAGCAGCCTGGTCTTTGCAAGGTGTCCCTGGCCATTGCAGAGGGTGGAATCAGACAAGCTTTAAGGTCCATTCTCACCTAAACCATTCTGGAATTCCATGAATCCCTTCATCTAAAGCAGAATTCTCCCTCTAAAATTATTCTAAAAAAGGTCAAGGTCCAAATTCTGACCAATCTGCACCTCAATATTTATATTAAATTGTCTTATCAACTGCCAGAAAGCACCTGCTAAGACACCCAGGATTGTATGAAAGCAGATACAGAAATGTACATTGAATGGATATTAAGGTGGAGCTTTAAGCACATGCCAAAAAAAAAAAATCAAAGTAAAGTGGGAGAGAAGTAGCCTCTTGTGCTGGAAAGCCACAAAATTCCTGTTATTTCCAGAGCAGGAAAATAACTGTGCACTTATGAGCTCGTTCTATCACCCAGGCACTGCTGGAGTCCACAGTCCTCTCACAATGGGGAGATTTTTGAAGAGACTTTTTCACAGAGATTGTTGTTTTTTTTCAAGCCTCTCGTGCTTTGACTGTGAGACCAAAGTTCCCCCAAGCTACAGTATCTCCAACAAAGCAGCTGCATAAATTGGAATGAGAAAAAGAAAGGATGAATAAAAATGGGGCAAAACGCCTTTGAGGAACTCTCTGCTCTGCAGAGTCTCAGACAGGGCTCCTCACAGCCCCACTGATCCACCAGCTGGAAGGGCTGCCAAACTCAACCAGAATATTCCATGCACAAAGCAGCTCTGAGTATTTGATGTTCATTCCCATCTGCTGGTGACCACTCTCCTCCACAAAATCACATTCCCAAATAATTCCACACATTCGGTGAAAGTCAATGCAAATAGAAAGCAGGAAGCCCTAACACAACATGACACCCAAAAGCTGATTACATTCCCCAAAATGGCATAAAAAGGAGTTTTCCAGGGCTGATTTTGTAAGGGGGTGACAAGATCAAAGCAAGTCAAGGTGAACATAATCCACAGGGAAAACCAGATACACCTGAACTGGGATTTTCTTTTTCCAAAGCACCATTTCTGTCCCAAATGAATTCTTTCCATATCAGTACACTTTAGATCCCCACTAGTTACATAATTATGGTAAACATCTTTATCAAGTACTAAGGATGACATTTTTAGACAACTCAGTCCTAAAGAAGGTTTCAAACAGAAAACAGACTTGCTCTTCCACATAGGATTAACTCAACCAAAGCATAACTTGAAATAAAAAAATCAGTCAATACTGTAGCTTAAGTCACCACCTATCAAAATACCTGGATGTTCTCCAAAAAAGGGGATCTTGGCTGTGGGATCCTCTTTTCCACAGCTGGATTATTCCAGCACGTGCACCCCAGTGGTTCAGGAAAGCCCTCCTGCTGGACTGTCCCAGCACCTGCTTGCATGGTTGTTAATCTAAAGGAAAAAGCCCTTTGGATCCTTTTCCTTAGGATTTCCAGGGTATCCTCTTTGCATGAATTCAGCTCCAACTCTTCTCACCACCCTCGCTGCGCTGGCTTTGCTGAAGGGCTTTTCCTGCGAGTCACGTTCCCATCCGGCTCCCTGATGGGAAATCTTTCTCCCTCATTAAGGGATCAGCCACCACCACACACAGAGATCCAGGAAAGTCCCCAACCCCTGTCCTACCTGTATAGGCCATGTTCTTCGGGTTTCCATAGGGAGCCCCAGGTTGGACGGGGCTGTAAACAGGATTCATGCTGGAAGACCGGGAACTCTGAGGACAAAAGAAAAGCAGAGTTGAGACGGTTGCCTTAGGTTGGCTCCCGAGTCGCTGTCTGTGTGCAGAGCCCTGATAGCATCACCCTGTTAGAATTCCAGACACAGACAGCTGTGAAGGAAGGGATTTACAACCAGACGTTCCAACCAGATAGCATATTTAATAATTCAAGTTTTGGATCTCTCCGCTAATTCCCACAACTTCTCCGGCACTGCATATTCTGCCTACCAATGCACCCGGAGTAGATTCATCCTCCATATCCCTGGGCTCAGGACTCATGACCCCACTTCCAGCTTGAGATGAACAAAGAGGAGGAGCCACAAAGTCAGGCAAGGAATTGTCCCCCTTGGAAGAGCGAGCAGTTCTTGGGTGATAAAACCAACCGCACCGAAGACCTGACCTTTCAGAGAGCAGCAGATGAAAGATCATTTGCCGCTGGCGAGATGGAGAAGGGCAAGTCTTGGTGAGCTTTCAGCGTGAGCTGACTGTGAAAACCTGGAGGCCAAGGCTTGGCTCCTGTGTGGGGCTGGGCAGGGCCACCCCCTGGTCCCACCCGTGTCCCACAGGGAGACTCCGTCACGGAGCTTCCCTGAGCGAGGAGATTTCGGCAGCCCTCGTGCTCCCCTCGCCGATAAAAACCGCACAGCAGGGTCAGCTTCTTGTGGGTTTTATTAGGAGGAAAGCAAGTGACTTGGGAATTTGTGTCTCCTAACTGTCAGTTAAGCAACTGGCTCAGTTAATTATCTTAATGAAGCACATTCTCAGTTCTGATTAATGGGAAAATCAGTCATTAAGCTTTATTAGGCGACGCATTTGTCTCCGCAGCTATCTAGCGGTAATTTCACACCAGAACCAAACCCATCTTGCTTCAAAATCTGGGGGTTTTGTTAAAATGTGTTATTTTACAGTTCATAAATAACACCATTCTCTCCAAACAAGTCCCTCATGATAGGGGACACAATTTGTTACATCATTAACTCCTTTCACTTTACCTCGGGAGAGTAAACAAGTCAAACGTTACGTGTTAGCACCGATTGACTTGACAACAATTAGTGCTTAATTAATTAGCTGTCCCTCCACCCCCAAGTTAGCACTGAAGGAGCCATTCTCAAAGGAAAGGAAATCAGGGTTATAAGCAAGTGGGAAGAGACAGGGAGACTCAGAATTCCATCAGTGGCTTCACTAACACACAGCATTAAGAGCATTAAGAAGATCTTTAATAAAATCAGCATAAAACCAGGCTGCTCAGAGAAGTGTGGCTGCTCCATCCCTGAACTGCACAAAGCCAGGCTGGATGGGGCTTGGAGCATCTGATCTAGTGGAAGCTGTTCCTGCCCATGGGACTGGATGAGCTTTAAGGTCCCTTCCAACCCAAGCCATTCTGTAATTTTATGGAATAAAATTTAGGAGGGTAACTCTTCACCTTTCCATTGTTCCTCCCCAGAAACCACCCAGTGACAGCTGGACCTGCTCCCAGGCAGGGCTGGAATCACGGCTGCTTTTCTAAAGTGCCTTTTCAAAGCCAGCACCATTTCATTTGTACTCTTGTGCATGTGAAGAGTATTTAAAAAAAATCATAATTCAGGGGAAAACAATGACAGAGTATGTGTGGCTTGCATTAGGTGTTGTACCAAATGGTAAAAGCAAAACACTCTTATTGAGAAGGATGAAAGAAAATGCTTTTTATCCCAGATAAAAAGGTTGTAATCGTGGTGGGGGCTTGAGAGCTTGTGAGGAAGAGGTTTGTGCTTCCTCCCTGCTTTGTATGCAGGGTGGGATTTCCAGACAGCAGGAAAGAGCCCCTGCAAACAGCATTTGGGAGGGATGATTTTCTCTCCCATTCTGCAAGACAATGCTATCCGAAAATACATTTGAAATTCATTGCAGGCACCATGTTGTGGCATTGAAACAGCTACACTGAAATGGGAATAAAACAGGATTAGCAAAATTAAACCTTCTGCGCCGCCAGAACCTGCAGAGTTCGCTTGTGGCCATGAATGCCCAAGAAAAAGACTACTAAAAATTAATTATAAACAGACAAACACCAGTGCTGCTCTATTACAGGAGCTTCCAGTGCTCCCTAATCCCTGAGACAGCCACGCTCAGTTGCTCTGAGAGACTCCAGCAAGGAGTAACTCCAGCAGGAATGCCATGGGAATAAGCTGCTAGCAAACAGTGCTGGGATATTTTGTGCCTGTAACCTGGTTACCTTTTCATCTATTTTATCCTTCCTGTGAAAGTGCAGGACAGGCTCCCATCACACCAGGGAGGGCAAACAGAGCCACAAGGGAGGGCAGGAATGGGTCACTGTGGCTTGGGCAGAGCTGGGGAATGGTTGGACTCCATGAACTTGGAGGGCTTTTCCAAACTTGGAGGGCTTTTCCAGCCTAGGGGGGCTTTTCCAGCCTTGGGGGGCTTTCCCAACCTTGGAGGGCTTTTCTAGCCTTGGAGGGCTTTTCTGATCTTGTAGGGCTTTCCCAACCTTAATGACTCTGTGATTCCATGAGTGTGTCCTCCACCTCTGGGAATCAGGAATCACCACATCTCCAAACTCCTACAGACACAGGACACCAGGAACATCTCATTCCTCTGTTTTCCTCCATCACTGGTTTACTTGGTGCCTTGGTGCCCAGATCCCTCCATCTCCACAGGAGGTTTTGCAACCCCTATCATTGTGGTTGGAAAAGATCTCCAAGATCATCAAGTCCAACCTCTGGCCCAATATAAAAGCTAAAAGAATAAAGCAGGCGTGGAAAATCCAGGAAGTTAACGAAGTTATTATCATTATCTTTTCAGAACAAAGGAATGAAATCTTTACAGAGAAATAAATATATTTTGCAGGGTTTTTAAAACAGTGACATGGACAGGTTGATCTTTCAGGCTCTCCAAAAATTAAATAGCAGCTCTGAATTGAAAAGAAAAGAGTAAACAATGGAAAAGGGAGCTGTTCTGAACAACAGACATTTTTCCATTTTCTTTCAAGTCATCTCTTGTGTCAAGGTGATTTTCCCTTTAAACTCCCATTGCCTTGTTTTTTGTGCCACTGGGATGCAATGCCTTTTGAGAGCCCCACTCCTTACACTCTGGAGAGAGGGTACTATTTTCTCTATGTGCCAAAAGTAATTTATTTCACATCAGGTGGCACAGAACCAACATGAGAGAGTATGAACAAAGAAAAGAGATACTTTTCTTCCTTGACCTGCACATCACCTCTTTAAATGAATTTTATACAAATTGCATGCTAATAATATTCAGCCAAAGTCTCCTTGAACATGAAAAGGCCTCCTGACCTTACACTCCATGCAAATTCCACTAATTTTCTGACAATTTTTCCCTTAAGTCATTTGAAGCTTGACCCTCACTTGGGATCCACCAAACAGTAATTAAATTACCTTCCAATTCATCTGTTAAAGGTTAATTTAGGCAAGTTACAAGGGTATATCCCACCTTTCCCCAAAAAAGTCTGGGACAGTGGGCACAAGCTCGGAGATTCATTACCACAATGAGCAGCTTCTTCTTAAATTTATTCTTTTTTTAGTGACACCTTAACTTAAGAGTTGATTGAACACCTCACGTGGGAAACAAAATATTGAACCTGTTATAGAAATGTAATAGGGTTTTATATATTTTATATACATATATATATATATATGGAAACCCAGACTGGTTTGGGTGGGAAAGACATTAAAGATCATCCAGCTCCAAACCCTGCCATGGGCAGGGACACCTCCCACTATCCCCGGTTGCCTTCTCCTCTCCAGGTGAATGCCCCCAGCTCTCAAAAATTTACAGTCCTACAGCATCTTCCATTAGATCCACCTCTAAAACAGGACAGGAGCACTCAGATCTTCATTGAGGAGAACTCAGGAGAGTGTCCTGGGAGACAAAACCCCAGGGAGCCACATTCTCATCACCTGCTGTTTCCTCTGAGATGAAGAACTAAATGATCAGTAAATTACTGACATCTCTAACAGCAACAAGCCCTTTTGTCTTCATTGTATGAAAAATTAAATGGATAATTTATAAGCACAAAGCAGCTCTTTACTTTGGAATTTGCTGACTTCAGACTGGCCAAAAAATAAATGCTGAGGCAGGAAAAATCGCGACCTTTCATTTGCTGAAGTTTACGATCTGCTTAAAAGCCAGAGGATCAAAAAATGATAATTCAGTTATTAATTCAATTTCATATTATAGACTGCATATTGAAATATTGTCAAGGAAATCCCTGTCCTCCCTGAAAAGGACTAGGAAGATGGAATCACTTGTTGCACAGGTGAACCTGAACGTGATGGCAAAATACCTGCACACTGTGTTTGCCTATTTGAATTAGGCAGAGCTTACACAAACACCCCTCTGAGCCTAAACAAATGAGAAATGATTGAATCATACACTCACAGACTGGTTTGGATTGGAAGGACCTTAAAGCTCATCCAGTTCCAAGCCCCTGCCATAGGCAGGGACACCTTCCACCAGACCAGGTTATTCCAAGCCCCAATCAACCTAGCCTTGAACCAGCTCCCCCACAAGAAATTTCAGAATGAGAAAAACCAAAAGATTCTGGCACAGCTGGGGTTATATTAGCTTGTTTCCAGAGAAGAAAATGTCTAAATGCAGATGAATTCTGTGCTGCAAATTCCCAGCCTTTTATCTGCAAGTCTGATGGGTTTCACCAGCAGGTAACCAATAAATACATGTATTTTTTAAAAGATCTAACATATCTGCCCCAGTGAGTCCCAAACCACTCTCAGCAGTTCTCAAACGATTTCCTTGATATATTCCTATTAATTTCTCTAACTTGAGGCCTTGCTGACTTTCCCTTTGGAGATGAACCCTGCTGTAATCTTGTACTTGGTATTCCCCAACTGAGCCACAGCCTCCTCCAGCTGCTTATCTCCATCCTTTTGTCTTCCCTACCCTACTTCATTATGTTCTGCTGAAAAGGCCTCTTGGAACACACAGCTTGAAGACATCTCTCTGCTCCTTCCTTTCCACAAGCACTGCCTTGGGAGATTTGTGTTGGCCACCAGGAAAAGCCTGGATTATAAACATCCATCCCACAACATCACCCAGGCACTGCAAAAAACAAAATAAAATATTCTTAGTTATCTTTCTTTTTTGAGCCTTCTTGATCTGCTTCAGACCTTTCTCCCAGCCAACCACTGCTCCCTCTCCTTAGAGAAGCTGCACTGCAGGAGTCAGACAGAACAACCAGGCACAAGAGTAAAATCCACAAAAAGACAATTTCTGACACTAATAAATACAATCTTCCCCCCTTCCAAGCTCTTTAAAAAGATGAAATGATTGATCACCTCTTTGGCTTTGTTTTACAGATGCAGAGAAGATGCGGGAGCGCAACGGGTTCAAGGGTGGGCTCACTGGGAGCATTGGAATAGGTGGAATAACCATCCCTGGAAGTGTTCAGGGAACACTTCCCTGTGCTGTTCCTTGGCCTGGGTTCACAGTTGGACTCAATGGTCTCAGAGGGCTTTTCCAACCTAAATGATTCCATGATTCTAGGGTAAACCAGACCATACTAGCAGAACCAGGATTCAGGTGTAATACCCATTTTCCATCACATTATCCTCACAGACAAGCTTTAAGTTATGTTTTGCTCCAAAATTTCCAACCACTACCACTAGTTACCCTCCCTCCGTTTTTATAATTACTCCCCCCAGGATGGGAGAATCCCTTTGAAGCCATATCCCAAATATTGAAAACATGACCCCTTCCCATGGATCACAACAGGATAAACATCTACATTTGTCTGGGAGTCAATCACACTGTACCAAGCTGGCACATCAGCAATACAATATTCCTGGAATTCAAATCAGATGAGGGCAGAGATATCCTTTTAATAACAGATGTGTCAGGCTTCCCTGGGCTTTATTTGGTCAAATCTACTGTGCTGCAGGTTTTGGCTGTAATTTGTCACTTCCAGCCACGGTTGTTCCTCATTGCTCTCTAACAATCTTCACCCAGGTCCTGTCTTCTGGTCACTTCTGGGATTTCTTCTCTGGTCAAGACTGGAAACCCAAGGCAGGATGGAGGAGCAGCTCCAGCCCCACTTTCCTATCAGGCAGCACAGCAAATCTCTCCCTGTCCTCTTCTCTTCCTCTGCTCATGTTGATGGATGGACCCAGATGGACTTAGAGACTGGGAAACGGGAGGATGAACAGCGCAAACAGAGGGGATCAATCCTCCCTAATAGTCCCTTCTTCCTTAAATATTTTGGAATCTTGGTTCTGAAACAAAGCAGTACCAGGGAAGATGAAGGAGGGCCCAGGCTAAATCTGTCAGCAGGAAGGGAGCTTTGGCAAGAAGTTTGTTTATCATCGTCTTTTTGTAATTTTGTGTTGGCAAGAGGCTCTGTGTTAACAAGCCCAGGAGCCTGAAAGTCTTTCCCATCCATAGGACAGGCAGACAGTGGCATTCCCTCACTCCATTTGGAAAGCAAGAGACATGGAAGGAGTAAAACAGACTCCAGATTTATGCTGGGCTTGATGTGCCCCACCAAAACCTAGGAAATACACAGGGCAAATCAGTACCACTTGAAAAATAAGCAAAAGGAGTTGGTGACGTTTTGGGAGAAAGCTGCCCAGTGATGAACAAACAGAACTCAAATTAAGAAATTAAGAAAATCATAACAATCATAGGCAGAGCACAGCAGAACAACACATAACCAGCACAACAGAAAGCAAGCTTACACAGATGACCACAATGGAAACCTTTAAATGAAAGCTACAGATGTCTGTGAAGCTGTCCCAGGCCTCAAACACAGGTCGAACATTCCATACAGGAATTACCAGAGGTTAGTGGCAGACACTGTATGAGGGACAGCGGCCAATAATCAGTGCATGTACAGCATGATCCCTAACACATGCAATATGCACTCAATTAGCATATCCATATTTCACAACCACTGGAAAAGCCAAGAATTTTCCAGCCTGCCATCACAGAAGATTTGGAAGTGCTTTTATTCACCTAAACATTCGTGCAGGTTTCCAGTGAATACACCCAGCCCAGGAGGCCAAAACCAGGAATGCTGTTGCAGCAGCACAAAGGAAAGGGCTGAAAGGCCACAGCAAGTCAACAATTAACACTTTTCACAGATTTCTGGACATACCTTCCCGAACTAAAGAGTGGGAAGAGAAGTTTGAAGGAGCTCACAGATTGAAGTTCATATCAGGAAAAAAAAAAAAGAACTAGTAAATCCCTGGCCTGTGATGGCTGGAAAACCCAGCTTTGCTTCCTTGTTTCCCATCAGGGGGATGAAACGGGTTTGGGGAATGAATGGCATGGCAGAAATTACAGATCAGCCATTCCCTTCTTCCTTAAAATAGTAGTGAGTGCTGAGAGAAAAAAAATGTTCAAAAAGTCCTGGAAGTGTCTTGGAAATATTTAAAAGGAAAAGATTAGTGTGAAGCAGCCAAGCAAATATCTGCCTTCCCACATGAACATCTGTACTCATCTCAGACTAATCCCTCCTGGCTGCAAGGTCAAGGAGCTGAGGAGCCATTTGAAAAACCAGGGCTTCAGCATCTGTGTAGGTTAAACAATCACAAAATGACAGAATGGTTTGGGTCGGGAGCCACCTTGAAAATCCTCCAGTTCTACCAATTCCATGGGCAGGGACACCTCCCACTGTCCCAGGCTGCTCCAAGCCCTGTCTAACCTGGCCTTGGACACTTCCAGGGATCCAGGGGCAGCCAGAGCTGCTCTGGGCACCCTGTGCCAGGGTCTCACTTCCCTCACAGGGAACAATTCCTAATTCCCAATATCCCACCTAACCCTGCCCTCTGGCAGTGGGAGCCATTCCCTGTGTGTCCTGTCCCTCCATCCCTTGTCCAGCTCTCTTGGTGCCAGGGGAACATTTGGACTCAATGTCCTCAGAGGCTGTTTCCAAGTTTAACAATTCCACATCTGTACCTATGACTGATAATTTAATTATTCTTAGAATTCAGTGTTGGTTTTACGACACACTCAGGTGTAGCCAGAATAAACCCACCTGGTTTAAGCACACAGAGCTGTCTGTAGCCTCACAGCTTCATATTACAAACTCTACAGAGAAAAAGCCTTTTTATATTGCACAAAAGATCCCAGCACACATTACACAGCAATTCCAAGATTTACAGTGCACACCCTTATTTGTGCCTTTTTGAAAAAGAAGGAAAAAAATCGGGCCTTTGATTTGCAACCAATTTGTGACACATTTCTTTTCATGCTGATAAGCCTCATCTCTGCACATAATAAGGCTTTTTTCTGCCATCATTTCTCCCTAACAATTCAATTTTCATCTTAAATGAATTCTATCAATCATACAACAGGTGCACATCACCTACTCAAGAGACAGATTTCCTTTCTCCAGATTTCTCTGTCCTCTGACAATGCCTAAATTGATAATAACTGTGATAAAACCCCCAGTCTGGTAAGGGACTAATTTTGGTAAGATTCTCTCTATTTTTTAATGAATTCACAAGTTTTTTTTTTGCCATGCCTGGAAAATAAACTCAGTATTCCCAGAAGACGTTTTGTGAAATACTGGTGGCATGTTTTTCATTTCCTTAATAAACAACAGCAACTGAGTTCCTGGTTTCTGTTCAATGATTAATTCAGCTTTAAGAGATGATTCCAACAGCAAGGAAGAACTAACAGGGGATCTAGAAGGACTTAAATATATAATAAGCAGCCCAGGAGGCAGCACACACTGTGGGTAGGAGAGAAACCAGACTGGATGTGCATCCTCTGGAAGTGCAGTTCTAAGATACCGGACAATGTGACCAGCACAGGGAACACAGGGAAAGCACAGGGCAGAGCCTGGGCAATCTTCACAGGAATTGCCAGGCAACAGGAGTGAAAAAAATGTCCTTGAGGGAAAGAAAAGGAGGGCAAATTATGAGAGTAGCCACGACCTCTACGATCTGGAGAGCCTGGGAATACACACTTCAGAAAGAACAAATGTTACACAGCAAGGCACTTCCCAAGGTCCCCCCTCTCCCTCTATGCTTTTCCCAAATTGACTTCTTTCAATAACTATAGAATGATCTGGTTATTCCTTTTCAATTAACAATATGCCTTTAATCACTTTTGTAATATATATTTTATATTTTCATTTCTTTACCTATGTGAATTTAAACACAATGGTGCCTGCATTTAGAATCAGAGTACAGTGAATGACACTCCATAAAGTATTTCCACACAAATTTCCCAGGGCACAGGGGTCCCTCACTGGCATTAGTGGGGCTGTGCCATCCCACCAGCATCCCTCAACGTGCAGAACACCCCTAGTGCAATGCCAGAGGAAGATGGAAGGTACACAAAACAAGGAGAGGAAGATGCACTTCACATCCCTCTGTTTTCTCTGGAAATTAAAACCCAGCTGTGCCCAGATTTCAGTATCAGCACAACAGTGCCAGATTTGTCCTCCCAGTGTGGCTGAGGGCTATGGAAATGTAATTACAAAGGCTTTTAGGGTGGCACTTTTCATTTCCCCCTCAGGCAGCCTGTTTGCCACAGGCAGCAGCTCATCTTGTGTTCTGTGGGTGTTTGAGCCCTTGGCAGGGGAAGCCCGGGTTTCCTCTGCTCCCACTTTTAGTTTTTAAATGAACACAGGTATTTCCAACTCAGTGTGGATGAGCTGAGGTGAAGCTGCCATTGATGTTCTCACATCCCTCCTTTGTCCAGCTCAGCCAACACCAAAAGCAGCTCTAAAAACATGAAATGTGTGCCTGCCCCACTCCTGGTCTTTTATCTGATGTGAAATATCTGTCCACTGGCTGGAAAGAGAAAGGGAGGTCTGATACTGAAGGACAGGAACACCATTTTGGAAGGATTTTATTCTGCATTTTCACAGGAGGACACAACATGTTGGCAGAAGCTAAATATTATTATCAGCAAAGGGTTCTTCACCCAGATGGAGCACTGGGATGGGCTGGGAGAGCTCCAGGAGTGTTTGAACCCTGCTTTCATGCACAGGGTGGGATTGTTGGGGTGTCTGTGCAGGGCCAGCAGTTGGATTTTGATGCTCGTGGGTTCTTTCCAGCTCAGGATATTCCATGATTCTATGATCTGCCAAGGCAGCCTTGTGGGAGGAACAGAGCAGAATTCCCATCCCCACCACAGCAGCAGCTCCATAGCTACACTCCTGAGCTCTTGCTGACCCAGGATGTGTAATCTCCTTCTGCTGGAGCATATTTGATACAAATGCTAATCCTCCTGATTTGCAATTCACTGCTGCCATCTGATCCTGCAAATCTTCTGCAGACATCAGAGCAGGCAAACAGAGAGCTGAACACCAGACAGAACTGCTCAGGCTGCGCTGCCAATTACCAGCAATTAAGAGGGCACTCAAAAAAATCCTCATCAGCCCCTGAACCACCTTGGAACTCGGAGCTGGAATCACTGCCAAGCTTCCTGTGCCTCTCCAGCCTTCTGCACCCCACTGTGTGAGCCCAAGCCTGGGCAATGTGTGCCATGGGTGACTGATTCCAGCCAGGCCACGGCCCCACCACGGCTCCAGCAGAGGACAGCCCGTGCTGGGGAGGAAGCTTCCAAGGAGCTTTGCTCCACAGGTGCCCAAATGGAGGAACAGGATCTCCCCAGAGCTGCAGAAGAGCCCTGCAGCTCCAGATCTGTCACTTGCACATGAAAATGCCAGCTGTGAGCTTTGTGACAGTCTGACAGCCTGGATATGGTGCACTATGGAATCCCAGACTTTGGTTTGGAAGGGACCTTAAAAACCATCCAGTTCCATGTCCTGCCATGGACAGGGACACCTTCCACTGTCCCAGGCTGCTCCAAGCCCCATCCAGGCTGGCCTTGGACACTTCCAGGGATCCAGGAACAGCCACAGCTTCTGTGCCAGGGCCTCCCCACCCTCACAGACAGGAATTCCTTCCCAAGATCTAATCTAAATTCATTCTCGTTCAGTTTAAAAGCATTCCACCTTGTCCTATCCCCTGTGCTGAATTCTTCTGCTGCTGCCCATTTATAAAATATTGTGACAATCCTGAAAATCCTGAGATCAATAGGAAAGCCATGTAAATCGAAGGAAGCTCCCTGAGGAATGCAGGGGGACCAGATTAGAAACTTAGAGGGGGAAATTACAGAGGCAGAGGGAATGCAAAAGCAGCAAGTGCATCTCTGAGTCCAAAACCAGGAACAGAGGCTGAGTCATGGCTGCTATATTTGGTATAAATCCAGATAAATCATTCCTAAAATAGGTTAACAAAATACTAAGAAGCAGAAAAGGGAAATTCCATCTTGAATATAGAGTGAAAAGCTCCATCTCAGAGAGTTTAACGTGGTAAGGAAAGCCCTGGGGTCACCAGCATCCAAAGGGAATGAAATACTGGTGTAGCTGAAGAGGATCTTTGTTAGACATAATCCTGCAATTACAAAAGAGCCCCATAAAAATACAACTCCATTTCCCATCTTGTAATCCAGTCCTTAACACTTGCTTTCACCAGCAAAGAAAAAGCATCCTGTTCTGTTGGGCTTTTTAAGGCTGTGCAGTGTTTGCTCAAAGAACAAAGTAGGGCTTCAGATGAGCAGCAGGAACTCCGGGGTTTACTTTCCCAGGGGTGATGAGAACAGTGAGTATGTGCAGCCCTGGAAAGGTTTGGGAACTCTCAACATTCCCAAAAAAAAAGAGGCTCACAGCTGCTCCAGCAGCTTCTGCCCACGAGACCTCGGATCATTTCCTGCAAAGCTCAAACACCCTTGGCTGGGTGTTCACACATCCTGCTTTGTATCCTACACAGCCTGGGCAAATCACTCAATTAAGTGGCTGTTAATTATGGCTGCACATCGCCTCTTTCTCAGCATCAGCCTTGGGGCAATCACACATCTCACCCTGCTCTGTAACCTGATGTCTGTGCCCACATCCCATGTCCCAGGAGAGGGCTGAAGCTGTGCTGCAGCTGGGGTGCGTTTGGCTCCCTCCTGACCAGGATTTTGGGGTGACTGGGTTAATGAGGTGACCTGCTGGTCCATATCCCACATATCCTACATGTTCCTGACATGAGCTGGAGACTTCATATGGGTCTGTGTATCTCCTGACAGAGCCATCACCAATCAATCCAAAGACATCAGCAAACAGAGGTTTCAAATTAATCCAAAGCTGCTCCACAGAATTAAACTTGTCCAGATTTCTAAATTATTCCATGACTCATTTATTGGGTCCATATCCATACTCCTTTATTGCATAGGAAAACCGATGCAATATATCAGGAATATGGATCTCTGTGAAGCACAAGCACTGGTTTAACTGGAAGCTACAGACCTGAAGGTGACATTATACATGAAGTCCCAGGTCTGCTTGAGAGGAAGTCAGGAGAGATGCACTGAACAGGCCCTTCGAGCATCTAAAAACTTCTTCTCTCTTCAGCAGGGAGGCTGAGGAAAGCCTTCCAGCCAGGGAATCCAGGGAATGCCACTGCCTGTGCCTTGGCAGCTCCCCTGCTCTCACCATCAGCAACTGCTGGGTCTTGCTCTGCTCCCTCAGCTGCAAACAGCCTGAAGATGAATCACTGTGGATCCCTGAACTTGCAGAACAAGGCATCATTTTTCCAGCTCCAGTCTTCCATAACTTTTGGCTGGCTGGATCAGCAGCACCATGCCAAGAGCAGCTATTTCACCCAAAGATGCTACGAACACATTGCCAGGTTTAGAACAACAAGAAGACAAGGAAAGATACAGAATCCCAGACTTTGGGTTGGGAGGGCCTTAGACTTCATCCAGTGCCACCCCTGCCATGGCAGGGACACCTTCCACTATCTCAGGTTGCTCCAAACCCCATCCAACCTGGCCTGGAAAAATTCCAGGCATTCAGGGACAGCCACAGCTGCTCTGGGCACCCTGTGCCAGGGCCTGCCCACCCTCACAGGGAACAATTTGTTCCCAGTATCTGGTCAGAATCCACACTCTATCTGGGTAAGTGTGATTTACTTACCTTTTCACACCTCTGTCAATAATCAGTGCAAATTCACAGCTAAGCAAGTCAAAAGTTCTTGTTCACAGCATTGGAACCACATTAAAAATATCCATAAACTTCAAGCAAAACTCAAAGGAAATTACAGAGATCTGCCTTGAAAAATAAAGAAATTTGGCTATCCCTAAATGAGAGGAAGAGGTCACAGAGCTGCTGCAGGGCTGGAACCAGGCTGGGAGAGCTCAGGGTGCTCACCTGGAGAGGAGAAGGCTCCAGGGAGAACTCAGAGCCCTTGCAGGGCCTGGAGGGGCTCCAGGAGAGCTGCAGAGGGACTGGGGACAAGGGATGGAGGGACAGGACACAGGGAATGGCTCCCACTGCCAGAGGGCAGGGCTGGATGGGATATTGAGCCATGGAGTCTGAACCCACACCGAGAGGCTCAGAACAGCCCCTCAACACTTGGCCCCTCTGGCTCCCAGCTTTCCTTGGATCCATGGAGCTGTCTGGGCTCAATGAGCAATCAGAGTATGAGAAAACAGATGGCTCTATTAACTTCTTGCAAAGTGTCATCTTGAGACAAGCCAGGTCATGTCACAACTAAATGGCTCCAGAGTAACTGCTTTCAGGAGCCTTGGAATAAAGGGATGAAATTTTTCAGGCAGCAGAGTCTAAGTGGTCAATCAGATTGCACCAATTCAGCTTCCATCAGATTTTGTAATTTACAGCAGAGTTGACCATTCCTCACCATCAGGATCACAGAATCATCCCCAGATTTGGGTTGGAAGGGATCTTTTCAAGGTATTTAATAATTGCAGAAAAGATGCACGTTGGGTAAAGTATTTATATGCTGTGTGTGTCTACTTCCCTGTTCATTTTTTATTCAAAATCCCAAAGTTTTTCCACATATTGGCCTTTGGGACCACTAGACTGTTGCACTGCTCCTGAGCTAATCCAGACAAACTTTTAGCAACTCTGAGGGCAGGAACTCCAGTGTACAATTAATCCAGTGGTGCCACAATGAATTCTCATTCTCTTCACAGTGATCTTGGTTCAGAGCAGCAAAACAAGACCAGAACATACTCAATCAGCCAATTGCACCACTTAGGAGTTCTCTGGCCCAGAAATCAGCTACAATTTGAGAAGGGGCTCGTGGCTGTCATGGCTTTGTTGGAATTCACTCTGCCTGGCCCCTCAGATTTCTACATCATATCCAAGGCACCCTGGACAGGGTGAAGTTTCTTTGTGCTTCACTGAGGAGCCAGTCTGGGACAGCTGCAAGAGCTCCCCTATTCCAGAAGTGCTCCAGTGCTTTGAGCAGCATAAACAGCTGATGTTTCCTGGGATGAGATCAGTTGGGATGACCAGTAAACACTGTCCCTTTTAACTGCTGCCAACATGTGTTTCAATGTCCCCTTCTGAATCAAGCAGCACAACCTGAACTTCCAGCAACACAAAACACATGGGGGAATTTTCCGCTGGATTTTATGTCCAGCACTGGCCACGTCACACAAAGGAGCAGAAAAACAGACAGCACTGCCCAAATCCATCCTTCATTCACTCATCCATAGAAGGGCACCGTGAACTCACAGCTCATTTCAAAGCCAGAGCTGCTCTTTAGCATTCAGATGAGAATCTGGCAAACACCCCTTTTTCCAAAGCATGGATTCTACTTTTCCACTGCAGGCTCATCACAAATAGGGCCAGCTGGGGGAGAGGAAATTCAATTTTTTTTCTGAAAGACAGGACCTCCATTCTATCCAAATTAATGTTCAAAATACAGTTTTAGGCTGGAGTCTGCAGTTTAGTGATCCCACCTCAGAGAATGTTCCTTCCCAACCTGTCACCACCAGCTGAGTTCTGGCAGCTCATTTAATGCAGAACTAGAAGAAAATTGGATTCTTTAACCTGAATTTAATATTCATAATTAGGTTTTAACTCTAAAACCAGTTAAATATGAAAACCAATTTTAAAATGTAATTCCAAGAACATATTTACTTATGGCTTTTGAGCTATTCCAAGGCCAGAGTTGGCTGGGTACCTATACCAGGAGCATATCCTATAGGGTATTTACAAAGAAATTCCAAGGGATTTCTAGTTATTAAAGAAAGACCATCTGTCCTGACAACTCCCTTTTCAAAGGCTTCCTGAAACACAGGTGAAAGAGCTGGGAATTATTGTGGCACAGGGATTTAGCACTGGTAGAGTTACAAAAGGCATCCCAACATCCTGGGGTTCAGCATCCAACTGGCACCAAGAGGCTTTGCCAGCCCCAAATAAAAACAACAATACAGCAGCACCCCCATCAGTGGCACAGTGTCTTCCTCAGTTATTCTCACCACAGGCACCCCAAAAAAGAGGAATTTTCAGGCTAAGTCAGAACACACAGTTGAGCAGCTTAAGGCACTTCATATTCTCAGGTTTTTTCCCCAACTTCCCGCAGATTTCTCTCATTTTGCCCTTCCCAGCCAAGAACAGCACATGGAAATCTGCTCCACATCCCTGTGAGATAATGATCTAATACAAGTGGAAAGTATTTCCTTATACCAGGAGAAAACAGCCATCAACAAGACAAAGAGGTGGAATTGCTCGTTCCTAAGTGTTTCCGGATGAGTAGGAAAAGGAAAAAAAATATATTCTGGCTCTCCCTGGAACACACCAGAAAGATTCCACTTCTCCTACATCTCAGAATCAAACTGCCACCAAAAGCCCCACATGGTGTTCCTAACTTGGGAATACTGTACATTCCCTGTTTTATTTTGGGATTTCTGATGTGTTTTTCCAATAGCAAGAGCTGTGTTTACCGTGAGGACTCGGAGGGCTGAGCATGCCGTCAGTCATCCGGAAATTCTGCAAACAAACAGCTCTTCAGCTCTTCCCAGCCAAGAATAAAATCTTATTTGGGACAGGGAAAAAGCCAGTGTTCTCTAAAGTGAGTAGGGTGACATAGAAATTTGCATCTGTTCACAGGAGGATTCAAAATATGGCTCATTTCATGTAAGAAGAGTCCAAAGGTGGGGAAATTAAAGGCAACAGATCTGCCTGTGGTCTGCTTGAGGAATGTGAGAGAACCTCCAAAAAACGGGAGAGCAGGAGAGCAGGGAGGAGGATGCTCAGTGAAAAACAAGGTCATGGGAAGCAAATGAGTCAAAATCCAAACCAAGAAGAGCTTAAAGAAAACTACAGAACACCTTAAACAAGCTAGAAAGTAAAAAATAGCACATACAGATCTGCTCCGTGTTTATTCCAAGTATGGAAATATTGGGGATTTCCAGAGAACTCCATGAGGGAAGAGAAAGCAAATATATGCTGAAGTTAATAAAATCAAATATTGTTTACTTGAAAAGTCAGGGGAAACTCAGCTTGCCCTGTCCATGATATGTTTGAAAATCCTTTATCACATTCAAATCTCTCACTGTGTAACAGCACAAGACTTGTCCTTATCTTTAACAAGTGTCCTAAGGATTATCATGGAATTAGCCAATGTCTCCTCTCCCATGAAGCAAAGTGGCTGGAATGCTGCAGTGCCCTCACTCAGATAAACAGACACAGCATGGGAAGCAAAATAACTCAGCCCAAATCCTTCAATTGTGGCTAAAGAGTCCAGGACTGGGGAAGAAACCACCTCAAAAAGCTTACAAAAGCCCCAGTGAGACACTATTAAAAAATTAAAGTTATAGGACAATAGGAAAAGGGAATGTTATGGATTAGGGAGTAGTTAAGCAATAGGAAACAGCCTGCATTAAACATGGGATTTTCAGACTTCCAAAAGGGTGACAGCAAGGTGCTCCCAGAGCCTTTACAGGGACCAGCAGTGGAAACTGGGAAAGAGACAGAAGAGACAAAGCAATGTTTGCGGAGATTAAATTATTCATAATAGCCATAATTAAGTTGGGAGATTCAGAGAGCCCTGAGAGAAGTGCAGAGAGTGAAACCATCTGCTGAGACATGCAAGGTAACGTGTGTGTGCTGAATAAAACAATAAATCCTGCTCCTATTGCAGTGGCTGATGCTTTAGAAAGATCCCCTAGAGGCAATTTTTGGCTATCCAAAAATCACTTATAATGGAGCTTCTGAAATGCTTGATTGAATGCTGTAATATTTCTATCCACGCAGCGAAAATGAAATTGCCAAATTATAAAAAAATGCATTAAATGCTGCATTTCTTTTTTTTTAATTCCAGTGCCTAAAGAAGCTCCAGGAGAGCTGGAGAGGGACATGGGACAAGGGATGGAGGGACAGGACCAGGGGGAATGGCTTCCACTGCCAGAGGGCAGGGATGGGCTGGATATTGGGAATTGGGAATTGTTCCCTGGCAGGTTCCCAGAGCAGCTGTGGCTGTCCCCAGATCCCTGGCAGTGCCCAAGGCCAGGCTGGACAGGGATTGAAGCAGCCTGGGACAGTGGAAGGTGTCCCTGGCAGAAGTTCTGCCTCCTGTCCAGGTGGAACTTCCTGGGCTTCAGTTCCTGCCCTTTCCTCTGGTGCCATTGCTGGGCCCCATGGAGCAGATGTGGGCCACCCTTTTCCAGATGCATCTTCACATTTTCACTCGCTCTGCTTTAAATTCATCAGTCTGCAAAAACATTCAAGAGCCAGTAAAACTCATTTGTGTCTGTTCTGAGGCTGACCCTCATTCGGGAGCCACAGCAGAGCAACACAAAAATGAGATCATAAACCTGGCATTTGGGTTTTCTTTTTTTAAACCACACCTATTTCACAGGTGGGACTGGAAAAGGATAAAGAAAATGGCACAAAAGATGACAATGCTGAGGAGAACTGAAGGTTCAGCTCTGTGTGTGGCCTTCTGAGGGAAAAGCAGGATCAAAGGAGCAGACAAGAGGAGGAACTCTATAAAAACACACACACAGGGGAAGGCAGAGCCACAGGGAATCCTGCAATGCTCTCCCTGCGCTGGCAGCAAGCCCTGGAGCAGGGGGACGAGAACAAGGACAATGTAAGTGTAAGGATGGTTTTCTCCTCTCATTTTACCGACAGATACTCCTACTACAACTGACAATTTAGTTAAATTATCAGGAGAAGAGTGATGATCTTACACTGCCCACTCTGCTCACACTATTGCCCAGCCCTGTGCCTCAGTGAGGTGTTGAAGGCAGCACGTTACAACAATTTCTCTAAGCAGAATTTGACTGATAACCTCCCATGTCCAAGGAATTATGGCTTTTTTTTTTAAATCAACACTAGCACCACTTAATTCCTACATGGCATTCAGCTGGGATCCTGCAGACACAAAACCTTCATAAAACAAAAAGCTTTCTTTTTCCCCAAGGAATTATTTTAAGGTTGTGATTTTTTTTCCTTGTAAAGCAAGTTGTCCTTTTGTTTGAGGAAAAAGAACACACGTTTCCTCTTGTGTAGAAGATATTCTGATTGCATTACAGAGATCCTGCTGATGCACTTGCAGTGCCAAATAACCCTCAGGAAAATGAATTTTTCAAACAATAAAATATATGGATTAACAGTTTAGAACACCCACACCCACTCTGTAATCCCCAGGGCTAAACCCAACAAATTCCTCAGCTAGTTAGTGAGCCCACATGCAGGAATGCAGTGCCAGGGATGCCACAGTGTGCAGTCAGGATGTGTTTGACCAGCTCAGGGGCTCTGACAACAATGCAGTGCCTTGGCAGAGCGCCGTGAATTCCACGGAAGGCTCTGCAGCCAGGCTGGAGCTGCACGTGACAAATGGAGCCACGATTCCCAACGGAACTGCAGGGAGATGCTCGGGCAGGCCAGGAGCACCCTGGGGATGGGAAGCTGCCATTCCTGCACTCTGGCAGCCGGGGGAAGGCAGCCTGAGGGTGTACTGTGACATTCTGGGGTCATTGTTCCACCCCAAGAAGAGCAGAAATGGAGGGGAGCAGGAATGGTGAATGAACTGCTGTGGTCTTCCCATACAGCACAGCTACACCCAATTACTGGCCCCAGCCTGCAAACTCTCTGCCTGTAATCCTTTCTAAACTAACAGGAGAATTGGCTTCTCATTCCAAAATCCCACTTTATTTCAACATTAAATGCAAAATGTTTAGGGGCTGCAGCCCGAGTCCACCAGGGGAACCAAAACTATCAGCTTGTAAATCCCTATCCAAGCTTTAATGAACTGGCAAAATAATCCTTGAGCAGTACCTGGGACCAACAGCAAACCCCTTTACTGGTAACTTCTGATGAATAATCAGCAAACCCCTTTACTGGTAACTTGTTATGAATAATCAGCTCGTTTCCAGACACTTTTACTGAAAAAACACCTTTCAAACCCAACCTACCCAAAGACAGGCAACAGCAGCTCCACAAATGTAGAGTGCTGCTTATTTCCATAGAATCCCACAGTGGTTTGAGTTGAAATGAGCCTTAAAGCCCATCTCATTCCCATCCCCTTCCATGCACAGGGATACCTTCCACTAGACCAGGCTGAACTCAGAGAAGAGCCTAGAGAAGAAGCAAGGAACTTCATTTTTAGGTGACCTCACAAGTAATTAATTATCCCCCAGCTGCCACAGCCCTCAGCCCAAGACACCTTCCATGGATGAATGACTTTTAGGGAGAGAATCCTGGACAGAAATCCTGCTGATAAGGCCTCACATAAATATAGAACAAACTGAAAGTGCAGTTACTGACTTCCAGCCCCGTTCTGCTTTTTGAACTTTGCAATCTTGACATTAAAGATGTCTTATTTTTAACTTGAAATGACACACTCAGCTGTATAGAACACACAAAACACAACGATTCTCCTTGTTCCCAGCTGTGACAGGCAGAAAGACTGACAGACAGGCACAAGGAGCACACTGAAGTGCCAAGGAATTTTCAGGCACAGTGTCCTGACAGGAGGGGGCAGCTGGGGGAGTCAGGCTCTGCTCCCAGGGAAAATTTCCTCCCCCAGAAGGGTTGTAAGGAACTCCAAAAATGAGAAAGAACTTAGGGCAGAAAGAATTTGTGAATTTTGCCCGCTATTAGCTTGTCTTCACTTTTCCCAATTTTTTTGTACCTAACCTCTCCATTACACAACCAGACACATCCAAGGCTAAACAGGATCCTAATGATGTCCCATTAGCTAAACCTCCCAGCAGAACACTTCCAAAGGAAGAAGAGGTCAAAGCCTGCCATCACTAGAAGGAAAATTTCAAAGGACCAGGAAACCAGTTGAACTGTTACTTTTCCTACTCCAAATCTGTGGATTGTAAGGACCCACCCCCCCATGGAAAAGCTGCAAAATGTTGACCCAAAGAAAGACATTAAACAACCATAAAAGAAATATAAAAGTTTAAGAACAGCTGCTGTGTGATATCTCCTGGCTGGATACAGCATAAATATGGGGGAAAAGGCAATTTTAAATGCTTGGTCTGTACAGCAGCAAGAACTCACTCATGCTGTTTTACTGACTCTGCTCCAAAGGGGCACAGACCACCTACTCCCAAATTGGACACATCCATCCCAAATTGTATGGGGGATTTCACCCACTGAGCAATGGCAGATTAGGAGGCTTTGAGGACAATTGTGTGGGATGAAAAGGAGAGAGGGGGAACCGTCAGCCTTGAATGAGCACATGGAACACCAATGTCTAGACAGTGCTGACACCTTTGTCTTTGGGAAGAGGGATTAGGGAAGCAATCTGGCTGTGCTGTCCCTTGTTTGATATGAAACCAGAAGACACTTTGGGCTAAAGGCCTGGCCCTGCTCCAAAAACCACTTTATTAAGAAGGAGCTGAAGAAAAGGAGGTCTGTAAGAGTGAGAGTGAGGTTTCTGCCCGGCAGTCACAGCAATTAAACGAGATGCCTTGATGAGGAGGAAAAAAACATCTGAATAAAAGCCAACGCCTCAAAAGAACAGGAGAAAGTAATTTGAAGAGTAGGTCAAGCCTCCTGAGGGGATTACCTTTCCAGTTTGAGACTTAATGCTGCAGACATGCTTGGAAAAGCTGACCAGTGAGATCCTGCTGATCCCACGGATCACCCTGCAACGTCTGGATGCTCCAGCACAAGTCAAGTGTTAAAAGGGAATGTGGAAAATGTGAGTTAGGATCAAAACTGGCAGAACTAGAAGGTTCCTTTTCTTCCTTCCACCCTCCCTTCCTTCCTCACTGTGAGATTGCTGGGTTAAAATGTGTCTCATCAAACCCCAGATCACATAAGAAACTTGAAAGATCCACTTCAAAGAGCTACTTCGGCAAACAAAGCATTTAAGTCAATTTAATGCTTCTCATAGTGCAAAGAACCACTTCCTTCAATGGGAAAGGAAAACAAATAATGGAGAGACAAAGCTGGGAACATTTGTGGGAGCTGGGAATAACCAAACCCAGGCTGTGGCTGTGAAGAGACGGGGAGCTCCCACTTCCCTGCCCGTTCCAGTGCTTCCAACATGATGGACTTCTCTCCAAGGATGTGCTGACTGAGAGGGAAAAACTACACAGCAGCTCAAAGGCTTTCACTCTTACCCAAAACCCCATCTGCTAAACATGGCAGACACTGGAAACTCACTGCCCCAGGGACTTGGATGTGTTCAGGGAAGGGAATACAGCTCTTAAATACCTCTTTGCCTCTAAAGACATTTGTCATTTCAGATCTGTGCTGCTGTTAGGAACCAGTTTTTTGCTAAAAATGCATTTTAAAGGCAGTTCCCATCTCCCTGAATATCCAGAGGATATTTCCAGTTCAATACTCCAAAGTCCTACAGTACCACCATCATTTCTCCAGGCGTGCAGGAAGAAAGAAGGGAGAAGGAACCTTCTAGTTCTGCCAGGAAATTAAGGCAGAGCTGGAGGATCCAACTGCTGGCTCCTTAAGGACAAGTTGGGATGGAAGCCCAGTCCAACCTTCTTTTTATGGAGCAGTTAATGTGATAATATCTAAGAGAGAAGGAAACTTTATACAGACAGAGGGAAATCTTAATTCTCAAACAGACCAGAGGCAATTACCAAAATTATAGCAATGGAATTGTTTTTTTGCAGTCAAGCATAATTATGGAAAGTCTATTGGAAAGAAAGCTTAGGCTATGATTTGCATTTCAATTAATTTTCAAACTTTTGAGGGGAGAATTGATGGCCAGAATTGAGAAGTACAGGAACTACCAGACACTGAAATACACTCATCAATATAATACAGGATTTCCAAGGATACAAGTCAGACAATGTTCCAGCGTTTAGAGCTTTTTGGTTTTTTTCCAATTAGCCTGAAGAAAATGGATAAAGATGTAGATGGAAAGAGAAAACCACCAGTGCTACCACCTGGCTCTGCTGGGTGGTGCAGCAGGAGGGGAGGCAATGGGAAGAAACTGGAATGAAGGAAGTTCCTCCTGAAGGAGAGGAAGAACTTTCCTGTGAGGTGACCTTGCACTGGAACAGGCTGCCCAGAGGCGTGTGGAGTCTCCTTCCCTGGGGACAGTCAAAACCCACAATCCCAAGGATGGTGGACACAATCCTGGGTTACCTGCTCCTGGGGAGCCTCCTTGAGCAGTGAGGTTGGTTTAGATGACCTCTGTGTCCCTTCCAAGCCCAGCCATTCTGGGATTCTGGGATTCACATGCAGATGAAGCACTGCACAATGGGCAGATCTAAAGCTCCTGAGAATATTTTCCTTCCTGAGGTTTACCAACAGTGCCCAGGGCTCACAGCAAACCCTCAGGATATCGTTCCTGCCAATCTAACAATCCCAAATTATCACTTCCACATGTCAAAAAGGAACATTTCTGTATTAAACTATCTGCAAAGTTCTGCCCAATTGCCTTACAACTTTATTGATTATAATTGGCTCTTCCTCCTTCAGCCCAAGAATTTCACACAAAATTCCAATTATACACTCCAGCATGAGACAGCCAGAGATACAGACCCTCTAACAAGCTTAGGCAAAAATCAAAGGGCTAAATCAAAAACTGGCTCACACCAAGTCTATTCTTTGTGCAGTCAACCAAGACTAATTAATGCTTTTAATGGCAGTTTACCCCTTTTGGCGCCATAAATCAGAGCAGGCAGCTTTTCTGAATTAACAAAAGAATCTGTGAAAGGTGTAGCTCATTAAGCACACTCCCAAATTCAAATGCACTTAATCAGAACCAGGTACATTGAGCAGGACTGCAGTCCAGGAGCAGAGTAATCTGCAGGCTGTACACAGGGAACATTCATTCATCAACACAAACAAGGCTGGCACGCTGGGAAGAGGGGCTGAATTATACATCTGAGAGAAAGGCCCCTGCTTCCAGCACGGCTTTTGTGAGGGCAGGAATGTGGAGAACACTGCAGGAAGGCGCTGTGGAAAGGTGGGGGGGACAGGGAGGGTGTTTCCCACAAGCTCACCTCAGCCACAGAGCCCTTGAACAGAGCACACCGCTGCTGCTGAGCTGCTGGAGCAGAGCCAGACAAGGCACCAAGGGGATCAGAGGGATGGAGCAGCTCTGCTGGGAGAACTGGGAGTGTTCAGCCTGGAAAAGAGAAGCTTTGGGGTGACCTAATGGTGATCTTCCAGGACCTGAAGGGAGACACTTTACTAACTGACAGAGAGCTTTAGACTGATCTGAGGAAGAAATCCTTCCCTGAGAAGCTGTGGCTGCCCCATCCCTGGGAGTATTCCAGGCCAGGTTGGTGCAACCTGGGATAGTGGAAGGTGTCCTGGTGGCACTGGATGGGTTTTAAGGTCCATTCCAACCCAAAACATTTGGGGATTTTATGATGTACCTAAATATGCTGGAATAGGTCACATAGGGGAACTTCCTCCTTGTATAAAGTGGTGAATTTATAAAGATTAATGACCCAGCATTTCATCCTAGGTAACACTCTTGCAAATACTTTTCTGAGTCAGATCCACTCCTCTAAAAAATCCCCTTTTAAAACGTTTTTGCCACAGTTTCTTCCCACTATCCCATCCATCCCTGCCCTCTGGCAGTGGGAGCCATTCCCTGTGTCCTGTCCCTCCATCCCTTGTCCCCAGTCCCTCTGCAGCTCTCCTGGAGCCCCTTCAGGCCCTGCAAGGGCTCTGAGCTCTCCCTGGAGCTTCTCCTCTCCAGGTGAGCCCCCCCAGCTCTCCCAGCCTGGCTCCAGCCCTGGGGCAGCTCCGGGGCCTCCTCTGGGCTCTCTCCAGCAGCTCCAGGTGCTGCTGATGTTGGGGGCCCCAGAGCTGGATGTAGCACACAACTTGGCTTGACAGAAATCATTTTCCATGTCACATGTTCTCTGAAAGGAATTTTGTTCTCCAAAACAGAGCTGGCAATGCAGGAAAACTTCAGATCTGTGAACAAAAGGATCAGCTCCTGCTCTAAAAAAATTCACTAAATGATGTTCCCAACAGCATCTAAGTGTCCAAGAGCTGCTGGCAAAATGCTCCACTTCAGCTCTGGATTCAGTGCATTCCCAGGCCAGTGAAGACCCCACCAAACTGGCAGAAATGCTCAGGAGACTTAAAGTCCAGAAATTTTCCACATGAGTTCAGAAAGGTTGAAGAGCAGAAGTATAAAGTCCAGGCCCAGTTCCAAATTTCACTCACACACACTGGATAAAAACCAGCCTAATGTAAAAGCACATTTAAAAATATTTACATCAAACCAAACCATTACAGAGATAAGAGAGGTATTTATAGAAACACATGGATTTTACAGACACACCGTGTTTAACTATTTAATTGCTGGAATTTCAATTAGGATTGGGGGAGTGGGGTATTTCCCAAGCAGGAAGCAACCTAAGTAAGCTAAGACATGGAGCACCCACACATTCAAGTTTAACTCAATTTCCTCCACCTTTTGATTTCTGAATGAACACTGAGTCTAACAGGGAGGGGTTCAACCCAAGATAAAGTCACCCAAAGTAAATATTTGCTGGAGATCCCCAGCAGGACAATCACAGCCTGGAAAGCAACCTCGATCTGCTTGGTCAGCCAAATCTCCACAGGCTCCATCAATTCTACTCCTGAGCTTCAAATTTCTTAATCTGGACCTGGATTGGACCAGGAGGCCTTGGAGCAGGAGCTTTCTTAAGCAAAGCCAACACTCCACATATTCCCACTTGAAACACAATCTGGTTCTCTGGAATTCCCACCCATCACTTCCAGTCTTACTTTGTGTCCCTTCTCCCATCTCACCACCCACCAAACCCACCCTTGGCTTTGCCTCTCCCCTTCCACAGCTCTGGAGCTTTGCTTCTCAGATCCCAAAAAAGCTGCACAGCCCAAACTGGGGAAACCATACAGAAAAAGGAGATAGGAGCAGCTTCAAAGTCCTCTTTAAAAAAACAAATCCTTTTTTCTAGCATGAAGAGGGGAAAAGGGGAAGCAGGAGATGGACAGGGGATCATTGCTGTTGCCTCAAACAAGGAAATCTTTTCTGAAATCCTTGGCATTTTCTGTCCCATCCCACCTAAGCAGGGGTAGCAGGAGAGGAAGAAATAGCCAGATTTTGTCTGTATCTATAAAGGAGGCATTGATTTAGGGCAGCTTTTCCCGAAGCAGGGCTGGAGTGCTAAATTATTGTGAGGATAAGGGTCAGACCATGCCCAAAGGTTTGATCCCAACGCAGTGCAGCAGACCCAAGAGCAGCTGACATTTAAAGTTCATGTCATTAAGTCAGCAGCAAAACATATAAAATGGAAAAAACCACAGAGTCAAGCCTGGTTTTTCCATATTCCTGCACAAGAACAGCTGGATGGGGTCAGACAGACACTTCAGCCATCCCTGTGTCTTCTCTGCCCAACAGGGAAGTGTGAATCCCTAAGGGAAAATTGAAGGGCAGGCACACAGGGACATTTTCCCAGCATACTTTCCAGAGGGATTTCCTGGGGAGATATGTTCCTGTTTCACAGCTCCTGTAGATCATGTTCTCCCACTGTTATAACATATTAAATTCTCTTACACATATATATTTAAAAAATACATATATATATAAAAATATATGTACATGCTCAAAAGGCTTGACCTGCTCGGGTCTCATCACGCTGGGCTCTATAAACCAAAATAAGGAGTTAAGACAGAAACTGCTCCAATCAAATGCCACTGCAAAATTTCTATTTGAAAACATGGTTTCCAGCTTTGTTCTCCCAAGGAATAGAAGCTATTAGAAAACAATTTGCCTGTCTCCAGGCAAATGACAGAAGTTTATATCAGGAATGGTGTCTGTGCCAACCCAGGGATTTTGACCCAGCTAATGAACACAAGTTTCCTTTTTAATATAGAACAAAAATGTATTACTTACTAGGAAGATATTAAGACCAATAAACGCTAAAAAAAGAACCCCTCTCATAATTCCTTATAGGAGCAGCACGTAAGTACTGTGTGTTTTACTCAGGCTGCTGAAGACCTGATGTTTATTAACTTTCTAAATCAACACAATAAAATACACCAGGCACAGAGTGCTGCTGGAGCTTCAGCTTATGCATTTCTCATTTCTTGACCCAGAAATCACTCCTCATTTGAAAATGTAAAGTGCTTCTGTAGCGAAGTGAAAGAAGAGTATCAAACAGCAACAGCTGCAATCTCCACAGCATCCAAGGCTCTCCTGCCTGGAGGGAGCAGGGAAAGGGTTTTGGGAGGAGCAGCTAAAACTGAAGGGCACAAGGACAGGAAGAATTGGTACCTCTTGGATACGAGCTTCCTTGGGATGGAGATAATCCGGAGAGGAGTGTGCCTGGGCTGGGAGTCTTCACAGCATTCCAGAGCTCTGCAGCAGCAAGAGAGAGAGACAGAGAGAGACAAACACCCGTGAGGCTCAGTGGAAAACCTGCTGGAAGAAAACACAGCTCTTCCCAGCTCCGAGTGGTCTTCACCTCCACTGGAGCAGAAGGAGAAATGGGACATGTAAGAAATGCAGGCAAAAAAAGGAGGAGCGCTGGAGCCGCAGGGTACGAGGAGAGGGAAGGGACAGCAGAGCTGGCAATAAGACCAAGGCCTTCCCAGCTTCCCAGAGGGAGAAAACAAAGTCCAAGCTTTCATTTAAATACTTGTTTACCAGCTATTTGTCAGGATTTGGGACTAAACAGGTTTTAGCCTGAGTTTTACATGTTACTCCTACATCCTCCCTTCCCAGCTGACACAAAAGCTCCGAGAACTGAAAATGAAATCCCTCAAAATGAAGTGCAGCACCCAAAAAAAGCTCTCGAGGCACTCCACATGCTTTATGCATTATAGGGAGGAACAGAAACCCTACTGTTCCCAAAGCAGGACCAGCTCCTCGGAGCAGTTGTTTATTTTAATCAACCCAGTACCGAAAGGTTTACATTAAATATTTTTTCATGGTTTCTAACCACTGATCCTGTATTAGTTTACATTCACTCAAAAAACACTCTGGGAGAGAAAGCAGGAGGCAGAAAACATTGAATCCAGTAAAACAACTGAGGTTTTTTTCGGGAGTGCTGGTACATCCCACTTTTCTCTGTAGAATTACACCACCAGACCCTTCCAGTCAGCTAATGAAACAGCGTGAATTTGGAACTGAACAGAAAACAGTAAAATCTTCATTTTTACTGAATCTTTCTCTTTCCTGCCTCCTGCAGGAAGCCACCACCTGCCATCAGAGATGGCATCCTTGGAAAGAACTCAAAACCCATCCTGCTGATGCTCCAATAGCCCAATAATCCCAACCCTGGTGCCAGCAGGAGCATGAGCACACTCAGGAAAACGGGTCAGGAACATCTCCACCTGTTGCTTCCATGGGTGCTTGACTTCAGTATTTCTAACATTATAAGAAGCATATTCATTGCTTGGGATTTAATTCTGGTTGCAGGCTTTTTGACTTGTTTTTATGGCCCTTCAATTCAGAGATAGAGCCCTAAAATATCTTCAGGAGAGAGAGGAAAGCGCAAGTGAATTTCAGCAGAGACAAGGACTTGACAAATCTCATCCCATCAAGCTCTGCAGTGGCAAATTAGTCTTTCTCAGAGCACATTCTGTACTCAAAGTAGCCTCAGTACTTCAGGAGGTACCAAATATAACACAGCCCCATTTTAACTTCCTTCCAGGAATACACACACTCATTTATTAAGAAGACGTGGGCTGCAGCTCCACTTCCAACAGCTTCAGTAACATTTTGTAAAATTAAACAAATTACTCCTTTTGTGGCAAGTAAGAAGCTGAAAATAAGTGTTCAAGCAAATGGGGGAGAAAACCACCTCCCTCACATCTTCCTCCCCCCTTGGATTTCGGGGAAAGCAAGCCTTGCCTGCTGCACCAGGCTCAGCATCAAGCACAGGATCACCAACCACTCCTTTGCTGCTTTCACACCTCAATCCCCACACCTTTGTCATTATTACTTCATTTCAGAGCTGCTCTGATACCTCAGTTTGCTCCAAGTCCCTATTTTGGGACATTTTCACATCCTCATATGAAAAAACCAAGGAAGTCCATAGCTCTTGCTGACAAGCACTAAAGGTGAGCGTGCAATGGTGCTGAACATCCAGAGGGTTTCCAGGATTTGGCAGGAGGACAGCATTGCCACAACCTTTAATGCTGAGGGATTCTCCAAGCATTCCCCCTTTTGTTCAGCTTTGGCTGCTACAGAGAGGGAGAAGAACAGTCCCCACCTCTCATTAACCTTGGTGCTGCATCTTTCTTTAGCTGCAACCGCTTCAATACCTGCTTGCATTGTGCTGCCACTCAGCAGATTAACGCTTTTTTGGAAATTTTTTTTTGGCTCCTTTTCTGTCTTCTCCTGACCAGAAGTCAAAATGATCCAGTTTAGAGGGAGTGGATGCTGCTGCTGCTGCAGAGAGAAGCTGTGAAAAGCTGCAGAGAAGGAGCTCTCCAGCTGCCAGCACACATCCCTGCCCTCTGCCAGTGCTCAAAACCCAGCAGGGAACAGGCAGGACTGACCAAATTTGGATGTATTTGCAGAAAAACAATCAGTCCCAATCAGTGTCTTTGAGTGGAAGTGCAAAGACATTCATTAAAGAAGGAGAAAAACCAAATGAATTTGTGAGAAGGTAAGCCTTTGGAAAATCTAGGGAAATAGCACAGTGCTGAGAGGTCCTGTTGGCACAACCTGGTTCATCAAGAGCGTGATCTGGGATTTAGTCAGGGAAAACTTCAAGAACACTGAAAAAACAGCCCTGCCTGCCTGTGGGGCAACCTGTGCCAGGGCCTCCCTACCCTAAAAGCCAAGAATTCCCTCCCAATATCCCATCTAACCCTGCCCTCTGGCAGTGGGACACCACTCCCTGTGTCCTGGCACTACAAGCTCCCATGAAAAGTCCCTCTCCATCCTTCTTATCAAGTTAAGCAAAGACACCAAGGCAGGTTCCTACTGCCCAAAATTCCCCCTTCCATTCCCACTTTCTTCTTGCTATGAAAGAGATTAAATCCCTTCATATTTCCTAAGATTAGTGTAGCTATGAAGAAGGGAAGCTCATTCCCTAATATCTTCATCAACTCCATGTGCTATTTCAAGCAGCAAAACAAGATTTTTAATTCTATCCTCCCTCCTCTGTCCCAAATTTAGTTTTCTTCTTTTGTTTTTAGTAGCTACACTTCCATGGTGATCTTATTACAGTTATTCTTTTAATCCATTATTTTCCTTCTTTCCACAAAACTGGACTCGAGTGATGGGAGCTGGGTAGATGGATTATAAAAAAGATTGAGTTAATTAGGATGTGGTGATTAAAACACCTGCTTTGGTAGATTGCAGAGGGTTCTGATAAAATAGTGGTAGCATAAAAATACACTCCAGAACTGCTTATCAAATGAAGATAAAAACATTCAGCAAATGTCTGACATTCTGCAGGGTTAAATCCTATTCCATAACATTTTGGGATTAGCCCTCTGAGTAACCAAACCCCACAAAATGGAAAAGGGAAAACTTCCCCAAAAGTCAACGTTCGCTTTCTTTACTGCCCGTTTTCAACAATTTTCCCAAACTTTTTCTAGAATTGACTCTAGAATAATTATTTTCACTTGTGCAAGTTATATATTATAAGGCACCTCAGGGTTTCTAAGTCACAAATGACTTTGTAATGAAAAGAAAACAATTTCAGTATCTAAGATTATTGTTAATTGAAGGAAATATTGACTGTGCTACTGACAGCAGTCAACCTCCAGAAAGTGCAACATTAAAAATTATATGCAGCCATTGTCTTAGAAATAAAAATAAACCTTTCAGTGAGAGCAGCCTCAGTGTGGCCTTTCCTCTATTTAAAAATAAATCAAGCAAAATAAAATAAAATAAAATAAATTAAATGAAATCAAAGCAAAACACTCCAACACAAGCCTTCCCTGCATTACGAAAGAGGGATTAATGAGATTCTATTTGGACACTGGGAAAAGCCCTGGCAGGTTCATTGTGAAGGTTAGTTAATTCAGACACCTCTACTCACACAGGGAATGGAATTAAAGAAACAGAATTTAAAGGCAATAGTGTTAAGCCATGAGCAAGGAGACACCACAGAAAGGATACCAGAGACATTTGTCATGGAGCCTAATGCACTTAGGACCCAAATTCTGGATGAATAGGGCAAAATGTTAATGAATGTATACAAATTATCCAGAATGGAACCGAATTCCATTCTGCTCAGGGCACATAAAAAAAAAATAAAATTAAAGATCCACCTGGAGCAACTGGAAGCGAAAACATCTGTGCAAATATCTAGCAGGAAATAAAGGCATGGAAAGAAATCATTTTGGAAGGCAGAGAACATTGCAGGAAACCACAGGGTCGTTCCTGGCTGGAAGCACCTTCCTGTCTTTCCTTAAAAACTGGCAGTTGCCTTGGAGCCATCAGGAGTGGCCCAGAGCTGTACAGAGACCTGGATGAGGGAAAGGATCCAGTTAAAAATAACCTGGGTTTGCTGTTCCCTGATCTGGTTCACCAGCTGGCCCTGGGAGAGCTGGACCAGCAGAGCCAGGGAGCCCAGCACTGGGAACAGGCACAGGAGGAGGGAGGCTCCCAGGGACAGCTTCACCCTGGAGTCAGGAAATACAGGACACAGCCAGATCTGACATGGAGCAAGAGGGGCAGCACCAGCAGGAATTCACCCCTGGATTCCCCAAACACTGATGATGCTCAGGAGGGAAAGGCTCCCAGGGCTGCCTCCAGCTCCTGAGCTCCCTCCTGCCAAAGACCCATCTCCAGCACTCAGCAGGTGGAAGAAGAACTGGAATTGTTGGGAATCACCAGCAATGGCTTTGGCCAGTCAGGAGGGGAAGGAGTTTTTAAGGAAGAGGGTGAAAAGGGCCTGTGGTTCAGCAGCACCTTGCACACATCCACCATGGGAAAACATCTCTCCAGGAAAACTCCATGGAACAACACAAAATGACTCAACATTTCCAGGTGTGCAATGAGCTTCTAAAATTAGATGGTTCTTGAAACTCTAGAGTATTAAATATCCCAGGATCCTCCTTCATTTTCTACATGCAGGATCAAAGTGAGAACTCAAGAGGCAAGAAAAGTGAGGAAAGCATTAAACTGGCAAAGTTGGGCATTGTCCTTTCCCCAGAAACATCCTGTTGGCTCAGCCCCCAAGAAAGCCAAGTGACACACATCAGGATTCTGAATGTCACCCTTGACCACACCTCCCTTTGACATCACTTCCACTGTATCCTTAGAATAACTTTCCCACTTGGAGGATGCCAGCAGAAGGCCAGAAGGGCAGAGCGAGCTTAGGAAAAGCAGCAAATCCCATCCGCATTTTTACTTACTCACAGTTACTGATTAAAAAAAAAAAAAAAGTCTAATCCCTTGGAAAACTGGAGAGGTTGCTTCTGGAGCCAAAGAGCAGGAAAAGGACAACTGCTACTGAAATATCAGCACTGGGCTCCCTGCTCCTGTCAAGCCCTGGATTTCAGGTGCTGGGAGTCGATGCAGCAGCAGGATGGGTGGGTTCAAGATATTTAAGTCAGACACTCTAATCTGAACTCCTACCAGCAGATAAGAGAGACTTACACAGAGTGAGAGCTGGTTTGCTTTTATATTTAGCTCTATTTAAAAGAGACTCATTTCTCTAAGGCCAGTCTTTCAAACATGCCAGTTTGCCAAGAAATATCGCTCTGCACCACATCTGCCAAAGTTTGTAATCCAGAAAAATACACACTGAAGATAAATGCCCTCATTCTTGATTTTCACTTCTTTGTGTTTAGAAAAGGAAAGAGCAGTAAATTCTAGTCTGGTTGAATAATCTACTTCAATTTACATGGGCTATCTTTTGGGAAGGGCTTTTCTTCAATCTCCAAACTCAGAATAACTGGAATATCAGAATCATTCAGCTCAAGACATTGCTGAGAAGCAGAGCTTGGGGAGACAGATCCTACTGCTAATAGAGCACAGAAAATAAGCACAGAGAGCCCCTTCCAGTACCTAAAGGGGCTCCTTGGAGCCTTCTCCTCTCCAGGTGAGCACCCCCAGATTTCCCAGCCTGGCTGCAGCTCTGGTGCCTCTTCTGGACTCTCTCCAGCAGCTCCAGGGGCTGCTGCTGTGTCCCCAGGGCTGGGGCAGCTCTGCAGGTGGGGTCTCACCTGAGCTCAGGGGCAGAGTCCTCTCTCTCAACCTGAATTCCAGGTTAAGAACAGCCCTTGATCCCTTCTGGATGTTTTTCCACTGCAGCCGCACAAGGCAGCGTTGAAATCTTCTCTCCACCGTCCTCAATGGAAACATGACAACAAAATCAATTTGGAGATTGTTGTATTGACAGAGACACTTCCTGCTGGAGTTATTTCCATCTGAAAAAACCAACTGAGCCACACTGATGAAAACATTGTTTAAACTGTGATTCTGCAAGGAAACCTTGGAGCTCTAGAAAATTCAGCCATTCCAGTTCTTATGTGTGTCTTGGGAAAAGGAGTCCTGGTCAAAAAAGGGCTTCACAAAACTGACTGGTCTTTTTCTGTTTATCCATAAAGTTTCTCAAAGCAACAATTGACTATTTATCAGGTGTTTTGCCTTCCATCATAGCCAAAGCACACACATTCTGCCATACCTGAGCAGCATCCCTGCGCTGAACCACACTTCATTAAGTAATTAATTGAGTGATTCAGACAGATTAGGCAGCAGTAAAAATTATTTTAAGGTGAGTAACTGCCCTTCCATAGAGGTGTTCCCAAAGTTCCCCACAATCTTTCAAGGCCTTTAATTACTTTCAATACCAAACTCACTTAAGAGCTTAAAAGCAATTAAAAATGAGTTAAGTCAACATTTCTTTCACTGGGGTTTATTAAGTACTTGTCTGAAGCAGTCCCAATCTCTCCTTCCTCTAAAAGTCATTGGCAATTTCCGTCACTGTAGACTTAATTTTTGTTCACTTAATTCCCTAGGCCACACAGGGACAGGTATTACAGTGCTGGTGTAAAACTCACCAAAATTTAGAGTAATATTCCCCAGTTTTTAAAGAAATCATAGGGCGGAGCCCCCCAACACTCAACTCCTTCACCTTCCTGAACACTGCACATGGATTATAAAAATTCCTGATAATATTAGAGCAAAATAACAGGCTTTCCTCCAGCTTTTGCAAAGGACTTTAATCATTTCCTGTTCCAATCCCAGCACGGACCTTGCCTAAGGCACATTAATCCCTACCCCACACATTTCGTTGCTGCAGTTGGGTCAGGTCACTGAGCAGACCAGAAATGGACCCTTATTAATTATTTAGTCACTGCAGAGTGTGGATTTCCTCATTTCCAGCACTGCCATTTCCCAAGGTTCTGGTGTGTCCTGGTGCTCCTGAACTTTCCCACTGGCTCCAACAAATCCACCTTCTCATTCCAACACTTTTCTGTGCCAACATCTCCCTGATGTTGTCCTCCTCCATCCTACCCCAGACCTACATATGCCACATGCTCCTCTATTTTATTTCCTAGTGCTATTTGAAAACTACTTTTACTTGCCGAAAAAAACCCCAGACTTAGCTCCAAAGAATTCCTAAAAGTGTATCTTTTTCCATTCTGCTTTGTACAACAGGCAGTGCTTCAACTCTCATATTATTCAACAAGGGGAAATGCCCTCCCACTGCCAGAGAGCAGGATCAATGGGATATTGGGAACAATTTCTTCCCTGTGAGGGTGGGCAGGCCCAGGCACAGGTTCCCAGAGCAGCTGTGGCTGCCCCTGGATCCCTGGCAGTGCCCAAGGCCAGGCCAGAGGAACCTGGGACAGTGGAAGGTGTCCCTACCCATGGCAGGGGATTGGAACTGGAGCTTTAAGGTCCCTTCCAACCCAAGCCATTCCATGATTCCATGAACTTTTCATTGTTTTAGCTTCTTCCATGAAAATTTCAGCTTCCCTAGCAAAGGGCCATGTCAGATTTAGTGCAGAATGCACATCAAAATTAAGTAACACATGACAGATCCTCGTTTGCCTCTCCACTGGCTACAGTGAGAAATATTCCACAGCAAAGGGTAGCACCTGAGCTTGTCTTCAAGCAGCCTTGCTGTACCTTTCCTCTGAGAACCATGGAATCCTTCAGGCTGGAAAAGACAGCCAAGATCATCAAGCACAACCTTGAAAAGCTAGAAAAGCCCAAGAAGCACCAATTCCTCTTCAAACAGCCCTGAAAATGTACTGGAGGAACCACAAGAAAGAATGGTAGCAGTGCCCCTGTTGCAGACATAAGAAATAAACCAAATTATACAGACCACAGTCCAATCTCACAAAGATATTTAGGAGCTCAACTCCCCCTGAACCAACAAAGTTAAATTCCTAAATTCCTCTGCAGATCTGGGCACCAGAGAAGCACAGTTCTTTCAGCTGGCTATTTCACATTTAGTGTTTGTTGTGTGTTCTGATGACATCCAAATGCTCCAAAACCTCCAAACATGCCACAGCCACCAAACCTTTGCTTCTACAATTCTTGTGTTGCTACTATTTCCACAGGAATTCCAGTCCAGGCTGTTCTGGTAGGGGTGACAGGTTCAGCCATTTTATGCTTTCAGCAATCAGAACACAGCTCCATTTTCTTTCATGCACTGCAATCAGAGTTTTGCCCTTAGTTTGGCAGCTTTTTATACCATGCAATAACAATTAACTCCCTTTGGCATAATTTATATGAATCATTGATTTAATACAGATAGCAAGGAAAAAGAAAAGACCTATTAAGTCATCTAAATGACCCAAGCAGCACTGCTGGATTGTTCTCAGCAGCACATTTGCTGTGCTTGTTTGAAATGTGCTTGCACAGCACAAGTACAAAAACTGTCTGCAGAGCAGACATGTTTCACTAACAGATGCTCTAAGTCAACATAGCTTGGAAATCTTCAGTTTATAACTAAATGTTGTACTGCACTTTCACTCCTCCAAACAGGCTTTAATGTTTCTTGAGGGGGTGAGAAGGGGATATTTGTGTTTCAGTAGAAAATACTTCCCTGAGAATTTCCAAGTTGGATCTAAGGCTTGCATGTCCAAAGTAGGACCTGCAATATCCTGGGACCATCTCTTGAGAGGATTTGGATGCACTGCAAGAGGATGTCCAGTTCTAGGCATGTAAATAATACAGCAGACAGGCAATGTATTTTCAGGATGGGTTTTGGAGCATTTGTTTGTTTGTTTGTTTTTTAATCTCTAGAAGAAAACAAGGTGGGACTTCCCTGGTGGAATTCCAAGAGCCAAACTCCTGGCAGATGTGTTTTCTAATCTAAAGCCTTCTAATGGGGATTCCCATGTTTCCTCAGGCAATAGCTCAGTTTTGGGGGTTTTTCCTGTCTCACCACAAGCTTGCCTTCCAATTCATCCGTGGGTTTACAAATAGTGCATGCTACCCCACCTACCAAATCCTTGAGAGAAAGAGTTTAGAAGTGTTGGTCTCACTGTGAACCCCTTGGGGTGGGATTCAGGGTGGGATCCTTGGGGTTGTCCTGAGCATGGCCAGGATTTGGACAAAATGATCCTTGTGGGTCCCTTCCAGCTCAGGATATTCTGTGATTCCATGATTATACCCTGTAATAAACAGCCCTCTGGGAACATCAAACCACTGACCTTTTACTCATCCATCTCACAGCACAGCACTCCTTAGGATGTGGAAAACCTTCCTAAACCTAAGGGAATGACATCCACCCTCAAAGCTGCTCAGCTCCCTACTGAGAGCAATCAAGGAACTACCAGGAGTACTGTGGCAGGAGGAGAGATGTTTGTAATTAAGCACCTCTGCACAAATGCAAATTAAATGTGCCCCGTGCTGTATTTGAGTTTAGCAGAGCCTGACTCTGCTTTTGCTGGCACAGCTTGGAAAGCTGTGACCCAAGGGGAGGGAGCAGAGGTTTGTGCAAGGAGTGCTAAAACAAAGCTAAGCAGAATCATTTCACAGGCCACTCCAGAAGCTCCCCTCTGTGTGCTTCCCTGACCCACTAAAAGCCTTCTGCAATAAACAGCCAAACACACAGATGTCCAGGCCCCTCCTGCAGAAACCATTTGCACTGTAAACAGGACATAAAGTGGGGGGGGGAAGCAGTGCTGGGAATGGGCAAGAATTACAAGTCCTAAATTTCACTGTGTACCTCACAGTGCAGTCACTGTTCCTCCACAGAAAGGTTCCTGAGTGGAGATCTGTGATTTGGCAGGACCTTGAGAACCACTGTGGGAAGAGAGACCCAAAACCAGAAAAGTGGCTAAAAACAAGTGGGACATTAGAACAACAGCAAAGACCAAGGGAATAATCAGGAAAATTCTGTCAGGAATGATACTGAAGAAGGATCACTGTCGTGAGAGCTGAGATCACCAGATGACTGCCAAGACAAGGAGTTACTGGGAATAAATCACCTCAGAGCAACATAATCAATGTCTGTCTCTTCTCACAACAGTGACAACATGGTCCCTGTGCCACCTTGGCAACCTACAAGGCTTTAGAACAAATTCCAGATAACACTGACTGTGCAGACCATGTCCAGGAGAAACTGGACACAATGCAATCGTGCAATGGATAATGGGAAGTAAATACTAGTGACCACCAAATGTTGACTGCAAGTCCAGAACAGCAAGAACAAAGAGCATCACAGAAGTGTCCATGAACACCAGAGATTCCAAAGCATCACCATGTGCCCACCTCTGCATCAGGACCAGAGGTGCTTCCACAGGACACCCACAATTCCCCAAGCATGGACCAACACCTCGTCCCATTCCTTTGGTCAGCTCCTGCCTTCCTCAGCAACCTCAGACCATCACCACCAGCCGACTGACAGGGCCTGGCATGTCACATTCTGTCACATGTCACTAAATTGCTCTCAGTGGACTGTTCATGTGATTATCACCATGGGTCCTACTGCAGGTGTGGGGTTTTTTTCCCCAAAGGAAAACAAGTTCTTTGCAGTCACTCTGAAGACACTGAGAGAAACAAATTGTTGGTCCCCTGAGTATAAATCATTGTCCTTGTCACAATCATGACCACTGCTGTGTCAGAATGCACAAGAATTAGCTCTAGAAAGTGTCTGTGCTGTAAATTTTAACACTGAGAAAACCCTCAGATCCTTAAAAACCTCTTTGCTCAGCTACAGTAAGGAAGAAGACACAGAGAAAAAACTTGTGTGAGTAATAGGAGAGATGTTCAGTGCTGCAGATAATGCAGGAAAATTTATCCTCCCCCCTTTTACACGGCCCAAAAATGAGTAATTATGTGCCAGGAGACATCATCTACTCCACAAATCAAGTCACTGAAACTACAGACTAAAAATTGTTTTTAAGAAAGTCAATTTATTAGCGATTACTGTGCAGACAGACATATGAGTGCTCTTGTGTACTTGCTGCATTAACAACCTCTCAAAAGCCACAGGAAAAGGAAAATCAATACTGTGTATTTTTTCTCACATCAATTTATCTACTGCTGAAAAAAAAAATAACTCACTTCTGTGTATGCCACACATGACATATCCCAGGTTTCCTCTGAGCAAGGAAAATAAAACAAGCTTTTGCTGGTTTCAACCAACCGAACCCTGCCTTGCTGGACTCAGATTTTGCTTTTGATAAAACCTGAAATAAGACTTGAACAAACTCAGAGCAGTCTCAGGCAGCTTGGCACTGGTACACAGAGCCTTTTGTTACTGATCCTGTGGTGCTGGCGCAGGGCTGGAGCCCATTAGCAGTGAACGGTCCACTAAATATTTCATGATTCTGGATTTCAGACGTTTCCCAGGACAGGTTCTATCACCACAGATCCTACAAACGGGCATGACAGTTGCTAAATAAAGGATATCATGCAGAGTAGCCTCTCCAAAGCACTCCCAGAGCCTCCAGCCAGGAACCAAGCTCTATATTTTTTACATACATATATATATATGTCTCAAAAGTATGCATTTTTTTCCTCTCCAATTACAAAACACAGATTTTCTCTGCATAAAGTCTTTCAGGCTGCTACTTCGACAGGAATCAAAATAAATCGCAGGATGGCATTCCCTGTCAAGCAGACTAATCTTGTTTCCTTCACTTTCTTTTTCCGGGTCACCAGTTTACTTCCCTCGGCCGAGAGCTCCCCACAGACTCTGGGAGGGCGCCTTAAAGAGCTCTGCAGCCACAGCATTTCCCCATCACTAAACCCTAAAACATTTCTAAAAGAGGGCAAAGTCCTCTCCAAAAGGAAAGCTGCAGCTTTTACTCTCCAGGCTGGTACAATTCCCAAAGACACGGCCTTTCTGCTTTCCCACTGGGAGCACACAGCCTCAAAGCCTGCCCAGCAGAACATGGCCTTCACCAGCCATGGTCCAGCAGATGTTTGGACAAATCCACCCAAATCCTTAGAGAGGAGTGGCTGGAGAGCCTTGCAGGCAGGAATTGGGGGTGCAGGTCAGGGAGGGCGAACCACGGCCTGGGATGCACCCAAGGGCCGGGCAAGGGAGGCCTGTCCCGCTGGCCACACAGGCTGGACATTTGGAAGCATTTCTTCACCAAGAGGGTGGTCAAATGCTGGAAATGGCTTCCTGCAGAGGTGGCCAATGCCTCAAGCCTGTCAGCAGCCCCCTTAAAGAGCATGCTTTGTGAAGTTGGTCAGCCAGGGGTGTGGATGATCCCTCAGGGTCCCTTCCAACCGAGCGAGCCTGTTGGATTCTGACACAGGAGGGAAATATTGAGGACTCAAGCTAAAAAGCTCAATATCTAACCTTTGCTCAGGCGCTGAGGGGCACACTGAGGTGCTGATCCTCCTCCCAGAGACACTTCCATGCCCACTGGGAAGCATGGCACTCTCCCAGGCAGCCGGATAATCCTTGAGGCAAAGCAGCTTTGTGGGCTGCCGGGAGCCATGGCGCCTCAGACAGGCCAGCCTTCACTCTCACGGCCGCCTTAAGCTCATCTGAGCTCAAAGAACACGGCCAAAAACATTCCCTGAGCCTCAGTGATCCACAAATGGTCGTGGCAGCACAAGGAGAGGGTTGAACAGAGCGGGAGAAGACATCCCCTGGTGGGAGCCTGCCTAGGGACACAGGTTAGGCTGTTCTTGGAGACAGGGAGCTACTGGAATGTGGTTTGGCCATGATTTTATTCTCTGCCCTTGTATCGGAGCTCACACACCAGCACTTCTCCTCCTCTCCTGCTCCTGTGCTTTGTATGACCCACTCTCCCTCCTCCCCTGCCCTGCAGCCACGTGGTCAAAAAGAAATCACCACCGAGCTCAAAATGTCCCCATTCATCAAACGTCAAAAGCTGAAGCAAAACTTGGTTTTTAATCAAAATTTGGCTGAAGTTGACCCCTGCACTCACAACCTGTGAGGAAGCAGCCGACGAGCAGATGTCACTGCTGGATAAGCCTTGTTTCTTTAGGAAGCTAAAAATGGAACCAGCCATCACCCTCATCTATGTTTAGACCCAATATTCCAAACAATTCCTCTATTTGCAGTTCTTTTTTTTTCTCCCCCTCCTGAAGCTATCTCTGGCAGAAGAATTAACCAGCTGCCACGGAGAGCAGGAATTGAATTAAAAGCTGAAGAAATGCAGCGCTAGTAGCAGAGGTGACGCACCAGCTGGATGCATTCCAGGTCACTGCAGCCTGGCAGGCTCTCCACGAGGACATCCCAGCGGATCTCGGCGGCACAGTTGGATTTTTCCCCCACGTATGCAAAAGCCATAACTCCTATGGAGCCAATCATTTCACGCTGGAAGCCCTGCAATTCATTTTTTAAATGCACTGCCAATCAGGTTATTATGTTCAAGCTAAGGGAGGAAAAAACCCTACAGAAAGACTTTTCATGGGGAAAGCATTCCGCTTGGGATTTTCCTTGTCTTCCTGTGCCAAATTGGCAGGAGAGCTGTATAATTACAGAGCTTTTACAAACAAAATTAATGTACAGCAAGTCTGTACATGGCCACCCTCCCATCCATGGATTTTATGGACAACAGAGCAAAAGGATGCCAGTTTTATTTCACTGTGAAACCACTCTCCCAAATCAGGAGTATTTTTAAGTAAAATCCCTGTGTGGTACCACAGACTGTAGTCCCCCCTTCCATTTTAAAAGGCAGGCAAACTTCACAACACAAGAGCCACAGAGAACAGGTACAGCATCCCTCAGGTCTGTGTTCCCACACAAGGATCAGGATGCAGGATGCCCAGGAGTGGCATCAACACATGAGATGTGGCCACAGAGACAGAAGAAGGGCAATTATGGATGTTGTTAAATATAAAACCTTATTTTCTTATCAGCCTGACCAGGAGACCCTTTTTTTTAGACAAAAATATAACCAAATGCATGTGTCAAAAACCAATTCTCAAAACAAGACATCTTATTATATATTAAAGGCTTATTTCTCTTTATTATAGCAGAACATCAGTCCCCCTACGATCCACAAGCAGCTTCCAAGAATCCTCTGCTGCTGTCACAAATGTTCATTCTGTGGATCCTAATTTCTCTTTGTTTTCCCTGTCACATTCAATATATCTCCAGTTCATGAATTATAGACTTGCCTGATTTCCCTAACGTCACCCAGGAGTCTACAGCAATTCAGGAACCCAGCAGACACTGGGGAGGTCCAAGTCCTGGATGCTGAGACTCCTTCAGGATGAGAACAGACTAAGGCACATAATTCCCCCCTGACTGAGCTGAGCACATTCCTTTCCCTTATTTTCCCTCCAAAATTCCTCTGCTAGCAATTCACTCTCGAGGTGCTGAGGAGATGAGGATGACACACGTGTGTGGATCCCTGGAAAGTGTCCCAGGCCAGGCTGGACAAGGCTTGAACCAACCTGGGATGGTGGAAAGTGTCTCTGTCCATGGAATGGGTGGCACTGGATGGTTTTTAAGGTCCCTCTCAAACCAAATCATTCTGGATTCTGTGACATGATTCAAAGATTTCCTATTTCCCAGCAACATGAGAGACATCCCCACTTGCTCCAGAGTCCCAACCCAGATTTATTTTTTTTGAAACAGAACAAGAGCTGTCATTTCAGCCGCACCCCCACAACACTGGGTTCATTGAAGAATTTACTCAGTGACCTTTCAGCAGCAGATAAGCACATACACTCCTTAAACATTAACTCCTTCCAAACCCATATTCATTTCAGCATTTTTTGGACACTCACACAACTTCAATTGAGAGCAACACATGTCAAGAACATTCCACTGCTTTCTTCAGCCTGTGAGAAGCTCAGCACAGCAATAAAACCACACGTGTGGAGTTAAACACAAGCTCTAGAGCTGCTGCACTGACAGCTTCTCTCCAGCTCTTCATGGTCCTTTACCATTGTAAGAGGCTTTGTTTTTATTGTTTTGGGTGGTTTAAGTCATCTTATATATACTTCCTTGGCAGTTCTCTTAGGGGGAGGGAAACAATTTTTTAAGAGGATTTTAAATTATTTTAATCTGAAGAGCATTTATAAACATTTCCCAGTATACAGCAAGAACAATCTGTTGTTGGTGGTACGTTAATCCTGGCGAGCACTTGAAGGGCAGAAACACAATGGGGTGAAATTGTTACAGATGGCCTCAGGGTTATTCCAATACTTGAACAACTGGAATAATGGGGTGGAATTAAAAACATGGGCCTAAGCTTAGGAAACGCCTCACGATAAGATCACAGCGCCCAAAAAGAGGAACATAAAACTGTTGAAGAGGAGACACTTGTGGAAATTAAAAATGAGCCTTGTAGAAGCACAAGAAGTGCTTCTAGCCCAGACGGAAAAACCATCCATCCTTTTCCACTCAAAAGAAATAACAACCAGCAGGAAAAATTATCTTTCTTCCATTTGGACAAGTAAAATTTCACAAGGTTACTGTACAGAACAACCAAGAACTGGCAAAATGGAAGAGAGCAGAGATAATCTAATAGGCCTTTTCTATCTAATTTTTATGATTCTTATGAAAAATGACCTGAATAAGTGAAGTTATTTGCCCTTGTCCTCTTTGTTCATATTGGATTTAGTCATGAGGGAAATCCTGCCAAGGATAGTATGTTTTACTCAATTTACTACCCTTTGTGATTGCTCTATAAAATATTGGATACATGATAGGAAAGGTTATGGAGGTTTGGGGCGGGGGTTTTTGCAATGGAAAAAGAAGGAACACATTGAGCACTTGCTGGCAGTAAAAATTAAGACAACAAGAACTGGTGGAATTTTCTGAGGAGAATATTTATCTCCAAGTCCACGTTCAAAGGATTGTATTTAACCTGAATACGGTGTAACTTAAAAAAAACAGCAATTGAGTATTAAACAAACAGCCTCTTGCAACATTTCAGTTCCAAGTAGGTCACAAATAACACTGGAGTCAGAAGCTCCATCTCTCTGCTGCACAAACTCTGTAATTGCCAGAAGCTGAGGTTTCCTTTGAATTCCCAGTATTTATTATCCTGCGACTTTCGGACTCTCGCCGTTAATCATACGGTCGCACCGCTCCTGCTATTACAGCAGAAGGCAAGAAATCAGAACCTGCTCTTCCAGGCTTTGCATTTGGTGGAGCTAACACTGAGCTGTGGAAGCCACCCCCAGCCCCAGCATCTGTGCTGACAGAACCTGGGTCACGCTCAGTGCAGCCCGTGAGCCATAAATAACACGGAGAACTCTGGCAAAGCCCAGGTGCAGCCAGTCACCAGCACCACCAACCCCTGCTCGGGGACTCCAGCACACTGAGGTTGTTTTCCTAAAGCTATAAAGGCCAGCCATAATGGTGCAGGATCTGTTCAATCCTGGGAATGCACTGTGCTGTAAGATTCCAGGGAGAAGCTGGGGCATTCCTCCCCTACCATTCAATCCTACCCCAAAACAAGAGCCTGGGAACTTGCAGCCGCGGCGGATTGTAATAAGTGGTGTCAAAAATTCCAAGCAAATGAGTACCACATGTCTGGGAAGCAGGCCCTTTTCCTGGGCTGACCTTGGAGGCTGAAGGGCTGCCCCTTTCCTGACAAAAGGATTGCAGGAAGAAAAACATCCCGAGTGCTGCCGTGTAACCACACGGGTGAGATCCTTGCCACAGACAGCACGAGTCGAGGGTTTGGGATGAGATCAGATCCCATTGCTCAGGAGCTTCCCCAAAAGCTGAATGGACAGAGTGGGTCTTGTTCCCCCACAGACTTTGGGTTTTTATGGGGGATTCCATAAATCACTGCTGCTGTAGCATCCATCCCCCATGGATTTATGAAGGCTGCTCTTGGAATGGGGACTGGGAGACAGAGGCAGAACAGAAGCCCTGACTCACCTCGTGGAGGGTGGATTTTGTGCTGCCATTGGAAAGATGGACATGCTCTTCTCCAGCTGTGTCAGACATGAGCATCAGAAGGCCTGGAAATTATACATGTTACTCCTTAACCTCGTTCACAGCAAGGTCCTCCTGACCCTTTACTTGGGATTAAATTACACACATTTACAAAAACTAATTGTCTACTACGCATTCCAATTACAAGTCTAATTATACTTATCTAACTGTTGCCTGACCGACTTGGTCTGGAATCAAACCATGCTTTTTTGCTTTATTCCATATTAAATTGGGCTGAAGGCTTTCTGGAGCTCTGGAAGTTCAGAAATAGATAAAATAGAAGCATCTGAAGACTAAGCAGATAAAAGGCCAGGCCAACACAGAAGAGCTTTCCAAGTGCACATCAGAAGGATCCATAAGGATTTAATAAATCTTGGACTCAATATCTTTACTTTTGTTTCCAAAAGACCAAAAGAAAAAAAAATGCTCAGTCCCAAGCTTCAGGAGGGTCTTTCATCCAAACAGAGGATTATGTCAGTCCCTCCTGATCTTGGAACATATAAATCCATTTTACACTACTTTCCTTTTTGGAGGCTCTGAACAAGTTATCAGAACCTTGCAGTTATGTATTAAGGCAATAACTACAATCAAACAAACATGTCTCAATGGGTTTAAAGCAAGTGGTCCATAGACCACTGTGCTCAAAGGACAGCAATCAATGACTCCACATCCAGCTGGCAGCCAGAAACAAGGAAAACAGGGGTGGTACTTGGGCTTGTCTTGTCCACAACCACCATGGATTACTTGAGTAACAGCACAGGCTGATATTCAGAGGAATCACAGGATGGCCTGGGTTGGAATGAACTCCAAAGTCTGTTAGAATTCCAACCTGGCCCTGGACACTGCCAGGGATCAGGAGCAGCCCCAGCTTCTCTGGGCAGCCTGAGCCAGTGCCTCCCCATGCTAAAAACCAAGAATTCCTTCCCCATATCCCACCTAACCCTGCCCTCTGGCACTGGGAGCCATTCCCTGTGTCCTGTCCCTCCATCCCTCGTCCCAAGTCCTTCTCCAGCTCTCCTGGAGCCCCTCTGGGCAGCGGAAGGCTCTGGCTGGCCAGTCAAGGGAAGTCATTAATGCCCCAAATTGCACACAGCCAGGTGAGGGAGCTGAACTTTTTGATCTGGCAAGGAGGAGACTAGAGCCAGTCTAAGCCCAGCCTGCAGCTCCCTAGGCAGCAGCTACAGAGGGGTCAGCCAGAGACTGTGAGCTCTGCAGGAGCCTCTTCTCAGGCAGCCCTGAGCATCTTGCCCAGGCATCAGATTAATTCCAGGGAGGAAGGGATGGCACTCCCTCTTAGTGTGGTGCATGGACTGAGCCCAAGTGAACATCAGCCATGCCCCATCAGAGCAGCCTCAGCAATTAACACCCTCTTCTCACCCATCAGTTCCTTGTGACAGAGTTCATTCATCCTGCAAGGAATCACAGCCTGCGTTTCGTGCATTTCGTTTTCTGCTCGGAATTTGCACCATCTAATTTACTCACCATTAGCATCGATGATCTAATATTCCTTTCTGATCTTAATTCCCAGCAAACCCATCCAATTCAATCTCCCTTTTTTGTACACAGACTACAAAAGCTCGAGTCATTACAATTCCTACCCGGTTCCACGCTGGTGTAAACGAGAGAATGAGACCCTTAAATTTCCAAAGAGCTTGAAGGCAGCGTTGCATTAATGAACCTCCTGGAACAACCATGTGTCTGTGCAGAAGAATGTCAGCTACTTGTATGGCAGCCTTTGAAGGTCCCTCCAAGGAGGAAACGAGCCATCAGCCAGGACAAATTCCCCAGCTGGGTTTTGATGGATCACAAGACAAACAGATCCCTACAAAGAGAGGCTGAAATTGTTTTACAAGGCCTGGTACCCCTGACCTCAGCCCTGCTCTGTCCTGCTCCACTTACACAGCCTGAGAAAAACCCCTTCAGGTGGGCACACACGGATTTGGGGATGCAGAACGGTTGTGACAAAATCCAGGCACCAAGAGAGCACTTCAACATCTGGGTAGAAAAGGGGGGGGAAAGCAACATCATTCACGTTAGTGATTTGATGTTTACCTCCCACCAAACAAGCTGAGACACACCTTAAAGCTAAGTTTCACACCTTTTACTTTCTGAAATGGTCTGAAAAGGGGATTGGGGACAAGGGATGGAGGGACAGGACACAGGGAATGGCTTCCCACTGCCAGAGGGCCGGGCTGGATGGGTTATTGGGCAGGAATTGTTCCCTGTGAGGATGGAAAAGCCCTGGCACAGGTTCCCAGAGCAGCTGTGGCTGCCCCTGGATCCCTGCAATGTCCAAGGCCGGGTTGGACGGGGCTTGGAGCAGCCTGGGTCAGTGGGAGGTGTCCCTGCCATGGCAGGGGTGGCACTGGGTGGTCTTTAAGGTCCCTTCCAACCCAAACCATTCTGGATTCTGTGAGAACACCTGTCAGACCAATCCTGCTGATGACATTCCAGCCTGCTCTGGGAGAAATCTGTTGCTTTTCCCAGGAATTCATCAAGTGGGAAGTTGTTCTATGAACACAAACACTTGTACACCCCACTCTGTATTAATCTGAATTCCAGTTTCCAAGGAGAGTTTGACATTAGTTCCTAGCACACATCACCACTGAAATGTATCATTCTTTGTTTGTTACACAATAAAAAATTAAACAGACTCTCAAATTACTAATTAGACGCCATTGCTTAAATAAGTGTGCAGAGAAGCAGTGGCCAAAATTAAGGAGTTCTAATTTTAATGAAAGGACAGCAGTGTACAACTGATATTTGACCAAGCAGGGAGCAGAAATTTCTTTCAGGAGAACAAAAGCATTATTTAAAAAAAAAATATTTGTAATCAAATGTTTAAAATCAGCAAGCTGGGATTCTTGACTTAAATACAAATAAAATCAGCAATAGATTTAAAAAATAGATTTAAAACCAGAAGTAGCTATATGAGATTACCATTTCTTCTCCAGGCAGACAAAGCTCCAGGATCCTCTTTGGCAAGAAAATAGGAAATCGTTAGAGAAATTGACTATTTAAAATAAATTATACCTATTGCAGCCCTTCCTCATATAAAATACAATAATAATCCAAAATATGGTTTAAGGAAAGCAATAAAAGGAAGGCAAAAACTACCTTAAATAGGATGGTAAATGGTAAAATCCAGCTCTCCCACCCTTCCCACCAGGAATGCAGTCACACACAGGCTGTGGCTAAACACAGGAATACAACAGGAAAAATGAAACTGGGTGTAACAGCAACAAACAGAATGGAAATGGAATCCACTCAGATCCTCCCTCCCACTATCAAATTCCTTGCATGATGACTGTTGGAAGGGGCATAAATTGAAAATGCAAACATCCAGAAGATAAAAGGTGTTGGTTCACTGCCACTCTGCCTTTGTAGGACTGCGTAAGGCACTCGAGGAGTTCAGAGCATGATAAAAAACAACTTTTTCTTCAGCTCTCACCATTACTTTTGAGTGGCACCAATGCCAAACCCCAGAGCTACAAGGGCTTCTGTGCCATATAATCAACCCCTGCAAAATTTCCATCCAAGAAGCCTGAAAACAGCCTTGCAAGGGAAATATCAATAATTCCTTTCCAGGGATTGGGAAAACAAAAATCCAGACAAAGCACAGATCTTGCTCCAAGTCACACAAGAGCTCAGCTCCTGTGCCATGCACAGTCCCTGCTTTTGTCTTTCCCTGGCCTTGATGGCAAAGCATCTCTTGCCATCTCTTCCCCTTAAACCTAAAAAAAATACCTTGGCACGCTGCAAAAGAGTTCATTTCCAAGAGAGAAAAACGTAACTTTGCCTTTGACAACTGCTTTTCAGACTGAAATATCCTCTTGAACAAGAGAATTTCCCATACTGGAAAGGTGTGAAAGCTCTCCAGCTTCTCCTTGCCAAGTTTTAATCAGCATAATCCAGGACTAACTTCCCAAGCACAGAAAATGGGAAGGTTTTGGGTTTTCCCAGTCCCACAGTGAGTGCTGCTGAGGGATGAATAAAACAGGTCAATTCCACTGTGGATCTGCAGCATTCCAGCTGCTCCATTCATAATTCATGGTTTTGACACATCTACCTGCTGCTTGGGAAAGATGAGCACACACAAACATGACATGGACATGGGCAAGAGCTTTTTCCTTCTTTCACTCTCATTTCTACTCTCCCAACAGAAAATAAAATAAAATAAAAAAAAAAGGAATAGGCTGAAGAAGCAGAGTGGGGATTAATCCCAGAAGAATAAATTTATTGCTTCCACACAAGCCCCTGGCTGTCCAGAAGCACATGTGTACACTCACAGAAAGCAAGTCTTACATATTATTTTCTAAAGTTCAACATGGTCATTTACCTTTGTAATTATCAGTTTGAAACTGCAGGGAAATGGACATCCCTGGGAAATGGGACAGACATCCCTGGGAAATGGGACAGACATCCCTGGGAAACATAAACAGCCAAGAGTGTTTAGGTGGTTCCAAAGTGAATGTTGTCAAACACGGAAAACTTCTTAAATCTGCTAAGTGGGGGAAATTGGCAGTGGGAAAGTGTTTAACTTATACAATCCCAGAATGGCTTAGGTGGGAAAGGACCTTAAAGATCACCCAGCTCCAACCCCTGCCATGGCAGGGACACCTTCCACCAGGTCAGGTTGTCCCAGGCTCCATCCAACCTGGCCTTGGGCACTGCCAGGGATCCAGGGACAGCCACAGCTGCTCTGGGAATTCCAGCCCAGCCAGGAATTCCCAATTCCCAATATCCCATCCATCCCTGCCCTCTGGCAGTGGGAGCCATTCCCTGTGTCCTGTCCCTCCATCCTTGTCCCCAGTCCCTCTGCAGCTCTCCTGGAGCCCCTTCAGGCCCTGCAAGGGCTCTGAGCTCTCCCTGGAGCCTTCTCCTCTCCAGGTGAGCACCCCCAGCTCTCCCAGCCTGGCTCCAGCCCTGCAGCAGCTCTGGAGCCTCCTCTGGGCTCTCTCCAGGTGCTGCTGCTGTGTCCCCAGGGCTGCAGGTGGGCTCTCACCTGGGCTCAGGGGCAGAATCCCCCTCAGCCCAGGGCATGGAGGCTTCCAGGTGCCAGTTCCCATGGGCAGGGCCTGCCCAGCTTTTCATCCCTCAGCACCCCAAATCCTGGTCCCCAGGGCTGCTCCCCAGCCCAGCCTGGCTGTGTGGTTCATGCTGAATTAATTCCAGGAGGGCTCCCTCTCCCCTGAGTGGGCACCATGGCTGTTAGCACACGGTGACGAGCTGGGGTCATGTCGTGGAACACTCCAGCATGTGGAGTATCATGCATTTAGCTTGTCTGCAATTAAGACCATTTCATTGTCTCATCAGGTTCCCTGTGATACCCAATTAAGTAATAACACAAGGAAAGTGCTCTTAATTAATGAGGAAAATGCTCTACAAGCTAGACACAGGTGTGTGTATCTCAAGCAGGGCCTGAAACAGTTGAACAGATCATTTAATCTTTATTAAAAAAATCCCCACTCAAATTTGTATCTAATTACCTCAATAGCAGGAATCTTCCTGATTTCTTCCAAGGGGGTTAAATTTCTTTGCAATATTCAACAACCAAGTGGTTTATAAGAGACTCAAATTAAAACTGACACATGGAGTACAAGATCACAATTTACACATGGTTCTTCTGGGGATGGAGCAAATGGGTTTAAACCACCTTTCTCCTTGCAGTGTTTTGACAATATCAATCTCCTCTATTGATATTGAATTCATGTTTATTCTTATACCAGCTCTGCTATTTGGGTTGAGCTAAATGAAAGCCCATCCCCACTGTTAGATTAGTCAGGGCAGCATCTTTTAAAGAAAGATACTGGAAAAAGGCAGAATATCATCCTAAATCTCATCCTTACACGCTTCAGTGAACGGAAGGGCAAAATTTAACTGCAAAAACAACATTTCCATCAAGTACAGCAGTTTTGTACCCCAGTTTCTTCAGCTAAGTAAAGTGGACGTGTGTCCTTCAATGCATTGAACACACCATTTACAGAACTGTGTGGAAAATCATGAAGTCACTGGAGCTGCTGTGGGCAACTTTGATAACCTTTATCTCCCCTTCCCCATCGCTTGGTTTCAGTGACATTCCAACCTGAATCAGCTGGAATTCTTCAAGCCACAGTTTTCTACCTTTGGTGAGAATCAAGTACAGAAACAAAGTCCTAAATTCTGACTCCAGGAGCAGGAATTGCAAGGAACATTATTTGCAGGGAGTGAGGCACATGAAGATCTGCCCTTGCCTTTCTCCCCAGATCCTCAGGCACAGTCACCTTCCCTGGCACAGCAGCCTTCCACCTCTTCAGCTCTTTTCTCCCTGGATAGCAGAAGGAACCAGCTTTCTAGAAACTCAAATCTTATTCACAGCACAATGAAAGTCTTTGATTTTTAAAAAATATTGTAAAAAAAAATTTCAAAGTACCTATCTAGGCTACAGCAGCCTGTCCAAAATCTTCTACAGCAGATCCCTATGGGGAAAGGTTGATAAAGAGGACAGAGCTGTCAACCTGTACTTTCATAACCTCCCACCCTAGTTTTTCATCACAAGGTTCTTCCCTAAGCTCTGCATTTCTTCCTTCAGCTGCTCATTTTAAGCTCTTGAAAGTTTTGGTACAAAGGAGCCACAGAGACAATTTTTTCTCTTTGATCAATCACGTCCCACTGTTCAGAAAACAGGCTCCAAACCATTAATCTTGCTTATGTTATCCAAACGCTTGCTAGGATCTCATCTTTCCTATAATTTATTTAGCACTGAGCCCCCTGACAATACATCTGAGGTATTCTTAGATCACTTCAAACATCAGTCAGGCCAGGATGGCGAGGCAGAACTGGCAGGGATGAGTCTGAGATGCAGACAAAGGCTGAGCAGTGCACGTGGCACTTCTCCTGGAAATGCCACGGACGGTGCCCAGCTGTCCCTCAGGGAGCACAGGGCACCACCTGGACACATCCAGGTACCACAAGGCATCACCTGGAGCCAGAGCATTCCAACAGAGGCTTCGTCTTGCTGCTCAGAGCATTCTTGCTGCATTGTTTTACCTGGTGCTGACGCCCATTAAAACTCCATTTGATACAGTTCCCTAAATTAGGATGCAGCAGCCAGAGGTGAACACTCGGGATGGAACTGATTTGGGGAGAAAGGAAGTTTATAGATGGTTTGCATAAATCCCTCCCTTAACTGCTCCTGTGTGGAGACCCACCAGGCAATCATCACATTCCCAACCAGCCCAGGCTCCCATAGATATTTTACAGCTTTGAGACATTCTCCCATGTAATGAGGAAGCTGGGGAGCAAAGGAGGCTCAGGGGGCACCTTCTGGCTCTGCACAATCCCTGACAGGAGAGTGGAGCCAGGTGGGGTCAGGCTGTGCTCCCAGGGAACAGCGACAGCACAGGAGGAAACAGCCCCAGGTTGAGCCAGGAGAGGTTTAGATTGGATATTGTGAATATTCCATTCTGGAAACTGCCCAGGGCAGTGAGTCCCCATCTCTGGAGGGATTTAAAGCTGTGTGGATGTGCCACCTGGGAACATGGGGCAGTGGTGGCCTTGGCAGTGCAGAGGAATGGTTGGATTTGATGGTCTTGGAGGGCTTTTCCAACTTAACAAATCTGTGATTCTATGTAGGGGAATAGATTTATTATATAAATAGAAATCTTTTTAACCTTCACTCCCAGCTAACCAATTGCATTCCCGTATTCACCATGTGCTCCACAACATTTTTGGGCTTGTTTCCAGCTCCAGTTAATTTGAGCTGTATCCCAAACCCGCCCTTCCCCCTGTGCCATCCTCCACAGAAATGCTGAACTAGAAGGAGGTGGTGATTTTAATGTGAAGTTTGGCCCATTAAATAAAAACTAATGTTTCAATCAGCAAACTCCATCACCCCCTCACACAACCCCTGTGCCACAGCCAGGGGTTAACGGTGCCTGGTGCCCTCCTGCAATCCTTTCTGCCTGGGATGAAAACCCTGGCCACAGTTTCATCATTTAAATGTCACCCACAGCCAACTTAACGCTTGACAAGAACATACCCTGCACTGGTCTCTACAGTTTTAAACAAAAAATGATCAATTTTAGAGGTGGGAAGTGCTCTTTTCCATGGATCATTCATCCCAAAAGGCAGTTCACCTTTAAAGGGTTCTCCCTTTAAAACTTCCTTGGATGCATGGGAGGGCACTCAGTGCCTGGAATTTTCTCTGGGATGCTCCTGCAGTCAGACTGTCCCTCTGATAAGCCAAGCAAACTCAGCTCTGTGCTTCTCTGTGTGTGTTTTTCTAGTCCTCAGACTATTTTTGTGTTTCTTCCGTTCCCCTACAACTTATCCAGGAGCTATTTCAGGATGCTGAAATGGAAATCATACTCAGGAAAGTCACAAGCACCAAATACAGAAATGAAATCTGTTCTCTTCTAAATATTTTCTTGCATGTACACCTAAAAACTAAAAAAAAAAAAAAAAAAAAATTTAAAATTGCCTTTTTTGTTGCAGCATCACTGCTGGTGTTTAACCCACCTGCTCTGTAATCCCTTTGAGCACCACTGCTCATAAAACAACTTTCTCAGAGCCCCTTTAGGCACTGGAAGGTGCTCTTAGATCTCCCTGGAGCCTTCTCCTCTCCAGTCTCCCAAAATCCTGTTGCATCCACTGCTGGATCATTGGAACCCTTCTAAAACCCATCCACTTGACCACAAGACCCCATTTTTAATATGATTAATATAATATTAATAATTTGCTAACATCCTGCCAGTTCTCTCCATCAGAATATCACTTGGTACTAAAATGCCTCCCAGGTCAGAATTTAAACAAGAGCTTGCCTGGATCCATCCCAGAGGTTTCAGCAGGACCAGGGTGAGTTCTCAGCGCTGCTGCTCTCCTTTGAGCTACTTAATTGAAAACAGTAATTTAAGCACAGTCAACTCGATTTAATTTCCTAGTGATGACAAAAACTAGCAACCTATTTAGGCATTATTAACTTAAAATCAAGTTGAAATTAACTTGGCTGTAAGTAGGAAGCAGATCTGCTCTAACAGGACTGAGTCCAAGGCTTCAAGCACCCCTTTATTCATTGGGGTCGGGCTGTCTCTGGGTGTTCTTTCATTTTTAAGAGATGTTTATTGTAGACAGAATCCTGAGTAGGTAAACTGAAATCAGTAACCTTTGGAAAATGGATTTCCACAACTTTCCTGATTTATGGAATTGAAGAGACACAAGTTTTGAGAAACTAAACCCAAAGTGAAAATCCACATGAGAACACAATGGTGTCTTTAACCTCCAGTGATGGCTTCTCACCCATTCTCTATTCAGACTGTATTCAGAAATAAAGCTCAGATAATCTGGGATGATGGACATGAAACAAAATCTTTTAATTTTCCACTTTATTTTAGCATGTGAGAACAGAATTATGAGAGTTTGCTAATAATGTGCATTATGGACACAGTGCCAAGCAGGAATAAATTATCCCTGTGTAGAAGAATCCCTCTAAGATGAAACACTGAAGGAAAAGCAATTTTAATGGATCAGCTCGATTTTTCAAGGCATTTTGGGAAACAAAACTGGCTTTAAAAATAATGTACCTACACACATTTTTCTTCTGAAATTAGAGTGACACAGTTATCTGGAAAAAACCCTATTTTTGAAGGCTTCCAGCTCTCTAACTTGCCTGGGTTATCTGATAACACTCTGCCTTCACTTCCCAGTGTTAATTGGGTTTGTTCCTGCGCTCCTGTGTGCTGCCTACAAACACAAAAATGAACCAAATCAGGCAGAAACCATCAGGGTTAATTATAATCAGCACCAAAATCTCGAGTGCTATTTGTGGCAGCAGTGGATTTTTATCTGCTCTCCGAGTATGAGCCACTCAGTAAAACAAACACAGAAGGGAACTCAGGACCTGTGTCCCTACGGATTCAGGTGCTTTTTGGGAAGGTTTAAAATGTAGTCTCTGAATCCTCTGTGCAGAGTCTCTGTTTGCCCAATTTTTGGGGTTTTTTTACTCTATCCAGCTACTTGAAACGAATGTGAAATGCCTGGGGGTTTTATAACCCCTCATGCTGCTGATCCTTCCTACTGTTACCGCTCTGGCAGGAAACACAACTCCCAGAAAACCGCTCCAATTAAAACAGATTTCCGCTCTCAGCACCAGGAATAGACTCTGGATACTCCCCAGTAACTCTAAAATGGATACTCCCATTAAATTATTTCAATGTAAAAAGATTTGCAGACAGCACTGATACCCAACAAAGCATCTTCATGATAACACAGCTCAAGTAAATTTAATATCTGGGTTTTTTTTCCCCCTCCTTCTTTACTTAATGGCAATACCCCTAAAAGTACAACAGCTCCTGGTGTCTACCTTGAGGCAGGAAAAGGAACACTGCCCTGTTTTCTCCTCCTTCCGTGTTCCATGTTCCTGGAACCCTGCTGGTATCTCCAGAGGGCAGGAGGAAACCAAAAGGCAAAAAATAAGAGATTGTTTTACCCAATGCTCTTCCCACTATATTTGGGCAAATATAAACACCCACTGAAAGCAAGAAATATGAAAAAAAAATCATAAGAAGATAAAACTCATAGGAAGGTCAGGTAAAAGCTAACCTAAACTGAAGGCACAACTTCCTGCAGGAAGAAAACTCCACGACCCATAAGCTCCATGGCTTATCCTGATAGCCAGAAAATCCTGATAACACCAAGAGAAACATATTCCAGAATGAACTCCCTCCCTGCCCCAGGAGAGAGCTCTGCTGAGGTGCTTTCAGATTTAAAAACAAGATTGTCAAAGAAGTAAAGCCCAGCTAATCCTGACTGCCAGCACAGTCCTGGGCAGAGAGGTCTCACACGGAGAGAGGATTCAAATCAAGATTTGCACAGATCAAAGGCCTGAAGTGCAAACCTGAGCAAGGGTGACACCAGAGCTGTCCCCACAGCCCTGATGTCACACAGACACATCTCCATGTGGCAGGGACCAACTGGCTCTGAAACCTGTCTAAGACTTTAAATAAAGGGCACAAAAAAGGAGCCCAAGCACAACCTTCCCATTCCTGCATGTGGCAGAGAAGGGGGGAGTTTGTCACTGCAGCATCCTCCAGTGTTTCATTTATCTGTCTCTGCAAGTACAGACATTGCCAACCCTTTTTGCCCCATTCCAAATGGGAAACTGAGGCACTGCTTATGCAGTTTGGTACCTGGAGGGAAATTTGGGGCATGGAAAGAAGAAGATGCCAGTCTTCCAGCACTGGATCATGAAAGCATCGTTGATCCCTAGCAAATTATGAGCCACACCACAAAAAGTTGGAGATTTGGGTTTTCTGGCAGGGAGATCCCCCTTGAATTAAGAAGTCCAGCATGAGGCTGAAAATTCATCCCAAAAAAATCTTTGCTGAGGACAATTCTGTTATGTGGAATTTGGTTAAAGCCTGAAACTCTGGCCACAAACAGAGGGCTTTGTGTCAGGAGAAGGGGAAAATACACAAACTGCAGGGAACAGGATGGAACACTCAAGTCAAGTGCCAGGAACGTCAGTGAAGAGCATCAGGAAAGCAGGAGAAAGTCAAGGACATCCAGGGAAACACCCATGGTGAAAGTCACACTAAACTCCACGTGTGTATTTAGTGCTGGCAGGGAAAAACGAGCTTGGATTATGGAGAAAAATGGTTTCCTGCTGCTTTCTCCAGCCTGTGCTCAGAAAATCCAGCCTCTGCAAACATGCTTTGTGGATGAGCACCATGGCCTCCAAGAAATAGCTGGCTGCCATGGATTTCCTCTTCCCACACAGGAGCACCAACACTGGCTGATCACTGTGGCCACAAGAAGTGACTGCCTCAGCTGGAGCCAAGCAGGTGAGCAGAGAGCTCAGGGATCCTGGAAAAGAGCTCCAGGGGAACGTCTAAGCCAAGGTTTGGCAATCTTCACACGGTGCCATGCCAGGCTTTTCCTTCCCACTGGCTGCAGGGTGCCAGGAGAGGAGCTGGTAGGAGCAGCCTCCCAAAGCAGCAGGAATCTGCTTCCAAGCAGGACAGAGGCTTTTGCCGAGCCTGGAGCCCAGGGAGAGGCGGGAACTGCAAGCTGCAGATTCCTCTTGCAAGCCAGTGCCTCCAAATGCAATGCTGTTTGCTCCACACTGCATCCACAGGCTCCTTGCACGTGGGTCCCCGAGCTAAAAGATGCAAGGGAAGGCCCCAAAAAATCCTGGAATTGAACGAGGCTGCACGACTGATGAGAGAATGTTTGGATTTGAGTGATGGAACAATATTGGAGGGAAGGGAGAGAGCACAAATTGCAGAGCCAGCACCTTTCCAATTAATAAGACACCTTCCCAGCTGAAACTGCTGATGCATCCAGGAAAGGCACGAGCTGAACACAGGAGAAGGACACTTAGAGGGGGAAATGAGGCACAAAGTCAGAGAAGAGCGTTCACCAAAAAAAAAAAAAGAATTTTCTGTTGCTATATATGGATGTAGGGAGTCTGGATAACAAGCAGGAACAAATGAAATCCTGGCCAGCAGGAAAGAAAAAAATAAGCATGTGACTGGACTTGAAAATTATTGGTGCCGTGGTGTTCAGATGTGAAAGGAAGAGATGGCTGCAGTGTATCCCTAGAAAAAAGGTGGGAAGGCTCACCTCTCTGACAGCTATCAACACTGCAGGAAAACTGAATTTCCAGGGCAGAAACTTGGTGTGTTTTAATGAGTGAAGCTCTGGGAAGCACCAAGACAGGTAGGTGAGTCCATACTGGGGAAAAAAAACCCCATGTGGGGTTAGGGAGGGGACAGGAGGGATACAGAAACTCTCATGCAGCAAGTAATTACAAGAGATTAGCCTCCCTAAATCATGGGTGACAATTTGTAACACCAAGTAACTGATTTGGGCCTTGTTACAAGCAATAAAGCTGCAGAAATCACTGGACTGGAAGCCTTGACAGCGCAGAAAAAGAACAGACTCGTATTTAAATAAATCTCAGTTTAGTAATTCAATCAGGATTGCAAAATGTTCTTGATTTCAATAATTGATTTCAACCTGTATGACATTTGTGCTTTTTAGTTATCATCTTAACAAAATATCATCATAATCACGGGCTCATAGAATCATCTGGGTTGGAAAAGACCTTTAAGACATTGAGTCCAACTGCAATGAGAACTGGCATCACTTGATTTTCCACAAATGCAACGCAGCAGAGGAAAAATTAGGGAATTTGCATATAGATGATCCACTCACTAAGTTTCAAAGTGCTTTTGGGATCAAAAAGGAAACAGCTCCAGAGTGAAGTTTGAAAAAGCTTCTGGGGCAAATCAGAGATTGAACTCCCCTCGCAATCAATGGGAGGACACCAGAAAGATTATTTAACAATTTACATAAAAGCAATTACAGGACACAGCCAAAATGAAACCACACAGATGAGTCAAGACCAAAGTGTGTCGAACCAAAAGAGCCTGGTGAAACCCAATAATGACAAATGTAAGGGCAGGGTACATTGTGCAGGTGGAGAAGTCCCAGCTGGGCTGATGGACAGGAGAAAAAACCCCTGAGGGGATATTGGATCGCAAGTAAAATGTCAACAATACAATGGAATTGCCAAAAAAAAAAAAAAAAAAAAAAAAAAAAAAAAAAAAGGCAGTTCAGATTGTTTTAAGAGTGCCATGTGGAAACCAGCATTATTTTGTTTTATACAATGCTGACAAGGCCACGCAGTGCCAAGTCTGAGGAGAGAGCGAGAGAAGTAAACACACCAGAGTACAGGGGAAAGCTGAGGGAATGACAAAGAGATTTGGATACAAACGGATCCATAAGAACACAGTAAGGGCTGTGCCAGCCCAGGAACACGAACTGGAGGAGATGTGACATGCTCCCGTCAGTGGCAGCAGGAACAAGGGATGGGTTATTCTGAAGAGCAAAGCAAAGCATCTTCATTTCTCAGAGATCACAGCATCCCAGGATGGCTTGGACTGGAAGGGACCTTCCAGCTCATCCAATTCCACCTCTGACAAGGGCAGGGACACCTTCCACTGCCCCAGGGTGCTCCAAGCCCCATCCAACCCGGCCTGGAAGAATTCCAGGGATCCAGGGGCAGCCACAGCTTCTCTGGGCACCCTGTGCCAGGGCCTGCCCACCCTGGCAGCCAAGAATTGCTTCCTAAAAGATCTAAGATATTGGAAAAGCTTTTAACCAAATTGGTTAAGTGTTCACTGCCAGCTTCCTGAGCAGGCTGGCACCTCTGAGGCTGGAATACTTTAAGGAAAAATTAGAAATACATTCATTAAGGATGCTCTAGGGACACTTTATCTTGCCTGGAGGAGTGAATGGACTGGAAGGTATCCCAAGGTCTCTACCAGCTCTGCATTTCACTATGGAATGATGCCCTGAAGGCCAGGATGTTTAACCATGGGGTCCTCCAATATTTCAGAGACCACCAGGGCTCATTTGCAATATTTTTCAGAACTCAGGAGAAAAATTGGCAGACAAACATTTCTAACACAACTACACCAGGAGAGGGCAAAATGACTCAAGTAAACACCAACCTGTTTGCCAGACACGAGCTCTGGACAAAACAAGGGAAAACAGAATCAGGCTGGATCTGGACTTAAAAAGAACAGGAGTGAAATCAGTGACAGCCAAGCCAATGTTATGGAAAATGGGCCTTGTCAGGCAAAGCTGAGGAGATCCATGGTGCTAAAGGAAAGTGCTGCAGTGTAACAGGCAATCTTTTGAGGATGACATCCCAGTTAAAAAATTACCACTGTGTGTGTCAACAGAGCAGCTGAGCAGACTCAGAGCTGGCCAAGGCACAGATGACTAAAAGCAGCCACTGGTGGAAAATCCCCAGCAAAGTGAGCTGCAGTGGGGTTCTGCTGGGCCTCATCCAGAGCCCAGGACCATTCCAGAGGTCCACTGCAGACTGGAATCTAGGGAACAAGATGGGAAAGCCAGAGCCCCTCAAACAGAGCCTGCCCAGCACTTGCCAGGCAATGCCCCGAGTTTGACTGGACCACAACCAAAGAGCACTTGGTTGTGGAATTACGAGCTCCCTCCAAAGGGAAAAGTTATTGGGTATCAAAAGACCTGCATTTAGACAACAACTGGCTTTTGGAAGTAAGAGTTAGAAATTAATTGAAGTGACACCTTGGACAGGGTGAGGGATGAGGCAGCCACCCCTTCCCTGGGCAATCAGCTGTGCCAGTGTTTTACACCCGTAAGTTTTCCCTTATTTTGTCCCTTCTCTCCATGCCCTGTTCTGCCACACTTGCTGCAGATGTCCCACCCTCCCTGGAATCCCCCAGGAACCCACCCTGTCCCTGGCACCTGCTCCAGCAGCAGCACAGCTTCCCTGGAAAGCAAAACCACGTGGGCAGGATGCTCCCAGGCTGCTCCGCCGCCTTCGCTTTTCCAAGGGCTCCAATTTTAAATATTTCTTATACAAGGAAATATTTTCCTGAGCTCCCAAATCCATATTAAAAGACCCAGCTATCCAAGAAAGTTCAACAGCTGGGATTTGGATGCTATGGCAGAGAAAAAGAACCCAGCTCTCCAATTTATGGCACTGCATTGTAAGGCTTGAAAACTTCTGTTGTGAATGTAAGTCAAGTCAAGAGCAAACTGGAAAATATGTGGAAAGCCATAATTTTGTAAAAGCCATTAAAAGTCTCATTAAGTGACACCATACACCGAAAACTGAAGAAAATGATTTGTAGAATAAACTGCTACAGAACCAAATGTTTACACAGGGACCTATTCCGAAGTAATTGCATTTTAAACGCTCATGAGCTTCACACAAAATGCTTTTCAGCAGGGAAAAGCCGCTAGAACCTGTCTGTCCATGCAGGCATGACAACTATCCTGGGTAAAATGCCATCAGGAACTGCAATCAATGGTCTTGTTTTGTCCATCAAATCAGCAGAAGGTAGAATCATGGAATTGGTGAGAGTGGAAAAGACCTCAAGGATCATGGAGTCCCCCAGCACTGCCAAGGCCACCACCAATCCATGTCCCCAAGTGCCACATCCACGTGGCTTTTCAATCCCTCCCTGGATGGGGACTCCACCCCTGCCCTGGGCAGCCCATGGGATGTGGGGATTCTTAGAACCTTGTTTAAAATAACCCCAAAAATCCCCTTGTCCATAAAAAAGCGAGTTACTATTGGCTATAAATCCAGGTATAAAGAACTGAAAGGAAAAGAGGGAAAAAGAAGACCATGCTCAAAACTTCTCACCAGTCCTCAGGATGTGTTTTGCAAACTCAGGATGGTAAAACCCACTCGTTATCAAATTTAGGGAGCTGCTATCTAAGAGCAGAGAAAGCAGAAGCTCAAGCACTGGGCTTTAATTGGTGGCAGATAAAGAGCCTGATGCCATGAAAGAGGCAAATCTTTTTTATTAAGCTCTACAGCAAATTAGAAGGAAAAACCCTGCGGACCCCGAGATGTTTTGGTTTATTTTAACTTTTGCTGCAGTCTGCAATCTATATCCATTTTATCAAAGAATTAGACATGCCTAGCAGCCATGATGGCATCTATTCTTTTCCTTTTTTTTTTTCTGCCAGTTTAGTACTTTTCCTCTCATAAAATACTCTAAGCTTGTCTCCAATAATCCTCCCAAATCTCTAACCCTTGCTGAGACAAGGAAGGCAAAACCCATCAGCCTACAAACACACTTGAGCTTCAGCCTTCCTGTTGAGAAATTATTGCACCAACCCCAGTTTTCTGCTCTGACTTCTCATTTTTCCACTCTCCAGTTTTCCACACGACCCTTTCAGCCAAGGAGAGGAAGGGGAGACAGGGTGAAGCACAAACACAAACCAGAGGAGGGGAATGGGGTGGGTTTTTTTCAGCTTTTATAAATCCTATGACGATAATCCCCTAAATGGTTTGCTGGGGAGCATCAGCAGGCCCACTTTTTTTTTTTTCTTCTTCCCAGAAAGCACAGTCACTTGAAATTCCTGTGCAGTGCTCAGGGTTTTCTGCACATCCATAGTAAACAAAACCCAGAGGAGCTCTGGAAAAATTATCCAAGTCCCACTCATGCTCTAAAAAATCTGTGAGTCTCCGTCATCATCAACAGAAGCTCCTTCCCTACGTGGGTCTTAAAAATAAAGAGCTCCCACAAATTTCAGATCTGCAAATGCTGGATATGCCATAAAAGCTGGATCTTTGCTGCCTGGGATCCTAATTACAGGTCTGGGATTGCTGCTTCACACGCCCATGGCACACCTGTCCTCAGCAAAAGAAAATCCTAGAAATTCCCAACTGTTGCTTCCATTCAAGCTAAAAAAAGCCATAAATTACCTCAAGATTATCCACCTAAGCAAGCACTGTTAAAGCAGAACATAACATGAAACATAAATCATAGTTTTTACATTGATTTTACATAGATCAATGTTTTTACATTGATTTTACTCTCTGTCTGCCCAGGTGGGCAAGTAGGAAGTGCACTCACATCCTGACTTTCTCCAAAAATCAGGTTTACACAAATTTTGCTGGGAAAAAGTTCTCCCTGGGGGGACCTGGCACAGGTTCCAGAGAAGCTGTGGCTGCCCCTGGATCCCTGGAATGTCCAGGGCCAGGCTGGATATTGGGGCTGGGAGCAGCCTGGGACAGTGGAAGGTGTCCCTGCCCATGACAGGAGTGGCACTGGATGGGCTGTAAGGTTCCTCCCCACCCAAATCCTTCTGGGATTCCACGAATTTGCATAAATAAACACAGCCCTGCCACTGACATTCTTCCCTGGTATTGAGGGACATCAATGTTTGTGACACAAAAGTAGGAGCAAAGTGATTCAGCTGAGTGGAAGGAACAAGAAAGTGACACAATATAAACAGCTCTGGAGATTTGTGTCTGTCCAGCTGGTATTTGAGTCACATGGAAATAATTCCTAAAAATTTATTCCCACTTTTAAACGGTAACAGATCAAGAATCAGTATTTTTGAATCCAGAGGCTTAAAAGACCATCAACAGGTAAAAAAGCACACAGGTGGATTTTATTTGTCACTGAAAGAGAAATCTTCATCTGCACGGCACGAGGATCCAGCAGCATCCAGAGGGACCAAGGGATTGGAATTTGGAAGCAGCAGAAAGAAAATACTACAGAGCATGCCAGGAGCTGTTTCCCAGTCAGTGATTCCACACTGAACATTCCTACGGACTGAAGGTGAGAAGGGATGGATTTTAAGCAGCAAATATTCCTGTGGACTGAATATTGACTGAATATTCCTACGGACTGAAGGTGAGAAGGGATGGATTTTAAGCAGCAAAACTGAGCCCAGCTGATGAGGAAGAAGAGGGCACAGGCAGGAGGGCGCTCAGTGGGGGCAGGAACAGGGAGAGGAATGCCCCAGCACGGGGAGAGGCTTTGGGAATCGCAGAGGAAACAGAAAGTACACGGAGCACTTGTGCTGCGGAAAGGGAAACCGGGGGCCTCTGCAGATCCCATCAGCCCCAAAGGCAGGGCTGGGACACCCATGGAGCTCCTAGCCCTGCTGAGGGAGGTAGCAAAGCTGCGCTTCCCTCCTGACAGCCGCTCTGCAGAGAGCTGGGAATGCTCTCGGGGCTCCTGGTGGGAGGCGAGGTCTGAGGTGCCAGCACACCTGGAGCCAGAGGCAATTCTGGGCACGGCTCTGCCAGCAGGTGACATCCCCATGTCCCACTGCCCCGCCAAGCCCACGCCTGGGAGCTGCTCCCAAAGGCAGGCAGTGCCCTGGATCCCACACACACCTCCGAGCTGGGCACGGCACACAATTCAATTTACCCAACTCAATTATCAGCCTAATTGTGCCTCCAGTGCAGGGACTGCAGGCCTTCCACAGAGCTGCTGCTCCAACGCATCCTCACCCTCCCAGAAACGCTTTCAGCACCTCCCTGCCCTGCTCTGCCCTCTTATCCCTCGGATCATGGGAAACTTCACTTGATCCAACAGATTTTAACCCCCCTGGGTTGCTCCCCTACTGCAGTGCAGGCTCAGCACGGAGTTTGACAGGTGAGCATCAACCAAGAGCAGAAAGCAGCTCCACAGATGTTCTCCCTAAATTACTGTATCCCGGTTATTCCGTGTAAATTTCTCTGCAATTCAGGTTTCTCACTCCAAGGAATATTTTCTGAACAAACTCCAAACACATTTTTTGCTTCCAGTCCCTTTGTTCCAGAGGATACATATCTACCTGTCCTAAAAAAAAGTGTGTCTTTGCTGACAGCCAGGAATTTTAATCTGCTGAAGAATATACCCCAAACCCCCTGGATTTGGACAATAACATCTGTAGCACTTATCCCACCTTCCCTAAAATAAAGCACAGGGTTTGGGAAGAGAAAGGTTCCCTCTAAAAACCATCAACATTTGCTTTGGTAAATAAAAAGTTGGGATGCATAACAGGGTAAGTTGGTATTTCCAACTTACAGGACAAAAGTTAATCAGATTTAACACAAATTTAATGCAAAATACACAATGCTGGTTGATATCAGCGCTTTTAATAACTATGCATGTACAACAAGAATAAATATACACATCATAGTTGTTGTTTGGGTTTTCTTTTTCAAATAGACTCAACCATAAGGGTCAGGAGAATCCACGAAACAGTTAAAATTCAGAATCAGAAAGAACTGGAGGAAAAAAAAAGAAAATAAGCATTTGGCCTCTTCATACTAATTTCCTTTTTCTTTACATTGCTCAACATCGCTCCTCAATTTGAGTTCTAATCAACAACCACTTCACAGCTCACATTTTATGAAATAATGCAGTTGATGCAATCAAGTCCAGCAAAATGTTTCCCTAAAGATGTTTCCATCATTCACATTCCTTTAAAAAACACACACACACACACAAAAAAAAAAAGGCTCTGACTTCCTCCATCACTATTTAACAGCAAAAATAAACACACCACTGCATCTTAAATGGTATTCTGATTAAAACAGAAATAGAATCTTTCTGGGGTTTCTTTCTGCTTAGCACAACATGTCTTTGTCCAGGAGAGGGGGGAAAAATACCCTCAACCTGCTCATTTTTCTGCACTTGACAATAACGAGCACCAAATAAATAAAATTCAGCCTATGGAAATACAAACCATAACCCAAAAGCCCAGTACCATGTGCAGAGGGGGGCAAAAACCCCCTCAAAAACCCAACCCAGTGCAAAACCTCTTTCTGCTAATGCATATTTATTTCATTTCCATACTTCCAGGCTCCCCAGCTTTCTATAAAGGACTGAAACCAAGCTCCTTTTTGGCGTTATTCCCCCACAATATAGCGATGGACTTCGCTGCCCTGAACGCCACAATGCCAACAACAGAGCGTGCGAGCAATCACTATTAAAAACACATTAAAAGAAAAAAAGGAGGGGGGGAACAATCCACATTTTCACAAAAAAAAAACCCGACCGGAACAGGCATTTTCTCCAGGCAGAAAATCTCAACGCCGCCTTGCATTTCCCAACCTGGACGTCCCTGCTTTCATTCCTGTGGATGCTGCGCGCCGGCATCCCCCCGCTCCGCGCAGCCTTTAACCATTTTATCCCCATTTCATCCCCATTTCATCCCCGTTTCATCCCCGTTTCACCCCCGTTTCACCCCCGTTTTATCCCCGTTTCCCCGGAGCAGGCTGCGGGACAGGCTCAGCCCGGAGTTGCCGCTGTCCCCGCATCTCCTCGGCCCCACGTGCCCCGGGCACATTTCGGGGGGCTCGCCCATCCCGGGGGGCACCCCCAGCCCGGGCATCCCGTCCGGTGCTCCCAGGGATGGGGGTGAGCCTGGAGCGGGGAACAGCCCTGGAGGGGGGACAAGGATCTGCCAAGGGGGGACAGCGGGTTTGGGGGGCAACAGGCTGGGCTGGGGGGCACTGCCGGGGGCATGGACGGGGACACACGGCGGGCTCCGGGGCTCGGACAGGGGGACACACACCACAGAGCCCCGGGGACATCGGGCTCCGCGGGGACACGGCGGCAGCAGCAGCCCCGGGGGGACACGGGGGACACGGGGGACATGGGGACACGGGCTCCCCCCGCCCCGGGGCTCCGCTCCCCCCGCCCGGGGCTGCGGGATGCTGCCCCGCCGCCCCCTCCCTGCGCAGCCCCCCTCCATCCCCGCCGTGCCCGCACGCCGCCACCCCGTTCCCGCCGCTGTCACCCGCGGGTGTCCCCCCTTGCCTTCCCCTCGCCTTACCTGCGGCTGCTCGGGCGGCGGCGGCCCCTGTGCCGGTGCAGCAGCTCTCCCTCTCCCTCTCCTCCTCCTCCTCCTCTTCCCGCTGCTCCCGCAGCCGCCAGCCGGGAATGGGGGGTAGGGGGGGCAGTACCACCAGCGGGACCGTTACAGCCGCGGCCGCTGCGGGGACTACAGCTCCCGGCATGCTCCGCGCCCCGCCACCGCGGCCCGCCGCTGGCCGCTCCGCGCGAGGGGTCATGGGTACTGTAGTCCGCGCGGCTGGCGGGGGAAGGACATAAGGCGACAGGGCCCGGACGGGCGCGAGGCGTGCTGGGAGCTGTAGTACGGCATGGGTAGAGCCGCCGGGCATGGCGGGAGTTGTAGTTCAGCGAGGCATGACGGGAGCTGTAGTCCGTGAAGGCTGACGGGAGGCAGAAGGCCGCTACGGGAATCCCACCGGGATGTGCCGGGCGGGGCTCCACGGCCATCCACGAGCTGATCCCGGCTCCGGGAGACCCTTCCCGGATCGCTTGGCGGGCGCAGGGCCGCGGGCCGGGAGCGAGAGGGGAGCGGGGAGCCGCGGGGCCCGGCCTTGCCCGCCGCCCTCACGGAGCGCTGCCCCTCCTGCCCCTCACAGCCGCTCCAGCCCCTCACGCTGCTCAGGGCGGGAAAAAAGTGTTTGGGAAGGGATGGAGAACCCCGTGGGTCTCACCCAGGGACTGACATTCCCCAGATCCTTCACAACAGCGCTTCCGTGTGTGCTGCTGCTGGTTTTGGAGGCGATGTGAGCTGTGGGTGTGGAACGCCTCCCCTGGGAATCGGGGAATACAGGGATAGCCAGGGTCTGATCCCTGCCCTGGGATGGGACAAACATGCCGGAGGGAACGTCCCTCCTTGTGCCCTTCTCCTGCAGGATTCCAAAGGGACACGCTCAGCTACAGGAAAAGGAGGCTCCGGAGGGATTTTTGGCGTGTTTAACCAGGTGCCCACCTGTGCCCAGGGTAGGGATGACAGGAACAGCAGGAACAGAACAGGAGCAGGAACAGCAAATTCTGTCCCCAGGTTCAGCTCTGAACGCCCTGAGCTCCCGCCTCCACAGCTCCCTGGAATGTGGGGAGACCCCCTGTGGAAGACAGGGATTTCCTGAGACAGACATGGGAAGAGTTTTGGAAATTCCTGAAACGCGAGGCTGTGCCTGGGATGGGGGAGATCCCCAGCAGGAAGAGCTGGAGGAAAAACAAACCAGAGGCATGAAGTTCATGGATTTTATTAAACAACCCCCAACTGCTATGGAAAACGGGGGAAATCCAGGATCTGGCTCTTCTGAGAGTGTATTCCCACGTGGAATCCTCTCGTTTCACTGGCTGGAAATCATTTCCTGCCTCTTTGGGTCACCATTTCCACCCAAATTTATCCTATTTAACATTTAAAAAAATCACACCCTAGTTGACCAAAAAAAAAAAAAAAAATAGACCAAACCCCCCAAATCCCAAAATGGACTGTTTCCTTTCCAAGAGGAAAACCACAATGGAAAAGTTTTGACAACAATTAATTCCAATTAATGTCTGTACGGAGAGGCAGCCCAATCCAGTGGATAAATCCAAATTTCAGCCCAAATCCCTTCCTCAGGCAACTTTCTCCAGACTCGTGGCAGGACAAAGTCTCTGGCCCGGCCGGATTTCCAAACAATTTCCCTGATTTGGGGAATTGAGTGTGGGCTGGCTGAGGAGGTGATTCCCTTTTAACTCCTTTGGGATCATCCAGCAGGCTGCTGGATTAATTTAATTCCTTCTAAAAAAAGGAAATAAAGCCAGCAATGGAGGGAGAGGAGGAGGAAGGGCTCCACATGGAAAAACGTGCTGGAATAGAAAACATATATATAAAAAAATAAATAAAGTGTTGCCATGAGCTCAATAAACATCTTTTATTTACAGCTGTCACCTGATTTCTGTCTTGACTTCCCCAAATAATCCAACCTCATGTCCCAGAGCCAGGGACAGTTCTAATTCCAGCAGGAGCCAGGACAAGCTTTGATTTTGACCCAGACGATTGCTCACTCCACTTGGAAATTTATTTCAGACGAGCACTTTGGTGCTTAAAACTCGAGTTTTTCCTGGTTTATTTTGCCATGAAACACCTCCTCGGTTTATTTTGCCATGAAATACCTCCTCAGAGCCATTCTCAGGAAAAAACGGAGAATTTTGGGCATTGCTCCCTCTGCCCAGCTCAGTGCAGGGCAGCAGCTCCCCCACGGATTCCCAAATTCGGGCTGGGCACCCGCACTGCTGGATGGAAGGAGGAGAAAAGGGGGGATTGGAGGAGAGAGGATGGGAGCTGCTGGATGAAGCACGGACAACCCTCGCCGGGTAGCGGTGTTTTGGGGTGAAATCTGGGCAAAGCGGGGCTAAATCTGGGGAAAACGGGGATAAATCTGGGCAAAGCGGGGCTAAATCTGGGCAAAGCGGGGCTTTTCGCGGCGGGCAGCGCCGGGGACGGCGGTGCCGGACTACAGCTCCCGGCGAGCCGCGCGGGCGGGCGGGCAGAGCCGGAGCCCGGCGGCGGGAGCGGAGCGCAGCGCATCCCGCAGCGGCACCGCCGCCTCCGCCCGGTGAGGGATGCGCGGGGGGACCGGGGCAAACGGGGATGGGGAACGGGGCAGGGACACTGCCGGGGGCACGGGACTCGGAGCTCAGGGTTCTGAGAAACGGTGCCACGAAATTTGGCCACAAAATTTGGGTGTGGAGGGGGGAAGATGTCAGGGATGCGGGATGAGGGCAGCAGATGTGGGTACCGAGGGTAGTGAGCACAGTGGGACGAGGGTGAGTGCAGAGGGGTGTGGGGGTACCTGGGGGTGCCAGGGGATGGGGGCATCCACGGGCTGGGATTTCCCGGGGATGTGGCAGTACGGGTGATGGTGGCAGGGCTGCAAACTCCACGGGGACTGGATGCTCAGGGGCTCAGGCACTCGGTAACGCAGGCACAGAGGTGCTGGGGGCTGTTTGTGCCTTGCCGTGCCCCCGGAGCTGGTGGCAGGTCCTGGAGGCCATGCCAGGGTGCCGAGTTGCCATCACTGGGAGCTGGGATTCCCTGTGGACACGGGGGCCATGGCTGGGGAACTGCTCCTGCCTGCCCCTGGGGTGTTGGCTCTGCTCGGGGACCTGGGGAGCGATGACTTCATGGCCTTATTAAGGACTAATTTCCATCCAGGCAGGGAAAATAAACAAGTGTAGGTGTCGTTTAGCATGGAAAGTTACTGGGGCTGTGGGGAGGCACTGCCTGCTTTCATACACGGCCCGGATTTCTGCCCTTACCTCCACGGGCTGATAATCCCTAAATCCCAATGAGATTAAGGCAGGAGGAAAGGTGGCCGCAGTGCCTTCTCCACCACGTATCCCACATGAGGAAATCCCGCGTCTGCCTATCCCCGATTAACCCGGGCGCTGAGCTCATCCCCCAGAAATACCGGGAGCAGCAAGGGTGAATCCCCATCCCTGGAGGCTGTGGGAGCCATGGGCAGAACTGGGGGCGAGGCAGGAGCTGCTGTTTTAACCCCATTCCTGTTCCCAGCCCAGCAGATCCAGCGAAGCTCGCGGCAGCCATGGCGCTGGTGAAGAGCGGTTGGCTTTGGCGCCAGAGTAAGTGCCACCCTTGAGCTTTCCGGGTTGGGAGCCCCCAAAAAACACCTGGAGAGGTTTGTTGGGAAGAGGTGGGGTGTGGGGGACACAAGGAGCCCCGAGCTGAGCGGGTAATCCACGGCAGCAGGGAGATTGTGGCTCAGCCGCTCGCGGATTCGCGTCAGCGCAGAGAGAGGGGCTGCCTGCCATGAGAACACACGCGGCTCCGTGTCCGGGGCTGGATCCGCTCCCGTGCCTCGGCAGGGCAGCACCCAGTGGCCTGATGGCTTTTTTGGCAGCCCTTTCCCACTTACAGCCACCTGCTCACGCTGCCCTGGCTGCTTGGTGCCAGGCACAGGTGTCCTGTGGGATGCAGCGGCTCCCAGGAGGGATCCAGGTTTGGGCAATGAGATGGGGTCTTGTGAGCGCACTGGCCGTGTCCCACTGGCCTTGCTGGGCTCCTGCAGCTGCTCCCTGTCCCACCAGGCTCCATCCTGCGCCGCTGGAAGAGGAACTGGTTCGTGCTCTACCTGGATGGCAGCCTGGTGTACTACCACGACGAGACGCAGCGGGACATGGACGGCCGGATCCACATCAAGTACAGCTGCCGGGACGTGCGGATCGGCCGCGAGTGCAAAGGTGAGCCGAGGCCCTGCTCCCCAGCCCTGCCTTCCCAACCCCATCCCACGTGTGGGTGCCCCCCTCTTAAACAAGACTCCACCTCTGCACACCCAGCAGACCCCTAAAATAACCCATTAATAACCCCAGGCTGCCCCATGCACCCCTCCTTGCTCCCAGCCGGGATGTGCTGGATGGTCTCTGCCATTGCTTTTCCTGGGGGAAGGAGGGAAGGAAGGAAGGAGGGAAGGAAGGAAGGAGGAAGGAAGGAAGGAGGAACTCTCCTCCTGGTTAGTGCTTGTAACAAACAGGATCCCACGGCCCTGACTCATCGCTCACGTCTCGCACAAACAAGGGGAACAAAGCAGCAGCTTGGCGGGGCCCCGCAGCCCACGCCGCCGCACAAAGCGCCTTTCTGGGGCTGGGAGCGGCCGTGGGAGCACAATCCCACAGCTTTGTGCTCTCCACACGCTCCTGCCAAGCTTCAGAAGGGGGAACACACACGAGCCTCAGGGATTTAAGATTTTGCTCTTGCTGGAGCTCACGATCCCGCTCCAGCAATGAGCATGTCCCGTTCCTACAAAATTTGGGAGCGCTCCAGCAAGTTCAAAGCAAAGGCAGCTCGGCCTCGTGGCCTCGAGCAGATTTTTGGCATTTTGCTGCCCTTCCATGTTCCTTCTGCCATGGGGGTGGAGGTTTCTGCCCATCAGCTCATTCCTTGTGCTGGCTTTTACCCTGTGAGAGCCTGACTGCATCCTCCACGTGGAGACGGAGCCAAAACGAATCCCAGGACTAATTTCCATCCAGGCAGCGAATGGCACATTCCTCTTGTGCCAGGAGGAATGTAGAGCCCGGGGAGGGTCTGTGGGACACCTCCCCGGCCGAGGCTGGATCCCAGCCCATCCCTTCCCTTGGCAGACGTGCAGCCGCCCGAGGGGAGGAGCCGGGAGTGCCTGCTGACCGTGGTGCTGCGCGACGGCTCCAAGACCACGCTGTGTGCCGAGAGCGAGGACGACGCCGTGTAAGCGACTTTTCCGTCCCACTTATCCCAGCCTGGAAAGGGCCCGGGCCGCAGGAGAGCCCTGGCCTGCTCCCACCACATCCCACCCTTGCCTAAACCGGCCCCCAGCCCCTGCTCTCAAACACACTTGCAGGGCAAAAGGTGCAGGAGGAGGTTTGGGGCTCTCACTGAATAATCCAGAGCCAAAAGCAGCTGGTTTTGAGCAGTCCATCTCCTGATGGGGGAGTCTCCTCGTGGATAAGAAATCACCTCTTGGCCTGACTGAGAAGGGTTTTCATCGTTATTTGGAAATAAAAAGTCTGAATGTGAAGCCCTCGCTGGCTTGAGGCAAACTGCCCTTTTTAGCATTGTTCCACTTCTATTTATTTCTTATTTAATTTAGAAATTAAATGTTAAACAAAATTATAAAAATTGCTTTTTTTAAATAAGAATTTTAAAAGTTAGCAGTGGCAAACGTTCTGCTGCACTTGGATGGAGGGAAACGTGCCAAATAGAACTTTATCAACTGAGCTTGACCTCAGCTGAGTGGAAATTCATCCATTACGTGCTCTTCCCCCCAAATTTAGGTGTCGTTTTCCTGCCTGCCCTTGTTTTAGCTGGGGCCATTCCCAGGGACTGCCCTGTGCCCATCCCTGTGGTGTCAGGTACCTCCCAGCACTCATTTAACATCCCCAATCCCAGCTATTGGCCCAGCACTCATTTAACAGGGAATTAAAGAACAGTGCCACGTCCAGGTCCCTCTGGGGAGGAAGGGGACAATCCCCACCCCTCCAGCCCCCCCAAAAACAAGTGCCTCTGTTTTGTTTGCAGTGCTTGGAAGATGGCCGTGCTGGAGGCTAAATCCACCCCGGTGAGGCTTTGTCCCCTGAGCAGGGACACCGTCCTGGCACGGGATTTGGGATTCAGGATTTGGGCAGGGAGAGGTTACCCCAACCCTGAGCTTGGGGGGCTCCCCAACACCCACAGTGCAGCCTCAGGGCACAGGGAAGAAGGTGGGGAGGGGTTGGATGCCACCACTGCTGGCAGGTAACAGAGCTACGGGGACCCTGTGCACTGGAGGGTGATGGGAGGAGAGTTAAGGTGACAGGGACACAGGGTTATGGGGACACAGGTAAGGACACGGTTAAGGTGACAGGGACACCATTAAGGGGGCAGAGCTGAGGTGGTGGAACACAGTTAAGGTGACAGGGACAGTTAGAGGCAGTAGGAGCAGAGTTGAGGTGACAGGGACACAGCTAAGATGACAGGGACATGGGTAAGGTGACAGGGACGATGTTAAGACAGTTAAGGGGAATGGGGGCACAGTTAAGGTGACAAGAGCACAGTTAAGGTGACATGGACACTGTTAAGGTGGCAGGGACACTGTTTGGGTGACAGGGACACTGTTAAAGGTGATGGAGACACTGTTAAGGTTGCAGGTACACTGTTGAAGTGGCGGGGACACTGTTAAGGTGACCTGGACACTGTTAAGGTGATGGGGACACTGTTAAGATGGCAGGGACACTGTTAAGGTCACAGAGGCACAGTTAAGGTGACAGGGGAAGGTGAAGGGAATGGGAGCAGAGTTAAGGTCGCAGGGATACTGTTGAAGTGGCAGGGACACTGTTAAGACGGCAGGGACACTGTTACAGTGACAAGGAAGGGGCAGACTCAGGGTGAGCCGAGCTCAGGCTGTCCCCAGCCCTTGGGACCGCTGGGATTGCCCACCCCAGGGCCCCAGAACCCTGTCCCCCCCGGGGGAGCTGACCCCACAGCCCCCCGCCCGCTGCCGCAGGTGCACGTGTACGACCCCTACGACGACGACTACTACCAGACGGTGCCCCTGGACTCCCACCAGGCCGCCTACATCAGCTCCGGCCACTACGGCCCCCAGTACGGAGGTGGGTGGCCCGGTGGCCCTGGGGAGGGGTGGCCGAGGCCATCGCCCCCGCTCACAGCCCGTTTTCCCCGCAGCTCCCGGGGTGACCCACGTCATCGTGCGCGAGGATCCCTACCGCGTCTCCGGGGACCAGATGGCCCTGGGGCTGCTGGCCGGGGCCGCCACCGGCGCCGCCCTGGGCTCCTTCATGTGGATGCCCTGCTGGTTTTAGTGCCCGCCAAACTGAGCCACGGCCTCCCTTTGCTCCCAGCCCTGCCTTGGACCTGCCCTGAGCGCCCTCAGCCTCCCCAGAGCACCCCGGGGACACACTGCCACACACGCCCTGCTCCGGCCCCAGCTTCTGCATTAAACAGCCCCACGTGCTTCAGAGCCCCCCAGACCCACTCCAGAACCCCACAGCACCCAGTTCCCATCGGCAAAGGTTCCCTGGGCCACCGGCAGAGCTTCTCCATCCCAAATCTCCACAGGGAGCTGGCTGCAGAAATTCCGGGTGAAAGTTTAATTTTTTTAATTTAATTTGGGGGGAAGTGGCTGGATCTTTTTTGGCTGGGTGAACCCCACAATGCAGAGGCTTTTTAAGGGCGTTTTTTTGGGAGAGGCTCCAGCACCAGAGGGCACCACAGGGATGGCTCAAGAGGTGGGTAAAAGATTAAGGAGGATGAAATCTTCTGCAGGATTTCTACCTCTTTCCAACATGCACCGGTCCCCTGGGCCTGGCCAAGTTGGAGAAATGGTGCAAAACCCTCAGGAATTGGAGTTCAACCCTTGGGAATGAGGCTGAGAAGAGCCCAGGGAATATCCCAACCTCTCAAGCCGAGTGGGAGGGACACCCAGCATCCTCAGTTTCACCCTGATTTTGGGGAGGGGGAGAAGGGCAGCTCTCCAAGGGGACCAGGGAGCCTTTCTGGCAGCCAAGCTGGGATCTTCACAGCAGGGATTTGGGATTGAGGGGGACAAACTCCTGGTCAGGCCAGGGGACAAGCAGCACCTCAGGGTTTTGGGTGGGCAATGGAAGAGGTGAGGCACAGCTGCCCAGTGTCACCCCTAGAGCCAGGATGGTATCCTGGAACCACGACTGACATTGAATTTAGGAATTACAACCCCCCAGCTGGATAGAAAACCACCAGTGACACCAGCACCCCAGCCTGCTCCTGCCTTTAGGTCAGTTCACCCTGTGCCCATCAGGGAATTGGGATATCCCACCACACCATCCTCATCCTCTCCTGCATTCCCTGCCTCCCTCCTGCTGCACACCTGCTCCCAGAAAGGGGAAAAAATACAAAAAAACCTCTTTGAAGTCTAATAAAGGCAGTGAAAAACCAGCCCTGGCCTGAGGGTGAGTGAGGATGAGGAGGGAACGCTCAGTCTCAGCCACCTCCGGGGTGGGAGGATTGTGTCCCCCTGGAGAGCTGCCCAGGGGTGTCACAGCTCCCCTTGGCCTCCCTGCCTTTCCAGCAGGAAAAGAGGGATTCTGCCCCTGAGCCCAGGTGAGAGCCCACCTGCAGCCCTGGGGACACAGCAGCAGCACCTGGAGCTGCTGCAGAGAGCCCAGAGGAGGCCCCAGAGCTGCCCCAGGGCTGGAGCCAGGCTGGGAGAGCTGGGGGCGCTCACCTGGAGAGGAGAAGGCTCCAGGGAGAGCTCAGAGCCCTTGCAGGGCCTGAAGGGGCTCCAGGAGAGCTGCAGAGGGACTGGGGACAAGGATGGAGGGACAGGACACAGGGGATGGCTCCCAGTGCCAGAGGGCAGGGATGGATGGGATAGTGGGAAGCTTTTCTGTACCAAGGCCTCACCACCCTCACAGGGAAGAATTTTACTAGAATATCTCATTTACCAATCCAATATCCATTTTATGGTTCATGGGCCAAGGTTCATAATCCCAGGTGAGACACACTGGGAGATGGAAAGATCTGGAAACTTGTTACCAATAGCAACACGACCTAGAAACTGTCTGTCCCTCCCATGCCACATCCAGCTGCTGACCTGCAAAAGCTCCTTTTCCCGAGCTCAGACACCCATGCTCCTCATCCCTGCAGTACCTGGACATCCTGGAAGTGTTCCTGCTTCTCTCCTGCTGTGCTGGTCTCCCAGACATCCAGGCACATGGAGCAATCCAGGCAAGGACAGTGCTGGAGCAGCCTCCAGCAGCAATTCCCGGGGTCTTCATGCAGGCCCTGCACTAGGGAGCTAAATGAAGCAGCAATTAAATATAAATAATTTTGGAAGCACAAACAATAGATGCACAGCCCACAAAAGCACCTGGCTTGGTCTGCTGCACTCAGCAGGGGCTTCCCAGGAGCTCGTGGTGCCCAAGAGGGACACGGAGTGCTGAGGGACAGGGGTCAGGGCTGACCTGCTCCATTCCCAGCTGCCACCCAGACTCGCAGCACTCCTCTCTCCCAGCAGGGAGAGCTGCTGAAGCTCCAAAGCTCAGAACAACGCCAAAACCCCTCGGGAAAACGGGACCCGCACTAAGGAGCAGGCACGAGCCATTAGAGCCCATCATGGCCACAAACTGCCTGGAAAACGAATCCCACAATTTCCCATGGCACAGGAGTCAGCTGGGGGCCACCTGACCCTCGCTGGGCTCCAAACCCACTTGCCTGCAAATGGAGCAGCTCAGGAAATGTCAGGATCAAACCTCCAGTTTCCATCCAGCCCCCCTTCCCAAGCTGGGATAAACGCAGGAAAGGTCAGTGCCAAGCCACCAGTGCTGGGAGCATGGACAAATCCCATTTTCTCCGTTCCCTGCCCTGTACCCGAGGAGCCACTGGCTGTGGGAGAGACACTTCAGTGCTTTAATTAGCAGTAACTTTAATCAAGCCTTTAATAACATCCTCGTTCCAGACGTGCTCTCCGGGTGGCCCACAGCAAGCACTCAAAATGGCTCTAATTTATACCCAAACCCTCAGAAACAGGTGGCAAGCCTGGAAAATTCGATTTGGAAACAGCAGCAGCAGGGCAGAGCTGTAGGGCAGCAGGAGCATCATCACCCAGCTGCCTGCAGCCCTTCCCTACCCCTCATCCTCCCGGGAAGGGCAGAGCTGCAATTCCACAGGAGTTTAATTCCCAACATTAATGGGAGCCCAGCCTTTCCAGCATCCATCTGGGCAGCCAGCTCCATTCTGCTCCTACAAGAGGATCCTACATATTTGATAAAAATCCACGTTTGACTTCACCACGAGCTTGGACCAGGGTGGAGAAGGGGAAAACGGTTAAAGAGAGGGGGAAAATAAAATCGGTATTTTTGCCAATTGATGAAAAATCCCTTAAACTGATGAAAAAACCAATTCCACTGGTGAAAGCCCAAGCCCTGCAAGCCTGGAAAGGCAGAGGGAGAGCAGCAGAGGAGGAGGCAGCGCAGATGGGAGGGAGAGGCTGCTCCGAGGTCCGGCTGTTTGCAGCTGCCTCCGTGACTGCGGGAGCGCCGGCAGCCTGTGCCGCAGCCCGCCCGCCCCATTTATCTTCCTTCGGGGCTGGGACATGCCCGGCATGGAAAAAGCGGCTGCTGCAGCAGGCAGGGAGAGCCCTTGCACTTTGGATTGCCGAGGATTCGGGAGCTGGAAGCAGAACTGCAGCGAGGGGACGGCTCGGCTCGGCTGCCGCAGCAGCTCTGCAGATGCTGCCAGGTGGATGCTGAGGCTCCTGCAGCCTGGAAAAATCGGGGCTGATCCCAGCAGCGAGCAAAGGAGCCATCAGCACCGTCCAACCTGAGTCAGACAATCCCTCCTGGATTTTGGAGCTGGGCTGGGAGAGGGAGCTCGACCCAGTGCAGCCACGAGTGAGCGGCCAGGAGCATCCTCTGGAGCTGGTGGGCGCTCCCCACCCATTCCCTGCTCCACAGCAGCTCTGTCCCTGCAGCTCAATCCAGAGCCCTCCACCAGAGGGAAGCTGGGAATTGGGATAGCAGTGGGAGCTGAGAGTCCCAAGGCTACCCACAGCAGCAGCCATGGGAATCGAGGAGGCGAAGGTGTTTGCAGAGGCTCCCACCCAGGGCAGCACCTGGAGGTGTCAGCTAGAAGGAACAGAAGTTCCCCACGGTGACAAAAACCTCCAGAAACTCATCCCCCTCACACAACTGTTCCCATATCCCTAATTCCAGCACTACCTTCCAGTTTCATGACCCATTTATTCATGGCCCTTTTAACAGTGAAGAGCTTGACCAAGAGACCGAGGTTTGGGCACACAGCAAACCCAGGTAATCCCCCTTCCCTACTGGATGGGGCTTGGAGCAACCTGGGCTAGGGGAAGGTGTCCCTGCCCTTGCATGGTCTTTAAGGTCCCTTGCAAGCCACCCAAGCTGTGATTGCAGGATCCTCTCTGTGCCTCAGGAAAGCAGAGGGTAACTCACCCATCTGTTACTCACCTCCCCGGCCCCGCAGACCCGGCTGCCGTCTCCAGCAGGAAGGAGGCTGGAGGAAGATCCTCCCCAGGGAAGCTGGGCTCGGTGCACCCGTGTCCCAGGGAGCTGAGGCAGTGCTGGGGCCGCACAAGGTGCCTCTGGCAAGGGAGCAGAGGCAGCAGCTGGATGCACGGAGCGGGAAGGGAGCAGAAAGGCACAGCTCAGCCGGCAGAGGCCGGGCTCCGTCCCTGGGGCGCTGGAAACAATGGCAGAGACACCGCAGCAACAGCAAACACAGCCCTGCAGCACCCCTGCACACCTTCCCCGTGCCACAGAGCCCCCCAAAACTCCTCCTGCCCACACAAGAGCCTCCTGCAGCACCCCTGCACACCTTCCCCGTGCCACAGAGCTCCCCAAAACTCCTCCTGCCCCACAAGAGTCTCCTCAGTCCCCCCCAGGAGCTGCTCCTCCCGCTACGCTGCACGTGCTGAGAGAAGAGAGCCAGAGCTTTCCAATGAGACAGGTATTTATTTAGTTCAAGCACTAAGGATTTGTTCTCTTGTCGTTGTTGGTTCATATTATCAAACAGAGCTGAGGTACCAGTGACATTCCAACATGAAGAAAAGGAACCTTTTTTTTTCCCCTTACACAATTTCTTCAACTACTTTTATCAAGACAAAACGTGAGGCATGGAATAGCTGCATGATGGACTGTACAACGAGCAAGCCAGAGCAGGGAGGAGAAAAGAAACAGAGCCGAGACCTTCGCTCAGAAAATGGCACAAAAATCAGCATTAAGAACATCTGTTCCCATGGTTCCACTGGCCACACCCACAGAGTGAAAGAAAATGAAAATCTAAAACCTGACAGACGGATGGCGCAAAAAAACCCAAACCAAACCAAACCAAAAAATGAATATAAAGACCACATTGCTCCTGTGCTCACCTTGGAAGTGTGCTTTCTCTGGAGAGCTGGAGTGAGCCCTGTTAAGCAGCACAGGCTATCAGCAAGGACATGCACTGAACGTACCTGGCTGTGCTCCTGCAGCCCCCTGGCCGTGCTGAACACGGAGCTGTGGGAATGCTGCTCTCCAGACCTTTGTTTCCAGCGAGTTCTGGACAAACCTGCTCTCAGGTCTTCCAGGAAAAGCGTCCAGGCTGCTGGTCCATCACAGCCCGTATGGGCTAAGCCAGCTCCTTAAATCCAGTGCTTAAAGCTTGGGACTGTGGGAAGCAGAGGGGGCTGGTTCTATCAGAAGCAAGGAAAAAAAAAAGGATGTGCTTGTGGGGAACAGCCAAATGAGGACCAACAGAAGCTGCACGGAGAACCAAAGGAGAAAAAAGCAAACCAAAGCAAAGGAAGAAGCAGCAGGATGAAGCATTTCAGCACAGTTAAGAACAGTACAACAAAGGAAAAGCAGCCAGGTTTCCTTCCCCCAGAGAGTTTCTTTTAAATAAAGAATGATCCTTTGTCACATATCATTGATGTTTATTTCAAGACATGCCACGTCAAAAAAATTCGCCTTTAATATTGCATTAGAAAAGCACTTTTACATCTCGTTCTGCCTTTAAGTTATTGTTGTGCAGAGTTGCTAGAAACCCAGGGCAGGGCATGAGCCTGGCATTCACCTCAGGAATGAAGAATTCCAACTCTTTTATGCCCGCTTCCTGGGGAAAGTGGTGGTGAGGACGATTCCCTTCCTCTCCCCCAGGTGGTTATTTTAGATGGTAGAGAGAGGGGCAGAAGAGAACCAAGGAGGAGCCTGAATATTCCCTTGCAATTGTCCATTTAATCCACAATCGCAACACAGACTCGAGAATTCCTTCCTGCACTGTAACTTGGCCAGAGTCGCCCAGCAAACAATGTATTTACAATTGTGTTTATTAACTTACACAGCAACTTCACAATGACTAGTAAAGATTAAAAGGGTGCACTTCTAGTGTGTTTCATTCCGTGTTTCTCGGGTAGCTACATCTCGCAACATCAGCAAAGCTCTACACAGATTCCTCAGCCAAAGGAAAAACAACAAAATCAGCACTGGAAAGAGTAAAAAAAAATTCAAGCCGAGAAATAAATATCAAAGAAAAAAAAAAGGGTTAATTGTGAGCCTAATTCCATAGAAAACTAAATTACTAATCATTTAACCAAACTATACAGCTCTAGAGAACCAAACTAAACCAACTTGGAAGACTGAACATAAAAAAAAAAAAAAAAAAGAGCTAAAAAATAAAGGCATAAATCTGCATAATCAGAAGTTGGTTTCCATCCTACTCAAGTCCCTCCCTTTCCATCTAAGATGCCTCAACTAGGATTCTGTAGGATCAAAGTAAACACCCCTTCCCCACCGACACCTATGCCCACGCTTTGGAAAAGCGGGTGCCGTTCCCCCTCTGCTGGGGCAGCCAGCTGCTCTTCCCTCTTTCTCCCAAATTTCCAAGGTTTCAATCGGCTTTGGCAGGTTTTAGTGCCAGTCCTGATTTCAATATTTCCCCTAAAAAAAGCAAAGAAGCAAAATGCTTTCTCTCCCCAACAGCTGAACTGTTACGTTCCCATCTCTTGGGCAGTAATAATTCACTTCATTGGTGTTCTACTTAAAAAGGACTAAAAAAAAAAAAATGCTCTGAAAACTCATTTTGCACTCGAAACATTATTTCCCTGTTTCCTGCAAGTGTTTTGCTAATGCACATCCACCCTTTCCTTCCCCCCCAAATCCTCCAGAAGCCACTCATCCCAAAGAGCCCGTCCGTATTTCCCAGTAATGCTTCCTTGGAAACGTGTCCCTGCTGCCTCGGCGAGAATTCCCAGCTCCAGCAGCCAGCAGTGTCCAACCCCTGCTAAGGCCAGGCTGGGTCTGGACACCAGGCAGACTTGCAATTAAGAGCTTGGGGTTAATTTGTGTTTAATTATTATAAGCCTTCAACCCTCAGCATCTGCTGCCTCCCCCCGTGATTCTGCCTGCTGTCTACACATTCCCAGTTTCTGAGAGAAATTCCAATGGGTCAGATTTGCAAGCCTTCTTCTGCACATACATCTCATCTAGGTCCAATTCCAAACTTACTCAGTTGCCATCATTTCAAAGTGCAATATCATAACATATTAAAAAAGGAACAAATATTAAGAAATTGTACCTATTTTTTTGTTTGGATTTTCTTCTTCTCTTTTTTTTTTTTTTGGCTTTTGTTTTTTTTTAAAGTTATACCTAGAATACGGTGGAATATTTTGGCTTTTTTTTTTTCTTTTCTTATAAATAATGAAGACACTGACATTTTGTTGGTGTGTGTGTGTGTGTGTGTGTGGGGTGTGCTTGTGAAGCTAAAGATCATCTCCACGAGACAGCCAGCGATGATGAACTGCGATACGTTATTACGGAAAGGGGAAGGTTCAAGCCAATATTCACACTGCAGTCAATGAAGAGGACAGGGAGGGAAAGCAGTGATGTTCTGGAGAAAGGTGGAAGCCACACATGGTATTAGCAGGAACAGCCTCCTTCACTGACAGGCTGCTCTTGAGGCTTTTCCAGTTTTATGTCAATCACTGGAAGGAGGAAGTTAAGGCAAACAGATCTCCAATTCTGTTTCCCTACCAAGAGCGGGATTTTGAATGGCATTCTCAGCGCTTCCTGCTGAAATACTGGGAAAGATCAGCTCCAAAACCAAAGGTTTCTCCCCTGCCCCTCCTGCCCTGGCACTGGCACATGAAACTTGCAACAGAAACAATGTTAGACCCCAATGTTTGTCTCTAATATGCTCCTCCCAGCAATCCCACTGATCTCTTGCTGTGGGAATTCAAGATGCATGGATACACCAAAGGGTCTAATCATTGCTTCTGCAGAACCACTGAATGATTCAGGCTGGAAGAGCCTGCTGAGATCTCCAAGTCCACCTGCTCCCCCAGCACTGCCAAGGCCACCAGCATCTCATGTCCCCAAGTGCCACATCCACAGGGCTTTAAATCCCTCTGGGAATGGGGGCTCCATGACTTCCTGGGCACCACGGCACACCGTGCCACCCCAGCCCCCTTGCCAATCCTCAGTTAAACCTCTCTGCTGCCCCCAGCAGCCAGCACAGCCCTGCCACCAGCCTGAATTCCCCCTTCCAGGGACAGCTGATGTCCCACAAGGTCACTGCAGAGCTGGCTGCTCACAGCCTGCCTGTGATAAGCGACTCCCTCTGCAGCAGCGCTCGAATTCCCAGCGGATGCCCTCCAGCTACAGCCTCCCGGAGCCTTTCCCAGGAGGAGCTTTGAATGCTAATCCCCAGCTCAGAGCTGTTCACCACAAGTCTCCAGCGTTCCCCTTATCACAGAACACAGAGGCAAAGAGATCACACAGCTGGTACTTCCAACTTATTTCTTCAGGGGGTTGAAGCTGCTTTTTAAAGAGGTTTGGAGAAAATAAACATGGAAATGGGAACAGAAGACAGGCAATTCATCTCCAACGTTTGGTCCACTTGGCTGATTTAAAGCTTAAAGTGTGTTTAAGTTGGAGATCTTGACATGAGCCTTGCCAGCTTCATCTCAGAGCATGAATGGGTCAAGATCCTTGAACCCTGCATGTTTTGCAGAAGTGCCCCCGTTAATCCGAATGCAGCAGCCTGGGGGAGAGGATCCCATCCATCCCTGCTATCTGCAGGCTGCAGGAAGCCCAATTCCCAGTGCCCTAAATGCACTCCCATTTAGGGACTGCTGATCAAACTCCCTGCCACAGCCCCTGCCTGTACACTCTATGCCCCCTCATTAATAAAGATTGTTGCTCATTAACCTTTTGGGGACCTGCAAAACAAAATATTTCTGATCACTCAAGTCCCTACCACACAAAGCTTGTGCAGCTGCAATCCCCAGCTTCCTAAATCCTTATTTTCCCCACAAATCAGGTGCTCTGATGGAATTTCAGTGCCAGGTCCCACAGTCCCTGGGAGAACTCCTTCCTCCAAGGCACAATTTCTCCTCTATTTACCAGCTCCATGATCCCTGCTGCAAATAAAACCAGCAACCCTGGAAAAGCTGCTATTCCAAGCACAGGTCAGTGATTCCAGTGTAGCCATACTGCTTTTCAAGCCTTTTCCACCCCTCACGCCACCTGCTTTCCCTTGGCTGAGACTGATCCCATCAGTTGAGTCTGAGAGATGCTGCCTGGGCTCCCAGGCTGCCCTGGGAGGTTATGGGATCTCCATCCTTGGACATTTCCCAAGTTTCCCTGAGTGTGACCTGGAGAAACTGGCTCAGTTTGGGAGTCAGCCTTGCTTTGAGCAGGAGGATCAGAGAAGGGGCCTTCAGAGGTCCCTTCCAGGACAGCTTGGTTTTGGATTCTGTCAGTCAGGCCTGCAAGAGCCACAGGGGTTTTTGTTCAGACCTCTTTGCAGCTGTTTTCTCTCACTTTTCACACATTCAAACACCAAGCAAAGAATCCTTTTGGATCACCATTCCTCCCCTTGCTTCCCTCTCCACCCTCAGCCTTCCAACCCACCAATCCTCCTTCCTCAGCTCGCAGGTTACTTGCCCCTATTCCCCCTCTCTTTGGGATGTCCAGGAGCCGAGCGAGGGCTGCAGAGGATTTCCTGGTGCAGGGTAATGCCTGGCGCAGGCACAGAAAGGATACTGTCTTCTCTACTTTTGTCTTGTGTGCTTTCCATCCCGGGCAAGGCAGCTGCCACACGTCGGAAAAGCTGCAAAGAACCACACAGGGAACAGATGAAAACAACGGCTCCCCCCGGCTGAGGCAGTTCAAACAATGATTCAACACATCCCCCAGCACTATTTACACTGCTCAGCCCCAAAATCCTGACACCAAATATAACCTTTATTCCTAGAAAAGGGCAAAGCACAGCTCTTGTTAGTGGAGATCAGAGAGCTGCGTGCAGCAAACCTCCTGTACCTTCTCTGCAAATAGGATGGGTGGGAGCCAGCACTTCACCCCACACCTGCCATGGATGTCCACACACCCAACAGCCTCCCCAGGGCAGGTGGGAATTAGATTTTCACATCTCCCCAGAGGATTTCAGAGGAGCATGGACATGCTGATGAAGGCAACACACCACCCAGGAGCCTGTCACCACATCAGCCCAGCTGACACACATGGAAGAGTGTCAAAAAATGGGATGCATGGAAAGGATTTCTCCCAAGCCTCACCTATTTGTGCCTACCTAGGCTCCTATGGAATAGACAAAGGAACACAGCCAAACCTAATCCTCATCATCTGGTGTCCACTCCATGGTTTTCCTATGCCCACATTCAGGGCATAAAGCACAGAACAAAGGCATCCAAAGCCTCTCACTTGAACACCACCTCCAGTTCCCAGCAAGGTGTGAGCTCCCAACTCTCCTCATGGCTTTATTCCATTTGAAGGAGGCGAGATGGAACAGGACCGATTCCCTCTCCTGCACTTCCTACCTCTGCCCCTGAGGTTCAGACTGGTAATTCCCACCACACAGCTTCTCCTGGGCCCTCTGGGTGAGGACCCTGTAGACAATGCAGGAAAAGTGCCCGGGATCCAGCTGCCTGTCCCTGCTGCCAGGATGCTGTCCCTCCATCACGTGTTCCCAGTGGATCCCCGCATCCTGCGGGTCTGATGTCAGGCCCGGCGTGTTCCACTGCTGCACGCTGTCCTGCCTCTCCTCAAATGACACAAAGCTAAACCACTTATTCCCAGTGACCCACTTTCCACAGAAAACCCAGCCAAGGCACTGCCAGCCTGTTTACATCAGGGCTGTGGGTACCCGAGCAGCCCCGCGGGTCCCTGCCCAAGGGCTTTCCCCACTCGGGCTCCCAGTGTCCCAGTGATGCTCCCACCATCCTAAGGTGACTTTGCTGGCTTTACAGCCCCTTCCAAGGTCACCACGAGCAAGCCCCCAGGTCTGTCTGGGATCTTTCTTGGCAGGAATCTGGCACACACTGGAATCTGAGCCAAGGATGAGTCTGAGAAGTTGGGACTCGATGTAACTCCCTAATTTCAGCCAACAATTCCGAAGTAAAAAAGCTCAGTATGCCCCGCTCTGTGTTTCTGTGGACTTTTGCCATTAACCTGGACCTTCCAGCCTCCCTGAAAACCTCAGGGAAATCCTCATAGGCCAACCAGGAAGTAACAAAATTCCAGATGCTAAACTCTACTTAAACCGACAGCAGGAATGCCCACACAGAGGAAGGGTAAGGAGTCTTTAAAAAATCCTCTGCTGATGGAACCAACTGGAATTCCTGCATTTAAACTACACTGCTGACAGAAAGGCTATTTAAAATACAGTAATCCTTTCTTTACATTAAGACCAGGAATAAAATGATGCTTTTAGCAGTATTTCTCCCCTAAATTATCGGACTAAAAATAGGAATTTGGCAACTAAGAAAAATCAACTTTATTTCTTATTAACCTTCTGCTTATCAGCCCCAGCATATGTGAATAAATCCAATTAGGGAAACTTCCTGATGGTTGGAAAGCAGCCTTCCCACAGGGCCCTCTGAGCTTCCTGGTGCTGTCAGCCCCGAGCCAGTGTGTGTCTGTACACACATGTACATGTTTCAATGTTTGTGTGGGTATAAAAACACAAGTATTGATGAGCATCCAGGACTTTTTTTCCAAGGCAGGAGTTAAAGGCAGCAGCTGAAAGACTAAAAGCCACACAAACTCCCTTTCAGCGTTCAACTCTGCAATCTGCTTGCTGATAGAAACTCTGGAAAGAAGCCTCATCTCTCACCATCAGTTTCAAGTCATTTGCCAAACTGTGCCTTGCCTGCTACCCCAGCCAATAAATCCCAACAGATCAGGGTCACAAAGGACTGCAGGCATAAACTAGTTTTCAGCAATAGGGAAAGGACAGGAGGATCACTGTCCAGATGGAAAAGCCGGGCAAAAAACCTGCTCCCCAATGCAAGGCAAACAAAAATCTCTCCCTAATTCTCATTCTCTGCAACTCTGAGGGTAATTCTTGCCCATCAGATGGGTAAGAATCAGAAGACAGGAGAAAGAGCCCAGCTCTGTGAGAACAGGGTCACAGAGGGGCTGTGCTCAGAGAGCTGCTGCCGTGAGAAAGTTCTTCTGCCAAGGCCCACATTCATCGCTGGCTCTTCCAGGGCCAGCGTGGAGTGTGCCAGGTACTGCTGGAGGGAGCAATTCAAGGGAGAGCCCTCCCCTCTCTTTCTACAAGACAGCAAAATGAACCCTGACATATTCTGGGCATGAAATCCAGGGACTAACAATAAGATTCCCTGAAATACAGAGTGCCGAGACAGAGCAGGAATCGCAAAGTCTTTTAAAGCTTATTCAGGGCTGACAGAATGAATCAGAGACTACAGTTCTCTGCATTAAAAGGAGCAAGTTATCTACTTCTCTTCCCCAGCTTAAGGCTCCCCTGGCAATCAGTCTCTGCAGGATCCAAAAGCCAGTCTTTTCCCCTCTGCTGCATCAGTTTAACCCCACGATAACACTACCAATGCTTTTATTCCCTTATATCCACTCAGTTTTCCCTCAACACCCCCTGCCCAAAGCCAGAGGAGGAACAGTAAGTGTGAAGGACCTTGGGGACTGCAAACAGCTCTGCAGTCACAGATCCAACAGCAGCCAGCAGTGAGGTGCCATCCTCAGAGCTCTCCCCTTTCTTGACTCAGGGAATGGCAGGAAAAGCCTGGCAGCAGCACGGTCCCCTCTGCCTCTCTGCTGGGAGAAGATCCTGGCACTGGAATAGCTGCAGAAGCCCCTGGCACTGGAATAGCTGCTGTTGGAAGTACAGAGCATCTCACCTACTGGGGTCCCAGCACAAAGGCAGGCCCTCTGGGTCTGCAGCACAGCTGCAGGGAGCTGGAGGCAATGCCCTTCCCTCTTATCTCTTCCAGCAGAAAAGGATGAACCAGAAGCTAAAAGCAGCACCAAAGGACAAAAGTCCCCTGGATTGCCACTGAGGAGGAGCAGCTGGAAGAGTCACAGCCATTCCCTCCCCGAGCAGGACAAGAAATTCAGCTGTTTCTGGATGAAAATTCTGTAGGAAGATTAACTGAGACAGTGATTGTTCTGCAGGATCAGAATATATTGTGCAGAGAAGTTATCGGTTATGGGAAGGTCAGATTTGCATTCAGCTTATTAAGGATTTCACACAGGTTATGGGAAGGGGATCCATTCTGCAGTTGTACTTTCCCATTTCACTGGGAGAGAATTTATTGCTAAGTTATAAAATAAATTCACACCATTTAGCAGAGAAGCTGCAAGGAAACAGGGAGCTGTCTAAGTGGTGGTATTAAAGGTCTTATCCTTTGATAATTGCTTAAACAACTACTTATTAAACTAATAAAAAATGAGTTACAAATATTCTAGAATAGAGAATAGCTTTGAAATCCTTGAGAATCCCAGTCCTTACCTGCAACACACAGATCAACACTTGTAAGAAAAATCCATTTTTAATTATTTTTGAATATCTATTCATGTCTGTGCACACCATCAAATCCTCAGGGTTCCAGCTGGCCCTGAAAGCCACAACTCCCTCACAGGCTTGGCTACAGAACCTCTGGAAATGTGGCAGGGCACAGAAACTCCCTGAAGGAAAGAGGGAGTGTAGAGCTCCTTCATCATCATCATCATCATCATCATCATCATCACTCCTCTCAGTGAGGCAACTGCTCTCAGTGCACACCCCCAGGTCTAAGCACTCATTAAGGATTGCAGGACAGAATCCAATCCTTAATTAGTAGGCAGCTTCTGTTGTGTCAGGATAATTGGGGGACCCTGGAAGCCAACACGTCCATGGTGGGTGATGCAGTGAAACAGCTCTGAGTTAACACTGCTATAATTATCCCATTATATAGGGAATCATTTTGCTACTTAGAGGCAAAGTCAAGGGACATTTTAATAACAGACTCTTTAGTCCTGTCTAGAACATGAAGTAGTTTATAATCCTATTTTATTACTCCTGGTAGCCTTCTGCACAGAAACCATTTGTGTAACTACATATATAAGATATACGTGGAATGGCATCCACACACACAGAATCCCTGATGGTTTGGGTGGGAAGGGACCTTAAAGATCACCCAGTGCCACCCCTGCCATGGGCAGGGACACCTCCCACTGTCCCAGGCTGCTCTAAGCCCTGTCCAGCCTGGCCTTGGGCACTGCCAGGGATCCAGGGGCAGCCACAGCTGCTCTGGGCACACTGTGCCAGGGCCTGCCCACCCTCACAGGGAACAATTCCTTCCCAATACCAAATTTAAATCTACTCTGTCAATGTGAAGCCATTCCCTGTGTCCTGTCCCTGCAGCCCTTGTCCCCAGTCCCTCTGCAGCTCTCCTGGAGCCCCTTCAGGCCCTGCAAGGGCTCTGAGTTCTCCCTGGAGCTTCTCCTCTCCAGGTGAGCCCCCCAGCTCTCCCAGCCTGGCTCCAGCCCTGGGGCAGCTCTGGGGCCTCCTCTGGGCTCTCTCCAGCAGCTCCAGGTCCTTCTCTTCCTGGGGGACAGGGAGCTGAGCACAGCATTCCACACTGGTGTGTTTGCTCTGTGGAGACACCCATGGATTTATGCCTTCTCCAGGTCTCACTCTAAAGAGCCACAGCTCATCTCAGGACATAAACCCTCGTTTTTCTGCAGCCCCATCAGTTCAAAAGATCTTTCACTGCTTTCCCCAATTCAAAAGCAATTCATCATCTTCTAGAAATAAATAGCTCTGGTTGTACAGAAGCATTTGCTGGCACTTCCAGTGCCTTCCAACAGAGTGGGAACAGCAGTTGCTCTGTCTCCCTGTGCACTGGAAGCATTTTAAGCCATCATGCTCCTCCTTCCCTGGTTTGTTTCATTCACTGAAACAGAACACAAAGAGTCCTCAGACCTGTGCTTCCCCAGCTTTGTGTCTCACTCTCAGTCCAAACAGCAAATCTGGATTATCAAAAGCCCAGGAAGGTGTGATTCTGTACTCACAAAGCTTCTTCCATAACTCCCCTGTTATTTAAGGGAAAGGAAGTCCCAAATCATGTGATGCAAGGCCAGAGATCCTGCAGAACCTCAGCCAACAATTCAGCTCTGAGGTGTTGCCAGCTGTGTGTGGACTACAATTCCCACTGGCCCCCTGTGCCAAAGCTTCCCAAGATCCAGGGACGTGCTCCTCCCACAAGGAGGCTGTGTTACCGGCAGCCACTCACCTGTTTTACATTGTATCCTGCTTTTGCACTAGTTTCAATGAACATTACATTCAACTCTTTGGCTTTCCTTTCTCCTTCCTCAATGGACACTTGTCTGGGGAAGAAAACACAGAGTTAGGGGAGGAAAAACACCTCATAAAACCCAAACCTGAACAAATACCTTAATAATTAAGATTTATTACACTTTTAAAAAAGCCTTTAACTGCTTTATCTGAAAGCACCTAAAGGGGTTTTTTTTCCTGCATGGAATGTACAGCTGCTGGCAGGTATCACCACTTCACTTCCATGGCACACCCAAGCAGAACTCAGCATTCCAGCAGAAAAGCCAAGTGTTCACCCCCAAATCCCTGCCCAGGAAGCTATGCTTTTATGTCTGAATAATTAGCAATCGCAGTCCCAAAATAATCATCAAAACCAAGCTATTTTCACAAAGGTCCAAGTGTAACCACCTCATTTGGGAGGGATTTTGTCCCGTTTTTCCCTAGATATGTGTTCCACCCATTAAGCAGGACATTATTAAGAACAAATATTTGTAACCAGTTTTTTCATTCACTAGTGTGGACTGTAGTGAACAATCCCTTCTCTCCTGACATCTGTACAAGCTGGTGATGGTTTTTCAGCCCTGTGATGGAAATCTGCCTTAGCCAAAAGAAAGAGGATTTAAAATTGAGATTTCTCTAGTCACAGCCATCTCCAGAAAAACAAATACATTACAATATACTCCTTAAAATAGGAGCAAACAGCAGCAGAGTAAGAAAAGCAGGATTTGAAAGCTGGATGATTGGCCCATACCTCTTATCTGCTAGATCTGTTTTATTTCCCACCAGCATGATGATGACATCGCTGCCCCGTTCCGTTCTGACGTCGTCGATCCACTTTGTGGTTTGCTGGAAGGAGTTTACATCTATCAGAGAACAGTGGAGAGGGTTATCACTGCAGCTGTCCCTCACAGCTCACCAGGAAACACATCTGCACTTGGAAAGAAAAGCTTCATTTTCTGTGGAGTCGGCGGAGGAGGGTGATGAAGAATCAGCGAGTGGAACCCTCAATCTCCCCCACTAAAGGACACGGAAGCTCTGGCATTGATTTCACATGGGCAAGTGCCTCTTTACAGGTGGGCTCAAAGCCCCAGAGGGAACTGAGTCCATCTAGAATTTGGTTTTGACAGCACCTAAAATGAAAAATCTTATCACTGCGTTCCTTATTTTTTAGTTCAACATGAAGTATTTTCTGTCGGGAGCGGGGATTAATTTTTGCACTGTACCCTGCTCATGGCTTGTGCACCTACAGAGGTTCCTACAGTTCTCAAAAATCCTCAATCCCAGCCTTGCATTTTGTACACTTGAATCAATTTCTATTTTCTCTAGGGAATCCCAGGGTTATACAACACAGCAGCAACTCCCGTGGCACTGAACACTTGCCTTCAAAACAATTCCTAAATCTTTGCATAAAACCAGAAGCAGAAATTTAACCTCTTCACAGGCACTTCATGCTACACCCTTAAAAGCTGCAAGGTAAGAATTCCAGACTCTGTGGTGCTTGAATGGTTGCATCCCACAGGGAAAAAGGAGTTGGAGGGAAGCTGCCACAGAGCTCAGCATTTGCCAGTTAGTGACACAAAGAGCATCTGAGCAGCCAAAGTAGTTTCAGTACTTAAGAAGGGGGGGCCTCTGCAGCAGTTCTTGAAAAGTATTGATTTTTTTTTAATGGTTTCTACTGCAAAGTAATATATTGCATGCTAGACAGCCAAGGCTTGATCACTTGCCAGTGTCTTAATTCCCTTTACTGCTTGGCAATATTGAATTTGCTGGGTCAGGAGAAAATTCAGAGTTCACAGCTAACCTGCAATTTTAGCTCAGAGGAAAGTGCCATTTTTAACAATTAGAGCTTTTCTAGGTAAAGCCCCTATTCCTGGCTGCAATCTTCTAGTATTTATAAATCAAAGGACAAGAACTTATGCATTTGTGCAGAATTAGGCCATTGTTCTCAGTCAATTCTGGTTTAGAACTGATACTGTCTGAAGGTTTAGCTCCCCTAAAACAGAATTTCTGCTCTTTGTCAGTGCAGGAACTGGTAAGTTAAGGGGGGTCTGGACTGAGGGGAGGGACAGAAGGAGCAGGGCTGAAGAAGCACTAATATTTTAGTTGACAAAAATGTACATACCTTAGTAAGGAATGAAAGAGCAATTGTTAAAGGGTAAGAGCTTAGTAGTAAGTTTTGCATCTTGCAGCATGTAAGAGTGGCTGATTCCAAGGAAAATGTGATGTTAATGCCTTCTCCCCGCCAGCCCGTGCCCAGATTTCATTGGAGGGGGGAGGGTGAATGAGGTGGAGCAAGCTACAAAAGTCTCCAGTTTGAGAATTCAGATACCCATGGACACGAAGACCAAAAGTCACAGGTGATGTTATGACCAAAAGGCAGATGGAGGAGTGCAACGAGAGCAGGCAGGACTGGGGGACTGAAGAAAATGGGGTAGGGAAGGGTTAAAATGGCCTCTGTGAGACAGTTTGTACATTACAACAGCAGCAACCACGGGGCTTGTGTAAAACAAGCAGAGAAACCACGGTTTTGTCATGCCAGGATGAAGCCCAAGCAGATGACGTGAGAGGACATGCAAAGCTAAGCTAGAGGATGAAAAGGGCAGAGTATTAGAAATGCAGAATTCCCCCCACTCACTTGTGATATCATAAACAACAACTGCAACAGTGGAGTCACGAATGTAGCTAGGAATCAAGCTCCTGAACCGCTCTTGACCTGCTGTGTCCCATAATTGCAACCGTACCTAACAAAATCAGTCAAACAAGCAAGAAAAATAAGACAAAAGGTCAAAGCCAGTGCAAAATACCTACTTGTGATATCGTAAACTACTACAGCAGCAGCAGAGTCACGGATGTAACTGGGAATGAGGCTACGGAAACGTTCCTGACCCGCAGTATCCCACAGCTGCAACCTGATCTGTGGGCGGGAGAAAATTAAAAAAGCCAAACTGCCACTAAAAATAAAAGAGTAAAGAAATGTTTCACTTTTTGGGGTTTTTTTTCCAAAAAATAGCTAAATAAAAAGGAGAAACTCATGCAGGAGGTGCCTGGGGACTGGGAGCAGCAGGACACTGTCTCCCTACAGCAATCTCTCCCAAGGGGTAAGAGCAGCCAAACTGGGGGGGTGCAGCTTCCCAAAAAATGCTTCCCTTCCAAAAGGGGGGCAGTGGAATGGCTCAGCTTCCAAACAGAGAGCACCAACAAGAAAGCTACAGCTGAAGTGATGGAATCAGCATCCCTGGAAGTGCTCAGAAGTGTGTGGATGTGGCACTTGGGGACGTGGGTTAGTGGTGGCCTTGGCAGTGCTGGGGATGCTTGGACTTGATCTTGGAGGGCTTTTCCAGCCTCAGTGGTTCTGTGAAATGTTCACCTGCACTTCTTCCTACAGGAGAAATCATGCTCTGCTCTCCCTCCTCAGGACTCACACAGGCAACCTCCAGCAGCATGAAGGATGGTTGCTGGTGGAAAAGCTACTCATGTCAGTTTTTTGAGGATAAAATGCTTGTTGTAACTCTAAACCGCAAAATAACACTCACAGACAGGCTGAATGGCTCTTACCAGCAAGGTTCTGGAAGAAAAGGCAAGGCACACTAAAAGCAACATGTATGGCAAGGTGTGCAAGAGCCAGTTGGGCCATGGAAAGCACATGTCATCCCTCAAGCCCTTTCCATGCAATCCCATTTACTGGGGGTTTATCCAATCCCATTTATCGGGACTTCATCCGGTACCACAAGCTTCTGCAGCACTGCAGTTTTGTTTCTGCAAATAGCTCAACTGAGGCTGAATTTCTTAATTAAGAATCTGAGCTCATTTTAAACCACAGCTTTGCTTGCACACAGGAGTGATTTCACTTGATGAGTTAAAACTGCACCAAGCAAGGAAACGAGTCTCATTTGTGCACTCATCAGAGGCCACCTTCTTTTTAAACGAGGAGCACTAAGAATGTGGAGCCAGCTATTAACTGGCCACATCTGGCAATCTGTATTTTATTTACCTTTCTGTCTTGTGGCATCAAAAGCTGAAGGGGTTAAGCATGGTTCCCCTTTCTCCAGACTCCCACCATCATTCACCCCTCAAATTATCTCTTTCTTCACAGAGGATGACACCAAATTTCCCATCCCCACTGCTGTGTCTCCACAGCACTTGTCAGCCTGGAAGCAGCTGGGAGATGAAGGCTCAGCCTGTGCTTCCCAGTGATCTCAGAAGTGTGGGCTGCACAAAACCAGATGCTGGTCCTCATTCCTACTGTTCACAGAGAAAAGCAACAAAATCTTACTCACTGTTCGATCCTCCAAGTACATGGTTTTCGATAAGAAGTCAATGCCAATTGTTGCCTGTAAAGAGATGAGAAAACCAAGAGCTCTTAAAAAAAAAAAAAAGTCAGAACACCTGAAGTGATTTTCAGGGGAGCAGCAGAAGCTGCAAGAAAAACAGGATTGGTTTCTTGTTTTTAAGATATAGCTTGATTCAATAAGCAATTTGTTTAATATATCCATGACCAGAACAACTCCTTAAAGCACAAAAGGTTTTAAGCTTGACTTGAGGCATATTGGCAGCTTAATCCACACATTTATTTGGGTAGCAGCAGAGATTTTTAAGCATGTGACAAATTGGTGTCCCCCAGCTCAGCCAGGATATGGTGGGCACACTATCTTCTTCCCAAGTGCCAAATATTTCCATGGATCTTCACTCTTCCAGGCAGATCAAGGCAGGCGCCCCCACTGAAGCTTGGTTCATCTTAAAGCAGCAAAGCTGCACCCAAACTTCACAGCAACAGTGGGAGCTTCCTGGAGAACATCTTAACGGCAGTGGGAAGCCATTCCCTGTGTCCTTTCTCTCCATGCCTTGTCCCCAGTCCCTCTCCAGCTCTCCTGGAGCCCCTTTAGGCCCTGAGGTCTCCCTGGAGCCTTCTTCTCTCCCAGCCTGTCCTAGCACAACAGGGAAGCAGCATTATCAAGGAGAGGATTCCAGCATGCTCAATACACCAGGACTTTTACTAAAACAGATCTTCCACGATATGTGGGGCCACAGCACAAAGGAAATCATTCCCAGCATGTCCATGGAGGAAGGGAATGACTCCTGGCAAAATAAACACCTCCAATCACATGGTTTTATTCCAGGTGTTTGGGTTTCTGACACAGCACAGCAAGCTCTTACTGACAAGACAGAGGGACACAGCTGAATTCCTCTCATCCAGCAGCGAGCAGAAGGAATCCGATGCACAGCACGGATTTTTCTAAATGGCAGCTTTCTATTTTTAACAGCTGAACATAAAAACCCCATGTTCAAATGATAGGTTTCAGAAAAACAGGCATTCAAAATGTGCCAGAAACATCCAGAACAAGCAGATCATCCCTGAACTCATCCCCTGCTCCAGTTACCCGTGATCAGGTGCATTAACACTGAGGTCTCAGGGGTCTCTAGACAATCCTGGGCATCCAAAAACGTCTGGTTTGGGTTGACACCAACAGGCAGTGTGATTTTGGCCAAATTCCTGGAGCTTTTGTGACTGATTCCTTCTTCTAGCTACAGCACCCACTAGGAGGTATGGCCCCACCTCAGGCACACCTCCAGGAAAACCAAGGGGTTTGGATGAATGGCTCTGACTCAAGTCCATTAACACCAAACTGGGCAGGCAGCACTGATGCCTAAATGCAAGTTGTCTTAGCAGCCCTTGGGACTCCTCACTGTTGTAAGTGCCACTCACTGATTTTGCAATCATTTCACGTATTACACCAGAGCACCCTTCCACGGTGACACCCCTAAAGCACACAGGCTGAAACCTCCTCAAGAAGAACTGGGACACAAACTCAGTAAGGAAAAGGAGCACTCCTAAAAGAAAAATACTGGGGAGGGGATGAAATCCCAGCTTAAATAAAAGAACTGCCTTCAATGTCCATGTAATTACAGTGGGAGGAATGTGGGAGGAAGCAGTGATGTGTGCTCCAGCCCTCTCACACTATGGAAACGTGGCTCTTCCCACAGCTCAGGGAGAACTTCCCATCCCGTTTTTCCTAGCAGCAGCAAGGAGGAATTACTGAAGGAGGCAGGAGGGAAATCTCTCAGTTCAATGAGATCCTTGGCTAGACACTGAGGAACAGGAGAATCACGTTTTCCTTTTTTTTTTTTTTCTGTTACCTCCTCCTCCCAGCCCCCTAAAAAAACCTTCCCAGGCACCAGGGAACAGATTTTTCTCAGTTTCGTGTATCCAGAACATCACCAACTGTAACCAAGTCATGAAACATGTTCTGCTTGGAGGAGACACACTTCAGGAAACTGAAATACTTTTATATCTCACCACATTTTGAGCTCATGCTAAATTCTGGGAGTGGGCAACACTGCAAATTAGCAACACTGCTAATTTGTAAAATTGTTTTCTAAGCATCTTAAATTTGTTTAAATATATTTTGTATTATTTTCTAGCTTGTGTCAACTTGTTTAAAAGACCTGGGTACCTGCTATGTTATCCACACACAGGGATTAGATTTGTGATGGTCTGATAGAAAATGGTGGGGGAAAAAAAACCAACCCTGGCAGATTTAACTGCTATTCCCTGGCTGTGCCTTGGGTATTCCTTTAGAACATTCCACAGCTCATCCTGCTGCAAGCAGCAGGCAAACTCCTGGAGCAGAATCCAACTCAGAAGTGCCACCCTGGCTGGTGACAAAAATTAAGATTTTACAATTGGCAATTCCATGGTCAGCGTCCCAGCTTGTCTGGAATGACTTTTCCTGCAATGGAAGACACGGCAGCAGAGGAGTCTTACACGAGACAAAAATATGGATTCACTTACCTGGTAGGTGTTGTCAAAGCTGTCATACATGAACCTGGTGATCAAGGAAGTCTTCCCCACTAAAAGAAGAGAAAAAAACATGGATTCAAGGGACAATTTCAGAGCAAGGTTTAAGCAAGTGATTTAAAAATGGTTTACTATGTCCAACAGATCCATCATGCGCACTTAAACTTCCTGCAAGGACAAGAGCAGCTATTTGACTTTACAACTGTAAAGCCACTTTTTTTCTTTTTTTCCCCCTGTATCATTCCAAATAATCAGATTTACTCTTAAATATTTGTGACCTGAGATGAACATTAATTTCATTGCTCTGTTTTCTACCAAATCATTCAGTAATTTTAGTTGCACTGAATGACCTTAACAGCCTCCATAACTAATTATTAGCAACAAAAAGCTCTTCTCACTCATAAAACATGAGATTTACTCACTTTCAGACCCCATCATCCTCACAACACTTATTTTCTACTCCTCTTAAGACAAACACCACAGCAGAGCTGGGCCAAAGCCTAACTCATATTTTAAAGGTTTTTTCTTTCTCCTACACCTTCACCTGGAGGGATCAGCAAGATCCCCAGGAACTGAAACATCTCCAGCCGCCTCATTTTGATGTGTATAAATCCTCTTAATTGTAGGCCAGTTATTTAGGAAGTAACTCAGGGCTGCATCACCTCCCAGAGTTTTTTCCAACCTCCCTGCAGCTGGAATTTGCCATCTCCCAGAGGCAGAGGAGAGGAGCTGTGTGACTTGTGCTGGACACCAAACACTGCATGTGCAGGTAAAAGGTAAGACAGAGTGCTCAAGGCAGAGCTTGTGTTCTCCAAGCAATATTGCAAGGATTTCAGTTCTTTGCCAGGGTGGACATCCAGTGAACACAGGGATTTAAGGCAAGATTAAGGTTCCTTCCAACCCAAACCATTCTGTGATTTCTGGGGCGAGTTTTGGGGGGGTTTTGTTTGCTTGTTTTAGATCTTAACGTAAGTGTCACCAAAATCTCCAGTATCCCAATTAAGCAGCATTTTCATCTTCAGTTAACTCTGAAAAAGGGCTAAACAAACAGGAACCCAGCAGACAGCCTCAGAGAGATGAGATTTTCCCAAGTCAAAATCTGAATTCCCATGTGAATCTCTAACATATTCTGCTCTGGAGGCAGAATCATGTTTCCCAGCAAGTTAAAAAGCTGCCTTCACAAAGGTAGAGCAAATACTCCCTGCACTGAGTAGGTTTTCAGAAGCAGCACATCCCAGATGGGAGCGATTCCTGAGTCCCTCACTCAGATGTGTCCCATGGATGTGCTGAACAGGGGAGGAGGGATTCATTCCAGGAGACACAGACAAGCAACCCCAATCCCCTCCTGCTGCAGCACAGGCTGAATCCCAGGAACTGATTTGCAGCATCACAAACAAGCTGGTTTTCCTCACGTGGCCACTGATGCAAAGAGCCACATTTAACTCCTCACGGGCCCAGTCTCACCCAGGAAATTATTTGCTTTGGCAACTCACAGCCCCTGAAGGACAATGAGGTGTTCCAGAAAATTCTTCCCTTCTGAGTGACAGGTCTTGGATGGGATCTGTCCACAAAGCATAAAAATATAAAAATATTCTGTTTATTCCTGGAGCCTCCCTACCCTACCTTCACTGATTTCACTAAAAGAGGGGGAAAATAAGGTACTGCTTGGGCTTGTTTATATTTAAATATCTGCTTCAACCAACATTTGGAGAGAGCATCCTAATGGACTGAGTTCCAAGACATTTCTTCTCTCAGCAGACCCAGGTTTATGTAGACAGGCAGCAGATCAAGATGGCATTAACACCAACTGCTCACAGTTTTAATTCCATGAACACTGAGGCATTGCCATGCCTCCTTTTAAAAAAACCCAAACTGACTCCTTTTAGAAATCCTGGCAGGAATGAAAGCCCACAGATCCCACTGTATCTCTCATTTCTGCTCTGCCTTGCTGGCTGTATGTTCCTCAAATTCCCAGAAGGCAATAATTTGGGAGTGACTGCAAGCAAGGGAGAGGACAGATCCAGAATTCAAATTCTTCTTGGAAAATGCCAAAATGACCTCAGGAGGCAAATGAAGCCCAGCAGGGAGAAGCAGAACAAGGTAATACACAGAGACAAGAACAACCAGCTGCTTAAAATCCAGATGGGAAACAACTGGATAAGTAATCCAGGGGTCAGAGCCCAAGGAACAGATAAGACACTCAAGACCTCAGCTTTGCTTCATTAAGATGTTGGTTTGGGTTTTTTTTAATCTAGTGAGTTAATTCAATCTCTTGGGGAAATTTCCACACACAAGTACGTCCAGGGCAGCATTAGTCAGCAATGCAATAAATATCCTGTAGGGCAAAATATTCCTGGTATGCTGCTGGAACAAGCCCAAGGAAAAGGTCAATATCACATCCTCAGAGGGACAGAGGTGGGGGAGGAAATGCTGGCAATGGGGATTGCTTTGACTGGACACACTGACAGCTACAGGAAGCGAGGGGAAATCTCAAACAATTCAGGAGCTGAGAAAGAACTTTTTGGCAAAAATCCAGGCAGCCTGCAGAGTTCACAGCAAGCAGCGGAGAGGTGAGGGGCACAAGTGACTTGCTGCTCAGGGAAACTTGTCTCCAGCCACTTTTCCCTCTGTAGATTAAGATCTAACAGCCAAAAGCTGAGTCCAAGCACAATCCAAGCAGGAAGGGCACAGAACTGGGAAATTGAGGCAATTGAATTTCAAAATGACTTATTCAGCTGGGCAGTGGATTCTCCTCCCTTCCTTGGCATGCAGAGTTGTCAATGTCATTTCACTCTAGGAATTTACATCCAAGGCATCTTTTGAAGAGGAGGGAAGCCAAGTAAATAAGTGATTAACCAAAGAAGTCATTTGTTTCAACACCAAGCCTGACATTCTGGACATATTTCTGTCATTAAGAGGCTGAACAACGGCTTCACCAGATGAGTTCTTGACTCCTTCCAGCCTTCCATTCAACAAAATCCACATCAAACATCTCCCAGTCACACAATTGTGCCTCACACACCACTCCTTGAGTGATTGCTGTGATTATAAATTCCTAGAAGGTTTTGGGCTGGAAGGGACCTTGAACACCAGCTCATCCCAGCCCCTTGCCATGACAGGGACACCTGCCACTGTCCCAGGCCGCTCCAAGCTCCATCCAGCCTGGCCTTGGGCACTGCCAGGGATCCAGGGGCAGCCACAGCTGCTCTGGGCACCTGTGCCAGGGAACAATTCTTAATTCCCAATATCCCATCCAGCCCTGCCCTCTGGCAGTGGGAGCCATTCCCTGGCTCCTGTCCCTGCATGCCTTGTCCCCAGTCCCTCTGCAGCTCTCCTGGAGCCCCTTCAGGCCCTCTAAGGGCTCTGAGCTCTCCCTGGAGCCTTCTTCTCTCCAGGTGAGCACCCCCAGCTCTGCCAGCCTGGCTCCAGCCCTCAGAGCACCTTCTATCATCTAAATAGCAATGCTCACTTCTGAAGGGATCCAGCTCCAACGGGAAGTTTTAAGCTCGGATCTGACTTGCTCAGATGGTTTTATTCAGCTGGATCAGCTCTGGAGGAATCTGGACCTGGTGGCTCCCATCATGAGCTGGCTGCTCACCCCATCCCCACGAATTCTGCAAGGCTGCAGTGTTCCCATATGTTCTGGGACAAGAAGAAGCTGGCTGTTCTGATATACAAAATTAGGAAACTCCTAAAAGGAAAGGTTTGATCACTGGTTCAGCACAGAAACCAGCAGATGCCCCAACACCCTCCTGAATCAGCACCTGGACCGTGGCAGCAAACAGCCAAGTGCCCAAAGATGACTGAGGGGAAGTTGTGAAGATCCCATCACTGGAATTGCCACGAAGCAGGAGGGGTTGAATTCCAAGCCTTGAGCTCCTGGAGTGCCCCTGATCGATGCCCTTTGTCTGGGAGCCGGCAGCCACTGCCTGGCAGGGATCTCACAGAGAACTCAGCTGCAGGATGGAATCAATACGCTGATCTCGTGCTTCCAGCCACTGTGATCCCACAGCAGCCCTGGAGACATTCCAAGGTCACTCCATCTGATTCTTGCAGGCTGCCTTTGTCCTGCTCCTGGGGAGAGCCGTGTGCCCAGCAGCAGCCGCAGAGTGCCACTGATTCACGGTGCCTCTGGGGAGGAGGGCCCAGGCCCCTGAGGTAACACAAATCACCTCCCTGCCAGCACCAGCACAGCATTACAAAGTTCTTTGTTGCCAGAGTCTGCAAAGGGCTCAGGCACCAGCCAGGAGTGACCTGCAAGGAAAAGCAATTGGGATGGTGCCACTTGGACTGTGTGCATCACACGCAGACTGACATGCCCCTCTCATTTTCTCATACTCAGATTCACAACTTCTCCAAGGATTCTTCTGGAGAAGCCACATTTAAATTGCTGACTTCATCCTAGTGGTTGTTTAGAACTTTCAAAGCATCAGCAATCAGGAAAAAAAACCTCAAGAATTATCTTGAAAGCAAAATAACTTTAAAAGTAATCAACATGTCCAGACTGTTCAACTGGAAAGCTGCCCTTGGCCTCTCCCAGCTCTCAGGAGCAGCCTTGGCCAAGAGATCCAACCTGCTGAAAGCCAGAGGTAAAGGGAGGAAGATGAGGAAAGCCTTCTCCTCACTGTGTAATCCCAAAATTTCACTTGCCCTTTACATGACTCCTTTCAGATCTGATTGAAGGATAAACCCCAGTGACACTATAACTTTCATAGCTAAGCTCACCTCAAAATCTTCACTGGAATTATTTTGCTGTGAAAAAAAAAAAACCACCCATGGCACCAAAAGGAAAAGCATTGCTAAGAACAATATACTGAATTATGAATGCCTCAAAACCATTTTTAGATTTGTGTTTAAAAAGAAGCCCCAAAAGGAAGATGCACAGAGTTGACTTCTACTGATCTGTATGAGCCAGTAAAAATATTTTAGGTACGTCATTCCCAGCAGTGGAAACAGAAATGCTGTATTAAAGTGATTAAAGCAGCTTCTTTAAAAAAATATAAAAACACCCCCCACATCCTCCCTCTGCTGTTTGCTGTCAAACTATGGAAATTTCACCTGGTTCCCTCAAAGCAAGAAACCAAACTCATTCATTATCCAAAGGCACTGGCAGAGCCAGCCGACTGCATTCATCCAAGGAACTCTCAGGCAGGTGAAATTTGTCTCAGTCACAGTGAGGAACCTGGAGGATGGAATCCAGCCTAGTCCCAGGGAGCAGAGGCAAAAGCCACACTTGAGGAGGTCTCATCTCCTTGCTCTAATTAAAGGATTTTTTACCCTGATTTTTTTTCCCAATTGATTCCACTCCTGCTCTATTGTCAAACCTATTTTATTCTGCCATTTCTTTCCTGATGGGAGATGACATCAGACCAAAGGACCACCTGAGCCAATTCCTTACAGATTTAAGTCCTCAATATTTTTTTTGAAAGATCAAGAAAAACTAAAATTAGTAGAAAGCCTGCAAAATATAAACCTTCTTGAAATCCACGCATGGACCCCTCTAAGTAGTACCAACAAAATGGTTCAAACAGCTTCTTTTAAGATAATTTATTCTCAGCCTAGTAAAGATCTAGGTTATAAATTATACACTGTGGAGATGTGTTTCATTATTTAAGATTCTGTTTAGGATATTAATGTAGAACATCCAGAGAGTTACAGGGAAACAAGACCCAAAAAAAGTGGAACAATTTAGGCTTGCTGTATATTGCTTTTTGAATTCAAGATATGCTCCATCATTTTCTACCTTAAATATATTTCATTTCATTCCTCCCAGAGAACAACTCACCTTGATTTTGGCTGATTCTGGGTTTGATACTCATTGCAAGAGGAACAAACAATGCCTGGAGCTGGTGGCAGAGATCAAACACGGAGATCAGGCAAGGGACATGAAAGCGGGGACAGTGAATGCGCCGGCTCAGAGGGCACAGGGAGCACCCCCTGAGCACAAAGCCCCCTCAAATTCCAGCAGCTCCAGCCCTTCTCTTTTATCAGCAGCAAATTTGATTGTCTGACAAAGGACATTTGCAGCTGCATTGCCTCCCACAGAAGCACAGGCCAGTGAGGAGCCTGCACACAACGTGCTGGTGCCAAATATTGGTGCTCAGGTATTTCTTTGGCAGTTCAGGACATGTTTTGTAGTATCCACAAGGATACTTCTAAAGTGCAAGGAAATTAATCATAGAACCATTTTGGTTGGGAAAGCCCTCCAAGCTCATGGAGTCTAACCACTTCTCCAGCACTGCCAAGAACATCAGCAACCCATGGCCCCAAGTGCTGCATCCCCAGGGCTTTAAATCCCTCCAGCAATGGGGATCCAGCAGCTCTCACAGGGCTATAAAACAACACCCACATGGCAAACCTCAGCCCCAAAATAAGTCAAAGCCCTCCAAGAACCTACACACAGGCTGCAGAACCTGCTCTGAGCCTCCTGCAATGAAAAACAGCCACAAGGATGCTGCTGGCAGCAGCTTGTCCATGACTGCAGGGGAAAGGAGGACAGGCAGCAGCAGAGCAACCACCTCCAAAAGGGGTTTTTGGCAGTTTATTTCTGGAGGTTTTATGGCATCCTACCTCGAAAAGGAACTCTAGAAAGGCAGACACAATCAATAACAATGTCAAACAACTGCAGCTGGCCTTTTTAGACCAATGAATCCCTGCCAATCCTGCATTTCTTTTCAGGTCACCACCACAACATAGCCTGTATTTTGCCTTTTAATTAAAAGCACTATTGAAAACTGTTTCATATAGTCCTGGATCAATTACTTTGGCTTCAGGGATTGCTGGCAGCCTGGAGCTCTCAATTTGAGAATGGCTGGCCTGTACCCACAGAGCAAAGGAGAAAACACACAGAAATCCAGGGACTGGCAGTGGAGCATTCCCATATCCAGTTCCATTCCCAGAGCAGCCTGTTCAGCCTTGCTGAGCTCCAGGGAAAGGTGGACTTGGCCTTTCCCTATTTTCCCTTTCCATCTCTTAGCCAGCACTTGACAGAGCCATAAGAAGTAACTTCTCACAGCCATCACCACAGTTTTTCAAAGAGTTATAAGTAAAAGTTCTTTGTAGAAGAAACAATCACAATTCAAAGCTCTACAGAAACCAACCAGAGAACAAGAGAGACTTCTAGAAGCTCAAGGTAATCCTGAAGCATTTGGATGCCCTGGAAGTGCCCAAGGCCAGGCTGGACAGGGCTTGGAGCAACCTGGGATAGTGGAAAGTGCCCCTGCCATGGCACTGGATCATCTTTAAGGTCTCTATCAACCCAAACCATTCCAGCATTCTGTGATTCATGGGAGTGTTGAGCCTCTTAAAATTAAATTATTAAAACTCAGGTTTTAATCCCTTCCAGATGATCACTAATAGCACTGTCCCAGTGCTTCACACAGAATGGGGATGGATTTAATGAGATCCAACATGTGGTCAATGAACCAGAGGAATAACACTGGTTATAATACATAATATAATATATAATAAATACAATATATAATAAATTGGCCTCTTTCCTCTGCCCTCTGTACACAGCCCTGAGTATTTTAAAGTACTGAGAGATCCTGAACAAAAAGTTGATTATTTGCTCATTGTAAATTCAATTCCCCTAGTCCTTACAAAGATTCTATCTGGACTGGAGTTTTCAAGGCAAGATGAGAGAGCTTTATGAGAGCTGAAGGTGGAGAGATGAGTTTTGCTCATTTAAAGAAGTAAAAAAAAAAAGCACAGCCAGAATGTTGCTGCTGCTGAGGAAATTTCCATTTTCCTTTCACCCTGTGACAATCAGGTGCCTTGAACTTCGCTCTGCTCTTTGTGATGGGAGAATTTCTGAGCAAAACCTTTTAAAGCCTTACCATCCCAGCAACTTCCTAAAGGAGGAAGTGTGACATCAGCCTCCAGCTCCCCAGCCAGCCCTCAGCACCGGTAAAAAAAGCTGCACTTAGCAAACTGGAACAGACCCTAAGCCAGGGATAGGAGCCTAAATGGATGGTGGGAAGTGCACATGAATATTTATGAGTGTCTGGTGCAGAGCAGCAGGAAGGGAAGCATGGAGTGCAGTGAACTGGCTTGATGTAACAGGGAATAACAAGGAATGACACCTACCCAGCAGATGAACACACAGAAAGCTGTTCTGGGAATGGCTGGGATCATCTGCAGCTTGGTCCCATGTGCTGCAAGAATGGGGATACAAAGGAGGGAGCCAGGCCCTTTGCACAGGAGCACCATTTTAAACTCTAAGGATGTGAAAAAAGCTGCCTCATCCTGCATTTCTCATGCTTTTTCTTCCCAACACAGAGGGTATAACTTGATTTTCCTAAGAGTTACACCAAAAAATACCTGCTCCATTCGTTACAGGCCCAGGAAAATAGGGAAGTGCAGCTCCTCAAGGCTCAGGGAAATGTCCCCAAACAGCAGCAGAGCTGTTTGTCACTCAGGAGAGTGACACTGAGACTCAGCCCTTCTCCCTGGCCACCACCAAAGGCTCATTTGTAATGGCTTCTGAAAGAAATTCATAATACTCATTTCAAGCCAGGCCAAAAATGAAGTTTCACACACATTTGGGATCGTGTTTAAAGACCTGCCCTTGCTACTGAGAAGCAAATAGGAAACAGAATTTTGTTGCCACCCAGTTGTCATCAGAGCAAAGGGGTTTTAGTTCCAGTCAATCTCTCTGGGCAATAATCCATGGAAACAAGAGTTTTCATGCCTGCCCCTTCCTGTCAGGCATTTCCATCATTTACAAAAAGGGACCAATTACTCCCTTATCTACAACAACCAGTAATCAAATGATTAACACTTCAGTAACTGCCTTATAAAAAAGATGACTATGAAAATATGTGTTAGCCTGAAAAGCTCATTAATTCTCATTCATTCTTTTCTCTGGGCACCTCAGAGCACATTCACAGGGTTGTTTTCCACAATAATTCATCACAGACAGAAGGAAATGGAGGCTGATGCACTTTTCTGACCTAGAAAGTGGTTTTTTCCCCAGGGTGTTGCTGACAGCAGTGCCCAGCAGGACCTGTAGCTCCGTTCCCCAACTCTTCAGTCAAATTCAATACAATGCAGAAATCAAGGATTTATTTTCTTTCTTTCCAAGAGATGCTTTTCAAAATCTACCAGTTCATGTCTTAAATTTGAAGCTCTCAGCCTTGCTTTATATTAGATATACATCTGGATAGAGACAAACACTTGGGATTAAATCTAGCTGAACATTAGTCTCAGTCACTAGGAATGCAGAGCTAGTTAAAGTTATTAAAAACCTGCTCTCTTTTTCCTTAAGTGAGAAAATTTTCATTTTATTCCTAATGCTGCAGCATACTGGTCTAATTCCTGCTGTACACTGCTGCAGTTTGCTTCAAAGATATAGCAAAAGAGTTCTCACAGAATGGGCTGGGTTGGAAAGGACCTTTAAAGATCATCCTGTCCAAGCTCCCTGCTGGGGTCTTCATTCCAAACAGCCCAGGTGGAACTTCCCTCCCTCAAGGGAACCCCAAGAGTATTTCTGCCACTGCAAAAGATGTGAGCAGACAGTGACAAGAGGGAAAGTTCCCTGTTCCTCAGGGTCACATCTCACCTGAAGACTCCTCCTCCCAGTCACAGAGCTGAGCTGCCTCACTGCTATTTACTGGTCCACCTCCAGTAAGAAATTGCCTCTAACAGGCAGAGCAGCAATTCTCCCAAAGGATCCTTCCTTTTACACAACCATTCCCAGGCACACCATGTAAAAACCCAGGGGGGTTTCACAGCTGACAGCTACACACTGAAGGACAAGCAGAAAAAAGCCCGCTCTGCCACTGATCCAAGCATTCAGTGCCATATGGACGGATTTTATGCAGTCCCCGGGCATTTTAAAACCAGCCAGAGAAGCAAAGAATTGTCACTTGTGTTTAAAGCTCAGCAGTAGCTAAAGGGAAAAGGAAGAGGCAGAAGAGAGTATTTTGTATTATCCATCTTTTTCTAAGGCAACATCAGCCTGTTAGCTGTGTGTAGGCAATTTGGAATCCTATTTTATTTAGCACTACACTTTTTTCTTGAGGGAGATGCCAGTTAGTTTTAGCTGGTATCTGCATTTCTCAGAAATAAACTAAGACACAAGTTAAGACTGATCATGACTGGCCCCAAGGTAGAAGGCACAGCCTGGACATATAAAGCTGGAAAAGGTTCCTCTTTGCATTTTGGGATGTGAAAGGATCACACAGATCAATAAAAATGTGTGGAGACTCATTACAAGTTTAATGACAAACTCAGAACTCCTTCCCGCTAAGCAAATCCTAATCAGCACTGGCAGAGTTGATAAAAGTAGAACAATATCCCTGATTATTAATGCACAGGCAAGATTTCCTTTGGGATCTGCACCAAGCCTTGTGACAGGGACAAAAATACCCAGTGATAAATAGCTTCATTAATTCTTGTGGGTTTTGTCAGTAATTAGCTTGACTCTTCCTCCCAAAATGGGAAATAAATGAAAGAGCACAATGCAAACAAATCTTGTTCTGTTTGCTCAGTCACAGCCACAAAGAAATGAAACAGTAAAAAGGGGTCAGCCTCTGGTTCTGACTCAAAATCACACCTTGGAGTTCTCTTAAACACTGAAAAGTTTTCATATAAAAACCAGGATGTTTTTTACCATCCCATTGCAGAAAAGAATAAACAAGAGTCAACCCCTCACTGCTGAACAGGAAGGAACAGATCTGGTAAATATAATAATTCAATTACTCTGTCAGTATAGTAAAATAAAACATGGAAATGTGACCTCCGAAGCACAGCTATAAAAATTCATTTTAAAATCTACACCTTATGTTCTAGAGATGAAACCTCTTGTTTGCTTTGCTGCAGAGGAATTCCAAGCCAAGCCTGTAACATAACCAGTGCTATTTTCACAGTTTGAAAGGTTTCTAAAAGCAACAGAGCCAAAAGGAGTGTCACAAGTGGAAGACCTCCAGGCAATCCCAGTTCTCCTCCCCCGGGATAAGTGACACAATGCCACGTGAGGAGCCAGACTCCCAGTTTTCTGCTGCAGGAACAGCTGCCATCTCTCATGTTCAGATTGCTGAGTCTCCCATCATTTTGTACAGAAGGGGCAAATATTCTGATTAAATATGGCTGAAGTCTGCAGAAGTAAAGTCCTGCCCATTTCTGAAATACTGAGTAGGTTTTTAAATTTAATTTAGGTTAAACTGGTGTGGAAGCCAGAAACTGTCTTCAACTTCCAATAGCCAAGCAAAGTAGGAGTTTTGGTTTGGAGGAGGAGCCTTGGAATCCTGTGAAGAGCTGAAACCCAAATGCTGCAATAGGGCAAATGAAACATGAAGACCTGGAACAACAGGGAACAGCAGGAAGGGAATCTCACATGCCAATTGCTGCACTGTGTGGTAAATGTGGCTTCACTCAAATCAGGAAGAACAAACCCAAGATAAGGTAAGCAGAAGATCAGGATTTAGAGGAGTTGTGCAGATAAGGAAAACAAAAGAACAAGGAGACACAAGAATTTTGCCCAAGCTGTATGGGGTGAGACAAAGCACCTAAAGGAAAGGTCCCAACAATTCTGACTCCTAAGGGGGGCAGGACAAGTGTGACAAAAGCATGGAAAGGCCAAAAGACACCTCCAGCTGTGTCCCATGCTGTGTCACAGCATCAGGGCAGAAATCTTGGCCCTTTGGAGGACAGGGAGCAGAGTGGATAGCTAAGATCTACACTACAGTGGCTGAGAGGGAAATGCACATTAAGATGCCTCTCATTTCCATGGGGATGAGTTTAACACCCACCAGAGAACAGGAGTTGTGGGGGATACACTCATGTTTTCATGGATATCACTTGGTTAATTAACTAAAGGGTACTCACAGGCCACCTTTCCATTTCAAAGACTTCTGTGCAGTCATTATTTGCCAAGAATGCAAAAAAACTTCAAAATTTACAGACTCTCAAGGATTTTTTTTTTCACTACAGCCTGAGGATTTTGCTTTCCTTCTTATCTTACACAGTTAAGGTTTTTAAAATAGTTTCCAATGAGGCTTCAAATATTCTCCAAAGGATTTTATCTTTACTGCTCACAAAATGCCTCAGGACCCTCAGCCTGGTAACACAGAGCAGAGCTTGGAAATACTGTAAAGCACATGCTAGGGGTCTTCTGACCAGGTGTGGATGACTGTGGAGCTGAGGAAAACGGAAGATTTAGCAGTCCAGAAGTCCATGTGACCTCAGTCTGTACCCAAAATTTCTCAGGAGCGAGGCACAGTGAGCGGAGGAAGGAGCTCAGAGCTGTGGGAATTCCAGGTGGACCCGATCAACAACTCAGCTGGCATGTGCAGCACAAACTGGAAAGAGGAAGACATTCCATGCAGGAGATGTTACTGGGAAGCTGCTCCTGCATCTCAGAAACGATTTTTTCAAAGGTGATGAACAGCAGCACTTCTTGGAAAGTCACCTCTTTTGGACTCCTCACTCTGGTTTTAAACACCGGGTTTCACCCTGGGAAGATGAATTCCACAACTGGACTGCATCCCATCCCCAATATTTAGCTAGGTAATATTTCTAAGTACCTTTCTGTGAGAAAAAAACACATTTAAGAGCGTATTTGTGAGGCAGAGGAGTTAGAGGATGACTGGAGAAAGGAAGGAGGAACAGTGATGGATCCTGGCTAGTGTCAATCTGGCAGGTGACATTTACTATTTCATTCTTCCCAAAACAGCCTGCTCATTATTGCTCCAATAATCCCAACAGCACCACTCCAGATAAACAGCATCTCAGCAACTCAATTTTTGGACAAAGTATGGATTCTGGATTGCAGTGTTTGGGTTGAAAATTCAAAACAACTCAACTTCATCCCAGGTCATTAAAGTTTTGGTGTGAGCACAATGAGACAAATTAAATTATTTCAGAGACACATTCAAAAATTCAATTCTATTCTATTTCTATTTCTATTCCATTCCATTCCATTCTCACACAAAAATTTGGCCTATCAAGTTTCAGAGCCCAATGCTGAAGTTTTATTATTGTCATGCAAAGATGGTTCAATATTCACTTTATATATGATGGCAGTTAAAGCCCATGGAGGTGAAATCACTTTTTGAAGCATCTACTGCATCCAGGTTCTATCATTCCAACTTTCCATTAAAAACCAGTGTAGGACTGAGCAAAAACCCACCAGGAGACCTTCTGTAATTAAACACTTGTAAGAGCCAATTTTTACATCCCAGTATTTTATTTTTAAATACCTAATTATCTGCTTGTAAAAGGCTTGAAAGAAATAAAATGCTACAGATGGAGAAGCAGCAAAAGTAATTAAGCCACTCTGGACAGACATTACCTTGGAAGGGTGGGGAGTGGCTCTGGAAAGCACAAATTCCACATGGACAAAAGGGGAAGGAGCCAAGAGCTCCTCCATCACCTGAAGCATGAGGGATCCCTTCAACTGATTTCCAAATTTACAGCCACTTTAAGTCCTCAATTTAAGTCAGAAACGAAATGCTACCAAACCATTTTGGAAAGAAGAAGCGGACAGTGAAAACATAACTATGAAATTCTGGTTTAAATACCTTTAACACAGAATTTGTTCCCATAACAAACAATATTCACGGGCAGTTTAGACAGAAATCTGCATAAAAATCCTCAAACAGAACGCTTCCCAAAAGTAACTTCTGTTAAATAAACTGCAAATTATAGGCTAATATGGAAACAAATTCATCTAATATGGAAACACTCTCCTGGATTCCTCAGAATTCTCTTCCTGAGGCAGGAGAAAGAGAGGCAGCAGGGAGCAGGCACCTGAGGATGCATTTCTACAGGGAAACATTCCCTGCTTTGAGCACTGAGCATTATCCCCATGCAAACTAGACCAGCAGATGCCAGCATCCAGCTGAGGGAATCCAGGCATTGCTTCCCTGGCCAAATGGAGCCCTTGGAACAAGCTCCTGCTCCCTTCCCAAAGATGTTTTGCCCTTGAAAGCACAACAAGCACTGCTAAGTCAGCCATTTCCAGCGAGGAATTAGAGAAGTTTCAGGAGACCTATTAAAATGCAAGGGATTACCATCCCCTTCCCTTCCCTCCATCCTTTAACTCAGTTAAATTTTGCCTAATGTTTCCCCAGCACCATTATCCCACTGGCAAAACAAGCAAATGGTTCCTCTCCTGACTCCCTACACTGCCACAAAGACATTTCTGTTCTCTCACACTGTGTGATAATTTTCCTGCTGGGGAAAGGAGAAAAGAAAAAGAAGGAAAAGAAAAGAAGGGGACAAGAGCTCCATATAGCATTCTCCTGAGTGATTCCATCTTATTCCCACAACCTACCATCTCCTGGGCAGCACTGGAAGGATTAGGAGCTGTCCTCTGCTCCTTCCACACAGGAGGTGCAGAACAGCTTCCACAGGAGCTCCCTCAAACTCTTCTCCAGGCAGACACACAGGTGAGCGTTTCTTCAGACGCGACTTTGGACAAGATCCTAAAATAATCCTGATTTAAAGTCGATGCAGCCTGGCTTATGGAGAGGCAACTTGTCAGGAAAAAGTGCCTGGAGTAGCTTCACTAAGCACAGCTCTCCTCCAGGCATCTGCTGATCTGAGCTGACAGGGATGGCGGTGGAGAACACCTGGGGACTGCTGTGAAAACAACCGGGGACACACGGACACACACGGGTTTGTGCACGTGATGGAACCGCCCGGCCAGGCAGAGGGAAAACAGCTGGTGTAAAACACAGCTCAGGGACACCAGAGAGTGGGCAGGGCAGCACAGAACCCCGGGGTTTGGGACCAAAAACACCCCAACCACAATTTGGTTTTAGCAACAGAAACCCAAAGGGTGTAAAACTGAGAGCAGCACAGCTGAAGGAGTGAGCTGGGGGCTCTGGGCTGCTCAGACACCTGTATGGGGCCAGGCAGCACAATCCTACAAATCCCTGGCATTAAGGACTCAGGGGAAGGATATCCTGACACCACACTATCCCTTCCTCCTTCACACCTCCTGATCCTGAGCTGGCCCAGCTCTTCTCCTGGGAACTGGGGCAGGATAGAGGCCAGCAGACATTCCATGCTCCTGCTGCCTGCACTGCACATTAACAACTCCAAGCTTAAAGGATGTCAAACCACTACATCAATTCCCAACTTTTCAATGGGAAACTTTTCCTCCAAAATCTTCCCCTTTTCCTCTAACTTCTTCCTAACTGAGACTCTGACCTCTCCATATGGAACTTCAGCCAGCTGACAATGAACTTGTTCCTTCCCAGCTGTGCTTCACAAATGCCTTGGGAAGAGCCACAGAGCCTGAAGGGTCTGCAAACCCAAGGTCTGATATTCATCTAAAAATAAAAATAGCTAGTCTTCAAAAGGTAGAAACTTGGTTGCAAGTAGTAAATGGAACAAGTTGTGTTGGTGTTTTATTCTGATCTTTTCTAGATGAATGGATATTCCAGAAGGAATTGTAGGATTCAACTATAGAAAAAGAAGTGTTTATATGAGAAACTGGGGTTGGAGCAGCAGATTCTTCAGACAAGAATTATCTACACTCCACCTGGGATATAGTATCTTGAAATAAATACTCTCCTCCAGCAGTATTTTCCAGAAAAAAAATTCCTTCATATTAAGGACATATACTAGTTAAGTTCCTATTTAATTGTAATATTTATTCTCCAAGAGTTGTTTCTGACTTGAGCAATTCCTTGTATAAATGTGCACAGAAAATATTTTGGGGTCTTCAGGCTGCCCTACCTAAAACCAGCTTTAAGTGCACCACAGGGCTGGCTCTGGACTCAGGTCTTCAGGCAAGCAGCTGAGAAGCATCAAATCCAGGGAAAAGCACAGAGCTGTTCTTAAAAACATCTCATGTAGGACACTTCTTCCCCTCCTCCAGCTTCCAAAAGGTAAAGCTAAAAAAGCCTTTGCTCTTCCTGGGATCTGGAAGCAGGCAGGCAAAACCAGATCTCAAATCTCTGCCTCGCTCTCAGCCGTGCAAGGCTTGCACAGACTAAACAACCAAATTTAAAATATCAGCCATAACGATCCCCCAGGGACATTTTTCTCTGGATGGCAGCATTTACTGGAGGCAAAGTGTAGTAATTCACACAAGGCTCCTTTTGAGTTTCCTAAATCTCTCTTGCATTTTTAAGTGAAAATGTAAAATTCCTAAAGCCAAGGAATTTCTTTTTAACTGTAGATTACTCACTGTGACAGTACAGAGTCCACCAAGCCTAGAAATAGAGGTATCCTATGTACCCTTTGCATTTCACCAGAGGGGGGGGAAATATTTTAACACCAAGATTGGAAAAGCTTTTTTCACTGGGAAAAGCTATTTTCAAGTCTGCTGTTGCACGACAGCATCCAAATAAAGAGGTCAATTTTATGGGACACGAGTGTTTGATCTGCCTACTGTTTATGCAGTGTCAGGGGAAAAAAGCCAAACCCACCATCCTCTTCTTCAAGTCACATTGTGGTTTAAAAGCAACTAGAAATAAAAATAAAAAAGTGGAAGAGAATTATGGTCACAATTGTACAGTGGTGAAGAAAAGCCACGCTGATGACTGCCCAGTGAAAAAAGACCAAAGATAATTCAGCTAGGGCACACAAATGGGAAGCTGGAAGAACAGAAAGAGTAGGAACATAATTATGATTTGAATACATAAATATTTAATATTAAGGGGCAGCTGGAAAAGCTGAGAAGAAATTACAAGAACTGGTGAGTAAGCCCAGCAGTGAGAGACTGGAATAGACTAACCCTGTGAAAACCTCTTTGTAAAGCATTCCAAGGTCAGGGAAAAAAAGGAAAAAAACCAAAAAGATTGGGATTTCCTTGTGATGATACTCCAGCTGTCTCCAGCCATTGGCCCCTCCTCCAGCTGTGTCCAGCTGCTGCTGAAGGATTCACCTCTGGCTTTATCCCAATAGCAGCACCAGCTCAGCTTGAGGAGAGCCATCCTGGGTTTGATGTGGACACAAATGATTTTCAGCCATTTTGAGTGAGCCAAGGACAAAATATCCAAAAGCTGCTCCAGAATCAAGTAAGGGGAAGGGGAAAAAAAATAATGAAGTACTAGAGATAAGACAAGGCAGCAAACCTCTAGCATGAAGACCTGCCTACTGCTGTGAGGAAAGTCAGACAGGAGTCAGAACTTCCTTCAAAAGAGAATGTTCTCCATCTCCTCCACCACTCAAACAGCCACTGCATGATTCCATCACCCACCCAGTTCAGATTTCTCTACCAAGCCTTCCTTCCATCAGGCCATTCAAAAAAACCCTCCAGTCACTGACACCAGAGGTTCTCACAGCCCATGCTGCACCAGCAGAGGAGGACAGGGATGAGTATTTATTTTCTGCTCCCAGAAAAGGCAACATCTCCATTAAAAAAAGGAAGCTGCAGAGAAACACTGATGCACTCACATTAATCCAATGCTGTCTGCCCACTCCTGTGCAGCTCCAGAGCCTCTGCAGGACTGAAGTCCCAACCTGTTAACAGGAATTCTCTTTTCCCAACTCCAGCAGCAGCTACCTAAAGCCCACACTGACTGGGATCTTGCCAACCCTGCATCAGCCACTGCTTGGAGCTTTGCCAGGGATGCTACACCCTCCATGGGCCCCTCTCCTTTTAGCCACACATCTATTCCAGCTTTAATCCCCCTTCTCTTTGTGTTGCAGATATCAAGAACATGATGAAAATTAACTTGCTGTAACTCAAACCTAGACAGGGGCATGGGCAGGAAGCACAGCAGGAAGCATTTAGTGGAATGGAATAAACTGGCCCCTGCATTAATTACAGAAGTGCTGGAGTGGGTTGTTTTTTCTGCAGCAATTGCTGATTGCTCCTGAAGAAGCAAACCATTAAAGGAAAGTCACTTAGCAGGATAAATGGCACTCGTCTGTATGGTGCAAATGTTAATAGTACAGAGGTTTAAAGGGTCACAATTCAAGACAGAGAAAAGACCAACTCAAAGTTAAGACATTTTCTCATTAGCAGGTTTAGCTGCCCCTTCCTGGTTCTGCCTGAAGACAAAATACTGCTCATCAATATTGCTCCAGTATTTCTTCCCAACTCTTTCAATTCTGGGCAAATATGCTTCAGAGTTGAGGCAAAGCTTTAATTCTGTGTGTTGGTAACACCTACACATGTCTGGATGAGAGAACACCACGAGCCTGCGAATCTCGGAATAGCTGGGTGCCATCTCCAGGGGATACTGGCAGCTGCTCAGGGCATGGAGACTCTTCCAAGTGAGCCCCAAAATCCCTGCTCCAAGGGGGAGAGGCACAGAGACTCTCCCAAGTGATCCCCAAAATCCCTCCTTGCTCAAATGGCAGCAGCTGCCATGGTGACATCAGCACGTGCCCATCCTGGTTTACAGGTCCAGCAGAAAGCAAATGCAAACCAGGAAAAAAAAACAAAAAACCAGGCAAGTTACACCCTTGACTGTAAGAAGTCAAATTAATTAAATGCACTATTGTGCTGGACAGCTGAATAAGGACTTCCTTCCCAAACTCCTCTTTGCCAGACCCAACAGGAGGCAGCCAGAAGTAAGCAAGGGGCTTGACAACTCAGAGCTCACATCAAATTAATTCACATTTAGTTTCACACAATATTTGCTTCCCAGATTATCTTTCTTTGTGATGCACTAGGCTTCATTTGGATAAGAGTTAAATCGTACTGAAACACACAAAAAAGTCATTTTTTCTGGTTAATATCACTCATATAATATTCCAGAACATGGTTTGAACATAAAAGAAAAATGTCTGACATAAAATAATTGATGGAATTGCTCACTGTCCCTGAGCCTTTCATAATATTAGAGCCAGAAGAGTTCGGTTTATGCTGAGGGGAAAACAAAGAATTCATTTAGCTTGTCAACTTTTGTGAGCTCAATAAATAAATCAAGCAAAGAGACCTGAAAAATTTGACTTTCACTGCAAGTCCACATTTTGGCTGCTGTTTGTTTGCCAAGACACACATTTTTCATTTAAACTACTTCCATAAATAATTTATATGGACGTGTCAAACCCATCACCATTTTGATGATATCTGTTAATTTTCAAAACAGTGCATCTAGGTTGGAAAAGACCTCCAAGATCATCGAGTCTTTGATCACCCAATGATCTCAGAGGTCTTTTCCCTGCTCCAAACTGGAAGAGATGGATCAGCATTTCCACATCTATTCAGAAACACCCATGTATCACAAGGTTACTGTTCTTACAGGCCTCACAGGTAAATTCTGGAGGTTGACTTGAAAAATCTGATGGTGTTCATGTTGAGGCAGCACCGTGTGGGTTTTTCTGAGCCACGTTCCAAAGCACTGAAGGGTTCAGCTGGTTTGTTTTGCTTGGTTGGCTTGGGGTTTTATAATCATTAGCGTACACAACAGGTACTTGTGCACGCATGAGCACAACAAAATGCCTTTAAACATCTGGCCTAAATTAGCAGGTAAATAAAAGGCAGCTCTTTCCTCACAGACTGATTGCAAAAGACAGATTTTTAACCATTACTGAAGCTGAGAAAAATGGCTGTTGGCTCTGATAATTCCCAAATGCCACATCATCTGCTAAGGTGGGCTCAGATGAGCTTCCCTGCCTTTGTTTCTCCATTAGTCCCACTTACAGCTCCAGCAAAAGCTTTCAGGCATCTGCTTTGCAGAACCTGGACCCCGTGCCAGGTACCACCAGCACCCCAAGAGCTGAAGATAGAAAATCCATTATGGCACATCAAGGGAAAAGATGATCATATTCCTTCCAACTCACAGATTATTTCTGAGATGCACAGAGAGAAAAGCACAGCAGAGTTCAGAAAGGCACAGCTACTCCTCCTTTCAAGAACAGACACAGCTCCTTCAGAGGCTTCCACAAATAGACAGGGATCAAAAGGCACCGTGAGAACAGGCACCACAAAACACCGATGTCTTTTTCTCTGTGCTTCTTCCACACGTTGCTGTAGGAAGGGATTTCTCAGCGATGGAGAACAGAAAGAAGAGAAATGGTGGAGCTCAAGATCTTGAAGGATCAGACACCAAGTACACTGCACTATGAGAGAATCCCAGAGCAGTTTGGGTGGGAAGGGACCTGTCACCAATGCAGATGTTCAACAGTGCTGATCCCATGAGTGAGCCCCAAGGAACACAGGTGAAAATTGAGACAAAGAAAGTCTTTGAGTACCTCAGCCTTCTCCTGGGGTAACCACGTCTCCTGTTTCCTCCTGCAGAGTCCTCACACTTTTCCTTTATTGCTACAGAAGGTTTTCTTGCTGCCCCTGATGACTGGCCAGATTTAATTCTATCAGGGCTTTGGGTTTCCTAACCTGATCTCTGGCTGCTCAGACAATTTCTGTGCGACCTGCCCCCACTTCTACCCTTCCAGGCTTCCATTCTGGGTTTGAGGTTGTCCAGGAGCTCCTTGCTCATCCACGCAGCCCTCCTGGTGTTCCTGCCTAACTCCCCCTTTGCTGGGATGCATTGCTGATATTCCACTTCCAGATGTGAAGTTTAGAGACTCATGGAAAATTCATAGAGTCCAAAGAGAACCCCAAATATCTGAAGGCCCAGCCACAGGAAAACCACAAGGTTAGGAAATTACCCGGAGGGGAGGGGATAAGCTTTTAAACCACCAGTGCAACAAGGTAACAGCCCTCTGGAGTTTGTGAAGCTGAGAATCCCTTAGAAACAAGGGAGTTTTGGGGGGCACAGGGATGAGTGTGTGCCTGCTGTGAGCAGCGCTACAGCAGCCCCACGTCACACACACAGCACCTGCAGCTCCTCAGTTATCTAATGAGACACATCACACTGCTCAGCAGTGCCTGTACCAACATCGTTATGCAACAGAACAGCTCATTAGTGCTTTCCAAACAGTTATATCTCTAAAGTTATTACTCTGCACTTATCGGGGGGTTTGCAATATTAAAAATCTCAGCTCCTGATTAAAAAACAACGAAATGCAACTGGTTCTAATTTCCTTCAAGATCTTATGCAGAAATGCTGGCACAGAGAGACAGCTGGGAGTTCTTTTGCTTTCTGTACACGTTGGTGCCCTTCAGACCTGCTTGCCAATGAAAGCTGCAGTAGAAACTCACGTGACGAACAAATATTTCTGTTGCAGTGCCCCAGCATTCACTTCTGCCCACTCAATCAAAAAAAATCCATTTATTAAGAAGTAGAGGTGTTCCTATGCAAAGCAGAACTAAAGAGGTTATTAATATTTGAATATGTGTCATATTTAGTGCAAGCTACCCCAATGTAGGTGAAGTGTCCACTCCCTGACATGACCCAAAAATCAGAATTCCTTAAACTTGAGGTATTAGGACTGATGAAAATCACCTGATAAAACCAGATCAAAGGCAGTAAGAAACATACTTCCCCCCACACAATAGGTCTATCTAATCCCTCAGCACTGAGAGCTCTCCCTGCCTTTTTAGCAAAGATTAGCATATTTAAAACTGCTAAACTCTGTATAATCTTCAATCATTGAGAAAAGTAATTCAATTAAGGAGAGTGCTGGTGAAGTTGCCTTCTCCTAGCCAGCCAATACTGTATCCCTGTAGAAGTTAATAAAAATAGAGATGGAAAGAGAGGAGATGATTCTTCTGGGCAGGGATGATGCTGCAGGCTCGTGATGCGCCCACAGCACATGCAGCAAGTCCCAGGCTGGGTCTGGGAGGGGCGTGGGGGACACAAGCCCCAGGGACAAGGAGATCTGGGGGACTGAGGAGCGAGGAAAATCAGCATCTTAGCAGGGGAAAGAGCATCTGCAGCTAGTGCTGAAGGGCACGAGGCAGAGGCACTGCAGTCCGTGTGAATGCTGAGGATACGGCACTGAACTCCCACAACATGGCTGAGGAGAGCAGAGGAAACCTCACACTGCATCCACTGGGCAATCCCACCCTCAAATGGAAATAAAACACCCAGGGATGCTTCTAGATCTCCCATGGAAGGGCTGCAAAGGCTGCCCAGCAAGGAACTGCAGCTCAGATTTCCTCAGCCGTATGGCGGGGCTGTGTACAGCCAGCACAGGTTTGCCATCAGCCAGCTCTGGATGCTGAGGCAGCTAATGGCCATCACAGCCCTTTGTACCATTTCATTTGTCATCCTGAAGTCCCTGGATGTAAATGAAGGCAGAGCACTCAGCCTCCCCACCAGCAGCCAGAGCATATCTTTAATTGTGGCCTTCCAACAGGGCAGAGAACCTTTCATCTGAACAGGAAGCAAATGCTGCAATCCAGCGCAACAGTTGTACAAAGATCTCCTGGGTTAGGAAAGCTCCCATCCTAAAAAAACTTTTATTTCTGCATCTCCCTTAACCTTCCAGACAAAGAACAACAAGGTGTGAGCACAGCCCACTCCAGCTCCCTTTTTGCAACACCAGATTCTTCCGCAGTTTTCTCCAAATATCACGAGGGCGTCTATTCCTCCAGGAGAGCTCTGCATCCTTCGGGCAGTTAAAAAAAAAATTACAGGGAATGACATCATGACAGAGACATGTGAAGAGCTTCAGTCCAGGAGGAAGGGCCGTGTCTCCATGGGAGGCAGCCTCAGGGAGCCGTGTTGGAGCATGCCCACGCTGCAGCACCCGCGGGATGCGCGGACACGGAGGGAGCTGGCACCGAGTCATCGCCCAGCATCCCAGACAAAGGCAGAGGCAGGGCTGGAGCCCACCCTGCAGCTGCCAGCCCGGCCCTGCATTCCAGGCAGCTCCCACCCAGCCCTAAGCCCCAGCCCCGGCAGCAGTGGCAGGGCTGGGAGTGTTCAGTCAGGAGGATTTCGCTGTGCTGTACCCACAGATTCCCTTCTCTCCTCCCTGGGTTTGATGCTGTGACTGGGAATTATTTAAAACCTTCCAGTATAAAAACAGATGATTAGCTGAGAGGGGGGAAAAAATTCCTAGAGGAAGCAGATATCTGACGTTATGTCTGCTAGAGGAGACAAGAAATCCACGTGTGAAGGAAGAGCTGCTGAGATTTAAGATCTGCACCAGGTGCCACAACCTTCCAGGGATGTATTTGAAAAGCTTCATGATACTGAAGCTCACAGGTAAACAAGCCAAGGATTTTGCATTGCTAATATTTCAGATTCCTGTTATCAAATACCTGTGAAAAAAAAACCAACCAAACAAAAATACCCCAGCATTTTCTACACATGACCCTCATCCAAAATCCTCATAAAATGGCTGGCCAAATAGCACCTTACCAAGGAGATCAGGTGACTTACCCAAAAAATAATAAATAATCAAGTTGCACTCGTGCTCCCCAAATCCCTGATATGAGAAGAGCTGTTTCAACCCCAAAAACACAAAATAAAAAGGGAATGATTCAAGGAACAGACTAAAGGAAATTGCCAACACACAGGTAAATAATTTCAACAGCAGCCTTATCACCATGTGAGTGAGGAAACACCAAGATACAACTAATTTGGCCAAAAAATAAAACCAACTAGTATTTCATCATCTCCTATCACACAGACCAAAGGTGGCTGAGGGAGCAAATACCCCACCCCAAGACAGAAAATCTTTTGCACGTATTCATTATGACATAGATCTCACAGTATCTACCCAGGATTACACAAAGCATCTCAGAAAGGAGCTTTTTTTTTTCTTTTTTTTTCAGAAAACTCTTCCAAGGGAAAAATTTGGAATGCAGTATTGGAGATAAGGCCTTCCGCTAAGGAAGGAGGAGACATTGTTTAGGTTGGGCTTTTTTTTTTTCATTCCAAAGACAGGGAAGAAAACCTCATTGACTGAATTAAATATTCAGAGCGTCGCTCTGCCAAGACATAACTCCATTATGGGAAAACGCTGGATTTACACAGCAAACGCTGCGGATTGAGACTCCTGCCCCCCAAAAACCAGAGGAGCCGGGACCCAATGAATCAGCAACTGTTCCTGCAGATGGGCTTTGCTGGGTGGGGGGGTTAAAGCAGAGCTGAACCCCGCGGAGCCCCACGAGGGTGGGTGGGTGTCAGGGACTCCCATGACAGAGGATGGGTGTCCTGAGGAGGGGGATCCCATCACACCCCATGAGGGTGGGTGGGTGTCAGGGAGAAAGAGCGGGGATCCCACCAGACCCCATCAGGGAGGGTGGTGTCAGGGAGAATGAGGAGGGGGATCCCATCAGACCCCATGAGGGTGGGTGGGTGTCAGGAATGGTGAGGAGGGGGATCCCATCACATCCCATGAGGGTGGCTGGGTGTAGGGGAGAACGAGGAGGGGGATCCCACCAGTCCCCATGAGGGTGGCTGGGTGTCAGGAATGGTGAGGAGGGGGATCCCATCACATCCCATGAGGGTGGCTGGGTGTAGGGGAGAACGAGGAGGGGGATCCCACCAGACCCCATGAGGGAGGGTGGGTGTCAGAGCCGCTGCTGAGGATGTCGGGGAGGATGAGGAGGGGGTCCCTTGGTGCCCCCACGAGGCCGGGCGAGTGTCGTTCTGGGGGTCCCGGCCCCTGGCGGGCGGTGACTCACCGCTCTGCTCGCCCAGGAACACCAGCTTGAATTTCCGCAGCGGGTTCCCGAAGTCCCCGCCCGACGACATGATGGAGGAGCCGCCGCCGCCGCCCCGCGCTCGCTCCGCTCCCCGCGGCGGCACCCGCGACCGCGACCGCTTCTCTCCGCCTCCGCCTCCTCCTGCTGCTTCTCCTCGTCCTGCTCCTGCCCGGCGAAGGCTGCGAGCCCCGGTGAGGTGCCGGTGCCGGTGTCGGTGTCGGTGTCGGTGCCGGTGTCGGTGCCGCCGCTCGGCCCCCCCGCGCTCCCGGAGCCGGCGCTCCGCCCGCCCCGCGCAGGCGCTGTGGGCGCTTCCCTCAGCTACGGGCCGGGAATGGTTCGGGCTGGGAGGGACGGGGAGAATCATCCAGTGCCACCCTGCCGGGGGCAGGGACGCCTTCCTCCAGCGCAGGCTGCTCCAAGCCCTGTCCTTGGGCACTGCCAGGGATCCAGGGGCAGCCACAGCTGCTCTGGGCAGTGCCAGGGCCTCACCGCCCTCACATCCTCAGCAGCAGGGTAAGGGCTGCAAGGTGTACCCGGCCCCACGGGCGTGAGGGGGCAACCAGCAAAGTCCTTAAAAGCAAAGGTTTAATCCTAACCGGACACGGATTCTCCTTTCAGAGAGCATTTCTGGGGAGCAGATTCCTCACAGCAGGGTGGTGTTTCCCAGGGGGGTCAGTGATCCCCACAGACACCCTTTGACAGTGGCTCAGGGCCCTCCACCTTTTGCTGGAGGGGCCAGCTTTACCTTTCACTATTTTTTGCCCATTTCCCCCACTCTGCCCTCAAAGTTCGGTGTTTTAGGAGGTTTCCAGGTGCATCCTGGCCCCTCCTGTTTAAACCTTGGCTGGGAAATTTTTCCAGAGCATCTCTGCTCCGATAGTCAGGGAAAAGGATGGTGCTCCATGTTTAGTTTTGAAAGCCTTTCTTTTTTTAATCCTTTCATTTATATTCCCTCAATGTGATGAACTGCTTCACCAAGGGTTGGGTTTTTTTCACCCAGGCCTTGGAGTACCAGAGAACTAAAAGAGGAAAATGTGTCTTTAATCAGGTGATTAAATTTAAACAAGTTTTAATAGATATGAGCAGAATCTCCCATCCAGCTCTGCACCTGGCATCTGGGAGTGCTTCCACACTGGTTGGGTGGCTGAAAAAGGGAATCCAGCCTGGCCTGATCTCAAATATTAAATACAGACATTGTCCTTGTTTTTGTGTCAGGGTTCATTCCAGGATCTTTCCCATGGGTCCCAGGGAAAACAACAGCTGAAGGCAGAGGAGGAGACACGTGAAACAGAGGTTTTCTTCTGAGGTCTGTTTGAACACTTGATTGTTTTCATCATTGGGTGAGTCTGAAAAGAAGTGGAAGCAAGGCATGGGAAGCCTTAAAAAGGAGAAGGAGCTTCCTGGAGTTTTTAAGTGTGGTGCAGGAAAAGGAAGTCATTGAGTCCCCTCAGCTTCTGCATGTAAATGTCGCAGAAAGGTTTGGAAGCTGTGCTCCTGCAACAGGGATGTGAAATGATGTGAAAGGCAAAGAAAGGCACATTCCAGTTGGAAATAAGGACCATGTCCTAACAGACAGGGTGCTCAGCCACCAGAACAAGCTGCCAAGAGCAGCACTATCTTTGTATCCAGGGAAAATGGAGAGGAGCCTTTGTGAGAAAGATGCTTTCGCAGAGAGAGGAGTGATCCGCTTCCACAAAGCCATAAGTCACTGGAAACCTGGAAAGTCACTGGAAATCGAGTGCAAATTCCCTGATTTAACAGTCCCTTTTGGCCTTTAAATGTATCCACCTATGATAGATGGCAGAGACATTCCTCTCTGGAGGAGAGGTGGACTCGTTTCTCACGGAGACACAGAGGACAGCAGCAATCCCTGCAATCTGTTCCTGCCCTACCCCACGCTCAGCCACGTTTTAGGGTTGGAACAAAGGTGAGTCCCCAGGAGGGGAAAAGGGAATTAAGGGGCGCAGTCCCACTCCATGGGCCCACAGCACTGGAGGGCAGGGAATTAGGAGTCACTTTCATTAATTGTGGTGCTCATTTTAGCTTCCCCTAAAAACACAGGACCAGCCCCTCCTCAGTTTCCTCTGGGGCTTCAGCGATCATGGGAGATTTCCTGGAGTGGGAGTGCCAGCCTTAGCCCAGCTCAGACTCCCACAGAGATCCCTACACAGCATCATTCCCAGGCTGGCAGGCCAGGTGGGATCAAAGGGCAGGAAAACTTCCACGTGGGCAGTTCTGTCATGTCCCGGGAGCGCCAGGCAAACGCAGCTCGGAGCCGGGAACACGTGTCCTTGCACTGTGGAGCAAGGAGCAAAGGTGCCATGGATTCCTCTGCTCTCTCCATGTGCTGGGCAGGTGCAGACACAAAGCTTGTCCCTTCACATTCCTTCTGTCCCTCTAGCACAGACGGATGGACATTGAGGGTGCCCAGTGTGTGTCTGGAGCTCCAGGCACTGAGAAATGCAGGACAGGGCTGGGTCACAGAGCAGGACATGAACTTGCCACATGGATGAGCTGGGAGGGGAAAGTCCATCAGGAGCTCTCACAGCTCTGAGAGCAGTTGGAGCAGCCAGCAGTCAGCAGGGCGGGAAATCCTGATTTAAAATCCGGCTCCCAGGCAGGGAACAGCTCCAAGATGGGGGCTCAGGGATGTGGGCTCCAGAGTGAGGGGGAAACTGGAGCCAGACTGGAGAGAAGGGAGCCAGGAGGAGAGAAAGGAAATTAAAGTTTGTGTGGAAGAGGCACTGGGACACAGGATGGGTTTCCCTGAGCCAACTCCAGACTGTCAGGCCAGGCGAGCAGAGGATCCCAGGTCCATCTCTTCCCAGGCAGATCCCCTGCCCACCTGCTCTCCCACTGAGAAATCAGAGAGCAGGTCCCCGTCAGCCCAGCCTTCCTACGCCTAGATTTCGTGATCATAAATATTTTATTTTTTTAAGCGATACCAAAGGCCCAAGTAAATGGCCGCCCGGCCGCCACACTCAAGGTGGCCGCTGCCCCACGCTGGGGCGGGGCCGGGTGCCGCCCTCAGCCCTGCAACGTGGCCATGGCACACTCAACATGGCCGCCGTGCCGTGATGGACGTGGCTGGGGGCCAATCAGTGTGCGAGAACGGGCGGGGGGCGGGCCATGACGGGCGGGACGCGCGGTGATAGGTGCAGGGCAGGGTGCGCTGTGCAGCCGCTGCCGCGTGGCGGCGCTGCCCGCCGCGTGTTGGCAGGCAGGAACTAGGTGTCCGCCATTACTGCCCGCACCCCCGCGCCCTCCCCGCTGCCTCCTTCAGGACGCCAGGGCCCCGCCAGTACCGCGGGCTGTCCAAAAGTTGTTGCCTTCGGGAATTCTTGGTGGGTGGAGGGGCGAGCTGTCCGAAAATTAGAATTCCCGGGAGGCGTCGGTGGGCGGAACGCGAGGAGCGAGCTGCGGAACGGGGGGAGCTGAATGGGGGCGTACCGAGGCACTGAGGGGGAACGCTTTAAGCGACGGACCGCGGCGCCGGAAGATGGCGGCGGTGCCGAAGGTACCGGGATGGCCACGGGGAAGGGGAACGACGCGGGGACGGAGGGAATGGGAGGAACGGGAGCGGAGGAGTAGCCTTGGTCTCTGGGACAGCTGAGGCAGCCCCAGCCCTGCTGCCGGAGGCCCTGATCCTGCCGTGGTTTGGTTTCGGAAGGAAGTGTGGGGGTGATCCTGAGGGGGTCCAGACCTTGAGATCGTGCTCTGGATCTGTCTTGGTGCTCCTGGACCAGGGGCTGAGACACCCACACACCCCTACTGCCCATCCTCACACACCCAACTCCACTACAAGCCTCGTCTCCGTGGCCCCTGCCAGATCCCTGTCCCTCTACACGGGGACACTTGGGACGTCGGTGTTTGTCCCCCACCCTGGTTTGGCGACAGCAAAGCTCTTTGCTGAATGGATGAGCTGTTTTCTCCACCCGTGTGGAGGTGGGACAAGCACGAGGGTTGTTCATGGACTATCCAACCGTATTCCTGGGATGGCTGTCCAAACGCTCCTGGAGCTGGGTAAGGCTGGTGCTGTGCCCAGCACCCCTGGGGAAGAACCTTTCCCTGATCTCTACCTAAACCTCTCCAGACACAGCTCCAGCCTTTCCCTGGGTCCTATCCTAAGAGTGGAGTAATCTGGAGAAAATTCCCAGCAGATCTGCTACCCTGCTGTGTTTTAACCCTTGCAGGTGCTGTGCTCGGAGAAGGGAGTGTTGCTCAGGCAGGTGTTGGCCCTCAGCAGGTGAGAAAACATACATGACCAAAAAATTGCCTTTTTTTTTTTTTCCTTTTTTTTGCCAAATCTAATCGTGGAGTTAAGACTTTGATCTGGGAGCTGAAAGGGATGGGGAAAAGGGGGAGTCTTTGTGCTGATGGGATCAGGCTGTGCCTTTGCAAAAGGACATTGGCCACATATTTTTCCCTAAGTGAAAGAAATCAGAGTTATTAACTATTATATTTTTCCCACAGAGCAGCAACAGCCAGAGAAAACCTTCTGTGTGCTGCAGGTATGGTCTATTGTCAATCTAGTTTTGAGGCAAAAATTCTCTTCTTTCAACTAAATATTAAACATTGGAGCATTTGTGTTTTGTTTTGGGTTTTTTAGCCTATTTTGGACTGGTTAAATAACCAGAGCAGGTGCTCTGCCACTTCCATATGGTTTTTTCCCAGCATTTTCTTATTTTTTGCCCAGTTTTTGGCTAAGCAGGTGGTGTTATGTGACCATCATTTGGGGCTCTCAGAGCACCTGCAGATGTTTGTTTGCAGCTGGACATACGTTTGCTCTGCTTTCATTTTCAGGTGATGCACTCCTGGCTTCCCACAGATCCTACAGGTCCCGACCTACACATGGAATTGGGAGGTTTAAATACCTGCTCCCAAAGGAGGTAGGCAGAAGGACTTCCCAGGTGATCCTGGAGCATGTGGATGCCCCATCTCAGAAGGCCAGGCTGGATGGGGTTTGGAGAAGCCTGGGATAGTGGAAGGTGTGCCTGCCCATGGCAGGGGCTGGAATGGGATGAGATTTTATGTTCTTTCCAATCCTAACTTGTGATTTCATGAAGTGCTCACTCACCACACTGCAGAAATGCTTCCTTTTGTCCAGCACGTTCCAGCTTTGGAAGGCAGGAACCTCCTCCTGAGGTTAATTAATAATTCAAGGTTAATTAATAATTCAATTTAACACCTGAATGTTGTGAGCAGCTCTCACTTGCATGGAACCTTTTCACACTCCCTGAGATTTGGAAAGACATCAATTTCTGTGGAAGGAGGAAACAACAAGAAGTCTTTTAGGCAGGAACTGAAATAAACAGCAGGTTTATTTCTACGGGTTTTACTCCTTTTTTCCTCTGGGAGAAATTAATCACAGCACGAGTGTGTTTTCTGTGTGAGGCCATCCAAGAGCTGAGCCTTTATTCCCAGCATTGCTCAAACCAGATACTCTCTATTTTATCCTGTTGTGTTTTCTTTTTAAAACAGGTTCCAAAGAGGAGGAAGGAAAAGGTGCAGATGAAAGAGATCAGTGCTGGCACTGAGTACCAGTATGGAGATATCAACATCCAGATGACTTCCCATGACCTGTGCCTGGTGGAGCACTTTGCTCAGTATGTGCACAGGCTCTGCAACCGCCTCTCCATCCGGGTCAATGAGAGGTAGGGGAAATCTGTCCCTCTGGAATATGGCCCCCTGCGCATCAGGCCACACTCCAGTCTCCCTGAGGGATTCCCATTTGGGTGTCAATCCAAACCTCTCACCTGCCCTGTGTTCTCCTTTTGTGTACCTGTACAATTTTGGATGCTTTATGTAGAAGCATTGAATTTTTCAGGCACTGACTTTAACAGATTCCAAGGAAAACATGGCTGTTACACCTCCTTCCTCTGAGGAAAGGGCTTTAAGCCTGTGGGTGCAGTCTGGGAATTGCTGACATTTGCTGCTGCTTTTCCTTCATGGTTTGTGATCCAGGCTCTGCATGCCTGGAACTGGAATGAGCTTGGGAAAGCCCTGAAGGTGCCGGGTGAACTTCCTGCTACTTCAGTTTAGGAGGAGAGGATGCTCCAGGAGCACCCTAGTTCTCCAAAGCAGGAGTATTCCAGCAGCCACTCCTCAGATGAGAATGTCAGAGCATTCCTCAGGCAGCCCCTTGGTGCCTGAAGTGCTCCCGGGAGCTGCAGGCACTGCAAATAAAACCAGTGGGGACTCTCTAAAATGTGTGGTTTTCCCTTGTACCCTCTGAGGTGGCTCAGTGTGCAGAGAAAGAAAGGATTTGCCCTTCAGACTGGGAATTGAGGGGACAAGGTGGGCAGTAGGATGGAGCTTGGATGTGGGGATGAGGAAACTGAGGTCTCTGAGCATTGAGCAGAGTCTGATCACTCCCAGTCACATTCCCATTAAATCTGAGGTGCAAACATATTTTGAGTGGTGCATTGCAGCAGCAGATTTTAGCTGTGTCCCAAAAGACAAAATAAGTCAGAACTGTTGCTTTTCTTGAGCTGTGAAGAAGTTAAAAGTTCTCAGGCTGGTGTTTGCAGCTAATCCAGGTTTTTGCTGGCAGAGCTTCCTCCTTATCTCCTTCCAGCAAAACACCCGGCCTCTGCCAGCACCTGATTTGCAAGATACATCCTTTGCATAATTAATTTCCCCTGAAAAGTTAATCTCCTTGCCCATTCTCTGCTGGGGAGGGTGATTCATCCCTGCAAATATCCTGCCTGTGCTAAGCACTGCCCTCTGGCTCCTGCAGCTACGCCATGCCCACCAAAACCAACGAGGTGCTGTTCCTGGAAGAGAGGGGATCCAAAATGCAGCTGGATGCAGTCCTTACCACCCACCAGAGGGTTGTCCAGGTAGGAGCTGGGATCCCATCATGGGCTCCACACACCCCTCAAATTTGGGCAATTTGGGCAGAAATGGAAGCAAAAAGTCTGGTTACGTTTTCTGCTCAGTGTTGCTCCTAAACTAGAAGCCCAGGAGGATTTCCTGGCTCTGTGTTTCAGGCAGAAGATTTATTATCTATTTTCTGCTGAATGATTGATATGAGGGGTAGAAAGGTCATGTTTGGGGATGGGTGAGTGGAGAAACTCCCAGGGATGGATGGGATATTGGGAAGGAATATGTGAGGAGTGGGGAGGCCCTGGCACGGGGTGCCCAGAGAAGCTGGGGCTGCTCCATCCCTGGGGGTGTTCAGGGCCAGGCTGGAACAACCTGGGACAGTGCAAGGGGTCCCTGCCCATGGCAGGGGTGGCACTGGATGATCCTTAATGTCCCTTCCAGCCCAGAGCCTCCTGGGATTGTTCTCCTGCAGCTCTGTCATTTCTGCTTTCAGATCCGCGGTTTGAGCTCCACGTTTGCTCCCATCCTGCTGGAAGTCATTCAGAGCAGCCAGCCTGAGGGGGTGCACCTGCTGATGAAACAGGTATGGTTACACTTCCCAGTGCTTCCCCTGTAGAGGAAGCAGGGAAAGCTTGGTGTGATCCTGATTTGTGGTGGTTTTCCCTCCCTCCCCCCACAGCACACGGAAGCCGATTTCAAGAGCCGGCTGAAGGCTCGACCGGAGCTGGAGGAGCTGCTGGCAGAGTTGTCCTGAGGTGAGGAGCAATGTGCTGCCATCCATGGGCTCTTCCAGCCTCCACAGGGTGCTTCTGTGAGCTCTGTCCTGGTAACTCTGTGAATTGGGAGGAATTCCTACTGTTGGCAACCAGCTTGTCTCAGTAAAAATAAATAATGTGTTTATATCTCACTGGTTTGTACTGGGAGCAAAGGTGCCACAATGGAATGTGGCTTTGCTTTCCCTCAGTTTGGTTTTTTTTTTGTTTTTTTTTAATTCCTGCCTATTCTGCTTTTGATAGGTGGGAATTTCTGCAGAGATCTTTGTGCATGAATAATGCTGTGCTGCAACAATCCCAGCAATTGTTATAACCAAATTTGATGGATGCCAAGAGAAAGTGTTCCACAAACTGGTTGGTTTGTTTGGAGGCTTTTTCTTCCCCTTTCTAAAGACCAGCTTGTGAAAAAGAGGGAAAATAACTCATTTATTTACACTCTTCCCCCAAACTGGGGCTGTCCAGGTGTTGCTTGTGCTTCCATGCCCAGCTCTTGGTATTCCCAGCACCCACATCCCTGGGAAATAGCCTGGAACCTTCCTTCCGACAAAAGCCATGCAAAAAGCAATTTTTTCTATTTTCTTTCTCATGGCTTATTTGCCAGCAGGTGGTGGTGAGATGGGAATCCATTTTTCTCCCATTCCTAATTATTCTGTGGCTTCCCAGAAGATAAATCCCATCCTGTGGGACGTGAAGTTATCACTGCTGGGAAAAGCCTTAGGATGGCACAGAGGACATGGAGTAAAAATCCATGGCAAGGCTGTTCTGGAGCCAAGACCCAGCCTGAGTGCTGTGAGTGCTCCTGGATTGGAACATTTTGGGCTGGAAATCCACAACCACTGAATCATTTTGGTTGGAAAAGATCTCTGGAATCATTGAATCCAAGCTATGCCCAGTCATCAGCCTAGAGGGCCAAGTGCCATGTCCAGTCATTCTTGGACACCTCCAGGGATGGGGACTCCAAACCTCCCTGGGCAGCCCCTTCCAATGTTGAAAACCCCTTTCCATGAGGAAATTCCTGCTGATGTCCCACCTGAATGTGCCATGGCACAGCCTGATGCTGTATGCTCCAAACCAGCCCCCCTCTCCCACTGGCACACACCAAGCCGAGGGCTCACAAACTCCAGCTTTATTTCCCAACAATTCCACCTGGTTTTCAAGGAGTTGGATTAAAATAAAGCGGGAAAGGGGTCAGTCTGTCCGGGGGTGTCAGTCCGGGGGCCGGGCCGGGCCGGTCCCGCGCTGCCGCTGCTGCTGGGCCATGCAGGCTCCGAAGGCGCGGACCTGCTCCTGGCAGTGCCGCCAGTCCCGCCGCTCGGCCATGCACTCCTGCAGCTGCCGGTGCTGCTCCAGGCAGCCGCTCCGAGCGATCCTGGCGTCCAGCGGGTCCTCGCCCTCCTCCTCCTCCTCGCCCCGCTTCGCCGCCGCGCCGCTCCAGCCGTGCCCGGCCTTCGCCATGGGCGCTGCGGGCGGCAGGAGCCGGTGACTTCGGGGGCACCCGGAGGGAGCCTTCTGCACGTCCCAGGCGCCTCACCCCAGCCCTGGGTGCCCAGCGCCCTCCTCCCTCCCAAGGGTCCCCATTCCCAGGGATCTCCAGCCCCCTCCACGATCCCCTCCCTCCCTCCCCACCCATGGGTGCATCCCCCGTACCAGCGCAGCGCGGTCCCTTTAAGGCGGGAGCTCAGCACGGCACTTCCGGAACGTGATACGGGCGCGACGGCGCTCGCTGATTGGCGGGTTTCTCCCCTTTCCTCTCGCGCGGAGGCCGACGGGAAGCAAGGAGGCGGAAGTGTGTGCTGTTACCTCGGCAAAGATGGCGGCGACGCTGCGGATCCAGAGCGACTGGAGCCGGGCGCTGAGGTGGGAACGGTCCCTTTCTTTGTCCCTGTCCTTGTCCCGCTCCCTGCCCTGCTCACGGCCGCTTCTTCTCTCTGCAGCAGGGACGAGGGCGAGGCGTGGCTGAGCTGCCGCATCCCCGGTGAGTGGCCTGAAGAGGCCTCGAGGGAAGCGTGAGGGTGAGACGGGATCAGGGAGGATCGAGAGGGATCTGGGGCGGAGGGGTGTTCAAAGAGCAGAAACGGATGGGGGTGGCCGGGGGATCCTTTGGGACAGAGGCTGGTGGTGGAATGTGTTAGCATGGAATGGGGCTGCTGGGGTGGTTTGGGGATCACTTTGGTTTAAAGGGACTGGGTGGTTTGGGGATCCCTTCGGTTTAAAGGGATTGGGGTCCTTTAGGGATCCTGAGGGCGTCAGGAGGGGATGGGGGTGTCTGAGCTCCTTGCAGGTGAGGAGGTTGGGGTCCGTCTGAGTTGGGAGGGGACGTTTGGGGTCCCTATGAGTGCTGGGCCTGACGGCTGCTGTCCCCCAGGGAAGGCCACCCTGTATGGCAGTGTCACCCGGCGTGGGCTCAGCTCTGACGGCGTCCCAGACATCGTGGCCTCCGAGGGATTCCTGGTCGGGGAAGTCACCAAGGTGCCAGGGCTGGGGGCAGAGGGGTTGGTGACATTTCCCATGCATAAAGGGGCTGCTCTGACAGCCTAAGCTGTCACCCCACTCCCTGCACAGTCCTGTCCTGCTGTGCAGAGCCCTGGAGCTGCTCCCTACCATCCCACCTGCATCCTGAGGAGATGAGCCCCACACTGACCCTCCCATCAATTTTCAAACTCTGGGATCCCACAGCTGGATCCAGTCCACAGTTCTACCTTGGCAACCTCTGTTTCAGGACTAACAGCACTTCTAATTCCTTTTTTTTTTTCCTTGTTTTCCCCCCTAGAAAAGCATCCTCATTTCTTGTCCTCATGAAAATGTGTCCACAAAGTTCCTGGCTCCATACACAAGTTTTTCTAGGATTCATCAGAAAAGTGTGAGTAGCTCTGTGGGGTGGGAATCTGTGGGTGTGGCTAGGAACTCTCACATCCCTGTCTGTGGTGTCCTCGTGGTGAGGGGTGGCCTGGAGTGTGGATCTGGGTGTGAGGGCTTGCAATGGAGATGGAACTTGTGGTTTAGGGTTGGTATTCCCACTGAAACACCCTGGACCATATGCCACTCACTCCTTCCCCCTTCTTCAGCAGGATGGAAATGAGCATTGGAGGCACAAAAGGGCACAAAAGACAAAGATCAGGGGTTGAGATAAAACAATTTACTGAGAACAGCAATGGAATTAAAAAAAGCAACAGTAGCAACAATATTAATTAACAAAATGTGCAGGACAGGGAAGAGATCTGCTCACCACAAGGAACACAAAACCCATGCAATATCCCAAATGTGCTCCTCCCTGCTCCTGTAGAAATTAACCCTGTCCTGACCAGAACCAGGACATTTCCCACCCCCCATTGTATCCCATCTACTCATGCCCAGATCCCACACCACCCAACTATGTCTATACACACAAAAGCACAGGAATCATTCCCTTCATCAAAGGCTGTCCTTCCTAAATGTCTCAGGATACGTATTTATATCCATTATACTGCTTTTCCTTGTCCCCAGTGGATTTCCAACCCCTTTCATTGATATCCAGGGACTTTTTTAGCTGACTTTTAAATTCTTCTGATTTTTTTCTCCTGCTGTCATTTTTTCACTTGTACTTTGAGTCTTATGAAATCAATCCAGTCCGTTCTGTAAGACCTTGGTCTGTTCAGCACTCTTCCTCTAAATCCCTGATCTTTTGCAAGGCCTGGCTTTGTGAGGCTGTGAGTTGTTCCGTGCAGGGACGTCTGCAGGCAGGACAGCGTGCTCACGGCAGATGGGGCAGGTGCTGGAATGCAGCAGGAGCCACGTCCTGATGCACTCCCTGTGGAATTCATGGCCACACTCCAGCTCACACGAGGTCCTGCCCAGCTCCTCATGGCAGATCGTGCAGGGATCATCACTGCAGTCTGCCTGTTCCCTGGGCTGTGTTTCCACAGAGGAAGAGGGTTTCAGTGTGTAGTCCCAGATGAAGGCCTTTAATTTGAGCACCCTCAGGTTCCTGTTCCAGGTGATTGATGACAGCGCCTTGGCGTAGAGCGGCGGCGCGCTCCTCCTCAGCGCCTGCCACATGTCCCAGGTGCAGCAGGCTCTGTCCAGATCATCCAGGCACCGACTGTTCTGCGTATTCCCAAAGAGTATGTCAGCCATGGATAGCTCTGTCAGGTACTGCACCCCTTCCAGCCTGGTGCTCCAGCTGTCCCGCCGCGGCAGCAGCTCCTCCGCGGTGTACGCTGCCCTCACGCTCCCCACCAGGCGCATCCACAGGCTGTGCCTTCCTGGCCTCCTCCCGAGCCCCCTGTCGATGGCCACGTCCTGGGACAGGCACCCCAGCTGCTGGGCATCATAGCTGTCCAGCCACACGTCCACGTGGGCCCCTGCAAACCAGCACTCGTACAGCCAGAGCAGCAAGGACTGATCCGCACGGCGCCTGAAACGCTCTCGGACTGACTGCAGCTTACGTTGGGATTCCCTCATCATCTCTGCCTCTGCCTCCTCTTCATCCTCTTCTGAGGACTCTTCCTCCTCTTCATCATCTTCATCCCGCTCTAAGGAAACTAATTTGGTGTTGGATGTGTTCTGTTCAGGAGCGACTGCTCCCAGCATGGGTTGTTCCTCTGGTGCAGCTGCAGTTGGAGTGGCCATGGTGGCTCTTGCTCTGTTTTCCTCCTCCTCCTCCTCTTCCTCCTGAGGGGCCTGGTTGGTATCCAGCAGTGTCCGATACAGAGTAGCCAGGGCCCAGCAGAGTGCAGTAAGTTGCTCCTCCCTGGAACCACGGCAGCGTTTCTCTTTCAGATATTCTGCCACTTTAACAGGGTCCTGTATTTGTTGAGGGGTGAACTTCCAAACCACTGGAGCCGAATACTCCTTTAGAACCTGGCCAATTTTCTCCCACCTTCCGTGCCACTCATCATTATCCACTCTCTGAAAGACCTTCCCAGCAATCTCTTTTGTAACTCTGAAGATGAAATAGACCATAAGGGTGATGTAGACCAGAGGGAGGAGATACAGCAGACTGAACGACAATGTGCTTTCTTCAGTATTCAGAGGCCGCTCAAAAGGTGACTTAAGAGGCTTAAAGGTGTTAAAGGAGGTGAAAAGGTTGTGAAAGTATTCGTCCCCCGTTCCCCCCACCGACTGGGAGCCATTATTAATGGTCTCCTGGAGGTAGTGTAAAACCTCACACGTTGATACCACAAAGTCCATGCACATAAGAATCTTGAACCATCTCTCTAAGCTGTTAAAGTGCATTATCAGGACCACACAGGGAAATATAAACCTGTACAGGTACCACTCCACGAAGAGCTGACTAAGCCACATCGTGGCCAGCGACGGTACCTAACACCCCAAACACTCAGCTCAATCTTGCTTCCAACCCGCTGCGGGCAGAGCTGTCCTTATCTCGACCCTTGGTGCCGCACGATGGGTGGTTTGGGATCGGTATTCCCGAATTTAGCGTTCCCACACTAAGCTCGGTGGGAGGGGGCAGCGGGGAACCGGAGCACGAAGGCAGCGACTCACTGGGAACAGCAATGGGACAGGGACGGACCGCGGGGACCCGGCCGGAGAGAAGGGGAGCGGGAAAAGTGGCACTTTTTCCCGCCGCCGCACGGAGAGGTGGGAGCGGGGAACATCCTCCTCCTGGCCCTGCCCATCCTGCTGCTGGAAACTTAACCCTGTCCTGCCTAGAGCCCATCTGCATTTCTTATTCCTCTCCATGGGTTTTACTGCTGCAGCGGTTTTTTTTTTTTCCCCATCCACAGCCTGGAAATTCAATTCAAAAAATGCAATGCAAGTGCAGCTGACAGAATCACCAAATGCCTAATGTTGGAGAGGAACTCTGAGATCACCGAGTCCAAGCTGTGCCTGATCCCCCCCTTGTCATCAGGCCAGAGCACTGAGTGCCACCTCCAGCCCTTCCTTGGACACCTTCCTGGACAGCCCCTTCCACTGTTTAAAACTCTTTTCCATGAGGAAATTCCTGCTGATGTCCAACCTGGCCCAGCCTGAGGCCGTTCCCTCTCCTCCTGCCCCTGTCCCCCCCAGCTGTCCCCTCCTGTCAGGAGCTGTGCAGAGCCACAAGGTCCCTCCTGAGCCTCCTTTTCTCCAGCTGAGCCCCTTCCCCAGCTCCTTTCCCTTCCCACAGTAAAACAGGGTGCCCCCAACAGAGGAAATTATTGGTATCTGACTCTATTTATTTAGAATGCTGAACAATTGTTTTATTAAAACTAAATTATGTTACATTATACTACAAAGGGTACTAAAGAAAAACCCACGAGTGTCTTGAGCTAGCTGGGACACAGCTTTGACTCAACAGGCTAACAACTATCACCAGAATCCAATTAGGAACTCTCTTCAGGTAAACAGTCTTCCTAATGCATTTCACCTGTGCAAACAGGAGCAGCAAGTAGAGCCAAGAATTGTTTTCTCTTGTTCTCTCTGTGCTTCTCTAGGAAAAAACCTGGGAGAGAGAAATTATCTCTCTGTTCACTTTCCCTGGACATGCTCCAGCCCCTCCATGTCCTTCTTTGGGGCACCCCAATTTGTGTAAAGAACTAGTTTTGGTTCAGTGTTTCAGCAAATTTAGGCTGTGAATTTGGCTTCATAAATATCTCAAACTGTGTCTTGTGGGCTTGTGAGTCAGGCCAGTCACCCTGAGCTGTTTTCTCATTTCTCATCTGTTTACAGGACCTGTTAGAAAAGTCCAGATTTCTCTTCCATCTGGAATAAGTCTGGAATACAACTGCTGCTTGTGTAGGCTTTTGCCTCAGCATTCCTTTTTCTCCTTGCCTTGCAGAGCCACAGGCAGGGAGAAAACTTAGCAGGTCTCCCTCTGTACAGAATTAGGCTCTTGAGCAGGAATATTTATATACAGCATTATCTAAAGCTAATTCTTGGTGCTTTTATCTTCCTGCAGATTACCTGCCTTGATATTTCCAGTGGTGGAGGACTTGGAGTGTCTACCAGCACAGATGGGACCATGAAAATATGGCAGGCTGCAAATGGAGAAATAAGAGTAAGAACATCTGGCTTGGATGTCTTTGTGTTGTCTGTGACATTCCTGAAGTCCTGAAGGTCATGACTTTGGTCAGTCTGTCCACGCCCTGTGAAGAATCTGGCTTTTTAATGAAAAGCTAATTGAAATTGAATCCTGAAGGCTTTAAGTCAAATCTATTGGAAAAGGTGGCTTCTCCCAAGGGGGATGTTACTCAGGAATAAGAGGTCATTGACAGCCCCTATCCTGCATGGGAAGAAAGGGATTTTGGTGCTGGGGGAAAAGGATTTTGGTGCTGGATTAGCTACATCCTGGCTTGTGACCTTCCCAGTAAAGGGGGAAAGCTCCTACTTGTGGAGCTTGGCCTGTCAGCTCCTTGTTTGGCAGAGGATAAAGACATTTAACCTGTATTTAGAAGCAAATGTATATCTTTTGCTGTGTAATTAGCTGCTCAAATGGTAGAGGGAGCCCCAAAGTCACCTCTTTGACTGCCCCAAATTCAGAGCAGTCCATTCCAGCAATGCAGAGCCAGAGGATTTGGGTTTAATCCTGAATGCCAAGTTTTCCAGGGTCCTACCTCAACAACTGCTCGGCACGAGGATGATGACAATGGAACTAGCACGTAGTTCTTTGTTTTTCCAGAGACTTCTGGAAGGCCATGTGTATGATGTGAATTGTTGCAGGTTTTTCCCATCGGGCCTCGTGGTTCTCAGTGGGGGAATGGATGCCCAGCTAAAGATCTGGTCAGCAGAAGATGCCAGCTGTGTAGTAACATTTAAAGGTCACAAAGGAGGTACAGAGCCCTTGAAATGCTTCATGTGCTGAGTGTGTACTTGCCTTGCACCCCAGGGCTGGTGTCCGATCTGCAGCCTGCTGTGCTCTGTGTTTCGTGTCTGGAATGTGGCATCAGGTGCCCCAAACTCTACCCCAAATTCTCTCTTCCCTGAGATGCCAATTGCTGTGTCCAGGCTCTGGTTTTCCCTGTCCCATGAGGTGCTGAGCTTCATTGAGAGGTTAATAAACCCTGTGGCTGGCTGCCCTAAACTTGATTAACTCAAAAACCCATCTTGTGCTGGACCTGCCGTTGTTCTTACATGATTTGGGGGTTGGAACTTGTTCTTCAAGGTCCCTTCCCACCCAAGCCATTCCATAATCTGTTTGTGGGCATTAGAAATGCTTTTGCAGGCATGTCCCCTAACCAAACCAGATGGTGTGGCAGCACCTTGGTCACAGTGACACTGCCAGTCGCTCTCCAGGTGACCTTAGCCACTCTCATTCCTCCAGCCCAAACTGCTGCAGTCTGTTTGCTTGGCTCATCCTGTCCTTTGAGCTTCCGTAGGGAAAGTGCCAATTAAATCTTCTGACCACCTGGCTGTTCTCTGCTGAGAAAACCACTGTCATTTTTCAGCTCCAAATCTGACAGTAAAATAAAGTAGTTGAGGGATCTTAGTGCCAGCAGACCCTGCTCTTTGGATGTTGCTGTAGCTGGACAGCAGGGATGCTGCTTTTGGGATTACCCAGGGGTGGAAATGAGAACGTTTAAAAGTGCCAGGCTCTTTTCTGCCCAGATTAGAGGTTAATTTTGTGTGGCATCAGCTCGGGTTGAGGTGAGATGTTGCTGATCATTTGATTGGTAGTATCTATAATATCCCTTTGTGCCAGATGGTGGCTCCACTCTGTGGGGTTTTCTGGGAGCTGCTGCCTTCCACAGGCACCTTTTTCTAGGAGTACAGCTTGTCCCTGTCACTCGGCTGTCACTGGGGACAGTGGCCTGGAGTTGAGCCTGGGAAATGGGGTGTTTTTTGTGTCTGTCTGAGCAGAGTGTTTGCTGTCACACAGGTATCCTGGACACTGCCATCGTGGATCGGGGCAGGAACGTGCTGTCCTGCTCCAGGGATGGCACTGCCCGTCTCTGGGACTGTGGCCAGTCCTCCTGCCTGGGCACCATCGCCGACTGCGGCTCGCCCGTCAACGGCATCGCCGTGGGCGCTGCTGACAGCTCCCTCAACCTGGGCTCACCTGAGAACCCTCCCAGTAAGGCCTTCCCCTTAAACCCCCTCATCCCCTGGCCCAGACTGCTTGGGTTTGGCCCCAGTGATCCCAAGGGTGGGGAGTGCTGCCCCTGCCCTTGTAGCACCATGGGAAGGGAGCAGAGCGCTCCAGTCCTGGGGGGAATTCAGCCCCATCAACCTTCATCACTATTCAGTGATGAACACTGAGCTCTGCATCTTTTCTGGCCTTCCTGGTGTCCTGGGATCTGGAGGAATCTGGCCACAATTCAGCTGGGCTGATCCAAGCTGTTGGGTTCTGGTCCCACCAAGGTTTGTTGTGTTATTACCTGTTGTCCTTCCTTTTGCCAGGTGAACGTGAGGTGGGGACAGAAGGGAAAATCCTGCTGCTGGCTCGAGAGGACAAGAAGCTTCAAGGAGTGGGACTGCAGAGCAGGCAGCCAGTAAGGATCTGGGAATGTCAGGGCACTGGGATGGGGAATTGAGCCAGGTTAAACCTAAACTGGAGGAGAGGCCAAATCCTGGTGCAATAAAGGGATGCTCTCCCTCCTTCCTCCTGGACACGTTTTTATGTGAGGAGTAAGAATTGCTCAGGATTTAACTTGGGAACAGGGAAAACAGTATTTAAAATTAAACAGTGGCAGCTGTACTGTCTTCTAAATAAATGACTGCTTCCCTCTCGTGGGTGTCCCACGTGCCTGACACTTGGTTTGTTCCCAAATCCTCAGGTGTTCCTCTTCATTGGATCTGATGCCTTCAACTGCTGCACGTTCCTGTCAAGCACCTACATCCTGGCAGGCACTCAGGATGGGAACATCTACCAGCTGGATGTGAGAAACACAAAGTGAGTGAGTGAGTGAGTGAGTGCCTGGGGCAAACAAGCAGTGCTTGGTTGGAAAATAGAGTCAGGCAGAGGGTGCTGCCAGGCAGTGCCACTTCCCAAGAGTGCATCCCATTGCATCCTGAGCCTCTTGCATTATGTTGATGTGCTGTGTGTATTGTTATGTAAACATTTGTAAAATTTTATATATTTATATAATGTTATATACTTATATAATTTTATATATTTATATAATGTGTGCACACACATGTAGATAAATTGGGCAGAAAACTTTTTAAGATCAACATTTCCACCTCCCACACTGCCTATTTCTTTTCTCTCATGTGGATCCTGATATCATATTTATCCTGATATTTACCATGATCCTCATTCCAGCACAGGGCTGGAACTGAGCTGTGGAGTTTTATTGCTGTTTCCTGCTAGCTCAGTCCATAGGAAAGAATCCTGGAATGGTTTGGGTTGGGAGGGACCTCAAAGCTCATCCATCCCCACCCCTTCCTATGGGCAGGGACACCTTCTGCTGTCCCAGGCTGCTCCAAGCCCCATCCAGCCTGGATTTGGACACTGCCAGGGATCCAGGGGCAGGCACAGCTGCTCTGGACAGCAATCCTCATCCCTTGTTTCTGCTCCCTTTCCCAGTGCTCCAATCCAGGTGATCCACAGGTCAGGAGCACCAGTGCTGTCCCTGCTCCCGTACCGAGATGGATTCATTGCCAGCCAAGGTAACTCCAGGGCTGTTTTGTGCCCCTAGAAATCCTAGAATGGAGTCAGGGAGCCTTGTGCTCTTTGGGCATTGCCCTCTTGCCCTTTTGCTTTGGGATTTCCACCCTCCACATCCCTCATACCCCTCCCAGGAATGTCTCACCCACTGGAGCCTTTTCCTGCTGGAATTTCTGTCAGTAATTAAGAGTGTGGCTCGTTTCACTAATTGGCTGCTGTGCCTTGCTTGCAGGGGATGGCACCTGCTTCATTGTTCAGCAGGACCTGGATTATGTCCTGGATCTCACTGAGGCTGACTGTGACCCTGTGTACAAGGTGGGACACATGGGGTGTCCCTGAGGAGAGGGTGGGCAGGGAAAGCTGATGCCAGGCAGGAGGCACTGCCTTCACCTCAGGCAGAGGTTGACTTCTGAGCTTATCTTTGTCCTTTCTACCTGAATAATCCTGATATTTTGCATAAAGCAATCCTCAGCAGAATTCCCTGGCTTTATCTCTGTTGTGCAGGAGCTGGCTGGAGGAACACCTCTGTTCCTATAAAAATTGTGGATAAAGGGTGCTGGGAGAATCCTGAGGGTAAAAGCAATGGTGTTCTGCCTGACCCATCTTGTTCCCTTTTTATTTTCCCTTCTTCAGGTGGCCTCTTGGGAGAAGGAAATCTACACGTGCTGCAGAGATGGGATAGTGAGGAGATACCAACTTTCTGACCTTTAGGTGTTTGAAGGGGCCAAAAAAGGAGAACCATGTGGGAAAGGCTCTTCCAAGCTGATTTTCCTGGGATGTGTGTGTACAAGTTTGAGGCTGTTGTCATGCCCAGGCTCCATACACAGTGTTTTTGTAACAGGTCATACTTTTTCCTACTACACAACTGGGATCAATTTTTTAATTTAGAGAGGATCTTGTGTTGCAGTGATGTTGTGGTTGCATTTCCAGTGCTGAAAATATGCTGTTTGTACTGGGGGGAAACAAATAAATAAAGGGGGAGAAGAGGGGGTGCAGTGAAAGTGACTGTCCCAGTATGGAGTGAAATAAACTGCTGCTTTGATAACACCTGTTATCAGCATTCCTTTGAATACATGTGTTATATGTTAATACATATGTTAATACATGTGTTTCCGTGGAAACTTGGGGATTTTTAAGAAAAAAAAGAGCTGAGAGGTGAGGACTGAGTGGGCCCGGCACAGTGCGGAAGTGAGGGGGAGAACTACATTTCCCTTGATGCCCCGCGCGGCGCGGACCGGAAGTCCTGTCGCTATAGTAACGGGACGCCATGGGGCTGGACTACTACGCTGCGCTGGAGCTGGACCGCGGGGCCACCGCGGACGACATCAAGAAGGCGTGAGGGGGACCCCCGGCATCAGAGCGACCCCCCTGGGCCGGGAGGCAGCCGGGGGTGGCCGTCCTTGGCCTCCCCCCGCCCCACCGAGGGGAAAGCGTCTGGGGGTGTGCGGGCAGCCCGGGCTGGATGGGGGAATGGAGGGGACAGGGGGGTACTCTGAGGGCTGGAGCCCCTCTGCTCTGCTCTGCAGCCGGGCTGGGGGTGCTCACCTGGAGAGGAGAAGGCTCCAGGGAGAGCTCAGAGCCCTTGCAAGGGCTCCAGGAGAGCTGGAGAGGGACTGGGGACAAGGCATGGAGGGGCAGGATACAGGGAATGGCTTCCACTGCCAGGGGGCAGGGATGGATGGGATACAGGGGGTGGTGAGCCCTGGCACAGGTTCCCCATAGCAGCTGTGGCTGCCTCTGGAGCCCTGGAAGTTGCTCCAAGCCCTCTCCAGCCTGGGCTAGTGGAAGGCAGGAGCTAAGAATGAGATGGGCTTTAAAGTCTCCCTGAACCCGAGCCCTCCTGTGACCCTCAGCTATCGGACGTTGGCTCTGAAGTACCACCCGCTGAAATGCAAGGAGCCCTGGGGCCCCAAGAGGTTCCACCAGCTGGCAGAGGCCTACGATGTGCTCAGCGACCGTAAGTGGCAGTGTCCCCCCTTCCTGGATGTCCCCCCTTTCCTGGAGTGTCCCCCCTTTCCTGGAGTGTCCCCCCTTCCTGGGGTCTCCTGCTCCCTGCAGGACCAGCTCCGTGACCCACAGCCCAGCTGGGAACTGGCACACACTCCCATGTCTGTCTGTCCCCCTGTTCCCAGGGACTCTCTTCTCTCTCTTCTGCACCCCATCAAAACCTGGATCTCAGGCTGGGGCTCCCCCTCCATTGCCAACACCTCCTTGTTCCCTAAGCTATGAAGAAAGGCATCTACGACAAATTTGGGGAAGAGGGGCTCAAAGGTGGCATCCCCTTGGAGTACGCCAGTGACAACCCCTGGAGCGTGGGCTACGTGTTCCACAACAACCCTGAGAGAGTCTTCAGGGAGTTCTTTGGAGGGGACAACCCCTTTGCAGGTAGGCTGGGACACCTGGGGCTCTGCCATCATTCCGTGGAGCTGCCAGCTCTCCAGGAATGCTTCCCTGCCCCGCTGCCCTCAGACCCCTCTGGTGCTCGCAGGGGAGATCCTGGCTTCCCCCAGGGAGGCCTGCAGGTGCATGCTCAGGCTGCCAGCTCTCCCCAGCTGCTCCTGCGACCCTTCCTGGGATTCCCATCCAAAAGAGGGATCAGGGAGGCCAGGCTGCCATAAACACTCCTGGAAAGAAAACATTTGGGGCATTTGGGGTGGTTCTGGGTGGGAGGTGAAGAGCCCAGAGGTCTGAGCCCAGCGAGGGCTGTGCCCCTGCTCTCTCCCCCAGAGTTCTTTGCCGAGGATGGCTCGGAGGTGCTGCTGCCCTTTGGGGGGCCCCGGGGCCAGGGGGCCCTGCGCAGGGACCCCCCCATCGTGCGGGACCTCTACGTGTCCCTGGAGGACCTGTTCCACGGCTGCACCAAGAAGATCAAGATCTCCCGCAGGGTGCGTAGGGGCTCTGGGGCTGCAGTCTGGGGTCAGCTCTGCCCTCAGTGTGAGCCATTGGGGTTTGGGGGTGGCCCTGCCCCAGGAGCTTGTGGCAGGGAGCGAGCAGCACCAAAGCCAGGAGGAGCTGAACCAGCGTTCACCTCCCCGGCTTGGCAAAGGGAATTCAGCACGGCAGGCAATGTGGGAGCTGATCTCAGAGGCGGCTGGAGAAGGAGCTCAGTGTGTTCTGGGTTCCCACAATTTCATTTTCACACTGCATTTTATCTCCTTCTTGTGCCCTTGGTGACCTCTCCTTGTTGTCCCAGCCTCCTGGACCCAGCCCTGAGCCTCTCCTGCTCTAGGACATGAGGGAACAGCCTCAAGCTGTGCCAGGGGAGCTTTAGGTTGGGCATTAGGCAAAATTTCTGCACTGAAAGGATATCAGGCATTGGAACAGGCTGGAGTGGAGTCCCCATTCCTGGAGGGATTTCAAGCTGTGTGGTTGTGGCACTTGGGGATATGGGTTAGTGCTGGGAGAACATTGGACTCCATGATGTTGGAGGGCCTTTCTGACCTAAATGATCCCATGGTTCTATGGATCTGGTTCATGATCTGCCAGGCTCTGCCATTCCAGCCAGGCTTGCCCTTTGCTGCTGACCCTCCCTGTGCCCAGGTGATGAACGAGGATGGCCAGACCAGCACCATCAGGGACAAGATCCTGACCATTGACGTGCAGCCGGGCTGGCAGCGTGGCACCAGGATCACCTTTGAGAAGGAAGGAGACCAGGTGGGCACAGAACCACACATAACCAGGTACCCCTGGAGATCACCTCATCCAACACCCCTGCCCAGGCAGGAACTCATCCAGGTGGGTTTGGGATCTCTCCAGAGAGGAAATTCCGTGTCCCCCCTGAGCAGCTGATCCAGTCCTGTGCCCACTCCATGGGAAAAGTTCTTCCATGAAGAAATTCTGGTTTCCCACAGCTGAGGGCACTTGGCAGCATGACCAACAGAAGCACTCTGAGGAGCCTGGATTTTCCTCAGAACAGGTTAAAGAACAAATAATTGAAAGGGCTGGTTTTCTTCCTGACAGAAACACTGTTCTGGGTTTGCTCTTGGCATCTTGGATAAATGATTAAAAGATTCCTTTTTCTCTTAAGGGAAGAAAATAGCTTTCCCTTCTCTCTAGCCAGCTGGAAACAGCAACAAAAGAGGAGCAGGAATTTGTGTCAGTTTTCCCTGTATAAAATAATTTTCAAGTTTCCAAGGACAGGTTGGATGGGGCTTGGGGCAGCCTGGTCTAGTGGAAGGTGTCCCTGCCCATGGCAGGGGGTGGAACTGGGTGAATTTAACATCCCTTGCAACCCAAACCATCCTGGCATTCCATGATTCTGTGACCTTTTCCCCCCTCAATCAGGGCCCAAACATCATTCCAGCTGACATCACCTTTGTTGTCCAAGAGAAGCTTCACCCAAGGTTCAAAAGGATCGAGAACAACCTCCTGTACATTGCCAGCATCTCCCTGGCCAAGGTAAAGGGCCCAGTGAGGGGACAGAGGGTCACCTTTGGGCCCTGGGGCTGCAGCAGCAGCTCCTGGTGGCCCTGCACGCCCGGCAGGCACTGACTGGATGCACCCTGGACGTGTGGACGCTGGATGGGAGGCTGCTCAACATCCCCATCAACGACATCGTGGAGTAAGTGTCAGGGGAAATTGGGGCTCAGAGGTCAGCGGGCACTTGGGAGGAGCTCAGGGGGCTCCAAAGCCTTTTCCAGCAGGTTTGGGGCTGCAGGAGGAGGAGAGTGGGTGGCTCTTTGGGTCTGGGGCCACACTGCTGGGAGCAGAGGCAAGGAGAGGGCTGGGTGTGGGTGGATGCTGGAGCCTGGAAGAGAACAGGCTCTGGATGAAGCTGGAGGAGCAAATACCCTGAGAAACCCACGTGGGGCTCTGCAGGTGGGGCTGGGATCATGGCTCTGTGTTGGGATCATCCCACAGCTCCCCTCAGCCCCTCCCTTTGCTCGGCAGCCCCAAGTACTACAAGAAGGTGCCAGGGGAGGGGATGCCTCTGGCGGAGGATCCGCAGCGCAAGGGGGACCTCTACATCTACTTCGACATCCTCTTCCCCAAGAGGCTCAGCCCTGAGGTGAAAAAACTCCTGAAAAGCATCCTCCAGCCCTAGGGACCTTCCCCCTCTTCCCCCCTCCCTTATCTCCCCCAATAAATGGCTTTGGAGCCAGCACTGGCACTGGCAGAAGTTCTTCCAAATGCTGGGAACTGGACACAGGATCACCCTAAAACAACATCCCTGAGGCCTGGCCCAGGTCCAGCTGGGTTTGTGGTCTCTGCTCTCCAGCTCCCACCCTGCAGCAGCAGCTCTGCAGCCCTGGGGAGCCGAGGGAGGATCTGGGGGGATGCAGAGAGGCACCCACGGCCATGACCCTGCCCACCAGCCTCAATGCTTTATTTTCCTAATCCCAGAATCTGTCCCTGCTGGAGCTGAGCCCTGACAGCACAGGGAGAGGTCAGATAACCTGTGTGTTTCCAGGGCTGGGAGAATGCCCTAAAACGGGGAGGAAACCCTAACCCTGCTGCGATCAGACCCCATAGGGATGGTTTATTGCAAATGCCAGTAAAGAATAATGAGAGGCTGTGCTGGGAAAAGCAGGACTGAAGGGAACATGCCAGGCTGTTAGAAACGTCATTTCCAGGGACTAAACCCCAGCAGAGAGGAAGGAGGAGCCCTGAGTCCCTGTGCCTGGCCCCACACCGCGCTGTCCATGAGTCTGGGGGGGGTCGGGCCGTTCTCTGCGGTGGGATCGCCCCGCGGAGCCCCGAGGGTCCCGGCCCCGCCGGCGCTGCAGTACCGGGCGTGTCCACAGGAGGGCAGCACGCCCTGCCGTGTTTAGCGCAGCGCCCGCTGCGGTCCCGGCTCCGGTCCCGGCTGCGACCCGCGTTCGGTCCCAGCGCTGGCCCAAACCCGCTCCCATTTCCTTGCAAAGTTCATCTCAGCTTTGCGAAAAACCAGCCCCTGCTGCACAAAGCACCGGTCCTCAGTGGTCTTCACTTCCCTGGAAAACCTGAGCTAGCAGCAGCTCAGCCAGATATTGGACAGGTCAAGAACCCTCACATGGCGTGCTGCGCTTGGAGGGAGATCCAGCTAAAATGGAATTCTGGAAACAGCCTGCAAAATGCTGTAGGATGCTACTTTAAAATGTCTCCAAAGGACGGCATCTCCTCACTCCTGAGCAGCACAATTCCACGATGCCGAGGGATCGCTCCGTGGAGCCTCGAGGGTCCCGGCCCCGCCGGGGCTGCAGTACCGGGCGTGTCCACAGGAGGGCAGCTCCACTCGGCGCTGTCCCGGCTCCGGTCCCGGCTGCGAGCCGCGTTCGATCCCAGGTCTGGCCCAAACCCACTCCCGGTTCCTCACAATGTTCATCTCAGCTTTGCGAAAATCATGCCCTGCTGCACAGAGCAACAATCCGCAGTGATCTCCACTTCCCTCGAAACCCAGGCTGTACCAAGGTGAGCACAAGTCTGGCGAGGTCAGAACCCTCACCTGGACTGCTGCACTTGGAGTGAGATCTAGCTAAAATGGAATTCAAGAAACAGCCTGCAAAATGCTGTAGGATGCTACTTTAAAATGTCTCCAAAGAGGAGCAGGTCCTCACCCTTGAGCAGCGCAATTCCGTGATCCCGAGGGTCCCGGCCCCGCCGGGGCTGCAGTACCAGGTATGTCCACAGGAGGGCAGCACGCCCTGCCGTGTTTAGCGCTATGCCTGCTACGATCCCGGCTCCGGTCCCGGCTGTGACCGCGTTCGGTCCCCGGGCTGGCCCAAACCCTCTCCCGGTTCCTTACAAAGTTCATCTCAGCTTTGCGAAAACCAGCCCCTGCTGCACAGAGCACCAGCAGTGATCTCTGCTTCCTTGGAAAACCTGAGCCAGCCCCAGGCTGCTGAGCACAAGTTGAGAGGTCAGAACCCTCACCTGGACTGCTGCACTTGGAGCGAAATCCAGCTACACATGCAATTCTGAAAACAGCCTCCAAAATGTTATAGGATGCTACTTTAAAATGTCTCCAAAATGCTGCTGTCCCCTGAGCAGCTCAATTCCATGATCCCGAGGGATCGTCCCGCGGAGCCTCGAGGGTCCCAGCCCCGCCGGGGCTGCAGTACCAGGTGTGTCCACAGGAGGGCAGCTCCACTTGGCGCTGTCCCCGCTCCGGTCCCGGCTGCGACCCGCGTTCGGTCCCAGGGCTGGTCCAAACCCACTCCCATTTCCTTACAATGTTCATCTCAGCTCTGCGAAAACCATGCCCTGCTGCACAGAGCACCAGTCCGCAGTGATCTCCACTTTCCTGGGAAATCTGAGCCAGCAGCAGCTCAGCCGGGCATTGGACGGGTCAGAACCCTCACCTGGGCTACTGCGCTTGGAGCGAGATCCAGCCACAAATGGAATTCTGCAAACAGCCTCCAAAATGTTATAGGATACTACTTTAAAATGTGTCCAAAGGGCAGCAGCCCCTGCACCGTGAGCAGCACAATTCCATGTGGGATCCCGAGGGATCGCCCCGCGGAGCCTCGAGGGTCCCGGCCCTGCTGCGCCTCGGGGTCTCCACAGGGCGGCAGCACCGAGCCCGCATTCCCGGAAAAGGGAATTAAAGGAATCTCTCCAGAATTTTCATCCCTACCTGTTCCGGCCATTAAAAGTTCTTTTTTCTTACTGTATTCTTTGCCTAATTTTATTCTAACCATTTTCATCCCAGACCCTATTAGTCAGTGACTCAATCCTTTATCATTGTACTTTGGACAAAATAAGGGACACCAGGGATGCTGGACCACAGGAAATCTTGAGGAGAAGCCCATTAAAACCTGACAGAGAAAAGCTTTAAGGTGCTCCAGAACCCAGGAATCTGTTCATGTCTTGTCAGGCCACCCCAATTCTGTCACGTCCACCTTGAGCTGTGCAGGTGAGGCCAAGGCTCCCTTTCCTCCTAGGGATCCCTGTCTGAGCACAAAGCCACGTTGCCAATATCGGATATTGCCAATTTCAGATAGTGCCAATATCGGATATTGCCAATTTCAGATCTCTCTGCCCACCAAGGACACCCCAGCCCGCAGAGGGACATTTCTCCCTCTCTCCAGCAGAGACCTCAGGAGATTTTCCAGCCTGGCTGGTGCTCCACTGGGCTGCTGTTAGGGCCAAGTATCTCCTCTGGATTTGTGCAAATGATTGGAGCTAAGAAAGGAAAGTTCACCGAGTATCCCAGGCTGTCTGGAATGAAAAGATGCTGGCCAGAACATTCTGAGTGGGAATTTCATGCCAGGACCTGAGGAAGATGAGACAATTCCTTGATATACATTTTATGACCTAGAGATCCCATAATTAACCGTCTTATCCCCAAAATGTTTATTCTCTCCCCTCTGGATTACAGAAGATTTTCCCTCCAAAATATTCATTGTAGCTTTATAGAGCTACTCAGGTTTTACCCCCAGATCACCTCAGTTTACCTCAAAATATTCCTTCTCTACCACGGAGATCAGATTTTACCCTCACAATTTTCACTACTTGTGGACCTCCAATTACCTCATTTTTACCTCAAAATCTTCATTGTCTCCCCTACAGATTAACTCAGATTTTATGCCCAAACTGTTCATTTTGTCCCCTTTAGAGTACCTCAGATTTTTCCTCCAAAATGTTCCTTGTCTCTTACACTTCACAAAATTTAAAAAATAAAATAAAATTTTAAAAATATCTTCAATTAAAAAGAAGAAGTTGCTGAAAAGCAGTCAAAATTCTCATTAAAAAAAACCAGGATGGAAATAGCAATAGTGTTGAAGGTGGTTTTTTTGCTCAATGTCCTTATGGTCTGCAAGAACTGATAATTTTACACTGGCAGTGAACACTTGGTTCCTCTTAAAGGGAGGAAAGCAATGTATTGTCAGAGTTCTGAATTGCTTTAAAAAAACTTCCCACTTCTCTCAGTGTGGCAAATAGAAGGTTTACATAGGAATTAAAGCCCAGAGGTGCATTTTGCTTTCCCAACTTTGCTGTGCCAGTGCCAAAATGCCACCGTGCTCCTGAGCCCCATCCCCTGGCTCTGCTCTGCTGAGCTGTGCCACCTGATATGACAAAATAAATAATATAGATAATTGATATTTAAATTCTTTATAAAATAATGATTTTAAAATAATGATATATAGATAATTTTCTATTTTAAAATGATTATTTATAAAGAATGTTCCGGGCAGGTTTTCTGCACCTGTATCCCTGCAGCGTTCCCGGGGAGGCCGGGAGAGGGCACAGCTCCACCAGGGATTGATTTCCCTGCTGCTCAGCAGGGCCAAGGAGGATTTCCCAGCTCAGGACCTTCTGAATTGTTCAGATGGAGCCTGCAGGACCCTCCTCTGCCCCTCCCCGAGGTTCCTGGGGGATGCTGTGCTGGTTTTGCTGGGATGCTCGCCGTGAAAAACCCAAACCCCTGCGAAGTACAGATTGTGCTGCTCCTGAGAGTGCTTGGCAGCTCACATCTGTCTCTTGTTTCTGGCCCGAGTTGCAGAAGTAATAAAATGAAGCAAGCGTTATTTAAGCCATGCTGAGAAGCAAATTTCCGTGATTTGCCAGAAACTCAAACCATCCCGCTTATCTTTCCAGAGTGGGGTCGGAAACACGAGAACTTCGCCTATTTAAAGCTTTTTTAAACAGACCTAACCGAGTTTCCAGTGGCACTGGAAATGCCGAAATGCTGAATGGCAAAGGGCAGCGAATTAACGCTGCTGGTGAATCCCAGACAGCCCCGAGGGAACCAGAACATCAACGCATTGCAGAGCCATTTAAAACACCTGGGGCTGAGGGATTTCACACCAATTCCTGTGTGAGCAACAGCGGGCTCTGACTGGCCACATTCCCTTTGTTTTCTGCCATTCCCTTCCAATCCCCCATTCCCACATCCAGAGGGTGTCGGGAAAATTAATCCACAAACACCAGAGGTTTCTGTCCCACAAGGAGACAGAGGAATCCTTTTTCTTTATTCCAATAAAGGGAGAGGCCATGGGGCATTCCCTTGGGATCTCTCACATTTTTGGAGGACGCAGCCTCCTTTTTATCCCAATTTCCCAGCCACATTTCCCTTCTCTCTTTCCCCGTTTCTGAGGTACCTGAGAGGTACAGACTTCCCAAAATCTCTGATACCAGAGATTTCCCTCTAATGTATAACCGTCCTTTTAATTTTTAATTCTTATGGAATTTAGGGGTGTTTCTTCCCCATTGTTTCTTTCATCTCTCAACGTCTAATTTCATTTATCAGCAAACCCAAAGTTTATTTGTAAAGGCAAATCTCTTTTTCCATTCACCAACCAGTGGAACCCTTCCCACTGTTTCTTTTCTCTCCCAGTGCTGGTCTCACCTCCCAGCAGCCCCGCAGCTGCTTTGGAAAGACAAATCCACTGTTCCTCTCAAGGGGGATGCTGGATTTGAGGGGAACCCCTCAAAGCCGGCGTTCCTCTCAAAGTCCCGCTGGGTTTGGCTGCTCTTTAAGCCCAGCCTAAGCAGAGCTCAGCTTTGCACCGGGGCTGCTGAGAAAGGAGGGATCAGCTTACAAAGCTCCGTATTTGAGCGGGGATTAACGAGGCTTGGAGGCAATTTGTGAACACACAAATTCTCCCTGGCTGCTGCTGCAGAAACCTTTTCTCTTTCTCAGAGCATCTCCCGGACACACCGAGGGCTTGGCTTAGCTGGGCCAGACCCCCTTGACAGGCTGCTGTGAAATTCCAGCCTTAAATCATTCCTTAAACCCCTTGCTGGGCTCAGGGACACCCCTGGCAAATCCTCTTTCCCCTTTTGGAGCTTTCACTGCGGTGCCTGTGAGCCTCAAAGGTTTTATTTAGAAATAACCCAAAAATACAGCAAAATAACACAAAAAATTATCCAAAATATCGCCAAAAAACCCCAAAATAACACCAAAAAATTAACCCGAAATACCACAAAAATATAACCCAAAATACCACCAAAAGGTGTTGGGGCCACGTTCCCTTCAGGGCACTTTTCCCTAGCTAAACTCTGGCTGCTTCTATCAACAAAAGGCTCCACCAAGCTGGGAGGAAAAGCCTTTGGATCAGCAAGGAATGGGCTCACAGATAATTCCAGGCTGTGTGGGTCTGTCATTCAGAGGAGGCAGATCCATTTCAACGCTGGCAGGAGGAAAAACAGCTTTAGAAGTTTATTTAACAACACGGTGTATGTAAATTTGGTCAGGAGACACAGATAAACACACCACGCTGCCGGGACACAGAGCAGAGCTGCCCAAAGCAGAGAGAGCAGCAAGGAAAACTCTGAGATAGGGCTGGTATCTAATCCAGATAGCTGGAGCTGCTGCAGCGCCAGCAAAGGCAGTGGGGATCAGGAGCTTTGCTCCATGAGGAATCCTGCAGGTTTTATGCTCTGTCTTTGGGTTTGTGGCCCCTGTTCTCTTCTATTCAAGCCCAAAGCCTTTTGTTTAGTGCATCACATCACATCACATCGACATGGCAAAGGTAATGAAAGATTTTAATAAGTCATGCTGACTCAGTGGCAGTATTCTCTGATGCCATCTCAGTTTCCACACTAAAGGAAATTAATGATTTCATGTTAAAAAATAATTTAAAAAAAGAAGCAGCCACCCAAGTTCCAGGGGTTTTTCCTCAAGCAGAACTTTCATTTGCTCTGCAGGCTCAGGAGCTGCAGAGCCTGGTGTAACACAAGCCCGGTCACAAAGAGCAGTGATTCCCTCTGGAGAGAGGGGCACAGGGGAACCACAGCCTCCCCGGAGAAAGGTGAGGCTCCTGGCAGTGCCAGCAGCTGGTTTAATCAGTAAGCCAAACAAACAGCCTGCAGCTGGGAAGAGTCAGCAGCTCCAGGGAGCAGAGGCGGGCAGGAGCAGAACGATTTCCCAAATCTGAAATAGAACCTGCAGGGATTGTCACACAGCCTTTGCTGAGCATTATAGACCCCATTCAATAGCTGAGCTGGTTTTGGCTGGGGGGTTTTGGTACAATTTGGTTCAATTTCAGTCCCAAAAAACGCAGCAGGTGAGAATGGATGTAAATATGAGTTAGTAAAGCTGTCATCAACAGCTTCTGCTTCTTCTGGGAGCATCCACGTGCAATGCAAAGTCCTTGGGAAACAATAATTCAAACAAACCAGCAAGTTAAGAAAAAAACATAACAGATATGCGTTACATATCTGAGGATACTTTCCTTCAACTTGCTACATATTCACATTAGCTGATTTTTTTATCCAGGTGGAGCAAATAAATTTATAGGAAAATAATAAGTATTTTGCAGACAAATTGAGCAGAAGGTGATGGGTGAGGACCATTTGCAATCTTAGCTGAAAGTGAATCAGGAAAACATTATGAACAGAAAGATCATTGAAAGTCTGTACATTGGAAAAACCTCTCTGCAGCAGGATTGTTTTGTTTTTAGCTCATGCTCTGGGACTGGAAATCAAACACAAATGACAAAGGTTCACCTGGTTCTTCAGCCTGCTTCTCTTTCTTTCGTTTCTTAAATGCTAAAAAATAAAAATAAATTTTAAAAAAGCCAAAAAGAAAGAGGGAATAGCTGTCAGAAAGTGTCTGTGAGCACACACAACCCTGCTCAGTCAGGTATTTTTCCTTCAGACCTCTGAAGCTTTTCTTCCTGGTCGGATGTCATTAGCATATAATTAAGGTGCCAGACCTGTGCCATTTTCCTGGCTGCCTAATGGGGTGAGTTCCTGAGGTTTCTTGGGAGCTTTCTTCCTCCCAAGCCGGGGTCAAACAGTTAACCAGCCATTCCTTCCCTCCTGCTATTTATAAGCCACAAGAAGCAGGATGTAGTAACATTCTCTTGTGGTTCACCGTGAGGAAAAGATTCCATTTCTCTTTGGAGACAATCCCCAACAGCTCACCAGCAGCAGAGCTTCTTTTATGGGGTGAAAATAGGGGAAAACCTCAGTGTGTGTGTGTGTGTGTGTGTGCCAGGTCCTGCCTGCCACGTCCAGCAGCAGAGGAAGCCTTGGTGAGAACTGTCCTCCCCTTCTGCCCTTCCACACTTCTCCCTCCTCCTCCTCATCAGTCATTTGAACCTAAAGCTCTTCCTCAAAACGAACACTGTGTTTTCCCCCCCAAATCCCACGTTTTGTCCCCAAGGGTTGCAGTGCTCTGTGCAGAAATTGCAGCCAAGTGTTTGAGCATCCTCAGAAGTGCCCAGGGGGGAATGCCACCGACACCTGGAATCCCTCCTGAGCCTCTGTCCGTGTCCTGGCCCTTCTCTGAGTGGCTCTGTGGGTGAACAAGGGAGCCCTGAAGGCTCCATGAAGTCTCCTGGTTCGCAGGGAGGAGCAGGGGATGCTGGAAATGCAGCTGGAAAAGCAATTACTGCCTTCCCCAGCACGGGAGCGCCAGCCCCTCTTCAGCTGCGCACAAAGGGAGAGACAAGAGGCTCCCTGAGACCCAAAACCCTTCCGAATGGTGAGCAGGAAACGTCCCACGGGTTTTGTTTGTCCCTTCAGGATGTCAGCATCCTTTGGAAACCTTTGTGTGGGAGCAGCTGTGCCCACCTCTGCTCAGCAGTGCTTTGCTCTGGGAGGAACTGGGGGGAGGAGGGAGCAGAAAACATCCCTGGGGTTCAAAGGGACAATTTCCCTGAGAGCAGCTGGGCGTTTCCAGAGATCACGGCCTTCAGCCTGCCCAGCACTTGAAGCTCTCCTGGTGTTTTTCCTTTCCAGGATGCTCCTTGATGTCTGTGTCCATCCCTCCTCCTTCATTTAAAGCCCGAGGCTTCAAAAACCACAAACCACAGCAGCACTGAGGGGAGCTGGCTGTGTCCAAAGAAGCAGCAATTTGCCTTAATCTTGCATTTCAATGTGTTAACTTTGGAACCTGACAGCGAAAACACAAATATTGGCATTTTTCACTCTTTAGCTGCTTCTAGTTTTAGTGGGAGTGTCCAATGTATGGGCTCATTGTGGATATATTCTTGTGTTTTCAGAGTAAAAATAAACCTCAGCCTTCCTCTCCCTGCTAGGCTAAACATTCAGCCCTGTGTGCCTGTTTACCATACAATACCCAGCAGCATCTTGAGTACAAAACACGAGGGGGGAACACTCAATTAATGCAATTAAATAAGGCACAGAATCGTGTTTCATGCTAATCATTTCTGTAATCCAACAAAAGCCTGCCCCACTTTTTCATTATTTTTTTCCTTTATTTTAATCTGGAGCTGCCACCCAGTTTCCAGTCTGCTGCACCAGAGCCATCCCCAATGTAGGTCAGGCTTGCCAAGGCCACTTGTGCATGAAACAAGGCGTGTTCTTCCCCAGGGGAAGAGCCCTCTCCCCCTCTCCTGCTGCCAGGACTCAGCCTGGGACGATTCCTGGTGCTTTAGGGCAGTGGGGAGTCCCATCCCACTCTGGGCACCATCATTCTCAGGAGGGTGACCATCCATGCCCAAACTCAAGCCTGGTGGCACCAGAAAGGGTCCGGGTGACACAGCGACAGCAACTGCCAAACCATTCTGGGATTCTGTGATGTAACTATAAGGAATGCTTGGAAATCCCTCTGGCATGGCTGGGAAACTTTCCAAACCAGCCTGGATTTCCTTTTTCCATAAGGGGACAAGCCCACAGGGCACCAGCCCCAGGGAAATGCAGGCTCCTGTCTGTGTCCTGTGCACTGGGTCAGCAGCAGCAGGCTGCTTCCCTGTGGAGCTGGGGAGCTCATCTGCACAGGCTGGGAGAGGCCACAGTGACAGGCACCTCCGAGGATGGTGCAGAAGGGAGAAAGAATGAAAAGCAAGAGGAATGGGAGGTCAGGGAAAGCCCCAAACGGAACAAGCAGCCAGTCTGACAAACCCATGCAGCAGCTGAGCTGCTCCCCTTGTCCTGAGTGCTCTGATGTGACAGGGGGAGGAAAAGTGAGGTTCCTTTTCTGCCTGCACTGCTCTGCCCCATCCATCACGTCCAGCTCTGGGGCTGGAGTGCTCAGGCTGCAGGGACAGGAGCTGTCCTGGCCCTGTCTCCTCAGGAGCAGGGCCTGGAGAGGGAGCAGCACTGCTCTGCTGCACCTCTGAGCTGGTAATCAATGGATCACAAAAATCAGCTGCTGTTAATGAGCAATGCACTTGTCAGTGGTGTGCAGAGAGAAGCTCCAGAAGGTCTGAGACAGCCCAGAAATGCTCATGGGCTGTGTTGGCAACCACGTTGTTAGGCAAGTGTTTATTACACATATTTAACCTCATTACAACTTCTCTCAGAATCTTCTGGAAAAGACATGATCCAATTTTGGGGTTGGGTCATCCAGAACAGGTGGATAGAGGAATATTGGACCCTCACAGCCCTCTTTGCCCTGTTCCAAGTGTGCAGCCCTGACTGCAGAGCTCTGCAGCGCTGTTCTCACTGGCTGGGCTGGCAAACACGTCCTGAGGAGCTGCTTTCCCTGCAATGCCTCGGAGCAGACAGCCATTTATAGAGCTCCAGAAAGGGCCAGAGCTGCTGGGGGTGATGGCTGTCCCCAACCACCCTTGGGTCACAGGACACTGGAGTCGTCTTTGCAGTGGCAGGGCAGTGCGGAGTGTGGCTGGAGCCCCAGAAGCAAAGCACACACTGCTCATGTGGGAGATGGCAAAAAGCTTTCCCAAAAAAGCTTTTTTATATTAAAAAAAGAAAAATCAAAATTTATAAAATACATTTATAAAATCCCAGGCTCCCATCCATGTCCCCATCCCTGTGTGTGCCTTCAGTGCTGCAATCCTGTGCCTAATGAATCCCAGTGGCCCCATAAAACCCAATTACTAATGTGTTTAAAATAAAAGATGAATGTGTATTTATAACCACGTGTAATATTTTATATAACACTCTACAACAGATGTCCAGGGAGCAGCAACATTTTAATTAAGGTTTTCTCATTGCTTTTCCTAAGGAGTCCAATCAAAGTCCCACTGAAAGGCAGGAGTGAGACATTAAAAAAAAAATCCCACACAGTGACAAATGTTTACATGTATTTTATAACTTATTCTGTAAAGGACATCTGTGGCTCATCCAATGCAAAAAAAAAGAGCCAAGACTATCTGGTATGAGGCTTTGTTCTACTTATGCCTCTGTAATGATCATGCCATGAGTAGTGTGGAAAAACCTTCAGTGCCCTGGATTATTTTTTGTGTTTGTCCCATGATTTATCAGCACTTTGTAAAGAGGCAGGAATATGTTTGCTCCCTGGGCTGATGGGGGTCTCTCAGCAACTCCAGCTCTGCTTGTTCCATTGACTTTAAACCACTTTGGGGCACAAATAAACCTCATGTCCTGTTTGCAAAGAGGGGCTTGAAGGAAAAAGTATTACTCCTCATGGAAAAGGAGATTTTCCTGAGTTCCAAGGCATTGCTGGTCCTAGAGGCTGCAGTAAAGCTGCTGGAGGGCATGCTTGCCCTAGTGCTCCATGCCTTTTAGGAATTATTAACTGTGATTAAGTGCACGATCAGGAGACAGAGCTGCTCCCTTGGACTGCATTTCATGTGCAGAGAAGGTGCTGGAGCGTCACAGGGTGAGTGATGGCATGGAAATCAATGAACAGGTGGAAAAATAGCCTGGTACATGCAAAAAAGTCTCTGAAAAGGGCACCCACTCCTTCTTCCTCGGGATCTTACTCATGAGACAACAAAAGGGAACCCACACAGATGAAGGCTGAACCATTCATCTGGAAGTTTTAAATTTCTTCCTCAAGGGAAGCTAAAGAATATTTTTAACGTGTCTGCAGTGTTAGAAGCACTCCTTTTTTGGTGTCAAGCATTTGTTTTTATAGTACATCTTCTCTGCTGGATGCTGATTTCCCAGGATGCTCCTCCTCAGGGCCTGGTGGGGCTCAGGGAAGGCACCTGGCCCTTTCCAGTGAGATGGACGAGCCTTTCTGCAAATTTTACGGTTTTAAGGGTCACCTAAAGCCTCTCCTCATTGTGTTTCCTTTTTAGGGTCCTGTGTTTGAACTTGCTCTATGACTTAGGCTGTTTTATGAAGAAAACAACTTCCAGACCCGTCAACAACTGGCTTTCTTTCCAAACTCCTCTCCACTGCTTTTTTCCCCCATGTTAACCTGGCAAATTAAGTTTCTGAGGCTCTTTGCTAATGACAAACAAGGTGACAAACATCTCCTGAGATGCTCTGGGTGTTGCCCTTCCCTCTTTTCATAATATTTTATTGCTGTTTCTTTCCTCTAGCACGTGTCCTGCTCTGAGAGCTGCAGTCATTCCTGGCTGGGGGAGTTTGTGCACCTGGAAATCACCTGGAGATTGGCCCTTTGTCACTTCCAAGGGACACACAGGACGCTGTGCACACCTTGCTGTCAGTGCTGACACAAACGCTGGAGTTTGGTCTGGGTTTTTCAGGCACTTAGCAGATTGTCTGGGAAAATGGTTGTCTTTCAGGCAGAGTTATTAGAGCTGACAAGGTACCAAAAACGAGGGACATGAGGACACAGGGGTGCCACAATCCCACAGGGAATTTCCACAGCCCTGCCTCCTTATCCCCTCTGGCTGTGACAGAATCCTTGCTGCTGGTGTTGGGGAGAGAGAGGTTTGTAATTTCTCTGGCAGAAACAGGCCATGCAGGAAAAAGAGAGGCATTTCCCCATCCCTAGAAATGTGGATGCTTGGAGGAGAGCGTGCACTCAGCCAGATCTGCACAGGAGCCTGGCAGCACTGAGGCTCCCTGGCCAAATCCCCTTCCTGCCCTTCCCCTGGGAGCTGCTGGCCCTGCCAGAGGCAGGGATGAGCCCCAGGCACACACCCCACACCCCTGTGGCCACAGCTTCTTCCCAAGTGCAGCACACTTAACAAAGCAGGAGGAAAAACCCTGCAAAACAAATGGCTGGCAGATGGCCTGGAAGGACAAAGCTGAGTCTGAGGATTAACCAGACCATAATAAAAGCTGTCATTACAGGTTGTCATCATCGGTGAGTTATTTATTAGCCCTAAACAGTGCCCCCCTCAGACACCAAATGTCAAATGTTTTAATATCTTCCCCTCCCAGCTGCTCCCATCCCGTCCTGCCAGCTGCACTGTCTCATCTGCCAGGACCTGCCAAAGAGCCCAGCATTAACACACCTTATTATGCACATTATTTTGCCAGCAGAGGCCAGATGAGGCCAAATCACGCTGATAATAAGCCCTGCTGTCATTAAATGCTATTCTGCATGCTACTGTTGATCCCCAAACCTCCACAGAATATTAACGAGGGCACGCTTGGCATTTGCTGCAAGGATCCTGGAGCGGATGAGTTTGGCTTTTATTGGATCTGTGGCTACACCAGTCACTCCTGTAACTCAGGAGAAAAATATGAGCTGCCTGGCATGGAAAAGATTCCCAATTCTCAGAAGATTTCTTTCTCCTTTAAAAAGGAATCGTGGTTTGGGGGTTTGATTTGGATCCTTAGAAGGAAAGAAAGGAAGGAGAAAGGAGGGAATTGCCTCAGGATGCTCCAAATATTTCATTCTCGTTTTCTGAAAACCTGTTTTAAGGTCAATTTGAAATGAAAATGTCATTGTAAAATGAGGAGCTGAAAATGCCAGCATGAAAATAGAAGCTGAAACATTTCAAATTCTCAGAATGCTTTTTTTTCCCCCTTTTTTCCCCCCACTGAAGCAATGTATGATATTTTGACCTGAAGTTGTGACTAGCTTTGGTTAACCTAGAACTAAATTTTTCTGTGATTTTATTGCTTGGGAAAAAACAGTCACCTGCTTTAAATGTTCTGGCTTTTGAGGAGGAGGTATTTATGTTATAAAGTTATTTCGACTGAAAGTTTCAGCTGTTACTGGAATAGTCTGATTTCTTAAGGTATTTCTACTTCTAAAATACAATTGTTTTTTCCTTTTCCTGTCCATTCTGTGAAAGTATTTTGACAGTTTTTATGTAGCATGATTCCAACAGGGCAGTAGCACATAAAAATGGTGCGGGGAGGCGCCACAAGCTCTCCATTGTAATATGCCCATAAATTCAAATTATTCCAGTTATGGGTGGCCACTTCTGATACCTAAAGGTTAAAGCCTCCCTGGCAGTGATTAACTAGCCAGGATCTCAGCCAGATTTCAGTACTTGAGCAGCCACTACTGTGGAAAATAACTTGAAATCTTTCCCCTGACCTTTTTGTCAAGCTGTCAGTGCCAGTGATTGATTTCAGCTCGTGCAGACCCCGGGGCTGTCTCTGAGCTCTAACTGTGACCTAATGTGCAGCACTGGACAAGTCAAGGTGCATCTCTGCATTCATGATCTCACAGGGATGTGGGATTGAGCTGTGGAGGGGCTTTTTAAGAGTCTCAGTGAGTTAGAGAATTCCTCTCACCTTAATTCAAAATTAGCCAGAGAGATCAGAGCAGAGCAGCCCTGGGAGGGGGCAGCGTTGCATTCACAGACATCAGCCTGGGGGAAAGCTGAGCTCTTTTTGTTTTGTTTCTTCTGCTCCAAGAGAAAATTCGGGCGTTAACACTTTTGGGACCTCTTTGCAGCAGCTGAGCTGATGGCATCAGGCTTGTGTCACATGCTGGAAAATGGCAGGATAAGAATTTTTACGTCAGCCTAAAAACATCCCACCAGAAAGCAGGCACCTGCATTTTTTCAACAGGCAAATGGTTATAGATTAGAGCATACCTTTAAAAAAACTCAACAACCCCCTAGATAACATTTTCTGTCACCAAACAGAAAGGAACACAGAGCACAGGCCTAAAATGAGAGTCAGAGGAAAGGACCAAAGTATTTTTAGCTCGTCTGGGTCCCCGGCCTGAGTGAGGGAATGACTTTAATCAAATTGAGCCGAGCCCCAGCCATTCTCCCCGTGGCTGGTTTCGGCTGCACATGTCCCATCTTGGAGCAGCCCTTCCCAAGGGCACACAGGCAGCTTTGTTTAGAGCCTGGGAAGGATCAAATGGGCTCCGCTGGAGGGAAGGGAGAGCGAAGGGAGGCGTTTTCCTCTGAGTGATCCTTGCCCACAGAGGAAGCTTTGTAACTTCACAAGCCAGGGTACAATATGTTCAACATATGTCAGTCTTTCCTCCCAGCAAGAGAGATGAATCACCTGTTTTCTGCAGAAGGGAGATGTTTGAATCCTCTCTGTTCATGAGGAAGAGGGAGCAGTTTTCTCATTGTGATGCATATTAGTAACAATCCCGATAAGGAGTGCAGCTGATGCCTCACCGCTGCTGCTGGCAGAAGGGATCTTGAGGAAAGGCCTGTTTTCCATGAATAATGCAAATTGTTTGCAGTGTTAATCAAGGCCCAGGGTAGGAAGTTTGCTCCGTTCTGCATGGGGTCACACTTCCTCCCCACGGGCACTGATGCTGCGGCCGGGAGCCCACAGAGGAACTCTGTCACCTGGGGGAAACAATCTGGCTGGTAAAACATGAAATTTGGGTCTGGAGAGGGGTGAGACAGGCAACACATCTCCCAGGGAAGGGGGCTTTAAAAAACACCTCCAGCAAAACATGCATGTGTGGGCTTTAGTCCAGCTCTGCTCAAGAAAGCATTTCAGTCCAGTGTAATAGCAACAACTCATGGGCTTAAGTGCTTGCCAAGAGCCAAGTTTCTGTCAGAAACTCCCCAGAATAAGTGTGGTTTGCACATCAGGCTGCAGAGCTGAGGGAAACATTGCTGTGTAACCTCAAGAAGAGCTATGGAGGCTCCACTGTAAATCTGATCCTTGCAATTATTTCCATGATGACAACACCCACCAGCCTTAGCTGGAACCGATTTGTGCTGGGGATGCTGCAAATGGGGTAAACAAAAAAATGCTTCTTCCTTCAGAGAATTTGTGAGATAAGTATGTGACCAGGCAGTGAAGGGCAGAGGGAGCCCGAGGAAACCTGAAATGATTTGTCAGGTGCAAGGTTTCATTCTTGGGGCCACTTGTTGATTCTTACAAATTGCAGCTCTTTCTTTCAGCTGGCTACACACAGCATTCTGTGGCACGCTCAGGAAGGCCCCCAAGCTCATTTTACTGTTTGCTTTGAACCAGCTTCTCTTAGAATTGTCATAAAAAGGGGAACATAATTCTTCCCCTGCCTGGCAGGGGCAGGGAGAAATATTACTTTGAAGAGGCCAAATAGTTTCAACTGTTTTTGCAAGCAGCTTTTCTTGGTGGATGAATTGGTCACTCACATAAGGGAAAATGTCCTGCCCAAGGACATTTGTGAACACACAGCCCAAGGCAGGTCAGGCTCCCTCAGACAGCAGGTTTGCCCTTCATTTTCATGTGAACAAGGAACAAAAATACTCCACAAGAGCACCCTGGGTACTCAACATCACAGTTTGCTTCTGCTCACGGGACAGGGCAAGAGCTGGGAGTGCAACAGAGAAGTTGTTGCTCTAAACTCAGATTGAACTGAAATAGTTCAACAAGTGAAAATTATTGAAGTACCCTGGGAATAAAAATATGGAAGGATTTATGGGGGAAGCATGTAGCTAGAGCAAACTTCAAAGAAAATCCATGCTTTGTGACTTAAATTGTGTCCTGTGCTCCCTAAGCCTCTGATCCCTGGAGGCAGAGGAGGGTTCTGGGGAAGGAGCACCTTTCCCACCCAATTCTGTGCATGTGGACAGGCCAGCTGAGCTCGTGGAGAGCCTCCAGGAGTGCATGTCCAGCTCCACATCCTCCCCTCCACGCTGCTTCCAAACACTAAAAGCTCCTCCTGCCCTCATCGTTCTGTTCATTTAATGACTGATTAGTCCCAGCCTAAGTGTTGATTGGGCTGAAAGCTTTCCTCAGCTCTCAGAGTATTTCACTGTGCCTAGGGAAAAGGGCAGATAGACCCCAGTGGTCAATCAGAACCCAGCTCCTGCTGGTGCCTTTCAGCCATCTGCAGCACATCCTGCTCCTGTCAGCAGCTTCCAACACCTACTGCTCACTTTAATCCTCTGTAAAACATGCAGGGGAGTATGGTGTACATAATGCATGGCCTGGGTTGGTAAAGTGTTAGGAATTCTGTTCCAATAGCTCTGAGATCTTAGCAAACCCATTTGCTACAGGCAGAAGAAAATAAATCTCAGTGTCACTGGGACACTCCCCACACTGCCCGGGCCTGAATGCTGGAGGTGGCAAATTTCTCACAGCACTTTGAGCCCTGTTTTGAAAAGCCCAGAAATATTCCAGAAATATGCAAAGCAAATATGCTAGCTCGTGTCAGGATCATTTGGAGGGTTATTCTTGTTCTCAGAAACATTTCTTCTTTGAAGTTGAAAAGTTTAATTGCAGCCCCAAGCACAAGGGTTGTGGCAAACCCTGAGGCTGAGGCTGTTCTGCCTTTGGATGTCAGGCAGCCTGGTTTTACACACCATGTCCTCCTTCCACCAGGATGGAGGGCTAGGGTTCTGCAGGTCTGCTTTGGAATTAGAGAAAACATTTTGCTTTTGCAGCCTGACAGCTTATGAGCATTGCCTAAATGCACAGGCAGCACTGTAGATTAATACCTTTATTTTCAGCTGGGATATTTAACCTGCCCACTGCTGTCCCAGCCAGCTCTGAGCCCATGGTGGGGAGGAAGGGAATTTAGGTTGCTTAAAAATCTTTTTCAAGATTAATTTTAGTCCATCTGTGTAGCCCAGTCAACATGATCCTATCTTTTATTGCCAGAGGAATCCCAGATACATTAATTTAAAGCTGGGCTGTTTGTTTAAAAAACCACGGTTTGACTTTTTAGACCTCTTCAGTCCTCTTCATGTAAAATTCATGGCAGGATATTTTAAAACTCTGCCTTGCACCCAGGTGTGTGATTCTCATGCATTTCAATGCCCAGGGGGTGTTTTTCTGTATGGAAAATCAATTGAGCTCCCTACAGAAAAGTCCCAGGTTTGACATCTGCCCTTGCTGTCCGTGGAGGTAGCGCAGCAGGAATGGAATATCCAGGGATGGATCAAGTCCTTACTGGGACAGAACTGGTCCTGGTTGCAGAGCCAGGCTCTTGGCAGGCAAAGGGTGTAACACAGAGACCCCAGGCTCAGAAATTCTCCAGGAATTATCTGGATTTACCACACTGCATTTGCTCCAGCTGATAAGGGGCTCCATTTGCAAACCCGAATTTAAGTGTCCAAATCTTCTGTGTCTACTAATTCACTGCATGTGCACACACCAACATTTTATGGAGTTGTAGCTCCTCCTGCTTGCTATAAATCTCTTTAGAAGGGATCAGGCTGTACATGCTGAGAATTCACAAAGCATGTTGAAATGCTGGCCCCACTCAAATGAGTGGGAGCCTTGCCTTTGGCTTCTCTAAGTCCAAGGCTTTACCCACAGAATATAAAGAACAAGAGGATTTCTTTAGGCTTTAAAGTGGTTTTCTTCTCCTTGCTGGCATTTAGAGTTATACAGCACTTTTTGATTATCCTTTTTTTAAAGCCTGATTTTGCCTTGCTTCAAGAGCAAGCAAAGGCAGGGCTCTGAAGTGCGTTCTCTGAAGAGAACTGAGTGCCTCATCTACTAATGAACTGTAATTATCCTTTTCTTCAAGAGAAATTGCACTTAGCCCTGAGCCTTGTGGGTTGCTGATTCAGAGGAGAAGCAGGTTCTGGGTAAGTTTTGTACATTAGTAGGTGCACAGCAATACCTATACCTGCACACAGACCAGCAAAAATGGCTTTGCTGTGCCTATCAACTCGTTTATCTGACTTGCAGAGCAGCAGAATGAAAATAAAACACAACTCATAGTAATTTGGCTTTGCCACAAATTCCTGTCAGCCTGCTCATTGTGTATTTTTGTCCATTCGTCTCTGCTTTCCATGGCTTGATCATTTTTAGTGTCAGCCCTCACTTTGGGAAGACATTGATGTAAGTCCTCAGGCACAAGTTAGACATCTTTGTCATATGTGTGCAGCTAAGAAACATCCAGGAATATCCCTCAACACAACCAATTTCTACCCTGTGCCCATCCTGAATTCCTGTTACATGTCTAGATAATTGTATTTACTCCCGGAATAATCTCCACCAGAAACTCAATTGAATTATTGTGTGATCCGGGTACAAATTTCTCTGCCTCAAGTTGGACTTGCAGAGTGAATTAGCTGGTTTGCCTCGGAGGAGAGGCTCAAAGAAGGTCAGATCTGCACTGTGAGGAGCTCAGGAATGCTCTGGCTCTGCTGGGGTGGTGGAGGAAAGGTCTCCAAGCTCTCCAAGCTCTCTGACTCCCTCTGATGTTCTCCCAGTTTCTATGAGAAAGGCATCGTTCCCTTTTGGGGAGTGCTGCCCAGTCCTGTTTCAGATGCCCACATTCCAAGAAATCCCTTTTTCTGCCACTCCAAGCGCCTCACTGCCAATCCAGATAGGTGCACTGCAGTCACAGCCAGATCCCTTTTGTTGCCACTCCATCTGTGCCTGCTGCACAAGACCAAAATGAGTATTTCCAACACTACACGCTCCTTTGTGAAGAGCTCTCTCTAGTCCTCATTCCTCATAAAGCATTACAAGGCAGGGATGATCTGGAAGGATTTTGGAGCTTTTTATCTGCTCCAGCCCCTTTGTGAGAGTGTTGGCAGAGAGGCCTTGCTGTGCCAGTGAAGATGAGTCCTTTTTCCTCCCTGTGGGAGAACGAGCAATTTCTGTAACAGAAGGACACACATCCACAAAGCGATGTGCTTCCTATTTTATTCCCTTTGTCCTCAAATTAAGTCTCACAGAGAGGCCTCAAGTACGTTCAAGGCCAGCCAGGCAGGGCTGTGGCTTCCCCAGGGCTGTGTGCTCTGAAGTTGGAGTCACCATTCATTTGCTTGTGATCAGCCCAGCCTGAAGGGGGACTTCATTACTTATTGAGTCCTTGAAATAACCCTCCTTATTTGCAGCCCTTTTGCCTGCAGAGATCATTTGGGCCCATATGCAGCACTGTTTGGTTTTAAGTTTCCATTCTGTTGTTAAAGAACAAGAAGCCTCACATGCCTAAAACAACCTCTTTCCCCTCGCTGCTCTCATTAAACCAACTGACAATTGACATGTTTAACTTTGTCAATGTTGTTTTTTAAAAAAAAAATCATAAAGTTCACGGCAGGTTTATGTGTGGAAAGGCTCTCCTTTCCTCAGAGAGCCAGCTGGACCAGAGCCACATCAAAAACTTCCTGTAAGGAAGACATAACTAGAAAGGAGAGAGGAATTTTTCGGTGCCCCTTTCTGCATTCAAAGCAGCCCTGTGGCTGCAATGTCCCAGCTGTCACTTCCACAGGGACATTTCTGCAGGGCTGGATGCAGAGCAGGGATGTGGCTGGAGAGCAGCAGGCAGCTGGGAGCCCCAAATCACACAGCAGAGAGCACACGTGGGGTGGGACACTGAGACCCTTCTGTTCAGTAAATCCTTCTTGCACACCCTTCATCTCCTGTGAGAGCCTCTGTCAGAGATCCACTGAGCCCAGGCTGTGAGCTGGGGTCCCATCCCTGCTCCCAGCACTGATGGCAGCAGCATCCCTCCACCAGGCTTCTGTGGCCATCCCAGCAGGGTCTCTGGGGCTTTAATCAGCCCCAGGGTGAGCAGCAGAAGTCACGACCTGAGGGTGCTGCAGTGCTGCTGTGTCTGCACAAAACCCCATACCCTGTGTCCTTCCTTCAGAGGACATCTGCACACCCTGTTCTGTGCCTTGGCTGGGTCCTAAAGCACTGTCCTGCCTGAAGCTTGATGCTGGGTTCCAGCCAGCCAAGCACAGAGCAAATCCTTCCTCTCAATGACCTCCTCGGCCTGGTATTTGAATCACACCAGGGGAAAAAAAAATAGGAAAAGGAAAATAAAAGTGTGATGTAATGCATGTGCTGAGTGGACTGTCCCTCCCTGAGTCCTCATGGCAGGGCCAGGAGGGTCTGTGTGTGCTGCACGTGCTGGAGGAGCTGCCTTGGCAGAACCAGCAGCACACTGAGACTCTGATTTTCCCCTCTGGAGCCTGGAGCTCAGCACCTGATTGTGGCTGCTCCAGCTTTTCAGCTTGCACCTCGCTGTGCAGGCTCCCTGGGTGGGGTTTGTGCTCCTCCAGCAGAGACCTGGGCTCATTCTGACCCTCTTTAAAAACCCCTTTGCTTGTGGACAACAAATGTGGTGGAATCTCAGCTTCCCAGGCTGTTTGAAATGGGTATTTCAATAATAATAATAATAATAATAATAATAATAATAATAATAATAATAATAATAATAATGATGATGATGATGATGATGATGATGATGATGATGATGATGATGATGATGATGATGATGATGTCCTGCTGGGCAGCAGAATCTTTGGGATGAAGCCAGATCCACAGCTCCAGAGGAGGGCAGGATGCAGCAAAGCAGATTTCCCTCCTGGCAGGGCTCTCACTGCTGAGTGAATCCCTGGTGCTTTGCCCTGGAATCTGGTGGGAGTTTCAGTCACTGAGCTGTATAAACCAGTGAAGTTCAGCTCAGCCTCAAGTAGCTGGATTTCAGTTTCCTGACATTTTGTGGTGATACCGTTTCTGCCCCAGACCAGCTTCCAGGATTGCATTTTTGGTGCTGCTAAAAATGTTATTTTTGTCCAGAAGTCACAGCAGGGATCAGAGTGGAATTCTCAGCATCCAAACCAAGATCCTCAGTTAACTCAAGAACATCCACCCATTTAAAAATCCTGCTTTATCTCATCTTTTTCATGTGCCAGAAGTTTTCAAACACAAGTAGTTATTGTGGGTGTGAGCCTGCTCCTTCCTATTAGCTGCAGACACCACTGAGGCAATCTATTGCCTCTGATATGTGGAAATAAAGTCAAAACTACCCAAAAGCTCTTCTCCCTCTGTCTGGAAAAAACTGAATGAAAAATCTGTTTGGGTGTCTGAACAGTGCATCCCAGCAATTTCTTTTTTTTTCTTTTTTTTTTCCAACAGGAGAGCACCAATTTAAATTGGAAGTTCCTTACACATAGGGGAAAGCACTTTATAGGCTTATTTTTGAAACCCACAGCTTCTCAGCATTTCCCACTTCAGCTTGTAAGCAATTTACAGCTGGAAGGGCTGAGGGCTAGAACCCAGGTAATTCAACAAGCAATTAAAACCAACTCAATTCTACATGCAGACACTCTCAAAAGTGGTTACTTACTGGAGCTCCACTGAGCTGTGCATGGAGATTCTTATGCCCAGGGGAACATCACTGAGGTAATTGCCTTTCCATTTAGAATAAATATGTTTTATTCTTTGCCTCTTAACGTGGTGTTTTTTAAAAAGAACCATCCCCATTAACATGAAAAAAGAGACACTGCTCTCCAGGCAAAAAAGCCTGAAAGTACTTGTTAAACAAACAGAGCATCTGCCATGAACATTAACTGCTTTGTAGCTGATTTTTGTGGGTTTTTTCCTTTCCCAGTCTAAGCAGAGTTCGTCTGCATCATTTCAGGACTCTGTGCAAACTCAAGCACCTGACAGCATAAGAACAAATATCTTATTTTTCATTCACCTCTTTTTCACTTCACTCACTTATTTTAAGCTCCTCTGCACAATTTTCCACCTAAAGCATCATTCATAACCATGACTAACACTAAGTCATTCTTGTTGTCTGTGAATGTTGCATGTTTTACAGGTTGTGAGGGGTTTTTTAATCATTCATAGTATTGGTTTGATTTGAATTAAATCTTTCTGAATGTGCATATTCAAGTAGCTTTCTGCTGCCAATTAAAGAAAAGAATACCTACATGACACCAGGCATCCCCTCCCAAAATGAAAATCTGGATACAAAAGGGATGCAAAGGGAAGAAAGGAAGGAAAAGGCTTGGTGTCTCTGAAAGGAGAAGGGCAGGAAGATGGAAAGAATTCAAAGGGAAGGCAGTAAAAACCCCAGCAGATACAGCCTGACAGCACTGGGGGTGCACAGAATCTCCTCTGGGGATATTTTTGATCTGAAAACGGTGAGCAAAGAAACTGGCTTCTCTGGGAGGATTTCTGCTGGGTTGAGTGACACAGGGCTTTGTCTGTTTTTTCCAAACAAACAGGTTTCTGCCAATAATAATAATTATGTCACCAGGTGCCAGTTCCCCCATCAGTTTCTCCTCCTCTGATGGCTGCTGATGGCTCAGATCAGAAGGGCTGAGGGAATACAGAGCAAATTCTCCTCGTGCTGTGGGGAATCCCATGGGCTCCCTGAGGCCAGGGCTGCAAGGATCCTCAAGAGACCAATCCCACACCTTAAAGCAAGATCAGCTGGGCTTCACCCCCTGACAGATGTTACTCCAGCTTGTTCCCAAAACTTTCCCTGCTGGAATTTCCACGGCTTTCCAAGGCAAGCTGGTCCAGATCTTTGTCCAAAGCTCATTAGGAAGCTTTCCTCACAATTAACCTGGATTTTCCCCTGAGGTCATTAATGCTTCCTCTGTGCCCTGAGCACATGAAAGAGCAGTTTATTCTTTCCTCTGTGCATTTTGAGAATACTGGCATCTTTTCCTTCATTTTTCCTTTCTTTAGCCTGAACACTTCCATTCCCTCCAATCTTTCCCCACAGGTCTTGTTTTTTAGACCCAGCTCTCTTTGAAATAGCCTCCACCTCACATCCTTCTTGGAGAGCAGTCCCTAAACCTAGACAGAGCAGACCAGCCAACATCATCACAAATTGACCCAGCAGTGTGAAATGATTATTTTTGTTGGTCTTAACTCCTGGTGTTCCTGCCTGTGCCTCTCACCACTGGGAGCTTCCTTCTCAGCAGTTGGTCACTACTGATCCACGTTCATCCCGCAGCCACTAAACCACCCAAACTTCTCCTGCAAAACCTCTCTGCAGGTGGTTGTTGTGCCCAGTGCTTGTGGGGACAGCTCAGGGCAGCCTCCCAGGCTGATGGTGAACGATTGAGAAGGGTTATCTCACCATCTTCCTCTTCTTCCCTCTATTTTTGGAGTTGTGGGCAGCTGACAAAGGCGCTGGCTGAGCCCTGGCCTGGAGCTGAGGTGGCTGAACAGGATGTGGGAAACTGCTGGCCCTGAGAGATAAGGACAGATAAGGTGGGGGAAATTCCAGATAAGGGCTGGATTCTGCAGGTGGCTAAGGAGGTGTTGAGTGAGGGTGGCCAGAAGTCACAGATTGCTGGAGAGAATCCCTAGGACCATGCAAGGGCAGAGATGCACAGGTTGGCACACCCAGGAACACCAGGTGAGGACAATATTACCCAGATAAGGACAATATTCCCCAGACAAGGACAATATTCCCCAGGGACCACTGCCACAAACACCAGACTCACTGCAGAGGTGGCAAAGCTGGGCCAGGTGAAGAAAAACTCATTAGGGGTGGGTGGAGAAATGGGGGAGGAAGAAAGCACAGCACAGGAAAAAGGATTTATGGATGGGGGAAAAGGAGGATGAAGAACTTGTTATAGATACATAGTATATTATTGGCTTTTTGCAAATATTAGAATGGATTTTATATGTGTGGTGTTGAAATAACTGCTATAAAGAGGCAGTGTTTGTTTCTGTTGTTAATTAACCTTAAACATAGTAATGAAATAACTAATATACTTGTGTTGAAAGACCTACTTAAATAATATAACATCTAATAAACATATGATAAAAACACCTACTACAGATATACCAACTATCAACACTCATTGTCTAAAACCAAAAGTAATAATAAAAGTAAAAGTAATAATAAAACCACAGTCAAAAAATACACATACTCTAAAAAAACAAACCAAAAAAGGAATATGCTAAACAATTCTTAAAGCATGGAAACTAGTTTAAAGAAAAGTTTATTGTGTATAATTGTTTATGAATATATAACAAGCTGATGCAATAGAAATAGTATAGAAAGAGTGTTTCCAAAATAGCAAGTGTGCTCTTGGCTAAGTGCCAAGATGCACCCAACCATAATCCTTACTTTATTGTCCTTATCTCCTATTGTCCTTTGTTAAACTTTTTTATTTTTTACAAGAGAATAAAATGTGTTTTTCACAAACTGCATGCCAGGCAGTGCTGAGTTTGATTACAGCTCATGTCCCAAACCTGCTGCCCCCACTATCCCACAGCCTTCTCTGTGGTCAGGAGGATGGGGACAAGGAGAGCTGGCAAACCCAGGGAACCTGCAAGGACAGGTCAAGGATCCTGGTGGCAAAGCTGATGGCATCACCATCTTCCCAACACTCCTGCAGAGCTTTTACTCTCCCCAGACCCCATGTGCTGCTGCTCAGCAGTGGGAATTCGAGGCCAGGAGAGGCATTTATTTAAGGCAGTGCTGTCACTAAAGCCTCCATTCCATCAAACCTTGGCTCAAGAATACAAGAAAATGATTTTACGCTGTTGCCTGGTCCTAGCCAAGATTCAGACCCTTCTGAGTGAAAAGTTATGTGTTCCTGCCTCTCATTTCCTCTCTTTCCTTTTATTCAGACATTTATTTATCATCCAAAACCAGAAACCTGGGGATTAATTTATTCTTTACAGAATGCAAAGAAATGTGGGGATTTTTTCAATTTCCAGATCTTCCATGCAACAAAGAAGGAATATTTGTCAGCTACTAATTTTTCCCCACTCTATTTATACTTGCATTCCTTCTGTCTGTGATAGCTACTTCACTTCACCCCCCCTGACATTTTATTAGACAAAAAAATGGGAAACTCTGGCCCCACTGACGTCAAGGGGAATTTGGGTATCGATTTCCCTGAAAAAGCAATTTCAAGCAGCGGCCTGGCAGCCTGCACAAACCTGTGCCCAGGCTGTCACCCTCATCACACAGCCCTTTCATTTTCCTCTCCTCCAGCTCTAGATCCAGCTCAAAGATACTCCCAAGAATCAGTAACAGGCTGGAAAGATGTGAGCCTTGATGTTAACTCTCTGTTTTTATGGTTTCTCTGATCTTGGCTTGGGTTACCCGTAACTGGGGGTCGTGCTCAGCTGCCAAGTCACTGAGCAACTTCCTCTGTTTAAACAGAATATATAAGCCTTACTCTGTTTAAACAGAATATATAAGCCTCCCTCTTTCCCCAAGTTCATGACTCTTTTGTAAAGTGTTTTATGATACAGTTGTTACAGAATCCGCCCTCACAGTAACAGCTCCAGACAAGGCCTCGCTGTGGGCCTGGCTCCCAGCCCACTTCCTTCAATGGAGGTTTTTCCATCACTATCGTGCATGTATTTATCAAACTGCACCCCACTGCAATCACAGTGCCATGGGGGTTGGAGGGACATGTCCAGACATTGTTTCTGCCAGGGAAAAATCAGAGGTCAGGAATCCAGCCCCGTGCAGAGGATCCTCGAGGCCTTTGAGGCCCTTCAAACAGAGCGGCCTAGCAGTGGTGCTCAGCCATAAAGTCACATAAACCTCCCAATCATCTCTTCTGTCCCTTACAGCCATCACTTCCAGAGACTGTGTGAGGTTTAACTCAGTGCTGACAGGTGGAGCAGCCCATGGAGTGTGATCCATCCTTTTATCACAGTGTTGGGTCAGCTCAGCTCAATAAGTGGTGACCTTGCAGTACTAAATGGTCTCCAAAGCGCTCTGAGCTGCAGCTTCTCCTGCCCTTCCCACAGATTTCAGGGCACAGATTTCCCACAAAAGAAATGGGAGTGTTTGGGAGATGGTGCCAGTTAAGGGAAAAGGTAAATCAGCACCTTGTATCACTTGTAATGGTGTCACACTAAAATCACAGTTCGCTGTGAGGGATGCTGCAAATCAGCTTTTGGATGTCCTGTTTTTAAATGCATTAATTATCAGAGGAAAGCATAATCCTGGCCTTAGGTATGTGAGGTGACTGGGCTGTTTTGTGTCTGGGTAAATCAAGGTGCACTCACAGCTCAGGCTGAACACCTCGAGGCCCTCAGATGGGACTTTTACTGCACTGGAAAGCTCATGGTTTACAGGAAAAAATGTTAATACATCCTCATACAGGCAGAGCTTTTGATCCCATTCCTTCAGATTCCAGTTCATCCTTTGTAGCCTGACTCCAAGGAGTGACCGATGCCAGATGCTGCAGAACAAGGGCTGGACAATTTTAGAGCATTGTGGATAGAAGGAAATGGTTTTTCCCAGCATTAGTTTGAAGCACCAGTTGGCCCCAGTTCTGAAGCATGTGGGGGAAGAGAAGGGGTGAGGCTGCACTTTAATTCCCCTTAATGCAGATTTGAAATGGTGGGTTTTGTTTCCCATATGAATGCAGAGGTTTTTTTCTCTCCTATTAAACATCATCAAGGAAAAAAATCGTTGTGAACCAAAGGTTTTAGAGCATTGAAAGGACAGAAAAATCTCTCTGGTGACTGCTAGGCCTCTGCTAATGCTGAGTGCCCAGTTGCCCTGGTCATCTGCTTTCCTAAACTTCCTCCTATGGAAGTATCTGGTTTTCCAGCAGTAACTGTTATTCCCTGTGCCTGAGGGACTTCAGCAAATTACTTCAATTGCTCTGTTTCATTTGCTGTGTTTCTGTTTTTAAAGCAAACCAGCCCACAGTTCGAAATCCCTTTGTAAGGGACAAGAAAGTACCGAGATTCCCTGGAAGTCTCTATTAACATGCCAAATCAATTACAGTGTAATTAGCCAGAACTGTTACTTGTTCAAATCCTGTCAACAAAAATAACTCAGCTTCCCCTTCACATGGCTCCAGCACCTCCATCTTCTTGACAAGGACTTTGGGAGAGAGACCACCTCCCCCAGCCCCTATCAGACCCAAGGCAGGCAATGAAACCCAGATGTGTTCATCATCACAAACACAAAATGCTGGAAAATGGTGGAAAAAAGGAGGACAGAGCTCTCCTGGCCACGCCACGATGCTTTTCCAGGGCAGGATGAGCCCTGTGGGCAGACTGGACCCTGCTGCTTTCCCTGGGGTAAAGCTGCAGGCTGCTGCTGCATTCCCTGATTTATGCCAGCCCTGGGAGAGGGAGGCCCACTCCTGGGAAGCTTTATCTGCAATTCATTTAGGAAAGAGGCAGGTCCTCTCCTCTGACCTAATTGAAAACAGGCAGCCTCCTCCTAATTGTGCACTCCAACCAGTTCATGTGCATTAACAGAGGAAATTGGAGAGGAAAAGGGCTCTGAGTTGACATTCATTTCCTGCACTTGAAGGTCCATATGGCAGCTGTTTCTCTATCTATCTATCTATCTATCTATCTATCTATCTATCTATCTATCTATCTATCTATCTATCTATCTATCTATCTATCTATCTATCTATCTATCTATCTCCAATTCACATTGTTCTTCTCTCTGCAGAAATTTGACTTCAGGTAAAATACAAGGACATTTTTACTGTTCCAACTCTAGACAAATGTATAGAAGGGCACTGTTTTTTCAAAAGAAAAAGATTTGGTTTTGTTCTTTTTTTTAAGACTAAAAGACCTCTTAATGCCAAAAGAGTTAATATTGCTCATCATTACTTTCAAAAGACCCTTTTTGTGCTGGGCTCTGCCTGCCCACAAGGAACACTCCAAGAAAGTGGTCAGTTTTGGTTAAAGTATAGCAAAGCTGAAGGAGAACCTTCATCAAATAGCCAACAGGAGGAGGAAGAGAAATAACCTCATCAGTCAGCAGCTTCAGGAGGTTTAATCCTACAAAGTCATACGTGTTCTGAATGCAAAGTTATATTAAATAATATTGAATCAGCAATAATAGAAAATAGCAAAAATAGAAAATAAATTCTGGTGGTATTTCAAGTGTGTGTTTGCAGTTCCAGTGATCAGGTATTTTTACAGGTCTCAAGTTTTGTGAGCGCTGGAGCAACCAAATAACTCAGAGTTGTTTCAAAGTCACCACAGGCTTTGGAATCTTGATTGTATCTATCTGATCATACATTGAATGTGCTTAAGCAAAAATAGAAATGACTTTTAATTGCAATCAGGCAGCTGTACATACCAAAGTCACCGCAATATGCTAATGAGATGCTAATCTATCCCTTTGCCTTTGCTGCAGTCTCTTTTAGGATTTTATCCCCCAAACAGGTTTTGCAACACACACATCAAGGTGGAGAGTTTTGGAAAATTGCTGCTTATTAGGTGGAATTTCAGGGAAGCAGCAAAACTGGGGGCCTCATTTCCAGGTTGCCCTGGACCACCAGAATGGACAATGCTTGAATTATGACCTGGGCTCTTTCCAGGTCCCCAAATGCATGGGGAAAAGGGAACCTGCCTTCACTGTTATGGTTAACTGCTGAGTTATTGATGGGAATTTTAATACCATTTGTCAGGTGGAGGTTAGGGGGGCCAAAAAAGGGGGCTAGAGGTTTAAAGCAGTTCTGCTGGGTGCTGGCCAATCATGTAGACCAAGAACTGAAAGTGGGTGGTCTTGGAGCAGAGCCAGTGGAAATAGGGCCAGGAGATGGTGTCATCCTTGACTCCAACACATTCATGTTTTGGCTCTCCAGCAAGGGTTATTTTTTCTCTTTATTCTGCAGTTCAACACAAACATCTCCTTCGTTTTCTGAAAGCCGTGGGCTGAGGTGTTCCACCTGCCAGGTGGAAAAGCAGACCAGAAAAATCCCAGCGAGTTCCTAGAAAGAAGGAACACAGCAGGAGCAGGCCCAAGAGGAGGTGTCACACCTGCCAAGCCACCCAGCCAGGAGGAAACTTGGCTTTGGACTCTCACAAAGGTGTGTGAAAGAGTCTTGAGAATCACAAAACAAAGCAATGTGATGTCTGTGGGACCTGCCCACACACTGAGCTTCGACACTTACCTTGAAGTGTTTTGGTGGGAGGTGGGTGTGGGTGTAAGGCTTTGGTATCATCCCTTTAGTCCTCAGCAGAAAACTGAAGTTTTAAGCAGAGCAGCTTGACATTTTCCTAGAAGTAGGAGGGATGCTTTTTTAATTTTTTTAAGTTTTTTTTTTCCTCAGTAGGGGCTGGGCACGTGCCTATGGGTTTTGCAGCACTTTGGAACTCTTGCCAAAACCCGATTCCAGCTGAGTTAAGCTGTGCCCTGTATCACTGCAGGGCTCTTCCCAGTCCATGGATTTCCAGCTGGGCCTCCCACTACTCACTTTTACCACGGGGTTGAAAAAAACATTTTAAATGATGCTTTTTATGTTTTACCTTTTTTCCTTTTATATTTTCTCTGTATTCTTCACACACATATTTGTAGCCTGCTGTATTAGTGATTAGTTTTCCCACTGCTTTTCTATGGCTTTTCCCTAGGCAGAAAGACAAAACAAATTCCAGAGCTCCAAGACCTGGGACCCTTGGTTCTTCCTGGGAACCAAGGATGGAAACAACTCTTTGAGATATATTTCATGGACAAAGCACAGTCAGTGCTGAAGTGGAGCTCCAGAGAAGCGGCTTGACCTGGGGGGGAATTGCATCCCCACCTGTCCTCCTAATTGTTTTTTATCAATTATACTGATTTCCTAAAACCTATAAAATGTACTCACCCCTGGGTTTACCTTTCCAAAACTGCCTCTGAAGGCCTCTTTTATGTTACCTCCTTACTAAAATTATCTCCAGCTTCATTTCCAGGTTGGGAAAAATTTAAACATAAAGAGTTTAAATTGTAGGGACAGGACGCAGGGAATGTCTTCCTACTGCAGGGGTAGGGTTAGATGAGATTTGGGGAAGGAATTCCCTGTGAGGGTGGGCAGGCCCTGGCACAGGGTGCCCAGAGAAGCTCTGGCTGTCTCTGGATCCCTGGAATGTCTCAAGCCAGGTTGGACAGGGCTTGGAGCAGCCTGGGATAGAGGAAGGCGTCCCTGCCATGGCAGGAGTGGGATGAGATGAACTTTAAGGTCCCTTCCAACCCAACCCATTCTGGGATTTTATCACAAACAATAACAAGATTAGATAAAGAGCATTTCAGAAGAGCTGGCTGGATGCTGCTTAGGGCTGAGAAAATAAAAGGGATCTTTCAGTACATTGGCCAAACAAAGCAAATCAGCTCAAAATCCCTCTGAAGTGAATGAAGTTATCAAATTCATTTCTTACATAAGGGTGAAAAAAAACCTCAACCCCCTCAAAAAGGCATTATTTTCTGCACAAAATAAGGCCTTCAGCTTGAGCAAAATGCTGATTTCTGGCCTTGTGAAAGGAAAAACAAACAAAAAGGAAAACTAGAGCATTAAAATCTGCAATAAGAAATGTTCCCCATTTCAGGGTTGCAAGGACTCTTTGGGATGTGGGTAAATTTAGTTCTTTTTTTGTTTTTGCTTGAGCAGAATTGCCTCCCATCTCCCAGCCTTCAGGCAATTTTAGGAATCTTTTTCTGAAATAAATGGATTTTCCCCAAATAAATGTACCAGCACAGACAGTTCTTAAGACACTGATGATTCCAGAAAGACTAAGGGCACATTTTTCAATGAATTTACTATTTTATAATACATATACATGGCTCTGCCCCCGTCTAGCACAGAAACTTCTGAATATCACTTAGCCAATGTGTTAAATGTCTATTTTTAAGTTGTTTTCCCACGCTCTGAGCAGTGAAAACAAGTAAGACCAAGCATATGTGGAGATCATAGCTTGGATGTGGGAAGCCTTCGATTGCCACCTTCATCTGCCTTGGAGGACCTTTGTTTTCCCCCTTGGAGGAGCAAAACCACAGAGCCACGTCTGCAAAACAAAATATTCAGCAAACAGCAGCCAGAGAAGGGACACAACATTTATGGGCTCCCAGAACACAGATGTAAACAGAATCTCCTTCAGCAGCAGAGAAAGCACAGGCCAGGCTGGGTGAAAAAAAAAGATAGTTTTAGGTGTTGGCAGCTAAATTGGTCTTTAGATGTTGTTGAGGTATTTATAGAGCTCCTGGAAAGGGATTTGAAAATATGCCATAATTAAACATTTGAACTGGGATAATGTTGTGATAAATGATCACATGGAGGTCCCAAACACCTTAAATAGTCACTGTGTGCTCCTAAACCAGAATGTTATTGGCCCTGATCTTGATTTAATGTCCTCAAAAGGGGCTTTAAAAACAAACGTGAGACAGAGAAGTCAGGCATCAAGTTTTTATTTCAGGATTCAAAAGCCTAATGAGGTAAGGAAGCTACCAAGAGATCCATAAAAAGAAAGGCAAAAGGTTGAACAGTCCACAGCCTTGCACAGGAGGTGGTTGCAGATGTGCATGATACACAACACGGGGCAATTGCTAAGCTTGCTATTTAAATGTTAATCAAATCTTTTCGAAATAGAAGCAGGGAGAAAAGGGATAATTCCTTTTCCTGTACTTCATCAGATGGCAGTGGGAGAGCCCACCAGCTGTGAGGAGGCTGTGGAGTGCTTGGCTTCTGTTCTGGTGATGAGGTTTTGATGAGGAATGCACTTTGCACCAAATAATGGCTTTCCTCTGGTTCCCAACCCAGATGCAGCTGAACTGGCACAAGGGGCTGATGGACTGGTGGCACGAGGGACCTTCCTTGGCCCTTTACGAATTCCTTTCCACAGACACGTGTCACCACTCAGAAGAGCTGGGTAGTTCTGGATGAGCAAAAGAATCCAGAACACCAGCAGTGATGGACAGTTAAAACTCCAGCATTTTGGCACATCCTCCGTTGGCATGGCTGCTGAAGGAGCTGGAACAATTTACATCTCCTAAGAGACTTCACAGACATTCCTTCTTTATTGTCCAACTAAAAATACCCCAGCCTTTTGGCTTGGGCTGTTTTTAGAGGTGGGATGGTGGGCAGGCCTTTCCCAGCCAAATGCTGCAGTGGCAGTGAGTGCTGGGTGCTGAAAATGCCAGTGGATTTGTCATGGACAGCCTTTCCTCTCATCTGCTGGCCTTTCTGACAAATTCAGGACACTATTTTTTGAGGTGTCCAGCTATTTACAGTTTTTCTCCCTCCACAGTGAAACCTGGGAGTCAGACACATTTCCCTGGGCCACGAAGAAAGAGCAAACAAATTGGGGAACTCCAACAATTCCAAGCAGAGTATGATCTGTCTTCTTTTATTTTCTCAGATCTGCTTCCCTCCCCACACACACCAAACAAACAGCCTGACATCATCTTCATTCAGCACACAAAATCTATAGCAAGAGCAAACACCCTTTTCCTTCCTCTTTAACTGTGCAGAACCTAATCCCAACTCACCACAGGAGAGATGGTCTGTGTGTATTTTCCTCTTCCTGTTCTTCTATAAATAAGCTGAGTTTTACATCATTGTCTATTAAACCATCACTGTTTTTTTCTTTTTCTTTAACTCTTTGACAGACAAAGTGGGCAGGATGTAGCCCTTGGTATTTACAGCAAGTCCTTAACTCTGCAAGCAAAGTGGTGCTGAATCCAAATGAGGATATCAAATGTGGATCCTAAGGACACCTGTACCTTTAGAATATGAACAATGCTGCAAGAGTATTAAATCTGGATTCTCCTGACTTCTGTGTATAGAGTCTGCCTTTGGTATAGCATTACATTCATTTTTTCTCTGTCATTCAGATGCACAAACCAAGCATGCCAACGTGCCCATACAAATGTTAGGAGCATTTCAAGTTCCTCACAGATTTTGTAAGCATAGGGAATAAAGCTCAATGGAACAATTATTCCAGCATAGTGTTACACACAGCAGCCTCCTGAATAATTCCATATGTGTGCTGTCTCAAAGCAGTGAAATCAATCAGTCAAAAGCAATCGGTCTGCTGCAAATTGCCAATGTGTGTGTGGAAATAAAAAGACATGAGGGGCTTTGACCACTCCTGTGATTTTTTTTAAGAGCTGCTAGACATCCTTTGGTTGGGGTGGGCTGTTCAGTTATCACCCTGGCTGTGCTTGAAGAGCCAGGAGTGTGAATTAACATGTCTTTGTGTGAGAAGCTGACAGGGCATATTTTCATTTCTCCTCAACATGCTCGTGTATACATAGAAGCTATGTGTACCACACAAATTTATCTGGGCCAGAGTGAGCTGTAGTGTCACATGCCTGCTGCCACAGAGCTGGGACAGGCTTCCAGAGCCTGCCAGGATGTGGATGTGACCTCCAGCTCAGCTGGCAGGGCATGCCCCTCACCAGAGGGACAGAATGAACCACCCAGAGGGACAGAATGAACCACCCAGAGGGACAGAATGAACCATCCGTGGTTCCTGATGGCATCAGCTCAAAGAAACTTCTGTCCAGCCTAGGCCCCACCTCACCTGAGCTCCCTGCTGGATGGGAGAGCTCTGATCTGGTTTTTTCATGGTGCTGCTGCTCTGCTGTGTGCTCTGTTTTCACCTCTGTTCCTCAGGGCACAGGAATCCTCCTCTCCCTCCTGCACCCTCACATCCCATCCCATGGATGGACCTTTATCCCTCTCCTTGATCTCTCCAAGGGTCACCAGCCCTCCAGGGGATGCAGCCAAACCTCAGTGACTGCTCAGTGACCTTGGCACTTCACCCAGAGCCTCCCCAAAAACACCTTGCAGGCCCTGAGCCTTGCTTTTGGAGGTTTGAGGTTTCTTTTTGTGGAGCTGGGCTGAGCAGAGGGGTCCAAGGAGAGCTCCAGGACACACCCAGGGGTGTCAGGCTCTTGTTTCCCTGCAGCTGGGAGCAGGGTTGGACCTGGGGACACAAAGGCACACAGCCTTTGTATACATACATATAAATATATATTACTATAAAATAGATAAATATATAAAACAGAAATATAAAAATATAGAAATATATAATGTATCAATAGAAAATATAATATTATATAATTATATGTAAATATTAATATATAACTATAACAGTATAAAATTATAAAATATATAAATATAAAATTACAAGATTATATATATATATATATATATATATATACACACAAAATCCCCAGGCAGAATCTGCCCTGTGTGTAGTCTCTGCTCTCACTGGCCACATCCTGCCAGCAGCCCAGGAAGAAGCAGGGGCAGCTCCTGGAGGCAGTGGTGGCCAGGGAAAGGCCCCCCACCCCTCCTGATGGCAAAGGCTGCTGCCCTTGACAAGCTGGCTCTGCAGCTGAGTGTTGGAGTGTGGCTGTCACATCGCCCTGACAGGAGCAAGTTGGTTTGAAGGCATTTTCAAAGCAGTAACCACGGGATATTTTTAGCTGACTTGTGCTCGCAGGAGAAATATAGTCACTTTTATTTAAACACAACCTGGAATTGCTCAGCCCACGTTGATAGGGCATGTCAAGTGGGATGTGTAATGCCAACATGTCCTACAAGCATCATGACATACCTATATATAGTGGAGCATCCATTTAGCATGAAAATCCCTGTGCTGAGCATGAAGAAAATTACTTTTCCACGCTTGATGCTTGGAGGGGGAGCACCATAAAATCAGCTCTGAAACTGGCTTCTGACCTTTCTCCTGCCACACTGTGCTGTCCAAAATAACCTTTCACACACAGCAGTTTAACACCTCCTTGTCTTGAAGGAGAACCACACAGAAACCCCTTCCCCAGGGAGGTTTTGGGAATGAAACCTTTGCCAGCATTAATGGTTGAGCTGCCTCCAGCCAGGCCATCTGAAAATATCAGAACCCCCCACCTTCATCTGTGATTAAAAGAACCCAAACAATGAACCGCAAAAAGCTGTTGGAATTGTCACCCTTCCTCCTCCAAGGCAAAAGGATAACAAAAATGTAATAAATAACAAAAACCCCCAGCCCACAGAGAGCAATCCTGCATGCTCCTGTCAAGTGCAGAATCAGCCAAAGGTGTCATTGTGCCTGTATCACACCTGTCAAATCCAGGGAAGGATGAGGATGTGGAGCAGAAATCACAGACAGCTTGGAGAAGCCAGCCAGAGGCACACAGAGACACGATGTACCACAGAGGGATTTTTCAGCCTTTGGTGACAGCAGATATTTGGATTCAGGAGCATTTGCCAGGGGCCATCACTTGCTGGGGAGGCTGAGGCTGAAACCATTCCCTTTCAAGGCAGCCTGCCTGTGCAAGGCCTCAGGTTGCTGAGACAAATGTGGTTTGTTATCCATATGATAGCTGAAATTATATATTAATCTAATAAATTATATTTATCTAGCTTCTTTTTTGGGGCTGTGTTATTGCTGTGAGCTCATTTCTACTTGGGTGGATCTTGACCTGACCAGGGTTGTTTTTAGTGTATGAGTTCCTGCTTAACAAGTGAATATTGGTTGATTTGAGGGAGAATTCCCTCTAAGCATCTGCAAAACTAATTTAGGCTTTTCCTCCTAACCCCCAGGCAAATGCTCCTTTTTGCAGGGCCTGCAGACAACAGGCATCACTTCTGGAGGATTATCACACTAACCAACAGTTTAACCCCCTGCTATCCTGCTCCTCTCCACTGGTGCAGGGTGCAGGACCCATTTTCATCACAGCAGTGCCTGCCATAAATTCTCTGCTGATCCCTGGGGAATTCTTCCAGGCATTCCAGCCACTATAAAATCAACAAGTTGCTCCCTCACAGAGCTTAGGGGTGCATTGCCCATTCCTCTGACATCCTCTTGTCTTTGTTTCCTTCCAAATATTGAAGTGAGCAATATTTTAATTTCTCTCTTTCCCGCACCTTGTGGGATCTTTCCAAAGAGCAGTGCCAGGATTCCCAAGCCCTGTGATCCTGGGTAGCATCCAAAGATCAGCCATCCATTGCTGCTGAGGTTAGGGTTAGGTTTATGGCTCAGTTTGTGTCTTTTTTTTTTTTTTTCCTATCCATATGAGAATAACAGAAAATGGCAGTTCAAGGTTATTTTTTTCTGTTTAACCTCCTCCTGGTGTCCCAAAGTGTGCTGCACAAAGCCCTTATCAGGGCTGCAGGGCAGGTTTGAAGATAAGCATTGTTTCTCTCAGTCACGATTTGAGAGTGAAGTGGTGGGAGTTTCATTATCAAAGGCTGGCCCAGCTGCCAAGTTTTAAACAATTCTGAGATCAGCTCGTTGTACCTCCCTCCTGCTGCTCCCCGGCCCTGCTTTGAAGTGACTTTTGGGAAGGAGTTAATCAAGTGCAGAGCTCAATCCAGGCTCTCCTGCAAGCCAGGCTCAAGCACAACCCAAAATTCAAGACTGTGAGGGCCACGAGGGGTTTTCCTTGCTTCACTTTACCCTGCTCCTAATATCCCTGCTTGTCCTGAGTGTGCATTTACCTCAGAAAGTGTCAGTTCACATTTTGGGGTTTTGGGCTTTGATTTTGGGATTTTTTTTGGCTTGATTTTGTTTCTCCCATGGTGAAGGAAACCAGTCCCAATCCAGCAGAGCACCTGCTAACATTAAATTCATGTTTTTCAGGGTTGGAGCTAACGCAGATTTCTTTCTTAGCCCTACATCAATTAGGAGGATGTACCTCAGCCCAGTAGGATCCACTTGACAGACATGCCCCGAGCTTTTAAATTGTCTTGGTCTTTTACACAAATTGAACAAATCCCACAGAGCTGCTGGGTGGCTCGTGTGCTCCAGTCGTTCTGGGGCTGTGTCCTCCTGCCCTGAAGAGAGCTGAGGAAACCTGCCAGTACTCTGGGAAGCAGGAAAAACAGGAGCAGAGTCATCCGAATGCTTAACACCTCCCCTGAATGCAATTTGCATTGTAGGAAGACCAGGTAATTTCTCAGAGTGACAGTCAGACAGAGAGGAGATGCTTCCCCATTTTACACATCAAAGAAAAGGGAATCAAGGTTGTAAAAGCTCTGTTTTCCTGCCTAGTTCCTCTCAGAGATGGGGGGGAGCTGCGGGGGTTTGTGGCTTTGGAAGCATCTTAGGGGGCACCTGGTGGGACACACACCCAGGATTTGGTGGGATACACACCCAGGATTTGGTAGGACACAGATCCAACACCTGGTGGGACACACACCCAAGATTTGGTGGGACACACACCCAGCTCTGACCCCAGGCAAGGATGACTCCATAAAACCTCTCCTGCAGGCATTCCCCATGTTCCCACCCTGCTCTCCTCGCAGACCACAGCAGCTCATGGAGGAATGCAGCTGCTCCTCATCAGCATGGAAACGCTGTTCTTCCAGCTGCAATCAAATGGTTATTTTCCTCCAAGTGCCAGAATTCAGGCTTGCCTGTGTTTCCCTCACGATCTCTAACAAAAAGGGATGCCTGACTCATGGCAGCACTGATTCACACCTGAGAACTCCCAGTACTGGGAAAAGCCCTGCAGACAGTCAGGGAGAGATATCTTTGTGGGGTTTAGGAGAGTTTGCATTTCTCCTCACACAGCCTCTTGGCCTCTCATGGGCTGGGCTGGGGAAACCTCAAAGCCCTACACCCCAAAGTCACAGCACTGTGACAGTCACAGCACTGTCCCTGAGGAGCCCCTTGGATTTTCCCAAGGACAAATGGTTGTTTCTTCTTGTTCATGCAGCCCCAAAACATCTGAGCTTGGTCCATGCAATTGCTCTGCCCTCCACACCCCCTGCCCAGCCAGGCTCGAGGGCCAGGGGATCCTGTAATCTAAACAGGACAAGAGTGACAAACAAGGCAGGAGCATGTCCTCTCAAGAGAGAGGGATGTGGGGGTGATGGATGAGGGGAGGGGAGAGGATTGATGGCAAAGAAAGGGTTTATGGCAATCCCCAGCCTAATAAAACTTAAATAGGGCAATTTCTTATTCCGAAATCCGTCAGTGACCTTTGGCAAATCAATTCATCTCTGTCTGTGCCTCTAGTAAATGGGAATAATACAGCCTTGCTGTCTGGAAAACCCTTGGTGATTCTCAGATGAAAGATGTTTTATTGGTGGCAGTATCATCCTTCACTGTCATTAGCATGATAACAGATCCATCACCTAGCAACAGAGCAGCCTGTCCACGGATTTCTCCTGGATTTTGGCTCTCTAGCAACCTGCTTTTCATTGCAAGAGGTTTTACAACCTGTGGCTGCTCTTCCCTTCGTGTCCCTGCTCCAGACAAGCACATCTGCCACACCCCAAGCCCTCCTGCCCCCTTTCACTGCTCCCTTGTACCTCTCACCATCACGGCCAACAAAATTTGCTTCTCTTAGCTAAAACATCCCAGCAGAAGTTCTGAATTAAAATATAAACTTCATGCAACCTCAGGAATACAACTATCTTTCAGATGTGCACAAATTACAGGGGGGAAAGCAGCAATCAGGAAGCTTTGCAACATTTTGCAGAAGCCACAGTTTTTGAGGACAAAGTTGCACGTACATGAACGTCACCGAGCACCGGGGATCACGAGTCCTGCCAAGTCCTGTGGTGCCTTTAGATGTGTGACAGGGGCACTCCTTCCACCCTCAAGTGGTGCACAGACCAAGCTAAACCACTAAAACCAGCATCAGCCACTGCTCGGAGACAGGATCAAAGGGAAAGATAAGCATAGCAAAAGCATTGTCCTGCTTTGTCCAAGACAAGCCATCCCTAATACTTATCTTTTTGTCTAAGCCCTTTGCTCAAGCCCAGCTGCTTTGGGAAGGCCCCTTGCTGGAAGAAATAGGGGGAAGTTGTGCAACAGGATTTTTAGCTATTAAGGAGCAATAAGATTCGTGTCTATTAAAATACATGAATTCATGACTGGTTATTAAAAAATACTGCACAGTCAGTAGCTCTCTCAGTGTCTGAAGGCACAGCAGCCACTCCAAGGCATCAATTAGTTTTTCTATCAAAGATGAGAACCCCCCAGAGCCATCTCATGTTTCCAGGTCAGTACCTGGGCCTGAGCAGGGCTGTCACCATGGTGCTGACAGAGTGTGACACTGTGACACGGGTAATTGCCAGCAGTTTGCCTTTCTTGCCCCTCATCACCCCAGCACAAAGTACAAACCACAATGGCTTTAAGAAGTTGCCTTTTAAGTTTTATTTACCGTGCCTGAAAGGATTTGAGGATGGGCAGTGTGAAACCCCTGTAAAGAATTGTTTCTGAGGTGCCAGCAGCCCTTTGAAGAGGTGAGTGTGACCCTCCCTAATTGCTGTGTAATGCCATCCTCAGCCTGGGAGGCACAGGTAAATAATAAATAAATAAGCAATCAGCTTCTCAGTCTTGCACTGACTCGGGGTTTGGTGTCTTCATTCAACGGGGCTTGCAGGTAATTCAATAAAGATGATCCTGTCCACACAAACTGCTCTCTTGGCAACCACAATTCAAGCAGTGGGAAATCTTGTAAGCAAAGGGTGGGCTGGGAAGAGAAGGAATTGGTGAGCACACAGCATCAGGCTCTCCCAGCAAGGACAGAAATGAGGAGGGTGTTTGTCTCCTGACATCCTGCCTTCCCTGTAATGTTGAGCAGCCCTAAATGAGTCCCATGGGATGCAGGTCCCCAGACATCCCCCAGCACAGGCCCTGAGAGGGCTCAGTGGGTGCCACATCCCTGGTTCCTGCCAGGATTGCTCAGCACAGGCACCAGCAAACACCAGCAGCATTTTCATCCACAGCCCTGTCACCCCTGCATTTGGAGCAGCTCTGGTGGCCAGGGAAGTCCCATTTTCCATGGAACCACCTGTTTGGGTGGCAGGGGAATTCTCCATCCCTGCTGGCCCTGAACACCTGGCACAGAGCAGGAGGGGCTGTGGGAGCACAGGGCAGCTCTGCCCAGCTCAGGTTCTGTCTCTGCCTGGCTCATTCCTGCTCCTGCAGCCCAGGCCACCCTGCCCTGCCTGCAGAGATGCAATTCATCACTATGGAGACTGCTGCAAGCCCCAGCTGGGCTCAGGGGCTCAGCCCAGCACGAGGCAACGGTGCTGGGGCCTTTTTGGAAGGAGATTTTTCCGCAGGTGTGCAGTGCCCGAAGGCAAAGGGAGGGTAACTGCTAGCACAGGGGGTGCAGGTGGGGCTTCCTGAGGCAGGGAAGTCCCTCTGACATTGAGCAGGTCCCTGCCATGGAGGGAATCAAGGGCTGCTTGTCAGAGGAATGGCTGCATTTGGGTTTTTGAAGGGTCTCCCATCCCTCATGCTAATGGAGGGTTTTCACCTCATGGAAAATCCTGCACTGTGTGTAAAGCCTTGGCTCAGGGGGTCCCTCAAAGGCAGGGAAATCACTGGAAACCACAGGTCTGCAGGTCTGTGGGAGTGTCCATGCAGGGCCATTGTCACCTCAGGTCCCCACGGCAGGGCTCCCAGCCTGGACCAGAGGCCAGACAGTCCCAGGAGCCCATGACCCCAGCACATCCTCCCTTCCCTGCAGTGAAACACCAGAATGGAGTGCTGGAGGAGGGCTGTGGTGATACACTGTCCTGGGAAGGCACCAGACACTCTGCTCTGCTCCCCTGACAGTTCTGCAGATGTTCACTCAGGGCAGCAGCCCCAATTCCCAGCAATTTCGTGGCAGAACACACTGGAACAGCTGCCCACAGTTCAGTCTGGGCTGTGAGCAGCACTGGGCAGCTCCCAGAGGAATTCTGTGGGGGCCTCTCCTGCTCTCACAGGCATCCAGGCCCTCAGGGACAGCACCCGTGCCCCTGGGATTTGAGCAGCTCTGCCGGGGCCAGGCCCGAGCCTCTCTGCTGGCAGCTCCTTTCCGTCCCTCAGACGCTGCAGCGGCCCTGAGAGGGAACATTGCCCAGCAAGGGCTGCTGGCAGTGCTGGCTCGGCAGAGAAACCCCAAACACAGCTGCTGGAAAGGGTGAGCCGTGCTCTCCACAGCACCATTCCACTCATTTAGGAAGGGGAAAGGTTAGCATGGGGCTGCTTTCAGTCTGGGGATGCCATTTTACCTAAATCTGGGCTCTCAGACACTTGGTTTTCCCCAGCCTCACATCCTGAAGCATTTTCCCTGCACGAGCATCCAGCTCTTTTCATGCAGACATCCAGCCCAGCTGCACTGGCACTTCCAACAGAGCCCTGGGGCTCCAGAAGTGCAAACAGCAGATTGAAACCTCTCAGATTTGCTTGGGAGCCTTCCAGGCCGAGAGAGCTGGCAGCCTGTGACAGTTTTGTCACCCTGTGCTGACAGAGCCAGGCCCTGTCCCTGCAGCTGCAGTGACACCTTTGCCTGCTGTGTCCTCCTTCCCCCGGGCTGGAAAAATTGAATCTCCTGTGTCTGGGGCCAGGAATTCTGAGGCAGACCCCCTGCAGATCAGTTCTGTCACAGCTGAAATCTCCCTTTGTGTTCAAACAACATAAAAGGCCTCGGGGTTATGCTCGTGAGCTGTCAGGAAAGGTCGTGCCCGGGAGAACCTGTCACAGATCCCATCCCAGCACCCCTCAGCCTCCTGAAAAAATGTCTGAGCCCTCCTGGCTGCTTTTGACCAAAGGGAGTGTGAAATCAGACATTTCCCAGGTTTTGTGAGGAGTGGTGACCAGGTAGAGGAAACTCCCATCAGCTCACTGGGATGCACAGGAAACGTGGTTCCACACATGGCAAATTGTCTGGGAGCAGCAGAGATGGGGGCGAAAAACCTGAGTTTATCTAACAGCCATCTGGAAAGAAAGGCTCTGGTGACCTTTCTTTGTTCTGGATTTTGTCCTTTCTGCTTGTAAGAGATACAAGGAATTGGGGTTTTTTCCCCTTGTACAGGTGGAAGAGTGCTCTTCATACAAACATTAATAAATATCATATTTCTTTTAGTTTTAAAACAAGCTTAGCACCTCACACTTAATAATAATCTTATTTTCTTCTCAGCTGGCAGGGAGAAGCAGGGATGCTCCTGCAAACTCCAATCCCACTCTAGGCTCTATCCAGAAGCCCTTTGTTCTTCTGATTTCCCTCAGTCATCCTATGACAGGCTTCCTTTGGGATCAAATATTGAGGAGCTCTGTGAAGCTCCAAGGGATACACAAGAGAAAATTGGCCATTTGTGGCCACAGAGGATGGAAAAATCAGGGAGGAGACAGGCAAAACCCCAACTCCTGCACACAGCAACAGTGCCTCTGGATTTTCTGCTCACTTCTGGATAAGCATGGCCAATGTGAGCTTGGGGTGCTACAAGCAGTGAAGTTTTTCAGTATTTAGCAGCCCATTTACAGGAGAAGCACAAAGACCAACACCTTCAGCAACAGCTGATGGTTTCTGCTCCTTCTCACTCAATAAATCCAACACCTGGTTTTCCAGGCAGAAGAGCCTGAACAAAACCATTTTTACCACTCTGGCTCCTGAACTGCTGCCCAGTGATCAGCCAGTTTGCAAAGCTCTCCTGTAAATGCTTCACAGCAGCTCAGAAAGGCCCCACAGAGGTGTTTCCATTCCAAAGCTCAGAACTGCTCTTTTCCCAACACCCAGCCTGAAGTGTAAGGTGCATTTTCAGCTGTCAAATACATTCATGACAGGTTTGGTGCCAAGACTGAGGCAAACACCAAAAAAAGATCTCAAAATTCCACTAGACCAGGCTGCTCCAAGCCCCATCCTTGTAGTTTTTGTCCTGAGTTTTTATCTTTGCTATGCAGTGACCTGGCAAACAAAGTCAGCAGTCTGTGGCAATCTTGTTCCAAAAGTACATATATTTAATAATGATACCAAATACAGCTTTTCCCCCCTGGAATTTCCACTGTGATATTCAGTAGGTCCCTGCTGTGGTCACTGCAGTTAGACTGTACATAGCTACTGACTATGCTGAATACATGGTTATGTTTTAGCAGTGTAGTACTCATATATTCCCTATAAATATAATAAAATACTTCACATTTGTTTTCATTCTGATCCTTACACATATTTCCTGTGTTTCCACAAATGAAAAAAAAATCTAAAACCAAAACAAAACATGTCTCTTTCCTGCCTCCCCCAACCTTTTATTGGGTTCCAAATAAACCTGAGTTTGCAATTCAAGTTGGCATCTGCCATCTGCTCGGGTATGGGAGTCTGATGAACACAAAGGGGGGATTTCAGTGGTGCCTGATTTCAGTGGTGCCTGATTTCAGTGGTGCCTGATTTCAGTGATCCCTAATTTCAGTGGTCCTTGATTTCAGTGATCCCTGATTTCAGTGATCCCTGATTTCAGTGATCCCTGATTTCAGTGATCCCTGATTTCAGTGGTGCCTGATTTCAGTGATTCCTGATTTCAGTGATCCCTAATTTCAGTGGTCCTTGATTTCAGTGGTCCTTGATTTCAGTGATTCCTGAATTTCAGTGATCCCTGATTTCAGTGATTCCTGATTTCAGTGGTCCCAGCCCACTGGCTTGGCAGCACAAATGTGCTCTTAGCATGAAGAGAATGAAAATGCTCTGACATTTATAAATGAAGGAGTTAAAACGGCCCCCTTGGGATAAACAGGTGCTCTCCACAAACAGAATGATCTGAAAATGGATAAAATTATTCCAGGGCTGTCTTTTCTCATCATATTGGGGTTGTCACGTTTATTATTTTACACAATTCCCTCAGAGGTGGGAGTCCTCACCCCACTGAAGGGTCCAAGATGCTCATGGGCTCTCCAGGGCCAAACCCCAGTGCTGAGGGAAGGTCCCACCGGCAGGGATGAGATGGGTGCTCTAGGCATCACTCTGCTGCTTTTGCCAGCACTGAGCAGCCCAGTTATCTGTCAGTATTTGGATTAATGTCCATTTTTCCCTGTAGATTTTGGTGTCAGGCCTGTACAAAGGCTCAGCTATGGCCCTCCTGACCCAGGCTCTGAGTATCCTGCTGGTGGAACTGGAAGGAAAACTTCCCAAACGTGGGTAACCCTCAGCACCTGCACGGACACCAACAGGGCAATGAAATTTTTTGTGAAATTATGGATGAAAACAGGGCCTGGATTCCCACCAGTGGCACAATCCCATCTTCCAGGGACAAGAATTAACCACCTCTGCTTCCTGGGCTTTGCAATACCATTCAGTGGTGGCAGCAGGACCAGGCTGGAACAAGCCTTGCTGAGATGCTCTGAACACACAAGCACGTACACAGGGACGGTACAGACGAGAGAAAAGAGCAGTCTTTGTCTTTGGCTAAACCTTCTAATTTATAGGAAATGGTTTGAGGACAGAAACAGAACCAAAAAGATGTTGCCAACCTCCCAGATGTATCATTTACTTAGAAAAACAAGACTGGTGTACAGAACATGGTGTCTTCTAAGAAAGTAAATCTCCACTCCTTATAACAATACCCAATTTTTGGTAACCACTACATTACCAATCTTGGAGTATAAAATGGACTTGGTACAGGCTCATGTGTCCTTTATTAGTCTTTTTAATCCACTGCAGCCTCAGAGAAGCCTTCAAGTGTGTCCAAAGCTGCCTTGGTGTAACAGGGACCAATGCAGTAAATTTCCACATGATGACACTTGTTTTTAAATAATCACAGTTTTCTTCATGAAAAAAATGATTGTGTTATTACCTACTTTATGTAATTAACAGCAAAATCTGCTTGGAATTCCAATATTCCCACTTTTTCTGAGCTAGACCACTCGTGTCTTTACTCAAGCTTTCTACCACCTCCATCTTCTCGGCAGGGCTTGTCAGCAAGCTCACTTTGGACAGAGTACTGGCATTTCCCCCCCTCCTGGCCCAGGAGCAATGCCTGCAGCAGCAGCACGGGCTGTGTGGCACAGGCAGGTGGAGCAGGGACAGTCTCAGCACAGATCCTGGAGGAACCAAACCCTCGGTGCTCGTGGTTCTTCCACCCAGCTGAGAGCAGTGAAAATGCAGATCCACTTGGCTCTTGCAGGGTGTTTTACTGTACAGTCAGGTGCCAAATGTGAGTATTTCTTAACAGCACAAGCAGAGCCCTTTCCTGTCAACTGTAATATGTAGGACAGTGCCTTCCTTGCAAGCAAACCTCCGATTTCCTGCGCTGCACCGCCGTGGGGTGACAGCAACGTGCCTGTGGCTTTCCCTTCTTGCTCAAAGGGGAAAAAGGTTAGATCCCAGAGAAGAGCAGTGCAAATCCCAGGATGATGTCAGGCTAACACTGGCCGCTGACAGCCTCTGTGTTGAAGGAAATCTGTGTGGGGCTCATCTGCTGCAGCTGAGGCATCCTGGCCTCCAGGGGCTTCTCGCTCGCCGACTGCATGCTCTGGTTCCTCTTCCTCAGCATCTGTCCGATCCCCATCATGGGGAACCTGCCCCTGCTTTTCACACAGTTTGGGCTGCCCAGGGGGTTGCTGGGGACCAGCTGGGTAGGGGACACTGCCTCTTCCTTCGCCTGGTACGCTTTCTCTTCATAGGTGAAAGAGACCTGGGTGGGGTGGATGGGGGACGTGCTCCCCGGGGTAAAGAGCGGCGACAGTGTCCTTTCACTGGAGCTTTTGTAAGGGAAATTCATTGGAGAGCCCAAAATTCTGTACTGGTGAGAGGGGGAAACCTGGTCTATTTGGTCCTCCCTGTCCACTGACTCGAAGGAGTGCACGATGTTGAGGATGAGAGGGGAGTCCCTGGGGCGGCCCCCGATGCGGGACGGCTCCGGCTGCGGCGACTCCTGCCTCTTGAGGAGCCGGGGGGTCCTGGGGGGAGCCTGCTGCACCTCCAGGTATTCCAGGGAGCTGGAGGTCACACAGCCTGTCCTGGCTGCCAGGGGCTCGTGGAAAGGGCTCCCAGCGCCGCTGGAGTCTGCAAGGCAATGGGAGAAGGAAGCAGGAGAGCACACTGCAGTTACTAGCACTGGCCACAGCCACAGGAACCTAGGGATGCTCCAGCTGCCGCAAAAAGTCTGGGATGCACTCACAACCCAATTCCCTCATCCCCCCTCAATACTAACACCATTGCTTCCCAGGGGATTTACCTGCCCTCTTCCTCACAGGCAGGAAAAGTGCTTAAACTGAGACAGGCACTTGAGAAGGAAAAGCACAGATGTCTCCAGCTGTTTGTATTAATTATATCCACACCACCACACACACACACTGAGGAATCTCACATTTCTCTTTTCTCAGCGCCACTTTGTGTGGCTCTTGCTGGACCTGTATTCCCTGACACACCTAGAGACACAGGGGAGCACAGTGAGTTAATCCCTGGAGGCTCTCCTTGCATTTTGGAACAAAATCTGTCCCTGGTTTCACACATGTAAATATGGAATACCAGCACTGGCCAGCACAGGCTGTTACAGTTGGAACAGATTTGCTGCATCAGCTTCAGCAAGAACCTTCCTCCAGCATGGGCTGAAAAGAAATGGCACAAAACCTTTGCAGGATTTGGCCCAGACAAACAAAACAGCCTGTGGAGAAGATCTGCCCAGCTCCTACAGAACGCTGGCACTGCCTCATGCCAAGCTAATCACAAGCAAGCACGTTCTGCTGCCTTGATGGAAAGCTGTCCAAGGAACCTGCCAGGCCCTCCTAATTGAATTAACTGGTAGCTATTCCATCAGCTCCCTGGGTCTCAAATAATCTAAAAAGGATCTGAAATAATTCAGCTCTGCCAGCACCCAGGTCCCAGCCACAAATCTCAGGTGTATTTCTTGTGGAGGGATGGTCTTGAGGATGAACAGGGTGAAATCTCACACTTGTGTGGGAAAAGTAGAAAGAAGTTCATTCCAACCAGTTTCTTTCCAAAACTGGCAAAAATTATTTAAGATGTGCCAAAATATAGTCTCCATAAGCACAGAAATGCTTTAGCTGAGATCTGCATGATTTTCAGAACAAAAAAGCAGGGAGAAACATAAAGAGGAAAAAAATGAACTAGATTTTCTTCCCCCGTGCCTTCCTCCCAAAAGGGACAGCAAATCTCAGCAAAATGGACATTTTATAATTTTTTTTACTTTTTTTTGAAGGAACTATGCCCCATTCCTGCCCAGCTCTCTGGACTCCTGCCACCCTGCAGCAGTAGTTCCCATGCTGCCAGACAAACACGACTTGGACAAATTTTTCTCACTTTGAGCACAACAAATGATAAATGATCAAGTCACCACAATAAGCATGAAAGCATCACAAGCCACCACTGTGAATAACCCCCTGACACCACAGTGAATGTTTTCCACCACTGTGGATGTTTCCATCTCCCCTCATTTAGTTCCCCATCTAACAGAGGCTACATCACCTTGCTGCTCCTCAGTGTGTCCCACCCAGGTGTGCATTGCCCATTTTTCCTGCTGACTCCTCTTTTCCTCCACTCCTTTCTCTGCCAGCAGTTTTCACCCAGCCCTCTCAGGCTGCCCTTTGTGATTAATGCTGTGCTCTCCTCTGCCTGTCACATCTTTTCCTTTCCCTGCTCATCATTCCCCCCCTCCTTTTGCTGATGCTGAGGTTGGCAGTCCCACCTGCCTTTCCTTGAGGCTGCCCCTTTCCCATTCCTCCCAGGGACTCCTCAGGGAGGTCAGGGATTCTCCTTAGCCCTCTCTGAGGAAAACAGGGGCTGGTAGGAAGGAGCTTGGCTACCAGCTCTGGTTCCTCACTGATCCAGGGGTGGGTGGTGATGCTTGCAAAACAGCAGCGTGAGCGCGGAGGATTTCGTGTGAGGACGTGTAAACAGGGGAAGAAGGTGCCTTGCTAAAGCACTGCAGGAATTCTGTCAGACACAGAGAGGGAGGGCTCCTGACTGCTGAGCACCACCATGGATTCCTCAGGGCATTTCACTCCACGTGTGCTGACATTATCCAGGCTTCTTTCCCACACCACCCCCGGAGCGGCAGGGAAGGCAAACCTGGAGTTTTTACTCACAAACACACACCACACAGCTCAGGACAGGCTCAAAACCAGCACAGCACACAGGACAGGCTCAAAACCACCACACCTAACATGCACACACAGACCCACCATGGCCTTTCTCCCACTGACCTTTGTCCGGACCCCCGGCCTTGGCGACTTTCCGGTCCTTCAGCAGAGCCTTGGTGTTCTGGATCTGTGAGATAAGACAGGAAGAAGGCTGTCTATATGAAACTGGACTTTTCTCAGTTTTCTTTGGGAGCTGACGGTGAAGGATCGCCCCTTTCTTTTCTTGCTCTTTGAGTTTTTTGTCCTTTAGGTTGTAAAACAAACAAGAACAATTTGGTTTACTCAAGGGAAGTTGCAGTGACCCCCAGACCTACAAGGTGGATTAATCACCATGTATTTACAAGGAACTTATCTCAGAGTAACTAAATCCTCCATGTCTCATTTGACTCTGATCAGTTTGCCATGATTTCATGGCTCCCATCTGCTCTGACATTCAGGCAGGTCTTGGAAAATTAAAGGAAAAGGAAAACTTTTCTCTTGGAGAAAGCAGATGAAGGTCTGCGCTCCTCCATACCTGAAATACCCTACTTAAGCACAAAAAAAAAAAAGATTTATCTTTACTCCACTCCCTCTGAGATTTAAAAAGGTGAGCTGCAAAGTTTTAAAGAAGTTTAAAGCCTTTGAGTCATTTCTCTTCTGGAGAAGATCTGGAGGAACACAGCCCTTGCTTTTACAGCACCCCTGCAACTGCATAAGATATGGAGGGGGAGAAAATGTTTGAGCCATCCCTTCCCTGAGCCATAACTCCTGGCTGTGATGGGGAAGGCAGCTGAAGAAGGAATTGCAAGAAGAAGATAGGTTTGATCTCCAGTGATGACAGAGGAAAAACAGACCCTGGGAGCAGGACTCTGAAGGGGAAGCCAATTTTCAAAGCACTGCTATACAGTGAAAATTCATTGCTTCTTCTTTCAGTCACTGGATTCAGCAAACTTCTTAACACCCTTTACCTTCCACTGATTTCTAGGGGAGCCCAAAGCCTTATGTAACATTAAAAAAAATATTTTGGTTGGTTTGGGGCTGTTTTTCTGGTCACAGTTCTCATTTAAGCAGCATGTTTTGCTGCATCTGATTAAAAGGTCACTGCAAGTACAAGTCTTTTTAAAAAGTGAAGGAAAGTTCCTTCCCCCAATTATGTGCCTGTTTTGTCTGGTAATTATGCACTGCCACTCTTGATTTTCTTTTGCAAGCTCACTGACATGGAGTCTATGAAAACCCTCAAAGTGAAGTGCATAAAAACACGAGAGAGAGGAAAAGAGAGATGCAGAAGATTCTCCTGGACCACTAAACAGCTCTGGAAGCAAGACAGACACGAAGAGACAAAAATCTGGACTCATTGTGAACATTCCCAGCTCAGATGGAGCCTGGCTCCCTACACACACACTGTCTGGGCACTGCTGGGCTCATCAACCTTTCAGGAGTTGCAGAGTTGGAAAGAAGACCTTCAGTGACTCACAAACCAAAGTTTTTAGTTTTAATACTGAAATGGTTGACTTGGGAGAAGAAGAACCTGAGATCCTCCTCACTGGAGGAGCCTCCCTTCGTGCACGTGGTTTTTGCCCCCCTCCATCCCTTATCCCCTGCAATTCCTCTCCCTCTGGCTAGCTGACCCTTCCACAGCCACCAAGGAGGCCCTGGTGGAGCTGTCCACCTCTGCCCACCTCTGGAGGTGCCCATCCATTGGAGCCATGCTTGGAGCCACAGTGTGGATCAGGCACTTCCCTCCTGGTGAGGGCGAGGTGGCAACAACGGCAACAGCAGCAGCAGCAGCAAGAACACTGCTATAATGCTGTGGGATTATTATTATTATTATTATTATTATTATTATTATTATTATTATTATTATTATTATTATTATTATTATGATTATTATTATTATTATTATTATTACTATGGGTAACCACCACATTCCCTGCCCCAGCAGCCAGGGGAAAGGTGTGCAGCTGATCCTGAGCCTCTGGACGTTCCAGGGCTGCAGGATTTTTAGTGTGATGGTGCAGGAGCCAAGCTGCAGCTCCTCACCTGCCAAGTGCTCCTGCCTTTGCCCTCGCCCTGCTGGCACATTCTCTGAGCCAGCCACTCCACACAATGAAAGCAGCCCTGGCAAAGGAAATTCACATATCCGGTGCTGCCAATTAATTTCTTCACGCTGGATGAGCACTGCAAATGGTCTCAGGGGTGTTTCTGAAAGTGCTAACGTGGCTCAGGACCTGAATCCCAAGGTGCCACTCGCTTGTGTTTGAAAAGGGAAGGAAGATTTCATTCAGGGGGGTTACAGAAGTTCCCCCTGCACTGCAGAGTGCAGGGCTGTGTCCCACAAGGCAGGAGCTGTACCGGTATGCTGTGCTTGAATAGGTTGGGAATTACATCATCCTCTGCTATTTCCTGTCCTGACCTTGACCCTCAAACCTACTCTGAGCCCCAGCAATGGATCTGAAAGGCAGATAAAGGGTGTTTGCCTTGGCCACGTCTGACACGGCCAGCAGCTGTTCAAAACTGCAAATTCCACCTCTGAGCTCCCCTGCAGGGACAGCCATTCATCCTGAGACCCCTTCCACAGCTAAAGAGATGGAGAGAGCACAGAGTCCTGCCCGCCCCTGCCCACCCTGCAGCAGGAGACCTGCTGGAGAGGGGCAGGACACGACCACTGCCCTTTGCCCCTGCCTGCCCAGCTGCTGGCATCCCCTCCTGAAGCCAAATCCTTATTTCCCATGGCTGGAGAGAGGTGGGAGAAATTCTGCTGGAGCTGGAGCTGGAGCTGGAGCTGACCATCCCTCCCCCTCCTATTCCCATGGCAACCTGCAGCTCTGCTCCCTGGGGACCAGTGGCTCCCAATTCCTCTTGTGAGCACAGCTACAGTGACAGAAAACCCTGTGGAACCCGAGGATGGGGTGAGAGGGACCCCAGAGCCCATCTCCACCCCCTGCCAGGATGATCCAGGCAGGATCTGGAGCCTCCAGCCCCCAGTGCCTGCCCCTGTTTCCAGGGAACAGCTTGAGGAAGTTGGGAGAGCTTTGTGAAATGTCACATTCATCGAGCCTACCCACTGCTGGTCCATTCCCAGCAAGAAGGTTTTGATTTATTCAAGAAAAGAGTAAGTGCTTTGCCCTGATATTTCCATCTGGCTCGCAGTTCAGCTTGTCTTGCAAGCAGCCTTCATAATAAACAAAACCAGCCACGACACAGATCTGCCCCTGCAATTAGATAATCAATCCAGGGCTGAGGAGCAGCTTTTGGAACAGGCAGCCTCCCCAAGAATGCTGCTCTTTGTGCTGGCAGGGAACACTTGCACAGCTCACATTACTCCTGTAATTTTAGTGCTTGGCAAAGAATCAGCCAGGGAAGAAAAATCCAGCCAGGATTTGATACAAAATACCTTCTCTGCTCGCAGGCAAGAAGACTGGAGAGCGACCGAGCAAAAGGTTAAACCTTTTGTCTGCCCAGGGGAATTCCTTCATGATGCAGAGGGCTGAGCCCACATCCCCTCTGCTAAGGAGCAGAGCAAATTGACTTTGAAGAGTGCTGTGCTAATCCAGCCTCACTGCTGCTGGCAGCCAAGGCAGGGTTGGCCCAGGACACCAGAGGGTCACCCTGGCTGTCACCCAGCTCTCTGTCCTGCAGCACCAAGGTCCCAGGGCTCAGAGCCTCTAGAACACCCAGTTTTCATCTTCTTGTAACACCAGAATGAAAATAAGGAGTCCCCTGTGTTTGCATCATTTTGTTAAACAGAGATTTAAAAACATTTAATTTCTTTAAAAACCCTGAAAGTCACCCTTCTAGTTCCTCTCTTGGGGATTACTGTTTGTTTCTTTGAAAAGAAATAAAGGGAGTTATTTGTCCTGCACAGGCAGGACCACAGGGGTTTCTTTTCTCCACAATCCCATCACTTCAATCACCATCACCAAGGATGCTCAAATTCAATCTGCTCCCAAAGCCCTGCACCAAGCTTTGCTGAGCTTTACCTCATAGGAGTCTTTATTGGCCTTGTATTTTTCTATCTGGTATAGCTGGTTCTTGTGGCAAACACTGTCCTGGCCTTCAGCCTTCTGCAGAGAGAAAAGCACAGAAAAGTCAAATACGTAAGGTAATTAGAGAACACTAAGGTTTAATTACTGCTTAATGGACTGCACCCACTCCTGCCATTCAGTGGAGGGGCATCAGCTCACAGAGATGATGGGTTTGGTCCATTACATTGTAAATATCATTGTGGCAATGTGGAAAGGACTGAGGGAAGGAAAAAACTGAGCTGCTGTTGTCAGATTGGAAGGCCTGAGCTGTGCTTCAGGTAAAACTTTCAGCTGACTTTTCACTTCAAACCTAAATAAGTTTAAGAGCTCTTAAGCTTCTTCCTGATGTCCTGACTCCATAAATTGTGTGACTGGCATTCCAAGCAGCACAACTAACCCAGCACAGGGGCACTTCCCAATGGATGGTCCTTGGGATATCCTGTAATCCTGGGAGACCAAATGCCACCAAGCCAGGCCACCTGCAGCCTTTTTGTCCCCTCGTCCCCCAGCAGTGGCAGGAGGCAGCTGGCTCACCCTGAGGCTGGCCAGGTAGCGCTCCAGCTTCTTGTTGAGCAGGAAATAGATGGCCAGGGTGTGGCTGGCCCTGTTGGAGAGCACGGTGTTGATCACATCACTGTTCTTGTAGCCCAGCTTCTCGGTCATGTGCAGCAGCACGCTCTGGCTCAGGTCCTCCAGGTGAATCCTGCACAGGGAGAGGCACAGCAGGGTTTTTGGGGTGTCCTCTTCATGGCAGAATGCCCAAGAGGAGGGCCCCAGGGGCTCAGTAACTGGGGTGATTTGTTCCCTTCTCCCAGGAGCAGGCAGGTGCTGGAACCCTGAGAATTTCCTGGTTATTGAGACTTTGAACCCTATGGAACCCTTTGAACCCTACTGAACCCTGGTTACTGAGAATAACAACCCTGGTTATTGAGACTTTGAACCCTATGGAACCCTTTGAACCCTACTGAACCCTGGTTACTGAGAATAACCCTGGTTATTGAGACTTTCTGTGCTGACAGGCTCTGACCCCCCAAGAGAACACTGCATTTGACCTGATGGCAAATGTTTTGACCCAGGAAAGCCAGGCAGGGAAAGGACAGATTATCTGGGAGCACAGGAGCTGCAGGAATTAACAGAATTCTGACCACTCTGTCCATTCCTGATGGGAAATGGCACCGTGATGATGCTCAGGCCATTTGTTCCCCTACATCTGACCACTGAAAATCATGAAGATGAGCTGGTTTTGAAGGAAAAGAGGTAAAATCTGGCTCTCTGAAAAGCCCTAATTAGCCAGGGAATTTCCTGCTGGAGAAAGGGGGATGCACAGGATTATTCCTGCAGCTCAGAATGGCAATGCTGCTGTTTCCCTGCTGTCACAGCCATGTTTATGTCTCTCTCCTCTCTAAAGTCTGGAGCAGCCTCAGCCAAGGCGAGAAAAGCAGAACAGAGGTCTTGTGGAAGTGCCAAAGCATTGGCTCAGCCTGAGTTAAACCCAGATTTTTCCAAAGAGCTCTGCTCCTATTTAGACTTCTAAATGGGCTGGCCAGCTTCCCAGAGGTACCCACCAGCTCCCAGCCATCTCCAGAGAAATGCTGGGTCCCAGTTGTTTCTAGAGGATATTCCTCACTCCTAATACAAGCCTAATATCAGAGGGAGCTTATTTTGCAAGATTCCTCCCCACTTTTCCCACTCCTGCCCAGGCTCTGATGGACAGAACTCAGACAATATGTCAAACACAGCCTGGGAAATCTCAAATAACTCATTCCCTTTGTTCCCTGTGCCTATGAACACTCCTTCTGCCCCTAAGGAATGCCCAGGGTTGGGTCTTTTTTTCACAAGTTAGAAAGCAAAACTTATCTTGGCCACTGCACGTTGAGACATCTGGGCAGCCAAAGAAATCCAAGCAATTTCGACTTGAGGTGCTCAGCAAAATGGGAAAATTTTGCTTGCCTTCAGGGAATTTCTTCAACAAAAGCAAGCCCATAAAAAGCTTGGGAAAATATTCTCCTGAAAATGCAGCTTCTGCTGTTCTCCCACCTTATCTCCATGCTCTTCCCTTCCTGCCACGCTCCTGTCTCGGGGACAATGGGAGTTACCCCCACAGGAGTGGAAAGGCACTGCAAGAACATCTTCTGTGCTGATTAAGAGAGGAATTAATCCTTTGCAAATTCAGCAGTGGGGTTTTCACACACCGTTTCACCACACCTTATCCATAGCTGCACACTAAGGAGAAATTGGAGAAATTCCATGGAAGCTGACTCCAGTGGTACTTTCTGGGACAAGCTCAAAAGGAGCCAGGCCACACCTTTAAATATTAAAAACTTTGCAGATTATTCTCCCTGTAAAGCTCCAGTATGACAAAGTCTAGGGAGGTCAAGCATGGGATATCAAGTAATGAAAAAAAAGTAGTATAATTTTTTAAAAAATGAAAGAATCTCTTTAATGGCTTCCTCTCCAGCTGGGGGCCAAGGACAAATTATCCAAATCTCAGGCCCAGGAGCACAAATGTGGGCTGCAGAGAGAAAAACAAGCAGTGTGGGACTGCATGGGCTAAAGCTGGAATGGGACAATGAACTGCAAGGTGCAAATGGAGCAGAACTGATCCCAGTGACAGACCCTGTGCCCGGCCGTGCATTTTGGGGCCATTTTGGTTCATCTTGGGTGCAGCCCTGGCTGGGCTCTTGTGCTGCCCAAGGTGGATCCATGAAGGAGATGCTTTGAATAAATCCCTGCTTTATTCTGTGACTCTGCCCAACCTCTGTTCCAGCTCAGCCTTCCCAAGGCATCAATCAGAACTGCCTGTTACACCTCCCCATGCCCAGGCCTGCTGCAAATTAATCAGAACATCTGCACCCCATCCCACCCTGCAAACACGGCACCTTCCACTTCAAGGTGTTGCTCTTGCCATTTCAAGCATCCCAGGGTCAATTTCCATGACCTTTAGGATGGATTCACAGTTCCTAGGATGTGTGACATGAGTGGAACCAGAACACCAGGGCCGTGCTGGCAGGTTTTCCCCTGCCCTCCCTGCTGTACCTGTTTGGGTAGGTGACATTGGGTGGTGCCCTCCCAGGGTAGTTCTCATTGAGCCATCTGTTTGCCAGGGCCTGCTGGATGTTCGGTCTCTTGGCAGGGTCTGGCTCCAGCAGAGAGCGCAGGAAGTTTATGGCAGCTGTGAAGAGATGAGGGAAAACCCCAAAAATCAGCTCAGCCATCTGCTCTAGGACTGGCACAGGTGATGAGTTAACACAGGTATGCACCCTGAGCAAAAGCACACTAACAAGGAACAATTCCCTTACTGCAAGCTCCCATGTCCTTGAGAAAATGGGAGCACTGATAAGGGATTAGTAACGGAAACAAACAATGATTTACAGCCACAATTATTGATATCCATTATTTAATGCACTTGTTTTATATCCAAAGGAGAGCAGAAAAGGCACTTTTTGGCTCAGAGCTCATCTGAAGTTTCGGAGCAGGTGAGCCAACATTTAATTCATTTAATTCCCACATGAGGGCAAGAGGCTGGAGCCAGGTCAGGGACAAATCCCTGGATCAAAGCAGAAGGAGATGGACCAGGGGTGAGTGGAAGGGAGGGGATGCAGACCTGGGAAGGAAGACACAGCAAATTTGGCTCCCCTTGACGTGACAAGGATAAATTCTCTGGCTCCCATCCCACCTACAATCAGCTGCAGAAGGTTTTAGCCAAATTAAAAAGAGTACAGCAAAATTAACAGGCTTTGCTCTGTTCTCCTGAACCTTCAATTTCCAATGACATTCGACCACTCCTCCTGATTTTCCTGCAAAAACACTCAGTTTTTAAGCCACATGCTTCTTACGTGATTAGGAGCAATGAAATCAAGTGATCTGCCTAAAGCCTCACAAGAAGAGCCCCTCTGAGCTGAAAATAAACTCTGTTTCAGCTAGGTCTGGTCTTTATTCCTCAGATTATCAAGGATTATTTATCCTCAATTGTCAAATTATCAATTATCAATTATTTCACTGCTCCCAGGTGCAATTTAAGGAGAATAAAGCACCTCATGGTGACACCACAGTGGGATGGGACAGGGTGGGGAGGGTGGAGGATGAGGAAGGGAGGGTTTCTCCCTAAATAAATCAGGGTTAGACCAAACAAGTGACAACACCCAACAACCTGAGCAAGCTCAATGTACAATATCCTGCAAAAATCAGGTTTCAGCTGGAGAAACTGTGTCAAGAAGCTTAGATATGAAGAGAGGCTTCTTACTCTGTATTTACCCTTTCAGCTGGGTTTTTTTCTAGTCCCTCTCTTCACAAACCACTGATTTAAGTGAGATGCTTTACTTAAATACACTCCAGCATTTTTGCTATTATCCTGCAGCAGCCATGAGGCAGAGCAGCAGGAAGAGCCTACATCCAAATTCCCAAACTTGCTGGAAGCTGCTGTCTGTGTGCCTGGTGTGCCCTTTCTTCACCCCATCCCAGCAAACAACAAACCCTTGTTCTGCCATTGAATCCCCTCTAGCTCCAGTGTCTGTGTTAAAAACCTCACACTGGTTTCCAATCCCATTGGCTCTGAGCCACAAAAATCCCTCTCCCCATACCCACACTCCCTCCTTCATCACCACCATGCCTGGTCTCCAAATCACCCAAAATCTCCTTAAAAAAATCCCACTTCTCCACCCCCACCCTTGCCAAAAGGCAAGCTGATCAAATGAAGCTTGTGAAGTGCCACAGATCAACAGATTCAGGCTGGGAGAAGCCAATTGTGGGGTGAAAATTCCCTCCTGGAAGCTCCCAGAGCTGAGCCACACAGCTGGGGACAGCAAAATTATTTCCCCAGGGAAAAAAACCATGAAGGAAAATGAATATATGCAAGGTGAACACCCACTGCCTGAGCACCTGACCTCTGCTCAGCTAAAATCAATAAGCAGAGAGCTGTTGTTCAAAGAGGCTTCATGAGGAACAGGTTCCCAAGTGGGAAAATCAAACAGCAGCTCCAAAATGCCCCTGTTTTGCTGCACAGGTTGTTCTGGGTGCTCAGGGTCAGCCAGCATTGTGGGGCACAGAAATGAAAGTGTTTTCCTGCTCAGAGATAAGACTGCATGGTGGGGCTGTGTGTTCAGTTACCAGGAAATTAAATATTGAAAGACAACCCGCTGGGCACGTAAAAGTGAAAATTTTTTACTGTGAAAATTCTCTGCTTTTAGATGAATTTATGGAAGTTAAGACCTGACTAAAATAAGAGGTCCACAAACCCAAGAATTTCACAAGCACTACAATTCCCAGAGCAAAGTTGCTGCCCAGTGACCCAAAGGCTAAGGTGGCAGGAGGAAATGTCACCTTAAATCACACTGTGCCATGTCCCTGGGCTGGGCTCAGGGACTGATGGGCAGCTTTTGGGCAAAGGGTAACATCTTTAAATCTACTCCATTAATTTGCCACCACCTCTGCAAGTGCAGGCTGCTGGAGGTCCCACAGGATAAACAGAATCCTGCCTTCCCTGGGGACCCCAGTGAGCTGCAGATGCTGCAAATTGAGAAAATCTGATCTCCACTTAAATGGTGGGATGGGTGAAACAGCAAAACCACGCCTGCTAAAAAGCAATTTTATCTTTTTGGCTGCTCAGGGTCTGGCATTGCACAGGGTGGGAGGTGGAACCCTGAATCTGCACTTGGACAATTCACCTTGTGACTCAACTCCCAAGGGTTTCCATTCTCTTTTTTGTATTTGGGATCTTTTAATTCTATCAAAAGCCCCTTGCAAACATGCTGCCAGGGAAGGAGGCAGAAGCTCTCCATGGACAACAAATTTGGCATGAAAAAATAAACCCCAGCTTGTTCCAAATGCTGACAGTGGCCTTGCTGCAAGCTGGAAAGTGGTTCTGTTGCCTAGTGACGTGGCTCTGAAGCAGGAATTAGTATTTCTGATACTAATACACCAACTGTTTTGCATTTTGTGAACACACAGAGGTTATCCCAGGTGGCTGTCCCAAAATAACTTCCTGGGTGCATGTCATTATTCCATAATAAATGTGAGGTTATTTGAGGCAGGTTATTTGTCACCCAACCTCAGTCATGACAATGCCCAGGAATCTGTAATTCCAAAACAATCTGTTCACCCACCCTTACCCCATGCTAGAATCCTCTGGATGTGCAAAAGTGACCAGCTGCTCTGCAAAAGCAGTCCCAGAGAATTTCACAGATTTGCTCCTCTTCTCATACTCAGCACAACTTGGTGCTTCCCCAGGAGCCAGAGCAAAAGGAATTCTGCTACATCAACTCCTGCAGGTCTTGCAGATGTCAGAATGAAAAAAAAGGAGCTTTTCCCAATTAGCATGACTGAGGAGCCGCAATCCAGTGGAGCAGCTTTACCTGAGGAGAGCTGGGTGGGAAAGGGGTTCATCTCTTTGTCCACCATTTTTTGGTATAAGGCTCTCAGGCTGAATGGCTCCACAGTAAAGGGCAGTGTTCCAGTCAGCATGGCATACATGTTCACCCCACTGAAAGAAAACAGGCAGAAAAAGAAACCAAAATTATCAGGAACAAGGGAAAATTTATGCTTTAGAGACTGCAGTTCATCTTTAATGTCTGACAGCGAGCACAGGGTTGATGCCCCATTTCTGAGAACTGATCCAGCTGGAGATGCCCCTGCTCTTTGCAAGAACAATTATAAACCCAAGGAGGAACTCACATGGACCAAACGTCTATTTTGGGCCCGTATTTCTTCCTTGCCAGAAGTTCAGGGGCTGCATATGCTGGGCTCCCACACTGGGTGCTGAAGGGATCAGAATAACCCAAAATTCCTGCACAGTTGCTCAATCCAAAGTCTGTGAAAGGCACAGAGACACAGTTATGAAAGAGAGACACAGTTAAACTGGGCTAGAGCACAAGTTAAAAAGAAATAACTTTTTTTTCCCCCAAAGCAATGAACTCCCTGAGGAGAAAAAACCCAACTCATCCACAGTTGATGTAATTTGCTTCCACGAGGTGCTAAATAACCAACAAACAATAAGAGGAGCCTTAGAACATGCCCAGTTTTCCATTTCACACACAGAGCAGCTCCATTTCCCTGGCAGCTGGGTGGCAACAACCAGAACCAACTTCAGGCTGCAGGATGCTGGGCAGGGACAAGGTGAAGGGGGATTTCTTCAAAATCTGAGTATCAATGAGCATCAGGAAAACTCTGGGGCTGCTGTGGTGATGCACAAACACAGAGGGTCCAGCTCTGCAATAACATATGGAGATCTTGGAGCAAGAAGTGGAAATTTCTTGATTAGCTGCTCTTTCCCTGCCTTGAATGACTGAATTTCTGGTCCCTGGGTGTATCTGACACTCTCTTGTGGCAATAGAAAGGAGGGACAGGAATCCCATCTTTCACAGCTACAGAGGGGTTTTCCTGGAGAACTCTGTCAAAACTGAAGGGAGAATTTGCCTCTGATGGAAAACCAATTCTCTCTGGGCACTGCTAAATCATCCCTGGGGCTTCCACAAATTCTGCAGAGGATCCATTACCTTAATTAACGTGCTCATTAGCTGTGGCCTGAGATGAGTTCTGTCAGCTGGGAAATACTTTTAGAAACTCCTGGAAATAACATCTGCACACAGAATTGTTCCTGGTCCCCAGCCTGCTGTGTCAGGCCAGCTCCAGGTGTGATGTTTGACAATCCCAGGGTACAAGGGCTGTGTTCTGTGCTGGTGTCAATCAGCAGCCCTTCACCAGTATCACAGGAGGGGTGCTCCACCTGGGGTTTTCATTCTCTTATTTGCTTCAGTTGTCACCCCCTTATTCACTTGTTCAGCTCATTCATTTCAGCTCCTATGCCTTTTTTTTTCTCCCCTGCTGAAAAGCAGAATGTGTGCAAATGGAAGCGTGCTGGGGACAGGGGTTCCACAGCCATGGAAATGAGGATATTGCTATCAGCACTGTGTCAGCACATGGTGATCACAGTGTGGGTTTTATTGGTTTTATTAAGGATGCACTGCTGATCTCGATGAGAGCAGTGAGACCACCAGCACTGATAACCTTGCCTGCCTCTCCCTGTCTAGGAGCCCAGCAAGGGACAGAATTCAGATCAAAGGCCACACTTGGCTTTCCCAAAGCAAATATTTTCCCTTGGGAGCTCCAGCACCCCCACTGCAGTGCCAGGGAAGCATCGTGGCATCGCTCTGCTCCTCCTCAGCACCTCAGGGAACCCACACCAGGCTGTGGGTGCAGGGCCATCCATCCCTGCAGCTCTGCCAGTCAGCACAGGGCAGGAGCTGTGAAACAGCAGCTCCTGGACCAGCAGAGCTGCACAGGGCTCAGCAGAGCTGGGTGTCCCAGCAGGACACCAGGAACTCTGCATGCTCTGACACCGACCACGTGAGCTGGGAGATAACAGGGAATGGTTCCTTCCAATCCTTATGTCAACCTGATTAACAGACTGCCAAGAGTCCTCTCAAAGGGAATTCTTCCAAGAAAGATATCTAAGAGCAGGTTCTAAACCCCCTTGTCTCGTAGCCAAAAGGAGGAAAAAATCCAAGGTGCCCTGAGAGCAGCTGAGGGCTCAAGGCATCCAGGTCTCCCTGAAATGCAGGAACAAGCAGGGACTTCAATATCCCATCCTCAATCTTCAAATCTTCATTTCACCTTCTGTTCTTCCTTGCACAGCTCTTACAAGAGCAACGTTTTTGTTTTCATTAGCTGCTCCTGTGTCTGCTGCTGTACAAATGATGGAGACCAAGCTCTCAGCCCACAGCAGGCAACGTGAGATGGTTTTGTAGCCCAGTCTCTTCTCCCAGTCATGAGAAGCAGCACTTTAATCCCTCCAAACATGTTCTTCCCTCCTGAGGAACCTTCCTGGGAAGGACTGTGTGATGTGATCACTTCTAGTAAGGGAGGCTACACGAAATATTGCAACCTTTCTTTTGCTCCAGCACCACAACAAACCCATCAACCCTAATCATGGGAATCGCTTGGCTGGTGGGATTGAATTGCTTTGTTTTAGCACACACACTGCCTGCAACCTGCCTTGCCTGAACATCAGGCTGCAGAGCTGAGGACAATTTATTGAGGCTCTGGAAGACCAAACTTCTCTTTTCTCTGTCCTTCCCCCACCATCCACTGCGAGGAGAGCCCTCCATGCAGCCAAAGCAAACTGCAGGAACAGGCCTGGAGTCTTTATTTTGGCACATGAGTTTTAACTGTACATGCATCATCTGGGAAGGGCTTGGTTTGGATGCCAAGCTCCAATCAAACACCCAGTAACAGGGAAGTGATGTGAGCTCCTCAAATCCACCAGATGTTGGTGGTGCAAAGCATCTGCTGAACCAGGGCCATGGGTGCTCTCCATCAGCCCTGGGGAATGATTCATGGCCACTCTCAGTGCCCTCCCGGCCCTCAGCTGAGGTAACACAGAGCTCTCTCTGCTCCTATCTTGCACAGCAATCCCTGGCAGTCGGGGTGGCATTCCCAGCCCTGAAATCCCAAAGTAAGAGCTGGGTATTTCAGATTTCCCTACTCATCCTGCCCCTGTTTGCTGGTACTGCAAACCTCACAGTGAGCATCCCTTTGACCTGGCTGTTTGAATCCCAAGCGGTTTCCTCAGCACTTTTCAGCCCACGGGACTTTTTGAAGTTGAGTTTTTAAGCCTGCAGCCACAAACACTGCTGAGTGTAGGCAGAAGCACAAACAGATGTTTGGCACTTCTTTCATGAGAGGAATATTTTCTTTTCAATGCCCACATTAACATTAATGGGAGCTCTGCAAGGCAGTGAGAGACTCTCCCCAGCAATGATTAATCTGAAATGCCTGCACAGCTTGAATGAATCAAGCTCCACACACAACTGAGACCTAAACACAATCGAGGCTCCACCGTTGATCTTTTTTATTCCTTACCAGCCCTCTCAACCAATTTTGTCCTGGGTGCTGGAAGCAAATGTAACAAATATAAATATAGGACCACATTTTGCCAGCTGCTAAAAATGTGAGCAACTCCCACTGACTTCAGTGCAAGCATATGTTCACGGGGGCAGAACGCAGCCCCTGGCAAATAAGAAATGATCATGATAATAAAATAAAGCACTCCTGTGGTGTCAATTCTTAAATTCTTTACCGAGCTCCCGATCTGAGTATGAAAGATGTGGGTTTGAGATGTAGGATTATTCCCATACCCAGTTAAATCTGAATTATTTGGATCGGGGTTTTTTTCACAAAATGCTGTCAGGAACAGCTTGATTGCTATCTATACTCTCTCAGCTCCTCTCTGCAGCAACATTAGCAGTTGTCACATGGGGGATTATGAAGCCTCAAAAAACTCTCTTTATAAAACTAACAATTTTAATTACTGGAATTGCCAAACTGGGTCCATACCAATAAGCTTGATATTGTTGTCTTCATCTAGCAACAGATTTTCTATCTTCAAGTCTCTGAAAGAAAGAAAATATTTTGAGTCAGTCTCCAAAATAATGAAGCAGCTTTGCCTGACTCTCATCAGTGTATGTGCAAGGCTTGCCTATAATCAAATGTACAATGGAAGCAGCACACACAGTTCCACAGTGAAAGCAGAGAGCCCCATGCATCCTGCCCAAAATTAACAGTGCTTTCACACTGCTTCCCACCTATTCTTCAGGCACAAAATGACATTACAAGCGCTTGTCAGTACATCCTGTAATCAACCAGGCCCTCCGAGTTCCCTAAGTACTGGAAGTTTACAGAAAACTTACAAACTGGAAACATTTTAAGCATGTTTTGGGAACTGGAGGTCAATTTCTCCTCTCTCCTCAGAGCCAAAGGCCCCAGCTGAAGGATGAACCTGAGGTCTGAGGAGTCAAATGTCACCCAAACTCCTTGCAGAGCTCACCACAGCTATTCCCACACTCCACAGGTAAAATCCAAGGCTGAGGGGTGGAAATGGTCTGTACAATGGTCTGTACAAAACCAAACCAACAAAACCCCCCAAAATCCACAAACAAACAAACAAACAAAAAATAAAACCAAAAAAACCACCACGACTAAAGGATTATTTTATGGCTTTTCCCCCCATAAGCCAATTCTCAGCATTCATTGCTGAAAAACTTTAAAATGCTCTCAGGCATTAAACGCAGAAGGAACAAGAAGTGCCACCTCTGCCTCAGGGATCAGTTCCCAGATGCTGGCAGTGTCTAACTATGGGAGAAACGAACCAAATCTAGGAAAAACGAAGGCAAGGAAGGCCAGGCTGCATTCCCACAGCAGATATTTCTGTCTCCTCAGCTCGTGGAGCTGGCAGCACACAGCTGGCATTCCCTGCACTTCAAACACTCCATCTCCATGGGCTGAGCTCCTTTGGGAGTTTGTCCTGCTGTCCCTGGGGCTGGTTTCTCTCTTTGGACCACCCTGGAAAGCCCAAGAGCCTCCAGAGAGAGGAACACAAGTGAATCCCTGAGCAGGTGACCCCATGGGCTGCTCCCAGAGCAGTTTACTCATGGCATGGCAGGCTGCAAAAGGGAAGTTTTGCACTTCACACTTTGTTTCTTGTCTGGGGGAGGCAGGATGAGAGGGAGGGTTCCACCAGCAAGCAGCTGCACAGCAGCAGTGGCTGGCTGCTCTCTCCTGAATCTTATTTTTAACCACAGAAAATCACTTTTTAACCATCAAATCTCAAGGCCAAGCCTTGTGCAAGAGCTGGAGAGGTTGCAGAGATCCGGGTTCATCACCACATTTATGTACCAATACACATTTCAAAGGCTTTGGTATCACAATATTATTGATCCCAATTCCCCTGCCACTGGATTCCATGTAAAAGAGGAACCTGGCCCATTGTCCTCATGAAAAGGATGTTTTCACCAATGTTTGTCTGCACCAGAGCACTCCCAGGGAGAATGGCCAAAGGTAGTTCTGAGATCTGAAATAAAGCAGAGAATGAACCAGCCCCAGGCTTCCAAGGGAGAGTTTGTTCTGCAGAGCAGGATCTGTCATCAATGTTGCATCAGCAGCCAGGCTGCTGGCACTTCAAATTAACAGGCTGCAAGTCATCAAAGGCAAGATGTCAAACAGCAGGTACCAAAGGAGGGATCCTGTGGCACTCGGAGCAAACTGCACCGTGGGGCATCCCCCAGCTCTGCCCAGAACTCCAGGGATTTTCATCTCCTTCACGCTCCTGACCTGCTTCTCATCACCACGGGCCAGTGGAAGGCAGGAATCTGCTGCCAGGGGGGCAGGAATAGGGGAATGCAGCAAACCACCTTTGCTACCAACACACCACTCAGTGCTTCCCTTTGACAGTAATTGCCCTGAATGGGCCTGAGCTCTGTTAAAATGACTTCAAAAGGGGGGCTGAGACTTTCCTGTGGGATGCAGTGGCAGGCACCAGGGCTTTCACATCACTTTCCCCGCTGTCTCTGTGCTCCCAGAGGGCTCACTGCTCACGCTGCTTGCTGACAGCGCCAGGACCCGTGCAAACAGCCTCTGCCAAGAGAAAAGCTCCACCAGAGCCTGCCACTTGGTTCTGTTTTCCTCTGTCAGGGGGAGGAAAAGATAAATATTCCTACCTGATTCACAGCTGAGCTCGTGGCAAGCGTATTTTTAGCAGCTCTCCTGATAGAGGGAAAGCAACCCAAATGATAGCATGGGATTATAAATAGAACAGTGGCATTTGGCTTTCAGTGAGCAGCCCAGCAGCTCTGAACCCTGGGCACCCCTCAGCAAAGATGCAGCAGCTCCTGCACCCTGGAGCTTGCAGACTTCCCCCACCTCAGCAGATGACATATTTAGAACTTTAAAACACATCCATGCAGTCAAAAAGGAGTTTGGGGGTATTTTTGCACCTCTAAATGAAAATGAGGTTTCTTGGAGTTCTTTTTTAACATCGGTGCCTCCTAACAAAAACATTTCCACTGGATTCTGGGTGCCAGTGATCTCCCATGCCCAGTCTGGACTGGAAGCCATGCAGCTTTCTGAGCAACACAAGCAAATCTCATGCCACTTTCCTTCCATCTGGGGTTTTTAACCCCAGGTGGGACAGGCTAAGCCATCCACACCACTCCCCAAATAACGCAGACAAAACCTGAGATTTTTTGTTTTGTTTGTTTGCAATGGAACAAAAAGTGCCACCAAAAATCTTCCCAGGGCCCTGCCCCATTGCATGGGGAGCATTTGGAGGGAGAACCAGCAGCCCCTTTCCTGGCTGGGGATGCTGCAGTTTGCTGCACACGTGGCCAAATCCAACACCCCCTCATCCCCACTCACATGGAAGGGCTGGTATTTTTACCTGCTGCAAAAATAACAACAACAACAACAACAAGAAACACTGGCACTGCAGCCAGGCAGGGAATGAATCAGACTCCTGCACTATTTTTTCCCTCTCTCAGGAGCTGATTGAGCAGCCTGTTTTTAGAGCTGCCACAGTCAGAGGCCCGAGATGCTGAAGGACAGCTCCTGAGGTAATTGTTAATTTTCCTCCCTCGCTTGCTGAGAGAAAATAAACCCAGATCACACCACCAGGGCTTTTCCTGCAGCCTCTCCACTCTTTGCTTGCAGGAGAATTGAATGGGTTAAGGCAGAGAAAATGCTGGCAGATATGATTCTGTCAGGTTTTATCACTCTGGGCAGAATTAGAGCTGCTCATTCACTGTGTGGAAACCTCCCAAGGAGTGATCTGAGAAACAGGGAGGAGGCAGGAGGCTGCCTGTGGGGCAGGGATTAGCATCCACAGGGGAACTCAGCATCCACCCAGGACCTCAGCATCCACACTCAGCATCCACCAGGGAACTCAGCATCCACCGGGAACTCAGCATCCACTGAGGAACTCAGCATCCACCCAGGAACTCAGCATCCACCCAGGAACTCAGCATCCACACTCAGCATCCACCAGGGAACTCAGCATCCACTGAGGAACTCAGCATCCACCCAGGACCTCAGGATTCCACTCAGGAACTCAGCATCCACTCAGGAACCACACAGAAATTCAGTATCCACAGGGAACTCAGGCTCTCCCTGGCCCAAAGCCCTGCCTCCCTCTCACCACAGCAGCCTGTTGATTCCAGCCTGTGCTGAGGGAACAAGCTATTTTTGCACAAAATGTGGGTTTGAGTCCTTTCTGAAAGAGAACCAAAGCCAAGCCTGCCAGCCCCCTGTAATGCCTTGGCCACTGTGCAGAAGGTGAATTTTGCAGGGAGAGGAATTGCTGCTGCTGCCCCAGTCCTGCTCCTGAAACCTCAACATATTCATCTGTTCCTGCCTTGTTTTCCTCTGCCCATCTCAGAAACTTGATTTATTTCCTTTATCTCTCCCTCTCTCTAAATACTGGGTATCAGCCGATCCCTGAAAGCTGTAAAACCTCTTCCTTGTCCCTGCCTCAAGCTGTGGGCTTAATAATTGAAAGAAATCTGCAGTTTTGAGGCTGACAGAGAGCCTGGTGCCTGCTCAAACATTTCTGTGACAGCGGCACCTGAAATGCAGCTGGAGGTGGGACCAGGGGCAGTTACCCCTGATGGGTCCCAGGGAGCACACAGAGCCCCAAGGCAAGGGGACAAGCAGCTTTTGGAGCACAGCTGGGCACAGCTGGAGGGGCTGGCTGTGGGCAGCTGCCCAGCCCCTGCACAGGCACACCCTGAGCAGCATTTTCAGATGTCTGGCTCCTGCAGCGTGCCCACAGGAGCCAGGAGGATGGCTGGGGCCCACACAACTTGCTCGGCATCAGATGGGAACTGTGTGGGAGGCCAGACTTAACACCAGCTGGGCCAAATTTAGCAAGCAGAGCCTCCTTCTTAGCACAGCTCCCTATAAATACACCCAGGAACGGGAGAGGAGAGGTGCTGGCTCCAAAGGTCCAGCCTGCCCACCACCCTGCTGTCTCCATGGCAGCAGAGAGGAGAGAGGGACAGCCACAGGTGACATCTCCACCTGCACCCTCCCAGCTGCTGCTTCAGCCACTCTTTATTCATCATCTTCCTCCCTGCTGAGCTTCTCCTGCTCCCCTTGGAGCCCAGGGGAGCTCCACAGCATCCCCCTGCCAGGAGATGCTCATGAGCAGAGCTCAAGGAGTGGCTGGAAAATGCTTACAATTAATAGTTATCAAAGCCAACTTGTCAAACAGCAGGCGCCAAATGAGGAGTCCTGTGCAAACTGGATCATGTGGCATCACCTAACTCTGTCCAGACCATTGGAAAATGCTGCCAGGCACAGGGTGGGATTTTTGGGGTGTCCTGAGCAGGGCCAGGATGATCCCTGGGGATCCTTCCAACCCAGCACGTCCTGTGACTCTGTGGGTGAAGGTGCTAAGGAAAGGAGGTGATGCTGCACAGTGCCCTGGCTCTCTGCACCCTGCTGAGGTGATGCAGGAGTGCAAAGGGCAGGGAAGCAGGAGCCAGGGACTGCTGGGGATTTGTGCCAGCCCTGGCACTGCCAGGCTTTGGGCAAACCAGCTCAGCCCCCTCCCTGCTGCGCTTCCAAGGGGCTTGCACAGCCACCTTCTCCAAGAAACACTGAAACAATTCATTATTTCCCCCTGTTGGGGCAGAGCTTTGGGCAGTGAAAGGGCCCTGCTTTTGGACTGTACCTTCTCTGCACTGGCACAGAACCACAGGATATCCTGTAGGATATTTGTGTCACTAAAGGACACGAAACAACGTGATGCGGGCTCGCTGTTCTTTCTAAGGTAAAAAGGGTTTTTTATTTTCTGACTCTAATACTTATAGATTTCCAAGAGTGGCAGTGGATTGGAGGGTGACAGTGCCACCTCTCCAATGACACTGGACAAACCAAGAGCTCACCAAATTTCTCCTCCTCCACAAAAGAATGCAAAACAATGAGTTACTTACAGAAAGCGTGTGAGAAAGTTCCTTACAAGAATGTCAACATCAGAAGGCTTAGAAAAACTTAAGAAATCAGGGTGGCAATCCTGGCTTGGAAGGGATCCATGGAGTCCAGCTCCTGGCTGTGGAGCTGCTGCTGCTTCCTGCAGGCACAGCCCAAGGGAAGAGCAGCCAAACACCAGCAGCAGCCACAAAGCTCTCAGGAGCACAAGGAACTCCCCCAGCACACACAAACACCCTGAGAGGAGCTGAGCCCAGCCTGAGGGGCCCTCCCAGCTCACCTGTGCACCACCCCAGCCCGGTGCAGGTGCTCCACGGCCAGGATGAGCTGCCGGATGTACTTGCGGGCCTCGTGCTCCTCCAGCCTCTTCTTCTCGTAGATCTTGTGCATGAGGTTGCCACCAGGGCACAGCTCCATGACCAGGTAGTAGCTGTTCTCGGTCTCCAGGATGTCCAGCAGCTGGGCAATGTTGGGGTGGCGGATCATCTGCTGGATCTGCCCCTCGCGCCGCAGGTTCTTGGTGACATAGGTGTCCTTCTTGGCCCTCTTCTTGTCAATCACCTTCACTGCCACCTAAAGGGGGAGCAGGACAGGGCCTGGTTAGCTGCCACAGCCATGGCTTGTTCCTCTAAGGCTGTATAAACAGCCATTAAATAAAAGCCAGAGGTCACAAGGATGTCCCCTCCCAGCTCTGCAGCACCTCAGGCACAGCTGCGCAGGTCAGAGGAAGAAGAGCTGCTCTTCCACCCTTTATTTCCTTGGACAATGACTCTCCAAAATCACAGCCAGGAAATCAGGGAGAAAGGAGAGGGGACAATCCCACTGAGCACCCACAAACACCTGACACGCCTCAGGCTGGGCATTTATCGCAGCTGCTCGCTCACAAAGCCTCCAGGATGGTGTTTACAACTTTTAAGTGCTGTTTTTTGGCTTTTCCTGGCTTCCAGTACACGACTGGAGATGATATCCTTTCATTACAATTTCCTTAAACTACAGCCAAGTGTTGGCTTTGCCTGATTTGCATGAAAACATACTATGGAAAACAAAACCATTTTGGTACCACTCTCCTGGCACATTTCTTTTTTCTGCTTTTTCTCTGCAGAGGGGCTTGGGGGAACAGGGCAAGGGGAATGGCTTCAAACTGCCAGAGGGAAGGGTTAGATGGGCTATTGGGAAGGAATTCCTGGCTGTGAGGGTGGGGAGGCCCTGGCACAGGATGCTCAGAGATGTGGCTGCTCCATCCCTGGAAACGTTCAGGGTCATGCACGCCTCCCCTGTGACATGGATGCCTTGGAATTGGAGGGCAAAACTGCAGGAATTTGGGTTTCCTAGTGTGTGCTGAGAGCCAGGAGCCAACAGTGCTGAGTGTGCTCCTGCCATGGAAAAATCATCCTGATAAAGAGGTGAGGTGAACACCACACACCAGAGCTGCCTGGGTGAACCCAGGACCACAAACACCTGGCACTCCTGACTACTCACACTAAAGAGACACCATTTAGCCATCAGATAGAACAACAGGTAAATCAGAGCTGGATTTCACCCTTCTGAAAGGCCCAGGTGATTCACCAAGGAAACAGACTGAAATTAGTGCATTCTTTCAGCTGATGAGATGGAGCTGAGCACAGAGGAGTGTTTAGACACCAAACCACAGGAGTTACTCTGCTGAGGACAAACAGACGCACAGGTCACACAAACAGGAGATACCACACTGTACATTGGCAGCACAACACAACCTCTGCTAAAGTTAAATAAAAAAGAAATTAAAAGCTGGTACTTATCACAGCTGCAAGGTACAAAGCATGGGAGTGGTAGCAGTATGGAGCAGCAATCTATTGATATTGGTAGGGCATCCCTAATTCACTGAGAGGGAAAAGCACGTTGTACAAAAAGCACATTATACAAAAAGCACGTTGTACAAAAAGCACATTATACAAAAAGCACATTATACATGTCCACATTTGCAGCCCACCTGAACACAGAACACAGATCCAGCCATGGCACTACTGGAGGACTCCTCCACCAGCACCAAGAGTGAGTTTCTGTGCCTTAAGGACAAACTTTTCCCCTAATTTTGACAGGTACCTTGGCAGGCACCCCACCAACGCCAGCACACGAGCAAGGCAGGGTTGGGATTCACCCCAGCTCTGAGCCACCTTTCCCCCTTCCCTCAGGTCCAAGAGATCCCCCTGCAGAGCTGACCAAGGTGGGAACAGCAGATTCATTCCAGAAATACCCAGTTCTAGGGATCAAACTCTGCACAGAGCTACCCCAGGGCTGACTGAGCTAAATGTCCCTGATTCTGGGTTCATCCAGAGGTAGAGCAAGGACCAAATGTGCCCACCACACCTAACACACAGAGCCTCCTGCGCAGGGTGGATGTGTGTGCTTGCACCTGGAAATTTCATTCATGCAGAAGGGGGAAAGCATTTGGTGGAGAAAATACTGTGGATGTTGGGTAATCATCAAACAAACACACTGGAGCTTTCACAGCCCACTCAAGACATGCCAGTTACTCAGCTCTGCTCTCCCAGGCTTCAAGGAGGGGCTCTTGGTCCCTGCATCATGCCCAACTCAAGTCTCCTGACTCGAGTTCCTGGCCAACACTGGCACAGAAATAAAAAAATAAATGATAAAGCAAGTAATTACTCTCAATATGTAGCAACAGTGGCTCTTGACATTCTGCTTTTTGGCTAAAGCTGCGCTGTGTAAATAGATAAATGCTTTAGGTTATTCTGTGTTATGAGATACAAAGATGAGTAATAGCCCATATTTTTGGTTCCTGAGTCCTAGAATCACACTGTTGGAATGAATTACTTTTCCTGAAGGTTCTGCTGTGACACATCCTATGAGCAACTGCTGCTGCTGCTCTCCAAAGTCGCTCCAGGATGGGCTGCAGCACACGGGAGAGCAGGTGAAGGGTGGGCCAGGAGGAGAGGCTGCAGGGCTCAGGGCTGGAGGGGGGCACGTGTCCCCAGGCAGAGAGCAGCACGTGTCCCCCAGCCACCCACGGGGACAGCGATGGGGACACTGCCAGCTCCGGCTCGGGGAGGGCTCCGCAGCCTCCAAGACAGCCGGGGGAGGCTGGGGCTGGCTGCCACCAAACCGCACAGGAACACTCACAGCAAGGCCCCGGGGCAAAAATAAACCTGAGAAAAAGCAGCTCCAGGGACCAAACGCGGCCTGGAGGAATCTCTGCTGCTGCCACCAGAGGTGACACTTTTGGCACGCCCTGTGTCAGCAGTTATGGGATTATCACGGGGCAGGAAGGGGTCACACTCATCCTGGGCTTCCCCCCATCCCTGTGGCCATCCAGCTCCTGTTGGGAACTTTCCCAGACCTGCTGCTGGGGCTGGAGGAACCTCCAGGGGCAGAAGCCCAAGCCATCCTCATCCCCCTGCCAGCGACACTGGGGAAAGCCCAGCTGAGGGAGCTGAGCTCCTGCAGGGATTTGCTTGCCCAGGGCCAGCTCAGCTCATGGCCTGGATGCTCTGCAGCAGAGCTGCTCCCCTCAGTCCTCAAGGAGCCAAAGCCATGAGCTCCTGAGCAGTGCCCAGCTCAGATGCCTGCAAGAACAACTGCAGCATCTCCATCGCAGTGACCATTATTGGCAAATAATGTTCTGGCGTGTGTAACCCTGCAGAGGGCCTTGCAGAATCAGGGCGTGACATTTTGAGGGCTCCTGAAGAGCTTTCCCCACTTCCCCAGCCTCTTGGATTGTTTCCTCCTGCGAGTTCTCAGCCCAAGAGGGAGGGAGGCAGCTCCTGCTGGCTGCTGCCAAAGGGAGCTCAGCTGAATTGAGAGGGAAAAGAATCCAGCCAGAACTGTGGGATTTGGCCAGGAGACCAGCAGAGCACAGGAGAAGCAACTTCAACTATCAGAGGGACTGTTTCACTGTTGGAGGGACAATCTCTGCCTTTTTCCTCTTTTTTTTCCCCTTTTTTTTTTTTTTGAGAACATGGACTTCTGCACCCAAATCCCAAACCTTTACTGTCCACTTTGACCTCAGCCAGGAGAATGAGACAAAGAGCCAGACCACGGAGATATTTTGCAGCCATCAGTACTGCAAGTCCATCTCCAGCTTTTTCTCCTTTTTGCTGTGCCCAAGGCAGCAATAAATTGAGTTTCTTTCCTCTCTTGTTTCCAGCCATAGCTGTCTGGCTTCACTTGCAGCTTGCTTTGTATTTACCACTGTTCTCACCACAAAAATCTGAGCTCCCTTTTCAAAAGCAGCTGGTGGTTTTGGGTGGCCAATTCAAATCACATTAAACAGCCCTAACTCTGAAGCCTGCACAATTGTCAGCACAATTCCCAAAACCAGCCCCTTCAAGGACATCTCGCTTTGGGCAATCACCCAGCCAGGCACAGAACAAGTTGTTCATCACAACCAACTCCAAGGACTAGAAAACGCCAATTTCATTCTCTGGGTAGAGCTTATTCTTCTCTCTAAACTGTTACAGCTTGGCAAATTTCACAGCTCAGTAAAGGAATGTGGGTTTCTATACAGCAAGTTTCAGCATCTTAGGAAATAAAGCACTGCAGAGAAGGGTGTTCCAGCATTTGGTGTAATTATAGTAAAATCAGCAATGAGAAAAGGTGGGGAGGAGTCACTGAGATGTTTTCTTTTCTCACAAAGCCAAGAGATTGGGGTGTAGCCATGCACGACCCCAGGATAAATGTCTGAGCAGGCAGGAGGCCACTGGCTCTGCCTCAGGCCAGAGCCCGCCAGGAAAGCTGGAAATCAGCCCCTGAGGACACAGAAACTCCTCCAGACAAGAGACTAGCTCTGAGTACATTCACTCGAGTACTTTGAGTACATTCACTCCTGTGCTTGGGGTTCCTGCTAGCCTGGAGGGACAGAATCTGATTGCCAGCAGGTAAAAAGAGCATCCCACCAATTCCCTACAGCCCAGACACACAGAAAGGGGTAGCAAGGGACTCAGGAGGACTTTGGATAAGCAAATGAACCTAAAGCCTCTTGGTGGCACAGCCAACTTAAACATAATCCCCAAAAGCATAAGCAGGATGTATCTGGTGAGTAAGAAAAGGTGTTAATTACACCTGTCCAAGGCACTGGGGACTATTCTTAGATTGCTCTATCCAGTAATTAAAAAATTATGCTGAAGTTTTGGAAAGAGTTCTGAGAAGAGCTTCAGAGCAGTCTGAGGTCCAAGAACTGTTTGTTGTATTAGCTGACATTATAAAACATTTAATTAAGAGAATGCTAAGCACTGACTCCGTGGTTTCCTGCAAGCACCTGCATGGGGGAAAGATTTCTGATAAGAGAAATCTGATAAGGAAATTTTTCTGATCAGAAAAATTTCTGATTTTGGGGGAAAGACTTCGGATAAGAGAAAGCTCTTGAATAAAATTAAAATGAACATCCCAAGAGGTAAATTGGGCAAACTCAGGCTATTTCTCTTCAGCATGTCTGTTACATCATATTTATGGGGAGTTTTGTGCCATGTTCCAGAGGCAACTGTGATTATCCTTCCCTGCACCTCTGCTCTGCTGTTTCCACAGATCCAGCTGCCCTTTCCCTCTCATCCTCTTCTTCAAACAGGGACAGACAGACACATCCTGACCTCTCAGCATCCCTGGCACCTGGAACAGCCAGGCTTTCACAGCTCAGGGACCAGCAGGAGATGCTTTGGAGCCAAGTGGGCTCACACAGTGCCCCTACCCAGCCACTCTGAAAAGAAACCTCCATAAAACACATTTCTCCTTGGTTCTGCATGTCCAAAGCACATTTCTCCCTGGTTCTGCATGTCCAAAGCACATTTCTCCTTGGTTCTGCATGTCCAAAGCACATTTCTCCTTGGTTCTACATATCCAAAGCACATTTCTCCCTGGTTCTACATATCCAAAGCACATTTTTCCCTGGTTCTACATGTCCAAAGCACATTTTTCCCTGGTTCTACATGCCCAAAGCACATTTCTCCTTGGTTCTACATGCCCAAAGAACATTTCTCCTTGGTTCTGCATGCCCAAAGCACATTTCTCCCTGGTTCTGCATGCCCAAAGCACATTTCTCCCTTGTTCTACATGCCCAAAGCACATTTCTCCCTGGTTCTACGTATCCAAAACACATTTCTCCTTGGTTCTACATATCCAAAGCACATTTCTCCTTGGTTCTACATATCCAAAACACATTTCTCCTTGGTTCTACATGCCCAAAGCACATTTTTCCCTGGTTCTACATATCCAAAGCACATTTCTCCCTGGTTCTACATGCCCAAAACACATTTCTCCTTGGTTCTACATATCCAAAGCACATTTCTCCCTGGTTCTGCATGCCCAAAGCACATTTCTCCCTGGTTCTACATGCCCAAAGCAGCAGCATTTGCAGCAGGCCCAGATGCCAGACACCGCCCGGGGAGCAGGAGCACAGCACAGCCCCATCCATGGGAAGGAACCTGATTCATGGCTTATCTTGAGGGGGTCACAGAGGGGATCTGTCTGGCCTTTGGCAGAAAGAAATCACTCCCAGCGACCTCTCAGTGCCCCCTGGGTCAGCTCATTAACGGGGCAGGCAGTTAATGGGAGGGAGAGCTGCACAATTTCACCTCCCTGGCCCCTGGGGATATCTGCACAAGCCAGGAGAGATTGTGCAGAGGCTGATGGAAGCGGTGGTGGCAGGAAGCCAGGCACAGACAGCCCCGAGGGTGCACGCAGAGGTTCCCAGAGAAATCCTTGCAGATCCCTGGCAAAGCCAGCCCCCAGGCCGGGACTTTTCCTGCAAGGAGCAGCCCTGTCTCTGAGTGCCTGCCACAGATGGCTTTGCCTTGCTAAAACTGAGCACTGCTGTCCAAAATCTCCCTGGTTTCTCACAAAAGGGCTTTTTGAGCCCCACTCCTGACATGGCAGAACCCTGGAGGGGAGCTCTAAACTCAGGGTGGGAGCAGCCATCAGGGAAAACTTTCCTCAGGGAAAATCAGCCATAACTCGCCCTCCTAACTCCAGCAGCCAACATCTCCCCATCTCCCATCTTCTTGTGGGATATGTTTCCCATTAAACAGCCCCTGCTTCACATTTTAGAACTGGAGTTAAGGAAGGCCCTGATTTAATGCCAATTCAGCTTTAGGGAAGAGAAAAAGCCAAGCAGCCCATCCCGCTGCTCTTGAGGCCCAGGTAAAACCCTCCTTTGTAGTGATTTAAAACACAGCAGATAAAGCATTTACAACTGTCAGGAGCCAGGAAAAAAGGTGTTTCCAGTAAAGATTTTCTAGATAAATAATACGCTCTCTCCCTTAGCTCTGTGGACATTATTCACAGAAAATGAATTTATTCTCAAAAAAAAAAATGTTTCCATGACAATCTTCCACAACAGACAGAGAGCAAAGGAACTTTATTTTATATAACTTGGCTTTTTTTAGTTCTCTTTGTTGCAGTGGTTTTCCTCAGTGTGCCTCTGATCTCACATGGCAAACGAGAAGCAGCACGGGGTAGCACCAAAGGTGCAAACACTGACAGAAAAGGAGATTTTGGGCAGATTTTGTTCATTTTTCCCAGGTGGTTTCCCTGGAACGTGGTGGCTCCTTCCCATGAGGGTGAGGTTTGATCTTGCTCTCTGCCACAGCCCAGATCACAGCTCAGGGACCAGCAGGAGCTGGTTTGGGGGCAATTGGGCTGAGACAGTGACCCTGTCCAGCCACTCCGAAAAGAAACCTCCATAAAACACATTTCTCTTTGGTTCCACTTGTCCAAAGCACATTTCTCCTTGGCTCTGCATGTCCAAAGCCCATTTCTCCTTGGTTCTGCTTGTCCAAAGCCCATTTCTCCCAGGTTCTACTTGTCCAAAGCACATTTCTCCTTGGCTCTGCATGTCCAAAGCACATTTCTCCTTGGTTCTGCATGTCCAAAGCACATTTCTCCTTGGCTCTGCATGTCCAAAGCACATTTCTCCTTGGTTCTACATGTCCAAAGCAGCAGCACCTGTACCCCACAGTGCCAGGTGAGCAGCAGCTCTGCCATGCCCCAATTCACCTGAAACCTTTTCCAGGTCTCAGTTTGCCTTTTCAATTCATTACTGACAGGAATGCAAGCTCATTTATGACTTCTTCTACTGCTCACTCTTTTCATACTGTGTTAAGAAGGTCCTGCAGATCCTCCTGGCATTTGAAATATCCAGAAACAAGGGTTACACCCTTGTGCTGCTCATCCATAACCTCCCCTTTCCCAGCTCCTGAGGGCACAGGGGCAGATCTGCTGCAATGCAAGGAGCTGCAGCAGGTCAGAGGAGAAAACCACAAAACTTGCAGGGACAAACAGGGGGATCCAGATGTGAGCATCACCTGGGGTCAGCTCAAGCCAAACCACCCCATCCTGCCAGGGTAACAAAAAAAAAAGCAGCACATTGCTGACAGGAGGCATCCTCCAAAGTGCTGAATGCAAGCCTGAGAGCAGATTATCCCAAGAGGATAAGGAACTGCCACATGTGCATCCATGCTGCAGGAAACAAGCTGCTTAATGGGAAGCATGAAGTGAATCTTTCTGCAAGTGAGACTCTGCAGAAATGAACCCAGCTCATTCCTGCTCACACAGAACAGCGACAGAGGGAGGAGCAGGGCTTTATACCCAATTTTCACCTGGTTCTTTTCGCCTTCTGCTCCAGCTCCTGCAAGCTCCACAAAACCTTGGAGGGAGCACCACAGTGACACACACCAAAACTCTGCTCTGCAAAACGTTTCCTGGAGGGCTGCAGGCTAACAGAAGTGAGCATGGAGCAGCTTCAGCACAAATTGTGACACAAAAAAAAAAAAACCAAAGAAAAGCTGTGAAAGCAAACACCTAGAAGGAAGAAAATGTCAAAAATGCAGGCTGCAGAAACAGCCTGGTTTTGTTTCCTCGGTGCATGTGATTAAGAGTGGCACATCCAGCCAGGTGCAACAGTTGGCAGCTGGTTAAAAAGGGGAGCAGATCCTGGAAAAAGATTCACAGTCAGGGCTTTTCAAAATCAGCTTTTTTTTTAAAAAAAAAAAATTTGGATGGGGATAAAATCTGAAAATATGTTGAGGAGCAGGTAAAGATAAAATGACTAAATGTGAGTGAGAGAACAAACCCATCCAGGAAACTGATATGCAAGTATTACTGGAGGAAGAAGAAAACAGAAAATAGCAGATCAAATTTCAAACCACAGTCCTGCAGCTTTACCCTCTGATGCCCTGACAGCAGTGAAGGTCTCACAGCTTTACCTGCAGCCTCACAATGCCTGGGAAGGAGGAACAAGGAAAAGGTTGGACTGAGAGACCTGCAAACAGCCCAGAAAATGAACTTTTGTCTGCAGTGAGGAGGCAACCTGCTGACCCGGGTTAAAAATCCCAGAACTGAGCATGGGGATGTGCTCAAAAGCCACCAAGTCTCCATTCCCTGCAACCTGTGGTGGGACAGGCAGGGAAAGGGAGAATTTGCTCCTGTCAAAATTAACTCTATGGCACAAAGAGGCATTTCCAGGTCTCTGCAGGGAGGCTGCTCTGCCCACCCACCCCTGCATCCCATGGTGGGGAGGCTCAAACGTGCCTTTTCTTCATGTTTTTTTAATCTGCTTTTTTAATAAAGAAATGCATTCTGAGCGTGAACTCTTCTGTGAAAAGGCCACTTTTGATATTAATTGCTTTGCCTCCACAGCAAAACTGGTAAATTGTATTTTTAGCCACTGCTTCCCACTGTTGCTGAAAGGCTCTTGACTAAGTGTAACTAAAAACGTACCTTGTTCCAGCTCAACAATAGCACTGAGGGAAATTACAAACAAAGTTTTCCCTGGATGAGAAAGCAAATGAGTCAATTTGCCTCTGTGACTTTTTTTTTTTTTTTGTAGTGCCAAGGATTACACTGAAAAGCGGTTAAATATAAAATATAATGTTGGATCAGGTTTGTTTACAGGAGCTTTGGCTCAATGGATTGAGCATGCTGTCACTCCACTGTAGAGTTACTGGGGTCTGCAGCTGATAACAGGCCAGATAACAGAGTGTGATAACAGAGCCTCACATCACCCCAGCACAGTGATGGCAACGCACTAGCAGCTCCCTAAGAATGCAAAAAATAAGTGCATTTTTATAAAACACACTTCTTTTTTGTTCATTTTTCCCAGGTGGTGGTTTCCCTGTGGGAACGTGGTGGCTCCTTCCCATGAGGATGAGGTTTTATAAATATATAAACATTTTTATATATATATATATATATAAAATACAAAATATATAAATATAAATAGTAATAAATATATAAAAATATATTATAAAAATATCTGACTTTATCAAGGAGAGAGATCTCCTTTGGCTGATCCCCATCACCCAGAGAATGACTTGGAACCACGCAAGGGTGTGCTGTGCACAGGCTCCCAAAGTCACCCAGACACAGCTCAGTCACCACTGAAAGCCAAAGTGGCTTGCTGTTCACAGAGGAGCTGTGTTTGCTCAGGGTTAGCACTACAGACTGCCTGAGCTGAGCTGACAAGCCAGCCCTTTACCCCAAAATGTCAGGTTACAGCTGCGATGTTTCATCCCAAAGGACAATCTGCCCGACATCCTCCTGCTCCTAACTGCACCAAGGGCTTTTCCAAGCCCAGAAAACAACAACGTGCAGAAAATAAAATAAAATAAAATAAAATAAAATAAAATAAAATAAAATAAAATAAAATAAAATAAAATAAAATAAAATAAAATAAAATAAAATAAAATAAAATAAAATAAAAAGAACACTGTGGCAGCACCGTGAGAGGTGTGGGTTGGAGCCCAGCAAGATAAAAACGTGGCAAGGGAAGGTTTAAAGGCTCACCTCAGCTCACCCTGCCCAGCTGGCAGGAGCTGCTGAGCCCCGTCCCACACAGGTCAGCGCCAGGGCAGCACCTCCAGCTGCCCTGCTGAAGGAGCCTGGCCCCTGGAATGGGCCATCCCACCCTCCTGGGCACCTTGCCAGCTCCCAGAATTGCCAGGCTGAGGTAATGGCAGATTGCTGGCACTGCCTCGAGCCTGCACAATGCCTTCAGTCAGGGCCACGGGTCCCAGCCTGCCTGGGGGTCATTAATCCAGGGATTTCGTCCCCAAACACTCCGTTTTCTGAGACATTAACTCCTCCAGAGTTGCTAAAGTCTGCTGCAAATCCAAACCTGTTGGGGCCCCCCTGACTGAAGTGTGACATTTCAGTGACCCACAGGGCCTGGGCTCTGCCAGAACAGCTCCGGACAGCAGGGGCAAGGCTCTGCTTCAGGGAAATCCTCCTGAATGGAAGCATTACCCTCTTCTCAGCACGAGCGAGGCTCTGCTTCAGGGCAATCCTCCTGAATTCAGGCTCAGCACGAGCGAGGCTCTGCTTTACACTTGTTTTAGGGCAGCCCTATTGGATTTAGGCAATGCCCTCAGCTCAACAGTGGCTTTACAGCCACTTTAAAGAAGGAAGGAAGGAAGGAAGGAAGGAAGGAAGGAAGGAAGGAAGGAAGGAAGGAAGGAAGGAAGGAAGGAAGGAAGGAAGGAAGGAAGGAAGGAAGGAAGGAAGGAAGGAAGGAAGGAAGGAAGGAAGGAAGGAAGGAAGGAAGGAAGGAAGGAAGGAAGGAAGGAAGGAAGGGTGACTCGCCGAGGTTCTGCTCGGCACTTTGTCACAGCGTGTGTTATTCGAAACACCTCCGAGGGAGAAAAAAACCACCCGAATCAAGCAGCAGACCTGGGAGCTGAGACAGAGGGGGGTGGTGGCTCTTTTTTATTTTTTTCCTCTCTTAACAGACTGAGATAAATGTAGCAACCCCAAAACGTGGAGGTGGGGAGGACGTGTGTGTGCATGTGCCTTTTATCAACCGCAGGATCATTGGATGTTTCTGTTACCAAGGAGAAGCGCACGCTTGGTAACAGAGCAGAGCAACATTTATTTATTTTATTTTTTTCATGCATTCCTACAGGATAATGTTCACAAACCTTATCATTTTTCACACGATGAGACTCTCAGAGCCCCGTATTAAATTTCTGTCCGTGACAAATTAACCGGAATGAGGAAATCACTGCCCGGGAGTGCAGGAATGCCATCACCCACAGCAGCACGTTCCCGGGGCTGATGGAGCAGGAGGGAACGACACCAACAGGAGGGAACGACACCAACAGGAGGGAACGACACCAACACAGCCCCAGCAGCCACCCAGCACCCTGCTCCGGCAGGGAACCGTCTGTGAGGGATACATGAGAGGCAGAATCCCAGAGCTCACAGAATCCCGCAGTCACTGAGGCTGGAAAAGACACCGAGTCCAAGCTGTGCCCCATTCCCATTCCTTGTCCCCAGCCCAGAGTGCTGAATGTCGCCTCCACTCCTTCCTCGGGCACCTCCAGGGATGGGCACTCCAAACCTCCCTGGGCAGCCCCTGACAATGTTTAAAACCCTTTTCCATGAGGAAACTCCTCCTGATGACCTGGCCCAGCCTGAGGCCGTTCCCTCTCCTCCTGTCCCTGTTCCCCCCCGGCTGTCCCCTCCTGTCAGGAGCTGTGCAGAGCCACAAGGTCCCTCCTGAGCCCCCTTTTCTCCAGCTGAGCCCCTTCCCAGCTCCCTCAGCCTCTCTAACAGCACTCAGAAGTTGTGTGGCTAAACAAGAGCCAACAACTCGAGATTGTGCCCCCTCCCGCAGCATCTCCCAGGGCCAGGTGCGCGACAAGCACCTGTGCGTACCCGCATGTCACATGTCGCGACAGCGGCGGCTCCCCAGCGGCACAAGTCCCACCAAAAACCCCGCTTTTCTCGCCGGGAAAAGTGAGCAAACAAACCGGGGGGGAGATGAAAATTTAATATTAAAGGAAGAACAAAAAACCAAAGAGAGGTCAGGCAGCCGAAGCAGCGCGGGAGGAAGGCGGAGTGCCCCGCGGGAGCTGCGCGGGGGGAGCCGGCGGGGCCGCGGCCAGGCGCGCACGGCAGGGGCCGCTCTGGATCGGGGCGGGACGCGGGGAGCCGAGGGGATCCTCCGGCCTCCGGGGCTCCTCCATCCGCCCCGAGGAACTCTTCCATCCTCCGGGCGGCTACTCTATCTTCTCGGGGGGCTCCTCCATGCTCCCCGAGGAACTCTTCCATCGTGCCGGGGAGCTCCTCCATCCTGCCGGAGGAGCTCCACGATCCTCCCCGGGGGTTACTCCATTCTCCAGGGGCTACTCCGTCCTCCCCGGTGGCTACTCTGTCCTCCCGGGGGCTCCTCCATCTTCCCGGGGGGCTCCTCCATCCTGCCAGGGAGCCCATCCATCTCAGAGGGAACTCTTCCATCCTCCGAGGGGCTCCTCCATCCTGCCGGAGGAGCTCTTCCATCCTGCCAGGGAGCCCCTCCATCTCAGAGGGAACTCTTCCATCCTGCCAGGGAGCCCCTCCATCTCAGAGGGAACTCTTCCATCCTGCCGGGGGGCTCCTCCATCCTGCCGGAGGAGCTCCACGATCCTCCCGGGGGCTCCTCCATCTCAGAGGGAACTCTTCCATCCTGCCGCGGTCTCACCCTCCCGGCCGGCAGGGACCGAGCACAGCCCGCTCCCCCAGCCAGCCCCGTTCTCCCCCCGATTTGCCCCGTTTTACCCCCGGAGCCGGCGGTACCTTCTCTCCGGTGACCACATGCAGCCCCTCGCGGACCTTGGCGAAGGATCCCTCTCCCAGCTTCCTGCCGATCAGGTAGCTGCCGACCCTCTTGGTGTGCTGGAAGTCCCGGAGGCGCTCCCGGGGCGCGGCGGCTCCGAGCCAGGCTGCCAGCAAGGAGCCGCCGTCCGCCGCCGCCCGCCGCGCCTCCGCGCCCGCCGCCTCGCCCAGGAGCCCATCGCCCGCCGCCGCCGGCATGCCCGGCCCTGCCCTGCCCGGCTCGGCTCCGCTCGGCGTCCCCGGGGCGCTCCGCGAAGTTCCTGCGGCGGGGCGAGCCGAGGGTGGCCGGGCTGCCGCCCCTCCCGAGCCTCCTCCCCGCTCCGGCAGCGGCCAGGGGGCGGAGGGACGGAGGGAGGGAGGGAGGCAGGGAGGGAGGGAGGCAGGGCCAGCTCAGTTCGAATTTGCCGTAATTCAATCCGCTCGCCGGCGGCGGGAGCGGCCGCGATGTAGAGCCGGGGTTTGCACAGCCCCGCTCCTCAGCATCACAGCGCATCCCTGTGCCGGGAATGAACCGGACAGGTTTGCACAGCCCCGCTCCTCAGCATCACAGCGCTTCCCTGTGCCGGGAATGAACCGGGGATTGCACAGCCCTGTTCCCCCGGCATCCCAGCGCTTCCCTGTGCCGGGAATGAACCGGGGATTGCACAGCCCTGTTCCCCCGGCATCCCAGCGCTTCCCTGTGCCGGGAATGAACCGGACAGGTTTGCACAGCCCCGCTCCTCAGCATCACAGCGCTTCCCTGTGCCGGGAATGAACCGGACAGGTTTGCACAGCCCCGTTCCGCCGGCATCACAGAGCATCCCTGTGCCGGGAATGAACCGGACAGCCCCACCGGGCTCGCTCTGCGTGTGGCTCTGCCTCGCTGCTGCCCCGGAGCAGCTTTTGTGTTGCTTTTCCCCTTTTATCGGCCAGCGCGTCCGAGTCCTTCTCTCCGCCGTGCGGGAAAGGCGCGATGGCCACGGCCGCTCCCTCCCCGCTTCCTTCCTTCACCGCCGCCTCCCCATCTCATCCCTCCCGGAGCTCGGAGCTCCCCCAGCCCCCGGGCTGCCCCACCTCGCGGGGATGGAGAGGGACACTGCCATTGTCACCGTGCAGCCCCTTCCCACCCAGCTGGGGACAGCGATAGGGGACAGAGCCCGCAGAGCCGCCCCGCTCCCGGTTTCTGATGGTCGGCGATGCTCTGCCCTCCGCTTTGTGTCTCAGCTGGCCACTCGTGCTGAGGGAGGGCTGATGGAGCAGTTAATTCATTGAAATGCCTCATGGGGGTTTTAACCTCCGGCCCATCTTTAGTTGTGTTAGTCAGAAAATCGTGAGGAGCCCCTATTTAGCATAATCCACATTTTTAAGGTTTGCTTATGTGCTTGTGTTAGGGAATACTTGGAAACGTGAAAGGAACCACGCACACCCCAACAGATGTGAGCTGTGCCAGCAAAACCTCCTGCTGAGGGGCAGCTGTACCTGGCAGCAGCCAACCTAGGGCTCCCCCATCCCATCCCATCCCATCCCATCCCATCCCATCCCATCCCATCCCATCCCATCCCATCCCATCCCATCCCATCCCATCCCATCCCATCCCATCCCATCCCATCCCATCCCGTCCCGTCCCGTCCTGTCCCGTCCCACCCCTCCCATCCCATCCCATCCCATCCCAGCTCCTGCTCCCACCAGTGAACAAACCTCTCCCTGCTTTTTAACCCCTTCATTGACTCTTTAAAAAGGTAAATCTGATTTTGCATCTCACTGCTGTCCATTTAACGTGGATTTTTGTCTCCACTGACCACATTCCATCTGAATCTCCCACTGACCTCTCCAAGATGCATTCCCAGTGGCTAAATACATTCTCAGGGCTGGAAATCCTGGAGCTGGCTCCACACCACCCTGCTCCCCTGAAATACATGTCTTCAGATGAAATTTCAAATAAAAGCAGAAACCCAGCACTGTCCCAGTAGGCAGAAACTGGAGAAGGGAAAGCTTCAGAGCCCATAAATAATAATTTGGATTGAAAATCTCCTCTCATTGCATGTTCTGGGTACATTTACAAGCATTACAGCACGTGGCCACCAAAACCAGGAGTCTGGATGTGCTCTGACCTATCCCAGGAGTGGTTTGGTGCCTGGTGGGGAGGTGGAGAATATATTTGAAGGGACACTTCACTGAGCTGCTGGCAGCTGGGCTGAACTTTGGCAGGACACATCCAGGAGAGAGCTTCACTGATGTTTCCTCCCTAAAATCTGGAGTGGGAAGGCACCAGAATTGTCCCTGTGTTTGCAGGGAAGGTGAGCAAGTGCTCCCACAGGTGGGGACAGTGGCAAGGCAGGGTGGTCCTGTGGCCAGGCTGGCTCTGTGTCGCAGCTCCTCTGGTCAGCATGACAAATGTGAGGGCTTTAACAACATTCCTCTGTGGGAATAAAGGGAAAAAAGGAGGAAAAAAGCTGTGCTGCAGACAGTTACACTGGGAGAGTGAAAAGTACAGCTTGGGAAGAGCCTGCATGCTGTCTTATTTAAACATATGGCTGAGCTAAGCGGGTCTGGAGCCAGACTCTTTCCCTGCCTAGAGGAATATCCCTTCAGAGGAAGGCAGGCAGAGCCGGGTGCCTTTGTTTGGGCTAACAGAAACGCGGTTTGGCCACTTGGAGGATTAAACAGATGTTCATGGTGTGTTTTGCAGCCAAACACCTGAAAATCAGCCCCTTTTTCAAAAATAAAACTGGGGAGAGATGTCCATTGCAGGGAACAGGAGGAGAGCTCTGAAAGAAGCCAGTGAATATTTTTTTTTTAATTGCCTCAGCTCCAGGAGTTAATGAGTTGCCAGTATCCTTTTACCAGGCCTTCTCACCATTCCCATCCTGTCCAGCTGTGCCCATCAGGGTGCAGTCTGCATGAAAAGGGGATCAAAGGCTGCATTCATTGCTGTCCGTGCTCTAATTTAAATTTAACTCCAGCGTGCTTTATTTTGAGCTGCAGACTTTCTAGGTAATGACATTTTCTGATTAACTGTTGAAATTGCTAATGAATTAAAGGCAGCAGTCTGTCCTCGGGTTGCAAAAGCTGTAATAACAAGCTGCTAAAAATAATGCAGAGCTTGATTTATACCCACAAGAGCAGAGAAATCCAGAGTTACCCTGAGAGCATTGTCCTTTGCCATCTCCAGCCTTTTAAAGCACCGCAGGAAAGTGGATTATGGGGAGTTTTACAGCCACAGGGGAGGGTGAAGCCCCTGGGCCCCATCCCCAGGGTCTGCCTGGGCTGGATCCTCACTGGGAACTCTGTCTGTTTTCAGAGCAGGCACAAAACCTTCCGTGAGGCCTTGCTATGCTAGCACTGTCACTCACTTCAACCTGAACAGTTCAGGGAATTTCCCCCCCTTTCTACACCAAATAAATTAACTAAATTAAAAAAAAAAAAAGTCCCTAACAAAAGCTTCCTTGAAGTGAAGATCTTATGTTTAAATTGTGAAAAGACAGATGGAAAGCCAGCATCTGTTTCAGCTGTTCCTTTCATATGGAAGGTGTCTGGCTACTGCTGGCATAGTGACACTGGGAAATTATTTTTTTTTTATGTTTGTGCTCTTTTTGAGCTCTTCTTTTCTACTGACTGCACTTGCTGATGTAGAAACTCTTAGAATACGAGTTCTGAAATCGTCCCCTATGGTTATACACAAAAACCAAGCTTCCCAAAGTCTGATATAGGAGTTGGATATATGTGTTTTTTTCTGATAAATCACAATTAATTTGAGTTAGTGCTGCATGATAACATAATGAGGATATTGACATTGGGTATAATACTCCATTGATCAACTTACTTTCAGAATTTTGTGTTGTTTGAACAGCTTGAATTCCAGTCCTTGGAGTTATGATGTTCTTACAAAGAAAATCACATATTTTTCCATGTGTCTAACAATACTAACACCACCACAGTGCCAGAACAGCTTTTCAGTGCTCTACAAATAGGCAGAGTTGACAAATTTGAAATTGTGCTGCAGGAGGGCACCGAGTACATCTGTCCTGGTAATTTTAAAGGTGGTAATTCAACATTTCCCTGCCTCATCAGCAGGCAGTGGGTAACTGCTGACTGCAGTCAGGTCACAGAGATAGCCTGACTTAGTGCTGATAGGCTGAAAAAGAGAAAGCCAATGTTATTGCTCATCCTTTCCTGGGTGTCTCATCCTGTGTTAAAATAATTGGGGGTTTTTGCAGGGTTTGGGTTGAGTATTTTTTAGGGGTTTTGTTTTGACAGCTGTTTAATTTTGTAATTTTTGGGGTTCAGATATAAAAGAGTTTAAATTAATTTCAAGGAGATTTTTTTGAAGGGAGAATATATTTGTTGTTAGATAAATTTTGAGGGGTTTATGGTGATTGAATCCCTGAGTTCAGGCAGAGGAGAGCCTGTGTTTGCTGGCACTGCCACAAGAACAGGGACAGCAGGGGAGAAAAAACCTTTTCCACGTTCCAGGGATGTCCAGGAGAGCTGAGGACATTTGTGACTCCTGTGCCTGGGTCCTGCAGATGCCACTCAGGGACGGGGACCTTCCTAAACCCAGCATGGAGAATGAATGTATTTCACTCCTCCATGGTCCTGAGCATTCGTCAGCTTCAAACTTGTCTTTGGACATATGTCATCCTCAAAAATATTCACAGTTTGGTTATATATATAGCTGTGTATATACAAATATGCAAATTTTATCTATGTATATACAAATATGCAAATTTTATCTATGTATATATAAACATGCAAATTTACCTGCGTGAGCATTGAAGCATTTGATGTGTTGGCAGTGGGGTGATGTGGCACTGCCCCTCCAAACTCTCTGCCAGACCTGTGCTCCCCCAAGAATCCCCACTTTGCTCTCTGCAGCTTCTGTCCCCCACAGCCAGCACACAGACTGAGCTCCTGGGGGTGTCAGGAAGAAATGGAATTTCACGGAATTTCATGGAATTTAATACCAGAGTGGCTGGCAGGGGGTTGCTGTACTGGCGCTGTTGTTCTTTTTCACATTGCATTAATTGGGAAGTTCAATTTCTGAATTTCAGTGGAATTTCTGGGAAGGGCTCCTTGCAGGGCACGCTGTGGTGTACTTTAGGACCTTGGTTTGAGCTCCATTTACATGAAAGGGGACACCAGAGGGCTGTGTGGGAAATGCCCTGTCTGTTCAAAGGGCTTTGAGGCGCCGGTGATGGATGAGATGTGAAGAACGGGGAGCCCAGAGCCTGGGGAATCCCTGGGTTTGGTGCATCCTGCAGGGAAAGGGCTGAGGTTTGGGAATGCTGACAGAGCCCCTGCTGTGGCCCCTGGGGTCAGTCCTGGTGTTCCTCACCTCTGAGAGCCTTTTCAGTGAAGATAGAAATGGGGTTAAATAAAGCTTTACAGGTTTGGAGCAGCCTGGGACAGTGGGAGGTGTCCCTGCCCTTGGCATTATTCCATATCTATTCCAATCAACAGGTATTTCAGCTCAAGGTTTTTCCTTGGCATGCTTAAAAGAAGGACTGACTGGGCTGAACCCAAAAAAGAAAAAAAAAAGAAAAAAAAAAAAAAAGAAATGTGTTTATTAGTTACACTGAAATCCTTTCTGTCACCTGCACCATATATATTTGTATTATAGGCAATATATAGGATTTTGTAAATCCTGAGATGAGGCGTGTTGAACGGCGTTGAGTTTTACATCTCTTGTGTCTCACCATTCATCGAGGCTGAGCATGGAATAAAATCTTTTAAAATGCCCCTCAGTTGCCCCCATGTCTGTAAAAGCCAAGAAAACCCACACAGCCCCTTTGCATCCCACTGTGGATGGGTTCCCTTTCCACACAGAATGCTCCAAATAAAATTTTTGAGTATTTTACTGACAGATTTTCTAGAAAAAAGAAGGAAAAAACAGCACAGATAAAACCAGAGCTCTGGGTTTGCATATTTACACGGTTACAGAATGGAGTTTGAGTATCAGGGTGATTATTACAAAACCCAGTGGGATTTTCATTCCTGCACCTGTTTCTGCAGCAAGCACATTCTCCCTTGAATCAGCACTGATCCACCTGGCTCACGAGCACTGAGTGCCATGAAATATTTGGCAGGGATGAGGAATTACTCATGAACGCTCTGGCTTTGAGAGCACTTTCAGACCCTGTCTGCTCCGAAGTGGCCAAAAGAGATAACGTGACTCAGGCACTGGGAGGGCCCTCCTGCTTATCAAAAAGAATATCTGAGTCCCTGGCCTAAGGCAAAACAAGCAGAAAAAGGATTTTTCTTCTTGTTTTCCCTTAAGAAAATAGAAAGAAGAAAAAAAAATCTGCTAAATGATCCAAGTCTCCTGCAACCCCAGCTGGAAAACTGCACCTCCACAAGTCAAGGAGTTGGTAAACTGCAGAAAATTCAGGAAAGAGCTCTGAGAAGGAAAAAAAACCAATTTAAATAATAAAGTTTCCAGTGGAGGAGCTTGGTCCTTTCAAGCCTGGCAAAGGGAGGGCTGTGTGTGTGTGCCTGAGTGGGAGCCCAGGCTCGCAGACAAGGCCATAATGAGATCCAGGGCTGGGGAGCTGAATCCAGACAAATTCAGGCTGTAAAATAAGACACATATTTTTAACAGGGAGGGTAATTAAGCAGCACAGCAACCCAGCAAGGCACCGTGGCAGCGCCTCCTGCTTTGGGAACCTTCAAATCAGACTCTGATGTGTTTTGTGGGGGCCAGGCCGGAAGGGGGTGTCAGCAGGAGGGTGGCCTGCAGGAGAATCCAGAGAAAGCTTTGCCGTCAGAATTTGGAGTTGCTGGAACAGAGAGAGTGGGAAGGTCCAGCCAAGCACACAGGGAGGGTTTGGAGTTGTGTTCAATCAGCTGATAGGGTCTGGTGAGCTCTCAGGTGCTCCACTGGAGCTTTTCCCAGCTCCATCCCTTCATCTGAGAGTGTTTTATCTGCTGCCAGAGGAGCTCCACTCCTCCTGGGAGCGCTGAAGGAGCTTGGCATTGGGAAATGCAGAGGGACAGCACAGAGGAAGCTGGAAAACATGGAAGGGTGAAGGGCAAATCCGAGGATGTGTTTAAACACCTAGGGATTAGGGATTTGTGTCCCTGCAGGGTTTTGCCTCACAGGTATGACACAAGCACTCCTTTAGTCTGCCCCCTAATACACCTTGAAACAGGGGAAGAGACAGGACAGGTGAGAAAAGTGGATGTGAACCCTGGAGTAAGTAAATTTTAAGCAAAGCAAAGCCAGAGAAAAATAAATTTAAAGCCCAATATTTAAAGCCAGTCCATTTTAACAAAAGTTTATTTTTAGTAGTAACCCTGGTAATATCACAGGATGATATAGAAGCATTTGTATATCAAATGTATATCACTTTTTATATACAAGCATTACAGCTGAAATGTTTGGGCAATCAATAACCAAGCTTTTATCCAATCAGGAAACCAATAACAACATAAATAAATGAGTCACTCCCTCACCAAATTCAGGCCTCCTTTCCCCAAAACACAAACATGTGTACAAAAAGCATAATTACACGAGCTTCATCTCTTAAATATTCTAAATAAGATGCTAACAGAGCTGAGGGTCACTGAAAGCAGAATGCACATCTTCCCAGCCCATGCCAAATGTGCCTCGGTGCCAGCTGGTTGATTTCCAAAGAGTGTAATATCAAAAATACAGAAAAGCTCTAAAAATCTGCCCAAAATGTTGGCAGCAATGACTTCTGAAGCATGTCCCAATCCCCACACTGAGTCAAACATCTACATAAAAGATCTTATTTACGAGCACATGTCTTCAACATGAATATATCCCCAGCTGTACTTGTATACTTTACAGCAAGGTATTTTTCCTAGAATCCACTCTGGGCTTGCCCATATTTTCCTAATGTGACCCATATTTGTGGATATAGAGGAATTATAGGAAATCAGAACACAGCAATGCATGTATTGGGGGGGAAAACCAAACCTTTGCAATGTGTGTTTCTCATCACACAAAAATCCCCAGGCGTGTAAATAAATAAAAAAAAAATTCAACTAAAAATAAAACAAACAAAGAAACAACAACAAAAAAAACAAAAAAACAAAAAAAAACCACCAAAAAACCCCAAAAAACCCCACACAAACAAACAAACAAAAAACCAACAAAAAACCACCCAAAACTCCCAAAATCAAACAAAGAAACAAAAACCCCAAACCAAAATAAAACAAAAAAAAACCCCCAAAAACCAAAACCCAACCCACAACCAAAACCCAAGCAGAGCCAAAGCAGTGAGGTTTGCAAATGAAGCATTATATATATATATATATATATATACACACATTATATATAGATATAAAATTTATAATATTATTATAATTATATAAATGTATATAAAATATTACAAAAATATATATTTATATACATATATAATGATGTTTTTATAATTAATGACATCACTGCATCATCATCATCATCATCATCATTATTATTATTATTATTATTATTATTATTAACAACAACAACAACAACAACAACAACAACAACAACAACAACAACTGCATTATTGTGTGTCATGCACTGACACCACAGTACATAAAAGTAACCAGAGGTACTCAAGCTGGTTTTTTTTTTTTTTTTTGGTATTTTTAATTTTAGTTGGGTTTTGAGTTTGTTTATGCGGGAAGTTTTAGATTATAGGGTTAGAGATTTTTTTTAGGATTTGGGTTTTTTTTAATTATTTCTTTTTGATATTATTTAGGATCTTTGGGTTTCTTTTTGGGTTAGGGGTTTTATTAGTTTTTTTAGAAATTTTAGTTTTTATTTTTGAGAAGTTGTAGAATGTATAGAGGAAGTTATTAGAATTATTAGATTAGTAATTTATTAGATTAGAATTTATTAAATATTAGAAAGTTTTTTTTAATATTTGGTGGAAATTGAATATTTTTAATAGGGGTGTAATAGATTTAGAGAAGAAGGAAAGTAAAGGTTGAAAAGTTTTTTTTTAAATAAATTTGGTGTATAATTTTTATTATTAATTATTTATATTTGGAATAGATGTTAGCACTTTTTCAGTGGAAAATAACCCTCATTTTCATCACCATCGGCCCAAGAGATTTGCTGGCACTCCTCAGATACAGTTTCAGGGAGAGAAAATCGTGTTTTCCCTGGTTTATTCAGCTCTTTTAGTGCGGACATCAGGGCCATCTCCTGGCCACTGCATGCACTGGTGGAACAGCAGTAAATTAAAAAAAAATAATAACAAAAAAAGCTTTGTAATTGAAGGCGTGAAAACCTCTCAGTAATTATTTGCTCCCCAGTACCCGGAGAGTTTAATAGAAGCCACAGGTTAGGATTGGATCAGTGCTTCTCCAGAGTACCAAGGAAATCATCTTTATCTTCTCTTATCATCTTTGACCTGAGAGCTGTCTCTTGCATTGGATTTATTTCTTTTCCCTCAAATAGAATACAACTAGATAAATATAAATATAAATATAAATATAAATATAAATATAAATATAAATATAAATATAAATATAAATATAAATATAAATATAAATATAAATATAAATATAAATCGTTTGGGGCTTTTTTTACCAGTGTATTGCAAATGCAAAAAATGCTTACAAGTTGACTAGTCACACATTCCTTATCAGGCTTTAATACTCCGTGCTTACATCCCACAAAAAAAACCCACTGATAGGACCCGAAATTCGAAATTTCATTTCGAATGGTCAATGTTATTGCTGCGGTTTAATTTTATTGCACCCACTGAGCTGCCCTAAAACTCTTCTGAACTGAGCCTGGCCCAACTGAGCCGAGCTTGGCTGAACCGAGCCGAGCCGAGCCGAGTTCAGCCGAGCCGAGCCGAGTGCAGCCGAGCCGAGTTCAGCCGAACCGAGTTCAGCCGAGCCGAGCCGAGTGCAGCCGAGCCGAGTTCAGCCGAGCCGAGCCGAGTTCAGCCGAACCGAGTCGAGTCGAACGCAGCGAGCGGCTCCGAGCTCAGCCGAACTGAGCCGAGTCCAGCCGAGCCGAGCCGAGCCGAGCCGAGCCGAGCCGAGCCGAGCCGAGCCGAGCCGAGCCGAGCCCGTGAGGGGCAGCCACCCCACTGCTGTGAGGGGCGGGCCCGCCGGGACAGCGGTGCCATGCCAGGGGCTAGGGCAGTGTCGGTGTCCGTGACGGCGGCTGAGGGCACTGACGTTGCCACCGCCGCCATTCTCGCCCGCCACAGCGGGGGTGGCGCTGACATGGCGGCGGGCGGTCACGTGGCGCCGCCATCCCTCCCGCCCAACGTCTCGCGTGGGCCGGGAGGAGGCCCGGCCGATCCCGGCGTGCACCGCGCCTCGCCCCCCCCCCGCCCGTCGCGCGGTCGGCCCGGGCCGCGCGCTGCCCGCGAGCCCCGCCATGGCCGCCGCCATCATGGCCGCGCCCTGAGGGGCACCGACCGGCCCTGCCGCGCCGCCCGCCCGCGCCGCCCGCCGCCCGCCCGCCGCCTCCCGCCGCCAGCGCCGACATGGAGGCCGTGAACGCCTTCAACCAAGAGGTGGGAGCCGGGGAGCGGGCGGCAGCGCGGCCGCGGCGCGGGGAAGGGGGGGGGACACACGGCGGCCGCCATCGCGTCCCCGGCTCCCCGCGCTTCCGGCCGGGCCCGGGCCCGCCGCCTGCGGCCCGCGCGGGGAGCGGCGGCCCAGGCCCGCCGCCGGCCGGGAGCGCTGCTGCGGGGGAAAATGGAGGCGAGCGCGGCCGGGCCGTTCAGCGGCCGCTCCGCGAGGCCCCGCGCGGGCCGGGCCGGAGGCGTTGGAGGGAGCCCCGGGCCTGCCCGGCAGCCTCCGAACTCCCGCCGCTGCCTCGCTTCCCTCCGGGCTGCGCCGCAGAGCGGGGTCCCGGTGTCCCGGGCCGGATGGCGGGGTGCCCGGGCTGTCACGCGGCGCCCCCGGAGCCGGGAAGCCGCGGTTCGGGACCGGCCTTTCCCGGTAGTGGCTCGGCGAGAGAGCCGCGGTGCGAGGCGGCGGCACGGGCAGAGCCTGCAGGGGCAGGGAGCCATTGGAGGGGGCTCATCCCTGGGATGGGACTCGGGGATCGATCCCAGTTCCGGGGACTGGACGGGTTGGAAGGCGTTTACTCGCCTTTCCCAGCACACAAAAGTCCCTCCCTGTCTTCTTCTGGTTTTGGTTTGGTTTTTTTTATTTTCTAATCAGTTGGAAGTCAAGAGGACAGTGGGGGGTTTTTTTGCATAATATATAGCGACTCCATCCAGCCTCTGCTGTGTAAAGTTTTTGACACGTGACTTCAATTATTATTAATTACTGTTAGTTGTACTTCTGCCTCGGTTGGACAGTGTGGCTTTGCAGACCCTCCGTGGAGAGAAAGTCACGTAAAGCTGAGGCAGAGCCTGTTGCCAGGTTCTTGTTGGAGGCTGGGTGGCTGTGCCTGCCTGTTGAACAGAGACAGAAGAAATGGCAGCTGCTCCCCTGTGATGGACTCAGGCTGTGTGAGGTTCCTTGTCTGCAAGGCTTTGTCACACACACACGTGGGAGTGCCCTCATCCCTACCAAAACTGTGCAAGAGCCAAGGGAAAAGTGGATGGCATGCAGCTCCTGTTAGTGGTTTGTTTATTTGCCAGTGTTTTGGGAGTTTTGTGCAGCTCCAAACCAATGGGATGGCAGAGTGCAAAGCCGCCTTCCCCAGAAAATTACAGCAGCGCACGTGTGCCATTTTCAGTGTTGCTAGAAAGAGGGAGCAGCAATATTGTGAATTCCCTGCCTCGGTGTGAGCAGGGGTGCAGGCAGTGCCCAGGGCCTGTCACACAGTGACCCCAGTGCTGGTGCTGAGCGTGGCTGCAGGGCAGCAGTTGGTGCTTCGGAGATCCCGTGACCAACCCGTGTCCTGGCAACCGGTGTTTGGATCCCCCCTCTTCCTCTCCATGCAGGAACGGTGGGTGGGATGCCTTCCCTCGGTGCAGTTGGGAGTGCTGAGGGAATTCCCTGTGTGGGGCTGCTGGTGGGTTCAGTTGGATCTCAGATCTGGGGGAGAGATGTGCACTCACTACAATCCCTGTTTGCAGCCCTTGGCACGCCTGAGTGCTTCCGTGGAGCTGCTGGTGTGTAAAGCAGCACATGGATAACTTCAGGGCCTGGGTGCTTCCTGCCCTCTTCCCTTTCAGGAGCTGTGCAGGGCATAAAGTCCAGTTCCACACTGTTCCCTTCCCTTTTCCTCCTGTGTTCCCTGGAGCTGTGCACGCAGAGCTGGACAGGCTGACAGGAGCCGTGAGGGGGATCAGATTTACGGGCAGGTTTTGTTCCTTTCTGCCCTTTCCCAGGGACAGAGCGCTTGCACCAAAGCTCTGGGTGTTGTTCCCACAGTGGTGGGGTAGCACGGGCTGGTGAGGCCTTCAGGGTGCCACTCCCAGCTCACTGAAGAGTTAATGCTTTTATTGGGAGGGGAACAGCTTCAGCAGTGAGGATGGGGCAGCTGCAGGATACCCTGCAGGAATACAGGATACCCTACAGGCCTGGAATTCCTGCACTTGGTGTAGGTGCAGGAATTCCTGTACAGTGCCCCTGTAGCCAGGGAAATTTGCAGTTTTGCCATGGCAAATCCAGCTGCACTTTGGTGCTGCACTTGCCATGGGTGCTGGAGGTGATTCCCTGGAGGTGGCACCTGCCAGCTCTTGGCCACTCTGCCTGAAAGAGGAAATGCCACTCATTCCATCAGGTGATCCTGTCATTTGGGGATTTTGGGGTGTTGGCAGCAATTTCTCAGATGGTGGGAGGCCCAAATTCACAGTGTGGCTGTGAAACTGGTGGGGTTGGTGTCCCCTCTTGGGCAGAAGGGCTTGGGGAGGGAGAGAAGTGAGTTTGGCTGTGGCAGGGGGTAGGAACTCCTGGGTTGTGCAATTTGTGTTGGATTGTGGTGCCATTGCCAGTCCTGTTCTTTGGACCTGCATTTTGAATGCAGCTTTGCCAATAAACATCCTCTTCCAAGTGCTCATGTTTCTACAGGAGCATGCAGGGGTTTTGTACTGGCTGCTTTATTCTCATGCAGCTGTAGTTTGAGCAGGTGCTGCCAGCTGAATGTGGGGGGTTTGACAGGTCTGTAGTGCAGTGTGTGTTCTCTGAGGAGTTCACTTTCACCAGTTAGAATTCATGTGCTGTTAGGTGTGTATGTTGTGTTACAGTAATGATACAGTATAAATAAATCACAGAAGTCAACTGGATAATGGGACAGAAGTTTTATGGTTTTAAGAAAACGAGCAAACATTTTTCTTTCAAAAAAAATTTTTAATCACACCCCCAAAACACAAACAAAAAACTCCCACTGAACCCACACATCTGCCCTGTAAATCCTCGGCATGTTTTAGTTTAGGGGATGCCTGTCTTTTTCTTTAATCTGGAAAACTTGAGGCGTAGTTTACTGGTTATAAAAGTTAGAAATCAAGATTTTTTTTTTCCACAATCTTGCTGCTGGAAGTAGAATATAGTCAACTTTCCTGTTTTGTAATCTTTTATTTGTGTTGAGTAATGCACATCACTCCCTTAGTCCCGTGTCTCAGTTGTTAATGTGTACCCCTGAAACAATTGATACCCCTCCTAAATGTGCCTAGAGACAAACACATGAGATGTGCTGGGGGCTGTTTATTTAAAGCTGGAGCTGCACACTCCTTCTTTGCTGTTTGCCCCTCCTTTAGGACACTGGACAGTTGAGGTTTGGATCCAGTGGGGCTGTTTTCTGCCCGTTGGTGACAGCCTTCCCCTCCATCCTGAGGAGCTATAAATAGAGGTTGGCAGGATATCCTTCCCGGTGGTTCTGCAGCAGTTACTGGAGCTCAGGATCCCCAGTGAGGCTCCATGTGCACAGAAAAGCAGAAGGACAGACTGCCGGTGTCTGGCTGGAGTCTCTTTGCTCTGAACTTGTTTCCAGGAGCACTGGGAGCTGTGACATTCTGGTAGGGATTCCTGGTAAGAAGCAGTGGGACAAGCAGCTTTCCAGGAGATGTGCTGGACAAAAGAGCCCTGCACTGCTCCCCAAAGCTGCGTTTCCAGAGCACATGAGGAGAAAACAAAACTCCATTCTGTGCACTTGCATGATGTCATTTTCATATGAGTATCTTTTGTGAAGATGTTTCTCCCCAGCGATTCAGGATTTGTGAATGGTCTTTCTAGGCCACAGAAGTAGCTTAGTTGATGAAGTGCTGCTGAGCTTCATTGCCTGGGGGTCATAGCTGGTCAAAATCAAATCTCACTTTATTTTCCAAAGAATGCAGCCTGACAGCTCTGGATGTTGTGGTGTTCTCTTACCTCAGCAGCACCTAATACTTGCTGTGCTTCACAGCTGGTGGTCAAGCATTTCAAACTTGCATTGATCCTCTGAGATACAGCTTAGCAACAGATCCTTCTCCTTCCCTTAAGGGGGGCCTGAAGAGGAAAGGAATCCTTCTATAGGGGAAGGAAAATGTCTACAGTGACAGAATTGCTTTTAGAGATCTGGTCACACATTAGCAATAAATGGGTTTTGTTAACAAAATAGTGCAACATCTGTACTTGTTGGTCGTGTCCTCCACAATCCCTTTGTTTCTGTACAGGAACAAGAAACTGCAGTTAGGTCTGTCAGTCACTGGTGGTTGGCTGGTTTCTAAATGCATGGATAAAATCCATTCCAAAAGACAGTGAATGGATGTGGAGCCTGCTTTGGGAAGGGTTGTTGGACACCCAAGGCATGTTGGAATGGCTGAGGGCGTGTTAGACTGCTCTGGAAATTGGAGAAGGGGAGGCTGAATGAGGTGTCCTGACAATGACCTGGGTGCTTGATATCCACTAATCACTAACCACTGTCTGGTTCTGGAGCTCCTGCTCCTTCCTCTCTGTGCAGCTGCTGTGCTCTGGGGTTTGTTTAGTGACTGGATAAAATGGGCTCACAGCTTTTTATTTGTAAATACAGACACCTTTTTATGGCACAGACACTTGAGCAAGAGGGCAAAGCCAAGGAAGTCAGCTCAAGTCCTAAAAGGTACTTTTACTGTGTTACCTCACACTTTAAACAGATTCTCTTAAGATCATACGTCAAGCTGGGTAAATTTTAAAGTAGCACTTCTCCCCTTTACTTCAAAACCCCCTGGTTCTCAGGTTTCCATGTAAACTAAACCATCAAAAGGCATTAATTATAGAATGAGAGAAATTACTAATCTGCTGCTCAAACGACTGAGAAGTAAAGGCCATCAGCACCCTGTTCCTTGTGCCATTACCTGCACCTCACAGGGCTCCTGGGCTGGAGCAGGGGCTCAGTGGGAGCTGGAAGGTCTCTGTTCACTCTGCCCCATGTGGAGCTCCTGCATTTCACACTCATTCTGCATTTGGGCACAGTCACTCTGTGCTTGGTCTCCCTGTTGCTGTCCTGCTGTGGTTTAATAGCATTTTTAGCCTGAAACTGAGCAGATGAATTTTCTGCCTTTTGCATCCCTGGCTTTGTAGATACTTTACTGTGCACTTCCATCCTGCTGGGAGAAGCACCCAGAAATACCCTTAAACCCGTATTTTGTACTGTGGCTCGAGTTTAATACCCTTGAACACCTCTGCTTCTTTTGTATCAACATCCTGTAAAGAGGCAGTTAGGGGCAGTAAAAGCAGAAAGTCATTTCTAGCAGGTCACAGCATTGCAGGCACAGGTTCCTGTTGTGAGGCACGACTTTGGAAAACCTCAAGCTGTAAATTTTCTTTGCCTTTGTTACATACTTTTTTTTTTTTTTTTTTTATAGAGTATAAGTTTTTGTGTCCAAGTTGTTCCTTGAGCTGATCATAAGAAACTGGATGTATTATTGTGAAACAGCCTTCTAAAAATAGTGGTTGTGTGACTGTTTTGTATATTGGTTTGGGAAATGTGTGTGTAAGAAGATCCAGGTCTAATTGAGCAAATGCAACTGGAAATACCTGGGTGTCCTCTGAGCAACTCCCCCTTCCAGCAGGGAGAAGCCACGAGGAACTAGGAAGGGAGCTGAAGTTTAGCTGTAGCCATCTCTAAAACATGGTATTGGCACACGTAACATACCAAGAATGACATAAAAATTGACTGTAAATAGTTATTTGGTGTTCTGACATCTTAGGTAATTTCAAAAAAGGAGCAAAATTCTGAGGTAAAATTCCAAGAGGTGATGGGAGGGGGTGAAAAGAGCAGGAGGGATGGATGGATAGATAGATAAATATGGACACTCATGTATCAGTGCCTTCATTCTCCCTGGCAGTTTGTGTGTTCTTGGTTTTTTTATTTTTTTCTGTGTTTCTCCCAGTTGCAGTGTCCTGCTTGGGATACTTTTAAGACATTTCTTTTTATTATTTTGCTGCACTCGTTTCTTGTCACCTTGGGCCCTGCTCTGAGCTCTCCCAATTTCCTTGGGGTCTCTCCTTGTGTTCCTGAAATACAAACATCAAAGCAGTGTTTCCACACCAGCTCCTTTGTTCTTTTTCTGTGGGACTGGATCCTTTCCTGGAGGAGCCAGGGGCTTCTTCATGGGTAAAGGAGGGGATATGGAGCGTCTGTCGTAATGCTGCCTCTTTTTCTTCCTCCCCCATCTCAGTTTTGGAGCCTTCTGGTGGTTTGTTTGTGGGTGTTGGGGTTTGCATTTTTCCCCCCTTTCATTAGCTCTTCAAACAGATTTTCCTGAGTTTGAATAATAGCACTGACTTTGTTCATCAAGAATATGTGCACTTAATTCTAAAGCACTTAAGTCTAAACTGAAAAGAAGATTTTTTTAAAAACCCATCTCAGCTCACGGAGCCCTCTCTCCTTCTGTGTTTTATCTGGCAGTTTTTATTTGTCCATAGTGTGATTTCTCAGCAAGCAGTGATGTTAGCTGAGGTATCTCTTACAGATGGCTTTAAAACCCCAACGTTCTGGCACGAGAACTTGCATTTTGTGGGGATGAATAATGAAAAGTCATGGTCTTGCGTTGGTGTTGGAAAAGGCGTGTGGCTACCACTGTCTGCAAGGACAGCTTTTCTTCTTTCCTGTCTCCTGGAATAGGAATCAAATTAAGAAAGAAAATTCAAAATAAGAAAGTGAATTTCCTACTCTTGGTGTTTCCTAAGTGTAAGGCTTCCTTTTGTGCAGCTCAGAGCCCTGTTAGCACTTCCCTCTTCTCTGAGCATGTGGCCAATTTTTTTATCTCCTTCATTGATGGTTTTTTTTCCTTAACTGAGACAGTGGATAAATCTGTGTAAGTTGGTCACTTCACCAGTATCTTGGAACTTTAATTAATTACATAAGAGACAAAGTTTTAAATGACATCTTACTTTCCATTACACTAACAAATGGAGACACTGATTCTCTTACTTTGCTGCATGGCAAATAATTGATGACATTTTTCACTTGTATTCAAGGGCTCAATTTCTTCTTTATGATGAAGACAAAAGTGAAATTATGTAACACAAACCAATTTTTCTGTGATTTGTGAGGAATATTTCAAGGTAAAAATACTTAGGTGTGTATGCTCAGCTTTCTGTATCCATCTCTGTGTGCAGTTGTGGTTTCCCTCAATTTCTGAAACGTGGAGCTAATGCTTATTTTCAGTTATGGCCAATGTCACCTATAAAGATGACACATGACTTCTATATACTTCACATAAACCTCTCTAAACTTCATATAATATCTATAACTTCTGCAAAGGTTCTCCTTGAGGAGTGAACTTTTCCCCTGGGAGCCATGTGGAGGGTCAGGCAGCCAAGTGTGCAGGGCAGTTGAAGCAGGTCTTTTTAGCAGTAACCTGGTAAATGCTGCTTTGTGAAGCAGCCACTGCTCCCAGGGCCAGCCAGCACAGTGTGGCATGGCACTACTGCAATCACCCACCTGAAATGTTGTTTTTGCTTAATTGCTGAACTTCAGAATGCATTTCCGATGTTTGTTTTCTCTGTTTAGCTCTTCTCATTGATGGAGATGAAACCTCCTATTTCCCGAGCAAAGATGATTCTCATCACAAAAGCTGCCATTAAAGCTATTAAGGTAAAGTACAACAAAACAAAGACCAAACTGTAGCTGCAGCAATGTTTTATTATTTCACTTGTAAGTAAATACTCAGGATTTCCCAATCTCAGCTTGGGGGATGGTTTATTCTAGTTGCTGTTAAGGCTGTTGTCTAGAAACAAGTGGGTGGTGAATATTATCCCTTGGTTTTGGGCTAGGAGCAAAATACCAGCTTGATTTCTTTTGAGTCGTTGCTTTTTCATGCTACACCCACTCGAGTGTTGTGATTTTGTGTAATAAAACTAAATATTGCAGGATGCAGCTGCACCTTAACATGTGAAACCAGTGTGGATTGCAGAGAAAGTAAATCCAGAAAGCTTTCACTAATACTTGGCAAGCTCTGTGCCTTGTGTGCACACTGACACGCTTCTGGCGTGGGTCTGGGTTTCCCCCATGGAATATTTTCCTGTTTGGGAGCATTCTGCATTTTGGAATGTGGCTGCAACATTCTTTAGCCTTTCTGAAATGGTAGTAAGCACAAAGAGTTAAAATGCTTCTGAAATGATGTGCCACTGCTGAGGAGATGGTAAATGAATGGATGTATTTATTTTCCAGCTCTACAAGCACGTTGTCCAGATTGTGGAGAAGTTTATCAAAAAGGTAAAAAGTGAAAAAAAAGGAAATGTATTGATATGCTTTGCTAGATATTGGTAATAATGCTAGTAAATAACCAGAAAGGCTTCTGTTCCTTGGAGGTTGAGGGAGGAAATTCTGGTTTGTTAGGTATCACTTTGTCTGTGTGAGTTCCACATTGTAGTTTTCCATAACACATTAAGGAGGGGAGGAAAGCAGTAAATTGTGAGATTTCCCACCTTCCCTACGCAGCAGCTGGCGAGGCACCTGGAGGTGCTGAACTTGGAACGAGTCATCACTAAGACAATAGATAATTCCAGAGAGTGCAGTGTTCATGCTTGCCTGGGCAGGAAGAGCAGGGGCTGGGCTGCAGAGCAGAGCTGCAGCCCCGGAGCAGAGTTGCAGCCCCGGAGCAGAGTTGCAGCCCCGGAGCAGGGTTGCAGCCCCAGAGCAGGGTTGCAGCCCCGAGAGATTGCAGCCCCGAGAGGGTTGCAGCCCGAGCAGAGTTGCAGTCCCAGAGCTGGGTTCCAGCCCCAGAGCAGGGTTGCAGCCCCAGAGCAGGGTTCTCAGCCCCAGAGCAGGTGCAGCCTCGGAGCAGGGTTGCAGCCCCAGAGCAGGGTTGCAGCCCCAGAGCAGGGTTGCAGCCCCAGAGCAGGGTTGCAGCCCCAGAGCAGGGTTGCAGCCCCAGAGCAGAGTTGCAGCCCCAGAGCAGGGTTCCAGCCCCAGAGCAGGGTTCCAGCCCCAGAGCAGGGTTGCAGCCCCAGAGCAGGGTTGCAGCCCCGGAGCAGAGTTGCAGCCCCAGAGCAGGGTTCCAGCCCCAGAGCAGGGTTGCAGCCCCAGAGCAGGGTTGCAGCCCCAGAGCAGGGTTGCAGCCCCGGAGCAGAGTTGCAGCCCCAGAGCTGGGTTCCAGCCCCAGAGCAGGGTTGCAGCCCCAGAGCAGGGTTCTCAGCCCCAGAGCAGGTGCAGCCTCGGAGCAGGGTTGCAGCCCCAGAGCAGGGTTCCAGCCCCGGAGCAGAGTTGCAGCCCCAGAGCAGGTGCAGCCTCGGAGCAGGGTTGCAGCCCCAGAGCAGAGTTGCAGCCCCAGAGCAGGGTTGCAGCCCCAGAGCAGGGTTGCAGCCCCAGAGCAGGGTTGCAGCCCCAGAGCAGAGTTGCAGCCCCAGAGCAGGGTTGCAGCCCCAGAGCAGGGTTGCAGCCCCAGAGCAGGGTTGCAGCCCCGGAGCAGAGTTGCAGCCCCAGAGCAGGGTTCCAGCCCCGGAGCAGGGTTGCAGCCCCAGAGCAGGGTTGCAGCCCCAGAGCAGGGTTGCAGCCCCAGAGCAGGGTTGCAGCCCCAGAGCAGGGTTGCAGCCCCAGAGCAGGGTTGCAGCCCCAGAGCAGGTGCAGCCCCAGAGCAGGGTTGCAGCCCCAGAGCAGGGTTGCAGCCCCAGAGCAGGGTTGCAGCCTCAGAGCAGGGTTGCAGCCCCAGAGCAGGGTTCTCAGCCCCAGAGCAGGGTTGCAGCCCCAGAGCAGGTGCAGCCTCAGAGCAGGGTTGCAGCCTCAGAGCAGGGTTCTCAGCCCCAGAGCAGGTTTGCAGTGGGGCTCAGGGGCTGTCCCCCTGCCTCACTCAGATCTTGGTGCTGTTTCTGCAGTGCAAGCCGGAGTACAAAGTGCCGGGTCTGTACGTCATCGACTCCATCGTGCGGCAGTCCCGGCACCAGTTCGGAACCGACAAGGATGTCTTTGGGCCCAGATTCTCCAAGAATATTACTGCCACATTCCAGTATTTGTATCTGTGTCCATCTGAAGACAAGGTAGGACGAGCCCTTCAGGTGTTGCTGGGCACTGATGGGTGCTGCCTTGGTGCTTGCACTGCTGTGGCAGTGATTTGGGAGTTCTCTCTCACCCTGGTAGTGACTGCTGCTGAGGGTTATCAAAGGTCACAGGTAAATGCAAATTCAAGTGAAATTGTGTTTTGCCTGACCTCATCAGTTTTTTTTACACACACTTCGGCAGTGTGTGTAAGTGTGCCAAAAGTTCTTCTTGAGGCTCCTTTAGAACTTCCTGCCACAACAAGACAGCATTGCAGGAGAAGCTTTGCTTTTGTTGGCAGAGACTGTTCTGTTCAGAAATATTTTCTAAGAAAATCATCGTGTTGATTTCTTCAGTCTTTTCCAATCCCATACTTGAGTTTTGTTGGTGCTCTCCACTGTCAGGACTGGTCTAAGACTCATTTTTCTTAGCTCTGCTGCACTTTTTAGTAGAACAGAGGCTCAGAAAGTGGTGTGAATTCCTGATGGCCCAGAGAAGATGGTTTTTGTGACCTCTGTCAGAACAGTTTTGAGACTCCCAAGAACAGTGTGTTTTAGAAGCTGCCACTTGGTTTCCAGAAAATCACCTACTCCTTTTCTCCCTGTAAGAGTGAAATAGTCCTTTTCTACCTGACTTCCTCTCTAACTCTCTAAATAAGCTTTTGAAAGGCTTTGATGCTCTGCAGTTTTCTAATGTGGAACATTTAGACCTTCAGGCATTGAATCTGATATTTGGGAGCTCTTGGGTTGCTAGCCTGTGAAACAGAGCAGTCCCTTCTCCTTTCTGTTTCTGCATTACCATTTTGCTCATCTGAGTGAATGAGACTGTCCATCTCCTTCATGGAATTAGGGAATATTATTATTTAAAACACACTTGCTTTAATGAAGTTCTAGTTCCTTAAAAAAAAATACCCTGATCTGCAGATACACAACAACTGTGGGAGATATCTGAAGAGGATAATGCTACCTTTTTAAAAAAAAAACCAGCCTTTCTGTAAAATTAATTGTGACTGAAAACAAGAGTATTACATTCGCCCATTTTTTGACCTTTGTATGATTTTCAAGTTCTCTGGAGAGATAGAATAGCCAAAGCAAAAAAACGTTAACTGTTTTTCAGACCAAAATGTTACTTAAATATAGACATTTCAAGTTTCTCTGTAATGGATGTTATTTTAGCAAACATTTTGTAAAATTCTGTAATCACTTAGTTAGAGGTGGATTTACATGGGTGTATAAAACTGAGTCGCAGTGAAAGAACAGAATCAATTCATTTGAACTAAAAGGTACTTAAAGCCTCTGTGTGTGCAGGTGAATGACTAAGTCTGCAGAAGGGACACCAATCCAAGATGTGTTCTGCCTTCTACCAGCTTGCATGTTCCAGCTGGAGCAGCACAACTACTGAGACTTTTTTGTTTGAGTGCTGGGCTGAAGAAGGAAAGGCCAATTTCCAGCTTGTTCCTGGAAGCTTCATTGTTCTTCATGTATAAAAAAAAGAAAAAGAAAAAGAGCTTAAAATAACAGCTGACAATCAGAGATTCTAAATTAATCCTGCAGTGATCAGTGAGGATGTTTCCCACTTGCTTTCCTCATCTTTTGGATAATGATGGAGATGCAGTTTCTGGACTCAACGTAGAATTAGGGATAATACCAAGCAAGGAGCCCTCAATCTGACTTTGAAGTGTGGTAGCATTTTCTGGTCTAACTGCCCCTCTCTTCATGGAAGCTTTCCAGCTTATTTTCCTTTTCTCTTTTTGGTCACGTGGGTTGTTGTTTCATCCCTGTGTAGACGTGGGGCTGAAATGATGTCCTGGATTGTACATCACACCTGGATTTCTGACTGGCCAGAAGAGTTTTAGGGAAATGTCACAGGTTGCTGTGACAGTAAAATAAGCTGGCAGTTTTTATCTTTGCCAGTTCAAAGGTGTTGCTGCCCTCTGTCCCGACACAGGGTTTGTTAAATTGGCGTGATTATGTCACATGCTGTTCAAACCTTCTCTGCATACAGAAGATAAATGGTGATTTAAGGAAGCTGGATTCAGAATTGGTGCTTCCTTTTGTTTCAACAGAGTAAAATAGTTCGTGTTCTGAACCTCTGGCAGAAAAATGGAGTATTTAAAATTGAAATAATTCAGCCTCTCTTGGATATGGCAGCAGGAACCAGTGCCACTGCACCCATGGCAGAGAATGCTACTAACAATGAAGGTAAGAATGACATTTTAACTTCTGCTCTCAAAGGGCAAATGGCAACAGCTTGTTTGCCTTCAGCACAAAGTGCCTGCTCTTATTCCAGCAGTGGCATAGCAATAAAGCCAGCTTTGTCACAATGAGCAGCCAAACTCATTTTTAATAAGTACCGATACTGTACTTCAGAAATTATCAGCATGTGAATACTGACTTGGGAAATACATTAAATGTTTATCATGTATATATGCATGTGTACATATATATATATAGGTGACTTCAATGTGCCCTCTTAAACAGATACTCTTTTTTCTTCTGCTTTGGAATATTTTTATGTGATTTCTCAATTTTATAATTCTGATGTCATTATTTTAATGCCAGAATCCAGGTAAGTAAGTGGGATCTTAGGAAGATGAAGCTCTTTAACATCTTTCAGTCAGCTTAGTAGCTGAAAGCAGCAGCTGTCAGTGTCTGAGTGTGCAGCCCTGAGAGTCTTGGGCTGGTGTTTCACATCCAGGTTCTCAAAGAGAACATTTGTGCCTGGGATTTTGCACAGGCTGCTGCTTGAGGAGCACTGACCTGCAGAGCCCAGCAGTGCCAGCCTGCCCACAGTGCCTGCACTGACCTATTTAGTGCCACAGCAGAGCTTCCAGGCAATATGCATTCCACAGTTCCTTCTTTCTGCAGAGAGCGGCTTTTTGGCTCTGCACTCGTGTTTCACACTGAGCTGTGGTAACCTCCTTATTTACTGTGCTCATGGAGTAGGACCGGGAAAATGGAGCGGAGGGAGTGAGGTGTGCTGAGAGACAGCAGAGCACTGAAATCATCTCCAGCTGTGCTCAGGGAAGTGTATCCCATTAAAGGCTTTCTAAACCTGCCAGGGCCAGGGAATGCCTTGGCATCTGAGCCTGGGAACAGAGTGGTGGCTGTGCAGTTGAATTTTGGGACAGGTGAGGGGCACTGCCTGGCCAGCTCTCTCTCTTCTCAGTAGTGGTGAACAGGTTGGCTGCCTTCTGCAGAGATCATCAGTGAGGTTATTCACATGCACCAGAGGGGGGTAATTTGGCCCTGCAATAAATATACTAGTGAATAATAATAATAAATACATTAATGCATTATGTGAAGTAGAGTGTGTTTCACCCATAAAGACAGAGAGAAATGCAGATTTTCTCCCTTGAGCAAGCAAATATCCTGCTGAATGTATTCAGAAAATAATTGGGGAGTTTCTTTATATTTAAAAACAACATATACCTTTTTTCTTTATTTTTATGTTGCATTTCACTTCTGGGAAAATATTATTCAACACATTTGCCTGTGCTTGCTGCCTGTCAACACTGGAGATATTTGAAGTGCAAACAGAGGAAGGGCTTTAAAGCAGTTGCTATTGCAAGGCAAACATGTTTGCTTAGTGTTTCAAACTAAATATTTGTCTGTGGAGTTTATTTCAACTCACTCCTTGTACAGCTTTATTATGTCCATTAAAACACATCTGGTGACCAGTAGTTACTCACAGTATGTAGGAATGGGTGGGATTATTGCTAATTTACTTGGTACTGGCAAGATGTTTATTAAAAAAGGTGTTGTAATGTAAGGCAGAGAGAATGGGAACACTAATAGTATGTCTTAAATTGTGATCTCAGTTTCAGCAAAGCTTAGTGGAAATGGGAGTCTTTTCCTGGAAAAATGAGTAAATATCGTTTTCCTAGTAGGAGGATTTATCCATCACCTGCTGGTGTGGCATGTGCACATGCAAAAGGGACATGTGAACAAACTTTATCAAAGAAAACTGTCTCTGAAGTAATCCTTAAAAACCTTTAATTATTGCCAGACCTGTCTGCAAAAGTTCAGTTACTGGTGGAAAATGCTGAGAGAAACTCAGCTGCTCTTCCAGTGGGCCATGAGATGGTTGATCCAAAAGGATGAGCCCAGGCCTGTGGAAGCAGAACCACCACTTCCAGGGTATTGAAGCTCACTGCCTAATGTTGTTGAGTGGTGAGAGCTTTCCTAAACCTGCACAGCTACAGACACAGAGCTGGGAGCTGAAATTCTGAGTGGGAGCAGCTTTTCTATCTCAGTGCATGCCAGGTGCAGGTGTGAGCAGTGAGCAGAGCAGTTCATGGTGGAAGGAACAGAAAATGCAGCTGGGGTGCTGCAAATAGGCCCTTTTGGGATAAATCAGGGGGTGCAGGCAGCAGCCACTTGTTGTGGGGAGCAAGAGGGACCCTGTGGAGTCTCACAGCCCTTCCTGTGTTCCTGTACATCCCCAGGCTCGCCGCCCCCTCCGGCCAAGGTTCCCTCGGAGCCGCCGCAAGTGACCGCGAACTCGGTGCCCGCCGTGCCACAGCTGCCCAGCTCCGATGCCTTTGCAGCTGTAGCCCAGCTGTTCCAGACAACACAAGGACAACAGGTAACCTGCTCACTGATCCCCTTCAGGTCCTGCCTGAAATGAAGGGGAAATGGTGGCATTGACAGCCTGGGTTTGAAGCAAAAGAGCTTCCCAAAGGTCTTCGGTGGGATGGAGTATTTAAATTCTTCCATCCAATAGTTGTGATATTTGATGATACTCAGTTTTATGTACCTAAGTAATTAGTTATGAATTGATACTGTAACAGGGTTTCTGGAACAGGTGGAATATCTCAAAGAAAATGAAGAATTTTATTGTTCAGTCCATTTAAATGTTTGCTGTGTTGAAGAGCCTGAGCACTGCAGTGTTGGGATCTACTGAATTTAGCCACCAAAGTATTTAAAAAGGGTTTCCTGGTCCTGCTGTTAATGCTCCACATTTCAGTCAGGTTGTTGCTGTGTTCGTCCCCTGCCACAGTCTGTAGTGACATAAAATTTGTATCCTACAACTCTTTCAATATTTGGTGTTTATATGAGGACATTCACTTCATACTGTCTCACGTTTCTGTAGCTCCAGCAAATCCTGCAGACCTTCCAACAGCCTCAGAAGCCCCAGTCACCGGTCATAGACAACACTGTGATGGCTCAGGTTCAAGCTATTACTGCTCAGCTGAAAACCACAGCAGCACAGCCCCCAGAGCAGAAAGCTGCTTTCACAGCACCCGAGCAGAAAACATCATTTGACAAAGTAAGTCTTGGTTTGCATTTTCTGAAGCTGGAGAAATCTGGTTTTGGACAGTTTTTATTCGATATTGGAATATAGATTTCCGTTTTTCCCCAATTCTAACCTTGTCTTTAGTTTCAGAGCTTACATTGGTTGTAAGAATGTGATAATAAAGATATTTTGGCTGCCAGTTGGGTAAGATATGGAAAAAATAGTTGTGCTGATGTGGTGTCTTTCAGAAGCTGCTAGATCGGTTTGACTACGATGATGAACCAGAAGCTGTGGAAGATTCAAAGAAAGAAGATTCAGCTCCTTCCCCTGCAGTGTCTCAGCCAGCTTTGTAAGTTCTGTGTCATAATAAAACTAAGAAATCTTTGTCCTAAAACACTTTTAGGTTAGCAAGTAGATTAAAATTCCAAGTTAGTTCAGTTTAACTTCTACAGTCTAAATTTGAAACACTGTTAACAGGTTCTGGTGGGGAGATTTTTGTGTCCTGTTACTTTGGTGATCTGGTGTTGCCTCATTGGTGGAGGACTCTGTTCTGTAGAGAAGAGCTCAGTTTTGGTTGCAGGATGAGTTCCATGTTTTTACGGTACATCTGAGGGTGTCAGGGCATCACTGGATCAGCTGGACTGCTTTACTGGCTGGGGAAAAGCTGCTCTTCCAAACGTTGTGATAGTTTACAGTATTCAAGAAATGAAAATTGCCTTTGCAGTTTTATGTTGGCAAACATTCTGTCCCCACACAAGCGAGCTCAGGCTCCTGTTTCCCTTTTGCTGTGCATTATGATAAAGTCTGGAATGACATGACCACATCCCAGTTTTTTCCACAGGACCTCTCTCTCATTCAGTGCACAGGCTGGATGGTGCTCAATGCCGGGGTTAGTCCATATTTCTTTTTTCCCTGCTTCAGTACGTGGCCCCATGTCTTACTCTCTGTATCTGCATCTAAAGCCTGCTCTCAAAACCAGAACCACTAACTCTGTCATCAGCTTTCTGACTGTGTCTCTCACCTGGAGCACTTCATGTCCACCCGTAGTAGCTCATTAAGGGTCTCTGAAGGAAATGGATAGTATTTGCCTTAGAATGCAGATGGAGCTCTGGAGTGCAGAAGGATGAGGTAGGTCATAGGCACTGCTTGTGTCTGCCCGGCTGGAGGCTTGTGGGCATGTTTATGTTCTCTAGGTGGTGCTTCAGGGCCTCTGTCCTTAGTGCCTCACAGCTGTGCAGGGTGTCCCTGAGGGTGGCATCCCAGTGCTCCTAGTCTGGGGCATGCAAGCTCAGTAATTCTCTCTGTAAAATACTGATCTGTCCAGAATCTTCTCAGAATTGTCTTCAGACACTGCAAAGTTCCATTTCCCATCACCATCCAATTCCTTTCTCCCCCTGAAATCCTGCTGAGTTTCTTGCACAGGCTGCATCCTGCAAGCAGGTCCTGTTACCTGCACAGACCTCCACAATTCCCTGAGCACTGTCCATTCTGTGTGTTGAATCAGGAAGTGATGGGCATCACTGTAATAATCCTCATGTGATACCCAGCCCCTTCTGCTCTGCCCTATTTCCTCCCAAACCAAAGTGTTTTCTTACAGCACAAGTACTTCTCCTTGAGGAGAAAAGCATTGCTTCTTTTCTTCCCAAAAGAGGAGCTGCAAAGGAGGAGAATGAGCCTAAGGCAGAAAACCTTCCTGAAATGTTTCTGCAGGCTGAGATCTTCACCAAGCTCATAAAAGTACAGGGGCGAGAGAGGCTCTAACCTTTGTGTAGCATTTCTTTAAATGTGAAAGGACTGCTCTTAGAGTGGAGAAAAGATCAGGAAGCCACTCTTTCTTCCTTTTCTTTTTTTGTTGGAAATGGGATCATAGCAAAGATAATTGTTCTGTCTCAAATAACAGCCAGAATGTGTAAATGTGCATAGAAATCTGTAAAATAAAGACAAATTTGTGCATCTACTGACTTGTCTCACCAAAATATTCTTGGTTTTAGTGGGTTTCCAGGAGAAGGCATGCAACAGCCAGTGTTTCCTCAGCTCCCAAATATGGATCCTTTTCAGCAGCGGATGATGGGAATGCAGCAGGATCCGATGCGGCACCAGGTAACCCCAGGCTTTTCCCTTGTCCCCCTGCTGTGCTTTCCATCCTTTGCTGTTTTCTTTGGTGCAGCAGGAAGGAGGTGATTTTCCTGCTGGTGAAGAGTGAAGGTGGCTTTGCCTTCCATCTTCCCAAAGAAACATATTTTTGGTGTCTGTCCTAGGCAGGCTTTGAAGGACAAGATTGTTACTTCTACACCCAAATACTTGGCCTGCTTCATCTTTCCCCCATATTTTGTTGTGATTTTTAAGCGGACATAAAACTTTACTTAAGCCTTCTGGGAAAGCAAATGTAATTCCTTCTCCTAGCTGAAATTCCGTGGTTTTTTTCTCCCAAGGTGCCCCTTCCTCCGAATGGGCAAATGCCAGGCTTTGGTCTCCTGCCTACCCCCCAGTTCCCACCCATGGCTCAGCCAGTGATGCCTCCAGCAGCGCCAGTGCAGCCAACTTTCCAGTCTCCCTTCCCAGTCCAGGCTGAGGCACACCTGCAGAAACCCCACCAGCAGGTGAGCAGCCCTCGCAGTGAGCAGACCGACTCAGATGCTCTCATACATGCCTTTCCCAAAGGTGTGTGGATTGTCCTGGAGCAGAAATGTCAGCATGACCAGGACACAGCTGGCTATGAGAGGAGACATCCTTGTCCTTGACATCCAATTGTCTCTGCTCTGCTGGGAGACAATTGGAGAGCTCCAGGACTTAGCCCTTTCTGTCTCCAGCATAATTCAGGCTTAAAGTAATTTCTTATAATATCTTGGAGAAAAGTTGCAGCAGATCTCACTTTGCCTGGGATTTTGATGATGGAGCATGATCCACTGACTGATTTTAAGGAATAAAATCATGTTCTGTGGAGATGCAGGTGTTGCTGAAATGGGCTGAAATGTGGAAACCAATAATTTGCAAATTGAAAATGGGAGTTGTGTGAATTATTCCTATGGTGCCTTTTCAGTGGCTGTGTTAAGTACATGCAATACTGGGCCCTCTCCCTGCTAGCGAACACAGGGTGAACTTTTTGAGTCACATTACTCTTTAATTTCACACTTTAGAATATTCAATATACTTTCAGTGCTGTTAATTTAGTCTGAGCATAAAAGGAAATAAAATGCTTGTCCTGCTCACCCCTAACACCTCTCAACTTCACGTTTTAGGATATGGAAGTGGAACAGCCACCCATTCAGGAGGGGAAGCGGCATGTTTCTGACAGTAGGAAATCAAGATCTAGATCTGCTTCAAGGTAAATGAGTGGAAGTTCTTTTAGTGCAGGAATGAAAAGCAGATTAGCAGCTCTAAGATAATGAACCTCTAAAGTCATCTCCCTTCTAGGGAAAATATGATACCTGTGCAGTTCTCTCTCACTAGGAGCGAGCAACTTCCATGCCTTTCAGTCCAGAGTCAATTTTAGGGAGGCAGAATGCGATAGTTTAATTTGCCTGTGCTCTAAACACACTTTTCTTATGAAAAGATTTGTGATCAATGACTTTGTGTGTCACTGAGCCTGTGTGTCACATCCCAGCTGACCAAGCGGGTCTGGCTCCACTCTCTGTTTAGTTGCAGGAAGTCATCTTGTTCACCAAGATGCAATCGCTCCACACAATTTCTCTGTAGGTCTTCCACACCTGGAGTGGTGTAGAACTTGAACATGATGCAATATACAATTTGAGTAGCAGAATTTATTTATGATCATTTTTAGCCATTTCTTTGTAAAAGCAGTGAACATTTGCCTCGTTGACGCAGGTGTAACTTTCCCTGTGTTGAAGTGGACGCAGTTTTGATGGTCGACTTCAGGACAAAATTAGTACACGACGAGAAATTGTTTGTGCGAACGAGCTGGGATTGATGTGTTCCCTTCCTGAGGGAGCCCTTGGGGCGTTGTACAGCTGAGGCTGCGTGTCAGGCTCTGAGCAGGGTGGCTCTGGTTCCCACAGGTCCCCCAAGAGGAGACGCTCGCGGTCGGGCTCGCGCCGCGCTTCGGCACCGGCGCTCCCTAGCGCTCCCGTGACGGCGCCGGCTCGCCCAAGTCCCGCCGCAAGCGGGCGCTGTAGCGCTGAGCGGGAGAAGGAGCGCCGCTCCAAGGGGCTGCCCCAGATCAAGGCAGAGACTGTCAGTGGTGAGTCTCCTCTCTTCCTGCTTCTCTGGGTTGCTCTGCACCTTCCTGTAACGCCCGGTGTTCTCACTGTGCTCCCTGGGGTTAATCCTGCTGCCTGTGGTTTCCGGGGCTCATCCAAACAGAACAGAAATTAACTGCCTTGTGATTCCTGGTAGGAATCTCACCACACTGCCCAGTGCTTCTTTACTCATATTTAGCATTTCTGGAGTATCTCCAAGTTTGAAATACTTTGGCTGTAAAATATGAAAAAGCTGAAATCCCATGTTTTTCTTTTCCTTCTTTCGAGACATAGAGGGTAAATCAGGTTTGTCTGAGGTGACAAATTAACAAAATGGATTTGAGTTAATTGTAAATTATTACGATTTTTCTAAGTATTCAGTCCTATGTATCTCTCCAACCTGAAGGGGAGGTTTGACCTGGAAAGCACACAGGCTGATGTTAGGATTTCTGATATAATCCTGGCTTTGCCAGCGTTTATAGACCAAACATAGTAGTTGTATTCTGAATATTCCTTGGGAGTGTGGAATCTTCTCATTAAGTAAAATAAAAACATTCTTTCTTATATAAGAGAAACAAAACCCTGAGGTGTTTCAAGAGCCAAGACCTGGTGAGTGATGTCCCAGGGGTGTAAAGACCTGCAGAGCCCTGGTGGCTGCTCCCTGGAATCTCCCTGGCAATGCTGTGAGATGTGCTGCTGCCAACACCTTTCCCGGGTTCTGTCAGGTTGGCTGTAAAGTTTGCAGTTCTGTATCTCTCAGGTGGAAAACCTGGATGAGTGTAGAGTGTTGCTGCAGTAATCTGCAGCCTGGGGAATACCTTGAGCTCCTTTCCTGGTTATTACCCTGGATTCAGCACGGGATAGGTGTTGGTTATCTGTGCTGTAAGGACCATCTGTGCTAACTCTTGGTTGTAGTTTGCAGTACCACACTCTGGGTGGGACAGCTGGACAAAAGGACAACTCAGCAGGATGTGGGAAGTCTCTTGGAGGAATTTGGCCCCATTGAGTCCATCAATGTGAGTAGAAGGGGTGCAGTGTAAGCTGCTTTGATGTGTTTGGGTGCACAGCATCTCTCCAGGCTGCTCTGAGGCAGAGTCATTTCTGATACGTTCCAAAGAGCTGGCCTCTCATTTCCCATGTGTTGTGTTTTTGGTGTGGGCACTCACATCATGTGACTGACTTGTACACAAACAAGAAGGGAGCTGCTTTGGTTTCCTGCAGTATAAAAATGCAGAAGATTACCCCATTTTCATTAAAATCCTGCTTTTTCTGCAGGACGATGGCTGCAGAATTACGTCCCATGCTTCTGAGTTCCTTGGCTGCTTCATTTTATTTGATTATTTGATTATTTGATTATGGACTCTCAGCTGGTGTTCTTGTTGTTTTTCTGTCATTTTAGCCATAAACACAGAGAACTATTGTTTTATTTTGCTGTATTTAAGGATATTTTATGTATAAATTATAGCTGTTCCAGTAACTTCAAAAATTTCATTCATTCAAACAAACAAAAATAAGTGACTAATTTTCTTCCTATTCCCAAATTTTGTAAGAGAGCATAGGAGTTTTTCCCTCAAATTCATTACAAATAAAAAATATTCCAAATCTGCAGCCAGAACTGAATGTGGAGGTGCAGCTGGCAGAGTGAAGGGAGATACTGTTGTGCATTCCAACAAAGTGACTAATTGCCAGATGTTAGAATTTACATGAACGCTATTGTTTAGCAATTTAAAAGTATTAAATATGCAAAAGTCAGCTGTATTTTAGAGTTCTGGAGGTTTTCAGAAGTTGTGGAAGTTTCAGTTTGCTAGAAATGTGAATTTCCAGAAGATACTGGCTTTCTTAGCCTCTTAAACCAACATTTCCTTCCACACTTGCACAGCCCCTTTGGAACACCCCCTGATGCTGTAACTGAGCATTTGTGTGTTGTTCACTGTTTGTTACCTGCAAAATGAACATTTTCCCTCAAACCCCACACAGATGATACCGCCCAGAGGATGTGCCTACATTGTCATGGTGCACAGACAAGATGCCAACAGAGCCCTCCAGAAACTGAGCCGAGGCAACTTCAAAGTCAACCAGAAATCCATCAAGGTACTGCTTGAAAACATCAGGCTTTCCAAAGCTGTTATAATTATTGTCATCCTGTCTCATCTCTGCTGGGCTTTGGGCTATTTCAGACTCACATGAGTTCTGGAGATGATATTCTGTAAAATCCTGAAAAAATACATCAGTGAACTGGTTTTTGGGAGTGATTGTTCCTGGTCTGTTGTGGGATTAGTGGAACCTTGTATCAGTTTCCTTGAAGGATTGCCAATAATTATCTGTTTAATCAACAAAAGGGTGCCCTTTTGCTCATTGCAGGGCACTGGCACTGTGTTTCTTGTTGCCTGTTATTTGTCTGCTGACAGAGTTTCATTATATATGATAATCCTACAAAGAGTACTCATAAATAAGGAAATATGCATCAATTAGTGAAGTTCTTCCTTCTGCAGAATGTCAAATTAGTGTGACACTGTCCTCCAAAGGGAAATGGAATTAATCTTGGTGGCTGGGGATCATCAGAAGAAGCTGGGTTTATACATTTTTACAAAAGGTGTGCAAGAGTCAAGCCAAGAAATAGGAACCAAGTCTGCTTAAAAAAAACCTTTCTTTAGAGTTTTGTAGCTGTTTCACTTACACTTTTTACCCTCTAATGCTGTTTTGTGAGAATGAAATATTAAATCCATGAAAATGGAAACATTTTGCTGACCACTTGTATTTCCCCCCACCCAAGATTGCCTGGGCTCTGAATAAAGGAATAAAGCCAGACTACAAGCAGTATTGGGATGTGGAACTGGGTGTGACTTACATACCATGGGACAAAGTCAAACCTGAAGATCTGGAAAGTTTCTGTGAAGGAGGAATGCTGGACAATGAGACCCTTAGTCCAGGTACAATGTTACTGCATGTTTTGTTTTGAACCTTTATTTCAGGGTTTGGCTCTTCTGTCCAGTTTGCCCAATTAGCTGGTGATTATGTGCTCTAATTGTAGCACCTCTTCGTGTTGAACATACAAAAATCAGCTGTGTATTTTAAACAAAAATGTAATGAATTGTGAGTATAATGTCAGTGTGTTCCAGTCCTCTCAGTGCTTTTCTCCTTCCCAAAGTGCCCCCTCACTGATCCCTCTTTGTGCTTAGCTGGCTTTTCCCAGGAAGTTCTGACAGACAATGGGGGCTGTTTCTTCCATAAATTAGGTTTAAAGCTATATTTGACATTTTTGTTCTTTTGCTGCAATTCTTTAGAGTTGTATTCTCCTTTTCCTTGTTTGAGACTTGAAGATGTTGGGTTTTTTAGAAATGAGTTCTCAAATTAGTGGCAAAGCTGCTGCCTTCTTGCCTGAGAGCAATAGAATGAACTGGTTGAAAGCTTATCTCAAAGAGCCTTACAGTTTTTGTCACTGTAATGTAACAGAATCCTAGGTGTGTATGAACACTGTCAGTGCAAGGAATTGTTAAATGACTGCTGAAAGGAACAAGTTTATTTGCTGTGTTTAAATGAATTTGGAATTTTTATTGTCAGAAATAGTATAAATGCTTCTTAGCTCTGTGCTGCTTATTACCTGAGTATTTTCAATTAGGCCATTTTTGTAAACATGACTAAGCATGTTTCACATGGCACTGCTTGTCTGACCTGTGTCTTTTGGGATTTTGTTTTGGACAGAGTGGAAGGGAATTCCTAAGAAGTCTGAAAATGAAGTGGCTCAGAATGGAGGCGCAGAAGCTGCACACAATGAACCAATGTCACCTATTCCCAAAGCTTTACCTGTTCCAATTCCTGTTCCCATGCCTGCACCAATAACAGTACCTCCTCCACAGGTGAGAGTTGTTCCACAGAAACCATCAAAAACTCACTTTAAATAATAATTCAGGGAGGGAGGGGATGCCATGAATGGGAACTCTGTTCTCTCAGTCACAGAGAAATTACTGCAGTAGAATCTTTGTTATAGAAGGGCTGAATTGCATCTTCAGGTTTTGTGATTGGCTTTTTTTGTTGTTGTTTGTTTTATTAATTATTGTTCCTCTAAAAGCTTTTCTTATTGGCAGATACTCCACTACTTTTATATCAGTAGTTTCTTGTCAGTGTTAAAATAGTAGAATGCCTTAAATCGGAGCTAATTTAAATTCAGAGTTTGATATAAAGCAGAAATAAAGGAAAAGGAAACACCAGTCACTCTGTTGTGCAAACTCAGGTAGTGAGAAAGAGACAAGCAGAGGTTTTTAGTTGCTCTGAAGTTGTGAGCATTCCAGTGGATCCTGTCTGGAAATCCATCATGCTGGGTGCAGATGAATCCCAGGCACTGTGTGAGGGGAATGTGCAGTTGAGTTACCAACATGCATTAGCACAGAGGAAAATTCTTCTCTAATTACAGAGGCAGACAGGGCTGATGTTGGTATTTTTAGTGATGGGAGTTCTGGAGAGCTCCTGCATCTTCTGTGCAAGTGCCCCCTTGTTGCAGAGGATTTGAGGTCGCTGAGATGTCCTGGTGGAGCTGGACAAGGACAGAGATCCCCAGCAGGACACAGAGGCATTGGGGCACTCTTGGGGTAACCCATCTTTCCCTTTCCTTTTCCCAGGTTCCACCCCATCCATCAGGGCCTCCCGTGGTTGGTGCACTCCAGCCCCCAGCTTTCACAGCACCTTTAGGAATTCCCCCTCCTGGATTTGCCCCCGGGGTGCCACCGCCGCCGCCGCCTCCGTTCCTCCGGCCGGGCTTCAACCCGCTGCATTTACCTCCAGGTTTGTGGGGTGGGCCAGCCCGGGCCCTGCTGGGCCAGAGCTGCACTGGGCTGTGCCAGGGGGCACTCAGGGCTCTCTCTGCTGTGCTTCTTGTAGGATTCCTTCCTCCCGGGCCACCACCTCCCATAACTCCTCCGGTCTCTGTCCCGCACACTCCGGCAGTGAACATCCCAAACTGTAAGTGCTGGGCCCTGGGGAAGGCAGGGAGCCTGCAGGAATTGCTGCCTGGTACTCAGCGTGTCCTTGCCTTGTTCCTCAGCTACAGCCACTGGTGGGAATGAGGACACTACAAAGGAGTCGTCTGTAGGAAATCCCATCCCAACAGTAGTTTCTGGAGGCAGAGGGAATGCAGAAAGTACTGACACTTCCAAAATCTATGGCACTGTTCCACCTCCTGTAGCACCTACCAACGTCCCTGCTCCCGTCACCCAGGCTGTTCCACTCCTTGGTAAGTGCCCTCCTGGGTAAGTTCTGCACCTCATTGTTCCCTACTTTTTAAATACCATTTTGGTTTGGCTACTGACTCACAGTCCATGGGAAAGGGAAGCACATTCTTCTCAACTTGTTGAAATTTCTGTCCTCTTGTTGGCTATGAAATCAATTTGAAAGGCTTAGTTTTGCCCAGAAGAAACAGTCAATATTTTTTACTACTGAGGAAGAAAGCCATGATGTGTAAGTTACAAATTCAGATGCTGTCCACTTTTAACAAGTGAAGGTTTATACAGTCTAGACAATGAACTTACAGCAACACATCTGTATGACATAGGAACCAGGTTTTAGACTCAACTATTAGATATACAAAATTAACATGCAGGGAAACTATTTTTAGTGTATTTTTGAAATCTCTGAGGATGGGGTGCATTCTTGTTGTGTATGGACTAAATTATTGTAACAGAACAGAAAACCAAAAGCTTTTATGCAGCCCTGCAGTAGGACAGATTTTGAAACCTTTGTAAGAAGATATTATTTAAATATTACCAAATGTTTTTCTGACTAGCAAACCCAGGGTAATGGGGCTATGTTGCATAAATTACTTGTCCTAATATGATACAAACTTGGTCAGGTTTTGAAAGGGAGTGTGAGCTGTTACATACCTCTGCTAAATGTTTATTTTATGATGGCTTTGGATGGGCCAGTGTCAAGAATTTACTCAAGAGACTTGTTATGTGCAAATTTTAGTGAGATTACTGCATTTATGGGATTTTAGGTCTCTACATGAGAGCCTAGGAAATGAATGAAAAAGCTAATTTTGTGTTAGTGGGTTTCTGCCCAGAATTTTCAGTGATCACTGAAGAAAATCAGAGATTTGTCTCCCAGAACTCACTGCTCTATTGGATGTGAGGGCTAAATTTTCCATCCATGACTAATGATTTATGAATCTTTCATGTTGAAAACTTGACAGAAGACCTTTTCAAAACAGAGAACAGCTTAAGAAACTCTGTGGTGACACCATGGAGTCAGGGAATTTTGTTAGGAATTTCAGAAATTCACACCTTCCTGCCAAATGACACTTTCTGTAAAGGTAGCACAGAGTTTTGGAGTTTCACTATCTTTGACAACATAACCTGCACTTCATATTCCTGGACTGGGGAATGTATGAGGCTCTGAAAGATTCTGTAGCAAACTCCTGCAAAAACCCACCAGACTGACAACATGGTCTCCCTCTCAAGAATTCCCTGGCAGTATTTAGTGCTTTAGCTGTAGGATGCCACATTCCCCAGTGGAGAACATGCAGAATGTTGGAGAGCAGCAGCTTCAGAGCAGAGTGAAGCCCTGCTGCTGTTGTGCTGCATCCAGGAGCTTTTGGCTTGTTCCATGTGCTTCCATGAGGTGTGTGTGCTGGGACAGACAGACACCACAGAGCTCCACGTGCTGGGAGGTGATTCAAGGGGCTGGGTTCCAGTTACTGGAACCACTTAGTGAGCAGAGTTTGTGTAAGAGTTAATCAGCTGTGTCAGCACTGCTGACATGGGAGTTGTCCCAAGGCAATGTAGGCTTTGTCCAGCTGGGGGAGATGATCAGGTCTGGATCACAGTGACATGGAAATCTGGCTTCATCCCTAATTTATCAAAGCAGTAAGGATGGCTCCTGTGTGCTCCCTGGACAGAAGATCCTTCAGGCCAGCCTGAGCACTTTGGGCTGTGTTGTAGGAGTCAGGTGAGGAAACTTGGGACGCTTTGGTGTGTGATGGTTGCTCCTCCAAAACCAGTAAAATCTGTTGTGAAGGCAAGGTGTGGTTTTGCACATTGGGACAGAGGAGCAGGTGTCAGGTGTGAGGGAACTGGCTGCAGCAGGACAAGCTGGGTCAGGAAATCACCTCAGGGTTTCTCTCAGAGCTCAGGGAGTTCATACCCAGCTCAGGAAACTGCTTGAATGTCAGGTACTTCCTAAACCAAAAGAGGACTTTAACTTACCCCAGACCTGATGTGTGTGTCTGTAGCATGAATTTCCCTGAGCATTTTCAGTAATCTGGGATGTGTTTCTGGACAGCTCTTTAGGTTTTTAGTTGGTGCCCGATTTGTCAGAAGAGTGAGGCAACTCCAGTAGTTCTACAGTTGCCAGTTGCTGTAGCCTCAGCACTGAAGGGGGTTGATATTTAAAATAAATTTAAAATAAAAAGTGTGCAGCTCTCCAGCCAGTGCAGTTCAGAATGAAGGAGTTCCAGGTACAATTACGTTGCTTCATGCTGCAGTTTGTGTAGAAATAAGGTTGAGAAATTTAATGACTTATTAAATGTGAAACTTCCCTCCCTCATCTCATGTTCATGCTCTTGTAACCCACATCTGCTCTGCTGCTTCTAAGCAGAAGCACAGGCTTAACTTCAGCTCTTTACTTCTCAGTTATTCTATTCTGCCTTGTTTTAATCTTCTGAGGAAGATTAGAAGATGTTTTTACCAACAAGAATATCCCCAAATCTCAGAATTCCTGGGAGGCATCATTAGCTATGAGTCTGTTGTGTCAGATCTGTAGTTCTGTCACAGGAGGAGTTTAAACTGGGTGGTTACAGACCTGGTTATTGACCAGGAGGGGAGAAGGCTCTGCATTTCAGAGAAAGGGAAAAATGGAGAAAAAAATCCTGTTGGTACTGGACCATTTCTCTCCAAGAGTGGGAGCTGTGTCTGACTGTCACATGAGTCTTCTCACTGGCAAAATCCAACTTCCTTCCAATATGAATGTAAAGAGCACTCAGATGAAAAGGTTTCTGTAAGAGACATCCCTAAAAGTCGGTGTTGTGTGGTGAGAGGGCAGCACAGCAGGCTCAGCTCTGTCTGGGGACAGGTGCCAAAGCTGGACAAGGGAGGGATGAACACCATGGCAGCTGAAGGGGAGCTGCTCCTGTGGCTGCACCCAAGTGCAGTTTTCACTGCTGACATCACTAATTCCAGCATCAATTCCCACAGTGTTTCATCCTGGTTTTAGCCAGGCAGGGGCTGTGTTCCTAGGGCAGGAGGTGCTGCTGAGCAGGAGAGATGGGAGCTGTGTGAGGGCTCTGGGAACACTGGACAGTGTTCCTGGTTCAGACTGAGGAGGCACCTGCCCCTGGGTGGTGGGAAGGGCTCAGCTGGAGCTCAGATTATTCTCAGAATCCTTCTTTCTGGCTCCTTGTGTTGGTGTCCAGGAGCTGTGGGCTGAGCTTTTTCTGGCAATATTTTTGAAGAGGGAGTTTTTTCCCTCCTATGAAGAGCGTAGGAATAAAACTGGAAAACAGTTGGTGCTGGATACGTGCTATAAAGGATGAAACACTATTATAAAAAAAAGAAGCCAGGAATGACCTGTTGCATTTCCTTTTCGTTTACATTGCAAGGTTTATTCTAATGTTGCATTTCCTTTTCGTTTACATTGCAAGGTTTATTCTACTATGAATCTTTGTTGTGTCCCTTTTCTGTGGAATGGTAAAGAGAGCTGTGCTCCTGCTGTATTCCAGCTTCCTCTCTGCTGGTTTCTGGTTCTGTGCAGCTGTGGGGTGTTCAGCTGCTGTTTGTGGCAGAGAGAAATGTTTTAATCCCACTAGAGGGGGTGAGGTGTCTTCACCTGGAAGCACAGCACCAGGAAGGGGCTTTGGCTGCAGTCGGCTGGGGAAGCAGGAGGCTGAGCTGGGGCTCAGGGGGAGCTGTTCCTGCACAAGGCAAAGGCTCTCCCTAAGGGAAGCCTTTGGGAACAGGGGGAGCTGTTCCTGCACAAGGCAAAGGCTCTCCCTAAGGAAGCCTTTGGGACACTGTTCCTGCACAAGGCAAAGGCTCTCCCTAAGGGAAGCCTCTGGGATCAGGGGGAGCTGTTCCTGCACAAGGCAAAGGCTCTCCCTAAGGGAAGCCTTTGGGATCAGGGGGAGCTGGTCCTGCACAAGGCAAAGGCTCTCCCCTAAGGGAAGCCTTTGGGATCAGGGGGAGCTGTTCCTGCACAAGGCAAAGGCTCTCCCTAAGGGAAGCCTCTGGGATCAGGGGGAGCTGTTCCTGCACGAGGCAAAGGTTCTCCCTAAGGGAAGCCTTTGGGATCAGGGGGAGCTGTTCCTGCACAAGGCAAAGGCTCTCCCTAAGGGGGAAGCCTTTGGGATCAGGGGGAGCTGTTCCTGCACAAGGCAAAGGCTCTCCCTAAGGGAAGCCTTTGGGATCAGGGGAGCTGGTCCCAGCAAGGCAAAGGCTCTCCCTAAGGGAAGCCTTTGGGATCAGGGGGAGCTGTTCCTGCATGAGGCAAAGGTTCTCCCCAGGGAAGCCTTTGGGATCAGGGTTTAGCTGCTGCCCTGGGCACAGTCCTTGCTGCCAGCAGCGCACAGCAGGTGCAGAGCCCAGGAAGCTCCGCTCCAGGTTCTGGGGCGCTCCTTTCCCGGGATAACCGCAGGTTATTGGGTTTGAGGCTGGGGAAGCGCTCCGGGTCCCTCGTGCCGGCTCTGACTGTCCCTTGTGTTCCTTGCAGGCACCCAGGGCGTGGCGCCGCCGCCGCCCGCGCCCGTGGTGGGGCTGCAGACTCCGTCCACGGGGCTGCTGGGCGCCCGGCCCGGGCTGATCCCGCTGCAGCGCCCGCCGGGATGCCGCCGCCGCCGCCGCTGCCGCGCTTCCCCATGCTGCCGCCGCGCCACATGCCGCCGCACATGATGCACAGGGGGCCCCCGCTGGCCCCGGGCGGCTTCGCATGCCTCCCCGCGACGGAATGAAAGCGCCCTTCCCTCCGCCCCGGCCACTTCGTGCGGCCCGCGGGCGGCCAGGGCGGCGGCGAGGAGAACAGGGACGGGCGGCAGTTCAGGAACGACAGGCAGTTCACGGGCAACAGAGAGCAGGAGCGGTTCGGGAGGAGATCCGCCGGGAACCGGGCGGACAACGAGCCGGAGCGCTTACGGCGCGCGCGACGAAGCGGGAGCACGAGCGGCCGGGCGGGCGCGACAGGCGAGACTGGGGACGCCGCAGCCCCGAGCGCGACCGGCACAGGGACTCGGAGGACAGGAACAGGCGCTCCAGCGGCCACCGAGACAGGGAGAGGGATTCCAGGGATCGGGAGTCTCGTAGAGACAAGGAGGAGAGCCGCGGCAAGGAGAAGCCGGAGGTGACAGACAGGGCGGAGGGCGACAAAAACCACGAGTCCCACGGCGGCAAAACGGAGGGCGCGGAACTTGTTTCAGAACTGGCTGCGGGAGACGCCGAACCCGCGGGCGCCAACGCCGCGCCGGAGTCAGCGCCCGAGGCTACCTCATCCCTGGAACAGGCGGACAAGGACACGGGCTCGGCGGCCGAGGCGCCGCGCTAGGGCTGCGGCCGGCCCGGATTGCCGAGCTTTGGTTGTACAGTGCTGTAAATCCGCTTCCGCCCCTGCGCCCCCGAGGCGGGGCACTGTGAGCAATTTGATTGCTTCCCTTCTATTTAAAATAGCCACAACATAACATAAAATACTGAAGAGATGATTAAAATATTACCCATTTTTGCTGTAACTTTTTTAAAGTTTTGACTTTAAAAAGTTTACGAATCAGAAGTAGAAGTGCTTTCTATTTTTTTTTTAATTTAAGAAAAGGTAACGGTGAAAGCTCCTCAAAACAATAGGGATGTGTTTTTAATAAACTCTATTTTCGTAACAAACTTTTAACGTGTGCTATTCTTCCTACGCTGCACTGAAGTGGAAAAGGAGTGTTCAGCAGCCTAAAGTTGGAACTGTTAATGCTGTACTGGAGTCTAAATTAGACTGGTTTGGTTCTGTTTGTTAAAGGAAATCCATCTGTTTGTGTAGCGATTCACAGAAGCGAATTTTTATTTGTAACAGTCCTCTGGAGTTTTAGATTGCTGCATTTTAATGAGCTACTTGAGCACCCGGGTAAAAGTTAGTTTTAAGATGTTAATTGCGGAGTTAACTGTTTTAGTGTTTGCAATGCAATCCATTCTTTGCTTTGTTTTTTTTTTTTTTTTCCCTCCCTCCCTTCAATTGGTTCTGTGGTTCCTGTTGCTCTTAATTTGCCTTTTTTAAGAAGTGACCCCTTCAGGCACCGACCATCTGCTCTGAGGTTACAGAGTGTGTGCCAGGCTGGACAGTGCAGCTCTGCAGCTTTTGTACTTGTTGGGAGCGAGACCTCGGAGGCACCAGAATTCCAGCCTGGCTCTCCAGGCGGGGCTGGGACAAGGACTGGGCCCTTCCTCCATGGACACGGGGCTGCTCCTCCTCACCCTGCCAGAGGTAGGTTGTGTCCCCCTGGGCTGGGGACAGAGGGTGTTCCTGGTGTTGCTGGGTGTTGTGGCACCTCCTCTCCAGAGCCCTTCCATGTCCTGGCAGCTGTGCCAAGGGCAGGTGCAGTTTCTCTGTGGCTGATCCCTGGGGTAGGGATGCTTTGGGAAGTTCTGCCCACCCCACGTGGCTCAGAGCTCCCATAATGCCAGCAGCACCAGTGTATGAATCCTGTGCATATTCAGTGTTTTTTTTCTCCTTGCTATAGGTGTGTTCTGCCTTGAAAGCTGGGGATTTTTCCCCAAGGGAAGGGCAGCTGCTTCCTTACATCAGTCCTTTTTTACAGCTGCCCTGCTGTAAAAAAGGGCAGAGGGAATTGTCTCTGGGGGAGGGAGAGGGTGGGAGAGCCACTGTGGAGCTCTGGTCTGGGGAGAGGACATCTATTTTTATGTTCTTGCAATAGCAGAATAAAGAGAGAAAGAACCTGTTTACAGATTGTAGTGACCTCAACTTCCATGTGTTAAAACTCGTGTCCTCACTGGTTGTTTCCTGCTGGGCCCACGGGACATTCCCTTGTCCCACAAATGGAGGTTTGAGCCTTGGAAAAAGCTGCCCCAGCTCTGTAAGGAGGGAAGGTTTGTTTCACTGAGAACACCTCCTTAGAGAGCTGGAGACAGTGGGAGACAAGGCTGCTCTGTTCATGCAAATCCCACCCCTGTTCTCTGCCTCAGTAGGGATCTGAAAGCAGAGCCTGGAAAACTGTGGAACAGCTCTTTAACACCTTCTGCAGCAGTGCCTGTGCATAACCCTCACAGCAGCAGCAGCAACCCTCTGGAGGAGGCACAGGGAGGTGAAGACTCACAGTGCTCTGGCAGCAACAGGGAATGTAAGTTCAAAGTATTCTTACAGTATTCCTGCTCTCCTACCCAGTTCCCTTAGTCCTGTGCCTCAGTGGAGTGGGGTTACCTGCAACTACAGCCTGCTCCTTCCATGAATATCCTGAAGGGCAGAAGAAAGGAACACTGATACAAGTCCTCGTTAAAATGACTCATTTTCTCTATGAAGAGAGAGCCTGAAATCTGTTTCAGAAGGACACACCAGAACAGGATGGAGGCTGGCACTGGCACACAGCGGGCACTCCTGGGATTCTGCCTGGAACCTCTTGCTGGATGGAATTTAACCATGCACCTGCTGAAGCCCAGGCCCCCTTTCCCAGCAGGAGCAGGTTTGGGCCTTTGGGTTTTTTTATCCTGTTCACAGACAGCCAGACCCAGGTGTATCTGCCCAGAACATTTATTACACAAGTTTGAAGCCTACAAATGCTGCCCCTGCCCCAGGAGGAAGCCCTGACACACCCAGGGGCTGCTGCTCTTTGCCAGAGCTCATCCAGGGGCTGGGACAGGAGCACGACTCACGTCTTCCCTCACAGCAGGGACGTGACACGGAATGGTGGCAGCAGGAGGTGAGCAGAGACCACAGAGCCATTCCATCAGGGACACTTTAATTGAATGTACATCATACAAAACTCGGTCAGTCTCCAGCGTGTGAGTGCTGCTCGGGATGCAGAGGAGCAGGAGATTAGTGACACATCTGGAAGGTGCAGGAGGAGGGGCAGGAGCAGCAGGAGGAGCACTGCAGGCAGCACACTTAGCACTTGGCAATCCCAATCACTCCGCAGGCCAGGCGGGGCCCCGCGTTCCCAGTCAGCAGGCTCTCGTCATTGCCCCCTTGGCCCAGGTCATCGCGCTTCTCGTGCACCTGCAGCGCAATTGAAGGGACCTTAATTAATCCAGTCATCGCTGCTCCTGGCAGCAGCAGCGCCTCCAGACCAGCTACACACTGCCATCTCATCTCCGTGCTGAAAACTTCCCAAGGGCGATTCAGGCACCCACAGCAGGAAGAGCAGAGTCTGGACATCTGCAGGAGGCTGGCAGGGCAGTGCCACAGCAAGGCACAGAGGGATGGAGGGATGGCTGGCTGGCTGTGAATGGCCTGTCCCTGCTCTGGGGGTCCCCACTCACCACCATGGTGCGGCCGATGATGCAGTGTGGTCCCGAGAGGGAAATGACGGAATCCTGGATGCACACCTCGGCCACGCCTCCCTTGGCAGTCACATTGCCCAGGTCTCCCACGTGCCTGCACAAACACACAGCAAGCTCACCAAGTGGCCTGCACCCAAAGCTCTTCCAAGGCAAGGCTGGGAGTTTATGTTACAACACAACCAAGGCTCCCAAATCCAGTGGAACACCCTTTCCTGCAGACCTGGTGGAACACCACCACTGTTCTCAGAGTTTTTGCTGCCCAGGACAGCTCAGCTATTGCACAGGCTTTTGGTTTAAGGAGATTAGGAGAAGTGGTTTGTCAGGCAGCAGGTCAAAGGCAGTGCAGGAACTGCTCAGTCCCAGCCAGTGCCAGGGATGGTAATTCCAGTTTGGCATTGCCCCATCACTTGGCACTCTGCTCTCCCACACAGCTTCTATCAGAGCTGCATCTCTGCTAAGGCTTCCCTGGAGAGCTGAGCCTGGAGCAGTGCAATTGTCACAGGACTGCCGGACATGCTGCTGTGCTGTGTCCTGCACACCTGCCCCAAGCACAGCATTCCCTCCAAGTGCAGCTGATCCTGTTGTGTCAGGCTCCTCTGTCCAGATTCAGAACCTGGAATACTGACACATCCCTGACCAGCTCAGCCAGCCCAGGGCTGACCACCAGCCTTCTACAAAGATTCCTATTTTTAACCAAGTCCTACAGAACTGGGTTAATGACAGCTCCCCCGTGAGGAATATCCTTAAGCTTCCAGGAAGCGTCACTCCAGTTGTTTCTTACACTGATAAAAGCCAGATCCACTTCTTGCACCCTCCTAAGGAATCCCCCTGCACACAGCCAGTCCAGGAGCAGGATGTGCCAAGGCTGCAGGAGCCCCAGTGTCCCTGCAATCCCAACCTTTAGCCCCGAGCAGTGGCTGCCAGGGCCCCGGCACACGTTTCATGCTGTGTCATGCAGGAGCTGGCTCAGAACCAGCTCTGCCCGGCCTGTGGCTCAGGTGGGATTTACCAGCCACCGACGGGAGCGTTCCAAGGGCCATCCTGATCCCTGTGCAAGGCCAGGCTGCCTGAGCCCTGCTCCCCAAACCCAGCAGGCACGGCCACACCACTTCCTCTGGCACCCACCCAAGGGAACTGCTGTGAGAGCTGCTCCCAGGGAAGAGCCAGGTCTCATCCCACTCAAATCCAGATAGGCAGCACAAGCATCAGGCTGTCCCCTCCACCCAAGCCATGACAAATCCAGAAAATGTCCCCAGGAGAGTATTTCACATCACACTCTCAGAGAAACAAACTGCTGGAGTTACTAAAGAGCGGCTAAGTGACCTCGGGAAGCCTGCAGGAATTCCCAGGGATTTTCTGGCAGTGCCCATGCCCTGGACTCACCTCTCAGCATCGCTGGGACCCCCGTGCTTCTTCTTCTCCGGGTTGAAGTGGGGGCCAGCACTGGTGCACCCTGGAACACAGCAGAGCGTCAGAGCAGGATCCCAGGATAAAGCTGCTGCTCCCACAGCGCTCCCAGCCACAGCAAACGGCTCCTCTCCCGTGCCATGCCCTGCTAATCCCCTGCAGATAAATCACCTGCCACAGCCTTACAAGTGCCAGGCTCAGCCAGGAGCTTTCTTATTTCATAACGCTGAGTTATCCAAGCGCTCAGGTGAGTGCTTGGTATGGCAGCTCTTGACCACCAGCCTCAACACGCTCAGCTCAGAGTATTTATTATCCAGGAAGCAGTTCCTCGGCAGTGGTCACGATTTCCTCGCACAGATTTACAGCCCTGAGAGCCAAGCTGCTGCTGCGACGCCACGAGCAGCTCTGCAGGGCCGAGCAGCCCTGTGCAGGGACACCTTACCATTGGTGTTGTCCCCGAACTCATGGACGTGGAAGCCGTGCTCTCCATCGGCCAGTCCAGTGATTTTCCCAGTCACTTTCACCGGTCCGGTACCCTTCAAAGGAGAGCGTTTATCAGCACAAGGACTTTGCCATTTCACGGCTCCGTGTCAAACCAAGGTGACAGAAAGGCCCCGCCACGAGCCCAAGGCAGCGCTGTCCGGAATATCTGCGTTCGTTTAACGCCCTCGAACGCGTTCCTTCCCGTTTTATCGACACGGGCAAGGAGTGCCTGTTTTCTGACGGGGCCTTCCAGAAAGATCCCGCACTTTCACAGAGTGACCCCGCGGCCGCGCTCCCTGGCCGGCCGCAAGGGACGGCGCAGCTCCGGAGGGCCGCGGCCATTTGGAACCGCAGCGCCCTGGGGCTGAGCCCGCCCCGCTCCCTCCGCCCCGCCGCCCACGGCGAGCAGGCTGAAGAGGGCCATCCCGGGGGCTCCGCGCCTGCCGGGACGGTCCCAGCGGCCCGGCCGTGCCCTCACCTGCTGCTCGAAGTGGATGACGCCCTCCACAGCGCCCTCGCCGCGCATCACACACACGGCCCGCATCGCCGCCATGCTGTGCCCGCCGCGCCCGCGGACTGCGGGCAGGCCCCGCCCCCTCTCCCGTTATATAGGGCGGGCGGCCGGCGCCGCGGCCAATCGCGCTGCGCGCCGCGCGCCGCCCGGCCAATCGCGGCGCGGGGAGGCGGGAGCGGCGGGGCGCGCGGCGGCGGCAGGCGCCCTCTAGCGGTGAAGGTGCGTAACGGGGAGCGGGACCGGGATCACCGGGACCGGGATTCAGAGGGAGCGGGATCACCGGGAGCGGGACCGGGATTCAGAGGGAGCGGGATCACCGGGAGCGGGACCGGGATTCAGAGGGAGCGGGACCAGGATCGGGATTCAGAGGGAGCGGGATCACCGGGACCGGGATTCAGAGGGAGCGGGCTCACCGGGATCGGGATTCAGAGGGAGCGGAGAGGGCGGTGCTGCTCCCGGCGCGGCTCACGGCGCTGTCCCCGCCGTGCCGGGCCGTGCGGACGAGCAGCGCGGTGTCCCCGCTCCGGCCGCAGCTGAGCCGCGCCGCGGGCGGATGCTCCGCTCCCGTCCCGGACTGGAATGCGGCTGTGAGGCTGCCCCCGAGCAGCTCTGCTGTCACTAGAGCTGCTCTGCCCCAAGGGAACCTAAATCAGAATCACACAAAGACTGGAGAGTCCCTGGGGCTTGAGAAAATCACGGCAAGGTTTGGGTTGGAGGGACCTTGAGGCTCATCCAGATTCACCCATTCCATGGGCAGGGACACCTCCCACTGTCCCAGGATGCTCCAGGCCTGGGACACTGCCAGGGATCCAGGGCAGCCACAGCTCCTCTGGGAACCTGTGCCAGGGTCTGCCCACCCTCACAGGGATCAATTCCTTCCCAATATCCAGTTTAAACCCACCCTGTGTCACTTTGAAGCCATTGCCCCTCTGGGCTCTCTCCAGCAGCTCCAGGTGCTGCTGCTGTGTCCCCCCCAGCTCTGCAGGTGAGGTCTCACCTGGGTACAGGAACAGAATCCCCCCTTCCTGCTGCCCACAGGGTTCTTATTAATTTCTGTAAAACCCAAGTAGTTTTAAGTGACTTTTTTGGGGCCTGATCAGGCCAGGGAAGGATGCAGAGAGGTTGTGGTTGTTTCACACCTCACACTCACAACAAAGACCTGAGTCACCTGAGGCTCAGGTGACATTACTGCAGCAGAGATTTGTTTGCTGGAGAGCACCAAACCAGGTGAAAAAAACTTGATCCACATAAATACCTGGAAGCTGTTTGTCTGAGAGAGAGACACACTGGGATTTGTAGCTTAACCCTGCGAAGATGCTGGGAAGAGAGCCAGCCAGAGCTTCCTATCTAGGAAGGGAGATAAACTCCTGGGAGTTTATCAGTCCTGCGGGGTTTGTCAGCCCTGCTGTGCCTGGAGAGGAGTCACTCGTGAGGAAACGGGGACAGCAGCAGCACCCTGAGCCTGCTCCAGCAGGAGGAGAGCTTCCAGTGCCCTCCAGGTGGCCCTTGCTTGATTTAAAGAGGCTTCTAAACTTTTAAAAAATGCTAATGTCTCGTTTTGCTTCCCTGCAGGGCTTTCTCTTACTTTGAGTGTGCTCTCCAAACCTGGTCCGATGTTTTCTTCAGGTTTTTTGTTTCCTCCCTGCAGGGGAGTTCCAAGATGTGCCCTTCTCCGCGCTCCCACACAAATGTGGCACAAACAGATGGACGAGAGCCAGATGTGTCAGGTTTCTTCAGAGGTGAAGTGAAATAACCAGGAGTAATTTCAGAGACTGTTAGTAATCCTGGGCTGCCCCAGTTGGGCAGGTTTGGTTTTGTCCCACATACTTCTTTCTAACTTCTTTATTTTCTTAAATCTTGCCATTAGGTGAGAAAATCCACCCCACCCCCCCAGTGCAGCTGATTTTCACAGCACAAAAAATCATCATTTGACTCTGCTACACCAAAAGGTGACGTGATTACTTTGTTATTTGCAGTATCAGAGTCAGAGCCCAGAGGAGAGAAGAGAACGAGAAGAAAGAGAAGAGAGAAGAGAAAACATGTTGGTGCCCTCCTAATCTGGCAATTTAAAAGCAGTTTGGACATCTTGATTCTCCCCCAATCTGCCAATTTAAAGGCAGTTTGAGTATCTTGGTTCTCTCCCAAGCTTTTTTAGTTTCAAGGATGAAATAACTGCTGCGTGATGCAGGTTAACAGCAACCTAAGCAACGCAGAGAAAAGTTAATAAACTTCTCAGCAAAATGTGACAAAGTAGCAAAAAATCCCAACCCTTAGGTCCTGTAAAAAGCTGGCCTCGAGCAAAGATAAAGCCTTTGAGGCAGCAATTTCACAGTGAGATTTTATATGAGTAAAAAAATGAGGGAATTTTCAGAGTTGCATTTCCTGTGGCAACCGTGCGCGTGGTGCACATAAATCCTGTTTCCTGCTTGTGGTGATTCTGTGGGAAAAGCGCCGAGCTGGAATGTCCATCTCACTGTGTCCTGAGCGAGAGCTGTGTGCCAGCAACAGTTCCCCCTGCATTAGAGGGTAACAAAAAAGCCACCCCTGCCTCCGGGGGATGCTGGCAGAGGGCACTCCCTGACTCGGTGCTGCTGGAATTGCGAGGTGAAAATGAACAAAAGAAAAAGGAAAGTATCATTTCCGTGCTGTGGAAAGGATTCTCTCCCTACAAACCGGTGGAAAACGCCCTGTTGGAAGGATGGGAGGTGCTGCTGCTGTCCAGGGGGCTGGTGATTAAAGCAGAGTCAGCAGGAGAGCCTTTGTGTGGAGCAGGCAAGATTAAAAGCACATTCACTCGGCTCAGCCGAGCTTATCTTTGTGCCGCTCACCCTCTGCTGCCCGCCGAGCTGGGCGAACCTGAAACATGAGCCTCGGAGGAGGGGTTGTGTAAATGTTGGTTGAGAACTTTGTCCTCGCTGTGGGGTGAGAGCTGCACCTCTCTGCCAAGGTCTGCCCGCCGAGGGATTTAATTGTATGTAATATTGCTGCTGCTTTTGCCAGCTCGCAGTCGCCAAGAGCTTCAAGGATTCCACACAGCAGCAAAGCCTGGAAATCCTTCCCCTGTGGAAACAGCCTGGCGGGCTGGAACTGGGGCCACAGAGCCAGGAAAGCAGGATGGAGGGAAACAGGGATCCTGGAGCTACTGCTGTGGCACAGAGGGATGAGCGCAGTCAAACTGGAACTTAGCTGGAGTTTGAAATGGTTTTTAAGCTAGAGCATGGAAATATCCCTTCTGAACCTGGCCAAAGACAGAATGCTGTCCAGAAAGCACATCTGAAAAATGTTATTTCTTTTTTCTTTTTTTTTTTTTTTTGAATGAGAGTCTCTCAAAATGTTTACACACTCAGGAATGTTATTTTAGCTACTGAAAGGCACCTGAAGGAATGCAACCAAAACACTCCGTGTCTGTGTATAAACATAGAGATATATTTATGGGATGTGTTATTTCAAAATATCAGTTCGGAAAAATACCAACAAAATCCAAAGGAAACCCCATACTTTGCCGTGCTTTATGACTGGATAAGGATTTCATTCACAGTGATGAGAAAGAACAGCTTGGTGCTTGGTGTTAGATTTGATTGCCAGGTTTCTATTTGTGAAAGTTCTTACAGTGGTAACTAAACTGAACAGAAAACTTGGCAAATCCCAGCCCAGGTGGGTGTGTGCCAGAGGGAAGATCCAGGGGGCTCATTTTGGATTTATTTCAGACACAAACTGCCCTGCACTCTCATTTTTGCCACAGTTCAGTGGTGCAGCAGGTGTCAGGGCACCCGAGGGTGAGGTGCCTTGGGTTTAACTCAGCCCTGTTGGGTAGTCCTTGAGATGCAAAGTACAAAACCACAGGGAAAATGCTAATTATTGCGCAATTAGAAAATAAACGCTACCACAGGGTGAACTGCCCTGCTTCTGCAGGAAAGCAGGAAGGACAAGCAGGTGTCCAGAATAACAAAGATGTGGTTTCATTTGGAGTTTTAAACACGTGGTTTGTTCTCTGGGAGCTCTGGATGTTGGGAAGCACAATGAAACAAGGCTTCGAGGTGCTGCTTTACTACAAGCAATTATTAAATGGGAATGCAGCTGGGAAATGCCCCAGCCACCCATTTCCATACAGCTTCCACTGCACTGTGGAGCGTTTATTCATTAATATTGATGTGCCCTGCTTCTGTGTGGAAGTTTTCCTGCAGGCTGCAGCAGTGCCAAGGGGCCGAAGGGCTGCAGCCTGCAGACTTTGCACCCAGGGCAGGCACCATCCCTGCAGCTTGTGGGGCTGGAACACCTCCCCAAAATGTGCTCACAGCACCTCTGTGTGCCTGCTCTGGAAGGGGCTGTGCCATCTCCAGAAGCTGAACCACATGCAGGAATGGCAGTCTGGGGCATCCAGGAGGGCACGTGGGACCCGTGGGACAGTTTAAGGCTGCTGGCAGTCCCTGGCTGGCAGAGCCCAGCTCAGCTGTGCCAGGCACCTCTCCAGAGCCAAGGGCTCCTCCCTGCAGCCTCCTGGCACCTTTCCTGCCCTCCTGCCCCTGGCTGCGCCCCCGGCAAGGTGTTTTGGGGAGCCACAAGCTCCCCCCATGGCATGCACGTTTCTGGGTGCTGCTTCAGACGCTGAGCTCTGATTTGTACAGAAAACAGAGGCAGGAAAGGAAAAACCTGCTCAACACAAGCTAGAACCAACTCGTTGCTCCTTACATTTTTTTCAGGTTCAGCGCGGGCTCTGATGGGGACAGAAGTGGCAGTGTGAATGAACAATTTGGGGCTGTTTGCTGCAGGCAGTTCGGGGTTTTTAGCGCTGGCAATTGTCAGGGAACGCCACTGGACGGCAGCCGTGCTCCACGAACATTTCTGGGTGCTGCTTCAGCCGCGGAGCTCTAAGTTAGTACAGACGACAAAGGTAAGAAAGGAAAAACCTGCTCAACACAAACTAGAACCAACTTGTTGTTGCTTCTTTACATTTTTTTTTCAGGTTCAGCGCGGGCTCTGATGGGGGCAGAAGTGGCAGTGTGAATGGCTGAAGGGTTTGGGGCTGTTTGCTGCGGGCGGTTTGGGGTTTTTTGGCGCTGGCAATTGTCAGGGAGAGCCACTGGATGGCACCCGTGCTCCACGTTTGGGGGATAGGCTCAGTGCTGCTCCTTGGCAAAATACTGTCAAATTTGGAGTAGCAAAAACTACAAAAAAACCCCACACAAACACCCCCAAAAAAAAAAACAAAAAACTTTTATGAGTGAGGGGTCTGAGGAAGCAAAGGGAAGGAATGATGTAGGCTGATGAGCTCCACAGAAAAGTTCATTTCCATCTAGCTTTGTGAATTGGGTACCTTGATGCATCTTGGACTGTGTGACAACATAAACTGTGGAAAGAAGGGGAAGGGGAAGGGGAAGGGGGAAGGGAAGGGGAAGGGGAAAGGGGAAAGGGAAAGGGAAAAAGGGAAAGGGAAAGGAAAGGAAAGGAAAGGAAAGGAAAGGAAAGGAAAGGAAAGGAAAGGAAAGGAAAGGAAAGGAAAGGAAAGGAAAGGAAAGGAAAGGAAAGGAAAGGGAAAAGGAAAAAGACCTCCTTCCATGTCCCACAGGAACTGTGGAGGATAGCTCATCGTTTTGTGGAGGAGACAATGTGCCTTGAAAACAGCTAGTCTGGAAAAAGATGCAAAAGCTTTCACATGGCTAGAAATGATTGCTCTAATTCCTCTGGGGACACAGAGCAGATCTTTACATGGCATCTTGCACGGACTGGGATAAAAACAAGGGACATAAGGACAGAAAAACCCCTCCCATGAACATGAAACCAATCTGTCTGGGCAAAAAGGATTTGGAAGTGAGTGGCACCACGGGTAGCAGGAGTACCAGCAGCCCAGGTCTGCCCTGTTGGTTTAATGAGTTCATTTGGAGGCAAGGCAGTGAGCCCATTGCTCACAGGCCCTGCAGAAGCAATGCTGCAGAGTGAGGCTCAGAAATCCAGATCAATGGAGGGGCAGCTCACTGCCCTGCCTCCCGCTCCTCCCTGCAATTCCTGCCTTCCTTCCCCCCTCCACACGGACACCCACGTGGGAGAGGGGGCTCTCTGACACCTCTGGTGCTGGTTGTGCTCTCCCCTCTGCTCTCCCAAAGCTGGGAATGCTTCCCAGTGCTTCCCTCACCGGGCAAGGCTGGCGTGGGACAGACCATGCTACAACCCGCTGTTAACTAAAAGGTCACTTGTGCGTGGCTTTGATATCCCGTTCTGGGATTCTCAGAAATCAGCACTGAAAGCCATTGAATCAGCTGGCAACAAAATCAGCTGGAGGGCAAGGCTGCTGCCTGCCTGTGCCGTGGGATGAGCAGCAGCACCCCTGGGAAAGCCCTGGCTCTGCCCTTACCCGGGAACTCTGATTTCACAGAGCCCTGCAGTGCTGAGAACACAGATTTCTCTCTTTCTCAAAAGAGAGGCTGGGCTGAGCAACAATCCATCAAATGCTTCTCCTCTTTTCCATAATCCTACAGGATGTGATCCCACTGCTGGCCTGACAGAAACAGCAGCTGAAAAACAGCTGGGAAAGCGTTTTTGTGATTGCTGAAGCCTGGCAGAGCTTCTCCAAGGCACTGTGAGGGCTAATGGGCATTCTGCACTCAGGGGAGCACGCTCTCCTCACTAAAATTCAAACTAAGCAGGATTACTTATTTTCTGTGCATGGAGCTGGCAACCAACCTGATTCACTTACATAAAATCCAATTCATTATTGCCTTGTTGTTCCTGTTTTCAAAGGCAAAAATAAGGCAACATTTTCAGGATTGTAGAGAACATCTTCAGTGAGCTACAGGGAAATCTGACAGAAAAGTAATTCAGGCCTAATTCAAACCAGTTTGGATGGCCTGGCTTGTACTGGTCACAGCCCACCAATATTTTTGAAAGAACAGTTTCCTCAGTTTACTTTTTTAAACCCTTTTCCCCACCTTCCCACTTGCAATGTCCCCCGTGGTTCCTGTCCCTCAGGAGCATCCTTTTGTGTGGAGGAGAAATTGCAAAGAGAGAAAAGGCATTATTTACATAATAACATGGACTGCAAAGAGAGAAAAGGCATTATTTACATAATAATGTGTATTGCAAAGAGGGAGAAGGCTTTATTTACAAAATTTAACGAGTGGAATGTCTGCAGTAGAGACAGAGCTTTGCTTCTGAGCTTTCCTCCTCCACACAGATTATTCCCAGTTAAGTTTGACTGTGTTTGTTGAGTTACCAAATTGTTTCTTTCTGGCTGAGCTACTCCTGTGTGCCCCTGTCAGACACAGCTCTCTCTCTCATTCCTGAACTCAGGATTTCCCTAGGAAGTGTTTGACCCCTGCTGCATTCCCTGCACACCTGGAATCAAAGTCAGGTTTGTGTGTTTAATCTCGCTGATTAAATGCTCTGCCCGAAGTGCTTGGTGTGGCAATGCCACTTAAAACCTGCCATTAATTACTCAGTGGCTCGATGAAGAAAACTGACATTTCAAATGTGCACCTGATTTGCAAAGCAACACGTGATCAGGGATATCTGGGATTTTGTGTTTGGTTTTTAAGGGCAGAACAAATACACAGCACTAGAAAATAAACTTTATTAGATACACAAGGGGCTGGTTTGGATTTCCCCCACTCTGACTTCCAAAGGTGTCGGGGAGGTGCTCCCAGCTTTTTGTGCTGAAAGCCACTGTCAGTTCAGGCACAGCTCGTGTTTATTTATTAGTGCATTATAAAATGTGCAGCATTCCTCGTGCCCACTGTCCTCTGCTCACCTCCCCTGTGTCTGACACCACAGAAACACGTCCAGCCCCACATCTGAGCAGGTAATTTGTTTTTCTAACACCTGGGTATCACCCAGAGCTCGCTGGCTGCCCTCTGTTTCTGGGGTGACATCTCCTTGCCAGCTGATTAGGCTGGGAAGTGTACAAAGAGCAAAGATCGTATTTAAGGGAATTTTGGCACATTTCACATTTTGGGATGGAGGCAGAGATGGGAAAGCTCAGCCCTGGTCCTGGGGGTTTTAAAGGGTCCAGGAGCCAGGGAGGAGAGGGTGCCTCAAGCAGTTCCCCACTGCATGGCCAGAAAAGATAGAGCTTTATCATTTCAGCTAATGGCTTTAATTAACTTTCAAATTAATTGTTTTAATTCATCATAACCAATATGTGTATTAATTATCATGTGTTATTCTTAGATTTATCTTAGCCAGCATGTAGCAAAGTTGTCATAAGCTGCTTTAGTGGGCAGGATGACTGAAACTTGAACTTTTTATAAACGAACTCTGATGTGCTCCAGTGACCAAAGCCCGGCAGAGGGAGATGGATTGGACGCCTGGAACGCAGAATTTACGGACCACAAGGACACTTAGCAGAAAGCAGAAGGTAAAGAAGATGCTAAAAAAAGACTCAGTAGATGTGTTGGAAAAGCCCTGCTGGAGGAAGCAGATAATAAGACGACTAAAAATGTGGACTAATTAGCATGACGTAAGCGACCAATAACCAGTAGGATAGAATACTAATTGATGAAAGAGACCTGTGTCAGTTACAAATGCCTTCATTCGATGAAACGTACGAATAGGTGAACAAGTTCTGTACCCGTGTCTGCGCGAAGGCTGCAATTCCAGCCGCGCATCCCCTGGCCAACAATAAAGCAACGCGTGGCGCTCAGAAGACACTTGTGAGAAGCTTTTATTCCCCCTTGTGAGCAGGTTTTATTCACCCGGACAGTGCGGGAGGCAGCGGGGAGCGCCGCGGTGCTGCCGCTGCTGCCGGTGCCGGGGCTCTGAGGGGGCTCTGAGGGGCCCTGGGAGGCTGCGCGCTCCCGCCCGCCGCGCGCGCCCGGCGCGCACCGCGCCGCGATTGGCCGAGCCCCGGCGCGCGCCGCGCTCCCGCGCCGCTCCGCCCCGCCCCTCCCGCGGCCGCGCGCGCGCCATTGTCACGCACGGGGCTCGCCGACTCCAAAGGCCCCGCCGCCGCCTCCCCATTGGCCGGCGCGGCCCGGATTGACGCGCGGCTCGGCCAATGGGCGGCGCCGCCCGCGGCGGGCGGAGGGCTCAAGGCGGCTCTCGGCGGCGGCGCGCGCTGAGCCGCGGGCGCCCGGCGGGCACCGGGAGCGGCTCCCGGGGCGGGCGGCGACCCCCGGCCCGCGGCACCCGGCCCCCGCCACCGCCCGCCTGCCGCCCATCGCCGGCCACCGACCGACCGACCGACCGACCGACCGCCGACCGAGCCCCGGCGCCGTGCAGGTGAGCGCGCGTCCGGTCGCGTCGCCGCATCGCCGTAGCGCCCCGCGCCCGGGCATCGCGGGCGGCCCCATCCCCCGCTGCGCTCCGCTCGGCGCGGGGGGCGTGCGGCGGGTCCCGAGCCGGCCCTGCCGCAGCCTCCGGGAGCGCCGGGGCTGCGCTGGAAATGCCCCCGCCGGGCCGAGCCCGCTGCCTGCCCCGCCGGTAACCGCGGCGGAGCGGCCCGGGGCGCGCACAGGTGAGCGCTGCGGGACACGTGAGGCGCCCGCCCGGGCACCGGAGCCAGGCACGGCCCGGAGCTGCGGCTCCCGGTGGGGGGATGCTCGCAGGCCGGGGTCCCGGGAAGCGCTGCCCTGCAGGAGTTGGGGGTCCCGGGGATGCTCGCAGCCCTGGGGAGCACTGGCACCAACGCGGTGCTGATGGGTGGCAGGAGGCAGTGCGTGTTCCCAGCGCTACCACGTTGGCCTGGGAAGCGCTGAAAGTGACAGAAAGGCAGAAAGTGACAGAAAGGCAGAAAGTGACATGTTGTTCCTCTGTTGTTCCTCGTCAATTGCCCTCCGTCCCCCTGGATCCCGAGGACTGGGCTAGCCGAAACTGACCGGGGTTACGGAGTGGGTGCGCTCGGCAGTTGTGAATAATTTGAAATTCCGATTAAAAACCGTATTGGAATAAGTGAGGGGAGGCTGAGCTCTATGGAGTGCTTAGTTGGCCGCTGTGGTTAGAGCATCTTTCCCCCTTCCCGTGTTATTAAAATGCTCCTGTCGTTTCCAATGGCACTTCGGCGCTGTGATGTAAATTATCGAGCAAGGGCAGACGAGGCTTCCTTCACCTGTGCTGTAAGGGCCCGGTCCCACAGGGAGCACCTTCCTGCTGCCTCGGCAGCTCCTGGGGCTGCTCTGCTGTGGCCCCACTGCTGTCCCCGTGCTGGCCCTGGGCGGGCCCGGTGCTGCTGTGGGATGGCACGGAGCTGCTGTCCTTGCTGCTTCCCAGGGATGGGACAGTCCCCTGGGATCCTGAGGGTCTCCGTGACCTTGGCCAGTGCGGCTCCCTCCCAGCTTTTGCCCTTCTGCCCCGGTTTGGGGGCTGAGAGCTCCTGGAATGGTCCTGGAAGGGCATGGTCACCCTGTGGTCACAGTTACTGGCCATGCTGCACTTGCACCTCCATCCTGCCCGGGGGAAACATGAACGGGGCTGCTGCTTCCCTCCCCGGCCCTGGAACGGGGGAGGTGGAAAAGGAATGTAGCATAGTTGGCTCACCTCAGCTTTGGCTGCAGGCACATCACTCCCATTCCCACTTTGCTGCCCCAAAATCGTGATTTCCATGGAGGAAAAAGCCATTTCCTTCTCCCACAGCTTGAAAATGTGTGCTGTGACAGGGATTCTCCCCGAAATGGTTTATTCTGCAGCCTTGCTGCTGCTGTTGTTCTTGCATTAATGACCCAGTTATGCTTTCTGGGATTTTAAAGGCAATATTCTGGAGTTCTTGCACAGATGCTCTGATGGTAACTGACTCTGGGCTCTGGCCCTGCTTCATCTCAGGTGATGCTGACTGCGCTTTGCCTTGAGGCAGACGAGATCAGCTGCTGTTTGCATTTTTGGTGCCTCTGGGTGCTCCTGACCGAGCCGAATCCAATGGCTGCTGCCCCACGTCTGCCCAGGGACTCAGCTGGCCTTGCTTGGCAGAGGAAAGGCACTGCTGGGGTTTTTGGTGTTTCCTGGTGCTGTGCAGCCCCGCAGCGGCCAGGAGCCTCGGGAAGCCCTGGTGCTGCCTGGTTTGGGGGATCAGGGTGTGCAAAAGGGCAGCACCATGGTGGCGAGCACCAGGGCCCTGCTCTGGAGTCCTCGTGCTGGAGTGAGGAGCAGGGTATAAATAGCAGCGCTGGGCTTTAGCCACTGAATTCAAAGTTATGGTTTCCACAGCAACCAGCGCTCAGGCCGTGGTTGGTGTGTGGAATATTCCCGTTTTCGAGGAGCCCATGTGGCTGGCATCTGCTGTGGCGCCGTGTCCACTCCTCCTCCCGCTCCAGCATCCCCCTGCTGCTCCTGTGCCTGCTCTTGCTGTGCTCCCAGCTTCCAGGAACAGGGAGAATGAATGCCCAGCCTCCTCCTGGGCCTGGAGCGTGTGCAGCAAATGCCAGCCGTCCCTTTGTGTGCCAAGCCCTCCTTTTGGTGCTGGGGTGTGTTGCTGTATCCCACCTGTGCTTCCCCTTTCTCCCTCACCCGGGGTTGTTATTCCAGCGGCAGTCCCTGAGATCTGAGAGGAAACCAGAGCTGTGGGGGACCAGGGGATGTGCCCTCGCTGTGGGAGGATGGGGATGCGATGCTCGCTTTAATAAATGTTTGTCATACAAACGCGCAGTGTTGCTAAAGCGGTTTCATTTATAGCCAGGGGGCTGATGTATCTGCATGGCTGTGTCCAAGTTACAGTTTCCAGAGCAACTGGAGCAGCTTTGTGTCTTGGAAGGCTGTTAACTAAAGCATGAAACGTTATATCAAATTTTCCTCCCTTAAATTCTCCAATCTCAGCTACTGTTAAAAACACAGCTGTGCTTATCTGAGAACGTGTTTGAAAGCCTTGAACGACCGGGCAGATCTTCTTCAGGTGTGTGTGCCTCTGCCATGAAAACTGGGATGGGAAATGCCAGCCCCCAAAGTCATTATGCTAAGAGGTAGAGCAAAAGGCACTTTAATTAAAAAAAAACCAACCAAATAATCCACCAAAAAAAAGGCAAAAAGGAATGACATGTGTCCTGTTGAGTGGGGGTAATTTTGGACATAAAAACATAAAGAAGGTCTCAAGCTGTTGGAGAGTGCCCAAAGAGGGACACGAGGGTGGTGAAGGGTCTGGAGGGCCCACAAGGAGCAGCTGAGGGCACTTGCAATGTTCAGCTGGAGGAGAGGAGGCTGAGGGCAATCCCACTGGGGTCTGCAGCCTCCTGCAGAGGGGCAGCTCCAGTCTCTGCTCCCTGGGAAGGGCTGGAGCTGTGCCAGGGAGGGCTGTGTTGGGCATGGGAGGTGCCGGGCACTGCCCAGGCTCCCCAGGGCTCCAGGGATGCTCAGGGGGGGATTTGGGGTGAATGTGCAGGGCCAGGGACTGAACTGTGTGGTCCTGGTTGGGTCCCTTCCTGCTCAGGAGATTCTGTGGCTCTGCGATCTTGTCTCTGTGCAGAACTAATGACAAAAAGACAATCTGGGAAAACAGTGTAAAAAGGCTGAAAACAATCATCAACTGAAGGCTGGAATAAGAAGGAGTGGGGCTCAGGATCCCCTGTACCTGGGGCAGGCCATGGTGCCAAAGGCTGGTCTGTTATTATTTTTTTTACTTCCTTCTCCTTCCCCTCTCCTTTGGCTGCTGCTCCTTCCTCCCTCTTGCAGCGTCTCCCAGACCCTTATCTGAGCAGTAATTTCAAGGACCTTGGGATAAAACCAAGTCACTCTCCCAGTCAGAGCCCTGTCACTTTCCCAGCAGCTTTGTGTGTCTGTTCCTTGTTGGTTTCTCCTTGTTCGGTGCGTGCTGTGTCAGTAACAAACACAGCATCCCCTGGAAATGGACCTGCTGGGTGCTTGTGCTGCTTTCTGTCAAGTGCTGGGTAGGTTTCTCGGGGAAACTCAGCCAGGAGGCTTTAAGTGTTGCCTGTGTCAAAAGGAATTACCAGGTGAGTGTCTCAGGGGTCTGCCTCTCTGTTTCTATTAAGCAGCTCGGTGTTTTCCTCCTCACATATTTACCCAGGATGTGATGTCCCACTGACGTCCCCCTGCCAGCAGCCCATGGATGAAATGGAGGAGGGATTCTTCTCCTACGAGATGGTTTTGGAATGAAACTTTACCCCCAAACCTTGTGATCTTTGGTGTGCTGCCCAGACTGGGGAAACAGAATGATTGAAACAGCAGCTGGAAGGGAGCTGCGATAGCTTGAACTTCTCCCTGAGCGGCTTTCCAGGAGAGGTGAAGGTTTTTCCTGCTCTGTGCTCGGCCCAGGCTTTGGGTGTGGGAAGGGATTTTAGTTTGGAGCAAGGCTGCAGTGGGCTGAGCTGGATCTTCCAGCTGGGAGTGTCCCTGCAGCTTGGGCAGGGGGGACACAGGAGGAGAAGGCTCAGAGAGGAGAGGCAAGGCAGGCCAGGGCTGTTCTCTGTGTGTTGGGGATGAGCAGGGAAGGGGCAGGCTGCAACTGAGCGCTCACCTGGGGCAAAGCAATTCCTCAGTTGTGTTCTCCCCCAGACACTGGGATTGAAGAAATCCCAGTTTTAAAGTTCTGCCCTTCCAGCCAGGCAAAGTACCAACTTCGGGCTAGGATTTATGCTGGCTGGATGCAATAATTTCACCTGCCAGTGGGGAAACCTTTGATCTGGTGGCAGCAGATGTCTGTTGTGAGCTGTGCAGCCCAGGCTGCAGTGCCAGAGGCTTGGGGCAGCTCTGGCCAGGGTCACCCTGTGCGTGAGAGGGCTCTGTGCTGCTGAGCACAGCCCTTGTGTCTGCTCTTCCCCCTCATGTGCTCTCTGCCTAAGATTAGCACAGCTTTCCTCCTCGTGGATAAATAATTTAAACACCTGGGCTGATTAAGCGTGTGCATCTCACCTCAGAGCAGTCGTGACTTCTTTTATTTATTTATTTATTTTTAATTCCAAGAGCGCCTTTCCCGAGGAAGATTCAAAGCAACTGCAAATAGCTTCATCCCAGAAACATCAAGCACGACTCGGGGGCTGCTGCTCTGGTGGCAGGGATTCTGGCAGCGCACATTTGCCTCCCCATTAGCAGCATCTCACGGAATGAAGCTCAAGGCTTTATTGGCAGCTCGTTTGCTCTGCCTAATTGTGTGCCTGGCTGCGGGGCAGGACTGCCTTCCCCGCTCTCGCAGTGCCCCCAAACCCAGCATCTAAGGAAGGAAATCTTTTCCCCGCCGCTCAGACCGGCTGACAAAAGCGCTGTCGGATGAGTGGAGTTCCCTCTGCCTTTGTTGTCAGAAAGTGCTCTCTGAAGGAGCTACCTTTGCAGAGCAGCTGAGTGTCTCTGGGCTGCAGTTAAACCGCAGCTGGAAAGCATCTCTCATCTCTCACTCAGAACATCCTCTGTCTGGGGATGTAAAACCTCGCGCCAGAGAGCTGCGCTGGAATTCCTTGCCCGTGATTTTCCCTGCTCTGCAAGCACATGGAAACGCTGACTGCCTGTGCCTTGCCTGTGTGACCTGCGGGAGCAAGGCTGCAGAAAGCCAGCAGCACTAGCAAAGTTTGGCTTGGCTTTTGGGGTTTTTTTGTTCCCCACCTCCCCTCTTTTTATATATATTTTCGTTTAATATACATGTATGAATTTCATTATATCCATATATATATGTGTAATATATACATATATATTAAAACATATATTTCTATATATATTATATGTATATATTAATGTGTATACATATATATTTTTATATGTGTATATATATATATTAATATATGCATATATAAAAATATATATATTTCGTTTTTTTATACATTTTCGTTTCATTTTTGTGGTTTACAAGGACCTGGTAGATTTGTCAAGGTTTCAGCCCTCCCTGTGGCTTCCCAGCCTCCCTTGGAGCAGTGCTCAGCAAGCCAGGGCAATTCCTGCTGGGATCCAGTCCCTGCTTGTTCCTTCCAGTGCTGCAGCAGCAGGCAGGTTTTGTTGGTTCAGATTCTCTCATCACACTTTGCCTCTTCTAAGGCAAATTCTAGCCTGGCTTGGGGAGGAATGGGCTCTGCATCCCTCCATGAACCGTGCTGGGAAGTGTGTGTGAAATCCCGAGTCCTGCTTCCTGACCCCCCAGCCAGCTCCTGGTTTCTGTGCTCTTTGGAGCTTCCAGGACAGCCCAGATTCATGCCCTGCCTGCATTTCTGCATTCCTGCCTGCAGGACTTGCTGGGGGCCTCCCTGTGAGCTTGTTCCTTCTCCAGGAGCCTTCCCTGATGCCTGGGCAGTTGCAGAGGCACTTTAAAATCTGCACAAAAAGGGGAAAAGAACCTGCAGAGAGAGCTGAGCGCGGTTAATTTTCCCACTTCACTTTGTGGTGCCATCAGGCTCTCAGGAGTGGCAGTGGCTTTTGATGCAGAGGGTTTGGAGTCTGTGATGGCCACGAACTCAAACACGACGAGTTCCACCTCAGCCTGAGGAAGAATCTCAGTCCATGGAGCCCTGGAACAGCTGCCCAGCTGTCTCCATCCCTGGGGACATCCCAAAAATCCCAAATTCCTGTGTCACCTGCTGCGGGTGACCCTGCCTTGGGTGATCTCCAGAGATCCCAGCCATCTCTGGGACAGAAATCCTGCCTTGTTTCTGCATCCTTGGCCTGGCCATCCCTGTGTCCTGGGAGAGTGCCACTGACCCCCTGGCAGATGTGGCAGGGAACTCTGGCTCTGGGATTTCTCATTTGGTTTATTCCGTGGGTCCCAGCAGCAGGACGGCCTCGTGCTGCCCCTTGGCTCAGGGCTGCCTGTGAGGAGGGGCACTGGGGCTGCCAGAATCTCCTGCCAGCATCGTGAAATGCTGAAATGCACAGCTAAATGGGTCTAACAACACCAGGCAAGTGAGTTGCTGTTGTGCAAATCCCCTTTTTTTTATGCCTTTGCTTTTTTACGGAGGCTGGCTGGAGTGGGAGATCCCTCAGTGAAAATAAGGTGAGCAATTAGCAGGGATCGATTTGGGGTTTCGGAGGGCTGGGATGAGCTTGCTGGGGCTCAGTGCGTGCAGCTCCAGCAGAAATTGATTGGTTTTGTCTCTTTCCCTTAAAGCACTAATGAAATTCCAGCACTAATGAACAGGATGTTCCATTAGACAGCTCCTAATGGGTACCAAGTGCCTTTTTAGGATCCTTTCTCCTCCCTAGCCCCCTGCTCTGCTGGGTGCACAGTGCTGGGTTTTCCTCCTGGTTTTCTGAAGCTGTGGAGATGGCAGGAGCTCTGTGTCCCTTGCTGTATGGTTTTTGGAGTTATTTTGCCTGGCCTGGCTGGGTTTTGGTGTGTTTTGCCTTTGGTAGCGATTCCTGCTGCTTGCATTTGTGGCTCCCAGTGCAGAACAAAGCTGGTTTGTGTGCTGGCCAGCAGGAATTGCTGATAATGCTGGAGACTTCTCCTTGTGGCCAGGACCTGAATTGTCCCAACTTCTGCTGAACCCAAATTACAGGGGTTTAATTTTAGCTTCAGGGCTCCCGTGCTGGAATATTTTCTTTTTCTCTGGTGATAAAGCAAATAAAAATGAGTGTTTGAGGTCTTTCCTCAACCTGCCATGTGAGACCGAGTTGAAGTGTCACAAAACCTGCCAGAATTTCTATTCTTACCCTTGTCTGCTCTCAGGCTGTGCTGGTAACACAGAGTTATTGTGTCCCAGGGGCTGCTTAAACTCATTCCCTGCCTGTTTCAATCTGTTCTCTCTGTGTTAGGTGGAATACTCTGAGTGAGAGGGACTTGCTGGGGGTTCTGCATATCAGTTACTGCAGCAGCTCATGGACCATTTAAACCCCAGCCCAAGGAGCTGAGTGGGAGGGTGGAACCCCCCAGTTTGGGAGCTTTTTGGCTGAGAAGCTGCTTTTCTTGGAGCTCTGAATGGAGCCACTGCTGTTACCTGGGCCTTCTCCAATTTATTTTCTCTTTTCCAATTTTCCTGAGCAGGATGGTTTGAACAGGAATGTGTCATCTAGGGGGTTCGGGTTGGGCACCAGCAGGGTTTGTTCCCAGAAAGATGGGACATTGGAAGGGATGTCCAGGCAGGTAGGAAGGCCTGGATGTGGCATCAGGGCTGTGACAAGGGGGGGATCAGACACAGGTCACATTCCATGGCCTGGGAGGGTTTTCCTGGATGGTTCTGTGCTTTACAAATGTCTGAGAATGATGTTTAAGTAATGGATTAATTCTAATTATGGCCCTGGAAGCCTCCTGATGTGCCTGTGTCCTCTCTGAAAGGGCTCTGTGAGAGAGAGGGGCCAGGGCCTTGTTTTGCTTTGGGCAGTTATTTGTTGGCAATGCACCTTTTTGTCCTTGTGTCCCAAATGAAAGCTGGTTGGCTTTCAGCTTGGGATGGGTGTGAAATTCCTGCTCCTCTTGTGCACGAGGAAATCGTGTGTTGGCAGCATGGGATTTCAGGGCAGCGCTCTGATTTGCAGCACAGGAGGCTCCAGAAGACAGGACAGTAAAAGGACAATTTCCTTGGCCACTTGTGGGTGTTGGGAGGTCCTTGCTGGGGCAGGATTTGGGGTGAGCCTGGAGCTCTTTGTGCAGCTCCCTCTGAAGGCATTCTGGATTTCCTTCTGCTCTGAACTACGTCTGTATTTCTGTGTTTGCACTGTGAGGGTGTTGCACAGTGCCAGACCCTTCTGTCCCAGGCGTGAGCACACACCTGGGCAGGTGCTGCTGACACTTCTCCAAAATGCTCCCCCGCTTCCAGTCATGTGCATTTTGCAGCCCATTGGTATTTAGCAGCTTTTCTTTGTTTGTTTTGCTCAGAGGGAGCCTCTCCCTTGGTTTTTAGGAGCGCACGAGTTTCTCTCTGGGCAATATGAAGTTGAAACTGGGCAGATGGCCCTGGATCTGTCAGGTGTGTGTTGTGTGAGGCTTGCATGGCGGTGACCAGCAGCCCAGCTGATGGCCACAGCCGCTCTCTGGGTGGGCTGGGCTTGCTTTGGTTGCTCCATTTATTTATTTTAATGTGTGTGTGGCTGAGGTGAAGGGTGAACGAAGTGCAGTGTAAAAGCTCCTGCAGTGCCTGCAGCCTGGCCTGGGGCACTGCCAGGGATGCAGGGGCAGCCACGGCTTCTCTGGGCACCCTGTGCCAGGGCTGCCCACCCTCACAGGGAGCAATTCCTTCCCAATTTGTATTATTATATATATATATATATATATATATATATATATATATATATATATATATTTATATAATATTATATGTATTATTATATATATAATATAATATATTATATATAATATATATAATATATTATATTATATATATAATATATTATATAAACAATATATTATATATATAATATATTATATATACAATATATTATATATATACATAATATATTATGTATTATTATATATATAATATAATATAATATGTATTATTATATATTTATATAATATATATCTATAGATATTTATTTATATATATTTTATATATTATATATTTTTATATATTTATATATTATGTTTTTTATATTTATTAATATATAAAATATATGTAATATATTTGAATATTACATTATATATTTACATATATTTTATGTATAATATATTTATAGATATTTTATATATATATATATATTATATATATAATATATTATACATAATATATATTTATATATTTTATATATTATATTTATATATAAATATATATTTATATAGATATTATATATCTATATCTTCATATATTCATACATTGTATAAATGTAAATACAATATACTAGTTATATAAATATAAATATTTATATATTTTATGTGTATTAATATATATTTATATTTGTATATGTGTATATTATATTTGTATATTATATTTCTATATATTAATATATAATATATATTCTATATTTTATGTAAAATAAATAATATAAATAATATAGTATATATATATATATAAAAATATATATATATAATTGTATATATGTATGTAATGTAAGGAATACATAATATTCCTTCCCACGCCTGCCTGCCCTCTGGCACGGGAGATTCATTCTGTCCCAGCCTGGGTTTGTCCTTGGCACTGCAGCCCCTGGCCGCAGTGACAATCCCCGGGTGTCACAGGGCCACCCCTGCCGCCCATCCAGGTCCCTCTGCATGTCCCATCCCGTCCCTCTGGTGTGTGACAGCACCACAGAGCTCGGTGCCATCAGCCCCGCTGTCCTGGTCACCGGCAGGGACATTCAGTAGCTCTCCCAGGGAGAGGGAAGAAGCCCAGAAAGAACCTGGGCTCTGTTTTTCCCAGGGCAGCAGACCCTGTAAAACAAACCCTGTGAGTGTGGGCACCCCCGAAGCAAGCCAGGGTGGCAAATGTCCCTGTGTAGTGCTTGGCTGCGTGTGTGAATTCAAATGTCTGACTGAACTGCCAGATCCCCCCTGCCATCCCCTTCTCCTTGCCTTTCCTCCCCCCTGGGGCTGGAATGATGTGCCTCTGTGGGCTTGTGCAGGGTGGAGGAGGCAGGGGACAGCCAGGAGGGGGACTGAAGGAGTGCCTGTGGCTCTGGCCAGCAGGGAGAAGCTCTGCTCTGTGTTATTTTGCTCCCCCTCCTTTCCCTTCCTGCAAAAGCAGGGAAAACCTCCCCCAGAGAGACCCCGGGCTCTGAGGGATAAGCTGGGTGCATTTTTGTGGCAGGAGTCATCTCCCAGCCTCAGCCCCTCCCCAGGTGGGCTCTACCTGCCCCCGGGGCTCCCTGGTGTTCCTGTGTCACAGAACTAACCTTGTTCCAGTCCCGGGAGCTCCTGGGGCTTCTCCTGTGCGCCCTGGCTGGGGCAGGGCTGCTGCTGAAGGACACCTGCAGCCCTGCCCAGGTGAGTTTGCACACTCTCTGCCTCCTGGCTGAGCCTCTGTGGCTGCTCCTGGCCCTGGCCCCTCCAGTGTGGGCTCCTGACCTGTCCCTCTGTCCCTGCAGAGCTCAGACATGAAGCCAGGGCTTGCTCTGGTACCTTCTTGCTGCCTTGGACTGTTCCATTCCAATGGAGCATGCCACAAGTTCCTTTTTTGTTTGTTTGTCAGTTCTTTCTCCATTGTCTCCTTTCTCCTTTTGCCCTGCAGTGGGAGCAGGAGAGGCAGCAAAGGGCACTGAACCCTGGGCTTGAAACCAACCTCTCAGCTTGGTGCAGCTGTAGGGAGCAAATCCACAGTTTTCCTGCAGAAAACCCAAAAGTTCTTGAAGAGAAATTAAGTTTCAGAAGCGTGGAAGGACATCCTTGAGGCTGGCTCTTGCCTGAGCTGTTTGCTCCATGCTGGGTGGGGGACAAATCCACAGGGATGTGGATGGACAGGAAAGAGGGAAGAATGTTTCTGCAGAAGGGTTGGAGCTCTGTGTGCTGCAGGGCTGGCAGCACAGTTCTGCTGAGAGCCTGCAGCATCCAAGCCCTGCAGAGGAGGAATGGGAATCATCCTGTGGGGATTGGGATGGCAGGACACGAAATGCCTCAGAGATGTGCCTGCTGCAGCTGCTCCAGGTCTCTGGAACCAGTGAAGGAGGGAAATTACCTCCCCCATATCCCTGTGAGCCTCAGGGTAACATGTGAGCAGCTTGGCCTGGGGATCTTCTCCCAGATCATCCCAAATCCTTGTTGACAGAAGGAATGTGTGGATTTCCTGCCTGCTGGCTCCTCTGCAGCAGCACAGGCAGACAGGGACCTGTTTATCCCCCTGGGCCACCAGGAATCTCTGAGGTGCAGGGTTTCTGTGTCCCCCTCCACGTGCAGGGCTCTGTCAGCACCCACCTCTGGGTGGGCACCTTGGTCAGACCTGTGTGTGCTCTGTGACCCTGCTTGTGCAGGGAAACCTGGGTTGGAATGAGGGGAAAAAGTGGCACCAGTGATGGTTCAATATAGTGTCCATGGTGGGCACTGGTCTCTCTTCAGGCTGTCCTAAAAAGATTATAACCCTGCTCCCAAGCTGAAGCTGGGAATTCTTGTGGTTTTTGTGCTTTTGAAGGTTTTCCAAGGAAGAATGAGAGTCACTGAGCATGTCTGAGTTACCCAGGGGTGCTGCCCTGCCTGGGCTCTGCCCAGAGCTTTCCCAGCACCTGGGCTGGTGTGCTGATTGCTGAGCTGAGTCTCTCTCTCCATGGCACTGAATTATTTCCTTGATCTCAGCTGTCAGTGGTACTTCAGTGCTGACAGTGCATCCTCTGGAGAGCTGTGCCAAAAATGTGCACTTGGTCACCTGTTTAATACCGGGGACACAGAGCTGTTCGCCCCATCGGAGTGCCTGATGTACAATATTCTCTCAGCACATCCTTCCTTCTTTCGGAGTGCTGGAGGTGGTGGGAGGAACTGTGTGTGAAACTCTCTATCTCCCTGCAAGAAAGTGTCTGAACCTGCCTGTACTTCAGGGGCAGGCCCTGCACCTCCTCCCCTGTCCCTGAGCAAGACCAGCTTTTCTTCTTTGCTGTGCTTCGGGCTCTCCTGTTGCTCTGCAGCACTGCAGGACGGGAGGATGGCAGAAATGCAGGAAAGGAGAGGCAGTTAGGGGTGTGTGTGTTGTTTTCTGCTTCCTTCCTCCCTAGTTTTTAGGTACCTGTTGAAGAGAGCTCTCTGATCACAAGCAGACAGCCAAATGCTGCTGGAATGGCCTTGACCTTGTCTTTCCAGCTGGGTATGGCTCTGTCACCCCTCCAGGGATGCCTGCCTTTAGAATGATGGCTGTAAGCTCAGTGCAAAAAGAGAATTTCTGCCCTTCTAAGCTTTTGAAAGAGATTCGGTCAATTTGTCTTCTGCTAACCTGTGCCAATGTTTTCTCTGCTTGAAATGCTGTCTCTCTTCTAGCTGAGATTAAAATTTCCCATTCTCATTTAACTTCAGAACAGTCTAAAATCCAGGCCCTGAAAGTGTGCCAGAGTAGAGCTGTTCTGTGTGACTGCTTTTTACAGAATAAGATGTAACTTGTAGAAATGGTGTTTCAGGGAATTGAAACACTGATAGGGATCTCTCCATCCATACAGCTGAAATCACAGTGATGTCAAAGTGATTGTCAGACCCTGGCTTTCTCCTTTCAGATCTGTTCAAGGTTGGTTCTGCTCTTTGGGTCTGTTTTCATCTCCCTCTCTCCTTATCAGAGCGCCGCTGCCACTTACTCTGCCCTCTTTGTACTTGGCTTGCAGTCCCTGCTCCCACTCCAGAGGCCTAAAGTCAACATGCTGCTATTTTGGTTCCAGCAGTGTCTCTGGCTGTGCTTTTTTTATTTTTATTGGAGGTGAATATAACCCTCAGTGTTTATTTGTGCTGAAGTGGTGGCCAGCCCGTGACCCCAAGTGCTGGAGCGTTTCATGTGCAGCAGCGCCTGCCTCACAAAGAAAACAGAGGAAGAAACTAAATCCCAGCCTAGCCAGGAGCATCACAGGGTGCTGTGCCCTGTGGTTTGGCTGCAGTGACCCTGCCAGGGGCTGGCAGCTCCCTGTCTCACTGGATAACGGGAATAAAGGGTCAGGTTTGTCACCTGCCCCGGTGATGGGGCTGCTCCTGCTCCTGGGACGCAGCACCCAGCCCCAGCTGCAGGCAGCCCTGCGCTGTGGGTGTGCACAGCCCCAGCGTGTCCCTGCGCCCCTGCTCTCCCTGGGGCTTCTGCTGCAGAAGGAAACGGGCCTGGATTTATTTCCTCGTCTTTTAAAAGGGCTGCCGGTGATCCCTGGAGTTCTGGAAGGCTGCTCCTAGAAAGAGGCTGCTGAGCTTCCTTAAAATAGCTAATTAGGTCTGTATTTAAGCTTGTGTGTGTTAGAGGAGCCAGCCTGGCTGTAATAGGATTGTTCTGGCTCGTTTTAATGGTGCTGATCTAACTTGTGGGGTGGGTGCCTCAGGGCAGGACACGGTCTGGGGGCAGCCTGCTCTTGGGATCCTGCAGTCAGACTGACCCTTCCCAGAGTCACAGAATCCAGGATGGGACAGGCTGGAGGGACCACAGTGGGTCACTGGTGCCACCTCCCAGAGCTCAGGGCGCACAGTGGCTCCAGAGGGGCTTGGCACTGCAGGTGACCCACGCTGGGGGCAAGGAGAATGGTCCTGCATCAGTGTTTGAGCTCAGGGCTTACTCATGCATCCAGAACTCAGCCTGGTTTATTTATGTGATGCAGTGTTAGGAGCAGGGGAGCTGAGCACTGGGAAGTGCAGGGGAAGGCTCCTTGTGTGCATTTATTTTCATTTCTTCCTGGGGCCTTCCTTCAGGATGTTTCCTTTTAGCAAAGAATTAGAGGGGTTTTAGTTTGTTAAACATTCCTTATGTAACCTCCAGAATGCATTTGAAGCAGAAGTCTGCTTTTTCTTTTTTTCCTCTTTTTTCTTTCCTGCTGAAATAGCAGGACAAGCCTTTGGTGGGAGGCTTTGCTCTGCTTTGTGGCCCTGCAGAATTGGTGTTGCTGTCCCTTTCTGGGCTGTGGGAGTTCCCATTGGAAGTGGTTTAGGTGCTGGGGGAGTGTGGGCCGTGCTTCATGGCAGGGCTGCAGACAAAGTTGTCCTTCTCACTGCTCAGTTCCTTCTCCACAGGCAAGGAGATCAGGACTAGCCCCTGCTTAGAGCAAGGAGGGCTGGTGTGAGCATCCCAGTGCCAGGAGAAGCTTTTCCCTGGGAAAGCAGCCTGGCCTGCTGAGGGAGCATCCAAAACTCTCCCCCTGCCTTTTGAGCAGTATATAAAAATACAATAAATTGGTATTTTCCCCTTCGGGGTTTAGATTGAGCTTTTGCTGTGACATTGTCACAAACTGGGGAGGAAATGGTGAATACCTTGTGGAGATTGCAAAGCAACATTAATTACTGTGGCATCTTCTCCTCCTTGGCGCAACTCGTGCCATTTAAAAAGCGTTTTCCATAGCTTGGATTTGTTTGTGTGGGAAGCCAGTTACATAATTAAAGCAAATTCTCTTCCATGATTCTATGTTTTTCAGCCAAATGTTTTCCCTTAAATTAGTACTGTCTGTAGCTGGGTGAAAAAAGAGGAGTGTCTTTGTCAAAGTTTTCTTTCTCTTTTGAAGCTTTGTTCGTGTCCTCCTCCTAATGGGCGTTTTCCAATATTCTTTTGTAATTGTTTTGTGGTCACTGTCTGCTCTGGTTTGAAAAGGCTCATTAGGAGGCAAAGCCCTCGATGCCTGGCTCAGGAGTGGTATTTATGATGTGTGAGGTGCTCTCACTCGTTTGAGGGGGTTTGCAGGAGGTGTGGGGTCCTGCTGTGCACGGGAGTTGTTCTGATGAGGAAATTGCTGTTTTCCTGCCTGCCAGGTGCTGCTGGGAAGTGCCTGGCATCTGGGCTGTCAGAACATTGGTGGCTTTTCCTCCGGCAGGGCCTGACCCAGTGCTGGGGCAGCAATGGGGATGGCAGGGCTCGGGGAGCCCACGGTGCCCTCCTGCTTGGGGTTATCTGGTTTTAAGTGGAGCAGCAAATGTGCACACAAACCCCAGGAGCCGGGCATGGTGCTCCTGCTCACACTTCCCAAATGCTCAGGGGGTGCCAGGGATGGTGTGGCAGAGCTGGGAGGCTGCAGCCCCATGAGGTTTTTGGGGGGTGGGAATGGGAGGTGAGGATGTGTTTTGCAGGAGTGGGGTCGGATTCCAGCCAGGCTTCACAAAACAGCGCTTTGCAGAGAGTGTGGGAGCATCTCCTTTCTGGAAATGTCTTTGTCCTGGGTGCCTGGGCCATGGCTGGAGCTCTTGAGGTGTTCAGGAAGAGGTTTGGCTGCAAACCATAGCAGAGCTGCCTTTGGCTGCCCTTGGTGTGGAGAGACATTTCTGTGCCCTGAGAGCTGTGAGGGGCACCTCAGCTCACTTCTCACCCGCCTCTCCCGCCTCTGGACTGAATTGATGCTGGCATCACTGGGTCATGGAATCACTGATGTTGGGAAGGACCTCCAGGATCATCAAATCCAATAATGTGTGCCCAGTGTCCACCTTGTCCCCAGAGCACTGAGTGCCACCCCAGGAGCTCCTGGGACACCTCCAGGATGGGCTCTCCAACCCGCCCTGGGCTCAGTTTGAGCTGGATCTTCAGAAGTTTCCATTCATTCCAACTGGAATAAGAGTTTTGTTGATCTCCGGTGTGATCAGTGAGCTGGCTGCAGCCTGGAGGTGCGGGCACACAGAGATGGTCTCCCTTGGGAATGGCACTGGAATGCCAACTGCACCTGGAGCATCTGCTGAAGTCTTACACTCGTGCTGTGGGAATGCAGGACGTGGGCTGGGACAGCCTGAACTGGAGGGAGGATGGAGCTGTGTGTGCATTCTGTGTGCTGCTCCAAGGAGCCCCCCCGTTTCCTCTGTGAGGAGGCACCCCCTCAGCCCTCACTGGTTTCTGCAAGGGTTTTGGGGGAATCTTACCCTGAAACCTCCCTGTGCTTGGTGCATTGTTATCTTTGGCTGCTCAGAGCCAGAAAGGTCACGTACATGAGCCATTCTTTGCTGAATTTCAGCATGGCCATTGCCCTTTCTGCAATCTGCTGAGCATGGCAGTGTGTGGGACATGGCTGTGTCCTGGTCCCTTTGAGTAACAGACCATCTTCTCACCATCTCCTCTCCCTAAAATCCCTGGAGCTGACTGTAAGGGGAAGAGATCCCAGCTCGTGTGTTGGATTCTGCTCCTGAGTGCATCCCTGGGCTGTCAGGGGTGGGGAGGAGCTGCCTTTGAAACGCCCACAGCATCACTCCCAACACCAATTCCAATGCTCCTTTTCCTCTTAAACAAGAAGCAAAATTCCTTTCCCCAATCTTTCTTGTGAATCAGGGGGCAAACATTGGTGGCTGTGGGTTGTGGCAGCAGGACCCTGCTGTGGTGGCACAGCTGAGCTCAGGGGGTGCTGAGCCCCAGTTTGCTGATCCCATTCCCTCCCCAGCACCTCGAGTGAGTTCTGCCTGGTGTTCAGTGCAGGGCCATCTGTTTTCCTGTGGGTTCCCCCTTCCCTGGCAGCCTGATCCGAGTGGAAAGGTGAGGCTGCACACATGGAGCAGCTCCTTTGTTCTCCTGGCAGCTTGTTTGCCAGCAGAGGAGCCAAGTGACAAAAGGAACGCTGGGGTTCTGCTGTCCTGCAGATGTGCTCCTAATGCAAAGTCCTGGGGATTGCTGGCGGCGGAGCTGAGGGGCACCTGAGTTTTGGGGTTAATTTGGAACCTAAGACATAAAGGTCTCTTGGAACTGGGCCTGAGCAGCCTTTTAAAGATGCTGAAACCTGTATTTTGAGGTTTCACTGTGTGGTTCCTGCAGGTGCCTGCCGGAGAGCTCCATCCCCCCGTCCTCCCGATCCGAGCTGTCGCTGCCATCCAGGTCTGCCTGTGCCATCTCCTTCTGCGCTGTCAATGGTAACTTCATTTCCACATTTGCAGGCCTCAATTCATTATGGATAAAGTGGTTTGTATGAATGTTAGAGCTGAAGGGTGGTGGATTAATGGCTCTTGGGGAACGGCAGAGGAGCGGCTGTGCCAGCGCTGCCCCTCCTGTCCCGTGTGCATCCCTGAGACAGAAGGACTCCTGCTGTCCATGCCCTGGTGTTTGTGTGTGTGCAGACACCCTGCACGGCCCTGCTGTCCCCTGTCACCCTGCTGGGCTGGGGTTCTGTGCTCCAGGCACTCCTCAGCCCAGAAGGGGTTTGTGTTCTTTTCCTGGAAGCTTTGCTCCGCAGCGAGCGCTCCCGCTCCGGCGGTTTGGCTTGGCAGGGTTTGCTGCTCTGGGCTGGCTCCAGCCCTTCCCCTGCAGCACTGGGGCAGGCACAGCAGTGCCAGCAGCCTCCCCAAAGCCCTGCTGCTGGGCTGCCTGCTGTGCTGGGCTTTGTCTGGGCTCCCAATCCCCTGGGCCGGGCTTGCGCAAAGCCTGTCTGCAGGGCAGATTGCCATCAGCAGCTCCAGGATTTTTTTGGGATTTTAACTTCCCCGGGTCAGCTGGAGGTGATGGGATCGTGTTGCCTGACAGGGCAGTGACAGTTTTGTGCTGCACAGCTCCTGGTTTTATTCCCACCCTTTTATTCCCAGCAAAACCGAGCGGGGCTAAGGTTTGCATTCCTGTATCACACACTATCAAAAAATACCCAAACACTAGTGCTCAGATTACTCACAGGGCCCTCTGCTTTTGGGTGACTTCTTCCTGCTTAATCATTTCTTTTCCAAGCTCATAATTTCGTGGCAGCCTCTTGATCCTTGTACTTATCTGCATTTTGTTTGTTTGTTGTCCCTGGCTATCATCCTGCTGTCCAGATCTTTCTCCCCGTGTTTACAAAATTGTGCTTGGTACTCATAAAACATTGCTGCTGTAGCTTGGGCTCATCTTTGGTGGGAAGATGATTTGTGACTGGGAAAGAGAGGCACAAGCTGGAAGCTTTTGCAATCTGATGTACCCCAGGACTTTATGGGATCAGAGGATCACAGACTGGTTTGGGATGGAAGGGATCTTAAAGATCATCTAATTCCACCCTGCTCCTTGGGCAGGAGCAGCTTCCACTTGCCCAGGTTGCTCCAAGCCCTGTCCAGCCTGGCCTTGGACACGTGAGGTTGTGCTTAAGTTTTCTTGAGGGTTTAAAGACAAACTTTAAAAAAGCCCCAACCCCCCCAAAAAGCATGTTTGCATCAATGTATTGAACTGGCAGCAGCTGATGCAAACAAGAAGGTGTTCAGGCACTGGAGTTCCCCTCTGGCACATGGCCACAGCTCCTGCTGCAGTGCTCAGCTGCCTTGGAACCTGATCTCAGAGCTCTGATGTGCACTGGTTGCACCAGTAACTCCAGCTGTGCCCTGAGCCCACGCCACCAGGCTGTGCTTAAAGGAAGAAAAGGCAGAAAAAGCAGGGCCTTGGTGTTTTCCTGTGCCTTGCCAATCCTGATTTTTTTGTTCAGTCCTCCCTTTGCAGTTCATGTGGTTGCTTCTGTGTGTATCTGTAGCATTTTAGCTGCTGGTTTCCATAGAACAGAAATGATTTTTTTTATATTTTCTATAGCTAATCACATCACACCACAGTGGCTGTGCATGAGAGGAGGAGATTGCCCTGAGATTATATAACACAGCAGGTGTTGCTTAGAATGGTCCCACAGAAAGGGAAAAGAGAGGGAAACCCAGAGGCAGCTGGCCCAGGAGGACTGTGGATGTTGCACTCTTAGCTTGCCAGGAGGGTAAAAGTCCTCCTGGAGTTCCGAGGTCCCCCCCTGCCCATCCCAAGGATCCTGGGGGGCACGAGAGCCCCAGGGATTCAAGCAGAAGGGATTTGGGCACAGCTGGGAGCTGGCAGGGCATGGGGGAGCTGGCAAGGGAGGGAGGACAGGGATGCAGAAACAATTCCTGCCCTCACCTGGTTAATTCTGCCTGATTATTTTTAATCCCTGCTCTCTGGGAGACCCTGCCCTCCCGCCAGGGAGGGTAACTCCGTTCCCACTGGGAGCCTGCGGGTGTGTGAAGCTCAGGGCTGCTCTGGGGGGCTTGCAGGGGTCCCAAGGTGTCATTGCTGAGCGGTTTTTGGGGTTTTTCATCCCTGGGGGGGTAGGGGTGTGGGTGAGCCTCCCTTGCTTCTGATGAGATCCATCCCCATTAGTCTCAGTCCCCACTCCGTTGACTTTTGGCCATTTCTTAACCAGCTTTAAGAAGAATCTGGAGCAAAAAGGGGTCTCCTAGCAACGAGGGAGGCTGGAGAATGGGTCAGTGATTAACAGCTCTGGCTAATGAAGGTTAAAAATGCAGGGCAGCCCCGAATGCCTCAGCTCCAGCCTGGGGTTGATGGTGGTGGGAAGGAAATTTATATCAGCTGTAGCTCTGACCTCATGAACACCACAATTCAGGACCTGAAACCAGCCTGAAGTCTCTATTCCTTACTGATATCTTACCCAAAAAAGCATGAAGTAACCTTTGGATGAGTAACACAGGCATGCTCTGTGTCTGACATGTGTTTTTCCCCTGGCCATGTGACTTCACAAACAAACAGGAATAGATCTGCACAGGAGTGTGGGAAATGTGTGGAGAACAGGGAGTGGAGCAGGAATGGGCAAGGGCCCTGGGTTTCTGTTCTGGTCACCCCTGTGAATGTTGGTGCACCGTTCCTCCAATGCCACAGGAGCTTGGTGAATGTATTTTTCTGTAGGTATTTGGCAGAGTGATTGTTTTCCTGAGTCCTTGGTGATGCTCTGATTTCTGGGTGAGGAGGTCCCTGGCAGCTTTTCCCCTTGCCCAGAGTAGAAGAGGAGGTGTCTGGGCTGTGGTTTCATTTACCCCAATGCATTAATTTACCCCAGTGAATGTCCCAGTGCTCCCCATTGCTGCAGGAGCATCCAGTGGGAATTTCCATCACAGGAGCAGCCCTGCATCTGCTGGATGTGATACCAGGCTTGTTCTGCCAAGTCATTTACTCGCATTGTCTAATCAGTTCCTCCAGTCTCTTGCCTGCTTGCCTCTTTGTTTAATTAACCCCTCTTTTCAGCCCTGTCCCCCAGTCATTTGCTGATCTCAGAGGTGAGGAGCAGCTGACAGTGCATTCCAGGAGCCCTGGCTGGAGGTGATTTATGTTCCCGAGGATTAATGTCCCGTCACTGCCCAAAGCTGACAGTGTCACAGACAGGCAGCTCTCTTCCTGCACTCCCCTGGCCGTCTCCCCCTCCCCTGCTCCCACTGGATAGACTGATTCCCTGCCAGCTGAAATAATGCACATTTTAAAGAAGCTTTTCACTCTGGTGTTACTCATCGCCTTCCTCACCTGCCACCACTGGTCCAGGACAGAAATCATCTGAATGCCCCTTTCCACAGGAGTCAGATGATGTCTTGATGAGTGCTTTCCTTGCTTGGCTTTGGTCATCAAACACGCTCTGCCACTGCTGGCTCTTTATGGCTTCAGCCTGAGTGGTGAAATCCATGTGTGAGGCTTTGCAGAGGCCTTTAGGTGTCATTAGGGATCATTAATATGCAGAGCAGTGCCAGGCAGGAGAGGCTGCTGGGGCATCCATCATGTGCTGCAGGAGAGCTTTGGCTCAGCAGAAATGGGCTGGATTTGGGCAAGGATTCCTCACCAGGGGTGGGATGGGGAGGGACAAGGCAGCCCTGAGCAGCTCTGGGGTTCCTTCCATGCTCCTTCTGCAGTGCTGGAGCATCTTTTGGGTCCTGTAGCTCTTGCAGTCACTCCAGTGACTGCTCACCACAGAGAGGCTCTGCCCAGACTTGATGGCTTGGACTGCATTTGGATAAATTGAATTAATACCCAGTTTCAGGCTATCTGCTGCCTGCTTCCACAGGCCAAGGGGTTTTTTTCCTTCCTCCTGCCTCCTTCATTAGCATCCTCATTTCTGCCTCCTGAGCCTTTCCCTGGGTTTGCTCATTTATTTGCCACCAGGGATGGATTTGTACCACCACCAGCCAGGCAGGTGCTTGCAGGGGGAGCCCTGGCAGCTTTTGGTGGCACTTTGTGGGTTGTGGTCTCCTACTTATCTGTGGCTGTAGGATGTTTTCCTGGCAGCCAGGGAGAGCTTTCTGCCTTGCTTTCCTGGCTCTGCACGGCCTGGGAGCGTCAGGGGTGTTCCCTGTGGTTTGTTGTGGCTCAGCAAGGAAGGGAGACCAGCTGGGCAAGGGTTTGTGCATCTCCTGTTTATTTAAAGAGTTTCTCCACCTGGGAAAGTTCAAGAGATGGTTCTCTCCGTGCTGGTTCCTGATGCTGGCCGGGCTGGAAATGTGGGTACGTTAATGCTGCTCGTGGCATTCCCTGCTGGAAACAGAAAGGGTTTTCATGTGCCTGGCCTGGGAGCTTTGATTTGGGATGAGTTCTGTCAGCCATGAGGAACAGACGATAGATTACACTGCGAAGCGTGGTCTGGTTTGCAGCAGCAGGGCTGGGGGTGTGCCACAGGCACGGGGAAAGCAGAGACATTTGGAATGCAGGTGTTTGCCCTCCTGGCTCTGCCAGGCCGTGCTGGGCTGCTGGGAGGGGTCCCTGCCCAGGAGGGGCTGCAGCTGCTGGGCTCAAAGGTCCCTTCCCTCCCGTGGTCCCATCCCTGTTCCCCCTGGCTGTCCCCTCCTGGCAGGAGCTGTGCAGAGCCACAAGGTGCCCCCTGAGCCTCCTTTGCTCCAGCTGAGCCCCTTCCCAGCTCCCCAGCCCCTTCCCCAGCTCCATTCCCTGCCCTGGACATGCCCCAACCCCTCCTGGAGTGAGAAGCCAAAAAATAGGGAAAAAAAAAAGTTGCAGTTTGCTTCCTATGCTCATTAAAAGCAATGGGAGTTTGTGGCTAAAAGGGAGATACACTGGCTTACATTTGCTAAGCTCTAATGTGTTTGTAGATAAAAACCAACCTGACATGTTTCTGTGCTGGAGATTGATAATCTAATCATTCCTTCACTTGCTCAGCAGGGACTGGAGCAGCATGCAGTTATTTACATGTAGGGAACATTAAACAGCCACCTCTTTAAACCATATGTGAACATAAAATCCTACAACCACTGCTGAGTAATGGATATCTGGGAAAGACAGGAACGAGAATGGAGCCGAATAAAAAGGTGTCACTGCAGGGAGCAGCTGTGCCAGGGCTGTGTTCTGTCCCTGTGCCATGACTCCATGCTCTCAGAAGGCTAATTTATTACTTTATGGTACTATATTATATTAAAGAATACTATACTAATCCATACTAAAGAATACAGAAAGGATACTTAAACTAAAAGGCTAAAAAGATAATAATAAAAAACTCATGACTCTTTCCAGAGCCCTGACACAACTTAACACTAGCTGGCCAATAAGTCAAAATACTTCACAGCAAGAACCCAATGAAATAACCACCTGTAAATAAACAATTTCCAACCACATTACAAAGCAGCAAGGCAAAACACAAGAAAAGCAAATGAGATAAATTTGTTTTCTTTTTTCTCTGCAGGCTGGCAAAGGGACTGGGGGATGTTAGTGCCTTTCCCTTCCTTTTTCCCAGGAGAAAAATGCATGGAAAAGGCAGGCTCTGGAGAAATCACTGCTCTATGTATCATAGGAGCCCTGAAATATCAATTTTAATGTGACAGTGTTGTTAAAATATCACATTTTAATGTGATACCTGTTGGTGGCTTAGTCTCTTGAAATGGACTCTCCTGCCGTTTCCCATTTCTTCTCCTTTTATGAAGAATTCTGGAAGATGGTGGTGATTATGAACAGGAGCTTGGGCAGAATTCCTCAGCAGAGGGTTGGCATCCCCAGGAGTGTGCAGCTCCCCCAGGGCAGCTTTGGTGCCAGGGACATGGATTTATCCCTGATTCTCCTCCTTGCTGGGCTCCTCTGTGGCTCTGAGAACTTCTGGGGCATCTAGGATAAAAGGAGGATTTCCTTTCCTGTGATACGGTGAGTTTCTATCACAGAAATGAAACTGTTTCCTACCTGTAGAACATCCTTCTGGTGGCATTTTGACAAAATACCGACCTTTGAACATCTCATCTTTTAACCCTCTGCATTCCTGGGTCCTGAAAGGGATGTGATAAAAATGTGGAAAGGGGGAGCCTTCAGCAATGTTTTGTTCTTAAATCCCCACCATTTTAAAGTAGTATTTTAGAAATCTCTACTGTATTTTAAATTAGTTTGTCAGAGTGTAATTACCACGAACGAGGTAAGGAACTCATTTAAACCCTGCAACTGTAGTGGAGAATCCAATTTTCAGAAATCAGTGGAAATTGTAATTGGAGTCATTAAGCGCCGACGTCGGTAATTAAGAGTCAGGTTTTGACATTTTGGGCTCTGTTGCTAATTATCCGTGGAGAGGCCACAAAAATGTTGTTTTTGCTGAGCATTTGGGGGCTCCCTGGGCCTGTGCAGCTGCTGGCCACGCTCACACAGGGCTTGGTAGCCCAGCAGAGCCTTCGCTGGTGCCTCCTCTTCATCCGTGTCCCAAACGGGGGAGAGAGAAAAGGATCCCTCTGGGGGATACTCAGGAGTTTCCCAAGCAAGATTCCCAGCTCCTCAGCCTGCCAGGCTTTCAGAGCTGGAGCTGGGAGTGTAAATCCAGCTTGGTAAAACATCTGGATGTGCCCGAGGAGGGAAGGTGCTGATGGAGTTACTCAGTGCTGGAAGTGCATCCCTGTCACTCCTTGTCTGCAGAGTTCTCTCTGGGAACCAGGATGCTCTGCATTTTTAACTCCTGCACTTCAGGCAAGATGCTTTTGCCATAATAATGGAGAAGCCATGAAACCCCTGACATGCTGACAGTCATCAGCAGCTACAGCAAGCCTTATGTTTGCTTTCCTGTTCAGAATTCTAATTTTTCCAGAGCAATGGCATTTACAAGGCTTTTGTCTTCAATTTTGTTGTTTTCCCAGCTCCCAGATGATGCTGCCTGGGAGCTGAGGTGATGCTTTTGTGCTTTTGAGCTTTTGCAGCCACCAATGGGTTTGGTTGTGAGTAAATCTCCTGCTCTGGGTTGGAGTCTGTCGTGACCTCCTGTCTCAGCAGAACCCAGAGTCCAGCCAGAAAGTTTCCTAAAACATTTTTAGCACTTGGGCCATGCTCATTTCTTAGCATTCCCAGCTTTCCTGGGCAGGATGGTCCCTTCCATCCTCCTTCCCTGGGAATTCTGTGTCCTCCCCGTGAGCCTCAGGAGATTTCTAACCACTTCTGACCATCCTGGTCATTCCTTCCCAGCATTTATTACCCTGTGCCTCCTCTAATGACAAGTGAGAAGGGAACCACAGGATGGTCCAGGGTGGAAGAGACCTTCCAGGGTCTCTCAGTAAGGCTGGCTCTCCTGACTGTGGGATTTCAGCATCTCTTCCTCTTTAGTCCTTTCTCTGCAAGGGTGGTGTCCTATGGCCACATTCTCCCCTGCAGTTCTTTTAAAAAAGCCCTAAATTGTGAGAAGTGGATGTGTTCCTGTACAAGTATCACATGGACACATAAATATATATATAGATAGTAATTTTAATGGCATCTTAGCAGCTTAGAAAGCAATTAATTCACTTTTGTGCCAGTGTTTTTGCCGGTGTGGAGTGGGAGTTGTTGCTGACATGTGCTGGAGTCCTTCTCTTGCCCTTCAGCTGAGGATGGTTTAAATAAAAACCACTTTCTTGAGGAGTGTGTCAGAGGAAGGAGCTCTGTTTTGAAAAGCTGTTTGCTTTCTTAAGTCCATGTGCACATATGTTTTTCTCTTTATGGTCTTAGGTTTCAGTGGTGTTTAAACCCCATTTTTCAAACCTGAGTTATTTAGAAGCCTACGTGAGATTATTGCATGAGTCTCTTCAGTGTTTGTGGGGAAAATGGAATCGAGTGGTGGGTTGTGCTCTGTTTACCGCCTTTGCCCTGTTAACTTTCTAAAGATGTTTTCTGAGCTGCAAGCTCAAAATAAGAGCGGGAAATGCAGAGAAAACTGTCATGGTCTTTTGTAAACTACATAAGACTATCCAGATGTGCAAGAGGCTGCTGTAAACCAAGGCTGCAGTGATTTTGAAAATGAGAAGCTGTCTGTGCCTACAGCTCCTAGAAACCTGATCCATCAGTTACTTGTGGGCTTTTGAGCATCTGGAGCCATTTCCCAATTTTGCAGGAGCCTTGGTGAGCAGCTGAGGGCTGAGTGCCTCCTGCCCGTGTGCCCTGCAGAGTGCCTGGTGTGCAGGAGCAGCAGCAGTGCAGCAGCAGCAGTGCAGGAGCAGCAGTGCAGCAGCAGCAGTGCAGCAGGGCTGTGTGAGCCCAGCCCTGGCCCAGGGCTGCTTGGCACGGAGCTCATCCTGCCTGGCGGCCCCAGGAGCCTTGCTCAGCCCTTGCAGGTGTCTGAGGGGCTGCTCAGGGCTCTGGTGGCTCCATGCAGCCAGGCTGGTTCCAGGTGGGAGCCATGAGCACGTTTTTCTCCCCAGGCTGGCATTTTGTTTGGTTTCTCACGTTGCCCTGCTTAGTCATCCCTCCTCTCCATCACTTCCCTTCTCCTGACTGGCACACGGGACCCTGCCTGGAGGATGGTGCTCATCCCTGGGAGTTTGCCCTAGCAACCAGAGAGATCCCCAGAAATAGCAGCTCCCGGGTGGCACAGCCTCTCTGGGGGCTCCCAGGGGCCACAGCGTGTCACGGGGCTGCATGGCACAGACAGGGCGGAGCAGGGATGGATGGACTCTGTGAGATGCCTTTGCAGCCTCAGTGTCCCACGTGTGTGACAGTGTTTGTGCCTGAGCTGGCACCTGCCTGGGCACCCTGTGGTGCCAGCCTGGCTGTGCCAGGGCTGGAATTCCTGCTGGATTCCAGGGCAGCCACTCCAGCTGGGCTCTCCTCTCTGGGAGCACATGCTGCTGTTTGTTCTTGTGGTAGGCAGCACGGGAAATGTTTTAAGGCTCTTTTGGAGTGTGGCTGTTTTTCTGTTCCCTGTCTCTCCATCTCTGTGTTTGGGATGTCACTGCATTTCCATTTTACAGATTTACAGAGAATTGTTCAGTGGTCATCTCTTGCATTGCACTAAATAGTTATTTAGCTATTTGCACCCATCATCTTCTGCTGAGGCAAAGCTTTTTTGTCCAGATTACCTTTCCCTTGCCTTTGGAGGCGTGTTCTGCAGCCTGCTGTGCTGTTCCATTCCTGATTATCAGCTTCATTTTCCTCCAGATCCTTTCCTCTAGCCTCCTATATTTAAAACTATCCCAGGTAGCTCATATATATTTTTAAAAAAATCTTCCCCTAAATGTTTTTTGCTCTTGGTGCAAACTCACAATGAGGAGTTTTAGGTAACTTGATTCCACCCCTACATTTTGTGCATGACTTTTATCATTCACAGTTGCACTGGAAAAGTGTAAATACTGTCTTATGAAATATGAAATAATCCCATTCTGTGTTCTCCAGCATATTCCTGCCTGCCAGAAGTTTATATACATTTTCTGCCTTCCTTTCCAAACAATGCAAACATTTATTACAGGTTTCACCAGTTGTTGTTTCAAGGGGTGTAAAAAAACCCAAAACCTGCACAAAGCTGTGCTCTGGCACTGTCCCATGGCTGTGTGTGCTGGGTACAGCACACAGGAGGGGAAAATATGCTGTGTCAGGCAGGAAAACTGCTGGACACAGGGATGGACCCGTGGAGGAGCCACTGCAGGGCTCTGGCACTGTTTGCCGTGCTCACCTCTTTATTTTTTTTGGTAATTTCCTTTCCCTGGAATTACTTATGCTTGATTGTTGCAATTGATTGCAATTGTGAGAGCTAATTTTAGTGCATAAATTTGACAGTGGAAGCCTGCCAAGTGTTTGTGTAATGGAGGAGAACAACTGTGCACAGGATTTGGTGTGGGGTGTGCTTGTCTTCCTTTCTGCAGCCAGATACCAGCAGCCAATCCATGGGCTGGCCCAGACTTATAAATTGGGAATATTTACATAGCCAGTTTTCTCCAGCCAGAAAATTCAGCCTCCTGTGGAAGCAGGAGAGCAATTTACAGAGGACAGGCTGATTTTATTGCCAGTGATGAAGTGACCATTGCTTTAATTTTAAGATAAATAACCAACCTGAGTTTACTTTTTAACTCAGTGTGATGGAACAGAGAGCAAAGAGTTGCTCCAGCCCCAGGAGGCAAATCTGGTGGGTTTGGCTGGTGGAGCTGAAGAGCAGCACATGGATCTGGGCCCTTGGAAAATGTCAAAATTCCAAGGTCTGGCAAGGAGGGGAGCTGGAGTTGCCACAGGATGAAAAGGGAAGTTTTGTTTCTGAGTGAAATTTTAGTTCAGGGATAAATGTGGCTTTCTGCATCCACATTTTCATCTAGCCAGGATTCAGGATAGACTGAAGTTGGGCTGCTTTGTAGTTGGGATTCCCTCCTTTTCCACCTGGATTTGGAGCAAGAAATGTGAAGGGATAGAGAGGACGTGGAGATGGCAGTGGCTGGTGCTTCAGGCTTTTTGGGACGATTTTTACATGGATTGAAAATGGATGCTGAAAAGGAAAGCTCATCGAATGGATTATTTTTGGTGCTGAAGTGATGGGCTCTCTGTAAGATTAGATCCCAGAACTCGGGGGAACATGTGTTATCTCTCTCCCACGGGTTTTTGGTGTCTCGTCTCGTTGGGTTTCTTTCCTGTCATTCCAGTTGTGATTTATCTCACAGGCTTGTTTCAAAACAAGCTGCCATGATGCAAACATTTGTCCTGGTTATCCTTCCAGAGTTGTTCACAGATAGAAGTTCTGGCAAAGTCAGGGACAAGGATGATGAGAGGTGGAGCATCCACCTGCTCGAAATATCAGTTCATTTTATTTGTGTCGCTTTGGGCCTTGTAAAGTGCAGCTTGGTGCCATATGGGTTTTACTTAAGGACATGGTTTGTCCCTGGAAAAATGTCTTTAGAAAGGATGGAACAGTTTAAACATGTTCAAGACAATTAATTAAAATGCCTTTCAATGCAAAGGGAAGGAGAGGTTTTTTTCCCAAGCCTGGTGAAACATTTTGTCTCAGTTACAAAAGGAGCCCCAGTACATTGCTGTGAAACAAGGGATGAGCCAAGTGCATCTGTGAGGTGTGGGAGTGACATTTCAGAGCCCACTGACAGCCTCATTGTCAAACTGAGCATCATCCCTCTCCTGCTGCTGCTGCTAGCTGAGAGCTCCTCACTTTCCAGGGCAGGATTCCTCCTCTGGAAAATGCCACTGGGAGGCTTAATAAAATAAAAATACAATTAAAGCTTCAATGGGAACAGCCTGCCTGCAGAAATCAGCCCTCCCTTCCCTGCCAGAAAGCAAAGGGGGCACAGGGAAAAGCACGAAGTGTTCTCTGAGCAGTGGGGGCTTGCACTGGTGCTCTCTCCATCGCACTCGTCCGGGCGCTGCAGTTATTGTCACCCTGCGGTGACGCTCCCGAGCCTCGAGCAGGTGCACTTACCTCCTTCCTTGCAGGAGCATTTGCAGAGTAGAGCACCGTGTGGGTTGTGGTGGCTCTGAGGAGGGCAGTGCCGGGGACGGGGAGCTGCCAGACAGAGCTCTCTGCTGCGCTGCCAAGTGAGCAGCTCCAGCCTGGCTGCTTGTGTTTACAACAAGTGACAGAATGGTAGGATTGTGTAGGTTAGAGGAGCTCTCTGGTCCCACCTCCCTCTCAAAAAGCACTCAGCAGCGTTCTCGTGTGTGTGTGTGTATAAACAGAGCTCTGGTGCAGCTTGGCACCTCCCTGCTGGTGCTGCTGTGCTGCTCCCAGAGCAGGGCTTGCCCACGGGGCCTGTGGCAGCCCTGGGACGCCTCAGCTCCTGCTGCCCTGCCACAAAAACAGCCAAACCTGCCCGGGAAAAAGGGTCTGGGCGCAAAGATGGGGTCTGAGGGAGGGGAGGAGCAGGGCAGGCGCTGATGGAATAGTCCTGCTGATGGAGCAGTCGAAGGCCAGAGCTGTGGACAGGACCAGGGGCAGAAGGAGCAGCCATGAGAGGGAAGCAGCACATCAGAGAGGCTGTGACTGCAAGGCAGAGCTGAGGGGGAAGCAGAGGGCAGGCTTCCCTCCTGCATGTGTTTGACGTGCACCTCCTGCACAGGGCTCCTCCAGAGGCACCTGTGGAAGCGAATTGAGGGCAGGGAGGGCAGGGCAGCCTGCTGGGCCAGCAGCATCGCTGCAAGGCTTTGCTGCTCCATGGGCTTGCTGCAGCACCCCAGTCCAGGTTCTCTGTGAGCTGGGTGACAGGTGAGGAGTGTCACAGTCCCTGGTGTGAGCTCTGTCTGAAATAAACCCGCTCAGCACACTCTCAGGGCTGTTTCAGAAACTTTTCCCGCTGGGAACTCTGACACGTTCCTAAACTCGGCAGTGCTTGGAGGGAGCAGCGTGGGGAGAGGGCACAGGGTGCCTGGCTGGGCTTGGTGGCTGCTGGGAAAGGCCAGAAGGAGCAGGATATCCCCCCTTTATAGCCCGAGATGATTTCTGCCCTGGCAAAGGCAGGAAGAGATAAAGCAATGCAGAGCTGAGAGCTAAATCTCTGCTGCACCAACGCTGGGAGCACGTGTAATAGGATTGCTGAGCTGGAGTTACATGTTCCCAGGATCAGGGCTGCCTGGTGATACAGGCTGTTGGAGCCATGCTTAAATCAGGGAGGGCTGGGGATTTACAGCACTTGTTGGGGATGCTGGGTTTCCCTGCGAGCCTGCAGAGCAGCGAAAGGGAAGAAAAGGCTTTTGTAGATAAGGCAAACCAGATCCCTGAGAAGGCTGGAGCTCCTGGGGGCAGAAAACATCACTGCTCTGACCTCAGGGTGGTTGGCTATCACAGGTTTTTCTTACAATAACTAAAAACACTTGGTAGATTCTTGTAGCTGAACTTCTGTTAGTTTATATGGGAAAACTGAGTGTTTTTAGCAACACTTTCATTTGTTTTTCTGCTCACCTTTCAAGAGATGCATTAAAAACTCTGCACATCCACATATGTTATTGAAATCCAGCTTTAAGCCAAGTTTAGGAGCTGTCAGAGCTGGGTTTATCTGCCTAATCTGGCCTTGGTCTCTTTCCCTGAGTGTTAATTACAGGACAGCTCCTGCCTCGCCCAGAGCAGGGGTGGTTCCTGAGCCATTTGTCCATCCTTGTGCTCCTCAGGGGAAGGGAACGCCTCACGTCCCAGGGAGCTGCTTGGGGCACGGTTTGTGATGGGACAGGGGCTGGGAGGAGGGTTTTGCTGGCCGGAGGAGGGTTTTTTGGGCTGGGAGGAGGGTTTTGCTGGCAGAGGAGGGTTTTTTGGGCTGGGAGGAGGATTTTGCTGGCTGGAGGAGGGTTTTTTGGGCTGGGAGGAGGGTTTTGCTGGCCGGAGGAGGGTTTTGCTGGCCGGAGGAGGGTTTTTTGGGCACCCACTGCTGTTGGGTGCACAGGTGCTGGCAGAGCACAGGGTGCTGGTGATGGAGGCTCTGGGGAGCTGCTGCACGCCCAGCCCAGCTCTGGGCCAGCACAGCCTCTCCTCAGGGCTCTGCACACCCCTCCAGGTGTGCTGGCAAGGGGAGGTGCCTGGCCCAGCCCTGGGAATCAGCCCAGATTTACTGGTGGCACAGCGACAGCTCTGCCCGTGGTGAGCACTCAGCGCAGCAGGAATTGGGACTTCAGGCTGATCTCCGTATCCTTCCCAGGGTAACATTTCCCTGAAGTGTTGCTAATCTGCTGCTGCCTGTCCTGAGCTCCCTGCAGACACAGTCCCTCTGGCTCCACAAGGTTTTTTGGACACCCTAAATCCCATCCCATTCCAGCCCCCTGCCACCGAACACCTTCCACACGCCTGCACCAAGCCCTGATCCAGCGTGGCTGCTGGGACAATCCCTTTCCCAGCCTGCCTGCCTCTGCTTTCACCCTCTGAAAGCCTCTTTTTTGTGCCTGAGCTCCTTGTTCATCCATACAGGTCTCCTGGAGCTCTTACCTGGAGGTGATCACTGACTATTAACCAGGTTTCATGGGCTCTTCTTCCATCCAGGGCTTCATCCCGTGGGACTCCCCCAAGCAGGTATCTGGGATAATGGCTACATCCAGTTGTTGTTTTTGATGCAAATCCCTTTTTTTTCCTGGCTGTGCCTGTTCTGCCCTGTGAGATCCAGGAAAATTTAATTTTCCATAGAAACCTGGGAAATGGTGCTGTTTGCTGGCGCAGGGGAGGTGTGGCTGTGACCCCAAATCCCTGCTGGGGTGCACGGGTGTCCCTGCAGGGGTTTGGGTGGAGGAGCTCATGTTTGCTGGATTTTGGGGGTGTTTGTGTGAGTGCTGCTGTGTGGGGCAGGGCTGCTGGCTCCTGGCAGCTCCCTCCTCTCTTTCCCAGCTGGATTGTCCACGAGCCTTTTGGCCATTCCCATGGAATTTTGGACGGATAAAGCAGAGCAGGTGTTTCCTCCCGGGGTTCAAGTTACCAAACCCATCAGGACATTCCATGTTCTTGCATTTTAAGTTCCCTGATCCCCAGGAACAAAGTGATTTCCCAGCTTTGGAGGCTGACATCTGCTCACAGGGATTACAAGGTGTGTTCTGGAGCCCTGGGCACGGATTTTCCTTGTGCAGAGGGATGTATTGGAGAGGGCATTAAGCCCCAGTACAAGTTCCTGCTCTGGAATGGAAATTGCCGTGCAGGTTTGGAGCAGGGCGTGTTGGAGCTGGCTCATTTCTTTGGCAGATGTCTGCTGCTGTTACATCATGCCAGCCCTCAGAGCTGCTCAGGGGTGCCTTGGCCAAGGGATGCCCTGCTCTTCCCACTCCCCTGGTGTGGGAGAACAAGCATTTTCCATAAGGAGCTGTCAGCAAGCCCTGCCTCCCACAAATCCTGGGCAGGGGGAAGAGCCAGAGGAGATCTCTGCTGGATGGGAGCTGTCAGTGCACTCATGTTTCCCATCCTGAGCAGCATGGGGCGTGATATTTGCTGGGGATAAGCGACCTGTCACTGCTTGTGCAGGCATTCTAGGGGTTTATTTTATAGACACATTCACTTTTGCTACCTGAGACCTCTGCCAGTGCGTCCAGGTTGTTGTTCTGTGAGATCCACACTAACCCTGATTTTGCTGGGAGCCAAGCTTCCTGTAAAACTCCAGCTCAGGGGCCAGGGGTACAGCTAGCTGAGCCCAAGGCCTGTGGAAAGAGATGCTTTAGAGCAGGGAAAAATGCTGCCTGCAGGGAAATGCTGCCTGCAGCCCTCAGTGTCTGGGGCTGACCGACCGCAGAGCGAAGGGAAACCACCTCAGCTGGCTTTTGTGGCTCTGGCAAATACAGACAGTGAGGAGCAACTTGGCTTTGGATTATTGCCCCCCTGCACTAACAGGGTGAGGTGTGTCAGTGATAAAAGCCTGGCTGCTGGGGTGTGTTTTTGAGCTGTGTTTCAGGGGGTCACAGCTGAACATCTCTGTGTATGTGGGTGCTTCGAGCTGACCTTTTCATTTTCCTTTTTCATTCCAGGAGCTACGTGGGACAGCCCATGTTTCCCTTCGGTCCTGTTTGCTGCTGTGCCTGCCTCGTGTGAGTAAGGGCTGGGGTGGATTTGGTGAAGGTGTTTGTTTGCAGCTCCTGCTTTGCTCACCTGTCCTGGGTGTCCTCACCATTGACCACAGACCCCGCTGGGCCCGTAAATGAGTCTGAGTCTTCTTGCCCTGCTGTGTTTGAGGGTTTCTTGCCTCTGTGTTGCCTTCTACCCTTGCTCCAGACATCAGGCTACGGTGTGTTTCCAGCTAGACAAACAGGAGCTGGTTTTTTGTTCCAGGGTAAGTTTCTTTTTCCAGCCCAGTGGTTTTGTAGTGCGGTGCCTTCACAGAGACAAAAACAGAGGAGAAAAACACGATTTAAAAAAATGCCAGCATCATAAAGGAAGAGGGATGAAAGCAGAGGGCTGCTCCATCATCAAAGTGAGCGTGCCACTGTGTGAACATGTGGCAGGGCAGCCAGTTAGCAGAAAATGATGGTGAAACTGGGTGATATTTCCAGTCTCCCCAGGGGGAAAGCACATGTGCTTTCCAATGGATAATGAAATGTTATGGTTTTTATGTCTAATACATTAATTCTGCCAGGGCAGTAATCCCGAGGTTCCAATCCACATTTAAGTTGGAAAGATATGCACAGGCTTTTATTGAGGACATAAACTACAGTGCATTTAAGGCAAAATAACACAAAGATGGGAGAGGTTTCCACTTCCCTTCTTTCTTCTCTGTTGTATCAAATACTGACTCGTGCCACAGGGGCTGCTGCCCTGAAGCCTGGTGCTTCTTCCATGGCTAACACAGAAATTAATCCCTTGCTTTTTTTTTTTTTTAAATTTTGGCATTTGTGATCGGTTTTGTGCTTGTGTGGGTTTTGTAAGAGCAAGTCTTGAGCACTTCCAGCTTGAAACACCTGCAGGGGCCAGAGGCTGTGGGTCAGCCCAAGGGACTGGTGCAGAGTGTGTTGTGCACCTGGTTCCCCCTACTCCAGCCCCAGTTCCCTCCTGTGCTTCCCTGCCAGGGCTGGAGATGCGGCTCTGAGCCTGAGCTGGCCTTTTAATCAGGGCCATGTGTTCCCCTGCCCTCCTTGCAGCAGCACCAGGGCTTTGCTCAGTGCACAGCGAGCAAGTTCAGGGAGCCAGAGTGGCCAGAAGATGAATTGGTGGTGTTTTGGGAGCCAGGCTGCTGGAAGGGGCAGGCAGGCAGGATGTGGCAGCCCTGGTGTGGTCATTTTTGGAGAGCTCTGGGGAGGAGGAAGGAGGTGTCTTGGAGCCTGTTTGGCTCTCTTGTTTCCCAGCAGTGCCATCAGAGCAGTGCAGTAACAGATGGACACCCTTGGTTTAAGCTTTCCTTGCCCTCTGTGGGGCTGTGCTGCTTTGCTGTGGCTTTTGGAGCCTCCCACTGGTGTCCTGCAAGCTGATGTCCCAGGGGACGGCTGCTGGAAGGAGCAGGGGGGAAGAGGAGGCTCCTCCTGGAGAGGCCTGGATCCCTGATGGGGATGTGCAGGAGAGCTCCTGAGCTTTCCCGTGCCTTTCTGCTTCCCCAGGGGCCTGTGTCTGCGGGAGGCTCTGAGCTGGGAGGGGAGGGATGCTCACACCCTCTGAGCTGGCCTGGCCTCAGCTCAGGGGAGCTCAGCGGTTCTGCAGAGCCCCAAAATGAGGAACAGGGTTATTTATGGTTGGGAGTTCCCTCCTGTGCCCCTGCCTGGCTGCACTGGGGGAAGTGGGCCACCTTATCAGAGCCACTTCTCCAAGTGACCCAGCCCAGCATTCTCGACATGCCTCAGCACACTTCTGCTTTTGGGCAATCAGTGCAGCCCCTGAAACTGAGCTGTTCTGTTCCTCTGCAGCGAGTTCTTGTTCTCCCTGCCTGTTTATTGCAGCCTCAGTGCCTCTCCAGCACTACCCATGCCATGCCCTGTGTAGTAATCAGGTCTGTGTGCATGTGGGGGGGACAGAATGAAGGCAAGACAGCTGTGGTCACAGCCTTGCACAGGGCAGGATGTGCCCTGATAGCTCCCAGAGCTTCTTAGAGCTGGTACAGTGACAGCAGGCAGCATTGGAGGCCCCCTCCCAAATGTTGTGTTTAATCCCAAAGCTGGCTTTAGCACTCAAGTAACAGACAAATACTGAAAAGCCTCATAAGAAGTAGGAGGAACAGGCACGACTTTAAAAAAAAAGTACAAATGAGGAAAAGTAATCAGCAGTTGTGGAACTATTACGATTTTCAGAATGCAAGGCTTTTGCCAGTGACAGGGAGCAGGTCTCTGCCCTTGAGCTTGCTTAAGAAGTTAATCTGTGCATGAACTGTGAGTCTCAGGGAGCCCTCGGAGCAGCGATGGCTCTCTGAGCCTTCAGCCTCACTTTTGTACAAGAGGGCAAGCTCACACAGCAGTGGCACTGGAGGCTCAGGTGAGACCCTAAAGCAGCCCTTGCTGAGGTGAATGTGTAGCTGTGTCTGTCAGGGCTGCTCCAAAAAGTAGTTTGGAACAAGGTTTAAGAGCTCTTTATTTTGTTTTCAATGTGCTGGTACCAAAAGACAGCCAAAGACTTGTGGCTGCAGTTCAGAGAAGATGCCTCCAGCTGCTCCATGCTTTCCTTTTGCCCTTGTTCCGCCTCTCCTCTCCTTGTCCTGCTGGCCATGGAGAAGAGTCATTGTTTAAAGGCGTTCCCTGGTCGAGGTCTCTGCCTCATGGCTGGTCCTGGGCATTTGGGAATTGTCTGGGGAGCTCCCCTGAGCTGGGGTCACTGTGTCAGTCAGGGAAAGGGACACGTGGGGTCCTCCCAAAGCAGGGTCAGCTCTGGGACCAAGCCAGGCTCCTCTCCAGGCAGGGCTTGAAAGCCTCCCAAGGCTGGAGCAGGCTCTCCTGAGAACCTGATCCCACCTCCCTTTTTACCTGGAGTGTCTTCGTGGTGGAGATCTTGGTGTATCCCAGCTGCTGTGCCACTGAAACATGGTGCCTGACAGAGGTGACAGATGGACACAAACTGTGCTTTGAAATGCAAGGTGCGTTCCTCCTGAGCGGCACAGCAGTGGCAAACAGACACAGGGAAATGGAATTAGTTATGTGGGGTGTTGTGGCATGGCTTTGAATGAGGGCAGGATGAATAGGGAGGGTTGAAAATCAGCATTTACTTTCACGGAAAGTTGTGTTGCTCTTTCAATTACATAACTTGATGGGAGTTTTAGAAGGGAAAAAGACCCCTCAAGGCAGCTTAGAACAAGTGAGCAGGAAAGCAGGAGCAGGGCAGGCAGTGAGACACAGCCAGAGCCATGTGGTCAGTCCAGCTGTGCCAGCTGTGATGTTAGAGCCCTGAGTCGGCTGTGACAGTGCTGGTGGCCCTGTGGGCACCACCTGAGGGGCAGATCTCTGCTCCCCCAGAGGGCTTTGGGTCGGGGCCCCCTGAGAGAGCTGTTATCAGTGTGTGCTCCCTGTGCCCTGCTCTGGGCCGGGGAGGTTGAACCCAGGTCAGGCCTTCTTCTCATTGAGGTGACATTGAGGGGAGATCTGTTGGCTTTTTGTTTTTTTTTTTCCTTTTTAAACCATCTGGCTGTAATAGAAGAAATAAATTGGAGCTTGTTTTCTAAAAATGAGAGCATGTGCAGTCAAGCAGCATCTTTTATTTTTGTGCGGCACATCTAAAAGAGGCGCGAGCCTGCCTCGCTCTCGGCGCGCATCCGGCTGCTCCTGCCCTCCTCCCCGGGCTCCCTGCCCTCACTTGCCTGCTCCCACCGCTCGGCAGGGAGCTGCTGAGGGCTCTGCATGTGCCAGTCAGCCCCACGGGGCGGGGGAAGGCGGCAGGGCACCTGGAGGAGGTGTGGGTGGGTGGCTGCGCTGCTGCTCTGGTCCCTGCTCCCGTAGGAGCCCCTGGCAGGGAGCAGGAGGGAGCAGGGGCACTTGTGGCAGCCCCCCTGCTCAGCTGGAAGGTGCAATTGGATGGGCAGGGAAGGAGCAGCTGCTCACAGTTGCTTGCTTTGGGTCTGCTGGCAGTGGAGAGCATTTCCCCTCTCAGTTCCTGCACACGAGAAGGAATCATGGAATCACAGAATCGTTTGGGTTGGGAAATACCTCTGAGACCATGCTGTGCCCAATGGCCACCAGAGCACTGAGTGACACATCCAGGAATTCCTTGGGCACCTCCAGATGGGCTCTCCAAACCTCCCTGGGCAGTTCCAATCCCTGACCACCCATTCCATGGGGAAATTCCTGCTGCTGTCCGACCTGGCCCAGCCTGAGGCCGTTCCCTCTCCTCCTGTCCCTGTGCCCTCCTGCCAGGAGCTGTGCAGAGCCACGAGGGCCCCCCTGAGCCTCCTTTGCTCCCTCTCTGATGTCCCCTCCCTGTGTTTGGGCAGCTCTGCAGTTGTCCACAATCTGCCCAAACTGAATTTTTTATTCCATCAGGGCCATGCAGGAGATGGGGATAATACTTGCCTTGCAGAGCATTGTGCAAGTCAATTTGCTGATTATTTACAAAGCACATCAGAGTGCTGCTTCAGTTGTACACAGGGTTATGATAATTAGTAATTCCTTATGACACTTCCTTTTCTTTCTGCCATAAATATTGGCCTAATGTAGGGACAGCCCTGCCTGTGCTTGTCATCCCAGCGCCTCAGAGGGAACAAAAAAGCTGGATTTGGTTTGTAAATGGTGCTTCTTTATCCCCCTCCTCCTATCCCACCTGACCCACAAAGCCTCTGAGCCCTTTGGTGAGCTGCTGCTGGGCTGGTGTCCGTTGCTGGGTCTGTGCTTGGGGAGGACTCGCCCCTTGCATGGAAATCTCATCCCTCTGGAAAACCCCTGCTCTCCCCTGCCTTCCCACCTTGCCAGCCTCACAGCTCTGAGCCCTTTCTTGCTGGGCAGGGGCAGGTGAGGCCTGAAGGGCAGGAAAGCAGGAGCTGCCCTGGGAAGATCTCTGCCCTCCCTTTAAAACTGGGCCAGGATCTGGGATAACAGGGCACAAGGGTTTCTCTCCCAGCTTTTCCCTTTCTTTCTCTCTGTCTTTGCCCAGGTTTGGGTCCCATATTGAGCTGTTCTGTTCCAAGGTGTGTGTGCAGCATCTTGGCTTTGCTTTGGCCAGCTTGGATAGGAGATTTTATCTTGTAGTGTGTTGTTTTCCTCTTCTCCACGTAAGTACAACTCAGGGGCCTTTGCTGTCCATCACACAGGGCTGGTTTTACTCAGCTGTGAGTGGCTTTGGGTGCTTCTGAGGGTGTCAATATCCTGTGTGTTTAATGCTTCAGCGCAGTGAGTCCAGAAGCTTGTGATACCTATTTTTAGTGCTGAAAAGTTTTGACAGCTCAAGCAAAGCTCCATTATCCATCACTTGACAGCCTCGTCAGCAGCGTGCAGCTTGTCACTCTCGCTCGGAGCTGCTTTTTCCAATGAAATTCAAACTATTGGCAGGGATGTGGTGCAAGTGTGTCAGAGCGCAGCATGGAAATGACAGCAGCTACTGCCTAGTTTAAAAAAAATATGTGAGAGGAGGTGTTTGCATTAGAGGTCTTGAGTAAAATGTTCCTCCTTGAGCATTATTGTGGAAAAAGGAAGCAGGCCCTGTTCTGTTCAGCTCTGCCCAACCTCTAGATAACGCTTCCAGGGATGCACAGGATGGGATTGTTGGGGTGTCTGTGCAGGGCTGGATGGTCCTTGGGGGTCCCTTGGGTGTCTGCAAAGCCCAAAGCTTAAATTTGCCAGGCAAAACCTCAAATTTAAACTTGTGCTGGGGCCGGAGGTGGCTCCTGCCTCTTGTCACTTGTGTGGGTTTCACAGGCAGAGGTGCTGGCTCGCTGCCACCATCCACTCCCTGGGGCTCATTAGAGCCTTTTTCAGCTCCCCTTGTAGCCAAACAACAGGGATCAGCTTTCCCAGGAGCTGATATATCTGCTGACCTCTCCAAAGGGAAAAAAAACTCCTCCTGTAATTCATTACCTGACTTCTGTAGAGGCTGAAAGGGAGCTGCTGGTGAGTGAACAATACTTGCCTTTCACAACTGCCTTCCTAATCCCAAATAGAAACATGAGGCTGAGAAAACCTTTCTGATAGCAGGGAGTGTGGATACATTCAACCCAGTATAATTTTTCATGGCATTAGTGTTCTGTAATTGCCAGGGCTTGGTGTGCAGGGTTTTATTGGACAAAGCGAAGGCAGGCAGTGTTAAACATCAATTTGAGGGGGTAGGAACAATTCTGATGGTGGTGTGATGGTTTTCCTTCAGTGCCCTCTTGTGAGGTGCTGCTTCACAAGAGTTTGAAAGCTGAGGTTTCAAAAAAAAAACAATGCAAGCTAAGTCAACTTTCTTATTCAGTTTATGATTGAATAGAAGATGGCTCGAGCCCAACTGTCCCAACCCTTTGCCCTGCCAGGTGTGAGGCCACACAAAAAGTGGGATTCCAGGGTGAAAGCAGTGCCTGGCTTGGCCACATCATCCACAGGGAACTTTGAAGGCCAGGTTATGTGTGTAGGGCTGCAGTTTTTCCAGGATTCCCTGGAAAAGGGCACCAGTGTCCCAGTGACGTGTGCCCAGGGTCATCTGTGCTTGTGGGATGTTTGGAGAAGCACCAGCACTGGCCTGCACATCAGCTCCTTGGTGTTCCCTGGGGATTTCCTGAGGGATTATTAGTGGCTGACAGACCCCAGCTGGTGTCCTGAAAGATGCTTGATAGAGGGGGTGATGGTCACCTCAGGAACTCCACCATGACGTGCAGAAGGAGCCGAGTGGCTCCACCTGTCTGGGTGGTGGAGACAGAACTTCCTCCAAGGCCACCTGTGTGTGCAGGTGAAAAATAAGACAGATACAATCATGAATTTTTGAAGCACCCTGGCTTTGTAAAGTAAGCCTTAGTTGAGGAGATACGGTCTGCAGAGCCCGTGTGAGCCCAGCAGAGGCTCCTGCTATCTCACCTTGCTCTGTGCTCAGGGTGAGTCACTGGGCTGGAGTGGCTCCCTTTCTGCTGCCCCCAGTGCTAATCCATTGTTAAAATGATATTAACTCATGCCTGCTAATTAGCAGGTGTGCCAGGGTGTGAGAGGCCCAGGATGTTAATTAGGGTTGATAAAAACGCCTTTATGCAGGGTACACACCTGGATTGTGTCTGCCTCCTTCCACCACAGAGAAGGGCTGTGTGGTGGGACCTGGATTGTGTCTGCCTTCCTTCCACCACAGAGAAGGGCTGTGTGGTGGGACCTGGATTGTGTCTGCCTTCCTTCCACCACAGAGAAGGGCTGTGTGGTGGGACCTTTCTCCGCTGGCCTCTGTGCTGGGATGGATATCTGGGGAGCCAGAACCTCCCTGGAAGGTTCATAGAATCACAGAATGCTTTGAGTTGGAAGGGCCCCACAAGGACCATCCAGTCCCACTCCTGTCCCTGCACACCCACCCCAGCAATCCCACCCTGGGCATCCCTGGAGTGCTGTCCAAAGCTCCTGGAGCTCTGTGGGGCCGTGCCCATTCCCTGGGGAGCCTGGGCAGTGGAAGAACGTTTTCCTGATCCTCCCCTGATCCAGCTGCAGCCCTTCCCTTGGTCCTGTCCCAGGGAGCAGAGATCAGAGCTGCCCATCAGGAGGAGCTGCATCCCCATTGAGGTGTGACCTAAACCTTCTCCATTCTGGAGGGATTCATCCTGCCAGAAGGATGGAAGGAGAAGAGACCTTTCCCAGATACTCAGCTGAGGAGGGGAGGGTCGTGTTGTGCCCTGCAGAGCTCATGGCTGCTCCTGAGGCTGCTGGAGGGGCCGTTCCTGCAGCCACCCCGCTCCCCTCGGAGCTGGCCAGGCTGGCTGTGCCATTCCAGGCAGAACATCCCAGGCTGTCTCCCAGCAGGTTTGGTAGTTCCTGGCTGGCACAGGGCTGTTTACACAAGCTGGCTCGTGCCCTCGGAGGAAGCCCACATCCAAAGGGAGTGTCCCTGTGTGTCAGCAGGGCCGGGAGCCAGGGCCAGGCCTGGCAGTGCCTGTTCTCCCCACGGAGAGCCTGGCACTGCCCACCGGGGCTCCTGCTCAGGCTGCTCCACACCTTCCCTGCTCCCACCATCCCGGGCTGCTCACCCAGCCACGCTTCCTGCAGGGACCATCTCATCTCTCTTGGATCCTGCACGACTCAGGAGGAGGCATCCCTTGCCTCTCCCTCCATGGATCTCTCCCCATACCTTAGGATTGCTGCTTAGGGCTTGCTGGTTTTTGCCCCGCTGCTCTGGGGCATGATTGAAGGGGAAGTCTCTGCTTTTCTTTTGCAGATCTGCACTGAGGCTTGTGGCTCTGCACAGCTCCTGACAGGAGGGGACAGCCAGGAGGGTCAGGCTCTGCTTCCAGGGAACAGGGACAGGAGGAGAGGGAACGGCCTCAGGCTGGACACCGGGAGGAGTTTGTCCATGGAACACATGGTCAGGCATTGGCAGGGGCTGCCCAAGCAGGTTTGGGGTCCCATCCTTGGAGGTGTCCAAGGAATCCCTGGATGTGCCACTCAGTGCTCTGGGCTGGGGACAAGGTGGGCATCAGGCACAGGTTGGACTCAATGGTCTCAGAGGTCTTTTCCAAGGAAATAATTCTGGGATTTAAAGCCCACCAGTGGTTACAGTGATGTCTGAAGCTTTCTGCAAGCTGCTCTACAGCAGCTCATGTTTTGCTGGGAGTTCTGCCGTGCCCAGGGATTGCTGTGGGTAGCAGGAAGAGCTGTCCCCTGCTGTGGCAGGGTGCAGGTGGCACTGGCAGCAGAAGGGTGCTGCTGCCCTTGCCCTCCGAATGTGAATTCAGTGCAGAATTCGCTGCTGATGTGTCACAGCAAGCAGCACCTGTCCCTCCTGTGCAGTGTGGCAGCGGGGCTGCAGCGTCTGTGGGAGCTGGGGTGTGCACACCTGTGCGTGGGTGCACGCCAAGGCTGCTCCAACGGCAGCGACCCCGCTCCAGTGGGAGTGATCCCACTGCGATGGGTGTGATCCCACTGCGATGGGTGTGATCCTATTGCGATGGGAGTGATCCTATTGCGATGGGAGTGATCCCACTGCGATGGGAGTGATCCTATTGCGATGGGAGTGATCCTATTGCGATGGGAGTGATCCCACTGCGATGGGAGTGATCCCACTGCGATGGGTGTGATCCCACTGCGATGGGAGTGATCCCACTGCGACGGGAGTGATCCCACTGCGATGGGAGTGATCCCACTGCCCCACTGCGACGGGAGTGATCCCACTGCGATGGGTGTGATCCTATTGCGACGGGAGTGATCCCACTGCGACGGGAGTGATCCCACTGCGACGGGAGTGATCCCACTGCGATGGGAGTGATCCTATTGCGATGGGTGTGATCCCACTGCGACGGGAGTGATCCCACTGCGATGGGAGTGATCCTATTGCGATGGGAGTGATCCCACTGCGATGGGAGTGATCCTATTGCGATGGGTGTGATCCCACTGCGACGGGAGTGATCCCACTGCGATGGGTGTGATCCTATTGCGATGGGAGTGATCCCATTGCAACAGGAGTGATCCCACTGCGATGGGAGTGATCCTATTGCGATGGGAGTGATCCCACTCTGATGGCAGCGATCCTATTGTGATGGGAGCAATCCTGCTCCAACAGGAGCGATCCTATTGCAATGGGAGCGATCCCACTCCAATGGCAATGATCCCGTTTCACTGGGAGTGAACCTCCTCCAATGGCAGCGATCCCATTCCAATGGGAGTGAACCTCCTCCAATGGCAGCGATCCTATTGCGACAGCAGCAATCCCATTCTGATGGGAGCAATCCTGTTCCCATGGCAGTGATCCCGTTCCAGTGGGAGCGATCCCATCCCGCTGTCAGCGATCCCTGGGCGGCGTGGGAGCTGTGCCCTGTTCAGTGGCCCTGCAGGCAGGCACAGCAGGGCAGGCCCCGCAGCCCCATGGCCCTCTGAGTCACCATGGGTGGCTCACCAAACCTGCTCGTCTGCTCGGGGTTTGCGAGTTCCCAGCACTGAAAGCTGCTCTCCGTTTGTTTGTCTGCAATGGGAGCTGCTGGCTTGCTCACTCGGGGTTTAAATTCTCCATAGTGCTGAGGATTGTTGAGTGCTCCCCTGGCCAAACAGTGTCTGACCCCATCCCTCCTCCAGCCCTGTGCCGCTTCTGGGCTGTGCCTGTGGTCACGGGGGACCTCGTGCTGGGCGTGGGTGGGTCTGTGGGAAACATCTGGGGTGAGAAGTCAAACCCAAGGTGCTGTTTGAAGTGGGCTCGGACTCACTGCTCACTCCTGTTCCTGGTCACGGGGGCTGTACAGATGGCTGTGCCCTGTCAGATTGCTTCTCTGAGATCTTGTCCCTGTCCCAAAATAGAATCATCTCCTCCCTTGCTCTGCACCCAGGCTGTGGAACCCCACAGCCTCACTCTAGCTGTTAAATCCTTTGGGTGCCGCAGCTGTCTGGGTCAGAGCCAGGCTCCTGCACGTACCTTCTGCCTTTTTATTTTATTCTATTTTTTTCCTCCTGGTTCGGTCCTTTCCCCAGCTTGTGGTCAGTGCTGGGTTGCAGAGGGTGGGACTGCAAGGGCAGGGGTATTGCTCAATACTCGGTATGTCTGAAGCATCGTGAGAGTTGTAGATGTTAATTTGTTAATTAATTTGATTTCTGCTTGTAAAGAACATTGACTGTGTTGTCTGCTTCTTTTTCAGAGCAGTTTCATACCTGTTTTTCCTGTCCCACATACGTGGTGCAGAGGCAAGTTGGGGGATAAACACAGATGGGTTTTGTGTTGGTATTTCTTATTTATAGCAACCATTAGCCAGCCCTGGTCTGGAGGATGCTGCTGCTGCTGCTCAAATCTTAATCCAGAGACGGTTATGTGCAAGTAGGGAATTAAGTAAAACCAGATCGATGTAATTCCTAATTCCCTATCCTGGAAACCCTTCTGCACCTGTGGCCAGCTGACTGGGAGCAGCTGCGGGTGTGTTTTTAAGGAGTCCCTTCCCGAAGCACCAGCCCGTACGGACCAGACACCCTCGGGGTGCTGGGGGAGTGGGGGGCAGAGGCAGAAGGCACAGGCTGGGTCGGAATGGTTTATTTTCTGTCTCCTGGTGAGCTGCTGCAGCGAACACAGCAGAATCCCGAGGGTTGTGGAGCCGGTGCGCCCGGCATCGGGAGCCAGCCGCCTCTCCGGGCTCCTCTCGCAGCCGGTGAGTTACAGTCCCCCCGGAGGGATGTCCCTAGGAATCCACATCTCAGGAGCCAGCGGGGCTGAGTGGCAGCTCGTCTGAAGCCTGTGACGGGAGGAATTAATCAGGAGAGGGAGGGAGGAAGAGACGGAGGGAGGGATGGCAAAACCCCAAACCTTCAAACACACCCAGTTGACCCATCTCATCTCAGCGTGAAACTTGGCGAGTTCCACCCACTCCGGAGCAGCCGGGGAATGAAATGCAGGCGCTTCCTCCTCCTCTGTGCTAGCGGCGGCCGGGGCTCGGGCAGCGGGAGAAGCGAAGATGTTCGTGCTGCTGATGATGAGCGGTGAGAGCCGGGGAATGGGATGGGGATGCAGCACCGCCGGGCTGGCTGGTGCTCTGTGTCCGGGAGGGCTCTCCCCTCCCGATTGCCCTCTTTTGTGCACAGAGGTGCTGCTTTCTGTGAGTTGTGCTTAGCTGGGGTCTCAGGTGCTGTTTGCTTCTCCGGGGTTTGTGCTGCTCGGAGGGAGCTGACTGAATGGGAGCCGGGGAGTTGAGAGCTGAATTCCCTAAGAGAGAAAATGTGGTATCGTGTTACTGACGGGAGATGTTCCCTTCTCCGGCTGTCTGGCTTTATTTTCCCTAATTACAGGTTGCCACTCTCTTTAATTGTTGAAAATGAGCCCCGTGAAAGGTTTCAACTTGACTGCAGCTCTGCTGGGTGTCTGTGCAGGGCAGTGCTGCTCCCTTTTTGGGGGGCTCCCACTTCCCAAACATTTGGGAACTCTGCACAGCTGGGACTGGGGGGACGGGGGGAGCCTCGTCCCTGTCGAGCTGCTCATTTTCCTGCTGGTTCCTTCAGCGATGGCTTATCAAGTTATTTAATATCCCGGGTGCTATCTCTGAATCTAAATTGCCTAATTCTTGGGTCGGTGACAGGAAATGTGAGCACAGAGCCCTGGCTCTGCAATTCCTGTGACTAAGCATCGGCGCTGAGCACCCAGCAGCAGCAGCAGCGCTGTCTCCTGCCCTGCTGCTGTCCTGTCCCCAGGGCTGCTGGGACGATGTGGGACAGTGTCAGGGATGGCTCCTGCTTCCCCAGGGCCACGGGCAGGGCTCAGCCCTGACTCAGAGCCATCAGCTGTGAGTAATCCTCCGGGGCACAGGCAAAGGAGCGTGCGTGCCTTTTCCTGGGAGCTCAGTCGCTCTGGAGCTGTTGGAAAGGTGCTCTCAGAGTTTTGTTTCACGCAGCACAGCTGGCTGCTGGTTCCTTGGATGGTGTTTGAATGTTGCAGGAGGGATTTGCATTCCCACACGTGATGGGTGCTGTGGAACGAAGCGAGCAGGTTTGGTGGGTGTCACTGGCTCGCCTGTTTTCCCCCATCCGTGCAGAGTTTGAAGTGATCTGTGCGTTATGGAAAAGGGGTGCAAAAGTGCTGTGCTCAGCAGGGCAGGCTGAGCTGAGGGATCAGCTGCCCAAATGTGGCAGGCCTGCTCGTGCTTCCTGGGGAACCTGCTCTTTAAAGGGTGCTTGGCTGGTTTCTGACTGGTTTTGAGGCAGAAATGCTTTATTTTTCCAAAATGCCTGACAGAAAAAAAAAATCTGCCAAACCGCAAATTTGCATCATTTAAGCGTTTGCTTGAGTGTAATGCTTTTGCTCTGGGAGATCAGTGGTAGGACTCCTGCTGGAATTGGTGTTGAGGAGAAGCATTGATTTTGCAGTGGCAGTGAGTCTATTAGGCAGCAGTGCTTGGAGCAGACTTGTTTGTCTCTAATGAAGTTACACACTGTGGCTGGACTCGTAGGTAATGGCTGTTTGGAAAGGAAGCCCCAGGAAAACACAGCTGATCCCTGCAGGATCAGTGACTGGACTGCTCCAGGGAATGCCTGGGAATGCTCCTGCCCAAAGCTGGGGCAGGAGGATGAGGTGGCAGCACGGGGAGCTCCCCGCAGGATGGCTTGGTTCTAAACTGTGAGCTCCCTGTGTGCGTCAAGCACAGACACCTCACTGCTTCCCTCTGGCTCTGATGAGCTCCCCAGGGCTGGTCTTCTCCCAGCTGTGAGGGTTATTAGCTCAAAAAATTAAAGGGTCTTTGATGGGGGGCAGAAAAAGGCCTCTGGAATAAAATACCAGCTTTAAATAATTAATTGTAAGGGAAAAATGCAGTGCAAAAGTAACAGTGGCATCGAGTCTTTGCAGGAATTCATCAAGGAGGAGGATGAGTCTTGTACTGATGTGTCTTCCTGGGTATTATTTCGTTAAACTGGCGGCTGTGCAGAGCATTCCAGGGAGTTTTATGGCCCAGTAATCCATTGCTGGATGAGGGGAATACATTATTTATAGATCAGAGTGTTTTAACATCCTCGCATGGGTTGTTTAAGGAGGTCAGAATGCAGAGCAGTGGGAATGGGATTAGCCCAGCTGTGCCACAAGCAGGGGCTGAAAGGGGAAGTGACCACGTAGATGTTCGTGTTTTTATTGTGCCTCACGAGGCATAGGTCAGAAGAGTTAGGGCTTTCTAGAACCAGGATGGAGCTTTTATTGCTTGTGACATCTCAAATTGTAAGTGAGCTGGAAACAGACAGCAGCATCCCTGTGTGTGGTTCAGCAGCCCCGCTGCCGGCCGCGTGTTCGTGTTCCCGGTGGGATGCAGGCAGAGGGCTGGGGAGGGGGGACGGATGGACGGATGGATGGATGGTTGTGAGGGCTGCCAGCCCCTCCTGCCGTGCAGGGGCAGGGAGCTGTGGTGCTGCTCCACGTGTGAAGGCTTTCTGCTTTCTGTGTGCCGCGTCCCAGAGGCGCAGCCCCGTGAGCCGGGCTGCCAGACAGGCGCTGCATTTGCTGCAGAGTGCTTTTAGTGTAATTGCTTCTTCAGGCTTCCAGTTAGGCTTGCCATGAGCGCTGGGATGTGATGTTCTCAGGCAGCTCGGGAAGCCCTCGCAAAGGCGAGCAGAGCAATGATGTGGGCAGGGGGTGCCCATCAGGCAGAGCCCAGCGAGGGCTCTGCTCCTGGTTTGCCTCAGGAATCCCCCTGCTTCCAGCACCCTCAGCAGTTCCCAGTGCTGCCTGCCTTTGGTTCTCCCAGCAGCGAGCTCTGGGCTGGCAGAAAGCAGCACTGGTTCAGCTCTGGCACTTTCTAGTTGTGCCTAGACATGGTGACACTCAGTGGTCTCAGAGGTCTTTTCCAGCTGTAACAACTGTGTGGTTCCATGGTTCTAGGGGTAGTTAGGAGCCCAGGCTCCTGGTGATGTTACAGGGTTTAACCAGTGGCCAGGCATTCTCTGGAAGATTCCTGTTGTTGGGAGGAGCATGGAAAATGTGCTGTGGTGCCACTTGAGCCAGACTGGCACGGGGCAAACTGCGTCACCCCGCATTGCCAGAGTGCCCCTGAGTTACAGGGAGTGAGCAGCAGCTCTGGAAGCTCCTCTGGGCTGACCACAAATCACCCTGCACACGTACATCCTGCTGGGAGGCAGGGACATCGCCCAGAAATCTGCCATGGGCACACAGGAATGTGGGAGTCACAATATGGGCATGCTCTTCTGTGGGTGTGAGGGCAACAGGGGTGCCAGTGGGCAGCCACGGGCTTGGGAGCAGCTGTGTTTATTTCTGAAGGGGCAGAAACAGTTATTTCCTTCTGAAATCTGCTCTGCATTTCTATTTGTATTTTCCCATCCGGACAGTTTGGAAGCCATGGGCTCAGTTTCTCCTGTGAGGTGCAGAAGAGTGAGTCACTTGTTGAGGGGATGTGATGCTGGGTAGTAAGTGCAGAACCAGCTCTGGAATGGCAGAGTGTGTGTGCAAGAGGTGTTTTTTCCTGTGTGTGCAGGGAAATGTCCCTTGCATTTGTGCTGGAGCTGTTGTCCCCCTGCAAAGATGAAGTTGGGCAGTGTAGGGCACCAGCAAGGCAGAGCGCAGGAGCTGGGGAAGGTGCCAGACCTTTCCTGCAGCGTTTTGTCCAAAGCCAGAAAGTGGTTTTGGGGTCTCTGAAACAGCAGAAGTTGGGCAGAAGAAGGGAAGTGTGTAGGTTTTGCATGAATACCTTCTTCCCTTGTTTCTGGGGGAAGCTGGGATCTCCCTCCGCACCTTACACTGCCCAGTGGCAGTGCCGGGTGAGCACGCTGTGCTCCCAGCCCAGTCCCTCCAACGGGCAGAACGAGGCTCCTCGTGCAGCCTGCTTCCCGCTGGGAATTGCTCGGCTGCTCATTTGCATCAGGCTGGGCGGGGAAGGTGTGTTCAGAGTGTGCCCCAGGCCCTCAGACACTGCAGTGGAGACAGGGCTCCCCGTTGCGCAAGGGCGCCCCAGGAAAGGAGCTGGCTGCAGCCACCCCGCCGAATCCTTCCGGCTGGAGGAGATCTTTGGGGTCAGCCAGTCCCAGCTGTGCCCAGTGCCTACCTTGTCCCCAGCCCGGAGCACGGGGGCCACATCCTGCTGCTCTTGGGCCCTCCAGGAGCCCTGGCACAGCCTGGGAGAGCCAGCCCAGAGGTTGTGCACGGTCCTGCCAGCTTTTCCCCCCAGCTTTCCTTCCCTGTGCCAGTGGTTTCCCCCTCTCCTGGTGAGGGGATCCCAGGGAGAGGCCCCTGGGCAGGAGCTGGAGTGCTCCGGTTTCCCAGGGTGTGTGTGATGGCTGGGTGATGTTTTACAGGAATTGCAGCAGTGGCTGAGAGCCCTTGTCAGGCATCCTCTGATGTGTAACACATGCCAAAGGTTGTTCTGGTGAAAAATGACTGATTTTCTCTTTTTTTTTACCAGTAACAAAGGAGCCTTTTCTTTCTTCCTTTGCAACAATGAGAGTCTGGTGGGGTTTCTCTTCTCTGAAGCGGGAGGAAAGTTGTGTTTTTGTTGACTCTCGTGGTCCCCCATGGTGAGTTGGAGGGTGCTGCTGTAAGAGGTGTCAGGTGGGCACCAGAGACACACAGAGCCAGTGAGACTTGAGGCACAGTCCACAACTCTGTTCTCTTGCAAGTTGCAGGATAAAATTTATGACAATAACAAGCCTGTGGGAGTCAATTCCTTGCTGATTTTTTTTTCCAAATTAATGCTTTAGTAACATCTGGATGATTGCTTGGTAATCTTTTTCTGGGAAGTGCTTTTGTGTGTGTGTGTGTACTTTGTTGTGGAGTGATAAATCACTGTAATTTACCAGCCTGGTTTTTAAAAATTTGGGAAGTCATACTGTGTGACGTGTTCCTTGGAGCTGTCATTCCTGGAGGCACCTGAATGAATCCATGGCATTTCAGCTCCTGTTTACTGCTTCAAACAGGTCCTTATGCTTGACATGCTTACCTGAGCATACCTTTAACTTTGGAGTTTATGGAGAGTTTTCTGAACGGGAAAGTAAAAAGAAAGAAGAGGTTTTTGAGGAGGAGCAAGATGCAGCCACTTGATGGGATCTCGTCAGGGTGCATTGGCTGGTTCTGCTGCAGAACAGGAGGCTGACCCACTTAGTGCCTGCCAAAACCTGCCTCCACTGCTGGGTAGCACTGATCTCTGCCCTCTGGGACAGTGACAGGACCCAGAGAGCGGCTGGAGCTCTCTCAGGGCAGGTTTAGGCTGGATTTAGGGAAAGGTTCATCCCCAGAGGTGCTGGCACTGCCCAGGCTCCCCAGGGAATGCCCACAGAGCTCCAGGAGCCTTTGGACAGCACTCCCAGGACCAGATTGGGATCGTTGGGGTGTCTGTGCAGGGCCAGGAGCTGCACTGGGTGATCCCTGTGAGTCCCTCCAGTGCAGGATATTCTGTGATTCTGTTAAATTCCACAGGAAATGGGAGCTGGGGCTGTTCTGCTGCCTGAGGCAGGACGGTGATTCCCCCATCAGCAGCAGAGAGATGGAAACGCACTAATTGCCAGTCCCAGGGGTGTGATGACAGGAAAAACAGCTCCAGCTTTGTGTGAGCCCCTGGACCAGGCTCACATACCCTCCTGTGGCTGTGGAGCTCTGGTTTCAGCCCCCACCAGAGCTCTGGGTGCAGCTGCAGGATGAATCCAGCAGGGCCCTGAGCAGCTCCTGACGTGGTTGGGGTGGCTGGTGTCCCACAGGGAGGGCCCTCCCGTGTGTACAGCACAGGTACAGCTTGCAGACTATAGGAGGTGTGTCTGTGGAATGTGCTCTTTCTGCAGCATTCAGAGCATCGACTAAAAGTGCTGCAGCAAACGTTTGTGTGGTGCTGAGGACAAATGTGCAAGGCAGAAAAGGCTGAAGGCTTTGAAGGAGCCCAGTAGGACCCACAGCTCCTGGGCAGCACGTGGTCAGGCAGGCAGAATTGCTAATCAATGTATGAAGAGGAAAAATAACCCCTGCAGACCAAGCTGTGCCGAGCAGGCTGGGTTCCAGGCTTTTCCTGTGGAGCTCACGGGGGCGGCAGGAGTGGCCGTGGTACCCCATGGGGGCTTTGCTCAGGCTCAGAATCCCAGAATCGCTGAGGCTGGAAAGGAGCTCAGATGTCATCAGGTGGAAGCTGTGCCCCATGCCCACCCTGTCCCCAGCCCAGAGCCCTGAGTGCCACCTCCAGGGATGGGAATCCCAGACCTCCCTGGGCATCCCTGCCAGTGCTCAATCACCCTTTCCATGGAGAAATTCCTTCAGGTGTCCAGCCTGAGCGTGCCCTTCTCATTTCCAGTGTGTTTTGCTGAGAGCTGCTGTCTGCAAGGGGAACAAGAAGTCTGAGGGATTGCCTTTGGAGTTAATTTGGGGTCCAGCCAGCCCCATTTCTAGGACACAGACCTGCCATCCCTGTGAGCACCTTCTCCCTTGCACTGGGATGGGCTCCCAGTCCATGCTCCAGGTTCCCTGGTCAAGGGGCTCATCCTGCTGGTCCCCAGAACCTGCTCAGGCTGAGCTGTGCTTATCCCAAGGTTTGATTTGATCATCCTGTGTTTGGAACAACTGCCCAGGCCACGTTCCCAAAGCTCAGCAGCTTCAGGAGGAGCGCAGCTCACCTGGCATTCACACAGGATTGCAGATCTTTAGCTCTCTCAGAGCAATCTTGAACCTGCTCATCAGAGTGTGCATCTCACTTGAAGCCACTCCAGCTGTGCACAGCTATTTTTGTACAGGAACCCTTTGAAATTTTAATGCACTTTTTGCTCGTTGAACCCCAAAATGAGTCACTTAAGGGAGCAGCAGCAGTTTTTCAAAACCTCTACCTGGAACCTGTTGCTTCCACTGACTTTTCTGTAACCTGCTTTGGGAAAAGGGAAACACATCCAGGTGTTTCTCAGGAACGTGATGGGATTGTTGGGGTGTCCTGTGCAAGGTCAGGAGTTGGATTCTGTTCCTGTGGGTCCCTTCCAATTCAGGACATCCTGTGGCTCTGTGGTTTGAGGTCATGGCAGCATGTGACACTGCTGAGAAGGAATGAAGGACCAGAACCTTTTCAGCAGGTAAATAAAATTATCCTTTCGTCAAACTCTTCTTACAAACAAGATCTGGATTTGAATACAGGGAGATGCAGCCTCGCAGGGGTTGTGTTGCTTGCAGAGCTCCTGAATCATTGTCTAAATGGCAAGGAAATGTCTTGCCTGGCTCAGGCTGCAGCGAGCTGTGAGTCACATCCCCGCAGAGCTCGGAGCTGGGGACAGCAGGGACAGGCTTGACGCCCCCCTGGCAGCTCCTGCCTCTCGCAGCAGACGGCTCTGCCACGTGTCACCGTGAGCAGAACTCTCCTCAGGTCTCAGAGACTCAATCCACCCGTGGGGAAGCCTCTCCCAGCTCCTCCTCGGCTCCCCACCCCAAAGGGCTTCCCAAAGCCCCCAGTTCTCCAGCTCCTGGAGCTCACCGAGGCTCCCCGTTGGAGCTCTTGGGAACCTGGAAATGAGAATCGTATTTTATTGCTCAAGCTGGACCAAATTTCACATTTAGAGTCTCTGCTAGTAAAATTGACAGAGCAGTAAGAGGATTATCTTGGTCCAACCTCTCTTTTTAAACCTAGCAGAGGAATGCCGGAGGCCAGGGATTCATATTCCACTATGCCTGACCTACAATTTATGGCAGCATTATCCCAGAGTAATTGAGTGGGTCCCACAAGTCTGGAGGTGCTCGTGACTCCTTTCACTTGATTTTAGAGGCCTTTTCTGATGGAGTGGCACAGCCCCTGCTGTCTGAGGAGACATTTGTCGCTGTCCCCGCACGGGCACCTCACCTGGGTGATCTCAAAGGTCCCAAACCATGCTGTGATTTATTCTGCTTTTCTTTCAGTGGTACAGGAAAGGAGCTTCTCAGGCTGTAAAAGGGGCTTTGAGACTCGGGGAGATTTCAGATTCTTGCCTGTGAATCCCTGGAACTGGGTTGAAGAGCAGAGCCCTAATCTAGCACCTTTTTTCTCAGACACAGCTTCGGTTAAGCCTCACCACTGAGGCTGTCAGGCAGCCAGGCTGAAATCCTTGCCTTGCCATTGAATGAAATCCTCTAGAATTTAAAAACTTAGAGGGGGAAAAGGAGCGCTCAGCATGAAATCCCCCTGTCCTTGTGTGATGAACATCCCCCACATCTGGGCTGAGTGTTCTCTGGGAATGCTGAATAGGTGGCAATGAGTGATGTGTAGGGAAACACAGGGGGATGGACCCAGCCCCTGTGAGCACTGCAGGTATTCCATGGCAACGACGGCACCGGATGGGCCTCCCCAGGCCCAGCTTTGTGTTAGGCTGGGTTTGTCCAGCAGCACAGGGCGGGCTCTGAAATGCCGCCTGTGGGCACGAGCTGTTCCCTGGCAATGGGGATGGGAGGGCTGGGGCTGGCTGGGTGTCATTATCCCACTAGCTGCGCTCCAGAGCTGTTATTTAATTCCCACTGTGGCTCTGAAATGGCGCTCAGAGGATTAGGTGGATGTGGATGTGAGCAGCTTGATCCCCGAGTGCCTGGGCTGGGTTATCAGCGTTTCCTACAGAAACTGAGCTGAGAAATTGGGACTTTGGGCTGAAGGACCATTTGTGCCTCAGCTTGCCACAGCCCTGTGCAGATAACCCTGACTGTGGCTCCCTCTGCTATCAGGGGGGTGGATGCACGTTGGCTGTGCTGCTTTTAGTAAGAGAACGTTGAAAATATTCTAAATATAACTCTTTGTTAGTCCGATGAAAGACCATTTTAATTTTAAAGCGGCAAATATTTCAGCTGGGCTTCCATAAAGAGTATTAGTTTTTAATTATTTCTGGCATTTTCCCTGATTAAAAATGGAATTTATTACTCTTCTAGTTCTAATTTTGTTTACTGACTTGGCAGGTAGCATTGCTCGTGGTTTCCTTCATGAAAGGCACTGTCATTTTGAAAAAGCTGGATGGCTCTTGGGTTGATGTATTTCTTCACCTGAATGCATTGGGAAAATATTGGTAGAATTTTCACATTTGAAGGCTGGTGGTGCTTACAGCTTATTAATTGTTGTTGTTTGAGCATCAGGTTAGCTTTGTGTGACATCAGTCAAACCTATGGTCAGTCAAGTCCAGGATGTCAATATTTGGTTTCCCTTCAGCTGAATTAAAATTTATAGTTGGCTGTCATGATAGTAAATGGGATTTGTTTTGATTAATTGTTCTCTGTGTGCAAATTCCAACCCATTGTGGTGCACATAACCTGTTGTGCATCATCTTTTGCTGAGTACATCCCTAGAAAGTGTCTCAGCAGAGGCATGCAAGGTCCTTAGGAATGATATCCTTTCTGTGGGAATTTATCAGCCTGTTACAACTGGCACAGCAAAAGAATCAACAAAATTAGACAGCAGTTGGTTTTTTAAATTTCAAGTTGGTGTTAAGAACCGTGTTCAGTGCTGTTATTTATTACTTGCCTTAAATACAGGCTAAGTTAGGAAACATCTACAGTGGGACATGTTATTTATCTGCTCACAGCATGTGGCGTTCTCCAGAATATTCCCCCCAAACTCCTTAATGGATTAATTGGGCAAAATCTCCCCCGACAGATAAACAATTCTGCTCTGTTTCACGTGGGTGGATCGTGTTTGAGCAGAGAAAACCTCCAAGCAGTGTTCCTGTGGGATTCCCAGCTCCTGGTTCAGTTTAGGCTGGAGTCACTGGCTGGCAGGCTGGACTGGGAGCTGAATCCATGAATGTCCATCTGGAATTTCTCTGGGAAAAGAACTCCAGTGCAGAACTGCAGTGACAGGAGAGCTGGGATGGATCCATCCCTGGGACAGTGCAGAGCTGCAGTCATGTCCCTGCTGGGATGGATCCATCCCTGGGACAGTGCAGAGATGCAGTCATGTCCCTGCTGGGATGGATCCATCCCTGGGACAGTGCAGAGCTCCAGTCATGTCCCTGCTGGGATGGATCCATCCCTGGGACAGTGCAGAGCTGCAGAGCTGGGATGGATCCATCCCTGGGACAGTGCAGAGCTGCAGAGCTGGGATGGATCCATCCCTGGGACAGTGCAGAGCTGGGATGGATCCATCCCTGGGACAGTGCAGAGCTGCAGAGTTCCCTGCTGGGATGGATCCATCCCTGGGACAGTGCAGAGCTGGGATGGATCCATCCCTGGGACAGTGCAGAGCTGCAGTCATGTCCCTGCTGGGATGGATCCATCCCTGGGACAGTGCAGAGCTGATGGATCATCCCTGACCTGCTGGGATGGATCATCTGCAGTCAAGCGTGTGTTGTGATGTCATCTTGGATGGATTGCAGTAGAGCTGGGATGGATCCATCCCTGGGACAGTGCAGAGCTGCAGTCGTGTCCCTGCTGGGATGGATCCATCCCTGGGACAGTGCAGAGCTGCAGTCGTGTCCCTGCTGGGATGGATCCATCCCTGGGACAGTGCAGAGCTGGGATGGATCCATCCCTGGGACAGTGCAGAGCTGCAGTCGTGTCCCTGCTGGGATGGATCCATCCCTGGGACAGTGCAGAGCTGCAGTCGTGTCCCTGCTGGGATGGATCCATCCCTGGGACAGTGCAGAACTCCAGTCATGTCCCTGCTGGGATGGATCCATCCCTGGGCTCTGCTGGGAGCCACTTTCCCAGTCCAGCAGCATTCAGCTCTCACATCATCACACCTCAGCATCTCCCCTCTGAGTGTGCAGAGTGTTTCTGGGGCAGGGAAGAAGATGGATTCTGGAAGTCTTGCATAAACAAATTGCACTTGGCAGGCAGGATGCTGCCCTGCTCTTCCCTGCTTGTTCAGGGTTCCAGTAGAACGGGCTCCCTGATACAGAAATATCCCAGAAGAGAGGCTGGGCCAGGAGGACTGGAGCCAAGGCCGGGCTGTACCTTCTCCCTTTGAAGCAGCATCCTGCCTGTGTTTGCATTTTCTGCAGTTTTCCTCGTGTGCTGGCAAAGAAATGTCAGGGTAAGTTTCCTGAAAACAAAGGATTGGAATGAATGAAGTCTTTTTCTCTCTTGGTCCTGAAACTGGTTATGAGCTTTTCTTTATTTTTTTTCCCTAAGCCAGTTAGGTTGGGCTTTAGAGAACAAACCTCAAACCCCAGACAATGCAGTGAAGCCAAAAGCTTGGAGCAGGTGTTGCCCACTTGTTCAAACACGTCCAGGGCTTGTTTCCTTTTCAGAAGGCACTTGGAAGTCAGGCCTTGAGGAGGAAAACTAAAATGGAACTGTGGAGCATGAACTCAGAGCGGGGGCCCCGTGCCCCAAAATTGTGTATTGACATGTGGGGCTGAGAGAGGAGCAGGTTGTTAACCCTGCTGAGCCCTGGGAGCAGAGGCACATCTCCCACTGAACCTTCCCAGGGTTCTCCAGCCTTTTTGTGTGTTGGGAGGAGGAACTGCAATCCCTCTGCCCTCCCTGGGGCTGCCCCTGCATCCCTGGCAGTGCCAAGGCCAGGCTGGACAGGGCTGGGAGCACCTGGGACAGTGGGAGATGTCCCTGCCATGGCAGGGGTGGCACTGGGTGAGCTTTAGGTCCCTTCCAGCCCAAACCATTCCAAGGTTCTGTGATTCCCATGCTGCAGATCTTGGCTGCCTCACAGGCTGGGTTTTTGCCAGTGTTTGCTGCATCTCCTGCAGAAACAAACACTTGTTCTTCCTGATTTCACCTCCATGCCCTGATCCCATCAGGGCACGGTTCCTCCACGTCAGGAGCTCCCAGCCTGTGCTGTCAGTGGGGCTGGGAAGTTGTTTCCCCTGTAAAGTTGGAGGTGCCCATTGTGTAAAATGTTTCACAAGCCACTTTGGGCTGGGAAAAGAACGTGGTGGGGCAGAGCCTGCAAGCTGGAGCAGAGAGGTGCACTGCCAGGTGATTATACATTCCTTTTCATGGCTTGTTTGGGTTTTTTTAAGAGGCAGAGAATAAGCTGAGGCATGTTAGAGCCTGTGTGAGGAGCGATAATGGAGTGCTGCTCTCCTTTCCCACAGCTGGGCGGAGGGAGGACGTGCCAGACCTCAGTGCCTGGCTCCTTGTGCTCACAGCCCTGTCCCCTGGGGCTGGTGGGACATGGCTGAGGTGCTCGGGGGGCTCTTGCCTTCCCTGTGACACCCACATCCCTGTGCCCTCCTCACCATGGCGCTCCTGCTGTCCCCTTTCCCATCCCACCTCCCCATCCAGGAATGAGCTCTGTGCTGAGTGCTCCCTTTCCATCCTGGCTCCTCAGGTGAAGCAGAGCTCAGAGGGGATGGGGGTGGTGGAAATGGGCCTCAGACCACATTTCAGCCATGCCTGTAGCAGTTTATGTGTCTCATTTCAAAGCCATTCCACGGCTGGTTTGAATTACTCCTCCCTCGTGACCTGTTGTGCTGGTGAATGGTCAGGCTGAGCAATATCCCAATATTAATTGGTGCCCTGGGATTTCGGGTGCTGCTTGGAGGAGCTTCTCTCTGCTTCTGAACATTAAGTTACTCTGCAAATGTTTTTATTGTCTTAAAGAGGGGTTTACTGCCTGTTTACATAATTACTAATCTAATAATTACAGTGGAATTGAGCCCTGAAAGTTGGTGGATCTTTGTGAAACACTGAACAAAGGAAGCCCGTCAGCTTTTTGTAACTTTTATAAATATAAGCCTCGGGAACAATCGAACTGACAGAAATCCCACAAAAATGTCCCAGTTAATGGATTTTCTGTTTGCAGCACTCTATAGGGTTACAGAAATCCTGGTGGCTAATTGCAGCCTTACAGATGGCACCAGGAGGGATGGATTTGTGCTGCCTTCCTTTGGCTCCCTGCAGTTCAGAGCCAGGAACACTTTCTGCAGAGGGAGGAGAGTATCTGGCTGCTTTTTGGATGCTTTGCTGGGAAAATTTCAGGTATTTTAAAAATTACACGTGAGTTGTTAACAGGGATGTTTGCAGAGCTTCTTGTGAGTTTCTTTTGAGGGGCACTTTTTTGTTTTAATGGGAAAATGAGATGGGGATTGTGACCTGGGGTGGTGCTGGGAGATGGCAGAGAACTGCCTGTGCTTCCTCCTCCTCCTCCTCCTCCTCATGACTGGGTCTCCTGGGGCACAGCAGGGAGAAGGGAAGGAGGAGGAGAGAGAAGGAGCCTTCCCTGCGGCCCCTGAGAGGGGCCAGTGGAGCTGCTGGGGGGGCTGTCAAGGAAAAGGTCCTAAAAATGACCCCTGAGGAAATGTTCTGTGGAAAACAGAGAAATAACATCTTGTTTCTCTGAGATCTCCCCCTCTGTTCTTTCCTGCCTTTGGCCTTCTCCTTCTGGCCGTGAGCGTTCGGTGCGCGCGCCAAGGCGAGATTTCCCTCTGCGACATCAGAAGCTTTCTGCTTCCTCTCCGAACCTCTTGGCTCCTTTGGGGCCCTGCTGCAGAGGCCAGGGAGGGAGTTTTGCCCCTGTGAGACCCCGAACGGCGTGGCTGCTCTCAGTGGCTGGCGGGCAGGGCGCTGGGGAGCCGCTCTGCGCGGGCGGAAGCCGCTCGTGCCCCGGCTTGTTCCCTTCTGCCCAATGCAGGGGCTGGGCAGCTCCCGGGCAAGAAAGGGCTGCAGTCAGCACTGTGCAGCCAGGGAGACACCTCTCCTTGCCCTCTGCCCATCCCTGCTGCAGCCCCACAGCCGGGGAGCCAGCAGAACTCCGCTGGGAGGGTCTGTGTTGCTGTGTCACGCCAGCGGAGCTGTGCTGCTGCTGAGGAGCTCACCCTGAGCTTGGTTTGCTTTGGGACATAAAGAAAGATGTATCACCGTGAGGCACATCAGCATTTTGCTGCTGTGACCGTACTGCAGGCTCAGTCAGAGGTCGTGTCCCTGGCAAATACTTGTGCTGTGGATCTGGCCCCAGTGTGGAGGCTGTGCTTTGAGTCCTGCACCGCACAGAGCTGTCCTTGCTCCTTTAATAACATCTCGAGAAAGGTTTTCTAGGAGTTGATTAAAAACTCTGAATAATAAAATATGAGGTTATACAAAATATGAGGTTTTTTACCTTTTTCCCCCCTCTTTTCATGTAGCTATGTCAGCTCTGAAAAGTGGTGGAAAAAACCTAAGAAAACAAGTAAGGGAATTGCATTTGAAATGTTTTGATATTGCTTATGGGTGACTTGAAAGGATGTACAGCCCATCAATGATGTGTGATAAGGAGATCTTTTCAGACCAAGGCTGTCTTTGATGGCAGAACATCCACAGGTCTCCAGAGCACATGCAGGGCAGACTCTGTAGTAGAGAGCAGAAAAGTTCAAGGTGAAACCCCCTGCACTGGCACAAAGGTTATTGCCTCCCAAAAAGAGATACAAGGGCTGGTGCAGAACCATGGAGTGTCTTTGTTTAGCTCTGTTGTAAATGTGTCCTTTGCTTTTCTCTTTTGTCCCCTTTGTCTTTAAAGGGCTTCCCTTGAGAATGGCAGCAGTCACTCTGTGTCTGAGGTGCATCACTCTCTGCAGAAATAGTCACTGCTTCTGGCCTGGAGGATCAGTGTGAGACGTGGCTGTGGCTGCTGCTGGAGGGGAAGGCACGGGACAGTCACCTCTCCTGGTGGCTTTGGCTCAGGAGGGTGGAAAAGTGTCTTTCAGGAGGAAATTCCTGCTCCCTGATGTTATTTTTAACACCCTTTTGAGTAAAAGCTGCTTTAAGCAGTAACACAGTGGGGGCTGTGTGCACGCAGACAGAAGCAGTGCTGGGAGGTTGCTGGGAGAGGCTGGATGTCCCTGCAGCTGGGAGGTGGCTCTGTGGGGGGACAGAAGCCATTCAGGTGAATTCAGGAGCTCAGGTGGGTGAGTAACTCCCTTGCAGCACAGGCAGGGTGACTCTGGTCACTGTGTGCACAGATAGACTGCGTGTGCATCTGCTGCAGGGTTTGCTTTCATTGGGCTGGGAATGCTGCCACAGAAAACACCAGTGGCTTTGGCAGCCCCTAAAATCATCTCCCGCTCTTTAAACGCAGAGAGGAAACTGGTTCTTTTCTTGCAGGGCTGTTTTGGAAAAGGGAAGTGCTGAAATGATGGAATGGCACTTGCTGCTCAGAATATCAGTCACAGGCTGGAGAAACCTCTGAGGTGTGGGGTCCCAGCTGTGCCTGCTGTCACTGAGTGCCACGGGCACTCATTACAGTGCTGGGTAGATTTGCTGTGCTTTTGTTTGGTGGTGGGGCTGATACCTCACCAGCCTGGCATTTGGAGGAGGCATAGCTGTTGTTTTATGAGGAGTTTGCATTCCTCACACATATTTTAGAATGCCAAAAAAAAATTCCCACTTCTTCATACTTCAGCTCAATGTTTTGTTTCTGTGATTATAGCCAGCATGAAAAGGACTGAGAGCCTGGTGCTGAAATATTCCCACTAGGGTTGGGAGCATCTCTGCCTGCTCCTTCTCTGGCACTGCTTTTTGGGTCATTTTCAGGGAGAATTAGGCTGAAGCTGGTTTGGCAGTGTGCTGTGCAGGATGCCAGGAGCTCACAGGTACAAGCCCTGCAGCTGCTCACCTGGCACCCCTCACAGGCAGCTCCCCTTGCCAGCAACAACATTCCCTCTTACTGACCACAGATGGCAGAGCCAGAGGAGGACCTGGACCAACTGTGGAGGATTTGTTGTTGGCTTTTTCCTACTGCTCAGGAGCAGCTTGAGTTTGGGAAGGACGAGCTGTGTCCCTGTGTGCAGCTGTGATCCCTGGGTCTCAGGACTCCAGGGCAGGGTTCAGGCCCCCGAATCCCAGCTGGATGCACTGGGGCTGCTCAGCTGCCTCTCTGCCTGTGTTCCATTTGACAGCAGCTTTGTTGTGCTGAACTCCTCTCAGAGTGAAGCCTCACTTTGGCCTTGCCTGTGCTGAAGGTGTCTGGTCTGTGTTAACCTTGGCCACGGTGAGGATTGCACGTTCCAGATGAGGTCAGTGTCTTCTGCAGCATCAGTCACTGCTGTCTCTGCTGGGCAAGTCCTGCTTGGTGCATCCTTTGATTTACATTTGCTTTTCTTGGCATTTCTGTCACACACAGGGAGCTCATGGCCCTCTGGGATCAATATGAGACAAAAGGTCTGTTCTGTGCTCTGACTTTTCCCAGCTTGGTGTCCTTAGCACAAGTCACCAGCACATTTCATTTTTATGTGTCTGCACTGAAAGCATGAAAAGACTTGAATGAGGTAATTCTCTCCTCAGCACAACCTCTGTGCAAGTTTCTTATGCAGATCATAATTCCTGTGGCACTTTTTGTCATCTTCAGCTGCACTAGCAGTTTCCTGGAAAGGTGTCTTCTGCCTTTCCTCCTCTGGAAAATGGGTCATCTTCCTGCAGGGAGTGATCGAGAGCAGCAGGCAGAAATTAATTCTGATTTCCATTTTTCCCTGTGTCACTCCCTGTTCCATCTCCCAGCTGTGCTCCCCAGCCTTGCATCCCATTGACAGACAGACGGACACATCACTGCTGGGATCACTTGTTCTGCAGTCCCAGGCAGGATCCTGATCCGCAGGTTTTAATATAAAAATTCCTCCCCATAGCCCTGTGGTTGCTTCTCTCATGGTTTTGGGATGCAGATTGAAAGCTGCTGCTGACTGGCACGTTTCAAACTCTGGATTTTGCTCCTGATAACCTCAGATGTGGTGACTCACATGCCTCTCCCCACCATGCACTCCCTGGAAAAGGAGGCAAAGCCTTCATTTTAGTTGGAGGCCACACTCAGAGCTGATGGGTATCAGCTTTCCACCCTGAGCTGCCTTAGCCTGGCTTTTGGTAGTTCTGGCTTTTCCTCTCCAGAGCATTTGCTGATCCATCCCTTTCCCAGCCCTTCCCAGGGTGGGGGCTCATCCCCTGAGCGCCCAGGGTGTCTTATTCTGGGATTTCCACCCCTCATGGTTCTGTCCCCTGTTAATTAAAGAAGCACCACCCAGCCATGTGGCCTTGGAATTGTGTGTTCCTCCCTGGGAGTGGGAGAGCCGTGGCAGGAGCTGTGAGGGATGAGCTGTGGCTGGAACCAGTCAGCCCAGATCCACTGAAGCCACCAGGTTGTGCCAGGAGGTGCCAGGTACAACCTCCTTCACCTTTGGCAGTGCCAGGCTGGTCCTGAGCAGCCCAGCTTTGCATCCCTGCTGTGCCAAGGCAGAGCTGCTCTGCTGGGGCTGAGCAGGAGGCGAGCTCAGCAGCCACCGGGGCGCTGGGTCAGCATCTTCCCTTGTCCCTGTCCCGCCAGAGAGCCCTGGCTGTGCTGCACTGCCATGCCAGACAACAACCCCTGGCTTTGGGAAGTTTAGGGTGTTCAGTGCAGGCTTTCTGCAGCTTTCCTCCTTAGTCACCCCCTACCCTTTCCCACTGGGATGAGGCTGTGCTGGACACTGTGTTCCCAGAGGGAAGGGAGCCCTGGGGAGCCTGGCAGCAGGAATCCAGCCCTCCCTGCAGTGCTGGCCTCTCCACCCCACCCCACCCCATGCAGTCTCAGTGGAGGATGAGTCCTGAGCAGTGCTGATTTCACCAGGAGCTCACAGACAGATCCTGGTGCCAAAACTTGAGCAAGGCATGCTGTCATCTGCAAAGGACACCCTTTGCTTCAATCCTTTTTCTTATTATGGAAGTCATTTTCTGTCCTCTCTCCTGCCTCTGAAGCAGTGATTGAGGAGCTTACACAGCTCTGGTGCTCAGCAAGGTTCCTCATGCTCCCTTAGGGAGAGGGAGCAGAAAGGGAAAAAAGCTCTGCTGATCTGCCTGAGTTGTGCTTCACACCGGTTTTTCCTCTGGAATCCCTCCCTAGTACTTAAGTCAGGGTATCTAAAATTAGATACTTCATATCTCAGGCACCATCTTAATGATCTGTGTGAGGTCTTTGGCATTGCTTGAAAATCAGATTACTTACCTCAGTGCTTAAATGAGGAGATACACCAAGCACTTCCTCTGCAATTCCCCCTACCACAATTATTGCCCTGAATTTTTTTCCACACCATTTTAATCCTTCACATCCTGTCTCGTGGGCCACTCGAGCCAAGGGTTTCAGTTTTCATTGCTGGAGCCCGTGGTGCTGGCTGGTTCTTCTGTGCAAGGTCCCGCTCCTTGGCTGTACAGGGAGAGCTCCCCCAGATCCGTGTGGAGCTCTGTCTCCTGGCCTGAACATTTTCTTGTTCCTTCTCAGTCTTTGGAGCGCATTTGGCACGTCCCACCCTTGCTGTGTATCAGCAGTTCTCGGCTCATTTGGCACAAGCAGAAAGCCCTTTTTAAGCTAAGTGTAATAACAATAACACAGAACCTAAAGGTAAATAAACAAGCCACACCTTATTTTTTAATTTCAGCTGCATTTTGGGAATTCTTTTCGTTTCTCAAGTATCATATAAATGTACACTCAGTCCTCAGAGCCTCCATGGAGGCCAAGTGGGCTCCTCCTTCCCTGCAGCTCCCTCCTGGCTGGGCTTCGTCTGCCCCACAGGCTCCAGGGAGTTGCCCTCGTGGCTTCCCATAGATTTGCTTATGTCTGATGATCTGAAATTAGAATCCTTCCCCTGCTCTGCCCTTTGCTGGAAACGTGTAAAACCTTGCAGATTCTCCCCCAGGCTAGAAAGGGGGATTTTCCCACCATTAAAAATAAAAGGGAAGGGAAGGGGAAAGAGTTAAAACATGCTCGGATAGTTGTAAAAATGACTGAAAAACAAACAAACCCACAACGGTGTCAATTATTCACATCCCCTCTATAAATAGAGAAACCCTGGAGAGGGGGCTTTCCCTTGGGCTACCTGCTCTGCTCTTTCATGGATTTATTGCCACGGTGCTTTCTCAGTGCTGCGCTCCTGGTTGTGTTTCCTTTAGCAGGGATTTGGGGATGGCTGACTGTTGCCTCTGTGGAGGTTTAAGGTCTCTCAACAACAAACCTTCCTCCCTCCTCCTCTTCTTGCCTTTTCTTCCCTGCCTTGGGAATTGTCGTAGGGGTGGTGCTGCAGCTGGAGGAGCAGGGCTTCCCGCACCTTCCCCTTCAGGAGCTCAGCTCAGAGGGAGTGTGGGTTTGTTTTTCTTTGCCCTCCTCTTCATCTGGAGGATCACCAGCATTGTTCTCGCAGCCGTGACAGACACGGAGGGCGCGTGCTAGCGAGACACTTGCAAAGGGGTTTTGCAACTGGAGCTCTGCCTGCCCACTCCTGGGCATGGATGGATGGATGGATGGATTCCTGACCTTCCTGCATGGTCACTGGCATCACACTCCAGCTTCAGGAGCAGCCACTCTCCTCAACAGGTACTATAAACCATGCTTGGCTTGAAATTCATTTTTCTCACGAGCAGCGCTCGGTTTGAAATTAATTTTTCTCACAAACAAAAGGCTTCTATGGCATTTTAAATGTCACAGAAAGAAAACACAGAGAGGAGCACGTTTGTAATTTATTTTTGCTGCTTTAAAAGTCAACCAGCTTCTGCAATCCTCTGAAGTTGGTCTCGGGACTCAGTGTCTAGATGGAGAGTGGGGAAGCCCGGAGCATTTTGGAATTGCATTTGTGAACAAAGATCTGGGCATAGGGCAGTCTCTTCTCCATCCATCCATCCATGGGTCCAGCACTGGTGCGGCCTCACCTCAGGGCACGGGGGCAGCTTTGGGCACCGCAGTTTGAGAAGGATCTAAAGCTACTGAAGAGCATCCAAAGGAGGGACACAAGGATGGTGAAGGGTTTGGAGGCTTGTCAGGGTGTCTGTGCAGGGCCAGGAGCTGGGCTCTGATCCCTGTGGGTCCCTGCCAGCTCAGGATATGTTATGCTCCCTCTCCCGTGGGTTTTGTTTTGCAGAGGGCAGCCCAGGGACATGGGACGGGGAGAGGCAGAGCTGCCAGGCCAGCAGAGCCCTGGAGCACAGGAGAGAATTTACCTCGGTCTCAGGGCAGGGCACTGGCTGGGCTGATCTCAGCAGCAATTCATATTAACTAACTGACTATTAGCTAACGAAATGTGGCCTCCAGTCACAAAGCAAGGGCCTGATTGTCCATTTCAGGAGAAACACTGGAGTTACAGTGGCATGGAACTGGGATCATGGGTGGGGATCACAGCCCAGAGCTGCTGATGGATATTGAATGGTTTCTGTATGGAGTGCCTACTGCTCCTGCCTCTGTATGTACATCCTGCTTGATGGTAGCATTACAGAGGGCTTCTCCAAACTACATGAAGATTTACTTAACAACCAACTGATTGCATTTGAAATCTGACAAAAACAATGCCTCGTAAAATGACAAAGTAAAGATAGAACTGAAAGAGAGCTGTCATCCTTCTCGCCAGCTTTTCCTGTTCACTGGACAAGGGGATGTATTTGCATAGTGATTTTTTTCATTCTGGAAAGGAAGGGTTGTGCTTTGGAAAGGAGGCTCTTAGAAAGCAACAGTTTCCATAGTTGTCATCCATTAATGAAAAACTGTCCACGCTGTCGTGTCCACAAGCTAACAGAAAACAGGTGTGCTGGATTTTTCTCCAGACTCTTGGCACTGCAAACTGCTGCAGACCATGGAAGCCAGAACTCTGTGCTGTACCTGGAATCTCAGGTAGCAGATGTGAGGAATAACAAGGTGCTCCTTTAATGTGTTCTGCTCCCCTGCTCTGTGTTTAATCCATGCATGGAGGTTTCCTGTGCTCCCAGCCAGGACTGGCAGCACGGGGAGCCCTGTGGGAAGCCCTTGGCCTGGTTTTGGAGGCTGTGTTGTGGCTGTGCAGTAAATACAGCTGTGCTGCCTGCAGCCCTCCAGAGCCCGGGGAGCTGCTCTGACGTGTGCCCGCGCTGGCTCGCACACACCAGGGACGTGTCTGAGCATCAGGGGCAGTCAGTGCTGACAGGGATGTTTTGTCTCCAGCGTGGAAGTTTGAAAAGCTTTATTTGATTTTTTTTTTTTAATCAGATCAGTTGTTCCACGTGTGGGTGTTTACAACTGTCCATCTCCCCTGAGAACGGGCTGGTGGGTCACTGGTCAGCTTTTCCCTTGGCCAGCATTCGTGGGAGCAGATGTGTCCTCTCAGCAAGGGCTCTGTGCTGAAAAGGAAGTGATGGGGCTGTGCTCGTGTTTGCTTCAGCCCTTCCTCCTGGGGAATCACTTTTTGCCCTGTTGGACCTTCCAAGACCTTGCTGGAAGGAAGGATTTGCTGGAGGCTGCTTCAGAACTCCAGAAATTCTGCTGCAGCAGAGCCTGGGCTGTTGGAATGAGCCAGGACACTGAGGACTGTTCCAGCCCATATTAATGTCAAAGTATGAAAAGCAAATGTTCTTCTTGAAAAGTATGAAATGGTTTAATTTAGGAAAGATGTCCAAGTTGTAAAAGTTAATGGGAGCAAAACTTTTCAGGCAAGAGTCGATGGCTAATGATAAATCCTTGTTTTCTGGAGGAGCTGTGGTGCCCAGTTCTCACCTGCTCATGGCAAAGGATGTTGCCAGCCCTTCAGATGTACTGGAGCAGTGTGAGGATTTGGATAATGCAGGATCCAGCTGTAAACATCCCCTTTTAACAAAGGACTGCCAGGAGAGAAGGCGTTTTGCTGGAGGAGCATGGGTGGTGTGTGGAACAGGCTGCCTTGAAGCTGGTTTCTCAGAGTTTGTGTCAGATTTTAGTTAAAAACTCCTCAAAAACCACATCAGGGTGGAAGATCTGACAGAATGCTGGGCTGTGTTTATTTTGCTCTTCTTTTGGGCAGGTTTTTTCGGGGCTGTAGCAGGCAGATCTGAGCAGAGGTGGTCACAATTCCCTTTCCTGGGAGGTGAGGAGTGCTCGTGGCAGGGCTGCTCCCTGTGTGGTGGGTGCAGGTGGGGAGCCTCTTGCCTGTAGGACGTTTTTTGTCAGCAAGATTCCCCTCTTGGAAATTATTGGCAGCTGGCATAATAATGAGTCCATTTCAATATAAATGAGCTTCATTTTATTAATTTCTGCCAGCTCCTGAGCAATTCATGAACTGCTTTTCAGATCTCTACCAACAGCTTGAGGGAAGAGGGGGAGGTTGGGAGCAAAGAAGGGAACATGAAGGGAGAGAAAGAAAACGAGAACATGTTTAACTTTAAAAAGAACCAGTGACTCTCATCTCTTTTGAGAATCCAGCCAGGAGTGAGGATCCCATTTCCTCCACCAAGCAGCTCCAAGAACATGAAGGGCAGCAGTAATCCCTCCCCAGGTTTTTGCTCCTTGGGACCTGTGGAGAAGTTTATAACTCTCCCAAGTTTGTGTGCAGCATTGAGGTGATGTTTCAGTGCTGGTGCCTGGCTGGGAGAAGGGGGAGTTGGGTGAGAGCTGGATTGGGAAAGCATTCAGCCTCTGCCAGGCCTGGACTGGAGCTGGGCTCCTTGCAAGGGAGCTCACCAGTGGTACCAGGCCTGGAAAGAGCTGGGATTTGGTGTCCACATGAGCTCAGTGGCTGACTCAAGGCCTGCCCTAAGGACTTGTCTCAGGTCTAGGTAAGCACAGACTGCTCTCTTGTATCTGCACTTTTGTGAGCACAATTAACCCGAGAATCCTTGCTCACAAGACCAGATGTAAATGCTCTGCCCCAGTGTGTGATTCACCCTTGGAAAATGGCAGTGAAATCCCTGCCTGGCAAACCTCCCTTTCCATGAGTGAGACAGCCTGCAGGGAAACCTCCTGCGAGGCCTCCTGGGCGGCTGGGCTCCCCTTGCTGCCAGAATTCAGCCTGCTCTGCTGGAAGGTGCCTCTCTTGGTGGTCATCCTCACGTGCAGGTGTGGTTTTGGCCCCGAGCTCAGACAGACCAGCCTCAGCAAGGCAGTGTTCACATCTGGGGGATTCTGGTTGGGAAGAGGAGCCCTCCACGTCCCGTGGCTGGTGGTGCTTGACTGTGTTTTTCATTTATTCTGCCACCATCAGCTCTCACCATCTGAATTTGAGCACCCAGTGCTCCTTAGGTAAGTGCTGATGACAGGTCCCTGCAGAAGATGCTCCTGTCCAGCCCTCCCTGCTAACCCTGCTGTGTCTGATTTGTTTTTCTCCCCTTTCTCCCCAGGTTTTTGGCATGTAGGCATAGACTCTGAGGCGGGAGTCATGGAGCCGCCGAGTGGCAGGTGCTGACAGCTTCTGCAGCCCCAGTAACTGCTCCCTTTGGGGTCATTTGCAATTCTGTACCTCTAAATGCCACAGCTCTCTGGGGGAAGGTTGCGCTGGATACCGGGACTGCCTCGGAAGGTACATGTGCCTCCCTCGTGTTTCTGCAGGGCTCTGCTGGGCTGCTGGGAGGGCAAGGGATGAGCTGCATGGCTGGCTGCTGGGCTGGGCTTTTCAAGGGTGCCATCCCTTCCTCCCTCCCTCCTCCTCTTACTCGAGCTGCCTGTGGGGTCTTCCTGTAGTCCATCCCGTGCTTTAACACGTGTGAGAGCTGCTCACAAAAAAGAAGTGGCTGGTTAAGAGGTTCTGATGTGAAAACAATGAAATATGGGGTCTTTCTGGAGTCCATCCCATGGTTTAACACTTTTGAGAGCGGCTCACAAAAAAGAAGTGGCTGGTTAAGAGGTTCTGATGTGAAAACAATGAAATACGCCGCTGGAGTTTCTGAGAAACTCCAAGGCTTTCTGTGGAATTTCAGCCTCTCTATTGCCCTTTTGAAGAAGCACATTTTAATTACAAGAAAATGTGTGTGTTCACACTCAGTTATTAGTCTTGTACATTTTTCTATGTGGTTCTGGTGAGTTCAGTGAAAATCTTTGTTGTTGGCTGGCAGATTTTAGCAGAAGTTTATTTCTGTAGGCTCGCTGCCCGCTGTGGATTTGATCATTGTTCTGGTTCTCGCAGCCTTCGAGCTACGCTCCAGGAGAAAAATACAGATTTGTCACCAGGGCCTCCCACTAGAATCTAATTTTAAATTTGCAATCTGTTGTCTTGTGAGGTGCTTCAAATTTGGTTGGAAATTTAGTATTTTTCAGATATGCTCCTGGAATCTAGTGGTCCAGCTTTTTGTGGGTTCAGGAGTTAGTAACATGCGTTTAATTGAAATGAGTATTCTGGTTTTGTAATTATTTTAAGAAATAATTTAAGGTCGGGGCAGGGAAAGAGGAAGGAAAATTACTGTTTTTAAAGGAAATTGTGTTCTCTGAGTGGGCCATCATCAGTGGTCATCTAGAATGTGATATAATTTATGTGTAACCATTTCATGTAAGAGTCATCCAGCAAAACCTCAGCAGTTCAGCTGGAGGTCAGGCTGCTTTTCCCACATACCCAGTGTGGGGAACACTGGTTTTCCTGCAAAATTCATACTCTCCAAATCTGCATCTTCGGTGAGCGCCTGAGTCAGGGCAGGGCACTGGTGCCTCTTCAGGAGACGTGCCTGTCTCCCTGCTTTGCTTCTCAAGCCTCTCCCTCCCAGAGAGAGAGAGATTTCATCAGAGGCCCTCTATTCCCACAAAAAGTTTGGGTTCTGATGAATCAACGTTTTCTGCTCAAAAACGCCCAGCCAGTCGTGCTCGCAGCCCCTGCGAGGTTCAGGGCCACTCACAGCAGATTCCTCCCACCACCACAGACCTGTCTAAGGCATGCAGATGTGTCACACTGGATCTGTGTCACATCCTGGTGGTACCTTGATGGCTCTTTAATGGTGGCCTTTGCGTTTGGCTGCCGAGCTAACAAGGGGAGCCTTTGTCCTACCAGCACTTGCGTGCAGCTCCCATTAACATTACTCATTTTCTTAATTTGATACAGATTTTTTTCACGGAGTGTGCTAAATGCAGTTAAGCCACAGACAGGCAGCATCTGGCAGTCGTAGCCGAGCACTTTGAGCCGCTGTTGCCCCAGGGTGTCTGCTGCGGCCCCTGGGAGGGGGAGGCTGGGGCTCCCCTCCCCTGCCCAGCTCCCGCTCGCTGCGGATGCTGGAGTCTGTAGCAGGGCCAATTCCCCTCTCAGGGCTGCCTTTCCACATCTGCCCGAGCTCACCTCTCGCTCCCTGCAGCCAAGAAACGAGGAGGTGTCACTCTCCAGACACACTGTCCCCTCCTGTCCCCACGGTGTCCCCAGACAGGCACCCTTGTGCTGCCTCTGGCACGTGCCAGGCCAACTCACCAGCTCAGCAAAAACTAACAAGTTTTTCTTTTTGTTGGTTTTTCTTTCCCCCCCCAGATTTATTTTCTGCTGTTGTAGTGGACTCTGCTGCACGAGCACTTGATTTGGTTCAGGGCTGCTGGTGGGAATGCTCAGCCAGCCATGCAGGAGGGAGGCAGAAATGGGGTGAGAAGGCAGGATTTGGGGGTCCCTTTCAGAGGAGCCCCCTCAGCCTGACCTGCTGGGGTTGACTGTCCCACCCAAGCTGTGTCCTGCCTGTCCCAGGGGAGATGGGCTCTGCCAGGGGATGGTGACAAGCTTGGGGATGGCACCGTCTAGCCTGGCTGCAGCTGGACCAGCTGCACTGCAGCCACTGGGCAGCGTTTGGGAATTCAGTGGGATTAGGCAGGGCCTTGCCAGGGTGCAGGGGTGAGCTGTGGGCTCACTGACAGCCGTTTGTGGATTTGCAAACTCCTCACCCAAAGCGCCAATCCACGGAATTAAACAGGGTCGGCTCTTTGCTTTGAAGTCTGACACTTCTTGCCAGTCTCTAGCAGATACTTCATTGTGTGAAATCACTCCCTGAGCATTCCTTCTGTGGAGAGAAGACTTCCCTCCTTCCAGGAGAGTGTTACTTCCTCTCGGGATGCAGCCTGAGCTGCTGCTCCTTTCCTCACCGAGCCCACTTGTGCTCCTGTTGCTTTTCTGGCTTGGGGAAATGTTGCCTGGTGTGGCTGGAAGGTAAAGAACCATTGCAGGAAGGTAAAGAACCATTGCAGGTTTCAATAGGACTTTTAAAACTGCTTGTTCTCCTTAGGGTGAGAAGGGATGGCTGGAGATGGGATGGATGGCTGGAGGCTGGGGATAAATGGTGGAAAATCCCCCTGGAGGGAAGTGTGGTCAGCAGGAGCCAAAGCAGGAAAGCGTTGCCCTGAGAGGGTTTCCTCTGCAGGATGGAAGCATTGAGGGCTTGTCTTAGATATCTGCAGAAGAAAAGATGCGGGTTTTGTGCTTTTAAATGTTGAATAGCCAAAAGCTGGCTGATGGTTTTTCAGTCTGTATCAAAGCGCTGTAGCTCTGGGGAGATAATAAACCCTTGTCTAGGGATTGATAAAGCTGTCTTTTTCTTTTTTGTTTTAAGATTTAAACCTGCCCTTTATTCAGTGCTTTTATTTTTCCAAACAAGTCATGGCAGCCAGAGGGAGTTCTGCCATTCATTTCAGTAGATGTAGGGCATTTCCTGCTGTAGTTTATTTCACCTGCAATTGTATTTATGTTCAGTGCAGAAATGCCCAGATGTTTATGGTGCTGTCTGTTGCTCCAGCACTGAACAGACTTCTAGGCTCAGCCATGGGGAGCTTTGCTGGGCGAGGAGCAGGGGCACAGTCCTCTTGCTGTGGTCAGAAGTGTCAGTGCAGAGTTCAGTTCTGCCGTGCTGTCCTGTTGTTTAGTGCCATCAGTTCCTCACTTTTCATGTGTTTATGTGGGGCTCATTCAGTTCTGTGCGGCAGCAATTGTGTGTATACAGATAGTGAGGGAAAATATGTGATTGCCTTCATTCTGCCAGCATCTGGTTCAGTACCCACCAGCATCCTGGCAAAGGAGAGGAAATTGCCCCAAGAAATTAAAAACTCCAGCTTATTTTACTGTCAGGGCAGCTTTTTTATTTTCAAGAACTGATGGAAATGCCTCAAAACAAAGAAGTTTTGTCTTGAAATTTCTTTTCAAGACTGGTGGACTAGTTTTCTCAATGTAGTTGTCTCGTGTGTAATTCAGGATTTAATTTTGAACTTTGGCATTTACTTTTCTTCTTCTTCTTGCTGTCAGGCCAGAGGGGAAGGACCCAATACTACTGATAAAATATTTCTGACATTTGTTGAGTGAGATCACAGACCTCAAAGTGTTTCCCAAGGTTGAATCAGATCATCACTCCCACCTCCTGGATGGGAAACCTGTTCCACGACGGGACGTGCACAGCTGAATAATGCAGGAGGCTGGGGCTGGGGACACCAACCCCGTCCCTGCGTTCCAGCTCAGATCAAAGAGCTCAGATCTGCTTATCTGCTTCTGAGGGAGTGGGAAGGAGAGGTTATTTTTGTCTAGTCTGAGTCACTCATGCTAATTTATTTTTCATAATATGGCTTTCTTGTGGGGGACTCTCCGTACCTGCCTAATGTTGCACAGTTTTTTTGTTCCAGAAATCAAACCTGTCATTGGCTCGCTGCCAAACGGGTGGGTTTGTACTTTGCTGTTTGGTGCTTCGCTTTGCAGTTCCTAGCCAAAAAAAGGTGAAATCTCAGCCAAAGGTGTACATCCCTCTTCTTTTCAGCATCTGTTACCTGCAGATAAACAAGAGCTGTTGATTTTTTGAGTCTGTTGGCTGGAATGGCGATGCTGATGCTGAGGGTCGGGTGAATGTGCACAGAGCTGAGATGGCCCTGTGGTGCTAAACTGGTTCCAGCTCACACCGAGCTCCAGGGTTCAGTCCTTCACTCTTCTGCACTCTTGGTTTGCACAAGTTGCACAAGTTTGTGTGGCTGTTTGCTACCTTCTGATTTAACTGTATTTCTAGGTTTGCTGGTACAGCTGCTGGCTCCTGTAATTAATTGATCTGTGGGATCATTTCCACAGTTACGGCAGTCCCTGCGAGAATCTGCGGTGTAGCTTTTGGGACGGGCTGGGTAATTAATTAAATTGAAAAACGAGTTGTTGATGCATTGGGGTGCCTGCATGCCTGCCTCCCGTAACGGTGCCCGCTGTGTCCCTTGCAGACCGTGACGCCATGGGCAACGCGGAGAGCCAGAGCGTGGAGCAGGCCCTGTACGGGGACAAGCAGCCGGCGCTGGGCCGCAAGCACACGTCGCGCTCGCTGCGCCTCTCGGGCAAGGCCTCGCGCCGGGCCCGCCACGCCTCGTCGGGCAAGGCCGCGCACCACCGCGGCTCCGAGGTGAGCACGCGCTCCAGCAGCACGCCCAGCATCCCGCAGTCGCTGGCCGAGAACGGCCTGGAGCCCTTCGCCGCCGCCGAGGGCCTGGAGGACTTCGGCAGCGCCACGTGGGCCGAGCGCGTAGACATGGCGCTGCGGCCCGTCTCCTACCACACGGACTCGTCGGTGACGCCCAGCGTGGACAGCAGCACGGCGCTGACGGCCGCCTCCGTGCACAGCGTGCCCGACTCGGAGGAGAGCCGGCTCTACGGCGACGAGCCGCCCTTCCTGGCCGAGGCCGACGCGCGGGCGCTGCGCTACTCCGCCAATGGCGCCGCCTTCGCCGACGCCGCCGCCTTCAAGAAGAAGCGCTCCAAGTCAGCCGACATCTGGCGCGAGGACAGCCTGGAGTTCTCGCTCTCTGACCTCAGCCAGGAGCACCTGACCAGCAACGAGGAGATCCTGGGCCTGGCCGAGGAGAAAGAGGCCGAGGCGGCACGCAGCCCCGAGGCGGGTGGCAGCCCCCAGCCCCTGGTGGCCTGCCAGCGGGCCAACTCCATGAGTGACCTGTACTCCCCCAAAACCCCCGGCGCCACCATCAACGGGGGGCCCCGAAACGCCTTTGGAGGGTACGGCCGGAGCCTGGTGTCCGACATCCCCGAGCTGGGCAGCCATAAGATGGCCTCGGTGGGCACTGAGGACGTGCCCTCCTCCTACAGCAACTACAACACGCTGCCCTGCAGGAAGTCCCACTGCCTCTCCGAAGGGGCCTCCAACCCCCAGATGAGCCATAGCAGCAGCATGCAAGGCAGAAGGGCAAAAACCACCCAGGTAAGGCAGTTTTCTGCTGTGCTTTGGCATTTGCTGGGCTGGGCCTATAGATGAAGGTTTTCTGGGTTTCCTTCAACACTCCCTTTCCGAGCAGAGAGATGCTTCCAGAAGAGAGCTGCACTAGCCAGTCTCCAGAGCTGGCTCAATTCCATCACTGTCCCTTCTTCATCTGCAGCTCTCCTTGGACCTTTTGCATTCTTCACTGCCTCTGAGAAGGGGAAATCTGCATTTGCCAGCAGAAGATTTCCCTGCGTGTTTTGCAGTGCTGACGGTTCCTTTTTTCCCAGGGTAGCTGCCAAAACTGATCACTCCTCTGCAGAGCTGTTGTCCCCCCTTCTGCCCTCCCTGCCTTGTCACCCTCCCCTGCCTGCACTCGTGGCTGGAGGCAAAGAAAAAACCTGTCAGTGTTTCCCCTCCGTGCTAGACACTCCCTGGGCTGAAATTTCACTCTTCTCATTAGCTGATGCTAGTGTCTGTGCAAAACATCTCCCCAGAGCAGCACTGGCACTGCCAGGCCTGCTGTAAACTGAGAAATGGTGGGGCATGGAGGTGTGTGGAGAAGATGCTGCTTCTCTGAGCCAGGGACAGCAGAGAGTCAAGAGAGGCTTGGCTGTCAGGTGCCCCTCCTGCACTCCAGACACCAGGCCTGTGATTTTTGGGCTTTCTGACATGTTTCCCTGCTTTTCCCTGTCCTGCCTGATGGAGTTCCTGCCCCAGGCTGCAGGCAGTGGTTCTGCTGGCAGTTCAGTTGTAGAGAGGGGCAGAAAGGAGTTCCAAACCCTGCCCAGACTCGTGCTGAGATGGGGCTGCTCAGGGACTCCCTGGCCATGCTTGATCTGCGGAGATGGGCTGCTGCTAGATATAAAACTGACATGCTGAAACAGATGCTGCAGCGTCCCACAACAGCAGCTTTGTTCTTCAAAATCAGCTCTTTGCTCTCGCAGGTGAAAAGCCTTTGGTGTGCCAGGGCAGGATAAAAACCTAGAGAACAACAAGAAGAAGAAAAAAAAGGGTTTTGGTAGCCTTGGACCTAACAGCTTTCCTGAAGATTGTTGGGTGCAGCCTGCTTTCGAGGGTATTTAAGGAAAAAGAGAATAGAGTCGGTGATGAACAGCCAAGCATTTGTTTTTCTTCTTGGTGCCTATGCTGGCATTCAGAAGATTCCTCTGAGGCATGCAGTGAAAGTCTGGAATTTAAGTAGTATTTTGTGAGGCCTCAGCCATACCCAGGGAAATTATTTCGTGGGGCTGGTTTCACTGGATGGATCTCCCGAGACAGGAGATGATGGCTGTAAGGAGTCTTAGCAGTGATTATTACCATGGATAAATTCAACAAAATTAAAGCTTTGCAAAGGTCAGAATTCCTCCTCCCAAGTCTTTAATCCCAGCAGCATCCTGTAAGTATAAGATAGTTGTCAGAAATGAAGTCATGTCAGCCCCAGCCTAGCCTGAGCAAGCTTAGGGAAATGACTGCCATTATGTGTTTGAAAAGGCAGAAATGAAGTCCAGATTTGCACACAGAGTGAAAGGAGTCCTTGGTGAGCTGGATGAGGTGGCTTTGGATGGGGTGAGGGGAGGGAATGACCAGTCTGTGTCTGCACCAGATCCCCAGGCAGCAGTGTCTCACACTTTGCTCCTCTTTCCTTGCCACTGCTGATGTGGAGTGTGCTGGGAGCTGAGGCTGTGTCACTGCCCTGCTCTTACTGTGCTCCTTGGCACTGTGCTGGCCTGTGCCAGCTGGCACTGAGCACCTTTGGGGCAGTTTTGTTTCCCTCTGCCCTCCCAGTCTTTCAGCTTTTTTACCTTTACAGCCTTGATGACCCCATTGCCCCAGAGCCTGCAATGTGTGTCCTCATGCTGGAAAACACTTCCTGCTGTAAATGTGTGTTTTGACCAGCCTTTTAAACTGCCTCCCCCATCCCAATCCCACAAAATCGTTGTTGCATCTTAGGGCCATGAGGCCACCACACAAAGGTGCCTCAGGGCCAAGTGTAGTGGGGTGTTGGACACAGTTTTCCCTCTTGGCCTCGGGCCTGTGAGGTGTCACTGCTCCATGGAGTCACCTGATGGGTTCTTCTAGCCAGGAGTGAAGTTTCTGCCCAGATCCCTGCTGTCAGTCCTCACAAGACTTCGGGGTTGTGTTTGCCAGTGGTTTGGGGTTTTTTTCCCACTTTTTGGAAAGCTGTGGCTGGGATATCTGCCTGTTTCTTTAGTCTCAGCTCCCCTGGTGCTAGAAGTGCTGGAAGGGCCTGATGATCACTGGTGGGTGACTTTTGACCGGTTGAGTTCCTGAGGAAGGGTGAGTCTGAGAGCACAGCCTTGTGCCCTGGTGTTTGGTTCCCAAATCCAGCCATCATTCCATGACTGCAGGCTCAGCTGCATTCATGAGCACCAGCATGGTTTCTGTAAGTTAAATTTGCTGCAGGTTCTCACTAGCTGTCCTGGAAAAGTGCGTCCCAGAAGGAAGGTGCCAGAGTCATGGCTGCACATGTTTTGTTCCAATGCCTTATCCATGGGTTCTTTGCAAGTACGTGGTTTACATTAAAGTGAAAAACACAACACACCAAAAACAGGGAGGAAAGTCTCTCCCCATCCAAATTTAAACCTTCAGTTGAACGGTGGGAGTCCCTGTGCAGTAATGGGAGGGAGCTTTTCCCCATGGAGAGCCAGTGCTATTCAATATGCACAGTGCTTAGTGCTCGCAGCGTGGCTCTGGGGCTCCCACGCAGCAGTTCTGCTCTCCCCAGCACTGTGCCATTACGGGCTCAGCTCTGCCGAGCCAGGCTTCCCGGGGAGCTCTGCTGGCATCTCTTTGGCTTTTGGAGCCGAGGTGGTGTAGGTGGAAAGGCCTTAATTGGCTGCCATTTGCACCCATTTCTCCTGCAAGGGAGGAAGCGCCGCTTGGATACAGCTCGTTCTGACTGTGGCTTGTGAGATCCCCAGGATCCTGCAGCCTGTTTTGTGGGATCCAGATTTTATTTAGCAGCCCTGTTGTGTCCTGGGGCAGCTGAACATCTGCTTGCAGGAGACTTCCTCCTCCTCCTCCTCCTCCTCCTGGTAGACGTTCAGGGACAAATGTAGCCCATGCTTGCCTGCTGTTATGAGCCCTGATTGACATTTCAAGGAGGGAATTTCCCAGAGCAGCTGTGGCTGTCCCTGGATCCCTGAAGTGTCCAAGGCCAGGCTGGACAGGGCTTGGAGCAGCCTGGGACAGTGGAAGGTGTTCCTGCCATGGCAAGGGGTGGAATGAGATGAGATTTAAGGTCCCTTCCAACCCAGCCCTTCTGAAAACGTTGAGGAGTGGTTTTGTGCCCCCTCCAAGCCTGTCTTGCCACCTCCTTATTCCATATTCCTTGTGAAGCTGAGTGGGGGGGAAGGAACAAACTTCCTGCCTGACTCACTTGGCAGCTTCAGCGCCAGCCCCAGGCCGTGTCCTTGGCGTGCTAAATCCCCTTTTGTCCAATTTTCACATTTATTACTATTTTTAGGCCTCTCTAGGTAGCCTGCAGGAATTTGGGATCTCAAACCTTAAAAAAAAAAAATCCTACATTAAAATTTTTGCAGAATATGCAGGAGATGAAACCAAGGGGGTTTGTGGGAATTAGATCAGGAGGTACAGGGAAACCAGTCTAAAATGAGACAATCTTTCCAGCTGATATTATTTTTTACTGTCTCAGGGAATTTCGTAACTGGTTACAGTGTTCCATTATGTTCTGTAGGATGGCTAAACTGCAGAGAGCTGACACTTGCTTTTAAGTTGTGTAAAAAAACTTTTTCATAAAATCATTTTGTGGCTTTGAGGATATAACCCCAAAACGGAAAAGGACTACACTGGCTCAGTCCCATGGAAGCACCATCCAGCCCAGTACCTTGTTCCCCAGAACTGCTCAGGAAAAGAAAGAGGTGGAGCATGGGGTGAGTTTTCCCTCAGGGCATTTTCCCCAAATCCAGCAGGTTAGAGACTGGAGCCTTCCTGTGCAAGGAATGCATCCAAGGCTATTGGATTGACCTGTCCCCCATGGATTCTCTTCTCTGAAATCATTTTCTGCTTCTGGCTTCCACTGCATCCTGTTCACTCTCTGCAGAGCACTTGTGGCCTTCCAGCCTGCTCTTCCAGCCCTCCTCAGCCGTGGCTTTTCCAGCAGAGCATCTCCAGCAGCTGGAGCTCTGCTCCCCTGAAGGAATGCTGCCTGTAGTCTGGAAAACATGGCTGTTTCCAGGCCAGGTGTGATTCCCAATCACATGGACCTTTAATCTGAGCTGTGTGACTCCAGATGGAATAGAGGAAAGAACTAAAGACATTGCACCAGTTCAGTGATGATTCCTGCCCACAGGTTAGTGAGTAGCTAAGAGCAGGGCGCTGCTGGTTGGCAGCTGCACTGTGGGGCTCACTGATTCCTGTCCCTTTCAGAGATTGTTCCCAAGGTCTCAGTGTAGCCCAAGCCATGTTCCCAATCCCCAAAAGCTGGGACTGGGACTGTTTGGCTCCCAAAAGCTGGGACTGGGACTGTTTGGGTCAGCTGGATCCCACTGAGGAGCAGAACTCAGCCGGTCACCTGCTGAGCCTCCAGGCAAACCACCCTGAAAAACCAAATATCTCTTCCTTCAGCGCAGGCCTCAGGGCAAGGAAGGGCTGGGGGAAACAGAAACCACTCGTTTTTGGGGCAGCCCAGGCTTGCAGCAGGGCAAACTGCTCAGGAGTGCCCATCTTGGGTCCTGGTGTGGCAGCTCGGAATGGCCACAGCCCTGGGATGCCTGGGCCCAACGAGCTGTTTATAGCCTGGCTGACTGGAAGTGGATTCGGTGAGCAAGGCTGGATCAGAGAGCTTCAGAGGCAGACTCCGAGGTCTTTCCTGCCCTGTCACCCAGCTGGAGGAGATTAGATCAGGTATTTCCTAGTCGGGATAGTTAAAAGCAAACAGGCACTCCCTTCAGAGCACGCAGCGCTGCCCCAGTGTTGTCAGGGAAAGGAGCATGTGAAAATTGGTGTTTTGGTCTTCGCTGGCAAATATTTTGATACTTTTTCAAAGACCTTAATTTGTTTTTCTTCCCTCTCTCTCGGCCGGAGGCCAAGGGAAATCAAATCACCAGCCCTGATATTTGATCTAGCTCCACTCAGGCATGTTTTCTTAAACAGTGGGACTTTGTCATTCATACATCTGAAGTGTATATAACAACATTGGCAATAGTTGTATTCTCTGGGAAGCTCTGCACCCTGCATGGTTTTACTTCCAAGTGTTTTGCACTTAAAAATCACAGCCAGGTTGCCCCAGCTGCTTGTTTGCTGGGCTGTGCTCACTGACATGGGTGCAATTTGCAGGAGTGCTGCTTCCCAGTGAAGTGCTCCGTTGAAATGCTCCTTTTCAGAGAGCTGCAGCGTGTGATGGGGTGCTTGTTCTCCTCCCTGGTGACAGGCATTATTTCCCTGCTTCCTGCAGCCCGTGCTTGTTCAGGTGAGCTCCTCCCAGGTGATGTGTTTGGGTTTCAAGCTGCCGTTCCAACTGCTGGCCCCATTTCTACCCTCTCTGTCGCGTTTCTCAGGAGGAATTGCCTCTTCTTGGCTTCAGCAAACACAAAGTAACCCAACCCTGGATTTTAATTGAACTGGGAGGATTTTGATGGCACGCTGCCCTTGGTTTAACTCGAGCACACTTTGGCTGCTTTTATTAGTTTGTGGCTAACTCAGCTCCTCTGGAAACTTCTTCAGCTGGGTGGTCCTGGGATGAGAGCAGGGCGAATTTGGGGGTTCCTCGGTGTATCCTTTGGGAGCAGAGGCACTGAACCCTGCAGCACCTGAGAACTGAGGGTGTGGAAGGTGGGAAGTCACCTCAGCTCTGTGCCGGTGTCAGGAGCTGCAGGCAGGGACCACACTGCAAGGGGCTGGATTCTCCTTCGTGGAATTATGGATTTAGCAGCCCTCAAAAGCCAGGGAGGAGCTGGTGGCGACGGTTTAATTTGCCACATTTCACGTGTGACAGCTCCAGGGCTGCAGGAGTCCCTGTGTGTCCAGGATTTGCCTTTAGGGCACCCAGGGTAAGAAAGGCAGGTTCCTTGGGGGGAAGCACAGGGGTGATCTTTCTGCCACATATTGGCTGGACAACATCTGGGGAGTCAGTGAGCCAAAAGTGCTGCCGAGCCTGGTGCCTGGAGCTGAGGTGACAGCTTAGCCCGGAGACTTTCCCAGGGATTAGTGCCCAGACACCTGTGGCTGTGATTCATCCTTGCATCATAAGGCTGCGGTTCATTGCCAGGAGGAGTATCTGGAGGTCTGGGCTAGTCCCTTTTGTCAGGAGCAAATTTGATTTCAGAGAACCATGACCCAAACCTGCTTGCTTATTACATTACCCTGAGCAGCTTTTCATGGCACATGCAAGGATTTGTTTATTTTGTTTTTTCTAAATTTAACTTTAAAAAAATTTTGACTCTTTCAGGCATCTCAAGAGCTGCTGCCCCAGTGCACAGAAATAGGAATCAAACCATTTCTGCCACTCAGGTTTCACGATTTATGGTTTATCTTTGCTTCTCAAGTGACTGTGGAGAAAGGATTCAATCTGGATTTGCAGCAAGCCATACCTTGACCATCAAATGATGGCAGAGTCAGTACTGAAAAGAAGGGGAAAACACTTATCAGGCCAATCTTGTTCCACAGAGGAGCTTCAAAGGGACAGCAGTCAGCTAAAAGCATGCAACCCATCAGGCTGCTGGCCCATTTGAAATGTATTCCGTGGTGCTTGCCTCAGGAGCAGCCAGACAGGTTGTGTGCAATCACTCTTGCTGAGTGTGAGCATCTGATTGCTCTCTTGCTCAACAGGACAGGGAACAAAGGACATGCACTGGCTTGGAGGGAGCCCCTTCCCAGGAAAACCCCCACTCAGCTGGACTTTTCATGTAATGCTTCATGCAGAAAGGAGTTTTAACCATGAGGAACTGCTTATATTTATGGAAGTAAGATTTTTTTTCCTACTAAAGCAGCCCCAAGTGCCTGTGAATCAGTGCTGCTGGTGGGGCAGGAGGAGGTGATTCACCAGGGCCTGTCACAGTGTCTGTGGCAGGGCTGGTGTGGGAAGTGCAGCTCCTGCAGGCACTCAGAGTGTGCCCAGTCATGAGCCAGAGCTGGGCAAGGCTTGTCCCATCCCCTGCTTTCTTCCAGCAGAGGCCAGTACCAGGTATGTTCAACATGGGGACACTTGGAACCTGTCCCAAAGCTCCTCCCCTGATTTTTCCTAGTTGAATGTAGACATTTTTCTTAAAGCAAAGAGGTTTTTCTCTGTTTATCTTTTAAATTCAGCTTGATTTATTTACCAGATCTGGCTGCAGCAGACATGCAGAGGTATGAGTGCCACGTGAGCATGTGCCAAAGCTACAGCACCAGGTACATTAGCCTGATGGAGCTTTTGCATTACAGCTCTATTCCCCACTGCCTTGTTTTGCTTGTTTTGCCTGAAACCCCGTGTTGATGTGAAGAAACAGCCCTGTGTTTAAGTGGGTAGCTAATGCTTGCAGTAGCACTTTATTTACCGGCTTGGTTCAGCAGTTCAGTCGCTCCCTGCACTTGATGGGGCTGTGATAACCCATTCCACTTCATTGCACTGGGATGCTCCTGGCACGTGGCCTTGTTGGTGACAATGGCCCCATTCAGCCCGGCTGTGGTCCTCATTCCAGGGCTGATCCCTGTGCCACTGGGCACCTCTCCCTCCTGTTTCCCTTCAGCTCTGTGTGCTCAGCCTCCTGTCACAGCCCCTGGGCACCTCAGGGACACCCATGGTGCTGCTCCTCCGAGCCCTTGGGCCGTGCCAGGGGTCCCAGATCCCAGTGGGAGCTCTGCTGCTGCTTCCCACATCTCCGCACCCCAGCACAGTCCCAGAGCCCCTTCAGTTGCCTTCCTCAGCCCCTGCCCTGCACGTGCCTTTCTCCCTGCTGTCCCCAGGGTGACCTTCGGTCGAGCCTGTGCTCACCAACCCCTGCTCTGGTTTGTTCCTGGCCTGGCACTGTTCCCCCCTCATTGCCAGCAGATTTCTGTGGGATGATGGCAGCATTACAGCTGTGTGCTTTGTGCAGAGCCCTGAGCTGTTCAGTGCAGCGCTGTGAGGCTCCCGGGCTTTCCCTCCCCACGGGTGGGAGCGAGCTGGCATTGCAGCAGGAGCTCAGAAGCAGTGACCTCTGAGAATGCCCTGAACCCTGCCAGCCCTGGCCCTGAACCCTGCTAAGCCCAGCCCTGAACCCTCCTGACCCCATCCCAGATCTCCTCTCCGGGCACACAAGGTTCCCTCCATGCCACATTTGCTAACTCGGAGCAGAGCAGTGCTGGCAGCTCTGGGCTCTGAGCTGCTGCCACCTTTGTCTGCTCAGACCCTCCTCCTGCCAGAGGCCTTCAGTGGGCTGCCCACAAGGCTTTGGTAAGGGCTCTTGAGGAGTGGAAAGGGCAGTGCAGGGAGCAGAGGGAGATTAGGAGCAGGGCTGTAGCATTACACTGAAAAGATCTTTTGAGTAGTCCAGCCTGTCACTTGCATGATGGTAAAGATTGTGGAGATCTTTGCAGAATGTGCTGCAGTTTAACCTTATGAGTAAGTACCACAAATATATCTACTCTGAGTGCTCCATCCCTGAGGTTTTTTTATAAATTACTTGTTTTTATCAGCTGATATGTTCATACATTAGTTACAGAGCATAAGCCCCACTTATTGACAGGGGAACTGAGGCAGTAAAAAGAATGTCTCACCAAGGTCATCTGAACAGACTGTAGCCTTACAAATCCTATCTCCCCCAAGTTGGTGGTCTATTCTAGTAGTTCTTTGTTTTCTTGAATCAACTCATTTTAACTAGACCATGAGATATGCTTCCTAAAAGTTACATCAGCTAAGATTTTGGAACTAACTGTGTACTTTTTGTAGAGCATAGAGTGATGGAATCACAGGATTGTTAGGGTGGAAGGGACTTTAAAGTTCATCCAGTGCCACCCCTGCCATGGACAGGGACAGCTGCCACTATCCCAGGGTGCTCCAAGCTCTGTCCAGCCTGGCTTTGGGCACTGCCAGGGATCCAGGGGCAGCCACAGCTGCTCTGCCCACCCTGCCAGGGAACAGTTCCTTCCCAATATCCACTCTGAACCTGTTGCCTGTCAGTGTGAAGGTAACTGGCTTCCCAAAACCAAGAGCACTGGAGCAGCAGGATGCACGTGTGGCTGTGGAAGCTGCTCTGGGTGGGGACAGGGCTGTGCTTCCAGGAAAGCCTGCTCAGCTCATTCACACGTGGAGCAGCAGAGCAGCCCTGGCCTGGCCAGAGCAGCCTGTCTGCGTTCAATAACCAGCTGGACCAGCAGAGCTGCTCTCATTCAGCAGGGAAGGAAGTGCTTGTTCTTCCAGCTGGACTCCAAGTGTCCCTTGGGAAGTGGTGTTTATAGAGAACGGGCCCATCCATTGCAAATGAATGCCTGGAAACTCAGTCAGCCCTTGCCCTGCCCCTCAGCTCTCCTTGCTCCACGGGGGGATGGATTCACACAGAGCTGCTGGAGGGTTTCTTTGTTTCCACAGAGCTGCTCTTGGATACAAAGAAAACTGGTGCTTGAACCAACATCTGGAAGCTTGTTTTCTCTCAAAACAAATACTCCATTCTGCTACCTCTTCTCAGAGACTCAATTTTTTAAAAATTTTTTTATCTTGTGACTCAAGAACTAGGTGCTCTTGCAGGAGAGGTAGAGGTTGAAATTCCTGTTGGTTTTGGCCATATTTTTCGCTTCTTTGCATCCTCTTTGCCCAAATACCTAAAATATTTACAGAGTTTGGCCTTTGTTTGTCCTCTGAACTCTGCCACCGATGCCTGTAGATACCGAGGTGGTGGTGGCCATCCCCCTGGGGGGATTAGCCTTGTAGCAGGGGCCAGGTGAGTCACAGCCTTCAAAACCCCAGTTCAGTGGGGTTTTCTCCTGTCTTGCTCAAGTTGGCTGAATTCTTGTCTCTTCTGATCCTTGCACTGCAAGTTCTTGGGGACCAGGAAGGGTCTGTGGGATTTGGTGGGGAATATCACATGGCCCATCATTACAGTTTGTGATGAGAACAGAAATAATTCAGCCACATTAACCTGTCAGGAAGGAAAAAAAAAAAAACCCAAGAGCCTTTTTGGTTACATAATTTTCAAAGGTCAGCCTTGGGGTGTCTGAAATGTATCTTCAGCTGTAGGTGTGAATGCACAATATCAATGTTTTCTCCTCAAAATGCGTAGGTTGGGCGCTGCTTTTCTCAACACTGCCAGTTTTTGCTACCATATGTTCTCCCTTTGCAAAACCTTTAGCACTGTTAACTTGGCTTAATGTAAACAGATGATGCTGCATCTCAGATTCCAAATTGCCAAGGCCGTGGAGGCACCACCTGGAGCAGTGCACGTGGGACTGGTCTTTGCTAACCTGTGCTGGAAGCTCTGCCTCCACCCCACCTTTTCCTCCAGCTGTTTGTCTCCAGAGCAGATGAATCCTGCCTTAGATGCCCCAAAGGCAAAGTGTGGACCCACAGGGACTCCTGCAGCAGTCAGGTGTCATTGTTAGGCTGGATGGGACATACACCCGTGATTAGGGTATAAGCAAAAAAAGTTTTTTATTTTGTGTGTTTTTTAGTTTATATATTTTTAACCAAGTGTGATTTTAAGTGGTTATCTCCATTACAATAACTTATTATATTTATTGGTGTACAGCCCCACCAATACAGCACAGCCTGGAGCTGTGAGATGTTAAATGCTGAAAACACAATGAAGCTGGAGGGAAATGTGTGGGGCAGCTTCACCCTTCTCTCCAAGGTGGACACCACCTGTTTGTCACCTTTTCCTCCAGTAGTTTTCCCTAGGGACGAAAGGAGACGAGGGATTTCCATCGCTAGCAAAAATGGAGGTGAGAAAAACCATGCAGCACCCAGGTGTAGCCATGATGTTTTCTGAAAAATCCTTTCCTTGGGATTTTTCCTCCTGAGAAGCTGAGAGGCCTCAGGAACAAAATGTAAACAATGGTTATCTGCTGCTGTGGAATGCAACAGGTGCATCTGTGATTGGTCTCATGGGGTTGTTGCTAATTAATGGCCAATCACAGTCCAGCTGTCTCGGACTCTCTGTCCGAACCACAAGCCTTTGTTATTCATTCCTTCTTTTTCTATTCTTAGCTAGCCTTCTGATGAAATCCTTTCTTCTATTCTTTTAATATAGTTTTAATATATATCATAAAATAATAAATCAGTCCTTCTGAAACATGGAGTCAGATCCTCGTCTCTTCCCTCATCCTGGGCCCCCTGTGAACATGGTCATACCCAGGCTCCTGGCCAGGCTCTCCTCACCCCGTGTCTCTCTCCCGAGCAGGACGTCAACGCGGGCGAGGGCAGCGAGTTCACGGACAGCGGCATCGAGGGCGCAGCCACGGACACGGAGCTGCTGTCACGGCGCTCCAACGCCACCACGGCCAGCTACTCGCCGCCCGCCGGGCGCGCCTTCGTGGGCAGCGACAGCGGCAGCAGCTCGGCGGGCGGCGACGGGCTGCGCCAGGGCGTCTACGAGAACTTCCGCCGCGAGCTGGAGATGAGCACGGCCAACAGCGAGCAGCTGGAGGAGGCGGGCTCGGCGCTGAGCGACGAGCAGAGCAGCGGCACGCTCAGCTCGCCCGGGCAGTCCGACATCCTGCTGAGCGCCGCGCAGGGCACCGTGCGCAAGGCCGGGGCCCTGGCCGTCAAAAACTTCCTGGTGCACAAGAAGAACAAGAAGGTGGAGTCGGCCACGCGCAGGAAGTGGAAGCACTACTGGGTGTCGCTGAAAGGTACAGGGATGGCGGGCAGGGGTATGCCCAGTGGGCACTGGGTGTCGCTGAGAGGGCAGGGGTGTGCCCAGGTGGGTGCTCTGGGTTGTCGAGTGACTCCATGAAGGGGTGAGCGATGCATCATGTTGGGGTCACCATTTGTCACCTCAGGTGTCCCCCTGACGCAGGTGTGATTAGCACTGACTCCATGATGCAGAAGGCTGAACCATTAATTTATTCTCTATATTATCTTCATACTATACTCTTAAGAAACCCGTAACCCCTTCCAGCCTGTCCAATGCACCTTTGACCTCATTGATCAACCAACCAAAACACCAGCACCCTTTGGTAAACAAATCCCTTAACACATTCCACATTTTCCTAGCAAGAGGTGCAGCAAGTGGGGCTAAGAATCGTTTTAATTTTTTCTCTGAGCTTTCTCACAGCTTCTTGCAGCCTTTCCCAGGGAAAATGCCTGGCCTGCTGTCTGCGGCCAGAGAGCTGCTGCCACTCTGGGTGTCACTGAGAGGTATACAGGGAGAGCAGGCAGGGATGTGTCCAGTGGGGTGGCCAAACCAGGGGCCTGGACTCCTCAGAGAAGCTGCTGTTGATATGCAGTGTGGGGAGGTGGCCCTGCTGCTCTCCAGAGGTTTGACGTGGTGGTTGCTGATGTGCTCAGCGCTGGCATGTGTGCTGGCACCACCCTGGGCACTGAGTGTTCCCTTGGTGTCCATGGCTTGCTGACAGCTGAGTGAACACCTGTGTGCCCCTGCAGGCTGGGGGGCTGTTGGTGGTGACAGTGACTGCTGGTGCTCACAGAGGGGCTCTGCCACGCTCTGCACCCCTCCTGTACCTCTCCTTCCCCAGGAGGTGCCTCATGAGTGTAAATTCTCAGGGTTGCAGCACGTTGGCAGGGTGGACAGGGAGCTGTGGTTGGTCACCAAGGCTGGCATGTGGCTCTGGCTGTGTCACCCACCCCGTGGTGGGCACCCAGCTGCCCTGCTCCCTCCTCAGCTGCCCGGGCCACAGACCCTCTTCTCTCTGGATTGTTGCAGGAACCCATAAACTCATCTCCATGTGCTTCATCAGCAGGGAAACGGGGAGCCACAGCTATGGGACTGGCCTCCCTCCCCTGTGCTGTGGCCAGGGCCAGCAGAGGCAGAGCTGTGTCTCCTGCTCTAGCTGGGGTCACCCAGAAGGCTCAGTGTGGTCAAACCCTGCCCTCCCCACAGAGAACTCTTCCTAGAGCACTTTATTTTTATTTTGTGTTTATTTTTCATTTGCAGCGCTATTTTAAAGCCAGCAGCAAAGTTTGGAGCGAGCTCTTCCTTGGGGTGGCTGGAGAGCTGGGGAGGGGGGGGAGAGGAGAAGGGAGGTGAGGGGCAGCCCTGATCTCCTGGGAGGGGCAGGAAGGTCTTGCTGTGAGGAGCTGCAAACAAAGGGCCATCTGGGACAAGAAAGGGGAAGGATAAGCAGGGGAGCGACGTTGTTTTGAAGTGCTTTCGCTCAAGTGGAGTGTTAACTCCTCGGATTGCTGTGCCTTGATACTGGCAGTGTTTAACCGCGCCTTTGAAGTCAACAGCTGCCATTGTTTGGCTGCAAATTGTTTTCTGGGAGCCCCTTTGCAGTGACCAGAGCATCCCTTTCCAGTGACACAGCAGCTATGTGCCAGCCTGTAAGCAGCTGGAGATGGTGGGGGAAGGTGGGAGAGGAGGAGACCCCTTTCTTTTTGGAGTCTCCCAAATTGCACCCTTGCTCTGCACTTTGTTTTCCTTCCCCGGGAGCATTGTAAAGATTATTTTGTAACACCGAGCAGGTTGTTTGCTGGCCCCAGCTAAGTTTTTTTGTCCATCAGTCTTTCAGCAAGCACGGCTCATCCCGGCCCATTTTAATTCCAGTTCCTGTCTGCATGCAGTAGTTAAATGGCTTGGTCTTTGCCTTGGGGGGACTGCAGCTGCAGAGGTGAGGCTGGGCCATGCCCGCGGGTCTGTCTGCTCCCTGGGCTGGCTCACAGCTGGCTGTCACCTCCGGGGACCAGCATCTCACCCCTGTGCGACAGGGTGGCCGTGGACAACCCCAAATTTGGGATTTCTTGTACTGTTTCTCATCTGGGAATGTATTTCACTGCCCATGGCTTTCTGTGTTGGCAATCCTCGGGAGAACAAAGCTCAGGGTGAACAAAGCAGCCCGGGGTCAGGCCTCACTGTGCCCTACTGCTCATGGTGTGCCTGTTTGGCCCTGAAACCAGCAGAATATTTGAAGGTGCTGCTCGTTGTCTCCTGCAGGCTGCACGTTGTTCTTCTACGAGACGGACGGCAGGTCTGGCATTGACCACAACAGCATCCCCAAGCACGCAGTCTGGGTGGAGAACAGCATCGTGCAGGCTGTGCCTGAGCACCCCAAGAAGGACTTTGTCTTCTGCCTCAGCAACTCCCTTGGCGACGCTTTCCTCTTCCAGGTTGGCTTCTGCAAAGTTTTCTTCTGTCTCCCAGCAAGGAGGGCGTCTAGCTCTGGTTGAGATGAGTGGAAAATCCTGGAAAAACCAAACACTGCAGGAGGTTTGGTGTTTTCCTTTGGCAGCACTAGAGGAGGAGCATGATGTGAATGTGATCAGTGTCAAGTCTGCTTTTTTAATAATTGGTTGGACCCTGTTGTGTAGATGGCTGGAGCAAAGAATGAAGAAATGCTCTTGCATCCCTGTAAAAACTGCTTGGGCAGCATGCTTAGAACGCACAGACCAAGCCAGTCACCCCACAGGACACCCAGCTGGGCACTAGAGGTGCTGTGCCACTCCCTGTGTCAAGGGAGAGATGCTCGAGGGGCTGACAAGACCAGGAGCAGCTGGAAGTGCAAGGGGATGTCTGGATCTGCAGTGCTCTCCCAGAGGGGCTGCAGAATCCAGCTGCCCCTTGTTCACACACCTTGCTGCTGCCCCAGAGGAGACTGGATGTGCAGGGTTTGGTTCTTCAATCAGGAAACAGAAATGTCCCAATTTCACTGGGTACTTTAAAGAAAAAAATCCCAGGCCTTACATCGGAGACCATAGATCAGCTGATGTGTTTCACTTGAAGAGATTTCTGCCATTTGGTAACCACTGCTTCCCTGAGTGATTTTTAGGTTGTCATCCCCTTTCTTATGTCAGGTTGGCGCTAAGCAGGTGTGGCATTCTGTTGCAGTTGGTAGCACATGCTGAGGTGGGTGCATTTCCTCCACTTGTGATTCAGTTTTCTTCACTGGAGAAATCCCTTTATTTCTCTTTCCAATGACAATGGAGTTTCTTGCCTTCTTAAGCCAGAAGCTACTCTGGGGTAGGATGTGTCCCCACATCATCACTCCCTTGTATTCCAGAGCAAAAAACTGAATTTATACTGTATTGTAGGTCCTTGCAGCTGTCCTTGCAAAGGGCTGCGTTCTCAAACTGGTGCAAAAAGAAAAGCCCTTCTGATTCTTGGAGGGACTGAGTGTCTGACTGAAAAAACCCATCGTTTTTTGTGGACTAACTTCCCTGCCACCTCAGTGGGATTTTTCCTTCTGTAGTACTGCCCTGCCCCTCTCCCCTGGGAAGGGGATGAGTATTTAGGCTTTCCTCCAGGTGAGAGGGGATCACAGAGCCACAGAGTGGCCTGGGTTGGAGGGGACCTTAAAGATCACCTTGTTCCACCCCCTGCCATGGGCAGGGACACCTCCCACTGTCCCAGGCTGCTCCAAGCCCTGTCCAACCTGCCCTTGGACACTTGCAGGGATCCAGGGGCAGCCACAGCTGCTCTGGGCACCCTGTGCCAGGGCCTGCCCACCCTCATAGGGAGGAATTCCTTCCCAATGTCCCTCTGGCAGTGGGAAGCCATTCCCTGTGTCGTGTCCCTCCATATCCTTACAAAGAATCCCCTCTGTGTTTTTCTTGTGGGCTCCCAGACTCACCCCAAAGCTTATTCCCCCAGAGCCCAGTGTCATCATGCCACAGGTAGCTTTTTGAGCAGGGAGGAAGCAAAACTGAGCCTTTTCAAGCAGAACCCAGTCATTTCTATTGCCAGAAGTATTTGTGATGTGTCCCTTCTGCCAGGGAAGCAGGGGGGGAAGGAGGGGATGCCCTCAGAGGAGTGGCCCTTGGCTGTGTGTGCCAGCACAGAGCTGTGGCAGGGGTTGGCAGGGAGTGGCACAGCCCTGAGGAGGCTCTTTCTGTGCTGTGCAAGGGAAAACAGGGCTGGTGGTGATCCCACACCCCCTGGGCACCTTGTGGGGAGCCTGCCCACTGCAGTGCACCCAGAGACATCCCATCCCCATCCCAGCCACGTGGCTCAGGCAGCTCTGGCTGTGCCCACACAAACCCTGGCACATGGCACACGTGTGTGCCAGCAGCTCACAGCAGCTTCTGACACCACGAGGTGTTTGCAGCTCGCTGGTGTGGTCCTTCCCCTTGGGAAGGGCAGCAATTCTCATCCCTGCTCATCTGCCAGGGGGGTAAAATCCACTCCAGACCCTTTTTCCCTCCCTCTCCCCAGGAAACCAAAAAGAAAAATGAATCTGATGGTATGCAGGTAATACTTTGAAATGTAATAAGATAACAAAGGCTGTTGGGATTTTGCTAGGAATTAACAAAGCTCATTCTAAGTCCAGTGCTGATCTCTTCTGTGCTGGGGATGAGGTTTCAGCACCTGACTGTGGGCAAAGTGTCTCCTGTTGTGGCAAATAATTCCAGCAGACATTCCTCAGCAAGGGGGGCTCCCAGTGTCCTCAGCAGTGCAATGGGAGCCTGCTCTCATGAGTGCTACAGCCTGGGCAGAGCCTGGCCACCTTCAGCCACAGCCCGTGGGCAGTGCCAACTGAAGGCAGGGGATTTGGTATTTTTGGTATTTTCTGAGTCCCCCCTTGCTGGGAGGAATGATTGAATCTGACTCCATGTTCTTAGAAGGCTAATTTATTATTTTATGTACTTATATTATATTAAAGAATGCTGTACTAAACTATACTGAAGAATAGAGAAAGAATGCAGACAGAAGGCTAAAAGATAATAATGAATCTCGTGACTCTCTCCGGAGTCTGACACAGCCTGATCATGATTGGTCCTTAAGTTAAAACAATTCACATGAAACAATGACTAGTTGGTAAACATGTCCAAACCACATTCCAAAGCAGCAAAACACAGGGGAAGAAAATCAGATCATTATTGTTTCCATTTTTCTCTGAGGCTTCTCAGCTTCCCAGGAGAGAAATCCTGGGGAAGGGATTTTTCAGAAAACATGATGGTGACAGGAAGGAGGAGCTCAGTCCTTCTGCAGCAGATCCTGCTTCTGCTTGGGGCTTACAGCCTGAGTGAGGGAAGTGGTGTCATTCTGGGACACACCTGTGCCACCAAAGTTTGGGGAGCATCAGTGTGAGGCCCAGCTGGGCCTCTCTGGGGAGCTCTCCTTAGCTTCATCCTTGGCTGTTGGTTGTCACCTCAGCGAGGATGACCTTCCTCATCTTCTCCAGCAAATGGAGAAGTCATGCTGGGCTGTCTATTAATAGATCAGGCATCATCAGAAAGTTTAATTAGAACAAGGTGGTTTGGCACCTTGCTGCTTTTCCAGCCAAATACCAGTGTGATTATTGCCACAGGCTGACACTCACACAAAGTCCTCTGCAGCCCTGAGCTGCCTCGAGAGTTTGTTTCATGACCTGCTGTAAAAAGGAATGGAGTTTAGTAAAAGGCCTTAGATTGACTTTTTATTTTGAAATCTGGAAAGATTCTTCTTTGTGTGTCAGAAGCCTCTAATCAGAATAGTTCTTTTCCAGAAAGAAGTGCTGGTGTCCCATGCTCCAGCCTGGTGTCTCATGGAGTGGTTTGGGCTGGAAGGGACATTAAAGGTTATCCAGTTCCATGCCCTGCCATGGGTTGGAACACCTTCCACTCCTCCAGGTTGCTCCAAAGCCTGTCCAACCTGGCCTTGGGCACTTCCAGCAAGGAGAAATGTCCCCTTTTCCCAAACTGCCACATCCATGCTTGGGAAGGGACAGTGCCAGAGCTGTGAAACGAGGATGGGCCTGCCTTTAATGGTAACAGGCGTGTCTTCAGAGTGCTTTTGGGCCTTCAGAAACAGAAAGTTGTTTGTCTGTGCACCACCATAAAGCTACTCATACTTCTCATGGTCACATTTTCTGCCATTAATTTATTATTATCTGCTGCATGCCAGAAAAGCTCTCCATCCTGGGAAGGGCACAGCAGTGGTGCATTCCCTGCCTTAAGGAGCTGGAGTTTAGATCCATGGTTAAATGCCAGGCTAGAAATTGTGGCCAGGGAGGTGATTGCTGAGGCCTTGCTGGGAAGCACCCCCAGCTGCAAAGCACAGACAGAGGTGTAATTCCAAGAGTTAAAAACGGCCTGCTTAGGGATGATGGGGGTACATAAGTGGATTTAAGGCTTTGAATCTGGAGATCAAAGGCAGAGGAACCTGCTCGGAGCTGCATGTGTTAATCTGGCATCAGTTTGGAGGAGGGTGCTGAGTTCTTTCCCCCTTTCCCCCGGGCAGACGTGCAGCCAGACGGAGCTGGAGAACTGGATCACGGCCATCCACTCGGCCTGCGCCACCGCCGTGGCGCGGCAGCACCACAAGGAGGACACCCTCAAGCTGCTCAAGACTGAGATCAAGAAGCTGGAGCAGAAGATCGACATGGACGAGAAGATGAAGAAGATGGGGGAAATGCAGCTGTCCTCCGTCACAGACTCCAAGAAGAAGAAGACCATACTGGATCAGGTAAACTCAAAAGTTCTCGGGGCTTCTGCTGGTCACAGTGACCCCGAGATGTGTTAGAAAACCTCTTTTCCCAGCCTGGTGGTGGAAGAAGGAGTCATAACTCTTCTGGTCTCATTCTCAAGGTTGTTTATTGCTTCTTATCTATAAAATTCTTTCTCTGGCCTGCTGAGGTCCGTTCAGCAGGTCAGACAGAGGCACTCTGGCTGCTCCCAGGGTGGTGTTATCTTTTTATACTACAAACTACGTGTACAGTATTTACAATAACTTCCCAATACCTATCACCTGTGTTAGACAGTGAGCTTCTACCTTAAACCAATCCAAAAGTGCCAATATCACAGCAGAAGATGGATGCCAAGAAGAAGAAGAAGGAGAAAGGCTGGACATGCCCAGACTCCTCCATCTTGCCCCCTGAACCCCCATTCTAAAAACCCCAAAAATTTATTTTTCACCCCGTGACAAACTAACTATTATTCTACTTAGATTTTCGTGGCTTGCAGATCCTCATGTAAGGTTGGTAATTTTTTCCATGGGTCATAATCAAAGGCACAGGTGTCCTGGGCTCTGTGCCAGGGTCTCTGAGCCCCCTGGCAGGGGTTTGGGCAGTCCAGGACAGCCAGAGGGATGGCCTGAATTCCAACAAAAAGTCCCTAGCAAGGGTTTAAGGGCTTTTAGAGGAGGTGGGAGCAGGAGAGCGGTGCTGGCTGCCTTAGCTGCACCATTGCTCCGCTAAGGTCCAGCATGGGCTCTCTGCTGGCCTCCAGGAGATTTGGATAGCAGGAGGCTGCCAGGCCATGGCTGGGGGATGCCTTGGGGAGCAGCTGTTCACACACCAACAAACTCTGCTGCTGCTGCCTTAAGTGTGCCAGAGGCTGCTGCTCCTGCTGGCAGCTGGGCTGAGGAAGCCATGCCTGGTTTCTGCTTGCCACAAGGGCCTGCCTTGACCTTGTGGCTGCATCCCTGGCTGCCCTGGGCCCTCTCCTGCTGCCTTCAAGTGGACAGCGTGGCTGGCTGGCTTTCAGCAGCAGAGAGCCTCGAGCAGATGTCTCTCCCACTGCTGCAGCAGCACCTTATTTTGGGAAATCTGACATATGGCTGCTGCTTCCCTCATTTGGAGCTTTCCTACCGTGGCTGCCAAGTGTGCCTGTAATGCAGAGCATGGGGGGAAGTGGCTGGGGCTGAGCTAAAGGGATTTGTACCCCCTGGAAGCCCGTGAGGAGGGGAAATAGAGGAGAAAGAGGAGGGAGATGCTAAAGAATCCTACTCAAAGCTGTCAGTCACAGTGAGAGGGCAGAGCAGTCTCTCTCTTTATGTAACTGAGTTTGTCTGGATGCTTTGCAACTGTTTCCTATAAGCTATTTGAATTATTTAAATAAGTCCTTCCATAGGCTGATTGCAGCACTCTTTGCTGATCAGATTAATTATCCCCAGTGTATGGCACTTTTTCAAGCTCTGTTGTTGCTCACAGCAAAGCTGCTGCTGTGGCTGCTGATTTGGGTTGCCCTGTGCCTGGAGTTTGGTGGGGTTTGCTCTTCTGATTCTTCACATGCTCGTGATGCATGAAAGAAGCCTCTTAAGGGACTGCTGAGCAGAGAATCCTGGAAATACAAAGAAAATTAAAAATGAATATTTAATCCTGTTAATTAGCATTGTATCAAAGGAGCAGTTGTCCCAGGAGGAGACTTTTGCCACAAATGTAGAAAGTTGTTTTCCATCTAATCAAAACTCTTTAACTGTTTGCATCCTTTGGGGGGTTGGGAGGGGAGGGGAATGTGGGAATATCAGCAGTCAGGGTTTGTTGGGTGAGATATCAGCACTGGTGAAAAGGGTGAGTGTGGTGTTGTGAGGGTTTCCAGGACGAGGTGAGAGATGAGAATTTGACTCCATGTTCTTAGAAAGCTGATTTATTATTTTCTGATATTATATTATATTTAAAATACTATACTAAAAAGAATGGAGAAAAGATGTATCAAAAGGCTAGAAAAGAATGAATAATAAAAACCCATGACTGACCAGAATCCCAAAACAGCTAAACTAAAATTAGTCATTAAGTTCACACAATTCACATAAAACTAATTAAATATACACCTGTTAGTAAACAATCTCCAAAGCAATCAAATAATTATTGTTTACATTTCTTTTCTGAAACTTCTCAGCTTCTCAGGAGAAAAAACCCTGACAGAGGGACTTTTCAGAAAATGTCATAGTGACAGGTGTGTTGTTGGAACCCAGGAAATTCCTCTGGCTGCCCTGGAGGGCTCAAACCCCTGCCAGGGGGCTCAGAGACCTTGGCACAGAGCCCAAGACCCCCGTGCCTTTGATCTAGCCCTTGGAAAAAACAATTTCCAACCTTTCTCTGAAGAATTACAAATCAAGAAAGTTTAGGTAGAATAACAGTTTGTCACGGGGTGAAAAACAGATTTTTGTGATTTTTAGAATTGGGGCTCGGGATCCCAAGATGGAGGAATTTGGCCGTGCCTTATTCTTTTTCCTTCTTCTTCTTGGCCTCCATCTTCTGGGTGATGGTGGCATTTTTAGATTGGTTTAGAGTAGAAGCTCACTGTCTAACATGGGTGATAGGTATTGGGAAGTTACTGTAAATAATGTACATGTAGTTTTTAGTATAAAAAGATAGCACCACCTCTGAGGTGGGCAGTGTGCCTCTGTCTGACCTGTCAGACAGACCTTGGTGGGTCAGAAAAAGAATGTTATAGATAAGAAATAATAAACAACCTTGAGAATGAGATCAGAAGAATTCTGACTCCTTCTTTGACTGCTGGGCTGGGAAAAGAGACTTGTACATATCTCAGAGTCCCTCTGACCAGCAGAGGTTCTGAGAGTGTGTCAGTGGGAAATGTTCCAAGGCATTTACCAGGCTGTTGTCCCCTGTGTCCCCTGGCAGATCTTCGTGTGGGAGCAGAACCTGGAGCAGTTCCAGATGGACCTGTTCCGCTACCGCTGTTACCTGGCCAGCCTGCAGGGCGGGGAGCTGCCCAACCCCAAGCGCCTGCTGGCCTTCGCCAGCCGCCCCACCAAGGTGGCCATGGGCCGCCTGGGCATCTTCTCCGTGTCCTCCTTCCACGCACTGGTGAGTGAGCAGGGCTGGGCTGGGCTCAGCAGGGCTGCAGGAGCGGCTGGGGAAGAGCCGTCTCTGTCCTAGACGTGTCATTTGGAATTTCCACCAGAAACAGATCTTCCTGGTCATCTCAAGTGTCTTCAGGTCTTCCAGGGTCATGTGTGTCCACGGATTTGGGTGTGATCCACACATCCCATCAAGTCAGTGGGAGCCGTTCTGAAGCCCTCAGCATGTGCTGGCTGAGACCTTCTTGGGCTCATCTGACTTTATTCCAATTATTCCAACCAATTATTCCAATGGTCATCAGCACCTGATGCCCCACAAGGGAGGGGAAACTGCTGCCTATGGTGTGGCAAGTAATGGTTGTTGAAATTTAAGTACTGTAACAGCCCAGCTCTTAAAAGTACAGGGCAATGTTCTGCAAAATGAATTTGAGTCAAGTTCTTGTAGTTTCAGCTTGGACTCCTGGAGGTTCACAGAAATAGCTGAGCTCCACTGTTGTCTTGTAGATGTCAGCTGTAGCCTTCAGTTGAATGCAGAGCTGTAATTCAGTCAGGGGCGTTTTTATTCTTTCCTATATGAAAAGATTAGCGTCATCATCCTGCTAATTGCTGCTGGATTTATTATATTTTTTAAGTGCCGGGCTGTAATTTGCATTTATGCTTTTTTTTTTTTCACATCAAGCAAAGCACTGAGCTCTAGCCTGAAAAACAGTCTGCCTCTTCATGCTGGTGTCTCTGGAGAGCCAAGGGAAAAAATATGTGTGGAAAAATGTTGTGTTGGAAGAGACACGTGTTTTCTTCTCCTCAGCAAACTCTCATGTCCTCCTTTGCCCCCAGGAACGTGGGGAAATGCAGCTTCATGCGAGGAGCCCTAACTCAAGTTTCAGGGAGGGAATTTACCCAGGGAAGCTGTGGCTTCCCCTGGATCCCTGGAAGTGTCCCAGGCCAAGCTGGACGGGGCTTGGAGCAGCCTGGGATAGTGGAAAGTGTCCCTGTCCATGGCAGGGGCTGGGATGGGCTTTAAGGTCCCCTCCATCCCAGATGATACTGACTCCATGGCCCCAGGCTCCTGAAGATGTTCTCAGTACTTTCATCCAAGGATGTGCTGAGTTCCCCCGGGTGGCTCTGTGTAAATGTCCCAGGACAGCTGTGGAGCCTCTCACTGTGGAAATGGAGGTGTTGCTGTGGTGCTCAAGTTCTCCTTTTGCTGGATTTCCCCTGTTTCCCCAGGAGAGCCCCCATTCCCCACCCAGTTCCAGCAGCCAGCCCTCTGTCCATCCCAGCTGTAGTTTTGGATGTGCTGCATCCAGCCAGTTCCTCAGCTGGGGACATCCCTCCGTGTTCCCAGGGCCATTCTGCTGCTCTGGGCTGTGGGAATGCAGCACTGAGGTGCTCCAGGAGGTGCAGTCAGCAGGGTGGGTCTGTCTGTCTGTCTGTCTGTGCCCTGCCTCCTGCCCTTCCCTACCGCTCCCTTTTTGGCAGGAGAGGAGCTCCTCTCCTCAGGCCGCCTCCACCTGGGAAATCTGATTAGACAGATTGTTTTTGGGCCTGAACTGTTCAGCTCTGAGTGACGTCCCAGTGATCTCCTGCCGAGCTCCCCAGATACTGGGCTCAGTCAAGGCAGTGTCTCTTGTTGCCACAGGGCATTTTGCTGTAGGGCAGCTGACACTGCTCTGATGGGAAGGGTCATTTCAGCTCACTTTTCCCCTTCCTGTGCCTTGCTCAGTCCTTCAGATGTCACTTATCTTTAAGGAAGTGCAGGCCTAAATGCCATGAGCTCCCTGCAAGCCTTTATCTGGCCTTGCTGCCCTTCTGAGTCAGCACCAGGATGCCCAGAGTGTTTCCACAGGAAAGAGCAAAGAGGAGGACCGGGTTTTTGGGAAGCAACTGATAAGTTTGGAAATCTCAGGTTTCACATGTCCAGCTTTGAAACCTTGCTAGGAAAAGAAAATAAAAGAAAAAACTCAAACCCTTCATTGGTCCTGAGGTTTTGCTCAATGATGATTAGGTGGTGTGTACTGTCCATTTCAATATTTGCTATTGGATGTTGGCAGAAGTGAGTTAATTTGCAGTGACAAGGCAGCAGCCTGGCAGCATCCCCACTGTCCCAGCAGTGAGAACCCTGAGTTCCCATAGGATTTGCCTTTTTTTCCCCCCAGACCCCCCATTTGGAGGGGTTTGTGCTGGGCTGCTGCAGCTCTGATGCTGAAGCCCCGTGGCATTGACAGGTGGCGGCTCGCACGGGGGAGTCGGGAGTGAGGAGGAGGACACAGGCCATGTCCAGGTCTGCCAGCAAGAGGAGGAGCAGGTTTTCTTCTCTCTGGGGGCTGGACACTACCTCCAAGAAGAAGCAGGGGAGGCCCAGCATTAACCAGGTAAGAGGTGGGAGTTTGGGGTGGTGTTATTGCAGGGGTGGTTTGTTGGTGGGCAGAATGCAGCTCTCACAGAGTCATGGCATTCCTCATCCCCTTCCAAAATCAGGGGCTGCAGCTGCACACCAGGGCACAGCAGCTCCTACCAAAGGCTTGGAATTTGCCCTTTTTTTCAGCATTTCTGCTCCTTCTGCTTTTCCTGCAGGTGCCTTCCCTAATCTCAGGAGCAGCAAAGCAGCAGTGTAATACAGACACAGCTTTGGAGAGAAAAAGCCCCCAAACAATCCAGACTTGTTTGCTTATTTTTGATTTAAAATGATGAGTTTGTACAATGATTTAAATGTAGCTGAGTTTGGTGAAAACTTCCTAAAGTGACAAGAAGCTTTGCATTCAGTTGGGACACTCCCTGTTTTGCTTCAGATTTATAAAAAAGCAGAAGTTGTGCAGTTTCCACCCAGTCACTGCCCAGATCTTTCTCTAGAAAACGTGCTCCAGTGTGGTAGGAAGGTGCTTCCCTGTTATTCTTTGCAAACATCCCTAATTACAGCTTACACTTTTTGAGAGCCATACCTCATCTAATTGCAGGAAATGTAGGCTCTGCCTTTCTTTCTCTTCCCTCACTTCTTGTGGGAGAAAGGCTGGGGACCCACGCTGCTCTGTGCCCTGTGATTTCTTGTGCTGTCTGTTCAAGCAGCAGTGGCTGTTTGTTTTGTTCAGCAGAGGATGATCAGCCTGTTTGGAGTGAGACACTGAAAGTTCACCTGATATTTAGAGGCTGAGCAAAAGCCCAGGGGCTTGGCTGGACTGCAGCTCCAAGAGCACGTTCCCAGTTCCTTGTGCTGATGCTGCAGCATCCCTGTTGCTTTGTATTTGCTTGCCCCAAATCCCTTGTCCTGAGCTGGGATCCTGCTTGTGCTGTGTTTCAAATCTGTTTTTTTTTCCCCCCTGGGCTGGTCCCTTTTGTTTTTCCTTTCAGTGGAGATAATTGCATTCTTCACGCTGCCTCTCCTGCTCCTGCCCCCCTCACTCCTCCACAGCACAGGCATGGAGAGGGATTCTGTTCCAGGTTAAAGGAAATCCATTGTGCAGAGAGTTGTAAAAAGTGTGAAGTTTTGAGGAAGTAGCAGAGTGTCTGAACGCAGTGCCTGAACACATTTCCCTTGCTTGGGCAAAGTGTTGCCTATTGGGAGCAGCCAGCTGAAAATCCCCAAAAGGCAGAGACCTTTTCCCATCCTGCCTGGTCCCTGCTTCATTTTAGCCAGGCAATAATTAACATTCCAGCAACTTGATCCTAGGGCTGTGCTGATGTGGAGCTACAAAACTGACCTTTTGAGTTCTCATTGTTGGGTTCTGCTGCCGCACCAGCCCTGCCTGCCCTTCTGCTGCAGCCCTGGGCTGACCTGGGCTGGATGCTGCACATATTCCTGTCTGGTCATTCCTCCTGCAGGGGATCCTGTTGGTTTTGGCTCTCTGGCTCCATGCTGGGTTACCAGCTCCTGTTCCATTAGAGAAGGGTTACTCTGCCTTGTGCCTGAATGTTTGCTGAGTACGTTTTGGCAGCTGGCTCGTTACGGAGCCAGCCAGAAACAGAGCCCTTCTGAGTCCTCAGCAGAGGTGGGGAAGTGTTCATTTCCCACTTTTACTGGTGGAGAAACCCAGCACTAGGAGAGATTAAATTAGTCCAGCTCCACCAAGGCAGTCAGGACAGACCTCCAAGCAGAAGTGGCCTCTAATTATCCTGTACCACCCCATCACCAGCTTGTTTTTCACCTCACCCTCTCTTCCATCAGGCTGCTGTTTGCCTTTTCTCCAGTGGCAGAGAGGCAGGGACTGTTGGAGAGGTCCCCAGGTCACTGCCCTGCAGACCTTGGTGGAGGGCCCAGGTCTGGACAGAGGCTGGTGCAAAGGTGTGCCCGTGTCAGTAAAGCCACAGCTGTGCTCAGGAGGAGTGGTCCTAGTGAGGAGCTGGGGCTGGGGGACACAGGACAGCACTTCTGTATTTAAGGAATGGCACCTGCAGTGAGCTGGCCTGGTGTTTGGGGTCCCCTCTCTGCTGGAAACACCTCCTTGTTCTTGTGCTGTTCCTTTTTGGATGACAGGCTGAAGCAGAAAGAGCTTAGAGGGGCTGCTGGATGTGACTCACCCACCCTGAAGAAGGTTTCCCCCATCCCAGATTTCCACAAGAGTGAAGCATTTCTGCAAGCAGTGTGTTTGGAGATGGCTGTTTGTATTTCTCAGTTTGAATCCCGTGCTGGATGTGAGACAGGCTGTTCTGCCCCTGGCACAGGGAGTCAGTTCTGGTTTAAAGCAGATCCCCTCTCTTGTTCCTTAGGTGTTTGGAGAAGGAGTGGATTCAGTGAAGAAATCTCTTGAAGGGATCTTTGATGACACAGTCCCAGATGGCAAGGTAAAACCCCAGCTCTCCAGCTGCCTCCTTCCCCCACGTTTGCAGCCATTCAATTCAGAATCAATAAGAAGATTTGCTGTTTTGCCATTTCTAAGCATTGGAGCTGCAGTACCCACAACGGTTTTGTTGTGGTTTACTCAGAAATACTGCACATTTGGGTTTTAAATTCAAATCTGCTTTCATCCCTGCTGTTTTGTTGTTGCATTCCTGGCATTCCCAGTAGGCATAGGGTGAAACCCCAGGAGAAGCACACTGCAGCACTGTAGCTGTGTGGGTGGCACAGGAGGCACACTCTACCCTGCTCAGGGAAACCTGCAGGTTCCTGTCCAGACAAGCCTTCAGCCTGGCCTTAGGAGCAAAATAGCTTCTCTCTGAGAGCTCTGGTGCAGCACATAATGCACTAGTTACTGATGGAGAGGGAGCTGTGTTGGGCTGGGATTGTCATGATGGATTCTGTTTATTTAGAGGGACAAAGAAGTGGCCCTGAGCAGCGTCCACCAGCACAACCCCGACTGTGATATCTGGGTGCACGAGTACTTCACGCCCTCGTGGTTCTGCCTGCCCAACAACCAGCCTGCCCTGACAGTCATCCGGCCCGGGGACACCTCCAGGGACGTGCTGGAAATGATCTGCAAGGTAAACCTGCCCTGGGGCAGCTGGAAATCGCTGCAGCCTCGTGTGCCACTGCTTGGACTGCTCTGCACTGGGACACAGTTCTGTCCGGGGTGAAAAACACAAATCACACTGCAGTGTTGGGGCAGGAGCACAGCAGAGAATTCCCTGCAGCTGGAGCTGACTTGGTGTGGCTGCAGGGACAGCAGGCTGGGGCTTGCCCTCCCCACTCTGGCTGCTGTGCATGAGTGTGGAAGTGCCTTTACCTGCTGGCTCTGCCCCTGCTGCTGCCCTTCCCCTGTCCCTGCAGTGGCACCAAGCTGAGGGTGGGACCCTCTCCCAGCCCCTGGGTGCCCCACATTGTGGTGGTGCAGCCACCCTGGTGCCCCCAGCTCTGCATCCCTCCCCCAGCCCCTTCCCCTGTGCCAGGCAGGTGAGGTGACCTCACCCAGCCCTTCCCAGGAGCCAGGGGACCTGTTCCCAGCAGCCATCCCTGCTTCCCTGCCCTCGGGCTGGCACTGGGACAGCAGCAGCCCCAGGAGTGGGGCAGGTGCAATCCAGACTTTCCGTGTTTGCTGCCTGCAGTGCAGAACCAGACCCAGCCTGGCGTGGGTGGCAGGAGGGGACAGGGGGAAGCTTTTATCTGCATTTGGAGTGGAGGGGAAGGAAAAACCACCTGGATTTCTTTGCCAGATGAAGTATCAGAGACGTTGGGCCATTAAAAAGAGTTCCATCTGTGAAGAGTTGGAAGCTTTGACAAATTAAACACAGGCTTTCAGCTCTGGCAGCTGCATAATGTGTGTTTTCGGAGCGAGCGAGACCTGTCACGTGCCGCTCTGAAAAGTGAGTCTGCTTTGTACAACAACAACAGCAGGAGAAAAGAAAACATTTATTACTATTGAGAGCTTAACTTTGGGGACTTTCAGAGCCTGTTGCGTGTGCCTCTGAAGAGAGGGAAGGTGAGAGAAAGGCGTTTGTTTCCAGTAATTGCACGGTGCGCTCGTCTCTCTGCCAGGTGCGCCGCAGCTTCTGAAAGCTCTGCTTTGTCTTCAGCAAAAGATGACATTTTTGGAGGGAGGCCTAACAGGGAAGCTGGATGACACATGATTAGTAATGATTTATTTTTAGGGTCTATGTTCTGCTTTGGGTGAGGATGGTTAACTCAGTGGACTGGATCCTTGCTGGTGCAGCCCCGTGGTTCCAGCAGGTGCCTGCTGAGGGTCTGGTCTCTCCCTGTGCTTTTGCTGCGCTGGGTGGGGGTGTTTGAGGAGAAGGGGAGGTTGGTGAGTGTTTTGTCAAGAGCTACTATCTGTTTCTTTCCTTTCTGTAAGAGTTTTCAGCCTCAAAAGCACTGTCGAGATGCCTTTTTTCTGTAGCATTTAATAATCAATCTCTTTCTTCTGTCTCTTGCATTCAGCTCATTTTCCCCCCTTTAATATCCGATCCACATCATTTCACATCAGTTTGCCATCTGCCATCTGAGAGCCAGTCAAGTTCTGGTACAGTAAACATTTCAAGCTCTACATTTCATATAAACCTCCTCATGTTTGTGTGGATGTGGTTAAATCTGTGCTGCTAAACTGAGCTTGATTCTTCTGCTGGAGAGCATTCAATGCGCTAAAGTCATTGTGGAAAATGTGTTCTTATGCTAACATTGCTGCTTGTTATTATACAGCCAGTTAGGCTTTGGAGGATGCTTTGTGACACTTTTATGACTCAAGATCGGTGGGAGGAGTGTTTAAAGCATTTTTAAAGTGGTTTCTCAAAGATTTCTCCTCAGATGTAGCTAGCAACATCACTTGGAAGGCAGGAAAACTCAGTGTATATGCATGAAATTGCTTTCTCTGGCTGATAGGAAATAGTTGGTCCCTTCCAATCTTAACCATCCTGTGATTCTGTGATGACACTGCTCAGTGTGAAGGAATGTATATGCATTAGTAGCATTTGCATAATGGTATGTCTTAAAATGGAGGAGGAAATCACACTCTGTATACGGATTTAGGCAGAGCCAGTGTGGAGATAATAACACCAAAACCCAATATGGAGATACTGGCAGTAAAAAACAAGCCCAGATGAATACATGGCATTTTGTCTTTTGACTGCATAAAAAGTGAGGCAAGAAAGGTTTGGGGTTTTTTTTCCCCTCACCATTTACATTTTCCAAAGGGACCTGCATGAGGGGCAAGAAGCAGAGAGCCCAAGGTCTCAGGGTTTGTGCTCAGAGCCTCTGAGAAGCTGAGCCTGATGCTCTGGGAGCTTCCTTTGCTTTTGGGCTGGTGTTTTCCTGCTGGGAGAGCTGGGGCCACGCAGGAGCAGTGGGATGGCCTCATTCCTGTGCTGCTGCCACAAAGGTCTCCCCCACCAAGCTGGAGAACGTGCCAGGCCCTCTCCTTGGCCAAAAGGAGCTGGGCTTGTGTGCCAGCCCACCGTGGCACTTGGAGCCTCTTGAATGGGAGCCCAGCCCGGCTGTAAATTCTTCTTCTGGAGCACCTCAGCTGAGCTGTCAGGCTGTGCTTTAAACAGGGTTAGCTGCTTAATTTAGTCCAGACCTAGCCAGAGTTATTAGGAGAGAAATAAATAAGGCAAGAAGCTGATTTGGATGGCTGAAAGGTATTTTGGGTGGTCCTGAAAGGATATTCCTATCATTAAAGCTGCCCTGTTTCTGCTCCCACCTCCCCCCATGTGGATGCAGCTCCCAGCAACAAGAAGTGGGTTAATGGTTTGGCTTTTAGGGCAGCCTGGCTGTGTCCACATTCCAGGGACCTTTTCTTTCACTTCAGTAGAACATCGTGGCCCTGTTTGAGACACTTTAACCAGTGTCAGATTTTGAGGTAGATACAGCCCTGGGGCAGCTGTAGGATGTTAATTAGCTAAATGGGGTGGCTCATGGCCGGGACTCTCATTCCTGACCTGGATGGGATCACAGTGTACTGGATTGATGGCATCCACTTGGGCTATGGGGTTTGTTGGAAGAAATGCATGGCTCTAAATAGGAGTGTTTTACCCAGTTTTGTCTTCAGCTGATGCTCTGCCCAGAGCCTGGATAAATTCAGCCTGCCCAGATTGGCTGAATTCATCCCAGGGGGTGATTTCTGCCTGCCTGGGCAGGCTGGAAAGCACCCCTTGGGTCTCCTCCACAAGGGAAGGACGTTGGTGGGCTGTGGATGGCTTTGGGTGGTGGCAGCACAGCTGGCACTGGCCATCAGACACTCCTGAGGTGCAGCATGAGCACAGCAGCTTGGGCACAGGACACAGGGAGGAGATCCAGCCCAGGGGCAGGAGGAGGAGGAGGCTGCCAGCTTCACAGGATCACAGGATCACAGGATCCTTCAGGTTGGAAAGCCCTCCCAGCCCATGGAGCCCAGGCTGTGCCCACCTTGTCCCCACCCAGAGCACTGAGTGCCACCTCCAGGACTTCCTCAGACACCTCCAGGGATGGGCACTGCAAACCTCCCTGGGCAGTCTGTTCCTTCCCATGGGGAAATTCCTGCTGGTGCCCACCCTGAGCCTGCCCTGGCCCCGCCTGAGGCCGTTCCCTCTCCTCCTGTCCCTGTTCCCCCTGGCTGTCCCCTCCTGTCAGGAGCCACAAGGTCCCCCCGAGCCTCATTTTCTCCAGCTGAGCCCCTTCCCAGCTCCCTCAGCCCCTTCCCAGCTCCATTCCCTGGCCTGGACACCCCAGACCTGGGGGATGCACTCAGTGGGTTTAGGTCTCCTCTCTGTGTTTTTGTTCAAGACACCTCTGTGTCTAGGGACAGTTAACTAAGCTGACCAGAAAGTAACCCAGGACTCCTCTGTGTCATTTCTGAACCTTTAATGCCAATTCTGCTTCCCTTTGGTTTCTGAGGTGTGTGTGTGTGTGTGTCTGTAAATAGAGAATTACTGAAAACAGCAGTGATCAGTGGGAAAGGCAAGCAGGAAGCTTTCCAAAAAAGAAAAGTCAGGGAGCAAGGATATCTCCAACATTCAGCTGTTTTTCTTTTGGCTCTGGATAGATTTCAGTCATTAGTGAATTAACTAGGAATTTGCCTGGATTACAGAGGTTGTTCCATTTCAGGTACTCCATTTCATCCAAGGATAATTTGATTTTTTGGGATGGACATATTTGAACAGAGCACTGTGCAGAGTGCAACAATAGATCTGTTTTGGTTTTCCTTCTTATTATTGGTAGCTTTTTTTACTCCTGGGCTAATCCAGGCTTTCCACAGTGTTTCCTGTTCTCTGGGTGTTTGCTGGAGGGTCAGGGTGGGATGTTCTCCACAGGTACATTGCTCATCACCTCAGTGCTGCTGGATCACACTGGAACTGGAAAAGCAGGCTTTAAAAAACAGGACAAACAGGCAATAATGCTGCTCTTGCATGAGTTTTCAGATAAGCCATTGTTTTCAGCACAGCCTGAGAAACCTTGGTAATTTGCTGGGGTAAAATGAAAAGGCTGAGGTATCAAAGCCTTTAATGATGGGATTTCAGAAGTGACAGTGAGGAGAATTTACCTCCTGTATCTGTGAATCACTTTGGGGTTTCTCATTAGATTTAGTTTAGGAACTTTGAAAGTAACTCCTGGATGATATTCTTTGTGTTTATCATACTTGTAATGTGTTTTGATTACACACTGCATTAACCTCAGCTTAAATCAACCTTATTAATCATGCTGAGAAAAGGTCGTTAACATCTCCCAGACCAAATGCTCTAGCCTCAGCTAATTATAACTAATTCATTAAAATGGTGTGACCTGCTTCCACTGGGATGCAATCCAGGATGCAACTCTTGGCTGCTTCCAGCCAGTGTAACCTGAGCTGCTTGGAATTTAGAGGACAGACAGATTTTTTGTGTTTATTAACCTTGCTTGAAATCTGCCACATCATATTTGTGTGCTGAATTATGAAGATGCTAAAAAAACCCAAACCCAAGAGAGAACAGCTCTCTATTTTGCTCTGTTAGCAGAACATTTGGTTAGGAATCCTTTTATCCAGAGGCATGCTCTGAGGTCTCTGTTCCAGCTTATTGGGCTTTTTTCTGGAATGGCTTGGGAGGGAGCAGAATGCCAGGCCAGCAGAGTGCCCTGGGTGGGTACATGGAGTTTATTCCTGGGGGGAGCAGGAGCAGCAGGTTGGTTCAGCTTTCAGGCAGGAGATGGTGCTGGAAGGTGCTGCTGTGAGGGTCAGAGAAGAGGGAATCCTGCTTTTCCAAAGGCTCCCTTCTCTTGCAGACACACCAGCTGGACTGCTCTGCTCACTACCTGCGCCTCAAGTTCCTGCTGGAGAACCAGATGCAGTTCTACGTGCCAAAGCCAGAGGAGGAGATCTATGAGCTGGTAATGCTGCCCACTGGGCTGGTGAGATGACACCGCTGTTAATTAGTGTTTGTCTGAGTTCTGGAGCACGCAGAGTTATGCTTTTCACTTTGCAATTACGGCGCTTTGCAGACCATGGCAAATTGGCCTTCAGCAAAGGGATCTCTCCAAACCTTTCATCCTGTGCTGGTGTTTAGCTCACTTTTTGTCTGGAGAGAGAGGAGGGACAGCCACAGGCAGTGTGAAAGTCACTCTGAGGTACATGGAAGCTTAACTTCCCTCCAAGTTGTCTTTTCCTGTTGTTCACGTTGTCCATGGAGGTTTTACAGACACGCGGAGGTTTTACAGGCAGCACACTGTCTGAGTTTTAAAGAGGGGGAAAATACACAAGTTGTTGGGTGTTTCTTGGGTTTTTTTCCTGATGGCAAGCTAAAGATTGAGGTCAGGAAGGTCTGGAGTTATGTGTGAGAATATACTTCCCTAATTGCCTCAGCTGGCTGTTCTCATCTCGTTCATCTCGAAAGCAGACTTCAAAGGAATTCTGCCACGAGAGATTAAAAAAAAGGCCAAACAGGATTAATGTCATGCTTTAACTCTGTGATTCTACACAGGCATGCTGTAAACCTTTTTAAGGTCCTTTTCATTGGTGGCTGGCTTACTTATAAAAAGTAAAACTTTGCTAGTTATGGAGGTTTTGCTCGTTTAGCAAAGGACTTCTGCGATTTTCCATTAATGCTGTCAACAACAACAACAACAACAAAAAATAGTGAGAAAGTGCTAGAGGGAGTGCTAGGACTGGGAAGTGTGATAGAGTGGGGAAAATGAAAGCTCAGAGGAGACAGCTTTTGGCTGTCGTTGTCTGGAAGGACTTTGGGGACGTGTGTTGAGAGGGTGTAGGATTGACAGAGTCATCACTTACTGTTATTCTGAAAAGCTGTAATTAACCCAAAACTCTGTCAGTGGGGCTGTGCAGGGAGTGGTAGATTTGGGTGCTGCAGGATGGTGTCTGATGTGGGGATATCAAATCAAAACACTTTGTTTGCTTCTCGTGTAGGCTTGTTTGGGGAGAACATGGAGTTAATTCCGTGGGGCTGTACCTGTTCTGAAATACTGATTTTTGCAGTGCTGATAGAAGCAGGAGATAAAATTACATTTTTATCAGGGAAACCTTTTACAAACGAGCTCCTCTTCTTTTCTAAAGGAGTAGTTTAGTACTGCAGTCCAAAGACTGAGTTTCAAAATGTTAATTATTGCAAATTGCGTTTTTACACGCTCACAGCAGCGTGTAAACAGAATTAATATTCACCTGTGGGTTCTGTTCACCTGGGGCTATGATTTTTTCCGAAGACAAAGGCTGGTTTGTTACTTCAGTGCTGAAAGGCAGGGGGATTTGCAGCTGCATGGAGGGACTTGTGGGCTATTGCCTGGTTGTGAATTCGTGCTGGTCTCCCAGGAAGGATGTTAACGACCATTTCAAACACTTGGGGGCTTTCCCTGGTACAAATAAACATCAAGGTGTTAAAGGTGAAACGTCAGGCTGAGCTGTAGCAAATCTGATAGTCTGATAATGAAGAAACGTGTTTAAGAAACAAAATCACTCCTTGTGATTGTAATGCTGTTGAATAATTGAATTCCTGCAATGTGTTCATTAAAATAATATAAAACCTGAAGCTATTGCTTCCTGTAAATTAGGAAAACAGGAGCAGAAGCTGTGTTTCTCGTGCACCCAAGATGGCATTGACTGAGGGAAATAAATGCATGCTCTGTTTTGTGGTGGGGGTGGGAAAACACTGCTTCCTCCTCTCTAACTGTGTTCCAACAGCAGAGCTGAGTGACACTGCTAATGCCTCTCACACAGGTGGAGAGAAACTGATAAATGATGACCACAGTCCCTCTCTTCTGCCTGTAATTAAAAACCAAAAATCTGTTCCAAACCATTGCAATTGATGTGTCCTCCCACAGTAACATATTTTTGTGTTTGTTTTTTTCCCCCCTCTATTCAGCTGTACAAGGAAATAGAAATCTGTCAGAAAATTACCCAGCACATTCAGATGGAGAAGTCTGACGCATCCTCTGATATTTATGGTGAGTTTTGTTTTGCCTGTTTCCCTGCCTTGTTTTGCTGTTCCTCCCCAGTCAGTTCTAGCAGGTTCTTGCCTGCTGTTTACTGGGGTACCTGAAAGGTCTCTTGAGCACAGTGAGAGAAGCACTTGTGATTGCTGAGCCACCCCAGCAGCATTCACCACTCCTTCCTCCTCATCCCGCTCCTCACTCACTCCTTCCTCCTTGCCCCCTCCTTGGGGGGCACAAGATACCTGAGTCCTGTGGCCAGGCACCTCCAGAGAGGCTCTTTGGCTTCTTCTCACCTGCCAGGGGCACCCAAGGTGGGTTCCTGCCTGCCCCATCCTTGCTGAGGCTGGGCATGCCTGGCTCCAGGGTGTCCCAGGGATGCTCCAGCCCTCGAGGATGTCCCAGGCAGAGCTGTGTGAAACGCAGAGCAGGAGAAGCTCTCCCTGTGCAATTTCAGCAGCATCTCCCATCTCTGTGCAGCTCACACTTGTCAGCTTTCAGGTATTTCAGGTTACAGCCCTCCAGCCTGGTGAGCTTGCCCTTTGGCCTGGCAATTCCTATTCTGCAGTGTATTTTAGAGTTACAGCCTCCCCCACAGGAAGCCAATCTGCATCTTTTTGCTGTTTATCTAAATATTCTGCTTTAATGACTAGAATGATTCTGAATCCCCAAACTGCTTATTATTCAGCTGCAGGCCATTGGAATATTGAGCTGTGCTGCAAAGCAGTGGGACTGACTGGGGCTTGAATATTGCAGGCCTAAGAAAGAAATATTCACCAGCCCAGTGATGGTTCAGGGGTCATATTTATGGAGAGTTGAGCTCTCATAGCATTTCCTGTTTATTTATTTTTCTTCTTTTTTTTCTAAAGGATAAATGGAAAAAAAAAGTGAAATGCATTGTGAGATGAGATGAGATCAGCTGTGTGAGGTGTGGGATGGAGCTGTGCAGTGCTCTGACCCTGCAGCAGGGAGTGCTCAAAGCACCCCAAAAAAGCTGCCTTTTCTCTCATTGAGGGAAAATAGCCAAATGTGGTTTGCCTCTAACTGGCAGAAGGATTTCTGTGGTCTGTGTGTGTCTCCCTGTGTGTCCATCCAGTGGGGAGTGTGTGCTGAAATCACAGTCCTGGAGCAGCTGAGGCTGGACAGGGCCTTCAAGATCACCTCATTCCAACACCACATGTCAGGGAGAGCTCACCTGGGAGCACTCTGTGGTGTTTCTGCTCCCAGCAGTGTCTGTGGCTGTGAGAGGCACTCCTGCAGGGTCTGGCAGTGCTGATCTCCCATGGGATGCTTTGCTGATGGCCTGAGCACAGATGTTCTCCCCTCTTTGGTTGGCACTCTTTTTTCTTTGCCTGTGAGGGCAGGAATCAGTGAGAATCCTTGGATTCCAGCTTGTGGAATGCTGGCATGTCCCCCGGCAGCTGGTTGTGGTGGGGGCTGAGGGATTATCTGGAGGTGGATTTGTTCAAGGCCACGTGCACTCAGAGATTTTTGTTCTCCTGCCATCAGAAGTTTGCAGTGAAGAGAGAAGGCTGTGCCAGGGTCAGCACCCATCTCTTCCCACCTGTGTTTCAGAGCCCATGCACAGTTTGATGGCAATGTTTTTTCATGTTTTTGGCAGCAGTGCCAGCTTATGCAACCGCTGTGGCTTCCACCCACTCCTGCCCTTCCTGTCGTGTGTGGAGCCCCTGTGGAAGGCAGCCAGGTGGAGCTGCACATCCCTGCTGTCCCCGTGTGTGTGCAGCCTGCACAGCCCTGGGCTGAGGTGTCTGTCACCTGAGTGCACGGCAGGGAAGCTCTGGCACTGCAGTCCAGCCACTGTCACAGCTGGGCAGGGGTTAACTGTGAGTGGGAGATCACCACTGCCAGGCTCTTGCCAGCTGCCCATCTCTCATCTCTTACAGCTGATGACAACCTGTGTAATTGCTCCTTGTGCCCTTTCTGCCAGGAGTAACTGCAGGATTTATGGCTATGGCTCAAAGATGAATGCAGAAGTAACCATGTGTGCATTCAGGCCTGATGGATTGAAGGAGGCAGAGGTCTTCTCGTGGAGGAATCCTAGAATCCCAGAATTCTGCGGGTTGGAAGGGACCTTAGAGCTCATCCCTGCCATGGCAGGGACACCTTCCACTGTCCCAGGCTGGCCTTGGGCACTGCCAGGGATCCAGGGGCAGCCCCAGCTGCTCTGGGCACCTGTGCCAGGGCCTGCCCACCCTCACAGGGAACAATTCCTTCCCAAAATCCCATCTAAACTGCTCTCTTTCAGTTTGCAGCCATTCCCCCTCGTCCTGTCGCTCCAGGTCCCTGTCATGAGTCTCTCCCCATCCTTCCTGTGGGCTCCCTTCAGGAAAGCTGCATTCCCAAAGCTTCTCTTCCCCAGGCTGAACAGTCCCGGTTCTCTCAGCCTTTCCTTGTAGGAGAGAGGGAGCTTGGGGTGCTTGGACATGCTGATCTCCTCCCAGTGAGAGCCTGAGCTGCCCCTCAGCCTGGTTTTAATGTGTGAGGTAAAACAGCATTTCAGTTTAAAAGTGCTCTTAGGAGCCGGGGCTTTGTGCTGACTCAAACTGCAGCCTTGGGCACACTCTGCTGTTTTTCCAGGGTTTTCCAGGTAGGCTTTGTGGTGATGACAGCCAATAACTACTCTGTTTTACAGCTGCTCTTTTAGTGGGGGGTTCTGCTCTCTGCCAAAGCTGGTGTGTTGAGTGAGCTTCACAAATTTCACTTGATTCAGCCCCAGGAGCTCGCAGGCAGGTTCCAAGTAGCTCAGTAAGTCAGGAAAGGCCATATGCTTCTCACTTCTGAGCTGCCACGTTCTTCCCCCTCTTTCCTTCTTCTTCTTTTTAAATTGTATTTTATTTTTAAATCATGGATGAAAAAATAACTCTCAGCCATAAGGATCAGCTTGAAAGGAGTCCTCTAGTCAGGATAGGCTCCCAGCACATCTGCACTGCTTGGCTGGTGGCTGATTCCATGTCAAAACAAACGACTCCCCCCAGAGGTTTGTAAATGTTTTTCTAGGCTCTAGGAAAAGAGAGAGCAAATGGTTGCCTGCACTCATTTAGGGAGTAATGAAGTTTCAGAAAGGCAAATGTTCTGCTTTAGATAACTCTCCACAGTAAATAAACAACCTGCATTTAGCTTGGGGGATGTATTTCCTTTACAGTTGTTATCTCACTGTGTCACCCACAAATGGCAGGAAAACCCCCCAGCCCAGAGCTCCCAGTGCCATTTGCCCTGTTTAGAATGAGGCTGTGTCAGCACTTCCACTCCAGGGCTGCTCTGCAGGTCTCTGGTGAGCATGAAATGTGTGCCAGGCTGAGCCTGGGCACATGACAGGCTGTGCCAGCAGCAGGGGCAAAGGGAAAGGGGCATTTCCACGTGAATCTCCAAAAGCAGAGGTCAGCACTGTGTTCTAGCAAAGGGAAAGGGGCATTTCCACATGAATCTCCAAAAGCAGAGGTCAGCACTGTGTTCTAGCAAAGGGGCATTTCCACATCAATCTCCAAAAGCAGAGGTCAGCACTGTGTTCTAGCAAAGGGAAAGGGGCATTTCCACATGAATCTCCAAAAGCAGAGGTCAGCACTGTGTTCTAGCAAAGGGAAAGGGGCATTTCCACATGAATCTCCAAAAGCAGAGGTCAGCACTGTGTTCTAGCAAAGGGAAAGGGGCATTTCCACATCAATCTCCAAAAGCAGAGGTCAGCACTGTGTTCTAGCAGGAGCTGTTGTGCCCTGCCTCAGTTTGGGGTGGCACATCAGCTGTGGCTCTCGGATTCCCAACTTTGTCCCAAACCAGGGCTCTGTGCAGCTTTGGTCTGCAAACAGCAAAGCCTCCTGGAGTGACCTTTGATGGCAAGAGAACTGGGGGTCTGTTCCAAGGCTTTGCAGCTGTGATGTCCTCAGATGTGTCTGCAGATAAGTGGTGTGTGCACTCAGAAATTCAGCTCAGGTTTTTGTTAGAGCCGCTTTCCCTGCTAACTTTGCTGTTGTGAGGGGACGGAGAGGGGAGGGATTCCCACCTGCTCAGGGCAGGGGCTGGGACACCCTGGAGGGGGCTGGCTTCCTCTGAGCACTCCTGGTGTCTCCCCAGGTTTCTCTCTGTCCTCGGTGGAAGAGGAGGGGATTCGCCGGCTCTACGTCAACGGCGTCAAGGACACGGGCCTGGCTTTCAAGCAAGGTAAAACACCCCCAGAGCCCTCCCAGCTCAGCCCCTGCCACACAAATACAGGGGAAGGCTCTCCGTGCTCCCTGCGGTGGGATTGCTGCCTCTGGTTGTGCTCCCAGCCTTTGCAGGGAGCGTGGCAGCACCTGGGGCAGGGGGCAGCAGGGACAGCCAGGCTGCCAGCTGGGTCTGCTTTAGTGCAGCTTCTCCAGGCTGAGGCCACTGCATTTGCCATCCACTGCCCCCCTGCTGCACAGCTGGGCAGCTGGAACCCACCGACATTCTGAACTAGAGCTGGGGACCATGAGGGGTGACAAGAGTCTCATCTCTTCGTAACCATTGCTGTGTGCAGAGCCCCCAGAAGCACTTCAGAGCTCTCTTGGAGAGGGTTTACGTGGCCTTGCAGAGCTTATTCAGCTCTGGCCCTTGCCAAAAGCTGTTCCAAAGGCTGCTGCCCCCCTAGGGCTGGTGCTGAGCCCGGCACTGTGCTGGGCCAGCCCAGCTGGTGGAGAATGCCCTGGCAGTTCTGTGACCCGGGCTGGTGGGGCTGGGAGTGAGTGGCCAAAGGGGTGCACTGGAGGCAGGAGCAGTGGTCAGGGAGTGGGGACAGCCTGGAGGAGCACCCAGGACCCCACACAGGTGTGTGTTAAACACGCAAAGATTCCTGCTCTGTCCTGTCCCTCAGCCCCGCAGCGTTCCCTGGTTAACAGGAGGGATATCCTGCCAGGAGCCCTGGGCACGGGCTGGGGGGCTCCCTGCCAGGCTGCCCCAGGGAGGTGACACCCCGTGGGCTCCTGTGTGGAGAAAGTGAGGGTCAGGCGAGGGTGGCTGGGGGTTTCATCAGCGCTCCCCTGGTGTTGGTTTTTTTGGTGCCTGCTGGATGTGTGAGCACAGAGTGCCTCCTGCGGGGCTGCAGTGCAAGCACAGGCGCTGGGAGCAGCTCAGGGATGTGTGGCTGCCCACGGCTGCCCTGGAAGGGCACTTCTGTATGGACAGCAGTCAGCAGGGTACTGGGACAAGATTCCCTGGGGTAGCAGCAGGAAGGGAGGAAAACCCTCTGCGCCTCCCATTACGTAAATGCATTGTCTGCATTTGACTGCCCTCCATCAGATGAGATGCTGCATTTCATTTTCAGTCTTTCCTCCAATTAGCAGACTTTTGTTTTCTCCTGGTAATTTCTGTGGTTTATCCTTTTTGTTTTTTCAGTTGGGCTGTCTTAGCAGGGAAGGCATTCCTTATTGGAATGGGAGCTCCTTGATTGCACTGAGATGGACGTGAGGCTTTATCCCAAACGATCCAAAACAAAGGCTGCAAAGAGTAAATGGAGCCCCAGATCCAATGTTTGTGGTTGCAGGCCTATTAGTGTGCTACTATAATGCCACAGAATCACTAAGTAGAATAAATTAAATAATGTGGAATGCTTGACTTGCCTTGTTTTGTCCCTCTTTCAGCTATGATTTTACAGCCCATTTACTTTGTAGCTACTCTATCTAGTGCGTGTGATTCTCCCTGAAACTGCACACCACACAGGAGTTTCTGGGCACAATTACATGCATTTAGGGAGATCTCCATTTTCCTAAGGAAGCTCCCTCCTGCAGAGTGGATCAGTACTCCTGGAGGGTTCATCCAGGCTTTCAGGTTCATCCAGGCTTTTAGGGTGCCAGCACATGGCAGGGATGGTCACCCCTGTGCTGTAAATTCCAGCTCTCATCCCTGTAAGGGCAAGGGTGGAGATGGGGCTGGTCCAGCAGCCGGGGCTCTGGCGCTGCTGTTCCCTGCTGTGCTGCTGCCTGCCTGCCCCAGGGGTTATTTGGGATTAATTTTGGGATTAAACCCCTCTGCAGCTCGCCGTTGCTGCTCAGGGAGGGCCCAGCTGGCCGTGGGGAAGGTCAGGGTGGCCTTGTCACCTCGGGGAAGGTCAGGATGGCCGTGTCACCTGGCAGGGCTGCACGCTGCCCTCAGCATCCCTGTCAGGGGACTCAGCTGCTTCCCTGCACATCCCCTTCTCCCTGGGGCGCTGCTGCTGTAAATAACTGCTGGAAGCAGGCTGGCAGAAGAGGCAGGACTAGCTGAGCAGGGCTCAGATCTGCCTCCTGAGCAGCCCTGTGCTGCCATGGAGTTCAGGAAGGGTCGCTGTGTTGTGGGGTGCAGCGTGCACAGCGGCTGTGCCGTGAGGAGAGGGGGGATCAGTTGCTGCTGACACCTTGTGAGGGATGCCTTGGTGTCTGCTAAGGAAGGCAGGAGCCTCCCCTGAAATGGAAAATGCAAACCCCCTCCCTCCAAATTGCTATAAATTTTAAATTAAGAGGGCTCTCAGGCAGATATGGGAGCAGGAATAACAGTTCTTTACTAGGGAAGAAAAGAAAAAGATAAAATGAACCTAAACCAACACTGCCAGAGTCAGAACCCAACCTGACACCCTGTGGGTCAGGGTGCTGGCAGCAGTCCCATTGGAATTGTGGCTCAGCCCTCCTGCAGTGTCAGGGGTGGTTCTGCTGGAGCAGGGATCCTGGAGAAAGGTGCAGTCTCTGCCTCTGGAGATCCAGGGGAAGAGGCAGCTGCTGCTCCTCTGGGAAATCCAGTGCAGGAGCCGTGCTGGTGTTCCAGAATCGCCAGATTATATCTGGGTAGGAATGCTTGGCTCCTCTCTTTGGGCTTGCATCTCCCAATGGGATGCTGTAGCTCTTATCAGCCATGCAGGGACATTCAGTGGTCTCTTATCAGCAGATGTGGAAGAAAAACGGCAAGTAGAATACATCTTGCCTTCCAGTCTGGGACAGGGGACTTCCTGGGCACTCTGCTCTTAGGGTGCACTGGAGGAGCAGCCAGACAGCAGAGCTCACCAGGTCCATCACATCCCAGTGTCGTTGCAGGCATTCATGATTATGTCTAGCCACAAACAGCATCAGAGCTCCCTGCTGTGTGAGTCTGACCCGTTCCTCTGTGTCTCAGGCCTGAAGGCTGGGGATGAGGTGCTGGAGATCAACCAGAGAGCTGCAGAGGAGCTGGACTCGGCGCTGCTGAAGGAGGCGCTGGCGCAGCCCTCGCTGTGCCTCACCGTGCGCACCCACCCCGAGCCAGAGGAGGCCCAGAGGCTGGGCCAGCCGCCCCCACGGCGCCCAGAGAACCCCCCCGAGGCCGGGGACAGCGCCCTGCCCTTCCCTGGGGGCAGCCAAGGTACGGGGGCAGCACACACACCGCTCCTGGGGGCTCATTCCCTGCTGGGAGGCAGGGAGGGAGGGCAGCTACAGCCTGAGCTGGGCATGGGGCTCACAGGGGTGCCCTTTATTCTGGCAAAGACATTCCAACTATCAGCACCAAGCTGGGCTTACCTGCAGCATGTGGTATTTTCTGAGTCCCCCAACAAAGGGAGGAAGGATTGATGAATCCAACTCCATGTTCTCAGAAGGCTAATTTGTTTTATCATCTATATTATATTAAAGAATGCTATACTAAAACTATACTAAAGAATAGAGAAAGGACACAGACAGAAGGCTAAAAGATAATAATGAAAACCTGTGACTCTCTCTCCAGAGTCCAACACAGCTTGGCCCCTGATTGGCCAATAAGTCAAAATAATTCACAGCAGAAACCAATGAAACAATCACTTGTTAGTAAACAATGTCCAAACACATTCCAAAGCAGCAAAACTCAGGAGAAGCAAATGAAATAATTGTTTTCCTTTTCTCAGAGGCTTCTCAGCTTCCCAGGAGAAGAATCCTGGGCAAGGGGATTTTTCAGAAAATATGGCAGTGCCAGCAGTGTGCAAAAGTTATCAGGCTCCCAGCTCTTGGGCGGGCTGTCTGGCTTTCTCCTTATCAGAGAGATCTCCCAGGTTCGGTGTCTTTGGCTGTGTGACTGATGTGCTGGACTAAAGTCCTGCACTTAGTCAGTTTTTATGTACCAAGTCATTCACTGATAGCAGCTGATGACAATCTGTGCCCACTGGACCACAAAGTAAGTGAGAAGTGTTCTTCTCAGCTTTTCTGGGGAGTCTTATTTGCAATTTAAACATTGAAATGCAGTTTTGCTATGGTAAATGATAATATATATTCATGATCTGAGTAAGGACAGTTTTCAGTCTATCATGAGGGAAACAGGAAAGGAAAATTTTTGTCCTAGCTATATATAGGATTGAAATAGCCACCAGATGCTTTAGCTGTTGTGTTTAGCCTCACAGTTGGAAACGATCACAATTCAGGAGCTGACGGGATGTTCAGGGATTGTAGCTGAGTCTGAGGAGAGGTGCTGGGTGTAAGGCATAAGCTGTGACTCTTGATTAACCTTCTAGAGGCAGCATAATGTGAAGTGGATGCCCAAAGATAGCTCATTTCAAACACAGCTTAGGGAAAAAATTGATCTTAAACAAGGAATGTGGTTCTCATGGCTACCTGAGAAAATTACAACTTCACTACAGTAGCATCATCACACAAAAGAAATAAGAAAGGAATGATTCAAATTCTGTAATTTATGAAATTTCATTAGGTAAATGGTGGAGATGATGGGAATCTAAGGAGGGAAGGTGTCATCAGCACAGGCACCTCACATCCAGGGACAGTCACAGACCCAAGTGCTCCTCCTGGGCAGCTCAGAGGGTGCTTTTCCCTCTGCATTTGCCCTCAGGATCTCTGTGTGGCAAGGGCAGGAAGAGTTAAAGCATTCTGTGTGCAGTTTGGGGCACCACAACATAAGAAAGGTCTCAAGCTGTTGGAGAGTGCCCAAAGAGGGACACGAGGGTGGTGAAGGGTCTGGAGGGCACACAAGGAGCAGCTGAGGGCACTTGCAATGTTCAGCTGGAGGAGAGGAGGCTGAGGGCAATCCCACTGGGGTCTGCAGCCTCCTGCAGAGGGGCAGCTCCCGTCTCTGCTCCCTGGGAAGGGCTGGAGCTGTGCCAGGGAGGGCTGTGTTGGGCATGGGAGGTGCCGGGCACTGCCCAGGCTCCCCAGGGCTCCAGGGATGCTCAGGGGGGGATTTGGGGTGAATGTGCAGGGCCAGGGACTGAACTGTGTGGTCCTGGTGGGTCCCTTCCTGCTCAGGAGATTCTGTGGCTCTGTGATTCTCCCCCTCTGGGGTCAGCCAGGAGCACAGGGGCCCTGTGTGTTTGGTGAGATGCACAAATAACTCGGGAATGTTTTAAAACGCCAGAATTCAGGGGTTGACGTGTGCAGGTGACCCCAGAGCACAGTGCCATGGGGAGGGACGTTCCTGCTCACCACACGGCCCTGCTGGCAGAAGATTGATCTATAGCAACTGGGAATTGTTTGCCACAAGTTTGGTTCCTGAATTTCTACCTGCTCCTCTAGGTCTGAACACAGAAGAGGACACTGGTTGTACCTCTTGCTTCAGGGTTTTTTGGATCATTTAAAATACAGGAGAAATCAGTGGAATTAAGAATTAGGTAGTTTCTAGGTAATTAATACTGTTCTGAGCTGAGACTGGCTTTGGGGAGTGTGATATCCATAGCAAGTGGAAAAGAGGGAGCAGGAAAATCTTCCACACAGCTTATTGCAGATCCTCCTGAGGGGACTGCTCAAGGCAGCCTCGTGTAAGATGTGGACTACACCTACACAGGCAGTTACAATTCAACATTTTCCTGAAATTTTCCCTTTTTAATCTGCATGGAAGCCTTCCCAGTGAGGCTTTTGTGCTGGAAAATCGAGGTAGTCTTGCACATTCTCCCAGCTGGCCACAAGGTGCCCCCATTGGCTGCTCAGCAGCAGCTTCTCACAAGCCTCTTGTCTTTGTGATTGTCACTGAAACCCTGAGTGCTGGGGGCTCAGCTTTTCCCTGGGGTGGGTGTGCCCTGGGAGCAGAGGGTGGGAGCTGGGATTTCTGTGCTCACAGAGCTCTCCCAGCACTCACATTTCTCCTGGAGCGTTGGGCTGGGCTCTGTCCCTCCCCAGAAGGAGGGGAATATTTTTTCCAGCCAGCAGGAGGAGTGCGCGTGTCCCTGCAGCTTCTGTAGCTGCCACATGAGATAATTTGGGATGGCTTAGCCCAAGGTGGCAGTGAAATCAAGGCTCTGCACCCAACTGTGTGACTGGGAGGCAGCTGGTCTTCCCCTCCCATTTCCTTTTGTGTTTTATTGAAACCTTTCTTTCCTGCCCCTGTGCTTTGTCAGGGATCCATTACCTACATGACATTTAAAATGGGATCTGTGCTTGTATTTGGGGTATTGTGGTGTTATCTTAGATTTTTGTTCATCTTAGATTTTTGTTGATCTTAGATTTTTGTTCATCTTGGATTTTTGTTCTTGGCTCCACAGCATCTTGCAGAGAGCAGTCAAGTATGAAATACCCACTGACCTATTTATTTGTGTCCTTGTTGGTTGCAGGCAGCCTGGCTGGCCAGGCAGGTCAGCTCCATGCTTTCTGCTGGATGCTTTTTGGTTTATGGGACACAGATTGAGTCTGTGGCTGAGGAACTGCAGCCCCTCCCAGCAGGGTGACAGTGCCAGTGGCACACACAGCACCTCATTTTTGTGTGAGGCAAATGATTTTGTGTGTTTTCAAAGTATGAACTTTTTTTTGAAAATTTTTTTATATAAGTACTTTTTGGGTTTTTTTTTGAGGAAGAAGCTGTCCTGGTGCCTTGCTGCTCAATGGGAGGTGCAGAGGAGCAGAGCAGGGATGTGTTTGACCTCTCTGGGGTATCTGCCAGAGCTCCTGTTAAATCTGACATCTCTCACAGCTCTTCAATCATCTGGAACTGCCTTGCACATGCTGAGCTTGGGGCTGGAGGTGCAATTCAGCTCTGTGGCCGTGGTTTCTTCACTGTGTTTGCTCAGCAGCTTGTTCTGGAGGTGACCTTGGGTTTGTATCTGTGACTGATGTGAGAGCTGCCATCCTGGGCACCACGGATGCTTTCCCCATGGAGCTGCACTGCCTTTCAGAGCCACAAGTTTTGTTCCTTTCATCTGTTACTGCTTTTCCTGGCTCTGGTTCTCTCCTGTAACACAGCCTGCATACATTTGGCTGAGGGGGATTAGCTCTGGTTGTGTCTGAACCCCAGAGCAGGTTTTCCTGATTGTCCCGAAGAATCAGTGGGGTCTGTGTGCCCTCCCCACGAGGAGTGTCCTGCTCCTCTGGGTGCAGGGAAGCAGAGCTGAAAGCTGGAGCACAGCCTTGGATCTCCCCACACCATCAGGAAGGTGTTCTGCTCTTGGAAGGGGATTGGGAATGGGATTAATACCCAGATTTGTTTGTTTCACTCCCTTCTTGCAGTGTGGGGCAGTCTCTGAGGTTTAGGCTTTGCCTGGCCCTGGATTTTGGAGACTTTTAGCATGGGGGATCATGTCAAGCATATAAATCTCCATGCAGAATGGATAAAGGCTGAAAAAGAAAGTGCCCCCCTGTCTGGGATGGGTGTTTCAGTCTCCTGGATAGGAACAGGTGGGTTTTTCAGGGAATTTGTTGTTTTGTGGCTCAGGGAGCAGCCAGAGGTTGGAGTTATTAACACACAGGCTAAATCTGTGCTGTAAAACTGAAACAAACTCCTGCTGCACTGTGAGAACAGCCACTGGTTTTCATTCCATCCTCGTCCATCACAGGCCCCCTTGGGCTGAGTAATTTGGATTTCAGAACCAGCTGAGGCCACCAGTGACCCCAATTTCTTCAGGGTTATTTTCACGGGGCTGATTTCAGACTTATTGTAGCCCAGTTCTTGTGCTTGATGTGACAATTCCGGGGCACTTCCTGCAGCAGCCACCGGAGGGCTTTGGGATCAAATTCCATTTTCCATCCCCAGTTCCCCAAATTGCTGCGGTGCTGCCTCGCCCTCTGGCGGCCTCCGGTCCTGCACAGGAGGCGGGGCTGGTGTTCCCGATTTCCCCATGGAAATGAATCCCTCCTTCCCCATTTCCCCATGGAAATGAATCCCTCTTTCCCGATCTCCCCATGGAAATGAATCCCTCCTTCCCCATTTCCCCATGGAAATGAATCCCATCCCCAGCATCCCAGGGCACGTGCTCCTGTCATAGCTCAGTGTTTCAGAGCTAACCAGAATTCTTCTGCAAGGAAGAAAAAAAGGACATAGTCCCATTTTACTGCGGATTTATAGGTGAAATGCCATCTTAAATGAAAATTTAATCCGAGACACCATTCCCTAACAAATCCTGTCAAAAATGGTGCATTTAATGGCAGAGCCTCTTCAGTGAGGCACTCTGTTGTCATAACAGGGCCATTCCCTGGCAGCATTTGGATTAGGGAAGCTGCTGTAAAACTGCCCAAATAGATGATATTGGGGTATTGGTATTTTTATTATATATTGATATATAAATTCATTATATATCAATATAATATATATAATATATTTATAATATATATTATTATATATCAATATAGTATACATATTGATATATATAATATATATTTATTATACAAATATATATATATTTATTGTTATATATTGATGTTTTTGAAGCTTAGGCATTGAGGTGCAGGATTCCTGGTGTGTATTTTCTGTTAGCAGGGTGCACACTTGGAGCTTTGTGCTGCAGCTGGCAGAGCTTGGCTTGGGATATTTATTCCCATGGCACTGAAATAAATATATAAATAGTAAGAAATAAATATATGGCCTGGCAGCAAAAGGAGGCTTGAGGAGAGGTACCACACATTGTGGAATTCTCATTAAAAACTTGAGTTACCCCAGCCCTGACAACTGGAAGCAGCAGTCGTGGGAAATTGTAGCCAAGTGCTGAGCTGGTGCTGAAGCTTTCCATGATTTTCCAGACCTTTAAGCCCCAGCCCCTTTGCTCCAGTGATAGAAAACTTCCTTCTATTGTGCTGGTTGTGGCCACAAGTGGGGTTGTTTAATGGGCATTGGTGACACTATCCCAGGTGTGACACTGCTCAGGGGCTCCTGTGTCCTCCCTCTCTGCTGGGGCCACACACGGGGGTCTGACCCCCTTTTCCTGCTGCTTTTTTGCATTTCCCCTTCTCATTCCTGCATGTCCTGTGAAGGCAGCAAGTGGCAGTGGTCAGGGGAAGGAAAGCAGCACACTCACTCTCCTGGCAGAGCTAAATAAGGATGCCCAGAGCAAAAAGCAGGTGATGGAATGATGCTGACAGAAGTGGGCCGGGAGCTGGGAGCTTTTCACAGGCAGGAACGTGCAGCTTTATTGCTCTGGCTGCATTTAACAAGCAGCAGATCAACCTGCTCAGGTCCCTGCTGGCCAGAGACATCAGGAACAGCCTGAGCACACGTGCTGTGTGCCTGCTCCTGTGAGAGATTCCTGTCTGCTGGCTGAAAGTGCAGGAAAAGGGTTAAATGGGGCTTTGGCACACAGGAAGAGGAAAAGGGGCGGCTTAAAAATGATGTGAACAAATATTATTACCTTGGTTTGGGCTGAGAAACAGCTGCAAGGTGCATTTCACACAGTGAGAGAAAGGAAATTAATTGCAGTGAAAAAACACAGTCTGGCCCACACAAATTAAGGCACATAGCAGTTATTTGCTCTGGGTTTTTAAATGGACACCTTGAAAATTCTTTTTCACACGTTAATAGGGAGAGCAGAAAGCTGATAGTGAGATTTGATAAAATCTGGGCAAGGCTCAGAAAACTGAGCTTCTTACAGAAAAAACACTTCTTCAGATAGATTCTGTGTTGCCAAACAACCCCTCCAGGCACATCTTTTTCCAAGGTAAGCTCTCCCTTTTCAGAAGAGGGGCCTGAGCTCTGAGCTGCCTTTCATGTCCTTTCCATTTCATCAGTGCCCAGCTTGGCTCCATCCCAGCATGCAGAATATGTTCTGAAGTTATTTCCAGGTTTCTGAACTCTGGCTTTTCCAGATTACCTCTGGCCATAACAAAGTGGGAAATCTTGCACAGTCATGCAATTTATTTTTAATAACGGGGTCTAAAGCTTGCCTGAACAGCAGCTGAATGTTGGGTCCTGACTCCTAAAAAGGTCTAAAGCTGGGTTTGTTTCCTCAGCAGGTGAGTGTGTCAGGCTAGCAATGCAGGAATGTCCCACGGGAGCCAGGGCAGGCTGGCCAGCACCAAGAGCTGCACACTCCCAGTTTCCACGTGAAACCACTGGGGTGGAAAGGTCCTTGGCACTGCTCACCAGCCAGGCAATGCAGGCTGGATGTCAGGATTTCAGTGCGACCTTTTAGCCTTATCTCTGAACCTGTACTTGCCAGGGAGATGATGTGTGCTTGTAACCTGTTTGTTTTTACACCTGTGCTGCACGCCCTCCTCGCAGGTCGCCTCTGGGTGTTGGTGTTCCATGGGAGCTCCACGGTTGCAGCGGGTTTTCCTGGGGATTTTGGGGAGCTCTGGCCTTGTTCTCACCCCTGTGTTGCTCTGGCAGGACACTCCCTCTGCAGTGACCCCGACAGCTCAGCCGAGGTGGCCCCGGAGGAGGCGGAAGCGCAGGACCTGGAGTCGTCGGACGAGGCCGAGAAGATGAGCAAGGTGAGGAGGCTCAATTTCCACCTGTGCTGGGAAAATGCTGCTTTTACTGTGGAGGTGTTTCTGGATGATCCCAGATGGGAGCTGTGAAGGTGTTTCTGGATGATCCTGGATGGAGCAAACCACAGCTTTGGTGGTGGCACATCACCCGCTGCCTCTTCAGCAAGATCCGTGCCCTTTTTCCAGGGTGGGCTCACAACTCCAGTACCTGTGATAATGTTCCCCGCAGAGTTTGTAAATGGGCTGGTTTGTCACCTCCATCCCCACAGCAGCTCCACTAAACCACGTGGATTATTAGGATTTCTAATTCTTTCTTGATTGCTAGGCTTAGGACAAATGTAAATGAAACTGTATTTCCTTACAGCAATAGCATCGCTCCCGTGCAGGTGTCTAACTGCAAACTAATCACAGCCAATCCCCCTCAAACCGAAGCACAACTCTGCAGTTATAGCTAAGAGCTTGTGCAAATGGGTTGCTAATTGCCATCGATTTTCCCCAGCGGTTGGTGGTGACAGTAGGTGATGATCGGTGGCTCCTGAGGCACAATCCAGCAGATTATCTTGATTGCTGTGAGGTATTTGTGATAGAGGTGATGCTGAGAGCTTACAGCTGTTTTCCTCCACAGTTGAGGTGTAATGAGAGTTAGATCTCAGTTTGTTGGTGTTTCCCCTCGGTGCCTGTTTTCTGTCCTGTTTAACCGAGCTGTGTTGTGGTGAGCCCTGGGCTGGTCCCTTGCTGCTCCACTGCAGAGAAAGGAAGGAAAAGACCTTGGCCCCTTGTTTCCTGAGCCCTTGTGGCACTCCAGCCTGGACTCGTGTCCTTGGTAGCCACACAGTGGAAGTCAGATACAGGAAACCATGAAATGCTCACAGGGAAGGGGAATACCCTTTGTTTCTAGGTTTCATTGAGGAGCCACTTCTTGTAAGTACACGTAATTTCTGCTTCAGTCAGCGGCCATGTTTGTGGATACTTTGGGGTTTTTAACTGCGAACTTCTCTTTAGTAAGTGGAGATGTTCGTTGATAGTTTAGGTTTTTAAACTAAATTTCTTCTCCAGTAAGTGGAAGTGTTTGTTGAAACTCTGCAATTTTTAACTGTAATTTTCTTCTTTAGTAAGTGGAGATGTTTGTTGATTTTTGGGGATTTTTACCTGTAAATTTCTTCTTCTGTCAGTGGAAGTGTTTGTTGATAGTTTGGAGTTTTAACTGTAAACTTATTCTTTAGTAAGTGGAAGTGTTTGTTGATAGTTTATGAATTTTAACTGTAAATTTCTTCTCCAGTAAGTGGAAGTCTTTGTTGATAGTTTGGGATTTTTAACTGTAAATTTCTTCTTCAGTCAGTGGAAGCGTTTGTTGATAGTTTGCGATTTGTAACTGTAAATTTCTTCTTCAGTCAGTGGAAGCATTTGTTGATAGTTTGCGATTTGTAACTGTAAATTTCTTGTTTAGTAAGTGGAGATGTTTGTTGATACTTTGTTATTTTTACCTGTAAATTTCTTCTCCTGTAAGTGGAAGTGTTTGTTGATACTTTGGGATTTTTAGCTGTGAATTTCTTCATTAGTAAGTGGAGATGTTGTTGACAGTTTGGGATTTTTACCTCTGAATTTCTTCTCCAACAAGTGGAGATGTTTGTTGATAGTTTGTGATTTTTACCTGTAAGTTTCTTCTTTAGTCAATAGAAGTCTTTATTGATAGTTTATGAATTTTAACAGTAAATTTCTTCTCCAGTAAGTGGAAGTGTTTGCTGATAGTTTGGAATTTTAACTGTTAACTTCTTCGTCAGTAACTGGAGGTGTTTGTTCATACTTTGTTATTTTTAGCTGTAAATTTCTTCTCCTGTAAGTGGAGATATTTGTTGGCAGTTTGTGATTTTTAACTGTATATTTCTTTAGTAAGTAGAAGCGTTTGTTGATAGTTGGAGATTTTTAATTGTAAATTTCTTCTTTAGTCAGTGGAACTGTTTGTTGGTACTTTGGGATTTTTAACTGTAAATTCTTTTTCCGGTAAGTGGAAGTGTTTGTTGATAGTTTGTGATTTTTAACTGCAAATTCCTTTATTCGGTGGAGGTGTTTGTTGGTACTTGGGGATCTGTGACTGTAAATCCGTGGGATTTTCCCATGCTGTGAGCAGAGTGTGTTCTGTCGGAGGAGGCTGTGGCAGAGCAGCGAGCACAGCTCGTGGCTGCTGGCGAGTCCCTGCTCTCCATGGGTTTTCCAGGGCTGTCCCGAGCTGTGCCACAGCCTGGGGGGTTTTGCCCATCGTCTCCTGGGTGCTCAGAGCTGGAATTGCCTGCACAAGGATTACCCGATTAGCTCTGCAGCTCAGCAGATTGAGTCAAACTGAGAAATGGGTGTTAGCAGCTTTAGTGCTGAATATTCCCTCCTGGAGGAGTAGCTCCCAGCTCTGAGGAGCCCTGCTTTCCAACAGGAGGAGCTCCTGCCTGCCTGGCTGTGAAATGTTGGCATCACTGAGTGTTTCCTTTGGGATACAGAAATATGTCTCTGTATTTATGGGGGGTGAAGGGGAGTGAGGCTTTTCTTTTTCTTCTGTTTCAAGCTGCTTGGAATGGTCTCCCACAAATGAAGGACACAAGGACCTATGGAATTTGCCTAACATCCTGAGTTGGCAATCTCAGGGATGCTGCTGTCCCTGCTCTGTACTCAGTGCCTTCCTTGCTGACTGCAGAAACCCCCAAATTATCCTGCAATGCTGGTAGAAAATTCCAGTGCATGACAGTGGGGAAGAAAACAAGCTCAGCTGAGGGTTCTCCTAATCCCTTGGCTTTTCTGTGTGCTTGGGAAGCTGATGTGCATGGGAAGGAAGGATTCTTGCAGTGTGTGCTTTCCCATGGGAAGGCACAGACACGAGGAGGAAAACAAAGGTGTTTTCCTGTCCATGCACTCCCCACCTTTCCATGCTCCTGGGATTATGGCACAGCAGATTAAGGTGGTGTCCTCAGGGCTGTTCCACAGGGGTGAGTTATTTCTGTCCATGGCAATACACGGGCAAGGCTCTGCCCTCGTGCCACCTTCCCCTTTATCCCATCCTGCTCCCAGCCGTGCATGGTGGAGCTCAGGAGAGACTTCCCTTTTTGTTCTGCCCTTTCTGGGTACAGCAGGGCAGGAGCACTCCCATCCATTCCCCCTGGTCAGCAGGGGAATGTTCCCATTTTAGCAGCAGCAGAGGCAGCGTTAGGAGATCCCAGAGCAGTCCTGGGGCAGGGCTCCATCCCTGCCCAGGGAGCCCTGCAGACAGGGACAGCTTCCCCAGGAAGCTCCCTGGCTCTCCAGGCAGCACAGAGATCCTCGGGCACATGAATGATTGATGGGAAGAGGAGAGGAGCGAGGTGCTCGCAGCCGCCTCCCTCTGCTCTCGTAGCACAGGCTTTGTGTGAAGGTAAGTGGGGGCAAATCCCACCAAGAGCTGCCCTTGGGCCCTTTACCTTTGCCAGGCGGGTGGCAGGGGGCTGTGGGACGCAGGAGGCACTGGGATGTGTCCTTCCTCCTCGTCCTCCTCCTGGTGCCTCTGTCCCTTCCCCCAGCCCAGCATGTGTGCACGTGGGTGTGTGTTTCCTTAGGAGTGCTGCTTTGGCTTCTTAATCTGCAAAAGCCTCCGAGCTGTGGTGGTGCTGAAGGATTTGGAGGTGCAGCAGGAGCCCTGAGGACTCCTCCCTTTTCTGAGAGGCTTGTCTTGTGTATATCCTAAAGGCCTGATAATGCAGAGCTTTCTTCTCCATCTCTGCTGTCAAAGCAAGGATTCCATTATATGGAATAAGGGAAGATGAGGTGTGTGTTTAGTAAAATACTGGAAACCCTTCTCCAGGGTGGGCTGAGGTGTCAGTGGTGTGGGATAGCTGCTGCTCTCTGGACTCACTGCCTATCTAATTTCACCTCTTATCTCTTGGGGTGACATCGATGTGAAGGGTGGCGAGCAGGGCGCTTTCCAGGTGCAGCTGGCCCTGGCCTGAGCTTTTCTACAACTGGTTTTTGCTCTGGGGTGGACTTCTGCCTTTCCTTTCTGTCCCCATTTCACGTGGGGGCCAAGGGGAGGAGAGAGCTGGGAGGGAGAAGAGTGGGGGAGAGGGAAGCCTGCTCTCTGCCGCCTTTCCAGGCTTATTTTCATCTAGCACCAAATTTCAGGCTGTTTATATGAAACAGGTGGGGCATGCCCCTGTGCCAACCTCTGTTTACCAGAGCATCAGAAACATTTCACACCTGAGTAATTTCTTCAGTGGTTACTTGCCCCTGTGGTGACCTGATTATTTTGGCCTTTTCAATATTGGGGTTCCAAGGGGGCACCCAGAAGACTGAGTATATGAGTTGCTGGTGTTGCAGGTTGCCAGTACTGAATCTCAAAATCAGTCTTTGTGTATTTTCTTTTCCTGTTGTGGTCCTTTGAATTTGACTGGGGCTGTGCTGTAAGAGGTGTCACCAGTTCAAATTGCTGCAGGACCCTGCTTTCTCCCTGTTTCTGATTGCAGAGCTGTGCCTGTGGCAGTCGAGGCCAATTACCTGGCAGCAGTGCTGCCTGGGGAGCCACGGGCTCTGGGTGTGCACGCCCGTGCCACTTGGAGGGATTTTTTTTCTCCCAAGAAAAGTAGGTCGGCTGCTCTCTGCAGCATTTCTCGAGACCAGCCTAAGTCTCCAAACCTTCAGTGTGTTGCAGTAGCCGTGAAAGGATTAAAAGGGGGATTTGCGGGGTCGCTTTCCCAGCGGCAGAACCGGCTCTTTGAAGTTCCTTTCATTCGGCATTCCCGAGCCGTGCCGCCGGCAGCCAGCGGGCTGTGCTGAGCCACAGGCAGCGCTATTCCCGACAGACATCCCCGACAGACATCCCCCGGCTGCCCGAGCTCCGGAGCTGCCTGCCCAGCAGCGCCCGGCTCTGGCCTCGCCCGGCTCGGGACGGTGAGCGGTGAGCGGATGGCACGGGAGGGGAGCTGGGGAGGAGCGGGAGCATCTCGGGGTGCCTGGGTGGAGCAGGAGCTTTCCGGGAGCCTGGGTGAAGCAGGAGCATCTCGGGAGCCTGGGTGGAGCAGGAGCATCTCGGGGTGCCTGGGTGGAGCAGGAGCATCTCGGGGAGCCTGGGTGAAGCAGGAGCATCTCGGGGAGCCTGGGTGGAGCAGGAGCATCTCGGGGTGCCTGGGTGGAGCAGGAGCATCTCGGGGTGCCTGGGAGGAGCGGGAGCATCTCGGGGTATCTGGGAGGAGCAGGAGCAGCCCGGGAGGAGCGTGAGCAGGTTGGGGACCCTGGGAGGAGCAGGAGCATCTCAGGGTGCCTGGGAGGAGTGGGAGCAGCTTGGGAGGAGCAGGAGCAGCCGGGGATGCGGGGGTGACGGCGCCGGGAGCGCGGTGCCCGCTCGGTGCCGGCGCCGGGAGCGCGGTGCCCGCTCGGTGCCGGCGCCGGGAGCGCGGTGCCCGCTCGGTGCCGGCCCCGGGAGCGCGGTGCCCGCTCGGTGCCGGCGCCGGGAGCGCGGTGCCCGCTCGGTGCCGGCGCCGCGGCGCTGCCCTGCGGCGATGTCGGCGCTCCGGAGGGGGAACCGGAGGGTGCGGAGCGAGAGCGCCGGCAGGGACGGGGACTCCCTGCTCCGGATGCTGTACCTGGTGAGCGGGTGCCAGGGGATGGGACGGGCTCGGGAGCGGCGCTCGGGGATTGTCGTGCGGTTCGGTGCGCCCTGCAGAGGCTCTGCTTGCCGTGCCGCGGCGCTGGCCGTGCTGCTGGAAGGATGCGGCTTGATGGGCTTTGTCTGGGCGGGCGCTGCCGCTCCGAGTGTGCACAGAGGTGCATTGCCTGATGTCCGGGCAATGGATGTGCCTGCGTGGCAAACGCAGCACGAAATGGCTTTCAGCACTGCCAAAGCAGCCCCGTGGCTGTGACTGTCCTTGATCCTCCTCCATGGGAAGGATGTGAGCTTGGCTCCTCTGCTGAGCCCCTTGCCGAGGAGGGGTTAATGTTTGTGAACTCCACTTCCCGGCTGTGGCAGCCCTCGGTCTCATTTTCAGCTTTTTGAAGGGATTGCCTGCGGGATTGTGCCTGAAGTGCGATGCCGTAATTCCCTGTGAGAAATCCTGGTTTAGAGCTGTCATTGTCACTGCTGGCAGAGCTGCTGCAGGGAGATAAAAGGATCTGTTTCTCCTCCAGACCTTCCCTACTTATCCACTTTCGGTGGGAAAATGGGGACAGAGAGGTTTTTGTGAAATCTGCTTGAGTTTTCACCAAAATAGCTGTGCCCTGAAGCCCCCGTGTGCAGCGTGTGCATGCTTTTTGTCTGGAAATGGATTTTTTAAGGGGAATACTGGGTAGACAGGATTGTGCTTGGGGATGAAGCACAGCAGTTGTTGCAGGCTGAGTCAAGCATTTCAGTTCTAGGAGAGAAACTACAACATTTTTATTGATATGTGCTGATAAGGTAACCAGGTTTGCTGGTCAGTATGATGGTGGTTTAACAAGGCTTGGTGGCGAGGCTCACTTGGTTGTTCACTGCAGCCTCCCGTTGAGGGATGAGGGTCAGAAAGGACCCTCTGAGTTGCTGAATTCAGAGGGGTTTAGGTGCAGCTGGATCCGCTCTAGTCCCAGACTTGGTCAGTGGTTTATGTCTGAAGGGTTGTATGTGCACAGCCAATGCTTTCCATCCCTTGGCTGAGAATAAATACAAAGTTCAGCACGTCCTGATCACTTGCCAGGGCTCTGGGGTGGCCAGGAGCCCCCAGCCTTGAGGAGACACCTCAGAGACCTTCCCACTCAGGTGTGCTCACACCCCACAGCCGTTTGGTCAGTGGACAGGCACAGGAGCAGCTTTGTGGCCGTGACTCTGTCCTGGCAGTGTGGGGTGTGTGGCCAGTTCCCCAGAGATGTGGGGCAGGGCTGGCCCTGGCTGCAGCCCTCGGGCGGTTTATTGAGCACGCACAAGTGCAGATAAGGCTTTGGGAAGTCCTCCACACTTCCTTCCTGCCGTGTGGGTGTCGCTGCTCCTGCTGGGGCACACCACATGCCTCTGTGAGTTATTTCAGCTCCAGTGCTGAGCTGGTGTTTCACACCCCGAGCGGATTTTCGCTCTCTCTTTCTGGGTGACCCATCTTTCCCTGCAGGAGCTGCACAGGATGGGGAGATCTGCAGAGTGGCAGGCAGGAACTGCTTAAAACACTTGGTTCATTTGGGGGTTTGGTTCCAGATTGTGCTTTATGCATTAGAACTGGATTTATTTGTGCATATGGATATTAAAGCAAAACACCACTGGACACGTCTGCCTCAAGCAGTGCTAGCAAAGCTAAACATTGCTGAGCAAGCCCTGCCTGTGCTGGCTCTCTGCAGGCTCAGAGCAGCACATCTGAGCTGTCAGTTCTCTCCCAGCAGAGCAGGGGGCTTGGGAAGGTGTTTTAACCTGTGCTGGAGCCAGGTTTCACCCTCTGCCCTTGGTGGATTTGGGGCTGTTGGGCTCAAGGTCACACCTGCTGAAATCTGATGCAGATCTAACCCAAAAGTTTGGGTGGGCTTTATACTTAAAAGCACATTAAGTATAGTGGAACCTTGCTGAGAAACAACAGGAATTATTGAATAACTAGGATTAATAAATCTCAGTGACACATGCCAGGAGCAGAGTGAGGTGGAGATGGGCTGGTCCAACTCACTGCTTCCTCCTGCCTTCAACTTGCAATGTTTTTCCTTTGTTCCACATCTGAGATAAACCTCAGAAACTGAAAGTGAATATTTTCCCTAGAATGAAGTGTGTCCAAAGGCATTTTTGTATAGACAGCCAGTTACAATGAGTTCCTGGCTCACAAGAGTGTCCTGAAGAAAATGATCCTTTGTCTAATGAGCATCTTTGCCCATGTGCTGTGCAGTGGGAGCTCAGGGGAGCATTTGCAGCCCCAAGAGACCTCTGAGGGAAGGGGGTGGAAATCTTTTTTGTCCTAGCATGGATTGTAGGTACATGGAGAGGAAATAGCTCTGTGTGAGCAGGCTGCAGGGCTTAAAAAACATGGAGATCACAGCTACCAGTGGGTGGGAGTGAAGTGATGTCCCAGGGGCAGAGCTTTGTCTCCAAACTGCAAGGTGAGGATGCGCTTTGTTTTTTCTCTCTCTCTCTTTTTTTCTTTTTTGGTTAGTTTTTTTCTGGTTAGCTTGTTCTTGTTGAACAGGCTGATTTTGGGTCAGTTGTTCCACAGAATTACAGAATTACCCATGCTGGAGAACACCTCTGAGACCATGAAGTCCCAGCTGTGCCCAATGCCCACCCTGTCACCCAGCCCAGAGCTCTGAGTGCCACCCCCCTGCCAGTGCCTGGCCACCCTTTCCATGGGGCAGTTCCTGAACTGGGGGGCTGTAGAGGCAGAGCTGGAAGTCCCTGAGCCTGGACTGAGGTGCTCTGCAGGGTGATCGGCTGTGTCCCTGGAGCAGCTCTTTCCCTGCAGGTCTCTGGGAGGGATGGGGGCAGCCCATGGTGCCTTGGCAATCCTGGGAGCCTGGAGCTGTCATCACTGACACCAGAGACTATTCCTGCTCCAAACTCCTCAGTGTAATGAAAGATGGGAGGAAATGATCTAACACGAGGGGGTGAAGTGAGGATAACTGGCTTTTTATATAGGCAGCTGATTAAATATTAAAGGAAGCAGGGAGGAGGAGCAGCTCTGGGAGCTGGCACTTATGGGGAAGAAGCTCACCCTGCCAGGCACATTTCCAGACACAGCCTGGGCACACAGCTGCTTGCCCAGAGAGCTTGTGCTGGGAGCCTGGAGGGGATTTAGCTGGAAGGCTCTGCTTCCCCATGGCCCAGCCTGAGTGGTTTCTGCCTCTGTGTCAGCAGAGCTGTTCCCAGCCCTGCTGCAGCCCTGGCTGGGGAACTGCCGGGGGCTGGGGTGTGAGTTTTGTTTGCACAGGCATTTTTGGTTCCCAATTCTTGGGCTTCTCTGTGAGCTTGTCAATCTTAAGTGCTGGACGAGCCTGTTTTAATTAAAATCCACGTGTGTCTGAGAGCAGGAATGGAGCTGAGCAGCACTTCAATTAATTGGAATTCTGCAATGCCTTTTTTTTTTTTTTCTTATCCCCAGTCAGAGAGACAGGATAGACACTTGTGCCTGTTGAGAAGTCCCCAAGCTGCAAAATCCCCCTCAGCCCCTTTGTTCCTCTGGCTCTTACTTCCAATATTACCACTGCTCTTTCCTCTCCCTTCTCTCCCAAGAGCACAGAGCAGGTCGCAGCTTTCTGTCGCAGCCTGCATGAAATGAACCCCTCTGACTGCAGTGCTCCCCCCCAGGACTGTGCAGGGCCCCAGCTGAGCACCATGAGGCAGCTCACGGACGCAGACAAGCTCAGGAAGGTCATCTGTGAGCTCCTGGAGACCGAGCGCACCTACGTCAAGGTGAGGGCTTCAGCCTCAGGGCTCTCCTCTTCCTCCTCAGGGCTTTCTGCCTCTGCTCCACCTCTGGAGCTCTTGCTGAGCTTGCATTCCGTTCTGTGATATAAATATATTGTATATATAATGCCTGAAATATCACTGAAGCCGCGGAGATAAGGCATTTCCAAATGGTTCGGCTCTTGGGCTTAGCTGGTGTGCAGTCACTGCTCGCTGACATCTGGTTCTGGTTTTGTAACTAGAAATGTGTGAATGTTTCCTTTTCCCGTCTTAAACTGTGCAAAAGCCAGCTATTTCATGTTGTGTGTAAAAAGGGAAAATCCTCAGATCAGGTAAGCATCATTTGCCACCTCAGGAAATATCCAGAGGGACCAACATGGGAATCTTTCTGTGAATTTTTAGGATTTAAATTGTCTGATGGAGAGATACCTGAAGCCTCTACAGAAAGAAACCTTCCTCACACCAGATGAGGTATGTCAACCCTTGTTTGTCTGAAATTAATTTCACTGAATTCCATTTCTTGCAAATAATGGATTGAGTGGAGCACCAAGGTGCTGCTGGGTAATGTCTGCAGCTTGTTTTTTCCTGGCATCACCTTGTTTTACAATTGGACTGAGAATTGCTGCAGTTCTAGAAAACACAATTTAGCCTCAAAGTGACATTTTCAGCATTCTGCTTTTTTTCTCCTTTTATTAGCTGGATGTTCTCTTTGGGAACCTGACTGAAATGGTAGCATTCCAGGTAGAGTTCCTGAAAACTCTGGAAGATGGAGTAAGGCTGGTTCCAGACCTGGAAAAGCTTGAAAAAGTTGAGCAATTTAAGGTAATAATTGTTTACTTTTATATATTAAAACCACATTATTTGCATTATCTCATTGTTCAGATTTTGAGGAGACCTTTAACACTCTCCATCTATATTTTCTGACTATTGTCACTGTTCATGTAAAAACCTGCATCTTCTTCCATTTAAGACTGATTTTCAACTGATGCTGGTGCTGCTGAAAAATGATTCTGCTGCAATTGTAGTTTATGCTACATTTAGCCATATAGAGCACTAGCAACCATGTGCTTTTTGGTTCTATTCTTGCCCTTCTGCCAGATTTCTTGCCTTCAGCTGTCAGGAAATGCTAGAAATGGAAAGTTACATAAAATCTTTGCCCTGACAAGTCTCATGTTCTAAAGCCCTCTGGGGCTGCAGATCAGAGCAATACATGGAATTTTGTATTTCCACTTTCAGTCCACGGTGGCAAACACTTCTGCCTTTCAGCAGGTGTGCATCTTCACAGGTAGAAATGGAAACTGCAGCTCTGTAAGCTTCACTTCAAACCCAGGCAGGTGTGGAGACAGATTTCATTTTGTGTCTGATGCAGTGGTACTGGAGGCATGGCAAGGAGATGATAGAATCTTTTTCCTTTGGGGAATTCCACTCTGGCTCTCAACATTACTCACCTTGGTAAAGGACAGGATGAATAACAATAACAATAATAATAATAATTCCATCTCCTGAGTGCTGCTGCTTCCCACAAAGCTGCACCAAGTTCACTTTCAGTTCTGCCCCTGGGCCTGTCTGAAAGCAGCTGGGTGTGAAGGAAATGTGGGGGTCAGTGCTTTCAGTTCTGCAGTTTGCTTCCCCTCTCCCCCTGACTGTCCCCGGGCTGCCCATGTGTGCTCTCAGCCCCTCACAAGGTGCTGGCTGGTTCCCCAAATGTTTTGGGGTTATGTTTGTGAGGGATGAGGGTTGCCTGCAGCTCCTCAGTGCCCTGATCCATTGCAGGTCAGACACATCAGTCCTCTCTGTGGGCTCTGGTGGTTGCTGAGGGCAGTGAGGGTTTTAGGTGCAGCTCTGGAGTTAATTCCCTGTGCAGTCAGGGCTGCCTCCAGGCTGGGGCCTGGCTGAATCCACACACCAGGGCTGGGCTGTTTGCTGGTGGCTGAATCATGGACTCACAGAATGCTTTGGGTGGAAGGAACCTGCAGGATCCCCCAGTTCCACCCCTTCCACTGTCCCAGGCTGCTCCAAGCCCTGTCCAACCTGGCCTTGGACACTTCCAGGGATCCAGGGGCAGCCACAGCTGGCCTTCCCACCCTCAAAGGGCAGAATTCCTTCCTGATATCCCATCCAAACCTACTCTCCATTTAGTTTGAAGCCATTGCCCCTTGTCCTGTCACTCCAGCCCCTTGTAAAGAGTCTGTCTCCATCTTCCTTGCTGGATTTCTTCAGGCACTGGAAGGCCACAGTGAGGTCACCCCAAAGCTTTTCTTTTCCAGGCTGAACAATCCCAATTCTCTCAGCCTTTCCTCCCAGCAGAGCTGCTCCATCCCCCCTGCTCCATCATCCTGGTGCCTCCCCTGGGCTCGCTCCAGCAGTGATGTCCTGGTCTGCAAACACACTACAGCTGCATTCTCTTGCCCTCCAAAAGCTGGACGGGAGCTTCAGATGACCTGGCTGAAGGCAAAGTAACTAAATGCCTTTTTACTAATGCTTTTTTTTTCCTTTTAATGCCAGAAAGTGCTGTTCTCCCTGGGTGGATCCTTTCCTGTACTACGCTGACAGGTTCAAGCTGTACAGTGCCTTCTGTGCCAGCCACACAAAAGTCCCCAAAGTCCTGGTGAAAGGTAAGAGCCCCCTCAGAGACGCTGTGGGAAGTGGATTTGTAGGGAATTCTCAATGCCTGACAGAAGGCTCACAGAGTGTGTGTCGGTATGTAAACTTTGAGATAAGAAATGCTGACTTAGAATAATGAAAGATGATTAGAAACAAAATTTCTAATTTCATTATTAAGGATAATGAAAGATTATTAGAAATGCTGACTTAGAATAATGAAAGATTATTTCTTATTAAATAAGAAAAATGCCGTGGAATAGGACAGAGGTTGCTGAGAGAGAAATGGAGCTAGAAACAAGTTTCAAAGGATGATTTTGCAAATAACACTTTGGAGAAATAGAGCTATGAAAGATGCATTGTAATAAGATTCACGAGGGGTAGTTTTAGATGATTGGCTTTAAAGCATTTACAGCACAGTGTGGCAAAAGCTGATAGACCAAAAAACACTTGTAGTGTATTATAATTAGGAAGTAGTTGGCTTCTGATTGTGATGGCGTGAATTATAACGTCTGTATTGTCTCACCCTTCATATGAGACTGACCATGGAATCAAAGTTTTTAAAACACCTCTCAGTTGCCCCATCTGTGGGTCAGAAAAGGGGATAATCCAACAAATTGTCACAGCCACGTGCTGGTTGTGGTCACTGCACCCCAAACCTCTGAGGGCAGGAATGGGGGAACACTAGGAGAGGATCAGCCTGGGAGAATGTTTTATGGAAGCTGGTGGAATATTTCAGCCCTCTCTCCCCTCTGTCCTTCCTCTTGCCTGAGAAGTTCCCATGGCAGAGTTCCTAGCAGAGCTTGGCTTGCTGGCTTGGAGATGAAAGCCCTGTGCTCTGGCTCCTGGGCCAGCTTGCCTCACAGGGATGTTTTCCCCTGTGGAAGTGGAAATCTCAAGGAGCTACCAGTGCTTTGTGCAATTCCTTTTTGGCCAAGACATGGAACAAACAAATGGCTCCAGTTGTAGCAGCAATGCCATTGAGGGAGGAACTCGTGTTTTTCAAACAACATCTGCATGTCTGACAGTCAAAAATGTTGAGGTTTTTTTGTTTCTTGGTTGGTTTGGGGTTTGGGTTTTTTCTGTGCACTTTTTCTTTTTTCATTTCTGCTTGTAAACTTTTACTCCCTGTGCTGCGAAGAATACTTGGCAGCTCTGTGGAATACATAAATAAATGATTTGTTGCTAGTCACATCCATGCTTCCTTTTGGCAGTATTTTATAGGACCCTTAAGTTAAAGCTGTAGACTAGGTAGATCTGGTTCTTTTGCTTTTCTTTTCCATTGCTGACTGTATTTACAAGTGAGAAAGTGTTGTGCTTGAATTATGGCATAAACAGAATTTAAAATTCTGTTCCAGAGGTAAATCTCTTCAACAGCCTGGGAGTGTATTTCAGGTGTCACTTGGTGTCCTCAGCTGAGGTGCAGGTGGCTTTTGCATTTGAAACTCAAGTTGCTTTATGGAAATCAGGTGACTGCCTGCACAAACTCCCAACCCCAGCAGGGGACATGACTGCAATAGAAGCAATTGTGTGGAATTGCTCCTGCACTGAATAATTTGTATGTCTATAAATACCACCTCCTCCTTCCTTCGCTCCTCATGCTCCAGTGGAGGGAGCAACAGAGAAAATGGCAGTTTTATAAATTCATAGCAGTCAGGTAGAAAAGATGATGGCAGTCAGGTGTCCAGTCTGCCTGTGCTCCCAAAATCTGGTGCATTAGCCTCAGTTTCTGCTCCTGCCTCTCACCAGCTCCTGCTGTTGTTGTGACTCAGTGCTGCTTTTTAAGGTTTAATGAGGTAACAAGAACCAGACTTGCCAATATTGTGGGTGCACTATGGCTTGGAAGCAGTGCCTTCTCACAAATTTCCAATGTGAGACTTTGCTTAGAGGGAGCATGATTAAAACATCTAAAATAGCTGCCAGGCCAGAAGTACTTACTGCTCCTCCTGAGGGGCAGCTCCGGGCTCTGCTCCCCGTGACCAGGGACGGGATGCAGGGAAGGGCTGGAGCTGTGCCAGGGCAGGTTTAGGCTGGATTTCAGGGAAAGGTTCATCCCCAGAGGGTGCTGGTCACTGCCCAGGCTCCTCAGGGAATGGGCACGGCCCCACAGAGCTCCAGGAGTGTTTGGAGAGCTCTCCAGGGATACTCAGGGTGGGGTTGTTGGGGGTCTGTGCAGGGCCAGGGGTGGGACTGGATGGTCCCTGTGGGGCCCTTCCAGCTCGGGAGATTCTGTCATGGATAGTGCAATTAAAAATTGCCCTGCTGGAGGTGGATGCCTGCTGTGAAATCCTAAATAGCACATCGGGGAGGGTGTCAGTGACTCAGATCCTGGAGGGCGTAAATCTAATTCTGCAGGCCCAATAAATCTGCACTTCCTCACAAAATGCCTCCGGATAAACCAATTTAAACCTGGAAAAGTTGCTTTCTCAGGGCAGCAGTCAGGATTTTTCATTGATCCAATGCCTCCTTTGAATCTGGCAGCCAAGACAGACACTGCTTTCAAGGCGTTCCTGGATGCCCAGAACCCGCGCCGGCAGCACTCCTCCACCCTGGAGTCTTACCTCATCAAGCCCATCCAGAGGATACTCAAATACCCCCTCCTGCTCAAGGAGCTCTTTGCCCTCACTGACGTGGACAGTGAAGAGCACTATCACCTTGATGGTAAGGACTCAACCCCACTTTTGTGTGGCTCACCTCTGCCCTTGAACCTCCCCCCATCCCTTCCTCTCAGAGGGTTAAAAATCCCTTCTGCTCATCCCCTGTCTCTCTTGCAGTGGCCATCAAAACCATGAACAAAGTTGCCAGCCACATTAATGAAATGCAGAAAATCCATGAAGAATATGGGGCAGTGTTTGACCAACTCATAGCGGAGCAAACAGGGGAGAAAAAAGAGGTAACAATCAGATCTAGAGTTATTTTGGTGCCTGTTAAACTGGATCCAGTATTTACCTTTCCACTGAAGTAAATCCTGGTGCAAACAGATAAATCCCAGCTCAGTTCAAGACCTGAACTGAACTGAATTCAGACTTCACTGAGGGGAGGGTGAGGGATGGGATAACATCCCCCTGAACTGGGGCTGGCCCTCAGTTTCTCACTCTGGGCACCATAAGGACAAAGGTCTGGTTGCTGCACCTGCCAGCAGTTGGGAACTCCTTTCTTAGTGTGTTCCCAGCAATGTGGTGTCCCCAGAGGAGCCCCTGGGCAAGGTCAAGAGCCACAGCAGCTGTGGGGAGGGGCTGCTGTGGCCCCTGCACCTGATGCAGTCTCTAAACCTCACCCCAAACTGAATATGTGCTTAAATATTCCAACAAAACACAAAGAAACTGGTAGGGAGAAAAATGGACAAAGGGGGACAAAAGGCAAAGAAAACATCTGAGTTTGACCTTGACTTCCAAGGGCTGGACTCTTGAGTTTAACTGACCCTATCTTATGCTCATTAACGAAGGGTTTACATGCATCTGTTTGCAGTCAGCTGATGAAATACTCCCGAAGTTTGCTGGGGGCAGTTTTGCTCAGGACTAGACTTGATGCAAGTTTCCTTGAGCTGCAGAGTGCCATCAGATTCCTGGAGCTGATTAAAACCTTTCCTTTGTGCCTGTGTTGGCAGGTGGCCGACCTTTCCATGGGGGACTTGCTCTTGCATAACACAGTGATATGGCTGAACCCTCCTGCTTCCCTGGGCAAGTGGAAGAAGGAACCTGAGCTGGCAGCATTTGGTTTGTATCCCAGGACTTGCATTTCACATGCCTTAAACAGTGGCACAATTCACATTAAAGACTGGCAGCTGTGCCTCAACACATGTTGAAAGTACCTGAGCGCCACCTTCCCCAGGGCTGGCTGGAATTTAAACCTGGGCTTGTCTCTTGCCTGCAGGGCTCACTTCTGCTCTCTGGTAGTTTTCCTGGCTCAGCTGAAAGGTTTGTGTGCTTGGGAAGAGAGGAGACCCATCCCAAGCCTTATGGATGCTCTTGAGGACAGGCTGTGGGAGATGGGCCTGGTCACTCTTAGCAAGGAAAGGCTGAGAAGGAATCCTTCTATCCACAAAAATATCCCTTCAACCCACACAAAAACCCCATAAATCCATACAGATACCCTATCAAATCCACACAGATATCCCACCAACCCACACAAATGTCCCCAAGGCTGTCACAGGACGGTGCCACACTCTGCTCAGTGGTGCCAGTGACAGCATGAGGAGCAGTGGCCATGAACTGAAACACAACGAGTTCCACCTCAGCCTGAGGAAGAATTTCTGTCCATGGAGGGGGCAGAGCCCTGAACAGCTGCCCAGGGAGGGCCTGGATCTCCATCTCTGGGGACATCCCAAAATCCCAAATTCCCGTGTCACCTGCAGGGGACCCTGCCTTGGTGGGGGGTTGGACTGGGTGATCTCCAGAGGTTGCAAACCCCAGCTGTCCTGGAATTCTGTGACTCCATAACTTTTGGCTCTCGCTTTCTCCTCCAGTGTTCAAAACTGCCGTGGTCCTGGTGTACAAGGATGGTTCCAAACAGAAGAAGAAGCTGGTAAGTGTGCAGGGACTGTTTGGGTGGTGCTGTGGGCATTTCTGGGGCTGTGATGGAGTTTTGCTTCCCACAAAGCCGTGGAGCTGGAATGTGCTCTGGCGTGTGTGGTCCCCGGTGTCTGAGGAGCTGGGTGGGCACAGCAAGCAGTCCTTTATCCTTGTTGCCATGCTTGCCACATCCATTCCCTGCTGTGGGATTGTCCTGGATGAAGATGTCACTGTGAGTGTCTCTCGGCTTGGACTCCTTGGTCAGTGTGAGTGTCTGAAAGCTGATCAATGTCTGTCACCTCACACCGTGCCCTGGGTGTTGTGTGCCACCAGGCAAGTGCTGGCTGCTCTCAGCTACATCAGGAGTGGCTCAGGGATCCCACTGGAGTTTGGGATTCCAAGTGAAAGCTGAGCTTGGCAGTGCTACAACAGGGGCACACTGTGTAGTGGTACAGGGAAACCAGCGATCCCTACTTGTGGCATAAAGCAGAGAAAGGTTGGAGGTGCCTGCCCTGGGGAAAGGCAGCTGGCACGGGGTGACTTGAGAGAGAAAAGCAAAACTCTGATGTATTCCCGAGTGTGTGTGCACCCAGGGCTGGGCTGGGTAACTCTGGAGGGCATTTGTGAGAGCTGAGGGGCCTTAGGGCTGCTTTAGTCCAGACTCCAGCAAGGTCCCCACAGAGAGGCCCCCGAGGGAGGTGTGGGGTGGGAAAACCAGGATTGCAGCAGCTCTGCAGCTGGGAGCCCTCAGCACAGAGCACAGCACTGTCTGCCTGCCCCAGGGTGTCTCCTTTCCTGACAGTGTTTGAAATTCTTCCAGGGAGGATCCCACAGAGCCTCAATTTATGAAGACTGGGATCCGTTCCGGTTCCGCCACATGATCCCTTTGGAGGCGCTGCAGGTGCGGGCCCTGGCCAGTGCAGGTAATGTCCCTGGAGGTAAAACCTGCAGTCTGCCAGCCTTGCAGTCGGTGTGTGTGCCCTGGGCACCCTCACTGGGCATGCAGCACATGCTTTGCACTTACATGTGGAGGTACACATGCATTTCTGCTTGCTTTCCCTTTAGATGCAGAGACCAATTCTGTGTGTGAGATTGTCCATGTCAAATCTGAGTCTGAGGGCAGGCCAGAAAGGACATTTCACCTCTGCTGTAGGTAAGTGGGACTCCCTGTTTTCTGTTTTCCTTCACAGCTGCGTCTCTGCATCCCTGCTTGCCTGTGTCTTTCCTCTTGAGGCAATCTGGGAACTGATAAACTGGATCCAGTGTTTACCTTTCCTGCTGTGCCACTGAAGTAAATCCTGGTGCAAACAGATAAATCCCAGCTCAGTTCAAGACCTGAACTGAATTGAATTCACTGGGGGGAGGGTGAGGGATGGGATAACATTCCCCTGAACTGGGGCTGGGCCTCAGTTTCTCACTCTGGGCACCATAAGGACAAAGGTCTGGTTGCTGCACCTGCCAGCAGTTGGGAACTCCTTTCTCCTTTGTTAGGGAGAGTGGGGAGAAGGTGTTCAAACCTAACTTCTGGAAGGTAGAATTTGGTACAACCTCTGAAAAGAACTTGATCAGCTTTGCACCTTTATGGGAAAAGCCTTATTGCAATTTTCCAGTTAAACTGCAGCACTGGATCTTTATGGCAGGTGTTGTGTTCAGCTGGTTCCTTTCGTGGCACCAGGTCCCAACTTCTGCACTCAAATGAACATCCATTGTTGTGGTGGTGGTGTTCGTAGGGCTCAAGGAAGAACTTGGAACTCATGAGGGTCCAACAGAGCTGGTGCCAAGCCAATTCCTACTTCTAGGAAGAGCTGCAGGAGCTGTGCAGTGTGGGTGTGTTGGAGGGACAGATGGACTGAGCACCACTGGATGTGTGCTGGACACAGCCACGTGTGGCTGGCACTGCAGGGAAAGGAAACCTCGAGAGGGCTGAAAGGCTGAATGTTTCATTAATGACCTGGGTGTTGGTTTCCTGTGATGCCCACTGCAGTCACCATGGATGTAGCTTTGCTTTGAAAATACTGAGTTCAGGGGAGTGTTCTCTGGGGAAGCGCCTGCCAGTCGATTTGCACTGTCTTAAATCACAGGAGTGGCCATTATTTACCTCATTTACAGCCAGCTTTTAGCAGTTCCCGAGGGGTAACTCTGCCTTTTGTATTCCCACCTCTTTTTCAGCTCTCCAGAGCACAGGAAGGACTTTCTGAAGGCAGTGCACTCCATCCTGCGGGACAAACACAGAAGACAGCTCCTTAAAACCGAAAGTTTGCCCTCCTCCCAGCAATATGTTCCCTTTGGTGGAAAAAGATTGTGTGCTCTAAAAGGTGCAAGGCCAGCCATGAACAGGGCAGGTACTGTAGGGCTACAGACTTTCAAGATCCCAGTAACCCCAGCAGCGTTGTAGGACACACAGTGGTGTCTGTCGCTTGTATATTAGGATTAGCATTCTCTCCTGGGTATGTAAAAACTGCTGGTTTCCCATGCTTCACTTCCTTGAGAGCCTTAAATTGCCTCTATTTACCTTGCTTTGCACTCGAGGCTCAGCTTCAGAGCAGTGCTTCTGGCCTGGAAGGGAGATGGGATTCCTGGCAGTATCCATTGGCTGTGCACTTTACTCCCGGCTGGGGCTCAGCTGAACAGAGCAGAAGCTGTGTGATCCTTAAAAGCATGTACAAAATTTTGGGGTAACCCAGGCACTTTTGAACTACAATGCACAAGGAAAAACAGCTCCCCTGAGCCTGGTTTGAGGGGGAAGCTGTGGGTGTCCTCCACCTGAGCCTTTCCAGCTCAACTGCTAAAGGGGACATCCTCCTCCTTCCCACATTTGGAGAAGTTAGCACTTGGTACTCTTATTTTTGTAATGGCCTCTCCTAAACCATGGATTTTCCTTTGCAGTTGACTTCAGGGAAAAGCAGGTTTTCATTTTCAGAACTCTAGATGCTGGAGGGAAGAATGATTTGCTTCCAACCCCAAAGTACACGGCACGGCTGCGTGTTTTGTTCTGGTCTGTTGTTTATTTCTTGTTTTGCTCAGTAGATCCAGCAGTGCAGACTGCCAGGCTTTCTGTTCCTCCTCTGACCAGGGCAGGCCAGGCCAGCACCAGCTGAGCCCAGCTTCTCACTCGGGGTGCTGCTGGAGGTGCCAGATCTCCTTTCAGATTGGCTCCGTGGGGCATTTGTGTGATGAGTTCTGCAGAGATTAAAATCCCACCTTGGAGTCCAGACCTCTCCCTACAGATAAAGTTTGCAGCTGCTGAGCCATTGTAATTAATGCACCTTGTGGGGCTCAGGGATGTTAAAATGTGACCTGAACCCCAAGGCAGAGCTGCATAAATTCATGCTGCAGTGCTGAGGTGCTGTTCAGTGCAGGGGAACAAACTCCAGCCTCAGAGCTCTGTGTGTGCCCCTGAGGCACCGTGGTGCCTGCAGGATTTACCCCTGCTTGGGAAGATGTTCTGACGCAGAGGATGGGGATTTGCTAATTGGGCCAGTTGCTGCGTAGATGGAACTTCTGACAGCTCTTCTGGGTTGGGGGATTGGTTTTTGTCCTCACCCAGCAGGGAGGAAGTGAGGAAGGGAGCAGCAGAGCCTGGACAGGGAACGTAATTCCCTGCAGCATCTTCAGCACTGAGGTATGTCTCCTGGGAGAGCTGTAGGAAAGCTGCTCTGATCCCAGATGTCCCTCTGCAAGATTTGAAGCTGTTGGATTTTGTGGTGTGCTGGCAGCAGGGGCTGCGAGTGAGAAGCTGAGCTGAGCAGATGCCCTTGGTGCTGGCTGGCTGTCCAGTGCTCAGGAGGAGCAGCTGAGGGCCATGATCTGTGCCATGGTGGCTCCAGAGGCCATGATCTGTGCCATGGTGGCTCCAGAGGCCGTGATCTGTGCCATGGTGGATCCAGAGGCCGTGATCTGTGACCTGGTGGATCCAGAGGCCGTGATCTGTGACATGGTGGATCCAGAGGCCGTGATCTGTGCCATGGTGGATCCAGAGGCCGTGATCTGTGCCATGGTGGATCCAGAGGCCATGATCTGTGCCATGGTGGATCCAGAGGCTGTGATCTGTGACCTGGTGGATCCAGAGGCCGTGATCTGTGACCTGGTGGATCCAGAGGCCATGATCTGTGACCTGGTGGATCCAGAGGCCATGATCTGTGACCTGGTGGATCCAGAGGCCGTGATCTGTGACCTGGTGGATCCAGAGGCCGTGATCTGTGACCTGGTGGATCCAGAGGCCGTGATCTGTGCCCTGGTGGATCCAGAGGCTGTGATCTGTGACCTGGTGGATCCAGAGGCCGTGATCTGTGGCACTGTGGATCCAGAGGCCGTGATCTGTGACCTGGTGTCAGAGGCCTGTCACCTGGTGGATCCAGAGGCCGTGATCTGTGACATGATGGATCTGAGCAGCAGGAACTCCTCGTGTGGCCTCAGAGGCCTCGTGCTGAGGAGCTGAGGTTCCATGTTCACAGGGAGATGGGAGTGACGGGCCCTGCCCACCGCAGACAGGACTTAGCTTTAGCGCAGAGTTGTGCCGTGTGTAAAACACCTCTGTGGGGTTTTATCTTTGTGTGTGCAGTGTCAGCCCCCAGCAAGTCTCTGGGGAGGAGGAGGCGGCGGCTGGCCCGAAACAGGTTTACCATTGACTCGGAGGCCCTCCACGGCAGCAGCCCCGAGAAAGAGCCCGCGCAGGGAGGGGACACTGACCGCTGGGTCGAGGAGCAGTTCGACCTGGCGCAGTACGAGGAGCAGGAGGACATCAAGGAGACCGACATCCTGAGCGACGACGACGACTTCTGCGAGGCGGCGCTACGCGCGCGAGCTGCGGAGCGGCTGCAGGCCACCTCGCTGCGGCCCGGCCCGCCCGGCGACGCGCACGCCGCCAGGATGGCCCAGCTGAGGAAGCAGGCGGCCCTGCCCGCCATCAACGGCGCCGCCGAGGGCCACGGCGAGGAGGTCATCTGGGTGCGGCGGGAGGACTTTGTGCCCGGCAGGAAGCTCAACACCGAGCTCTGAGGTGTCCCCGAGCCCTCCGTGACCCCGCGGGTCGCGCACTTGCACACACCGCTGCGGCAGCTCTACCGGTCCCAAGCCATGCGGCCACACTCAAAATGCTCAAAAACCGGGAACGAAATGAGCTTGAGGTCCTGTCTTGCGATAACCAAGGGCTTTCACACTACTTTATTTATTCTAAAACAATCAGGGGCTGAAATTGAGTACGGGGAGAAGGTAATCACTGGAAAGCAAGTGACTCTGGGCGTCTTAACCTCTGTGCAGCCAATGGGCTCCGGCAGGAGCGCGAGGACAGAGGGGTTGGTGAAAGCCGTCGGTCGTAGGCTCATCTCCTTCACGAGGAAACTGCCTTTTTAACCTGTACAGTCACTCTGACTCCCTTTCCCTCTCTAAATGTAAGAGAATATTCATGTATTTTAGGAACGTGTGAGGAAAGGTTTGGGATTCATGTCGTGTTCGGTCCTCTTGGTCTGTGGCTGGTCTAATTTAATGTCAATGTTGGAAGCTCTAGTTTTACATACTCTTGTAAAGATGCCAAACTCTCTTGGAAAAGATCCAAATTTAACACTTGAAGAGATATTTTTTTGTATTTTACCTGAGATGCAGGGGCACAAAGGGGTAAGAGATTTAGGGTAGCTCCACGTCTAGGATACGAGGCTAGCTTTTTGCAGAGGGTTAGGAACGGTGGTTTTATATTAAAATATGAACTGGAAAACTCTTATTTAGGTATAACTTTCTTCAGGAAAAGGTTTATTGTATATGTTTGAGACTGGAGTTTAGTTAGCTAGTAAAAAGAATAATAAATAAAATGACGTGACTGAATTGCAGTGGAGCAAAGGGATCTGTGGCGTGCCCTTGCTGGAGCCACAGATGCCTTTGCCCCACTCTCTCTGGCAGAGTTTGGGCTTAGGGGACAGGGAATTCATGGCCAAAAAACTGACCTTGCCCACTCTCCTACTGTGGGTGGAACTAGTGTATTTTAATTCCTTTATAAAAGCTTTTCCACTGCAATAGAGGATCAAAAAAGTTCTACACAGGTAAACTTCTTTAACATTTAAAATCTTTTATTTAAACATCTAAAACAGGGTAAAATGTGACTAAAATCTTGTGGTTTTTAAGTAGACTTCCAAATACAAAACACAAAATAGCACTTTTTTTTTTTTAGGATTTATATAGCTTTCCCCATTGCAGTCTCACCTATAGGAAAAAGAAAAAAAAAAGATTATATGAAATTTTGTTTCATTTTGTCGGTATCTATTGGTGTTTGACACATCACTAGGTACTTTGAGAACCTGAAATTTTATAATAGCCTTAGGATTATATTTTATAAAATCCACTCTGACTATATTTTAAAACATAACAAGAATTATCCCCTCCCCCCAAAACATCCATCACTGTCTGTGTGTCCCAGCTGGCATCCTCCCCTCCCTCCCCTGGTTTCTGGTGCACTATACTTGACTTATGGAAGCTTTCTCTAGTAACTTTTTGCTATCTCCTGGTTTCTTTTGGTAAGAGCTTTAGAAGAGTTTCTACCCCCTTTGTATGATCACCTGGTTGTTTTTGTACCATCACCTGTCAGTGTCCCACGTGCTGGAGGGTTTGGCTGTCCTGGGCTGCTCCCAGAGGATGCAGTCAGCACTCAAATACTGGAAGGCTGGTACTGGGAAGGTACCGTGGCTCTTGTACATAATGTCATGACATGTCTATGTCAAAGGTTCTTATATATTTCTTTTATAAGCTGAAAGAAGGTCTATTTTTATGTTTTTAGTTCTATGAATGGAACGTTGTAAATGCCTGTCGGAAATAAAATACTGGAGGAAAAAAAAACCCAAAAGTGATTGCAGAGAGTGGTGTGTGGAGAGGCCACAGGTGGTGGGGAGCCTGTCACAGGAGGGCTGTGAGGTGGGAAGGGTGGTACCAGGGAAGAGGTCCTGCATTCCCAGCTGGTGCAGCTCGGGAAGGAGCCCCCAGGTAAGGCTCTGCTCGTGTTTTGGTGATGGGACAACTCCCATTTCCCTTATGGCATCCATACCCAGCCATTCCTGCTGCTTTTCTAGCGAAGGAGCCCCCAGGTAAGGCTCTGCTCGTGTTTTGGTGATGGAACAACTCCCATTTCCCTTATGGCATCCATACCCAGCCATTCCTGATGCTTTTCTAGCTCAGGAAGGAGCCCCCAGGTAAGGCTCTGCCCGTGTTTTGGTGATGGAACAACTCCCATTTCCCTTATGGCATCCATACCCAGCCATTCCTGATGCTTTTCCAGGCTGGTCACAAGAAACCTTCAAGTGAGTGCTCCAAAGAACGAGATAAAAAGCAGCAAATTCCCCAAGAATTCCAGTGGCATTGGAGGAGCTCCCCCATCTCTCCATGGCCAGTTCCTTGGCCAGTCCCTCTCCCTCTGGGGCACTGGGTTTGGCCCAGATTTGGGGAGTGTGGTGTGGGTTGGTGTTGGCACAGCAGTGGGCAGCACAGCATGGGCACCCACAGGCAGCACTCTGGGGGATGACAAAAGTGACACGAGGGAAATGGCATTAAAATGGGCTGGGGCGTGTACAGCACTTCCTACGGCATGCCTTGCAGCAGTGCAGGGTTTGCTGCTTCAGCAGGATTATTTTTGGCTTGTGAGGCTGCCAGGCCAATCCAAACCCCTCAGGAAGTCGGGGAAATGGTGAGAAGACCGAGAGCGCCTTGAGAAGAAAGCACACACGTGGTGACGAGTGACACGGGTATGCCAGCTCCACAGCTGGAATGCTTTGGCTTTAACGCTCTGTGCTGCTCCCAGAGCCAGAAACAGAGGACCACGGAGGGGAAATCCTCCTGCAGCTGCCTGTGCAGTTTGCAGAGGTGAGCAGCAGGGCCTTGTTTTTGTGCCAGGCCAGACCCGGGAGTCCCCTGCGGCAGAGAGCTGTGCCAGATGCCAGCTGGCAGGGTCGGTTAATTGATGACCCCTCTGCCACCACACCTTGGTCCAGCAGCCAGGTGGATGCTTCTGGGGAAAACACTGCTTGAAACAAAAGGAAACAATCAGAAATATCACGCTGAAAAATAAAGAGGGCTTGAAATTAATTAATGTTGCAAGAAACAGATCAAAGGCAGAAATTCAGATCCATAAAGCTGCAGAGGGGTGTGAATGGAATATTAAATATGTTCTAGGCTGTCCATGGATGGAGGGCAGGCTCTGAATCAACCTGGGGTGCTCAGAGTGTGGCATTTTCCTGTGGGCACAATGCTGGGGAGATGGAGGGAACCCCAGAGAGGGACACAGAATGTTCTGGACCAGGTGTGCCCAGGGCCCTGGCTGGCTGCAGGGGTTGGGTTGGGGTTAGGATAAGGATTAGGGTTGGTGTAAGGATTAGGGTCAGGCAGCCCTGTGTGCATCCCCCAGACGTGCTGAAGGCTTTTCCTCACTCATCAGAGCTGACACCCCCAGCACAGCACAGCTCAGCTCAGCACCCTGGGATTCCTGAGCGCTCCGGGTGATTCCTGCTGGGCTGGCGTGGTCTGTGCTGTGCCTGGGAGGGCAGTGACCGCTGCCAGGATGAGAATGACCACTGCCAGGACTGGAGTGACCATTGCCGGGGCCGGAGTGACCACTGCCAGGACTGGAGTGACCATTGCTGCCCGGTGCCGACGCTCTCCCTCTCTCTCTCCCATGTAAATCGGGATTCGGTGCCGATGCTCTCCCTCTCTCTCTCCCATGTAAATCGGGATTCGGTGCCGATGCTCTCCCTCTCTCTCTCCCATGTAAATCGGGATTCGGTGCCGATGCTCTCCCTCCCTCTCTCTCCGGTAAATCGGGATTCGGTGCCGATGCTCTCCCTCCCTCTCTCCCATGTAAATCGGGATTCGGTGCCGATGCTCTCCCTCCCTCTCTCTCCGGTAAATCGGGATTCGGTGCCGATGCTCTCCCTCTCTCTCTCCCATGTAAATCGGGATTCGGTGCCGATGCTCTCCCTCCCTCTCTCTCCCCATGTAAATCGGGATTCGGTGCCGATGCTCTCCCTCTCTCTCTCCCATGTAAATCGGGATTCGGTGCCGATGCTCTCCCTCCCTCTCTCTCCCATGTAAATCGGGATTCGGTGCCGATGCTCTCCCTCTCTCTCTCCCATGTAAATCGGGATTCGGTGCCGATGCTCTCCCTCCCTCTCTCTCCCATGTAAATCGGGATTCGGTGCCGACGCTCTCCCTCTCTCTCTCCCATGTAAATCGGGATTCGGTGCCGATGCTCTCCCTCTCTCTCTCCCATGTAAATCGGGATTCGGTGCCGATGCTCTCCCTCTCTCTCTCACCCAGGTAAATCGGGATTCGGTGCCGATGCTCTCCGTCCCTCTCTCTCTCCCATGTAAATCGGGATTCGGTGCCGATGCTCTCCCTCCCTCTCTCTCTCCCATGTAAATCGGGATTCGGTGCCCTTTCCTCCCAGGTAACTCCGGCCCTCTCCGCCGCTCCCGCTCCGTTCCAGCCGCGGCCGGCGGGTGTCCCCCTTGCCCCGCGAATCCCGCCCGGCTCCTGGGAAATCCCAGCGCTTTCCGCTCCTAGCCAGACCCACGAATGGCGAAGGCATTGGGCAGCGGCATCCCCGCTCTGCTGGCGCTGCAGAGCCGTCCCCTGCCATCCCTCCAGGGGCTCTGTGCCTCATTCCATCAGGGAAAGCCATTTCCAGCCATGGGTCCGGCTTCTCTCCCTCTCAGCAGAGATTAAACCCCTCTGATGAGCTCCTCAAGGGGCATTGCGGAGCCCAGGAGCTCTGTGGTTGTCTCAGGGCGGTGAGGATGGCAATGAGCTCAGTGCTGGGGGGGCAGAGGGATGTGGAACAAAGCGTGGATGGAAATGCATTTAGACAGAATCTGCTCTGTCCCCTGCCACAGGTTCCAGGAGAGCACTCAAAAAGCCCTTCAGATCTCCAATCTGAAATTAAAAACTCGAGCAGAGGGGAGGCCATCAGCTCTCTTTGAGGTCACTGCAATACCAGACTATTAGCTGAATTATTTCCAGGGGAAGGAGATTAAAAGAAAGTTACTTGAAAAGATAAGAAAATCCAATCCTCTGCCCCCTCTAACCCTCAGGAGACAGGAGAAAATGAGCAGCTGCTAATGAAGAGATTTTTAAATTACCCTTCTTTGCCTGTCTCCTGTGTAAAAGAACAGAGAAAGAGCTGGTGTTAGAGGAAAAATAAAGCAGGAGTTTCATTCAGTGGTGGGAGACTTAGGGCTGTTTTATTGAGGATATTTAGCTGCCAGACATCCTCCTGCCACCCCTAACAGCAGGTACACCTGGAGTGTGGAGCAGCTCTGAACCCTGTGGAATTAATTCTCTGTCTGCTGTGGGAGAGGCGGTTCCACATCCATGCTCGTGGTGGCAGCCTGGCTCTGTGAGCTGCAGGTGCACAGGAACACAGGAGGAGAATCCTCCTCATCAGCAGGAGCAGAGGAGGAGAACCCCCTGATCCCCAGGAACACAGGAGGAGAACCCCCTGATCCCCAGGAACACAGGAGGAGAGCCCCCTGATCCCCAGGAACACAGGAGGAGAACCCCCTCACCTGTGGGAGCTGCTCTCTTTTTTTTTTTGCCCCTTTTCCCCTGGACTTTGATCCACCCCTGAGCAGCAGAATGAATTTCTCCAGGTGTGATCTGCTGTGCCACCTCTGGAGCCCTGAGCTGACACAGCAGCTCTGAGCTGGAAAGGAGAAGGCTTTAAAATAATTGGAGGTAATGGGCTTAATTACCTTTTAAAAATGTTGTTTTTAATTAACCCTGTCTAAATGATAAATGGTGTGTTAATCTGAGATTACTCTCAGCAAAGTTGTCATAAGCTGCTTTAGTGGGCAGGATGACTGAAACTTGAACTTTTTATAAACGAACTCTGATGTGCTGCAGTGACCAAAGCCCGGCAGAGGGAGATGGATTGGACGCCTGCACACAGAATTTACGGACCACAAGGACACGCTGCAGAAAGCAGAAGGCAAAGAAGATGCTAAAAGAGACTCGCTACATCTTGGAATTTGGAGGAAAAAAGGTACTAAAAATACAGAGTAATTAGCATGGGGAGTGAGAAATAATAACCAATAGAGGAGAGAATACTAATTAGTGAAAGAGAATGATGTCATTTAGAACCAATGAACACAGATTTCTTCTTTTTTTGTTGAAAATAGGGGGAAAGTTGCGTAGCAGCATCCGCGCGGAGGCCGGAATTTTGTCAGCCACACACAGAAACCCTGGCCAGGAATAAAGTCACGCCTGAATTTATGCTGGCAGTGCAAAGGGGGAGTTGGAAGAGGATTTGGTGCCACGGGAGGGTTGAGGCAACCACTCAAAACCTGTCACAAATATATTTATAGGGGCATGAGGAATGAGGGGGCCTTGGCTGTGGGATTGAAGCTGCCCAGAGAGGGGCAGAACCATCCACCAGGAGCTGGGATTTGGATTTGCAGGCAATTCCCCAAGTCTGAGAGTTCAGCAAAAGCTGACAGGCCAAGAAACACTTACAATTAGGAAATAATTGGGTTCTGATTGTGATGCTGTGGATTGTAACATCTGTATTGTCTCACACTCCTCGTGACACTGAAAATGGAATCAAGGCTTTTAAACCCCCTCTCAGGTGCCCCATTTCTGGGTCAGAAAAGGGCATAACCCAACAAAACCACGGGAACTGATGCTGCAGCATCCCAGGGACAGCTCCTTGTGGGGCCACAGCACAGCCCAACCCAGACACAGCAGCACAAGAGGGGGAAAACGCCTCAGAAAGGCTCTGTAAGCAATGAAAGAAACAGCTGGAGGTTTCCTAATCGCTGCAGCCACAAATGGAAGCAAAATGACTAATCAGGAGCCTATTGATGGCCACACAATTCACAATAATCATTCCAGCTGCCTTCTCCTGCCTGGGAAAGAAGCCTGGAGGAGGCAGGATGAGGTAGAACTGGAGAATTTTCCTTGGATGGTGTTTAGTGTAAGCACCTTTTTAAATCTTGGGTGTGGTTTTTTTGGGGTTTTTTTTTGTTCGGTTTTTTTTGGTTTTTTTGGTTTTTGTTCTTTTGGGTTTCTTTTTGGTTTGGTTTTGGGGTTTTTTGTTTCAACGTCTAATTTCGTTTATCAGCAAACCCAAAGTTTATTTGTAAAGGCAAATCTCTTTTTCCATTCACCAACCAGTGGAACCCTTCCCACTGTTTCTTTTCTCTCCCAGTGCTGGTCTCACCTCCCAGCAGCCCCGCAGCTGCTTTGGAAAGACAAATCCACCGTTCCTGTCACACCCTTTCCTTTCTGAGCTGTGAAAATATCCAGAGAGGCAAGTGATGGTCCAGGGGGCAGAGCAGCCTCTCAACACCCTCAGGAAGGGTTCTGCCTGCTCAGGAGGCACAGAGAGGGGCTGCAGCTCTGCCTGTGCCCCTCACAGAATGCTGATAAAATGGGATTTTTGACAAGAAGGATTTTCCTGGGCGCCAACCACAGCGACATCAGAGGCTCTGAACCAATTTGCTTTTTTTTGTCAACTAGATAAAGATATTAAGTTAATGCCTTTTGTTCCTCGACAGGCTGTTTTAGGCAGCGGACAGAATTAATTGTGTTGACATAATGGATTTATTGTTTCAACAAAACGCCTGTCTGTTCTCACGCAGCGGATAAGGGACTTGACAAAACCAATTGTGGTACCAGGGGGTTCTTATAAAGCTGAATTATCAGCCTGATAAAACACCACTGGTGTAAAGGGCAGCCTGGAGGGAAGGGCAGGGCCTGTGAGGCAGTGCCTGCCCCAGCCAGGGTTTCTTTTGGGATGAAGGCTCTGTGCTCCCTGCTCATGCACACCCCTGAGCACTGCATTAAGTTTATTCTGCTTCCTCCCCTTCTCCCCCAAAAAATGTGCTTTTCTTGTCAAAAGCTCTTAGTGCCCCTGAGAGAGAGGGGAATCACGTCTGCTGAGGTGGCAGGGCAGGTTTGTTTTCATTTGCTGGAGCCAGAAACAGCAAATGAAAATAAACAGTCAGTTCCTTCACACCTGGGACAGAGGCTGGACACAGTTAAAGAACAAAGCAGGGATTTATTAAAATGGCTTCAAAGGATCCACCTTGGGCAGCACAAGAGCCCAGCCAGATGGACCCAAAATGGTCACAAATTGGACAACTAGTCACAAATTTTCACCCTTTGATAAGTTTTGGTCCATTTCCATAGTGGGGTTCAGTGTCCCATTCCAGCTCCAGGTTCTGCAGTCCCATCCTCTCAGGTTGCTCTCCTCAATTTGCCATTTTTTACACTTTTTGGGCTGAAGCTGCAGCGGTGTCCCTGGTTCTGGGGCTGGGAAAGGATTGATTGGTGTGACTGAGCTGTGAGGAGAGCTGCTGACACTTTATATGGAGTTCAGAGTTCCATACCAATGCAGTGCAGAGTCTGGGAAATAGGAAAGTTGAAACTTGCATCCCCCAAATCCAATGTGATCTCCTCTGAGTTAGGGATTTACGTTTTTGTGGAGCTGTGCAGCACGAAGAGAGAAATCATGCAGGCTCTACGTGGAGTGCCCCATGCACAGCAAAAAGGGAGAGCAAACAGCCCATCACCATCAGTCTCTGTATCAAAGCCCTTCTGGTTCTGCAGGGCAAAACATCCCAGCAAAAGGTCTGAAGAGTCAGCAGGGGTGAAAATCCTCTGTGGAGCCCGTGAGCAACATCCCTCTCTGGCCATCAGTGCTGCCACTCCTTCTTTTGGAAGGACCTTGGAAGGAGCAACAAACAACTCAGGGAATCCTTTTCGGCTAAGGGTTGGAATTTGGGTAACTTGGAAGCAGCAATCAACAGAAGCATGGGCAGTGCTAGAACCGTGAGGTTAAAATCTCCAGGAGCTGCTGGAACTGGGGCACTCAGCCTTGAGTAGCTCATGGAGAATTATGCTTTGTGAGATTCTTGGGCACGCTCGGAGCGCGGGGAGAAGCGGATTTTGGGGCAGCAAATTCCCCCAGCCTGGCAATGCCACAGCCTTGCAAAGCCCAAGCAGTGCATCACATAAAAACTCTTCAATGAATCCTTAGCCAAAACCTCAGCCTCTCTGTGCATGGCTAATGGAGCTCTGCCAGGGCTTGCCGTGTAATCAATACAGCAAATGGGGTTTGTTGTATTGATTATATTGATACAGCATCAGGAGCTGCTCCTGGCGCTCCCGAGAGCCCAGGCTTGGGATGCAGGGCCTGCAGGTGTGTTCTTGGCAAGCACACCTGTGCTGTGCATGCACGTGTCCGTATAGAGATATAAATTTAAACCGGCAAAAATAAAAATTCTACATTAAAAAAAAAATTAGAAAAAAAATAGAGAAAAAAGAAAAGAATTTAGAATTAAAAGATTCTAAATTCAGAATCAGCAGCCAGCTCCTTTGCTGTTTCCTCACGGAGTCCTGCCCTGGGCTCTCTCCATCCCTCCTATGGCACTCCTGGAGTGTAATTCCCCCCAAAAAGGGGGGTGAAAGGGCAAATTTCCTTACCCTTGCCATTTGAGCTGGGGGAAGACTTTTTTCCCTCCTGCAGGAACTCCAACTGACACCAGTGCCTGTCTGCACTTCATATTTTTTAATCTCTTTTCAGGCTGTCTGTGCTAATAATAATTATACTAATACTAATACTACTTATTATTATTATTATTGTTGTTGTTGTCATTGTTGTTGTATATTATAGAATATGATATAAAATAATGTAATAATAATAACAATAATAATAGCAGCACAGGCAGCTATATAGTATATTCTATATATTATATATAGAATGTATATTATTATTATTAATAATAATAATAATAATAATTATTATTATTATTATTATTAATAATAATTTTTTGTTATTTTTGCAGTGCATAGCGTGTATTTTTCTCCCACCTTTCCACACTTATGGTTTGGTTTGCTGCTTGGCCCCCTCTGGTCCAGGCACATCCTATGAAGGGAGCATTATCCCAGGCTGTGCTCCCTTTGGGATTTATCTGAAGGCAAACCCTGCTCAATTATGGTGCTGCATTATTAACAGGCCATATGGAAATTCCTGCACTCCTGGGCTTTCTCAAAGGGGAAATATTTTCATTTTCTTGGGTTGTTTGGAGTTTTGTTCGTTTTGTTTTGCCTTTTTTCAGTTTGTGTTTGTTTTGCTTTGCTTATTTCGATTTTTGGGGGTTTTTTTTTTTGTTTGTTTCAGTTTTTGTTAGTTTTGTTTCGCTTTTTTCAGTGTTGTGTTTGTTTTGCTTGTTTCAGTTTTTGTGTTTATTTTGCTCATTTCAGTTTGTGTTAGTTTTGCTTTGCTTGTTTCAATTTTTTGTTTGTTTTGCTTCGCTTCTCTCAGTTTCCTGTTTGTTTTCCTAGGGTTTTTAGCGGTTTGCTGCTGTTTCGCACTGCTGCAGGCACAGAGGCTGCCCCGTGCGTGCCTCCCCACCCCTGGAGGATTTGGGGAGCAATTTTGGGGTGACCCTGTCTCCCTCGTGCAGGACCTGGCCCCAGCCCATGGACAGGGCATTGCTGCTCGCTGGCGCTGCCCGGGCGGGTGGAAGGCTCAGCTCTGGGCAGAATTAAGGATGGAAAAGGGTTGGAAATGGGTTGTGCTTCCCTGGGGGGAGACGTGGGGCTTTCACTTGGCCTGGCCTCTCTGCTGTAATAAATAATGTTCTCCTTGGGCTCCAGCAGAGCATCCTTGGGCTCCAGGAGAACATCCTGGGGCTCCAGGAGAACATCCTGGGGCCGCAGGAGAACATCCTAGGGTTACAGGAGAACATCCTGGGGTTACAGGAGAACATCCTGGGGTTACAGGAGATTAGGTTACAGAAATTGGTTACAGAGAAATCTGGTTACGGAGAATTGGGGTTACAGGAGATTTTCGGAGGAGATCCTTGGGCTGCAGGAGAACATCCTGGGGCTGCAGGAGAACATCCTGGGGCTGCAGGAGAACATCCTGGGGCTGCAGGAGAACATCCTGGGACTCCAGGAGAACATCCTGGGGCTGCAGGAGAACATCCTGGGGCTGCAGGAGAACATCCTGGGGCTGCAGGAGAACATCCTGGGGCTGCAGGAGAACATCCTGGGGCTGCAGGAGAACATCCTGGGGTTACAGGAGAACATCCTGGGGTTACAGGAGAACATCCTGGGGCTGCAGGAGAACATCCTGGGGTTACAGGAGAACATCCTGGGGCTGCAGGAGAACATCCTGGGGCTGCAGGAGAACATCCTGGGGTTACAGGAGAACATCCTGGGGTTACAGGAGAACATCCTGGGGTTACAGGAGAACATCCTGGGGCTGCAGGAGAACATCCTGAGGCTCCAGGAGAACATCCTGGGGCTGCAGGAGAACATCCTTGGGCTCCAGGAGAACATCCTGGGGCTGCAGGAGAACATCCTGGGGCTGCAGGAGAACATCCTGGGGCTGCAGGAGAACATCCTGGGGCTGCAGGAGAACATCCTTGGGCTCCAGGACAACATCCTGGGGCTGCAGGAGAACATCCTTGGGCTCCAGGACAACATCCTGGGGCTGCAGGAGAACATCCTGGGGCTGCAGGAGAACATCCTGGGGCTGCAGGAGAACATCCTGGGGCTGCAGGAGAACATCCTGGGGCTGCAGGAGAACATCCTGGGGTTACAGGAGAACATCCTGGGGCTGCAGGAGAACATCCTGGGGCTGCAGGAGAACATCCTGGGGTTACAGGAGAACATCCTGGGGTTACAGGAGAACATCCTGGGGTTACAGGAGAACATCCTGGGGTTACAGGAGAACATCCTGGGGTTACAGGAGAACATCCTGGGGTTACAGGAGAACATCCTGGGGCTGCAGGAGAACATCCTGGGGTTACAGGAGAACATCCTGGGACTGCAGGAGAACATCCTGGGGTTACAGGAGAACATCCTGGGGCTGCAGGAGAACATCCTGGGGTTACAGGAGAACATCCTGGGGCTGCAGGAGAACATCCTGGGGCCGCAGGAGAACATCCTGGGGTTACAGGAGAACACCCTGGGGCTGCAGGAGAACATCCTGGGGTTACAGGAGAACATCCTGGGGTTACAGGAGAACACCCTGGGGTTACAGGAGAACATCCTGGGGTTACAGGAGAACATCCTGGGGTTACAGGAGAACATCCTGGGGTTACAGGAGAACATCCTGGGATGCAGGAGAAATCCTGGATGCAGGAGAAATCTGGGATCCAGGAGAACATCCTGTCCAGAATGGGAGATCCTTTCAGTATCACCTCTGTCACAGCCCAGAGGAGAAGACGGAGGGGTTTGTGAGGGAGACACTCCTGCCTTGGGCTGGAAAAGCTCTGCTCGGCGTGAGGCTGTGTGAAACATGAACACAAGCCATGAAAATAGAACACAGCAAGCGCACAAAGGGCTGCAGGGACAACGGCAGTGAGAGGTGACAATTTGGGCGCTGGGGAGCCAGGGGGACAGGCAGCACTGCCACCAGGAGCCAGCTGCATCCCCGAGGGTTCCCTGGGGAACAGCCAGGAGGAGCCAGGACGAGCACACACGGCAGGTGCCTCTCCTGGGACACTTTGGGAATCCTCTCTTCAGGGAAGGGATGGATCCCAGAGAGAATTCCTGAACAGCAGCCTCTAAAGGATGGATTCCAGAGGGATTTCCCAGAGCAGCCTCTAAAGGATGGATCCAGAGGGATTTCCTGAACAGCGGCCTCTAAAGGATGGATCCAGAGGGATTTCCCAAACAGCCTCTAAAGGATGGATCCAGAGGGATTTCCCAAACAGCCTCTAAAGGATGGATCCAGAGGGATTTCCCAAACAGCCTCTAAAGGATGGATCCAGAGGGATTTCCCAAACAGCCTCTAAAGGATGGATCCAGAGGATTTCCCAAAAGCAGCCTCTAAAGGATGGATCCAGAGGGATTTCCCAAAGCAGCCTCTAAAGGATGGATCCAGAGGGATTTCCCAAACAGCCTCTAAAGGATGGATCCAGAGGGATTTCCCAAACAGCCTCTAAAGGATGGATCCAGAGGGATTTCCCAAACAGCCTCTAAAGGATGGATCCAGAGGGATTTCCCGAACAGCCTCTAAAGGATGGATCCAGAGGGATTTCCCAGAGCAGCCTCTAAAGGATGGATCCAGAGGGATTTCCTGAACAGCCTCTAAAGGATGGATCCAGAGGGATTTCCCAGAGCAGCCTCTAAAGGATGGATCCAGAGGGATTTCCCAGAGCAGCCTCTAAAGGATGGATCCAGAGGGATTTCCCAAACAGCCTCTAAAGGATGGATCCAGAGTACCTCTAGGATGGATCCAGAGGGATTTCCCAGACAGCCTCTAAAGGATGGATCCAGAGGGATTTCCCAAACAGCCTCTAAAGGATGGATCCAGAGGGATTTCCCAAACAGCCTCTAAAGGATGGATCCAGAGGGATTTCCCAAACAGCCTCTAAAGGATGGATCCAGAGGGATTTCCTGAACAGCAGCCTCTAAAGGATGGATCCAGAGGGATTTCCCAAAGCAGCCTCTAAAGGATGGATCCAGAGGGATTTCCCAGAACAGCCTCTAAAGGATGGATCCAGAGGGATTTCCCAGAGCAGCCTCTAAAGGATGGATCCAGAGGGATTTCCCAGAACAGCCTCTAAAGGATGGATCCAGAGGGATTTCCCAAACAGCCTCTAAAGGATGGATCCAGAGGGATTTCCCAAACAGCCTCTAAAGGATGGATCCAGAGGGATTTCCCAGAGCAGCCTCTAAAGGATGGATCCAGAGGGATTTCCCGAAGCAGCCTCTAAAGGATGGATCCAGAGGGATTTCCCAAACAGCCTCTAAAGGATGGATCCAGAGGGATTTCCCAAACAGCCTCTAAAGGATGGATCCAGAGGGATTTCCCAAAGCAGCCTCTAAAGGATGGATCCAGAGGGATTTCCCAAACAGCCTCTAAAGGATGGATCCAGAGGGATTTCCTGAACAGCAGCCTCTAAAGGATGGATCCAGAGGGATTTCCCGAAGCAGCCTCTAAAGGATGGATCCAGAGGGATTTCCCAAACAGCCTCTAAAGGATGGATCCAGAGGGATTTCCCAAACAGCCTCTAAAGGATGGATCCAGAGGGATTTCCCAAACAGCCTCTAAAGGATGGATCCAGAGGGATTTCCCAAACAGCCTCTAAAGGATGGATCCAGAGGGATTTCCCAAAGCAGCCTCTAAAGGATGGATCCAGAGGGATTTCCCAGAGCAGCCTCTAAAGGATGGATCCAGAGGGATTTCCTGAACAGCAGCCTCTAAAGGATGGATCCAGAGGGATTTCCTGAACAGCCTCTAAAGGATGGATCCAGAGGGATTTCCCAAACAGCCTCTAAAGGATGGATCCAGAGGGATTTCCCAAACAGCCTCTAAAGGATGGATCCAGAGGGATTTCCCAAACAGCCTCTAAAGGATGGATCCAGAGGGATTTCCCAAAGCAGCCTCTAAAGGATGGATCCAGAGGGATTTCCCAAACAGCCTCTAAAGGATGGATCCAGAGGGATTTCCCGAACAGCAGCCTCTAAAGGATGGATCCAGAGGGATTTCCCAAACAGCCTCTAAAGGATGGATCCAGAGGGATTTCCTGAACAGCAGCCTCTAAAGGATGGATCCAGAGGGATTTCCCGAGAGCAGCCTCTAAAGGATGGATCCAGAGGGATTTCCTGAGCAGCCTCTAAAGGATGGATCCAGAGGGATTTCCCAAACAGCCTCTAAAGGATGGATCCAGAGGGATTTCCCAGAGCAGCCTCTAAAGGATGGATCCAGAGGGATTTCCCAAACAGCCTCTAAAGGATGGATCCAGAGGGATTTCCCGAGCAGCCTCTAAAGGATGGATCCAGAGGGATTTCCCGAACAGCCTCTAAAGGATGGATCCAGAGGGATTTCCTGAACAGCAGCCTCTAAAGGATGGATCCAGAGGGATTTCCCCAACAGCCTCTAAAGGATGGATCCAGAGGGATTTCCCGAACAGCCTCTAAAGGATGGATCCAGAGGGATTTCCTGAACAGCCTCTAAAGGATGGATCCAGAGGGATTTCCTGAACAGCAGCCTCTAAAGGATGGATCCAGAGGGATTTCCCTGCACACCCCTGGCTGCGGCCATCCCCCTCTTCCTGAGGCTTCCATGGCCGTTTTTCACCCAGGAGACACAAACCAAAGGCAGCTGCTCACAGGATGCCCCAAAATGCCCCACTTTAGCCCCAGGAGCAGTGAGGACGCGGCACAAAGGCCCAGGGTGGCTGAGGCGTTGGGTGATTTCTGATTTCGTTCCTCTCCCACCCCTGCCTGCCCCCAGTGGGCTGGGAGAAGCTGGGGCAGGCTCCTCAGCGGGAGGAGGTCTCTGGAAGATGATGGAGCCAGGAAAGCCGAATTTTCCAAATGCCTGGAAAGAGAAGCACAAGGACTCCTCATGCATGGGAAATCTTTTGCACAGGGGATTCTTGCAGGTATTTCAGTACAATAATCGCTACCTCTGCTCAAATAGATTAATCTGGGCTGGGAGGGACCTTGGAGCTCATGGCATTCCAGCCCTGCCGTGGCAGGGATACTTTCCTCTACGCCAGGATGCTCCAGGCTGGCCTTGCACACTTCCAGGGATGCAGGGGCAGCCACAGCTTCTCTGGACACCTACCAATTCCCACCCTCACAGGGAATTCCTTCCCAAAATCCCATCCAAACCCTTCTCTTTCCTTCTGCAGCCATTCCCTGTGTCCTGCTGCCCCAAGCCCTTGCAAACAGCCTCTCTCCATTTTTCCTGCAGCACCTGAAACCCTCATTGTCTTTCTGAGGGACTCGTGATTGCCTGCACATTCTGTGCTGTTTTGGGATAATGAGAATTCCTATTCATCTGCAGTCTTCCATGGCAATTTGTAACAACCTCCAAGAACAGGAGGCTCGTTTGAGATGTGCACTGATAGTGCAGAACAAAAGATTTAGATAAGGATTATTTGGGACACTGCAGGGAAGGGCTTGGAAGTTGAGGGCTCTGCTTTTCCTCCCCACATTGCTCATCCTCTCCATCCCTCTCCAGCCCCTGCCTTGGGTTGCTGTCCTTGGAGCTGCTCGAGAAGTTGTCACTGGGCAAGGACAGTGCTGCAGAACCACCATGGAAAGGAACCTGGCCTGCCTGGGTTGGCAGAGCAACTCCCTGGCCCTGCTTTCCTGCAGAGGGGGAATCGTGGGGTAATGACACCTGTGTCACAAATCTATTTATAGATTTTTTTAATTTTTAATTTTATTTTTATTCTAATTTATATATATATTTATATATTAACATATATAAATATTATGTTTATTAAAATATTAAATACAATCTCTTATTTATTATAAATGATAAATTTATAATAAACTTAAAATATATATTTATCTATTGATATAAATATATCTGTATATTTTTACGTGTTTTATATATATGCATTTATATATATCTTTAGATATATAATAGATAATTATCTATTATCTATTATATTATATAGATGGATAGATTTTTTATAATATAATATAATATAATATAATATAATATAATATAATATAATATAATATAATATAATATAATATAATATAATATAATATAATATAATATAATATAATATAATATAATATAATATAATATAATATAATATATAGAAGATATATTATGTATTTTATTTTTATATATTATACCTAAAATATCTGCTATACATATAAATATATAGAAAATCTTTTTATATATTTATATGCATATTTTATAGAATAAAATAGAATCAATTATTTGATCATATAAATGTAGAAATGCAGAATCAAGACAGATGAGAGCTGCCATGGGTGTGAACCTGGTTCCCATTTAATCTTCCATTTCATGACAGGAGCCAGCACTATTGATTTTTCCTAAGGCATTTGACCAAAAGGGAATTATTATTTTTTCTTTTAATCAGCAGAGGAAAGTGATTTTTATTTAAATAATTGCAGTGGGACTTGTTGGCATTGCCAGAAGAGGCAACCTTGCTGTTGCTATTGGATAGCAAAGCGCTTGAGGAGCCTTTCAGGGCAGAGGGGCTGTTACCGTGGGACAATCCATTTGTTGTTCCCTCCCAGGGACAGAGTGGGGTTCTTGGGGTGTCTGTGCGTGGGGAAGCCATTCCCTGTGCCAGCCCTCCCCAGCAGGAACGGCAGGAATGCTGCACACAAGAGCCTGGGGACCTGTGAGAAGAGAAAATGAAAGGTAACTGGTGGTGGTGTAACCTCCAGGGGGCTGGAGCCACAGATGACAGGGTTTGTGCAGAGATGGGAAACTCCTAATCAAATCTGCTTGGGCAATATCCATCTGAGGGTTCAGCTCTCTCTGAGCCAAGGGCTTCAGGGAGCTGAGCCTCTGAAGCTCTTTGGCCACTACAAACATCCTATTTTGGAGCTGTGTCCCTGCTCCCAGCCTGGAAAATGTCTCAGAGCCATAATTTTAGGACTTTTTTAGGTCCAAACGCACAGAATGAAAGTGCCTGCAGCTCTCACCCTCTCTGGAGAGGAGCAAGGGAGGAGGGCAGAGCTCCAAGCAGGAAAACTCAGAGGGTGCACGGAAAAGTTGGAAACTGACTTCAGGGGTATAAATTCCTTAACACAGAGGGAATGGGGGGAAAAGGGAAAGGTGAAATGATGCCTGCACATATTTGTTTTCCAGCACACCAGTAGGATCCCGTGGCTGACAGGGAGCTGTGACGAGCTACTCACAGGCAGTTTGATATTTCCCCTTAATGCAATGACATGCCTGAATGCAGAGAAGAACAGCTAATGAGATTCCTGCCTTGCCCCTTTCCTGTGTTTTAATTATAAACAAGCAGACGCAATTCATAACATCAAATAAGATTTCCCCACATTTCCTTCCAAAAACGGTTTTGAGCAAGATAAGGCACTTTAAATTTAATCCTTCCAAGAATGCACAAACACTGAATCCCTGATGCAGAACACAATCTTACCACGAGTTTATGTGGAAGCTTAATGCTTTTGTAAATTAATCAATAACACGGTTAAATTATATTTGCTCAGCTAATTATTTTCTGTGTCCTGTGAATTAGAAGTGCATCAGTCCCAGGGAGAAACCAGCCCTGCAGCTTGTGCCCCGTTGGTGTTTGCCTGCTGGTGCATCATTGAAGTGTTTGTTTGTTCTGCTGGGCTGGCAGCTTTTCCTTTGCTGCTGCAGTGCCAGCCAGGGCGCTGCAATGGTAATTCCATTTTTCTTTCCTGTGTTGACCCTGCTAAATCCATCCCAGGAGGGAAATGCTGTGCATTTCTAGGCTCTCCTCCAAACCCCCCTTGGGAGAGCAGGGTTTCACCCCCTGGGAAACCCTGGGGACATTTTTGATGCTGGGGAAGGACCTTCAGTGGGTTCCCAGTGATTTTGAAGGGCGCAGCTCCCAGCAGGGGTGGGTGAGATGATGTTCAGGGGCTCCTTCTGACCTGAACTGTTCTGTGATTCCAGGTATTTGGTTATCCAAGAAATTTCCCCACTCACTTTTCCTGAAGCCCTGTGCCCAGCAGTGGCTGCAGCAGGCAAACCCAAAAGGACAAGCCAGGGCTCCAAGGGCCAGAAGCAGCAGGAGAGGACCCCTGCCTTCCCTTTTTCCATGTTTTCCATGTTTTCATGGGCAGCAGCCAGATGCAGAGGTTGGGTAAGTCACTGGATATGAAAGAAAAACTGAATGTGGAAAGATTTGTAGGATGCTTCTGACTTTGCCTCCCCTCCTAGCCATGGTTTTGCACACACAAACACACCTGGGTCCCATAAAATATTCCCTGAAAATGGGACTTTTCTCCCTTTTCTGTCCCTGGCATGCCAGGAGCTGGACATTCAGCACCTGTGCCTTTGCTTTCTGCTTTTGAGGAGACATAAATGGCAAGGGAAAAAGGAAGTTCAGATGAACAGCAGCAGGCTTGGGTTTCAATATCCAGCTGGCTATAGCCTAAATTGTTCTTTTGCTGTGTAACAAATTAGGTTTTCTCTTAACATAATGGAGCTCAATTTGGCCACAGAAGGATCCTGGTTTATGCCTGGGTTTTTATTTCCCATGCTAGGGCACACTCAGAGATTGGGCTGGATATTTCGTGCATACATTCATAGCTAGCAGAATTTGTAAAAAGGACCTGCTGTTTTCTGTCTGATTGGGGTTTTTTTTTTTTTCCCTTAGATTTTTACCTGTGGTTTCTGTTGTTCTGGTTTTCACAGTTCTCCTCACCTGGCATTTTCCAGGAAAGAAAAAAGACAAGAACTCTTCGATGGGCAGTTCACCTTCTTGCCATAAATCCAAAGGGGTTTTGTTTTGTTTTCCTAAACAGAAGTGGTGTTTTTCTGGACTATTTGTGCAGGTCTGGCTCCCTCAGCTCCCGGGGCTTCCCACTGCAAATCCCCAACACGGGCAAATTGCTGATTTCTGCAGAGGAAAACAGTTTGTTAGGTGGCCCAAATGCCATGCTGAGGAGCTGCATGTGCAGTCCTTGGAGCAGGAGGGGATCTCTGGAATCCTGCCTGTTCCCACAGCTCCATGTGCAGCAAAAGGAGCGTCTAGAGGTGTAAAAAAAAAAACCAACAATTTATATATATATATAAAAATTATATCTATTTATTTATATATATATATATATATAAAATATATATAAATATATAAATAAAATTCCTGATTTCCGCACACAGCTAAGGGCAGGGCTTGGGGCTCTTTATTATTAATTTTTAAATAATTACTCCCATGCAGAGCACTTGCCTCAGAAGGGACATTTATCCCCAGTGGCTCTGGCTGCTTCCAGCTCTTCCAGAGGGATTCAAGGTCTGGCAGAAAGGAAAGAGAACCTGCCTTGGCCTCTTGCTGCTCTTTGCTGTGGCTGGGGGCTCAGCCACCCCAGTGGGCTCTGGATGTTATATCTAGAAAAACAATATTATTTTGGTAGTACCTTGGCTAACTTTGAGAGTAACTTGGGTTATTTTTATAGTGCCTTGGATTATTTTGAGAGTAAGTTGGGTTATTTTGGAAGTACTTTGGTTATTTTGATAGTGCCCTGGATTATTTTTGTAGTGCTTTGTGTTATTTTGGTAATACTGTGGGTTATTTTGGTATTAACTTTGGTTATTTTGGCAGTAACTTGGGTTATTTTGGAAGTACTTCGGTTATTTTGGTAGTACCTTGTGTTATTTTGGTAGTACCTTGTGTTATTTTTGTAGTGCTTTGTGTTATTTTGGTAGTACTTTGGGTTATTTTGATAGTACCTTGTGTTATTTTGATAGTATTTTGGGTTATTTTGATAGTACCTTGTGTTATTTTGATAGTACTTTGGTTATTTTGTTAGTGCCTTGTGTTATTTTGATAGCAACTTGGGTTATTTTAATAATAACTTGGGTTATTTTGTTAGTGCTTTGGTTATTTTGGTAGCAGCTTTGGTTATTTTGTTAGTGCTTTGGTTATTTTGTTAGTACTTTGGTTATTTTGGCAGTGCTTTGGTTATTTTGTTAGTACTTTGGTTATTTTGGCAGTGCTTTGGTTATTTTGTTAGTGCTTTGGTTATGTTGGCAGTGCTTTGGTTATTTTGGTGGTGCTTTGGTTATTTTGGTGGTGCTTTGGTTATTTTGTTAGTGCTTTGGTTATTTTGGCAGTGCTTTGGTTATTTTGGTAGCAGCTTGGGTTATTTTGTTAGTGCTTTGGTTATTTTGTTAGTGCTTTGGTTATTTTGGTAGCAGCTTTGGTTATTTTGTTAGTGCTTTGGTTATTTTGGTGATGCTTTGGTTATGTTGGCAGTGCTTTGGTTATTTTGTTAGTGCTTTGGTTATTTTGTTAGTGCTTTGGTTATTTTGGTAGCAGCTTGGGTTATTTTGTTAGTGCTTTGGTTATTTTGGTAGCAGCTTTGGTTATTTTGTTAGTGCTTTGGTTATTTTGTTAGTGCTTTGGCTATTTTGTTAGTGCTTTGGTTATTTTGGTAGCAGCTTGGGTTATTTTGTTAGTGCTTTGGTTATTTTGGTAGCGCTTTGGTTATTTTGTTAGTGCTTTGGTTATTTTGTTAGTGCTTTGGTTATTTTGTTAGTGCTTTGGTTATTTTGGTGGCTTTGGTTATTTTGTTAGTGCTTTGGTTATTTTGGTAGTGCTTTGGCTATTTTGTTAGTGCTTTGGTTATTTTGTTAGTGCTTTGGTTATTTTGTTAGTGCTTTGGCTATTTTGTTAGTGCTTTGGTTATTTTGTTAGTGCTTTGGCTATTTTGTTAGTGCTTTGGTTATGTTGGCAGTGCTTTGGTTATTTTATTAGTGCTTTGGTTATTTTGGTAGTGCTTTGGAATAGCTTTTTGTGTGCTGAGGCTCTGCTCCTGCCTCGGGGTGCATTTTGTGTGACAAACAGCAATAAGTGGCTCGAGATTACCCCACGGTATGGAATCCTGCTGCAATGAAGAGCTGAGCTAAGCAGCTGAGGGGTTTGGGGTTTTTTTTCTGCCTGGGAAAGAAGGGATAACAGTGAATAAAGACAAGATAATAACGGCTTAAAAGAAAAGCATTCACTCAGGGATTGATTTACTGTAGGCTTAATGGAGGGTTGCCTGGAGAGTTTATCCAGCAGGGGAAGGTAAGCTGAAATACATGGAAAAATATCCCTTATTTCAGAGAATAAACACAGCTCTCTATGTACATCCTAATTATCCTCCTTTCAGGGAAAATTAGTATTTCCTTTGTAGGTCAAATTCATCCACATTTTTAAAATTTTTTAGAGGCAGCAAACTCGTGGCTCACAGCCTTTCTCTGCCAGTATTGCACACACTGGATGCTTGCCACTGAACTCTTGTGGTATGTACATATATTTTTAAATTATTATTTATATGTTTTAAAAATATATATGTATATTTAATATATATGTTTTTATACAGGGATCTTTTGTACAATCAGCCCAAGATTTTTGCTGAGTCCCACTCACACACACCAGCACATAAGGAACATAAACAACCACAATATTTGCCCACAGTTCCCATTAAAACAGGCTAAATTACATTGTTCCCATTACATTGTTCCCTCCTTCCCCTCAGCTGCTCACAGCAGTGTCCCCTGGGTGTCCCCTGGGTGTCCCCTGGGTGTCCCCCCTCCTGCTGCTGGCTCTCACCCACCAAAGGCTCCAATCCCGGCTCCACAGGAGCCCCACGCAGCCACGGGGCACTCCCTGGGTGTACTGCTGCGCTTTAATCCCATTTTTCTGAGCAGCTCTCCTCCTCTCTGCAGCCATGGCCCGGTGATGTTGTGCATTGCTGCCCCTCCCAGAGCATCCCAGGAGAATCATTTCCAGCAGCCCAGCCGGATCAGGCAGCCAGGAGAGTGGATGCAGGGCACGAGGCATGGTCTGTGCTCCAGCTGTGCTCGCCCTCAGGGGCTGCCTGCCTGCCTGCCTGCCTGCCTGGAAACCTTGCACAAAGGCTTCTCCTGGTTGTGCAGGCATCTCAAGCTGTAATTAAATTAATGCCATCACAGGCAAGGGCTGGTGTTTCCACACCAGCAAAAAAAACAAACAACAGAATATTTCCTTCTTCCACAGCACTCCTAGGGCTTTGCTGGGCCAAATTATAAGTTTATTTTTTAACTTGTATTTTTTTCAGCTGGTTCAAAGAGCTGGAGGAAGCAGCAGCACATCAGCTGCTCCACCAGCTGTGAGCTGTGACTGTCCAGCCTTGTCTCAGTACTGCTAAATTGATACTTGGTGTAAGTTTTCTAAAATCTGTGATAAGTGTACACACTCAGCTCTGTGAAATTCAGAGGTCGGACAATTCTAAGTGCCAACAGCTTACATTAAACCATTAGGGCCACTAAGAGTGTCACCTGTAGTTTTGTACAGGATTAATGTAGGGAATACAAAATGGCACTTAGCATCTAAAAATTATAAAAGCCACATAAAAAAATATATATGCAAAAGCGTACTTCAAACATACTTCTACTGAGAAAAAAAGGGCCTTGCTCCATGTCCTCTGTGTGCCTCACACACCTGTAAACAACAGCAGACCACACCAGGTGGACAGCCCAGGGTTTCGGCAGAGGAAAGCAGCCCTGGTGGGTGCAGCAGCATTGCCTGGGCTGCCTGAGGCAGAGCAGCCTCTGCCAGGGCTGTTTGCCCGGGCTTGCAGGGATCTGGGAGGGACTCTGGGGCCGTGCCTGCACATCCGCTGCTCACAGAGCATCCCCGCGGCACTGAGACCACTGGGGCGGCACACAAGGACAGCACTTCCCTTCTGGCTCTCGGGGGGATTGTCATCCCCCAGCTGTGCCTCTGCTCCTGGGCCCAAGGCAGCAGCTCTGAAGCCCAGCCGCCTCTTTGCTTTGTTGCCCCGGTGAATTTTGGAGCTGGGAGAGCGAGGCTTTGATGTTGGCTGGGATACTTGACTTTCCTGTACCTGTCTAAGATCATGATTAGGCTTTTGTGCTTGATCAAAATGAGAAATCTCCATTAAAGGGCTGCACCAAGTACCTGCTGCCTTGGTGAGAAGGCAAATAACCAGCAGCTGTTTTCCCAGCACCTAGGAAATGAGCCCCACTCAAGCCTCAAGTTGAGCTTTTGTTGTAAGAACAACCGTAATGACCCATTTGAAACAATATTCCAGCAGGAGGAAGTTCAGGCCTCCTGTACTGGATTTCAACAGAGCTGCAATCTTGCAGTTAAGAAATTGTCAGCCCTGCGATGAGGCACCTTTAATTGAATCCCTGCCACTTGCTTAATTACAGCAGCTCTTCGGGCACCCTGCGAGCAGCAGCGAAATCAGCCCTGCCCCACCTCTCCCAGGCTGCCATTGGCTGCAAACCTGCCCGGCTTGATGGGCTGCGCTCACAGGGGATTTAAAGCCAACAAACAGCAGGGCTTGGAGCGCCCAGGAATGGATTTCCCCCTCTTGGAGCTCCGGGCTGGATGGAACCTCTGCCCAGGAACCCGACCTGCTGCGCGAGGAAACGCTGGAGAAGACATTGCCTGTCCTGCAGAGTGCACTGGAGCTTTCCAGAGCCCAGGGCTCGTGTGAGTGGGTGACTTTGGCAGCTGGAGGAGCAGCTCTGGGGCAGCAGGAGGAGCATCTTTGGGGCCGCAGGAGCAGCATCTCTGGGCAGCATGTCCTGCTGCGTGCTGCAGATCACCGGGCTGATTTTTGGCGGCGTGGGCATGCTGGGCACGCTGGCGGCCACGGCCATGCCCCAGTGGAGGGTGTCTGCCCACGTGGAGGCCAACCTGGTGGTGTTTGAGAGCGTCTGGGAGGGGCTGTGGATGGACTGCATCAGCCAGCTGGGCCGCAGGCTGCAGTGCAAGCTCTACGACTCGGTGCTGGCGCTGCCGCCGCCGCTCGAGGCCCTGCGCGCCCTGATGTGCCTGGCCGTGCTGCTGGCCATCGCGGCCTTCCTCATGGCCATCGTGGGGGTCAAGTACAGCCAGCCCGGCAAGGAGGGGCCCCGGGCCGTCAGCACCTTCATCCTGGCGGCGGGGGTGGCCTTCCTGCTGACGGGCAGCCTGGTGCTGGTGCCCGTGTCCTGGACCGGGGGCGGCATCGTGCGTGATTTCTACGACCCCGCGGTGCCCGTGCCCCTCAAGCGGGAGCTGGGCGCTGCCCTCTACGTGGGCTGGGCCAGCGGCGCCCTGCTGCTGGCTGCAGGGGCCATGTACTGCCACGTCTGGGGCCGGGCTGGCAGCCACAGCCACCCCTGGCTGGCGGCTCTGGCAGCGCCGGCCCCGGGCGTCCATGCCTACGTGTAGCTGCTGCCCACGGGGAGCCTGGGCTCCACAGGACCCTGAGGATCATCCAGTCCTGCCCCGGCCATGGCAGGGACGCCTTCCACATCCCAGGCTGCTCCTAGCCCCGTCCAGCCTGGCTTTGGGCACTGCCAGGCATCCAGGGGCATCCTGTGATCTTCCTGCTTGGCATGTGCTGGTTGACTTCTCAATTTGCCTCCAGGAGGGGTGATGTTGTTGCTCTGCTGCTTGCTGCTGACTTGGAGCTCTGCTCTGTGATGCCTGGCAGGAGCTGTTCTCACACAGGTGTGCGGTCAGAGCACAGCCTCCATCTCTTTGGGAATGAGGAATGGCAGCAGCACTCGGCAGGCTCTCAGGGAAGGTCAGCAGCCTGTGCTGGGCTGCAGGCAAGGAGCTGCTGGGCAGTACCCAGACCCCTGAGGGGCAAAGGGAGCAGGGCATGGGAGTCCCTGAGGAGTGCTCTGGGACGAGCCTGGAGCTGGCAGCACGGCTCAGTGAACAGAGGAGCCTCCAGCTCCCAGTCCTGGCACAGAGCCGTTTGTGCTGCCCCAGCAGAGCCCTCTGGGACTGTCCATGGGTCTCTCTGACGCTCGTGGAGCTGGTGTATCCTCCTCATCTCCTCTGCAGGGCACAGAACGTGGCTCATGGAACAGATTTTTAACCATTTCCCCCCAGTACTGGCTTCCCTGCTGCTTGCCACCCCTCCTGCTCTGTAGGCAGCAGCTTCTCTGTAAAACTCAGCACAGAGCCTGCTCAGGGAGCCCTGTGCTCGTGCAAAGGGCAATTCCTGCTGCTCAGGGAGCCCTGTGCTCGTGCAAAGGGCAATCCCCAGCCAGGGAATGCACAGGCAGTCCCCACCTGCCCCTCGGAGCACAGAGCTGCTGCCCACAGCTCCCAGCACGCCCAAAAAGCCAAGCCCTGACGTTGCTGCAGCTGCTCTGGGCTTGCCAGGCTGCCTTGGGAATGCAGCCTGGTCCTGTCTGTCTGTCTGTCTGTCTGTCCTGCAGGAGCCAGCAGCATTTGCATGGTTTGGAATTGCAGTATGCCCAGCTGAAAGCCTTGGAGCCTGCATTTGGTAAGTGCCCAGGGCAGGCCCAGCTCAGCAGGGATTTTCTGGTTCCTCACCCAGCAGTGATGGATTTGAGCATTTAAGGGACAATTTCATGGCACGGGGCTCAGGCTGACCCACAGCTGTGCCCGTGGCTGCTGAGAAAATCTCTAATGGCTGTTTGGGTGAGGAGAGCAATGTCTCTGTGCATTCATCTGGCTGCTCCATTTGAAAGGGAACATGGAAAGCTGCATTTAATTAAAGGAGCCTTTTATTAACTTGCCTTCAGATGGACTGAGGTGAGGCAGCGCCGTGCTCCGCAGAAATTCATGACATGGATTAACTCAGGAGCATTTGCATTGAAGGCAACCAGCTCAGATCCTGCCCGGGGAATTTTCCAGGCCCCACAAAACTGGTTTAATGTCTCCAGCTCATCACTCGAGCAGTCAAATCAGCACTTACTAATCCTAGATGGGAATTGAAGAAAACACTTGTAAACAGGTTTTTCTAGCACTGAACCATATTTTGTTTTCCTATTGTCTTATGAAGTCTGTCAGGGCCGCTGTCACTGACAGCTGATTTCAGTGGAGTCATCCTGGTGACTTTGGTAATAATTTCCGCCACCCTGAGGAACTCCACCTCCTATTTTATTGTGATTTTTTCCTTATTGTGATTTTCATTTTGTTTAATATGGAACTATTTGGTGGGTAAGCCAGAAGTGCACATTTTGGAGGAATTTAGGTATGACATTTGTGATTAACAAAGCAGGGGATGAAGACATTTGCAATGCAAATCTGATACATATTTATGTGTAGGTAATGGATTTAAATGATGATGTATTCCGTGTAATGCAACTTTATGCAGATGTAAGTGCTTAAGAAGTAATTAAGTACAGTTTTCTGTAACATTAATTAGAGGATCCCGAATGCTTCCACTACCAGTGGGCTCATCTAGGAACCAAACTGGAACTGGGTGTGCCATTTGCACAGAGCAGAAAGAGCAGAAAGGTAAAACTGTTTTATTTGAGTGTTGAACATCCATTTCAAAGCAAACCTGAGCTTTTCATGTCTGGCATTAGCACCTGATGACTGCATATTCCCCATTTCTGTCTTTTTCCAGCTGATCAAAAGAGGAGCTCAGGCAGCCCCGTGCTCCTGTGTGGCCTTGGAGCCCAGCCCCGAGTCCAGGGCAGAGCCAGGCTGGGCTGCTGCTGGCACGTCTGGGGTTGAGGGGCACAAATGGCAATTTCTGGGATGTGTGGGGCATCTCAGGCTCACAGGGACACGTTTCAGAGCGTGTGGCACTAACATTTCAGAGCTTGCTGCAGGAACAGCTGCCTCAGGTGGAGCTGATCTGCAGGACAGGGAACTGGGGTTTGCCTCCTCCTGCTGAGCAGAGCTGGAATTCCCACAGTGTGGATGCTGCTGGGGAAAATCCCTCTTAGAGGATCAGCAGGTGTTTTATGTCTATGCAAGGAAGGCATTTGGCACTGAAGGGGTGCCTGCTAAGGGACACGGAGATTTTTCCTCCTCCTTTGCCCTGGTCAGGTGCTCTGAGCTGACTCTGGGAGCAGGAAAAGGAAGCTTTAAGACTTTAGCAAGAAAAACCCTGGAGTTTGCAACTGACCTGCTGCTGTGGATGAGTTTTCTGAGGGGAGCAGGAAAAGTCTGGCTGGTGGAGGAGCTGGGACACATCCCCATGCCCAGGGCTGCTCCTGCTGGGTTCTATCCAGCCAGAGCCCACATCCAGTGACCCTGAGCATCCAGGGGGATTCCTGGAGCTTCTCTGGTGGCTGGAGTGTCCCTTCCATGGGACAGGTGAGGCGAGGATGCTCAGGAACAAGAGCAAAGGCTTTTTGGGAAGGAGCCCCCTCAGTGCTCCAGGGCTGGGAACGATCCCTGCTGACTGCACTTTTCTGTGGCAGGGAAAGGGCTGGCCTGGGGCTGTCGCTTGTAAAACCTCGGTCCGGTTCCTGTGGGCTGCAGCTCTGCTCTCCTGCAGGGGGAAGCTGCCCTGGGGCTCTGTGCCCACAGCCCAGGCACAGCTGGCAGAGCCCTCAGCCTCCCTGCACTGCTGGGAAAGAGCTGGGTAAATATTGTCTTATTAATATTGTTATATATGAATAAATTTACTCATATTGTTAAATATGAATAAATCTGTGCTGTAATATCCTGGTGGTTTGATTTGCTTTGATGTTTGGTGATTGCAGGACAAAGGGACTTTGGGAACAAATGTGTTGAGCTGAGCTCTTGCTGTGTATTTGAAATAAACGCATGGACTTGTTAAGAAAACCCACAAGTGCCTGAGATTTTTTTTTTAATTCTTTATTTTAACGGGAGACAGAGGAGTCCTGCAGCTTTGTTTGGATAAGGGCGGAGTGCACCGGGGCACGGCCCGCGGGGTTTTCCCTCTCGGTTTGGGAGGGCACCGCCTCCTTTCATCCCAAACTCCGGCTGCATTCCTCCCTTCCCCTTGGCCGCGGTACCGGGAAGGGGCAGCCTGTCCCACATCCCCCTGAACCATCCCAGCCTGCCCCAATCCCCTAACCATCACCCCACCTCTTCCCTCCCGCCCTTCCCCCAACCCCCACTACTGCTGCCCCACTCCCCTGAAATCCCCGGCCCCACATCCCCTGAACCATCCCCGCCCACAGCTCGAAGTGCAGAGCCCCTTGTCCCTCTGGGAGCCGGGCTGGCACCAAACCTGCTGCCCACAGCCAGCAGGGACACCAAGAACACCCCAAGGACATTGACACCCGGCCCTTCACCCCCCAAACTGTTTGTAGAGACTGATTATAGCACCCATCTTTCCTCTCAGTCCCTCCTCATCTCGCTTTGCCTTCACAAACTCGGGTTATCACCGCCTTCACCCTTTCTAACAACATTTGCACCAGCCCCTCCTGCATTTTCTCTGTCTGCTCCCTGCAAGTAAATCCCGAGGGTAAAGCAGACCCTGCAGCCCCTGAATCCCTGAGATCCCTGCCCACTGAGAGCCCAGCTCTCCCATCTCCATCATCTTCCAGCTGAGAAATCCAAATCTGCAGGGCTTTGGAGACCCTGACCCGAGTGTGGGATGGCCACTCATGTCCTGCTGTCCTGGCTGCTGTCCTGCTGTCCTGGCTGCATGTTAAGGACTCCAGAGGCCACAGACAGAGTCTCTGCAGACTGAGCTTCCTGTTCAAGTCATCCCAAACTAACTCAAGTGAAGGTTTAAAGGAAAATAAACTAAATTATAAAATAAATATAAAAATAGTCAAATGACCTCCAATGACCCCTATGACCTGGAGTAGCCCCGATTGTGACCTCAAACGACCCCTACGACCTGGAGTAACCCCGATTGTGACCTCAAATGACCCCAAGGAGGGTCCAAAATGACCTAAAGTAACCCCTGGAGAAACCAAAAAATTCTCAAATGACCTAGAGTAACCTTTGTGTCCTCAAATGACCCCTATGACCTGGAGTAACCCCAATTTGACCTCTCATGACCCCTATGACCTAGAGTAACCCCAATTGTGACCTCAAATGATCTCTTGTGACCCCTGTGACCTAAAGTGACCCTGAGTAGGGACTTAAATAACTTTTAGTAACCTGTACTGGTTTGAAAATAATCCCAAATGTCCACTGGACTCAGGCACTGGCCTTATAGGGCTGACCAGGCCTTGCTGACCCCCCCTTGGCTCCCCAGTTCCCAAATCATCTCCTGGGAATGGGAATCACAGACACAAGTTGAGGCAAGTCTTATTCAGGGTTTTGTTTTGGTTTAATTAAGGGGGGGGAAAGGAAAAATAGCACTTTACCTTTGTTGAGCTGTTCTACAGCCAGTTTAAGTTATGATGAAGAACTGCTGCTGGTGCACTCTTGCTGGGGTGATTGGTGCCTGCTGTTCTTCAGCTCTCAGCAGTCCCACAGCAGGGGGCTCATCTGAGAGACCAGGCCAGGTATTCAGTGTTCTGTCTCTGCAGCAGCAATCCCGAGAGCCCAACTGCCCTTGGGGTCTTTGAAACGCTCCCTGCTGAGCTGGTCCGTGTTGAGGATGCAGAGCCCCTGGGCCAGCCACCACGGGCTCTTCGTGCCACTCCTTCCCAGATAACTCACTTCAGCTGCTGGGGTCCTCCTGTGAGCCCAGAAACGGCAATGGGATCCACTCCCACACACCTTGGTGGCATCGGGGTACACTGAGTGCCAGTGTGCACCACAGCTGTCCCTCTGTGGGTCAGATGTGCCAGGCCATGGACCCACACAGTCCAGGAGATCCAATTCTCCTTCTCCTCCACCTGGCTGGCAGCAGGGCCCCTCTAATCCTGGTCAAGGTACAGCTGGTCTCCTCCTGTAAATGTGTTCCTGAGAACAAGAACTGGCTCTTCATGAGAACCAGTCATGTTATCATTCCTATTCCAGCAGCAGTTCTGTCCACGAGAGGCTGGAGCAGCACTGATGGCGGGTGCTCCACTTCTCAGTTCAGCTACCCAGGCTGCTGAGGAGGAGGGGGTTCTCCATCCCATGCTGCTGAAAGAGAAAACAGAAATTACCTCGTGGGATGGGGCTCCGGGTGTCAGGACCTCGTGCACGGCGAGCTCAGGTACGAGTGTGGAGGCTCACAGCACATCCTGAGGGACCCTTCTGCGTGTGGGGCTAACGAGCACCAAGGGTTAAACACACAGAGTTTAAAAGGAGGAAAAGGGGCCTTTCTTCACTCCACCTTGGCCTCCAGCCTCCTGTCCTGAGCCCAGCCCCTCCCGGCAGCCTCAGACCCGGCGCCGCGGCCGGCCCAGCGAGGCTCCCATCAATTATATTAATTGCCGGAGCGCCGGGGAGCAGCGGAGCCACACGCGCGGGGAGGGACCCGAGAGACGCGAGGAGGGAGGATGCTGCAGGAGGAGAAGCGTGGGAGAACAGAGGTTTTCAGAGAAGAGTTTTAAGGGACGGAGGAAAAAATGTTTGTTGGCTTTCCAGCCGGGAAGAGCAGCACTTCCCGAGGGCGGTGCTGTGGGCAGGCGGGACCAAGCTGAGGGCCAGGGAATTCCCGTTGTTCCTTACTGGCGCTTCCAATAAATCGCCCCTATGGGGTCTGATCACAGCTCAGGGTTTCTTTACCTTTTTGGGGTGTTCAGGGTCATTGTCCCAGCCCTACTTGTGACACCAGTCAGGCTGACATTCTCTATCCTTGCCGGTGCGCTGAACAACTTCCCATTGCTCTCTAATTATTCGGGTCATTGTCACAATCACGAACAGCAGCTCCGCCTTCTGCCCTGCCGAGGCAGCAGATCCGTGACCCACGGCAATCTCTCTAAAGCCTCAAATGGTCCCTTTTTAGGACAGTGAAGATGTACATCCTAAGCAGGAGAGGACGCAGAATTCCCTTTCCCTGTTTTCCAAGTATAAGAAGGCCGGGAATTGCTTTCTTCCCACGGTAACTGGCAGGAACAAGGTTCCCTCTGCTATCACTCCATCTTTAGCACCCTCATTTGTCACAGATACTCAGTTCTATTTCAGGGACTCCCGTCAGACAACTGATGACTGTTACCAGAAGCAAATTCCCAAAGCGTTTTTTTCTCCCTGGGAGCAGCAGGAATGACCAAGGGCAGCTGCTGTCCCGGGAGAAGGTGGCAGGGCTGCGGTTCCGCCCTGCCCAGCCCCGAGTCCGCCCTGCAGAACGCGGGGGTCGCTCCCTCGGCCGCCCTGTCCCTGTGCCAGGAACGGGGACAGTGCCCCGGCTCGGGCAGCGGCGCCGGGAGAACGGGGACAGTGCCCTGGCTCGGGCAGGCGCCGGAAACGGGGAAGTGCCTCGGCACCGCGGGCGGGGACAGTGCCCTGGCTCGGGCAGCGGCGCCGGGAGAACGGGGACAGTGCCCTCGGCTCGGGCAGCGGCGCCGGGAGAACGGGGACAGTGCCCCGGCTGGGGCAGCAGCGCCGGGAGAACGGGGACAGTGCCCCGGCTCGGGCAGCAGCGCCGGGAGAACGGGGACAGTGCCCCGGCTGGGGCAGCAGCGCCGGGAGAACGGGGACAGTGCCCTGGCTGGGGCAGCAGCGCCGGGAGAACGGGGACCATCCCCTGCTCGGGCAGCAGCGCCGGGAGAACGGGGACAGTGCCCCGGCTGGGGCAGCAGCGCCGGGAGAACGGGGACCATCCCCTGGCTGGGGCAGCAGCGCCGGGAGAACGGGGACAGTGCCCCTGGCTGGGGCAGCAGCGCCGGCAGCGAGCGGGCGGTGCCCTGGGGGGCGCGGCCGGAGCGGACAGAGGCGCGCAGGGGCCGCCCGGGCGCGGCGGCACCCACAGGGGCCGTGAGCGCTTTCGGCACCGCTGCGTGCGACCCCGCTGCTGTGCGGGACGAGTCTGCGGCTCTCTGGGATCGCGTTTCACGGAGTAACAGCCGTGCCGCGCTCCCAGCCGCGGTTTTATGGGATGGGCTCCGTTTTCGGGAGGCAGCGGGATGGGTGTCCCCGTGCCCACCCCACGGGTCCCAGAGAGAAGCTGCTCCTGTGGCCGAGGAACAGTGGGAAAAACTGAACAGTCCTGGCGGAAACCGATGGAAAAACAAGTTTGGTTTGGTTTTGGACTTGACATTTTCCCCCTGGCCCCCACCTGAGCCGGGTGTTTTGCCTTAGGGAACGGGAGACAGAAGGGGGAATGGGGAAAAAGATAATTCGTTACCCCAAAAGGGACGAGCTTATTTCTGTTTATTTCCTGAAACACCTGGAATGATTTGGGTCTCCAAAGCACCTGGGAGCCTCCCTGTGAATCCTGGGTGGAGCCGTGGTTATAAAAGGAGGAAAGGATGGAGGGAAAGGGGGGTTTCGGGGGGGAGAGGAGCAGCGGTGCCTTGGGGATTTGCATCTGGAAGCGGCCGCCAGTTTCCTGATGGGAGTTCTGGAAACAGAACTCGGTGAGAAATGTGAATGCTGCAGCTGGAGTGCTGAGAGGGGAGAGTCTGCAGGGAATGTCGTCTGGTGAGTCTCCTCATGCCCCATACCTGATGCTGTGCTGGCACCGAGCCACCTCATTCCCACTTAAACTCTCTTGAAATGCACTTAGATTACAAACTGGGCTACAGAATGCACGTGGGAAGCTCTGTGTCCCTAAGGGAATGCTCTAGGGATGTGCAGCCTCTGAACTGCACAAATAACTCCTGCTCCCACAGAAACCTGGTGGTTCTAGGGCAAGAGTGCCAGAAAAGTGGCAGCTTCAGTGCCACCCCAATAAGTGATTGTCCTTGGGGCTCTCGGGGTCGGGAGGAAATGGTGTTCCTGCCCCTCTGGGAAAGCAGGAGCAGGATCAGTTCTGCAGCTGTGTCTTTTTCCTGCTCTCTGTCTCAAGGATGCCCTGGAGTGCTCTGGCTCAGGATAATCTGTGTGTGAGAGCTTCCCGTGCCTGTGTCAAACCCCTCTGGGGACAGAATGCGTCCAAAAAGCTTCATTAACCCTTTCTCTTCTGCTGCTAGGGCAGCGTGTGGCCCCAGGTCATCCTCCCTGGAGCAGGGACACTGTGAGGATGAGCCACAGGGATTCAGCCATCAGACCAGGTGAGGATCTCTCTCTGCTGGGTAACTGCTTTTGCTGGCTTTAATGTCACAGCTGCAGTGCTCCTTCAGACCCTGTGCCCTGCAGCAGCACTCAGAGCCCCTGTGCTGGGCAGGAACAGCTCTGGTGAGGGAAATGGATGTGTAGGAAACTTTCAGAGTTTGACAGAAGGCTCACATAGTGTGTGTCTGTATGGAAATTTGAGATAAGAAATGCTGACTTAGAAATGCCACGGAATAGGACAGACATTGCTGAGAGAGAACTGAAGCTAGAAGTTTTAAAGGATGACTTTGTAAATAAGACTAGATACCTTAGAGAAACAGAACTATGAAAGATGCGTTGTAGTAAGATTCACGAGGGGTAGTTTTAGATGATTGGCCTTAAGGCATTTACAGCATGGTGTGGCAAAAGCTGCTAGGCCAAGAAACACTTAGAGTGCATTGGAATTAGGCAATAGCTGGCTTCTGATTGTGATGGCGTGGATTATAACGTCTGTATTGTCTCACCGTTGTCATGAGACTGAACATGGAATCATAGTTTTTAAAATGCCCCTCAGTTGCCCCATCTCTGGGTCAGAAAAGAGCATAATCTGATAAATTGGTGCTTTGTGCGAGGAAGATTTATCGGATTCCTTCCAATCTTCTCTGGGGTTTTTGTGCCAAAGGGGATCTGACCCCAGAGCCACACAGGGTGTCTGCTGTCTGCATAAATGTCAGCGAAATTTGCCAAGTCTGACAGGAAAGCAAAACCATCTGGGGTTTGTTTGGCCAAAGAGGGAACGTGAAGATGTCCGTGCTAGCAGTGGGTGTGAGTGCTGCCAGGCTGGGGCTGGGTGGTGCCTCTGGTCCCTCACAGGTCAGGGCAGGGAGGGAAGCTGCAGGTGAGGGCAATTTTGGCTGTTTCAAGCTGCTTGGTCCAGAACTGGCAGTACTGGAAGAACAGCTTTCCTCCTTCTTTCTGTCCATCACTGAGCAGAACATTAAGTTGATGCTGCACGAAGCCCTCTCTTTTGTGGATTGTTGTTTGGTAGGTTTGTTTGGTTTTTTCCTGTTTTTAATGTATTTCTAAGTGGTGCAGTGAGGAGCAAGTTGCTGGGTTACATGGCTCTGACTGACATATCACACAAGTGGGCACGTGTGTGTGCACGTGCTTCCTGGCACATCCAGGTGTGCAATCCTGAGTGAGGATTTCCAGCCTCAGCTCCCCGTGACACAGGCTTCTAACAGCTCAGTTACTCCAGACAGCTCCCCTCCTTTCCTGGACACATCCCTGCAGTGGGACCAGACTCGCCCTTGCCCTGCAGGAATTCCCTGCTCCTCTGGAGAGGGGGTGAAGCCAAAGCTTAGGAGCAAAGGACAACGACCAAACCAGGACCATTGTGTCCTTGATGCATCCAGGACAACGCGTTTTCCTTGTTCCCAGCACTGGCGAATCCAAACAAGTTTTATTTTTGACAAGATTGCCTGTTCCTTCACTTCTCCAGCTCTCCCCCCACACCCGGCTCTGCAGCTGTAGCTCACCTTGTCCTGGCTGTGGCTGATAAAATTTTATTTTTTTAGCAGCAATCCATTCTTTTAAAGAGCACAAAGAGTGTACAAGGCAGAAGAGATTTTGGGAAATGTATCCAAATAAGGGACTCTGCCTTCCTGCTTTTCCTGTAGTTCTCCCTCCTGTTTTCACCTGGCTGGAAGGATGGGCATGGCCCATATTTATCATATGAAAGTGGTGTTACTAAATTTGTCCAGAAGTTCTGATTACAGTCACTCATTTTCTGACAGTAAACATTTTCGTTTTGCCTTTCCCCTGTTGTTTCCAGGTGCTGCCCAGGATGTCTCTGTGTGGTCCCTGCACAGCTCAGCTGCATGTGACAGGACTGTGTGGCCTGACAAGGCAGGAACAGCTGGCTGTGCTCTGGAGTGCCTTGGACCTTCCCCTGGCAGGTTTGGAGGGGTTTCTCTTTGGGATTTCTTGTGATACACCACCCCTTTGTACAAAGTCCAGTGGTAAAGGACTGACAAGTGGGATCTGGGATGAAAATGGTTCTATTAAAATCAGGCAAAGAATGCAATAAGAAAAAGATGAGCTTCCTTTTAATGTCTGAAATAGTTAGGAATGAAAATGCTGGCAAAGGGCACTTTTGTGTTTGAATTGGTGTCACCTCTCATGGATAAAACCCCATAGTGAGCCATCAGAGCAGAAGTGTGAAAACTGGATCCTTTGACTTCCACAGTGGACTTAATTTTCTCTTCCTCCTCTCTTTCAGGACAGGAAAAATCATCAAACTCCTCCCATGTTTGCCAAAAGCTTCGGTGTTCAAGCAGCCAAAGCCAAGAGGCCTCAGCACCAGGGCTCTGCGCTGGAGGGCTCTGGTGCTGCCCACGCTGTGGGGTAAGTCAGAGGGACACAGGGCTCCTCTTTTCCTCTCTGCTGGCATGAACTGCCTGGGGAATGCCATTCCTGACAGCCCAGCCCTGGGACAGGGTGCACAGGGCTCCCAGGAGAGGGAAGAGATGAGGACCTGACTCCATGTTTCAGAAGGCTTGATTTATTATTTTATTATATATTGTATTAAAACTACACTAAAAGAATAGAAGAAAGGATTTCATCAGAAGGCCAGCTAAGAATAGAAAAAGAAGGAATGACAGCAAAGGCTTGTGGCTCAGACAGAGAGTCCAAGCCAGCTGACTGTGATTGGCCATTAATTAGAAACAACTATTGGCCATTAATTAGCAACAGCCCCATGAGACCAATCACAGATGCACCTGTTGCATTCCACAGCAGCAGATAATCAATGGTTATGTTTTGTTCCTGGGGCCTCTCAGCTTCTCAGGAGGAAAACTCCTAAGGAAAGGATTTTCCATACACGATGTGTGTGACACAGCCCCATCCCTGCCTGCTGGAAGGGACACAGAGACAGCCCTGCCCGGAGCCATCCTTGTCAGCAATGCAGGGATGGCACTGCCTCTGGGTGAGAAGGGTTTATTGCTCAGACAGGCATCAGCCTCAGAGGCCAGCAGACTTTACAGAGTAAGTAGCTGGCTGCAGCTCAAGAGCAGTCACAGTTCTCTGCTAGAAGGCAATGTGTAACTTCCTAACCCAACAGACAGCTGCCACAGGGCTTATTTTGCTTTTCTGGCCTATCACCTTCACTTAACTCTGCTGCACTGTGGACACTTTTGTCCAATGGCTTCTCACTTGCACACAGATGCTTTTGTTATAATTCTCAACTCTTACTTTACTCTAGACAACCCCACCCTCACATTATAAACCCTTCACCACCTCACCTCTACAGTTCCTCACTGACTTAAGGCATGCTCTTACTTACACCCCTAGAAACACAATTATTTTATGTATTCTTTTTCTGTTAATGCCTGTGTATTGTATTTTGACATCAATCCAAGCTTCTTCCCAGACTGCAGATCAAATCTTTTGGTGTCTCTGGAAGTTTCTGGTTTTCCAATCCCCACGTCTCCCCTCTCTGTGTTAAGGAATTTTTATTAATAGATTTGTTACGTATTGGTTGTATATATTAATGTAAATAAGGTGTTATTAGTAGTAGTATTATAACAAATAAAATGTATTTAAAATATAAAATTGTTATATTTGTTAATTATGGTGTTAAATTTAATTTAGTAAATTGTTTAGTTAGGTTTTATTACTCATTCTTATTTTTGATATTTTTCAAAGTTGTATATTTTTATAAATAGATTTTGAGTTATTAGATACATTTATAGAAAATATTTCATTAATTTTTTTATATTTGTGCTTATGTGTTAATACAAGAAAATTTATTGTTTATTGTTGTTTTGTTTTGTAAAACTGCGTGTTTAATACTTTTGATATCTGTTAAAAAGTTATTTCATGTAAAGGATGTAGTGTTAGATTGCTTATTTAGATAATATTTTAATTTATTTAATCGTTTTAGTGTTGTTAAGTAATAGGTGGCATAAAAAGTGATGTGTTGTTTCAAGTTTCAAGGTTTAAAATTATTTTTATATTTTGATTAGCATTGATGGATAAATTATTTTTAAAGGTTTATATTGGTAATTATTTTTATATTAAGCGTTAATAATGTACTTTTTTCATTATATGGATTATTTGTAATTGGTATATTGATTAGGTAAGTAAAGAATGAATTTTTTTGAGTAGTGATAGATAAATACAAAGTATTTAAACTTGAAACTTTAGTTGAAGTTGTTTAAATGTTTGGTTTAGGTTGGTCAATTGGTAAAGTTGTACAATTAAAAGTAAATAAACTAAATAGAGGCATAATATTTGATTGAATTTTATATTTTTAAGTTATTATTTAATAAGAATTTTACACTATTGATTTTTATATTTATACAGAAACTTAAAGTTTATAGTTTTTGGTGGGTGTAATACAAGATGTTAGGTGTAAGTTGGAATTCTGGTGTAATTTCCATTTCTATTGCCATTGTGTCATTTACATTGGTATTTTAGTGGTGGAGTGCTCAGTGTGGTTTTTCGTGTGATGTGGTTTTATGTTTTTTATTGAAATTTACCTGGGTTTTTGTACTTGCTGAGATGTAAGTAAACTTCATGTTTTCATATGAGAAATAAACTACTGATACATTTTGGTTTATAAAATTGCATAGAGATTTGTGAGATACCTATTTAAGATGTTATTATAATTTTTTTGTTATAAGTATGAAGAAATATTAGAATAAAATAATGCATGCAGTAAAGAAAAAAATTAAATTAATTAGGAATTATTTAGTTTATATATATAATTAGTGACATGTGAAATGATATATTTATTAAGTATTAAAATATTGTTTATTAAGTTTTAAAATATTATTTTCAAGTTTGTAACAGTTGATGAATTTTAAATTAGTGGAAGGTTACCTAATTGTTAAAAATAGGTTCAGCTGTTATGTTAATAAAGTTAAATTGTTAAGTTAAAATTATTTGAATTTTATTTTTGATGTAGCAAATATTTGGGATTGTTGTTAATTATTTTATTTAGGTAGAGTTAGGGTTTGGTTATAGTTTAAATTGTAATTGGTGGATGTTACTTAATACATTTTTATATAAGGTTTTTAAAAATAGTAGTTATAAGTAAAAATTTTAGGATTAAAGATTAATTAAATTATTTAATAATTGGGGTTTTTAAAGTTTTTTTAGAATAGAGATGTTTTGAATATAGTAAACTTATTTTTTAAAGATTTGAAAGTGATTATAGACAGGATTGTCGGTTTGGATTTAAACATTGAAAGTGTGAGGGTGGAGGAAATGTAGTTGTAGGAGAGACTGAAAGTATGAAACTTAGAAAAATAAACTAATGTTGTAGTTGGATTTTTTATTGAAGTGTTTTTGTAATAATAACTGAGGAAAGTTATAAGATTAATAGTTTGGAGGAGGTTTTTAATAAAGTTTAATTGTTTTTAACTTTGAAAAATATTTAAAATTCTGAGATAATATTAGGGTAAATTATAGTGTTAGTGTAGAGATGAGTTAGGGAGTTAACTTGGTTTGAGAGATGTATAAGTAGTTAGAGAATAAAAAAGTGGGATTTTGAAATTTTGTGGTTTTGGTAATTATATAGAGAGATGGTAAAGTATGTGAAAGTCAGTTGTAAATATTATAATAATATTTTATAAATAATGTTTATTATAAAATTAATAATTTTCTATAATTAGTCTATTAGTAGTAAGTGTTTGGAGAAGTTAGGATAACTTTTAAAAAATATTTAAATATTAGGGAAATAAAGTAAAAATTTTCAAATAGTATGATATTAATAGTAATTGCTATTTTTTGGTGTTATTTATAAAAGATAAAAACTAGAGATTGTAATGAAGAATAGAATTTTTTATGAAATGGATGATGTAATAAACTATTTTTTTTACTTACGAGTAGGTGTTTGTTAGTGTTTTATTTTAGTTGTTTTAATTTGAGTTGTTTTAATTTTTTAAGAAAATTAACTATATACTTTATAGTTTAGATAAATGATTTTTAATAAAATTTAGGATAAGTTTCATTAAATAAGATTTAGAATTAATTAATTCTGATAGTAAGGAATAATAAACCTAAGTTTAATAGAACATTACAGTGATAAAATGAAATGTAAGAATATTTAGACTTTAATGTAGTGAAATTTAATTTGGTTTGATTTTATTAATACTTGAGTTATTGAAGGTTGTTATTTATAAATATTGAAGTTTTTAAAGTGTTTTGGAGAAACTTTAGATTGTTGAGTTACTATTATTACCTCTATCTTTACATTGTAGTTTTATTTATTGGGAGCTATGTTTCTTGGTAAAAGATTTTTATTTATGTTATATTTAGAACGGTACTAATTTGTATAATGGGGTTTTTTTTTTATTTAGGATATTGATTAGATTGTTCTATATTTTTTGTGGGCTTTGAGTAATGTTTACTTATATGTTTAGGTTTTTATATTTGAAGTATTTTTAATGGGTTTTGTTACTTTTTAAAGAGTTTTGGATTTAGAATTTGAGTATTTGGTGTTTGGAGGAAATAACTTTGGAGTTATTTTTGGATATGGTTGAGTTGTATTTTTAATGTTAATAAGGTCTACCTTTGGGACATTAGTTTGATTTTTTGGTTTGGTTATGGGGAGGGTCTCTTGTGTAAGCCTGAGACTGGTATTAGGACTTTTTGTCTAATGTTTTATGAGTCTGTTAAGGAGGAAGTGTTATTTTAAGTTTTATAAAATATACTGAGAATCAGTTAAAATCATGGAAGAAACATTATGGTAATTGAAGGGTGTTGTGTTTAAAGAGTTCTAAATCTTTTTTAATAACTTGAAACAAGGAGAGCTCAATCTACTTTTTCTGCCCCCACGAATGGCATGACCTGTGCCCACTGCTCACATTCACCCAACCAAAATCAAGAGCCAATGTTGGCTGGGCTTTAAGAACTTGAAATAACTTAGAAGCAAAATAAATCACATTTTTCTCCTGTGTTTTCTTTTGTCTTTCTGGTGCTGGACTTACCCCTGTGGATGTGCGCTGAGCTCTCACTGCAGGAACCTGTCAGGCCTCGGTGGCTGTGAGTTCATGTTCTTCTCACTGGGGAATTGGAAATAATTAATTAGTTGCAGAGTTAATTAATTAATTAATTGCAGAATTGATTACATTAATGAACCCTTTCCCCTTTGTGCCCCGCTGTGTGGGACAAGGGCAGAGAGAGCGAGCAGAGGAGCGGCCTGGGGCTGCAGAGGGGCAGGAGAAAGGCAGAGGGACCTCCCTGGTGTCACCAGGGCACCTGTGGGGAACAGAAGGGACACCGTGAGGGCATGGGCAGGTGAGGAGGGGACAGTTTGGGGCAAAACCCGAGTTCACCTGCAGGGAAATGAGTAAGGGATATTTTGGAGGGAAAAGCTGAGGGGATGAGTTCGCCCAGCTCGGCCCAAGTGGGACCAGAGGTGAAGGCCAATCCAAAGCCACCCCTTCACAACCTCTGAGTCCCAGGATAAATCCTACAAGTTGCCTGTTGAGGAACTAAAACCACATAAAAGCAGAACCAGGAGCAAACCAGAAGGTTCCTGGGAATCCCATTACAGTGTTGCCATAGCCTTTTTAACAGGTTTTTTATTACCCCACTGGATTTCTTTGTTGGGATCGTTCACTCTGTGGGCTGTGGGGTTTTTTGGGTCTGAACTCCCTCACGGTGGCCCTGACACTGCCCAGGAGCTGGGAGGGAAAGCAGAGTCAGGGCTCCTGGCAGGGACAGGGTGTTTTCCCCAGAGCAGATCCAGTGGCTGCCCACCAGCCTGGCCAGGAGGGATCTGCTCTGGCTCCTGCAGGGAAGGAATGTTTTCAGCCGATTCAGCTGACGTTCCAGCGGCCTCATCTCCCCGGCACTTCCCCACGCCCTCTTCCGCCCCTCCTGCTCCCAGCTCCCGCCCATTCTGAGGAGAATTTGTCCCACCAGCAGCAGGGGAAGGACACCAGGTGTCACCCTGGGACTTGGACTGTCCCTCTGGGGAATGCTGGCTGCTGGCATTTAGATTATTCCGTGCATTTGACTGCTGAAATTTCCCAGCCCGGGGGTTTTAGCTGACAGGGCAGCACAAAGATTGTTCCCTGTGTGGTGCCTGGATCTGGGGTTTGGTATCAGCTTTGCTAGTTCAGATGAGTTATACCCACAGCCCCAGATTCCCTGATGAATTCCTGCTGGAATAACCTGACAGCACCTCATGGAGAGTGGAAATTCCCATGCAGAGGTACCACTTTTATACCAGCTGTGTCAGGAGCCAGCAGAGATTTCAGGGAAGCTGAGTGGGATTGGGACAAGGACAGGTCTATATTCCATAGAACTTGCTATTTAAAACCCTCATCCCCCAGCTCCACTGATGTCCCTGGGGTCACTTGACAGAGTTCCCTGGAGCCCAGCTGATTTCACCCCCCTCACCAGAGCTCAGGCTCCAGTTGATATTTTAAAGCAGCACAAGGCAGTGGCTGGATGCACTCCCAGCCTGTGCTGAGGCAGCACACCTCTCCCTGAAGAAGCCCAGCTCCTTTCAGAGCCTCAGCAGCAGCCTCTGCACATTTTTCCCCTCAGGAAAGGGATGCACATCCCTGCCTTCAGCACACCTCCAGTGGGACCCACCTGCAAAAGTTTTCCTTCACTTCTGCACTTCCAGCTGGCTCCCTGGAAAGTTCCAAACTTCATCCCACTCGAACCTCTGATTTTACGGCACCTCCAAGGTATATTGCTTGGGATTCAATATCTGTGAGGGAAGATGGCCTTGGTTTTAATGCTGCTGAGGGACGATAGCCTCAGGCTGGAAAGGAGAGAGGAGATTTGGGGTAGCTGAGACATACCTGGTGCTGTGTGGGAGCTCTGGGAGGTCAGAAACGGGACCTGCTGTCTGAGGCCCTCTGCAAACGGCCCGTGCCTCCATTCCAGGTAACGCTAGCTGCTCCTTGGGGTCCTTCTGTGCTGTCGGTGGCGTCTGTCCGGGCTGAAGGGACATAGGCAGCCCTTTAGCCGTGTCTATGCCAGCACTGTCCCGGTACCCCGGTGCCCGTGCCAGGACGTGTGTTTGGCACTCAGCTGCCTGCACAGCTCCTCCCTGCAGATGCCAAGGACGTGAGGGCTGCCAGCCCTTGTGGGGGCTTCTGGCCTCGTCCAGGCCCACACCGGGCACTGCCGGAGCGGGAGCAGCGGCCCCAGCGCTACAGCCCCGGTCGTTTGGCGGGGATCCCCCGGGGATGCGGACGCTGTGGCTCTCACAAGGGAGTGCGGTGTCCCGGTACAGAGGAGCGCGGTGCCCGCGGTGCTGCCGGGCCGTGAGGGGAGCTCGGTGTTCCCGCAGGGCTGAGGGGCGGCGCCGTGTCCGCCAGGGGGCGCCCCGCGGGGCGGGCGGCGGCGCTGAGGGAGCGGCGGGGCCCGTGGGGTCCCGGGGCTGCCACAGGCGGTCTCCGTGTCCTACGCGTTTCCAGCCGCGATCCAGGGGCTACTCCAGGGAAGCGCCGTCTTCCTGGCGGCCCGGCACCATCATAGCCCAGGCTCCCCGCTGCCCAGAGCCCCGGCGGGACCCCAGCCCCGCGCCGGCCGGAGCAGGAGCGGCAGCACTGGGCGCTGGTCCTGGAGCGGGTCTTCCTACCTGCAGCGATGCTGATCCCAGCCCCAATCCCGCGCCTCGATCATCCAGCCCCGGCGGGACCCCAGCCCCGCACCGGCCGAAGTAGGGAGTGGTAGCGCCGGGCTCGGTCCCAGCACCCGTCCCGGAGTGGCTCTTCCCACCTGCAACGATACCGGTCCGATCCCAGCCCCAGTCCCGCCTCGACCATCCAGCCCTAGTACCCACACCCTGCCCGCCTCCCACAGCAGACACCGGCAGGACCAGAACCCGAATCTCCGGGCCTAGATCCCAATCCCGGTCTTACCTGAGCGCCTTGGGCTCCACGCAGCACCAGCAGCGGTTCCCGATCCGGATCTCCTCGCAGCGCTCCGACCGACGCTCCCGCAGCATCCCGAGACAAGCATCCCCCGAAGAAAGCGGGACAAGTGCCGATTGGCCGGCTTTTATGGGCGGGCGGGGGCGGGGGGGAGGCGGGGCTCCGGGGGCGGGGCCGGCACAGGTGTGAGGGGCGGGGCCTGCACAGGTGTGAGGGACCCCAGTGCGCCTGCGCGGGGCGGGGCCTTGGGGGATTTAAGGCGCGGGGAGGGCCCGGCGGAGCCATTTGCTCCTCGGCGTTCGGTGGGGTAGGTTCTGTCCGGCCGGGGCCCTATATTTCTGTTCTCTATATTTTCCTCTGCATTTCTTTTCTTTTGTATTTATTTTTCTCAATACCTCTCCTTTCTATCCTCCCTCCCTCCCCTCCCCCACCCCCCACACCCACCCCCCCCCCAACCCCCTCCCTCTCCCCCCTAGCCCTCCCCTCCCTCCCCCTACGGCCGCCCCCCGCCCCCCCTCCTATCCCACCTCTCTATTCCCCTACTCACCCCTATCCTACCTTACCCTACTCCTCCATCCTCTCCCTTCCCTCCCGAACCGGGCTCCCCCGGCCCCGTCCCCTGCCGCCCTGCACACCCCGACCTCTCCCCACCTTCCCCTCACGTACCCCTCCGCTCCCCTATTCTCGTTCTCCATTCCCCGCTCTCCTTCTTTCCTCGCAGCCGCGGGGCTCGGGGTGCCGGGCAATAATAAAGCCCAGAGGGCCGGAGCCCGGCGCCCCCGCCCTCGCTGGATCCCCACACGGGGCCGGACCCGTTCTGCGGGTCCCCCCATTCCAGTCTAAAGCACCGCCCCACACCGCCGGGGTTCCGGCTTTCCCAACATCACACTGGGGGGTGGGGGGTGCGGGTTACAGCGGCCCCCTCGTTAGGAGGGGGTCCCGGGGGGTGGTGGGGGGGTTAGGAAGGGCCCCCTCATTAGGAGGGGGTCCTTGGGGGGTTAGGTAGGGCCCCCTCCGGAGGAGGGGTCCCGGAGGGGCGGGGCGGGCCCCCTCCGGAGGAGGGGGTCCGGGGAGGGGGCGGGGGGGAGGGGGCAACCCCCCACCTGGCCCCGCCCCCCTCCCCGGTCCCCCCTCCTCCGGACGGGGGCCCGGCCCCCCCGGGGACCCCCCCCTCCGGGGGGCCGGGGGGGGGGGGGGGCGGACGGGAGGGCCGTTCGTGTGTGTGTGGTTTTTTTTTACACGTGTTTTACGCCGCAGAGTGACGTGCCCCCCTCTGCTTCCCCCCCACCCCACCAGCCCTCCCCCCCCCCCCGGGCCCCGGTCCGGAGGAGGGGGTCCCCGGGAGGGGGCCGGGCCGGGACCCCGTCCGGAGGAGGGGGTCCGGGGAGGGGCGGGGCCAGGAGGGGGTTGCCCCCCCCCCCCCCCCCCCCCCCGGACCCCCTCCTCCGGAGGGGCCCGCCCCCCCCCCGGGACCCCTCCTCCGGAGGGGCCCTTCCTAACCCCCAAGGACCCCCTCCTAATGAGGGGGCCCTTCCTAACCCCCCCCTCCTCCCGGACCCCCTCCTAACGAGGAGGCCACCCACCCCGGGACCCCCCCCCAAACAAGGGGGTCCCCAAACCCGATCCCCCATCACCCCCGGGACCCCCTCCAAACGAGGGGCCCCCGTGTGATGGGGGAAGCGGAGCCCCGGCGGTGTCCCCGGCGTTCACAACCATGGGAACTGCATGGGGACACCGCCGGGGGCTCCAGCGGGGCCGGGGGCGCCGGGCTCCGGCCCTCTGGGCTTTATTATTGCCCGGCACCCCCAGCCCCGCGGCTGAGGGGAAAGAAGGAATGGAGAGAACGGGAAGAGAGGAGGGATACCAGGGAGGAAAGCGAAAGGGGAAGGGAAAGGCCGGGAGAGGGGCAGAGGGACAGCAGACAGAGAAGGGAGAGAGGGGGGATAGAAGGAGTAGCGGGATAGGGACAGGACAGGAAAGAGGAGAGCGGAGGGTCAGGTTTAGGGGGAGAGGAGGGGACGGTCTGGGGGACAAAGAAGAAGCATACGGGAGGAGAAGGAAGAGTAGGGGAGGGGACAGGAGGGAAGGCCGAAAGGGGAGGAGAAGGAAAGGAGGGAAGAGAGAGAACGGGAATACAGGGAGGAAAAGGAAGCGTAGAGTGGGAGACAGGAGGGGAGGCCGAAAGAGGAGAGAAAGGAATCGGCTTTGAGGAGGAGAGAAAAGGAGGGAGAGAGAAAAGCAGAGAAAGAAGGGGAATACAAGCAGGAGAAAGGAAAGGTAGAGAGGGGAACAGGAGGGGAGAAGAAGCTGCAGAGCGGGGACAGGAGCCACCCGTCCGCAGCGTGCTCAGAGTGAGCAAATGGCGGCCAAAGCGATTTCCGGGTCTTAAATAACCTCGGCCCCGCCCCGCGCAGCCGCACTGGGATCCCGCACACCTGAGCCGGTCCCGGGACCCGCCCCGCACACCTGAGCCGGTCCCGGGACCCGCCCCTGAAGCTCCGCCCCCGGCCCCGCCTCACGGAGTCCCGAGCCCGCCCCGGCCCCGCCTCACGGAGTCCCGGACCCGCCCCCGGGCCTCCGCCTCACGGAGCCGTGACCCCGCCCCCGGGCCCCGCCTCACGGAGCCCTGACCCCGCCCCCGGACCCCGCCTCATGGAGCCCCGGCTCCGCCCCCGGCCCCACCTCACGGAGTCCCGGGCCCGCCCCGAGCCCGCCCCGCCCTACCCGGGATGGGGGCGGGGCCATCGCTCGCGGCCCCGCCCGTGTCCCTCAGACCGGCCCCGCCCGTGTCCCCCAGACCGGCCCCGCCCGTCGCACCGGGCCGAACCGGGGCTGCTCCCGGTGCTGCGCGGAGCCCCGAGCGCTGAGGCGGGGCCGGGGATGGGGCCGGGGTTCTGACTCGGCTCCTGTCGGTGTCGGCTCTCGGGGGGTCCCGAGCGGTGCCGCCTCTCCCGCGGCGGGCGCGGTGTGGGGCGGGAATCGGCACCGGGATGGCCGCGGGCGGCGGGAGCTCCAGAACGGAAAGGCTCCACACGGACGGATCCGGCCGGGGCGGGGGGAGCCCCCGTGCCGGCCCCGGGACCCCCCGGACCCCGCCGCTCCCCGCGGTGCCACGGAATTATTTTTCCCAGTGTAGGCCGAGAATTCTTTATGAGAAAACTCAAAACTCAAGGATGCGGGATCTGAGGGGAGAGGAGAGATTCTGCTATAAATTCAAAACGCATTGCGAAAAATAAATCTATGGAACAGCCCACTCCCACTCCCAGGCTGGATTCTGCATGCCCGTCTGTGATTCCAACTGCTCCGATGGGATTTTCAGCCTGTGGGGCTGTAATGACTTGCCCGGTGCTAAGCAGGACAGGAAATAATGGGAAAACTCTCTGGATCGGGCAGTGGAGCCTCTCAGTAACCGTGTCCCAAAAGTCTGGCAGTGCCCAGCATCTCTGGGTGGAATTTGAGGGATCCCAGCACAGGCCCCCGGCACAGGGCCCCTTGCTTCCTCAAGTTCCCTTGAACCAGGATGATTTTTTGGGGTAGGAACACCCAAAGCCAGCAGAACTGGCCTTAACCACTTTTTGTGGGACCTCTCCTCTCTTCCTCACCAAATTCCCACTGTCAAAACCCATCCCCTCAGTCTCTCCAAGGAATTGGGCTTGGATTTCCCAATCCAGCAGGGCAGAAATGCTGTTGTCCTTATTGTATGTCCTAACTGCAGTAATTGCTTAAGAAATAATTCAATGGAATTATAGGAATGAAGAGAAATCAAGAGCTGCCAGCTCCAGCTAAGGGATGCTCAAACCCCTTATCAATAATTTGCTTTAATTAACCAACTCAAACAAAGTCATTAACACCACACTGATACAGTATGACTCTTTTTAATGGAGTTACGGATAAATATTGCAGAATGTAAAAAACTTTAAAAAGCCAGAAACTCTTTTAAGAGATAGACAGTGTACAGGGGCAGAGAGTCTTGGGATTCAGGAGAAAAAATGCCAAGTTTTCAGTCTTTAGCATCTTCCACTCTCTGGTCCCTGACAGCAAACGTGGCTTCAGCCTCGGGAAGGCACGGGGAGTCAGGGATTTCACGGATCCTGGTGTCACCTCAGCCTTTCAGCAGGTACAGCCTGCAGGGAGAGGGAAGAAAACGGGTCAGAATGGACAGCCTGCTTCCAGAAAATCATCACCATTCACAAAGCATTAGGCAGAGCTGTAAGAACTTCCCCAAAGGTTCATTTCCCTGCGGGCTGAGGGCTCCAAGCTAAAGGCACAGGCTGGACCTGCCATGGACAGACCATGGGAAGCCCAGAAGGAAAAGCTACTGGGCCAATTCCATAAAACATTCCAAAACCAAGCTCCTCACCTGGTGGTGGAAGCACATCTTCTCTCCTGTGGGTTTTTTGGGATCTGCAGTGAACTGCAGGGGGAAAAAACCAAAACCCAAGTATCTCCCCAATTGGAACGGCAAAGTGGGGAAAAAGGATGGAGGGGAACTCCTGGGGTGAATCACTGGGACCCAACCCCTCCAAAGCAATGGAAGCAAAGGCTGAGTGACAAAGCCCTTGGGCCCAGTTTGCTGGGATCCACAGGAAAACTGCTGGGTTTTACTTTGGCAGTAAAGCCGAGCTGGTTCTCACCTCATCAGCCGGGTGCAGCAGCGGCATCCGCAGGGACCTGGCCAGGTGTGCCTGCCTGGCACAGGGCTCCCCACTGCCTGGGAATCTCTGTGCTGCAGGGCACTGTGGCACTGGCCATTAAAACAGCTCCTACCTGCCCTTGCACAAGGCAAGATGGTTTTTCCATACAGCAAATGTTTTTTGAATTAAGCAGATAACACTACACTCAACTGGAGAAGACAAAAATGAGATCTGTTAAATTTTCCTAAGCCAGGCAAAAAAGAAAACCACATTAAAAAAAACAAAACACAACCCCCCAACAACAACAATGAAAAAACCCCAACATATTAAGTCTATTTCAAGAGAGTTTAAATCAGAATGAGGTGACTTGGAAAGCTTGAAAAGCTGCAATGCTGCAAAAAAGCCTTTTCTTACATCACATTGTCCACTTTTTCCAGCCCTGGTGTCAGAGCCACACACTCAGCTTCTGCTGGACAACCTTCCGTTTCCAACTTCCTTAACACTATTTGCTCCCAGCTCTTCCTGCCTGCAGTCACCAAATTTTAGTAGAGCGAAACATCACCTTGATTTATGATGTTGTATTTCAATACAAAGCTACAGCAAAAGCATTAAGTCCATTAGCACAAAAGGCAGAAGAAACATGACTAAAAGTTCAGTGAAGATCTGGAGAAGTGAATCACAACTAACTGGAAACAACTTATCAAATTACTGAGACAAAAATAGGAACCTAATGCTATGCTTGATAAGGAGAAAATGCTAATTACCGTGAAAATTGAAGGAAAGTTACTGACAATCTTGCACAGCACAAGGTACCAATGCCATGAAGCAGACCAGCACACGCTACAATGCACTGAATTACTCTGGGTGAAATAAGCTGTTCTGCAGAAACTATTGGAGCACATGAAGGTTTCACAGAGGTGAATTAAACAAATTATTAATTATAAGGTTAAATCTCACCCTTTCCAGCACCTCCTCCAAGACAGCTTGACGTTCCAGAGTGAGTGGCTCCTCATGGATGACAGCTTGCTTTCCCGGGGTGCCTAGAATATAGCTGAGATGCCACAGGTCAGATCATGCACAGATTCCCACCCTGCAGCACAAATCCGAACACAGCACTCCTCCAGAGCCCTGAGAGACAGCCATGGATTCTGGGGCTGCAGGGAAAAACTGCACAGACACCGAGAACAGCGCAGGGCTGGCTGGCAGAAGCAGCATTACTCTCCAAGGAAAGTGCCAATCTGCAGCCAGGTCAGTGCTTTAGGGAATTCTACTGCCAAAAAACAAGGTATCAGAGCTGTGGAATTAAGAAAAAAACCCCAAAGCACTGTCCAGAGCACAAGGGTGAACATCCACAGCAAAATGAATGGGAACTTCAGAAAAAAACAGAGACATTAACACTAGTTCAGGTGAACACTGTCCATCAGAACAATGCTTGCATAAAGGGCCTCTGGCACAAAGCCTTGATTCACTATATAGTTATTGAACAATACCTTAAGACCACTTTTAAGTGCTATAAACTGACTAAACCCAAGCACATTTTCATTTTCTAGACAGATTTTAAATGGCTGAGTGAGAGTCTCAAGCACACACTCAGCCGTCAGATTTGCCTTTGCCCCCCTTAGAGACAGAGCAGATGTGGCCAGCACAGGTCAGACCTGCCCCAAGTGCTGCCTGAGCCCCTCTGGCCACGCTGCCTGCTGGTAATGCTGACCCCAAAGGGGCTCCAGACAGGCCTGGCTGGTGCTTGGTTTGTGTACGCTCCTGAGAAAATGAGAAGGAACCCTCCCGTGCCCTGGACCTGGTGGTATTTTCTCGGCAGGAATGCAATTTCTCATACAAAAGGCAGACCTGGCTGGTTTGGGTTTGTTTATTTTTCTAGGAGTTGCCTTACACCGTGATGTTCCTCACAACTGAGCACTGTGATGCCAACAGCAGCGATACAGAAAACCACTCTGGGGCAGAGCAGCAGAAAAAGCCACCTCTAGACTTCCCAGAGATACAACAGGAGAGCCCTCAGTGCAATCCTGGTGAGTGAAGTGGAGCTGGCACATGACCATTCTGTACTTACCTTTCAACGGAGTCAATAGTGAAACAGAACAAATCTCTCTTGTAGTCGAGGCTCCTCGAGGTGCACCTGTAGATGCTGCCGAGTGTCTTTGAGCAGCCAGAGCAGAATAAGGTTTCTACTAAGCTGTAAGTAAGAAATAACATTGATTCAGAAAAAAATAAAAGGAAGCACCTCACCCCATCCCTTTCCTTAAAAAAAAAATAACAATTCATTGTAATTTTTTTAAGCATTCATTCTTGCTTTACACATGCTCTGGACATGCATGTGGTCCTTTCTGTGCACTGCCCTGGCCCCCCATGTCCCCTGTCCTCAGGTGCCCCATGCACCTCCAGGTGCCAGCCAGCACCCAAGGGAGCCGGGCCCCAAAACTGGGGGCACCAAACTGGGCCAGGCGCCTGCAGCCCCTCTGGCCACGTGCTGGACCTGGGCAGTGCAAGGATCCCAGACAAGCGCCACCTGTCAGGAAATGCCACAGCTCTGTCCCAGAAAGGAGACAGAGGAGCCCTGCAACTTCAGTCCAGTAAAGGGAGAGGCCACTGGGGAACGTGCCCAAGGGGTTTTTTCTTTCTCCCTTTCTCTCCCTTTCTCCCTCCCTCTCCTGATTTTTTTCTCTCATTCTCTCCCTCTGTCTCTCCCCCAGTTTTTGCTCTCTTTTCTCTCCCTCTCTCCTGTTTTTTCCTCTTTGTCTCTCTCTCTCTCTCTCCCTCTTTTATTCTCTCTCTCTCTCCCTCTCCTGTTTTTTTCTCTCTCTTTGTCCCTCCCACTCTCTCCCTTCTTCTCTCCCTCTCCCAGGTTTTTCTTTCTCTCCCTCTCCCTCCCCTGCTTTTTCCCTCTCCCTTTTTTTCTCTCTTTCTCTCCCTCCTCCCCTCATTTTTTTTCTCTCTTTTTCCTTTTTCTCTCTCTCCCTCCTTCTCTCCCTCTCTTTCTCTTCCTCTCCCATTTTTTCCTCTCTCTTTCTCTCCCTCCCATTTTATTCTCTCTTTTTCTCTCTCTCTCCCATTTTATTCTCTCTCCCTCTCTCTCTCTCCTGGTTTTTCCTCTCCCCCCCATTTTATCCTCTCTTCCTCTCTCTCTTTCTCTCTCCCTCCCTTTCTCTCGGGGCTGCAGCCTCCTTTAATCCCAAACTCCCAAACCTTCCCAAACCACCTGCCCCATTTCCCCCCGAACCTGTTATTTTACCCCAAAGTTCAGGAGCTCAGCCTTGTGCAGACCCCAGAGTGCCTGGGCCGTGTAATAAACCTGCCAAAGTCAGCAGAGACACCAAACCCATCCCAGAGCTTTCCACCCACAGCTTCAGCCCTCAGACTGTCTGTGAACACATCAGCTTTCCTCTCAGACTCTTATCTGCCTTTGGCTTTATTCCTTTACCACTTCTTTTTCACGTTAAAGTGAAGCAATGTATTTCCCCATTGCCAGGGAAAGACAGCTTCAGTATTTTTATAATGCTCCTTTCTGATTCAGTCTTGGTTTTTACATTCTGCTTGGGGTTTTGCTAGATAATAAACAAAGTGGGCCTGATTCCTTGGGAAATAAAATATACAAAAGTGATTTAGTGCTGGCTTCCCAGACGTGCTCATAAGAAGTTTCCTGAAGCAAACTGGTATTTCAAAACCTCGTCCCGAAATGTATATTCATCTCTGAGATGAAAAGAAAAGATTCTGGAGCAAATAATGCACCACAAAGATGCAGCCAGGGGAATATATTTATGGTGAAAGCAATGGCTGAGCAAAACACTTCATTATAGCAGGGAGAGGACTCAGACAGGCTCTGAGACAAATAAGCACGCGCAGTGCTCAGTCCTGAGGTGTGAGAGGCGTTAAGACGAAGTGTGTTTGTGCTCAAAACCGTCCCAGCTCTCCTGCAGATGCCTGCGAGCCCTCACACAGGAGAAAAGGCAGGAGAGGTGTTTCCAGGGGAGCCAGGGAGCTGGGCCAGGGCTGGCCCGCCCGTGAACAGCCCCTTCCCTTTGCCTGCCCTGGAAATGCTCCCTGAAATTCGATTCAATACCCACTCTGCCCTCCTGATTCCACCCCAGAGTCTGACTGAGGCTGACCTGACACTCCCTGGCTACTTGTGGAAGCAAAGAGCAGGAGAAAACCAGAACTGTGCTGGCAGGGAAGGGCATCTTCAGCTGGAGATTTCTGTCAGAGCTTCCTCTATTGGGCTGCCATGCAGAAAATGTTCCAGCTGTCAGTGAGGACAAGCAAAACGCACCCAGAAGCACAAATGTTCTGGTTTTAGCAACACCAAGGAGCAGGAGTGGCTGTGACAGGAGGGTTTACAAGCCATGTACAGCCACAGAGTTTATTCCATTCCAGGGATCAGAAGGGTTTGAAGCCAGTGTGTCCTCAGTGACAGCAAATACAACCAATTGCCTCATCCTAAAAACAAGTCAGGGGGAAAGAGAAAATGCTGTATTGACCTCAGCTGTCTGCAGCAGAACAAAAGCAGAGCACAAATGGCTGCCTGAGATCTCAGCCCTCCACTCCCAGCCCTTTAAAAATGAAAGAGGGAGCTAATTTTACCATTAGGCTTTCTGTTCTTTTATCTCATCCTTTGCCTGCCCCTCCAAAAAGGCTCCTCACCCCAATGTGTCACCACCTGAGCAGTGGAAATTCTGAGGCATTATGGAAAAGTAAACTTTGCTGTAAACTTTTCTGTTGTAGGCAGTGAGCCCCACCAGGGTCTGTGCCAGCGATGCTGCTCTTTAAAGCACCTCCCAGAACAAATCCTGCTGCTCAGGGGAGTTCTCTGAGGTGCAGTTCTAACCAAACACAACCTGAGTATCAGTGAACACGTCACACAGCTCCTTTCAGCACCCCCTCTCCTTTAAACATCTCTCTTCATTCCAACAACAGCAAAACCTTGAGAGCTCACAGCCATTTCAGCGACAAATCCCACACCTCTGTGCAAAAAAGGCACTTCAAAAGCAGAAAACTCACCCTGGAGCAGCCACAGCACCTGCATGAATTCTGTTCCCCACTGCTGCTGTGGGCCTGAATCCTCCCAGGTGCCCTGAATTGCCAGAAGTGATGAGCCCAGCAGCACCAGGGACTGGCAGGGCAATGCTCCTGCATCTGGAGTTTCCAAAGGCTGCTGGGGGCAGCAAATCACCTCCAGAGCCCAGCAAACACTGCCTCACACACTGGCACATCCACTGGGGTCCAGCCAACACAAACTCCATGTGTGGAGGCCAAGGATGCTGGTGACTGAGTGCCTTCTGCAGGGCCAGGCTGCCCTGAGCCTTTGGGGACGTCCAGAAGCCCCCATGGGGGATCAGGCACAGCCTGGACTCCGAGATCCTCCAGGTCGTTTCCAGCCTGAATGATTCTGGGGCTCCAAGCGGTTCCTGGTGAGCAGAGGCAGGGTGCAGGTGCCCAGATGTCTGTGCTGCTGCCCCAGGATGTCTCCAGCAGCCTTCACTCCACTCCCCAGCTTTGTGCACGTCTCTTGAAGCAGCCACGTGCAGTGATGGGCCTGCAGCCATCAGGAATGGAGTTTGTGCAGCAAGGGATGTGTGCAGGGCAATGGAGCACTGCCTGTGCAGTGATGGGACTGGAACCATCAGGAATGGAGTTTGTGCAGCAAGGGATGTGTGCAGGGCGATGGAGCACTGCCTGTGCAGTGATGGGACTGGAACCATCAGGAATGGAGTTTGTGCAGCAAGGGATGTGTGCAGGGGAATGGAGCACTGCCTGTGCAGTGATGGGACTGGAACCATCAGGAATGGAGTTTGTGCACCAAGGGATGTGTGCAGGGGAATGGAGCACTGCCTGTGCAGTGATGGGCCTGGAACCATCAGGAATGGAGTTTGTGCAGCAAGGGATGTGTGCAGGGTGATGGAGCACTGCCTGTGCAGTGATGGGTCTGGAACCATCAGGAATGGAGTTTGTGCAGCAAGGGATGTGTGCAGGGGAATGAGGCACTGCCTGTGCAGTGATGGACTGGAACCATCAGGAATGGAGTTTGTGCAGCAAAGGATGTGTGCTGGAACCATCAGGAATGGAGTTTGTGCAGCAAGGTGGGATGTGTGCAGGGTGATGGAGCACTGCCTGTGCAGTGATGGGACTGGAACCATCAGGAATGGAGTTTGTGCAGCAAGGGATGGGGCCCTCCGAGGCAACCCAGAATGGAGTTTGTGCAGCAAGGATGTGTGCAGTTTGATGGGCTGCCACAGTTGATTGTGAGTGCCTGTGATGTGTCTGGACACAGGTGGTTTGTGCAGCAAGGGATGTGTGCAGGGGAATGAGGCACTGCCTGTGCAGTGATGGGCCTGCAGCCATCAGGAATGGAGTTTGTGCAGCAAGGGATGTGTGCAGGGGAATGGAGCACTGCCTGTGCAGTGATGGGCCTGCAACCATCAGGAATGGAGTTTGTGCAGCAAGGGATGTGTGCAGGGGAATGGAGCACTGCCTGTGCAGTGATGGGCCTGCAACCATCAGGAATGGAGTTTGTGCAGCAAGGGATGTGTGCAGGGGAATGAGGCACTGCCTGTGCAGTGATGGGCCTGGAAACCATCAGAAAGTTTGTGCAGTAAGATGTGTGCAGGCACTGCCTGTGCAGTGATGGGTCACCATCAGAATGGGTTTGTGCAGCAAGGGATGTGTGCAGGGTGATGAGCACTGTGTGCAGTCTGGAACCAAGATGGGTTTGGAGCAAGTTGTGCAGAGCAGTCGTGATGGGACTGGAACCATCAGGAATGGAGTTTGTGCAGCAAGGGATGTGTGCAGGGCGATGGAGCACTGCCTGTGCAGTGATGGGACTGGAACAAGAAAAGTGTTTTTTTACCCAAAGGATGTGTGCATGGAAGGAGCACCCGGAGTGTGGCTGCACCATCAGGAATGGAGTTTGTGCAGCAAGGGATGTGTGGGGGAATGAGGCACTGCCTGTGCAGTGATGGGCCGCAGCCAGTTATTTGCAGGCAATGGACACTGCCGTCAGTTGATGGAACCATCAGGAATGGAGTTTGTGCAGCAAGGGATGTGTGTGCAGGGGACTGCATCAGGAATGGAGTTTGTGCAGAAGTGTGTCAGGGGATGGGCACTGCCTGTGCAGTGATGGGCCTGGAAACCATCAGGAATGGAGTTTGTGCAGCAAGGGATGTGTGCAGGGCAATGGAGCACTGCCTGTGCAGTGATGGGACTGGAACCATCAGGAATGGAGTTTGTGCAGCAAGGGATGTGTGCAGGGCAATGGAGCACTGCCTGTGCAGTGATTGAATTTCGCTGGGTACACTCTTCACCTGCAGCCTCAGGTTGTGCAGCAAGGTGTGTATGAGCCCCCTGTTGCATTTGACGCCGCCAGCAGGTCAGTCCCATGATGTGCCAGCAAGAGTGTGATGGAGCACTGCCGTGCAGTGTGGGCTCGGCACCACTGCCTGTGCAGTGCGTCAGTGATGAGGCCCAGGCTGGATGCCATTCATCTAAACCATCAGGGAGTTCACAACGTACACTGCCTGTGCAGTGGGGATGGAACCACAGTGGGTTTGTGCAGCAGGGATGTTGCAGGCATGGAGCACTGCCTGTGCAGTGATGGGCTGGACCATCAGGAATGGAGTTTGTGCAGCAAGGGATGTGTGCAGGGGAATGAGGCACTGCCTGTGCAGTGATGGGCCTGGAAACCATCAGGAATGGAGTTTGTGCAGCAAGGGATGTGTGCAGGGCAATGGAGCACTGCCTGTCCAGCCCTGCCTCAGGGATTTCCTCTGCTGGGCTCACCACAGCCAGCAGGGCTTTGTGTGACACCCAAAACCTGTTAGCACATTTGGAAACCCTCCCCTGCCAGCAGGAAGCACTCAGGGATCCCATGACAAACTGGCTGCCAGCAGCCCTGGAGATTGTTTGATGGCACTGCAGGCCCGTGCCATTCACACAGAGCCAAAACGTCCCTGCTCCCCTGGGGATGGCACAATGCCAGAGCTGGCAGTTTTTTTTTTTTCCCTGGAGGATGAAGTCGCGGTTACTGGCCTGGTAGGTTTCTGTCACCAGCTGATCTTTAAGGTCAGACATGTCAGCCCCAGTTAGAGTTACCCAGGGTCAGCGGCCAGGAGCCCTGGAGATGTTTGGCTGGTGGTTTCTGAGAGGATGGACAATGCCCTGCAGCCCTGGAGATGTTTGGCTGGTGGTTTCTGAGAGGATGGACAATGCCCTGCAGCCCTGGAGATGTTTGGCTGGTGGTTTCTGAGAGGATGGACAATGCAGCCCATCCCCTAAAATCCCTCCCCAGATTTCACAATCTCCTGTCACTGATGGATCAAGTGCTAACCATGGAGCTGTCCCACAGGTTAGCAGGAAATAACGAAGCCCAGATTACTCACTGTGGATTTACTGCCCTAACACGTGACTGAAAATCCACCCCTCCCTCTAAGGTACACTTGGGGACTTTTAAAGTTGTGTAATTATTTTGTTTTATTGAATTCTTCTATGTAATTCTTTTTTGTTTTCTTTTGTTTGTTTTTCTCTTACTCCCTTTCAACGCCTTCCCTGCACTCTGTGGTTACTGATTTGTCTCTGAGGTGTGACCCCTGTGGAACAGGAGAAGGAGAGCTGAACATATCTGTGTAATGGGGCTTGATGCTGCCAGGTTTCCCTACATAATTCATGTGGTGGCAAATGCATTTCCCAGAATTTCAGTGAGAAAATCTTGGTTGATGTCAACAGGGACACTGCCAGGATGAGTACCACCATTCCAGAGTAAGAGAAGGAAGTACAGAAAAAGAAATGCCCAGGGGTTGGCTCTAGTGGCCCTCTGTGCTCCATTTGATCTTTTTATCCTTTTTCTTTTTATCTTTTCTATCTGCTCTGGCAGCATGTCCCAAAGGGACAGCCCACCCTAAACACCTGCCCAGGCTCTCTCCAAAGCCCTGCAACAACACAACAATTCTCTCTTTCCCCACGCACACTCAAACCTGACTGACAACAACCTTCTCTCAGCATATTCAGGCCTTGCTTTGTGCTTTTCACAGGATCCTTTCACTGCTGTAATTAATTCTCTGCATCTGGCCAAAGATTGCATTTTTGATCTTCCCAAGCATTAAGTTATGCTATTAATATGTAAATTAGTAGTTTGTGGTTTTCTTGGAGCAGAAGAACATTTTTTAAAAAGATTTTAATGCTAATTTCACCACGGTGGTCCCTTTATGTTGCACAAAAGTGTAAGTTTTGCTTACATTTCACTGCAGAAAGCCAAAGTGAAAATCAGATTCCATTGCAGCAGGGAGCGCTGACACTGGGCAGCCCCAGCCCCTGCCAGAGCCAGCAGGGAGCTGCTGGAAAACCAGGAATAAACGTGCTGGAATTGGGTGCATTTGGGCACGCAAATCCTGAACTCTGTAAGGAAAAGAACAAAGTGTGGGGTAGGAGTCAGAATGATCCAGCAGACAGTCACAGAATCACAAATCCCAGCCCTGGAAGTGTCCAAGGTTTGGGGCAACCTGGGCTAGTGGAAGGTGTCCCTGCAAAGGACACAGTTTTACACCTAAATGTGACTCCTGCTTTGCCACTTGCACTCTAGGAAATTCAAAGGGTAGATAATTTTGTGTGTAAAACAAATGATAAAAAAAAATCCAAACAAACAAAAAATGCTTTCCCCATGTTCTAAGTCCTAGGTAAACTCACTGTTGTGACTTTAGGAGCAGAAGAGCTTGGCCCACCAGCAGAGTTATAATTTAACAAGTTCAATTTCATCCACAGACACATCCAGCTTTGTTTGTCCTTCACCACTTAGCTTGGGGGAAATGGGGCAGGATAACTCAAATTCTGCAGTTACTGTAAGAGAAACCACGGCTTTCAGTCCTGGATTAATAAACCACATTGCTGAGAGGAGAGTGATCAAACCCACTTCTTCTTTCTGCTCTGTGTATCTTCTCCTGGGAAGATGAGAAGCCTCAGCTTCTCCATGTTTTACTCCTTTGGAATGTGATTTGGAGAACTGTTTACCCAGCATGTGAATTGTTTTTACTTAATAGTCAATCCCAGCCAGCTGTGTCGGACTCTCTGAGTCTGTCACGAGTTTTTATTATTCATTCTTGTCCAGCCTCCTGATGTCTCCATTCTCTTTATTTAGTATAGTTTTAGTACATCATTTTCTTTTAATATAATACAATAAATCAGCCTTCTGAGAACTTGGAGTCTTTTCTCATGTCTCACCTCGTCCTGGGGACCCTCACAACACCACAACACCTGGGCTGTCCTGTACACTTTGATTTCTGGAGCTATGCTCTTTTCAGTGGCATTTCCCCAGCTGCCTTCCCCTTGATTTCCCTCTCCCCATCTGCTTTCCCTGCCTGCCTTTCTTTCAGCCCTTTCCCAAATTGTGCTGTCCCGTGGTGACTCTGGTTTTCCTGTGAAGCCAGGCTGCCATTTGGCTCCTGCAGCTGCAGCAGGATGCACCCTGCTGTTCCTTGGGTGCCCTGGAGAACGGGTGGGGAGCCACAGCCATTCCTCAAGTGTCCTTTTGCCCCGTTTCCCAGCATTAAAATAATTTGCTTTTCACACAGTTGCCTTAAAAAATCGTAACTCAGCAGGGCAGGGAAACACAAACAAATGCATTTATTTGTGGCATAAAGGGGACAACAGGGAGGGACAGGATGAATAAAACCAGTAGATGTAGAATGGGTACTAAGGAAGGAATTGTTTTCTGGCCCAGGGTGCCCAGAGCAGCCGTGGCTGCCCCTGGATCCCTGGCAGTGCCCAAGGCCAGGCTGGATGGGGCTTGGAGCAGCCTGGCACAGGGGAAGGTGTCCCTGCCCTTGTGTGGATGATCTTCAAGGTCATCCCCAGGCCGAAGCCCCCTGTGATTCTGTCAGAGATCACTGAGGTGCCACGGGGAGCTCCTGAGTGGCCCTGAGCCAGCCCAGGAGGGCACTGGGCTGGAAGCTGCTGCTGGAGTCAATGCACTAAAAAAGGCAGAGCCAGTTTCCAGCCAGGTCAGCTGTACAAGGAGGCTGCCCTGCGCTTAAATCAGCTCCAACACGGAGTGAAAACACCTCCTTCAGCAGTAGCTGCTCACTGGGAGGGCATCCAGAATCTCCTGCTGCACGGGAACCTCCAATTCCTGCAGCTGGGCATTCAGCACTGCAGAGATGGACACACTCAATGCGTCCATGGAGCGCCTCCCTTGGGAGGTTCTGACATTAAACTGAGTAAAAAAGCAGGAATGTGGGCAAATTAAACTAATTTAAAAATTTAAATTATATTAAATACATTAAAATTAAAAATTAAAAATGGAAATTAAATTAAAGTTTAAAATAAAAACTGAAGTAAAATACAAAAATAGAAAAATAGAAGAAAAAATGGGGTGTTCTGAAGGCTGGGAATCAGTCTGGGACCTGAACCAAACTCGCTGACACCAAACCGTGTAGAATTTTTTGCCACCACCATGAAATTTTTCAAATTGGCTTAAAATCCTATTTTAAACCCAAATGACTGATCTGGAGTTTTTGTATGTGTTCTGGGTCTCAAAGTCCTTAGGTTCTTCTTCATGAATTTTGCATTAAATCATAAAAGCTGGAGTTATGTTTTAAGTTAGGAAGAACTTCAAAAGTTTGGATTCTTCCTTAATCCATTGACTCAAAGGATTTTAAGAACATCAAACACAGCTCCACTTCCAACTAAATCCTAATAGCTGGCGTAATAAATTCATATATATATGTATATATATGCATATATATTTGCATATAGGCACATAACTGCAATAAAACCCCTTATTCCCTGCCTGAAAGGAATTTCTGAGCCTGAATTCCTGCAGGCCATGTATGTCACCTCTGGCATAAACAGCCCATGAATGTTTGCAACGAGGCCCTTTGATCAGCTCTTGGTTTATTCCTCCCAGGGCTCATTTGGGGTGTTTTTTGTCATTTTGTGTGGCACTGCTCGTGTCCAGCCAAGGGAGCAGAGGTTTAACATTGCTCCATTGTGCTCTGGAGCTCCAGGGGCTCTGCTGCTGCCTGCACAGGGGGCAGAGGTGATTTCCCCTGGCCTTGCTCCCACCAGGGCTTTCCCCGCTGCTCATTTGGATGGGATGGCCCAGCCTGAGCCCGGGGCTGCTCTGAGGAGCAGCTCTGCTGGCTCTCAGTCTCAGCAATTCTCAGTCTAAGCCCTGCTTTCAACTGATTTCCCCTGGGAACTGAAAACTCTGCAGCTCTGCTACCAAAAGGTGAAATACCGGGGAAGCAGTCGGAGGCAGAAGGGCCTGTGCTAAAGCTCCGAGGAATGAGAGCTGCACTTGACAATTTTCCCTGTTCCAGTGCTTGTTAAGGGTGGTATTTTTAGAGCTGGGAACACATCCCTGCTCCCAAGTTGTCCCATTTCCTCAGCTGCAGCTGCTTCCTTATGCTCTGCTTGTGCATGGCAGGACAGCCAGAGCTTCTAGCAAGTTTAATTCTCCGTGAAAATGTTTGGCTCAAAGTTGTGTCCAGGGCCCTGTCAGCAGCACAAGGACAATAAAACCCAGTTTTGCCTTAGTGACCTCCAAAAGCTCCTGCAGCACAGAGAGCTCTGTTTTCTCTGTGAGCCGTTCCCTGTGCCCAAAGAACGAGGATGTTGGCATGAAATAAATAAATCTCCAGCCACAACAGGTTATTACCCAAGCCTGAGTGGGAGCTGGATGCCATCTCTGGCTTGGCACTCAGCTTCCTCCATGGAAACCTGCTTTTCCTTCCCACTGAGTGGACATAAAAATGCACCCTATTTGTGGTGGAACAGCAATTTGTCAGTAAAGGATCTCGGGTTTTCAGCCAAAAGGATGTGGAGAGCCAAAAGGGGAACAAAAGGGGTTTGAGAGAGGATTCCAGAGGTGCAAGGGACACTCAGGAGCTGGGGCTGCCAGAAGTCGCTGCCCTTGGGGCTCAGAGCAAGGCTGGGCTCCCCAGACCCCAGCTCTGGGAATTTGGGGGGTTTGGAGCACCCCATTCCTGTTCCCTGGATACCAGGGCAGTGCAGACCTCACCTCTGGAAATTTGGGAATTTGGAGCACCCCATTCCTGTTCCCTGGATCCCAGGGCAGAGCAGACCCAGCTCTGGGAATTTGGGAATTTGGAACACCCCATTCCTGTTCCCTGGATACCAGGGCAGTGCAGACCTCACCTCTGGGAATTTGGGAATTTGGAACACCCCATCCCTGTTCCCTGGATCCCAGGGCAGAGCAGAGGGATGCCCAGCCTGGTCACAGCTGCCTCTGGAGCTGGGGTGGCAGGGCAGGGTCACTGGGTAGGTCCTGCCAAGCCCACACTCATTTGCCAGGTGTGTGCCAGCACCTCGGTTGAGGATGAGATGTCCTCCTTTCCCATTAAAGCCAGCTCCTGATTTGCAGTTCTGACGGGGGATAATTGCTCCAGCAGCATTCCAAGCCGGGCTGCAGTTTTGGAGTGGGCACGCGTTAACAGCAGGGATTTAATTTGTGTGTCCATTTGTAACGCAAGGAGAGAGCCTTTCAGGCGCCACTGTAAGTGATGTTTTTGCCTCTGATACATATTGGAGGCCACATTCACAAGAAATACTTGCATGAATAAAAGATGAGAGCAGCGATTCCTCAGCCTCGCCAAACAAAGAAAACAAACACTGCCTTGGGGACACCGAGTACAAACAGATGCACGGAGGCTTGCCTTACCTAAGGAGGGGAGAGGAGCTGCCAGAAACAAACATTTAATTTGGGCAGAACTGCCAGAATTCTGACACTAAGTGGTCTTGAACATCAGCTAATCAAAATAGCTGCTAACCAGCTCGGGAGAGGAACTTGTAATTAGCAGCATAATGAAATTTGCACTCTAGGCTTCCACTGCCTCTCTCCTTCCGAGGAATAAAGGCCTCCAGTGGTCAGTGACATCTGTTTTATTTAGGAGGTGGGAATTCTCAGAGGTGCTGGAGTCACTTCTACAGAGAATCACAGTGATGGATGAGCTTCTGCTCCCCAGAAACAAAAGCAGTGCCTGCTTCCCACAGACCACAGCTTAAAACGCTCTTGCTCAACTCCCCCTGAGTGCTGTGGCCCGAGCCCACTGGGGTTTGGTGGCTTCTGAGCTATATGCAGGGTTTTTCATCCCAAAACAAGTTCTCAGGTAGTTTCTTGTGAATGTGATATAACTGCCATGATGTCACACTGATATTGGGATAAGTCCCCTGATATCACACTGATATTAATCTGATATCACACTGATATCGGTATAACTCCCCTGATATCACACTGATATTAACCTGATATCACACTGATACTGCAATAACTCCCCTGATGTCACACTGATATTAATCTCATATAACTGCCCTGATATCACACTGATATTGGGATAATTCCCCTGATATCACACTGATATTAACCTGATATAATTGCCCTGATGTCACACTGATATTGGGATAACTCCCCTGATATCACACTGATATTAACCTGATATCACACTGATACTGGAATAACTCCCCTGATATCACACTGATGTTGGGATAACTCCCTGCACTCTGAGCTGCCTCCTTTGCCCAACACCTGCTCCTCCTGAGCCCAGTGGCAGTTTCACATAAGAGGAGATTATCCCTGGGTCTCACCTGCTGCTGGAGGCCCCCTTTGGAGGTTCTGGATGGAGACCTCAGCTCCACGGCAGGAAAATGGCCAGTGCATCAATGACTGGCCACGTTCCCCACTCCAGAGCCTGGAGCAATGAGTCATTAACCCAAGCATGTAATTAACTTGGACCGGGGACACACTGTATTCACACTGATTATGGAAAAGAACCCCAAACAACACAAGCCAAGAACAAAAACCTCCCAAGGACTCAGTATGAAATAAAGCAGAATGCAGCCCACTTCACCCCAAGGATAGCCAGTGCTCTGCCAGGGACCCACAGGCAGCCCTGGTGACAGAAATAAATCAGAGGAGTGCAGCGTCCCCCTGGCACAGGGCACCTGCTCTGCACTGTGAGGAGAGCCAGGAATTACCATTTTGACTGGAGCATGCATGGAAAACTCTGCATTCTGAGCAGGGCCCTTGGATCTCCTGCTTCCAGGGAAGCACAGAGGGAGAACACCTGCCCTCAGGTGGAGGTGCAGCTCTGCATCTGCAGGGAGAGCAGGACAAGAGCCCCTTGCTCTGTTTCTTGTTCTAACTGGCCTTTGAGGACCTCAATTGATAATTCCCTACTTTTCCACACTGGAAGTCCCATGTTGTACCATTTATCACTGCCCTAGGGAATGCAGGAAGCAGATTTTGGAAAACTTGGCAAAAGGAACTTTCTGATAAGCTCAGGAGAGGGTGTGATGGACAAGAGAGGTATCCAAAGTGAGTGTGAGCATTTGTGTTTGTGCTGCACTCCAGGGGAGCTGGACACAGCAGCTATGGAAGCAAAAGGGTACGTGTGGCTTGGAAATGCAGCCAGCTTTCCAAAGAAACCCTGAGAATTGTCTGTGAGGCCACGCTGGAGCACTCAGGGGGATGCCTGCAGTTCCTCCTCTGCCCTGGCATGTGTGTTCAGAACAAGCTTGGGCCAGGGGGAGAGGAGGTGGCCAAAGCCTCCACAAAGGGAATTTTCTGCCCCAGGAAATTCCTTTGCCTTGCATCCATTCAAACCTGGGAGCACTCAGACCAGCAGAACTGGCCCCAATGTCCCTCACTTGTCCCTGGAATTACTGGGGAGGGGAGCTGCTCTCTTTCACTCTGCTCACCCTTCTCTGCTCACACTTCTCTTTTTGGCCCAGGCCAGAGTAAAATCCTGCAATCTCTGTGTCAGCACCCAGAGCACCTGAGAAAATACATCACACTGAGGGAGCAACCACTGCTGCTGCTGCTGGGGCTGCAGGAGGGAAGCAGGAATTGGTGAGAATTGTTCTGATATTGCCCATGTCATTATTGTCTACCAGCTCTTTTTTTATTATTATTATTATTTACATCACCATATTATATGCAAAATGAACGAAGAGTAAAAATACATTTGGACATGAAGTCTGTTAGAATCACAGCCTGATTCTCAGAAAATGCCTGGAAAGCATCTCTGACCACAGTGGGTGGAACAACAGAGCCCTGCCAAAGTCAGATGTTTTTATTTGCCACAGACAGATGATGACAATTATTAGTGCGTTGTACTCTGCCCCCTTGCAGCAAAGCCAGCAGTGCCACACACCCTGGTGGCTAACCCCTAATAACCAATAATTACAGCAGACAGTCCTCCCATCACACCTTTACTGGGCTGGCCATTGTGCAAGTCACATTTGCCAGAGCAGAAACCAAAGAGGGTCACCGGCAGATCTGATCTGGACACATCAAGACACAAAGAACAAAAACATATTTAGGAAATATTTGCTTAGAACACATTCAGAAATCACTTTTTGGGTGCACTGATGGTCCATGCCCCAGTTTGTTACCAGAAAAACCACACCAGCCTGAATCAAACATCGTCAGAAGCAAATCACACCAATCAAGGGTTTGTCCGTGTGAGAATGAAAATGTGAAAAATTAACTCCCTCAATTTAGCCTCAAGGGAGCTTTCACCCAAAGGTGAGAAGAGAGAGTCTCAGCTTGTACATGTATGAATAATTCCATGGCTCCTGCTGATTTGGAGTGGGAGGCGCTGGATCACAACAGTGCTGGGTGGCAAAGTGACACAAATGAGGAAGGGACTGCTGTCACCCCAGGTGTAAGGAATGCAAGTGGCAAATTACTGCTTCTGTCCAATCTGGGTGAAGTACATTTGCTAAAAACCACTTAAAACTGGATAAAAACCAGAAACAGAGAAAGCCTTTGGGAATGGGAAACCAGTAATCACAGGATGGATTTACATTTCACAGCGAGCCTGACTCATGGCAACAGACCCATCAAAAGGAAAATCCAAACTCCTGCTCCAAAAAAAATGGTTGTGGAGGGTCCCACAAAGCCTTGGGCCTGGTCAGTGTGGGGAAGGGAAGGCTGGGAGGGGATCCATGAATCCATAGAAATGTCCCACCAACCCACACAAATGTCCCCAAGGCTGTCCCAGGACGGTGCCACACTCTGCTCAGTGGTGCCAGTGACAGCATGAGGAGCAGTGGCCATGAACTGAAACACAACGAGTTCCACCTCAGCCTGAGGAAGAATTTCTGTCCATGGAGGGGGCAGAGCCCTGAACAGCTGCCCAGGGAGGGCCTGGATCTCCATCTCTGGGGACATCCCAAAATCCCAAATTCCCGTGTCACCTGCTCTGGGTGACCCTGCTCTGGGACCTGGGTGGTCTCCAGAGGTGCCTTCCAACCCCCCCATGCCAGGATCCTGGGATAAGGGATGTGCCAAAGGCCCTGTAAGTGCAGCACCTCCGAAATGTCTGCATGTACAACAAGCAATTACTGACCTCAAGGAGGGGGCAATGACCACAAACCTGGCGAGGGACACTGGGTGGATTTTATGCAAACACTGCAACCTCTGAAGTGAAACGTTTGATGCTCATTTTCAAAAGGTGACCTTAATCCCCAGTGCAGGGCCACACTGCACTGGAGTGGGGCAAACAGCCCTGATGGAAATCAATCCATTTTCACTGCTCTGTGCTCAGAGGCTGAGGGGGTGCTGTGCTGAGGGCAATGGGACCAGTGCATGAGCCTGGCTGCCACTTCCAGCCAAGGACAGGTGTCTGGGACCTGTGAGCTGGGCTGGTGAGACACAGGGACAGTTCCTGCTCTGGCAGAGGTGGCCTTCAGCATCACCTTCCAGCTCCCTTCAGCATCCCCTCCTGACTCCCTTCAGCATCCCCTTCCAGCTCCCTTCAGCATCCCCTTCCAGCTCCCTTCAGCATCCCCTTCCAGCTCCCTTCAGCATCCCCTCCTGACTCCCTTCAGCATCCCCTCCTGGCTCCCTTCAGCATCCCCTTCCGGCTCCCTTCAGCATCCCCTCCTGACTCCCTTCAGCATCCCCTCCTGGCTCCCTTCAGCATCCCCTCCTGGCTCCCTTCAGCATCCCCTCCTGACTCCCTTCAGCATCCCCTTCCAGCTCCCTTCAGTCACCCTCCTGACTCCCTTCAGCATCCCCTCCTGGCTCCCTTCAGCATCCCCTTCCAGCTCCCTTCAGCATCCCCTCCTGACTCCCTTCAGCATCCCCTCCTGGCTCCCTTCAGCATCCCCTTCCAGCTCCCTTCAGCATCCCCTCCTGACTCCCTTCAGCATCCCCTCCTGACTCCCTTCAGCATCCCCTCCTGGCTCCCTTCAGCATCCCCTCCTGGCTCCCTTCAGCATCCCCTCCTGGCTCCCTTCAGCATCCCCTCCTGACTCCCTTCAGCATCCCCTCCTGGCTCCCTTCAGCATCCCCTCCTGGCTCCCTTCAGCATCCCCTCCTGAATCCCTTCAGCATCCCCTCCTGGCTCCCTTCAGCATCCCCTCCTGGCTCCCTTCAGCATCCCCTCCTGACTCCCTTCAGCATCCCCTCCTGGCTCCCTTCAGCATCCCCTTCCAGCTCCCTTCAGCATCCCCTTCCAGCTCCCTTCAGCATCCCCTCCTGGCTCCCTTCAGCATCCCCTCCTGACTCCCTTCAGCATCCCCTTCTGAATCCCTTCAGCATCCCCTCCTGACTCCCTTCAGCATCCCCTCCTGGCTCCCTTCAGCATCCCCTCCTGGCTCCCTTCAGCATTCCCTCCTGACTCCCTTCAGCATCCCCTCCTGGTTCCCTTCAGCATCCCCTCCTGAATCCCTTCAGCATCCCCTCCTGACTCCCTTCAGCATCCCCTCCTGGCTCCCTCACCTGCCTGTCCAGAGGCACAGGGGAACACAAGAGCACATGAACTGCTCCTGTTGCCTTTCCCTGGAAATAAAAAAGCTTCTCTTGCTTTTTGCTGCAAACCAAAGCAGTGATTTATTTGAAATGTCTGTGATTCTATCTCCCCTGTTTCTGGGAGAGCAGAGGAACAAGGCAGCTGAGTGCCTCACCAGAGGATGCTGTGAGATGCACAGAAAGGCAGTCAGGCTGGTGCTGTGTGTCTGGGGAGGCAGATGGGGTCTGGGCTGGCCTGGGGGGGACAGCAGCTGTAACAAGCAGTGCTGGGGTCAGCTCCTGTGACATCCCACTGCTGGCTACCAGCAGATCCTGATTTCTTAGCTGGAACACTCAAAGTGCTTCAGCTTTTACAGAACAATGAGTGGGTAATTAGAGAGACCAGCAGCATTATTAATAAGAGAAGCTTGTTTTAGAAAGAGCTCAGCTCACTCCTGTCAAGCAGCTGGCAGCCTCTGCAGATCACTAAACGGGGCTTTTTGATGCTGCTCTCTAAAACCCTGCTCTGCTTCCTTCAGCCTGCCTGCCAGTGCAGACTCAATTAACCTTTGATTAGACCAAAGGGTGCCACTGGTTCTATCCTGGGAATCTCTGCCTTGCTGCTGGGCCTTCAAAAACCAGCACTGCTGCAGCTTTTCTGTTTCCTGAAGCACCCCTTGGGATAAGAACATCATTTTCAGAGCACTTTCTCTGTACCTGTCTCAAAGGCCACCTGGAACAGGGAGCAGTGCAAAGCCAAGCCAGACTGGTGCCCCAAAGCCAAGGGAGGCCCCGATCTCCTGAGCTGAAGCAAATTCCCTGGAGTAAAGCCTGCAAGGAGCATCCCCTCCCCTGTGTGGGCTCCTGCAGCAATGGGTGTCCTCCTCTCCTGCCCTCCTGCTGACCACTGGCATTTTGGGGAGGCATGGCTGATTATGCTGCGTGTCTAAATGCACCTTGGACAGGCAGGGAATACTGAATGTGGCTGCAAAAATAGAGAGAGAATCTTTGAACCAAACAGAAACATGCTCAGGAATCTTCTTGGCTTTTCTCCGCTATTTTGCAGCCAAAAGCTGCAGGAATATTTTTGTTTACAGCCCCCACCCCTCCCCAAAAAAGCCCTCATCAGCATTCTGTGCAAGGAGGAGAAAAGCAGCAAAGTTCTCTCTGAGGTGTTTGCTGCCTTTGTTGCTCCATTTACCATTTTTAAAGAATTATGCAGCAGGGATTATGCAGCAGGAACCATGGAAGCACAATAAATAGAGACTCCTTCATGGCCTAGAGAAGAAAAAATACTGATTTTCAGTACATGGGAATCCTCAGGTTTATAACTTATCGTGAGGATGACTTTCAAATCATGCAGTTTTAGCAAGCATGGGCTGGAAGAGACCTCCAGAGGCCACCTAATCTGGCTTCCTGCTCAACACTGGATCAGCTGCTTTCTGTAATCAGAATAACTCAAAGGACAGACACTCCACAGCTTCTCCCCTTCAGTGCTGTGCCAGGAAAAAACAACAAAAAATTTAAAAAAGAAAAGAAAGATGTCTGCAGCTATTTCTGCTCACTTTTTGGACTCACTCTTGAAAGTTCTTGTATTAAAACACTTATTTAAAATGCTGAACACTAAAACCAGAATTCTCCAGTAAAACACTTCAGCTCTTCCTGCAGGGGGGTGACTCCACCAGCTCAGGAGAAGTTACAAGATTCTGCAAGCCCACCTTTATGAAATATTATTTTTAGTTGTGTTTTGCTGAAACAGTACAAGCCTGGCAACAGGCTCTGCTGTTCTGAGAGAGTCTGAGGTGGAATTTCACCTCTCCAGCCTCAGCAGCCAGGCAGGGAGGGAATGGCTGACAGACACCTCATGTCACAACCAACACCGCCTTGTACCAAAACACCCTCATGCATTTTAAAGAGCCTTTTCCAAAAATCACAGCTAAAAATATATCAATCCAAATTAAATATTTGCATGACAAGGGCGACTTTAATTACAAACCTTTGCCATAATTGAAATCACATCCATGAAAACAGTCATTGCAGAATGAAATGACTCAGAGCAATTGAGTCTTCCAGTTCAGGGTAATTGGAAGGGAATGTCTGGGGCATCACTCCCTGCAGTGATTTTATACCCCTGAAAAAAGCTGATTGTGAGATCCTTTTAGCAGACACTGAAGCAGCTGAGCCCAAACTGATACGTGGTTCTGAAAAGTCATAAGTTTCTGTTTGCTTAAAAGGAGAATGGTTTTGCTCAGGTACACATGGGTTTGGATGAGAAGCCCCCAGGTGCAGAGGAAGGTTTGCTCCCAGGAGGTTTGCAGGATGCTCAGCTGAAGGAAAGTGAACATGCACAAATTCCTTTCCCTTCACTCCCTCTCCCAGGCCAAGAGGGTTTGAGCATCCTGCATCTCCCAGCTGCCTCTTCCTGGGGCCAAAAGCTGGGCATTTAAAACTGTAAAGCTGGTTTTCCTCGCTGCCACTGCACACCTGTGCAGTGAAAGTGCACGGAATGGAGAAACAGCCAAGGAGCTGCTGTCACTGAAATCATGGGACACACACTGGGGGTGTGTCAGGGGCTGAGAGGGCCCTGCTGCAGTTTGCTGGGTCTCAGGAGTGAATGCAGGGGGTTTGTACTCCTCAGGCAGGCACAAGGAGGGTTTCTGCCCTCTCCTCCTGCCTGACAAGCTCTGAGTGCTCAGGGAGAAGCAGGGTGGGAGCCTGCAATGGGTGCCACCCCCACAGAGGGGATTCTCCTGACTGTCCCCAATGGCCACAGCACTGCCTCCCCATCCCAGCCTCCCATGGCTGGAGAGGATTTGGGAGGACACTCAGGTTGAGGATGCAGCTGGAGGCTCACAGGAACACTCAGGTTTAGGGTTTGAGCTGGGCTCACAGGAACACTCAGGTTTAGGGTCTGAGCTGGGCTCACAGGAACACTCAGGTTTAGGGTTTGAGCTGGGCTCACAGGAACACTCAGGTTTAGGGTTTGAGCTGGGCTCACAGGAACACTCAGGTTTAGGGTTTGAGCTGGGCTCACAGGAACACTCAGGTTTAGGGTTTGAGCTGGGCTCACAGGAACACTCAGGTTTAGGGTTTGAGTTGGGCTCAGAGGAACACTCAGGTTTAGGGTCTGAACTAAACACAAAGGCTGAGAGGAACAAGCAGCCTCAGACAACACAAGGGGTGGAACACAGAGCACAGCACATTTCTGCATCCCAAGGAATGGCCCAGACTCTCCAGAATGCAAATCAGGCAAGGAAAGAACATCATGCTGCTGTCAGGACTTTGTCTGCAGCCTGTGTGACTGCAAGAGCTTGTAATTATTTCCCATTTGGAGCTGAACTTCCCCAAGTGGTGCAGCCCTTCCTGCCTGTGCAGCTGCTGCAGGCACATTCAGAGAGCAAATCTCAGCTGCTGTGCAGGGCTGTCAGAAATGCATGAATCTGCCTGCCAGGCTGTGCCTGCACTCAGCAGCACCAGGGGGGCTTTGTGCACACCTCTAACACACACACACAGGCTGTGCTTGCATTTCCCAGCTCCTGCAGCCTCTCCTCAGAGATGCTCCAGACCCCCCAGCACCTCTGTGGCCTCCAGCAGCTTCATTTCCAGATGCAGCTCCATTTCCAGATGTTCCCCTCATTGCCCCCCCTGCCCTGGCTCCAGACGTGGCTGCATTTTGGGATTTGGGGATTTATTACCCACACAACCCTTACAAATCATCCAGGCTTGCTGAAGACCCAACACTTTCAAAAGAAGGACAAGATGTTTCTCCCTTTTGCTAAATGCTGAGGCTCAGACTTGATAAATCATCTTTTCCAGGGAAGCAGTTGGCCATTGGAAAGGCCACATTTCTTCTCAGTGACAGCACATTACCTGGAGACAGACCAATGTAAATGCATATGCAGATTATGCAGCAATTTTGGCCCATGTTGGCCTCTGAATTTGCTGACCCAGCCACCACTTATTGGAAGTGACATCTAATCATTTTGCAAATTTTTGACTTTCTGGTTGTCTGTTTAGATTTTCTTTTGGTGTGTGTGTAAGATGAGTCCTTGTGGGCAACCAGGAGACACAAGGAAAAAACCCAGTACAGAACATAAAACTGTTTCTGTTGCTTGATCAGCTCCCTTTTGCTCTCCCATGTGCACACATGTGCTGCAGCTCTGCAATCTTGTTTGTGTGGAAAAGCACACACCTGCTTGTAAATGGGAAAATCTTGCTAATTTTACACTGAAACCTCTCAGAGTCTGCAGCCCCCAAATTCCTGCACGAGAGGGGGCTGAGAAGGAGTCTCAGAGCACACAGGGCTTGCAGAATTCCCAATGTTTGTGAGTTTTGACACTCGTGCAGGCCATGTCATGAGGACACTTGTTTTAAACACCAGCTGAGGGGTGTGAACAACAGCCACACCTTTAAAGCCAACAGTGACCAGCCTAAGGCAGCCTGGAGAAAAAGGAATACCCTGCCATGTCTGTCACCTCTGCTTGTGGCAGGTCAGGGGCTGAACTCACTGCAAGTCAAGTGGGGCGCTGTCCAAATTTTGGCTTCTTTCTGATGCTGTTCCCTTGTTGGGCTAAGGGATGCAGGGCAGAGCAGAAAGACAATGAAGGGATTTTAGAAAGATCACAGATGCATCGCTAAAAAAATTAATCAAAGGCTAATTCAGAGGTTTTGAGGAAAAATATAAAAAGGATCTATCTTTTTGTATTCATATGTCACAACTGCAAAAGAATTAGGAAAGCAAGAGGATCTGACAATAGACTGGAGATCCTTATCAGCTACTAAGCCAGATTAGCTCATTTTTTCCCCAGCTGTTAATGAAATACTCCCAATTTCACGTGCTAGGACAAAGCTGTGACCAAGAAAGAAGGATGCAGCCCAAAGCAGGCTGAGTACCATGAAGACACAAGTGTGAGGAGATCCCATCCCCTGGGGCCAGGATGGACTGGGCTGATGCCAGAGCTGCATTGCCAGCAGTGACCCTGATGTCCCCACGTGTTTCCCGTGGGTTTCTGCAGGGAGGGCTGGGGGCTGCCCTGGGGCTCCAGTGCTGGGGCACACTGAGCACAGGGGAGGCAGTGCACACACCTGGGGGGGCTGGGGAGATGGGAGGTGAAACATCACCTGCCCCAGGTGGGTTTCTGAGGCACTTTGGACAGCATGGCAATGCCAGGCTGCAGTGCTGAGCTCCAAGGCAAGGTGCAGCTCAGGGTGCTGCTGCCAGCTCGGGTACAGCTGTGCCTCCCCAAAGAATCGGACTGCAGGAACGAGCAAAACAAATCTCTGCTATCTCCCCCTTTCAAAAGCACAGTGCTCACATCTCTCCGTGTCCTCACACGTGTCTAGAGGCCACCCTGCTGGTTCGGGCTCTTCACTGGAGTGTTCCTTTGGGGGGATCCTGTTCCATTTCACTCTGTGAAGCACAGCCTCAGCACTGCTGAGGGATGGCACAAAGGGTCCTTGGCTGGTGTTTCATTCCAATTCCCTCCACATCTGCACACACCATAAAAACATGTCTGTTGATTCCAATTCCCTCCACATCTGCACACACCATAAAAACGTGTCTGTTGCTGGAGGGGTGTGACAAGAAATTGATCCTGGGGATATGAAACTCAGTTTCAGGTCAATGCTGAACCATTTCAGGAAGACAGTTTTGCTTTAGCTATTGCAAACAAAATGCTGTGCAGGATTTTAATGCCTCCTCTTGTGCCTTTTTTGCTATTTATGGTTGGAAGCAGGCAGAACTCGCCCTATTCCTCTCTGTGTCAGCAGCAGCTCTGACAAACACACCAGGTAGCTGATGGCAAGCATGGCATAACTTATGTCATTTGCTTCAACTGTGAAAAATTATGTCCACAGCTGTGCCACCTGCAAAGGAAATATTTACACACAGGCTACTCCTTCCACCTAGAATGCTGAAACGCATTCCCAGATAAAAACCACTTTTGCCATAAAGCTGTAACCCATTCCAAGGCGTGTTTTCATTGCTGTGTGCACAAAACCACCCCACTAAGGGCACGTGGCCAGCAACACAGAGGCACTGGGAGCTGGATCCCCACTTTGGTTCATCTGGGGTGCAGCCCTGGCTGGGCTCTTGTGCCGCCCAAGGTGCATCCATGGAGGAGATGCTTTTCATAAATCCCTGCTTTATTCTTTAATTCTGTCCAGCCTCTGCTCTAGGGCAGCCTGCACAAGGCATCAGGGGCAGGGCTGGGCTGGGGAGGCACAGAAAAGATGGGGATCAGTGTCAGCAGGGCTGGGCTGGGGCTGGAGAGGCAGGAGGAGATTTGGGCTCCCCAGAGCTCCAGGTGGACAGGCAGAACCCCAGCCCTGCATGGAAACCACAAAGGACAGGGGACGGCTGTGATCCCAGAGGATCCCAGCACGGTGGCTGGGAATTAACACTGAAAAGTGAAGGGGAATTGCAAAGCTGAGGCTGGGAGGAAGGCAGGATGTGGATGAGCACGCCGAGTGCAGGACTGTGCCCTCCCAGGGTGGAAAATGCTGAATGGTCAGGGGCAGGATGGGCTGGAACAGAGGAACAGCACAGTGACAGCAAGGCCCAGCTTAACAAGGGAAGAAGGAGATGTGCCCACGTGCTCAGTGCCACAGCTCCCAGCAGAAACAGGGCTGGCTGCCTGAACACCCACACCATGAACCAAGGGACATGGCAGAAAACCGGGGCATCAGGCCAGGCCTGGTTTCAGGGAGGAAAATCAGGATTTAAGGAATCCAAAAAGGCCAATGTTCTGTGAGCACTGGTGTGGCTGGGATGGAGCTGAGCTTTGGCCTTGGCTTCGTGCTGACAAAGACCCAGCGCCCCTCAGGACAGGGCCTCTTGCAGGCAGTATCCATTTAAACACTGTCAAGGATTGCTTCTCCAATTAATTGGCCCCCAAACCCACAAAGGAAAAGCCACTCTTGATTTAGTTTCAAGCAGAGTATGTGACCTGTTTCAAGATGCAGCCACTGAACTTTTTCTCAGCAAAGGAGGCCATAAAGTATTCAAATCTGACCTTTTGGGAGGCTGGGAAGTCAAAACACAAACCCATGATGATAACATTTAACTTAAGAAGTGGAATTACAATCAGGGGAGAAAAAAAGAAGATTGAGCAGCCATTAAAAGGAGCCACTGGAAAGGTAAAATGTTTGCAGGTAACTAAAGAGCACGTCAGGACATCACCATATTCCAGGCAGGGAATAACATTTTAAAAAGGCTTTTCCAGAGGGGAAAACCCCACCACAAATGCACCCCTAGCAGGAATGATCCACAGGGAGGAATTTAAAAATCTCTGTTCAGAAATGGGAGTTTTACCAGTGTTTGGGAAATAAGTGATTAATGAATCCTTGGCACCCAGCATGAGATGTTCAGAGTTTGCAGCCACAGTGCGAGCAGGGTGAGGCACTGAGTGATTCCAAAGGGATTCACACACACAGCAGGCCCCTAAAGCCTCACAGCAAGAGACAGGGATGCATGTGAAGACATCTAAAACAAATACAGGAATTAATCCTGGACAGGAGGAATTCCGGAATTTCAAAGAAAACCCCCAAAGCCCTCCAGTTTCTGTGTGGGTAAATTAGTCTGAACAAGGATAAAACCAATTCTGCACAGGAATAAATGGGAATTGGGCACATATTCCCCTGGCTTCTGTGCAGGGAAGAAATGCCTGGTGAATATGTGAGATTCCTTTCAAATTAGCAATAACTGTAACACCACATAACAAAAGGCAGATGACTTTTTGTCTTTTTGGGTTGTTTTTAGCTGGCTGGCAGAGAATCTGAATCTCTGCACGCTCCTGATTTCATTTGGAACAGTTTCTACAACAGCTCAGCATTTCAGAACTGCCCCAGAGTACACCAAGCTGGCAACAGAACCCTGACACATCACAAGCAAACATATGTCTGCTCTGAAACACACAGCCCACACCCTCCCCAACGCAGCACTGCAGGGATGGCAGAGTCTGTTGGGAAACACAAGGAATGGAAAACACACTCCAGGGTTGGAGATTTTTAAAGGTTTTGTGTGATAAACTTAGAATCCATCACCAATTTAACCCTCTTTTTTTTTCCCCCCTACTAACTACACTATCTAATTATTTAAGTTTAGTATTTTTTGCTCTAGACTTTGATTTTATTTTCTATATTATTATTATTATTATATATATTATCTATTTTATCGATTATTATCTATTTTATCTATTATTATCTATATTATTCTATTTTATTTTCTATTTTCTATATGTCTGTAGCTATGTTCTGGTCTTTTCTTGTTCCAGAAGCTTGGAAAATTCCTGTTGTTACTGAACTTATCTTTCCTGAAGTTTTTTTTTTCCATTTCTCCAAGGAGACTACAGATTGTATCAGACTCATTGTTTTAATTTGTGCATCCTATAATTCCAAATCAAACCTAAGTAGACTATTTCATCAGAGGAAAACAAGAACATTGCTCAAAAAGAAAAAGAAAAAGCCAAAAGAATAATGGCAAACCCAACAAATAGTTTCATAAGGGGCTTTAAATGTTTACTCCACTGTGTTCTGATTGTGCCTGGGAGCAGTAAAATGTAAATTAAATTAGTACTCAAGCTTATCATTAGGAAACAAGCTGGTTTTTTAAAGATGAGGAGAAAACACCATAAATTAAGCCCGATGTGGGTTAGGCCCACACGTTACATAAGCCCCTAATCCACCTTAAAACCCTTCCAGTAACATATGGGCCGGAATAATTCCCAGTTCTCTTTGCTCCTTACACATAACAAGCTGTTAGCTGGGGCCTTGCCCTGCCACTGGGAGCTCCCCATTTCCCCACCAGGATCCCAAGAGAGAGTCTGGCACTCTCCGGTCCCAGTGCCACTGTTGGGGCATCAGGAGTGGGGAACCCAAACCACAGCCAAGGAATTGTGGGGTCACAGACGCTTTTGGGGTCACAGGGACACGAGGGTGCCCTCACTGCACCCCTGCCATGGCAGGCACACCTCCCACTGTCCCAGGGTGTCCCTGCCCTGCCCAGCCCGGCCTTGGGCACTGCCAGGAATCCAGGGGCAGCCCCAGCTGTGCCAGGGCCTCAGCACCCTCCCAGCCAGCAATTCCTTCCTAATACCAAATCTAAACATGTTGTGTCAATGTGAAGCCATTCCCTGTGTGCTGTCCCTGCATCCCTTGTCCCCAGTCCCTCTGCAGCTCTCCTGGAGCCCCTTCAGGCCCTGCAAGGGCTCTGAGCTCTCCCTGGAGCTTCTCCTCTCCAGGTGAGCACCCCCAGCTCTCCCAGCCTGGCTCCAGCCCTGCAGCAGCTCTGGGGCCTCCTCTGGGCTCTCTGCAGGTGCTGCTGCTGTGTCCCCAGGGCTGCAGGTGGGCTCTCACCTGGGCTCAGGGGCAGAATCCCCTCCTGCTGCCCCTGGGCACACAGAACACCCCAGGCGTTGCTGCTGTCCTTGGGTTTGAAAATCCAGATGCCCTGTGTGAGAATGATCCGGGAGCATGTGAGAGCAAGCTCAGATTTACACGCTGCAGAACACAGCCCCTGCTCTACAAACAGCACTTCAGCCGAGTCCCCAGGGCATTGCTCCCTTCCCAGGCATGCAGGAAATCATTAATTTGTGGGAGTGTGGAACAACACAGCAATGTTCCTGCTCACTGCAATGCCACTGATGACGGAGCAGGTTTCAGCTCTCCTGTCCCACACTCAGGGCACCTTTCTCCTTCCACTGATTCTTCTGCACCTCCCAGACCTTCTCTCTTCCCTCATTAAGCAGAGCTAACCCCAAGGCTCAGATGAATGGAGCAACCACTGTTCCTCACCAGTGCCAGGATTCGCTGTCAATGCTGAAATATTCGCAAGAGCAGCCTGAACAAGGCTCTTTTTTTTCCTTTTTTTTTTTTTTTCTGAAGCTGTTCAGGGGCATGGAGGGACAGGAGTGAAACATTTAATGTGTCCCCGCAGGGAGGAGAGTCCAGGCCTTTGCTCTGTGCTCTGTGAAAGGGCGCTGAAAATAGAGAGTGGGAGCTCCACATTGAAATGTTGAGCTCTGCAGAGAAGAGGTGGCTTTTTTATTCACCCACAAAGGGCCAGGCCCACCCACAGGGCTGCACAAACCAGAACAATAGCCATGATTGAGAAGGGAAAATATAGGCCAGAACCTGGCATTAACAAAGCTCGAAAAGCTGCTGCACTGCCTGCAATCCAGACAAAAGAGATGAAACCTGGGCACACCAGTGAGGAAGGGGAGAGGGCCTCCAGGCACAATGCTGATTCCTGCCCTTTATTGGTATTTAGCTCTTCTAAAGGGAAGCTGAAGGTTTAAAAGCCATTTTTTAAAATGGGAAATGATTCATTTCTTTCCCCCCCCAACAGTACGTTCTAATCTTGTTCCCTTCACTGAGAACATGGTGACACATGGGGAAGGGCTGTGCAGCAATGCCTTTCCTGAATGGAAAGGAAATGTCAAACAGGATTCTTCTGCATGCACATGTGACATTTTCCTGCCCTCTCCCAGCAGAAAAAGCAAAAAAGTCACAGGTGACAGCCTTGGCCACGTCTTCCCAGGAATGCTGGGTTCCTCCAGCACCACCTTGAGCAGGGACCTCCTCCTTTCCAAAGCCTAAACTCACCCCCAGCTGATGCATAATTCTGGCCAGAGGGTTTTCTTTATGTATCAGGAATTACCCACACACAAAAAGGCCTTTTTGCTTCTTGTTTCCCCTCTCAGGAGTCCCAGCACCCTCCTCCCTTGCTCTGTCCCCTAGGGGGACACAGCCCTCCCTGCAGCAGTACCAGGTGCCCCCAAGGAGGTTCCATGCTCTGTAAAAACCCCGTTCTCCTTTCGCTCCCATCCCCTGCTGGTCTCTGCAGAAAACCTCTGAGAGAAGCACAGAGAAGGAGGCAGAGTTCTGCCACCCACAGCCCAGGGATGACCAGAAATGAGACACCTGAGTAGGACCTGGACAAATAACCACAACCAATGGCCACAGCCGCTTGCTTTGGGAGGGAGACGCATCACCCAGAGCCAGCGCAGGCACCTGCACACCCCAGAACTGTCCCTTGGGAGGTGCCAGCACCCCCAGGAGGTCAGCAAAGACAAAAACCAAGCCTGCATTTCAGAGTCACAAAGCTGGCACCGCGCAGGGCCCGCCTGCCATCTCCATGCATCAAAAAGCCACCATGGAAAGGACAGCAGTGTTTATGGCATGAAGGTAAAACACTTCTTAGTGAAGGCAAACCTGCTGGAAGCTGAGCTCCGAGGATGTGTGGGCTGAAGGGAATTCTGGTGGTGTCCATCTGTGACACCCCTCCTCCTGTCAGCAGCCCTTGCCTTCCCTCACACACCTCAGATGGAGATGGCAGAATGGATCAAACGCCCCAAGTCCTTGGGATAGCACTGCTCAGCAGAAATGGAATCGCTCACAGATTTTTCTGCTTGCTCTGTTCAAGGATTCACAGGAGCAGAAAACTGAAGGGCACATAATGAGAATTTTGTGTACCCCAGTCACTCAGTGCATTTCAATCCTCCGAATAAAATTAAAGGACCCTTCCTACCTCTCTTGCCCCCTTTAATGCTCAGCACAGCATTTAACACTTCCATTGTAAGAAAGTCTGATTTCTCTCTAACAGAAAAGACGTTGAAGTTATAGCAGTGATGCTAGTAACAATTAACCCTCCTTTTTCAGAGAAATGCTGTTCATCACCTTATCCCCAAAAACCTTTACATGATTCTCAGGTTTATTGTAAGGGTGAATTTGGAAAAACCACTCCCTGTGTGGTGCCTCTGAGCGTGGCTGAGCCAAAATAGAGATAATAAAGAGCAGAAATAATGAAATGGCACTTTCCATCAGTACCTCTCTGCAGAGGGTGCCCCTGTCAGTCAGACCTGAGCACTTCCCCAGCTCACCTGAATTTTTGGCACAGTCTGAGGTGTCAGCACAACATCCTGCAGTGCTTTAGATAAACACAGGTTGGACTTGGTGATCTCAAAGGCCTTTTCCAACCTAGTTAATTCTCTGGTTTTTCAGGGTTATTATTAATTTCCCTAAACCTCAATAGAGATCCAGCTCCTCTCTGGAAGCATTGTTAGAAGCACAATTCATTGTTACAAATAACCCCGTTACAAACAGCCAAGGCCTTCCAATTAAGCAAGTGCAGGATAATAGCAGAGCACATTTTCCTGAGGTCATGTGGCAAACGGCAAAGTTTTGCCATTGTCTCCACGTCTTGCAATGCCACTGACATCCCAATACACTAAAATAAATCTCCTGTTGGAGTATTTTGAGCCTCTGCCCCCTGCAATGGGGGTTTCACCAGGCTGACAAAGCAGGAATTAAATCTCACCTCTGTGGCACGTGGCTGCAGAGTGCTTTTGTGCAGGAAGCTATTTCTTTTGACACTTTCGATGAAAGGGACACATTTGGGGTTGTTCTACAGGTATTTCACACAAGGGCAAAGTGCTGCTCTACCCCCAGAGTGCAGGGGGTTTACAATTCCCTTTTCTTTCTCTGAACACACAGTTCTGTGCTGCAGCAGCATCCAGAGTCCTTCTGCCACAAGCAAGACCTGGTTTATTTTCGTGTCAGCAGAAAGCTTTGCTTTCCTGCATTGCTTAGGGTTAAAGTAGCCCGACTCAGTTGCAAAAGTCACAAATTGTTATGGCTGGCAGGTCATTCGGGTGAACACAGCGAGAGCCCTGCGCAGGCTTCACTGGAAAAGACAAGGAATTGTTTCTGAGACAGCACACCAAATTTCCCTTAGGATTATGGGATGGTTTGGGTGGGAGGGAGCTCAAGGCCACCCAGCGCCACCCCTGCCATGGCAGGGACGCCTCCCAGTGCCCCAGGGCGCCCCCAGCCCCATCCAGCCTGGCCTGGGGCACTGCCAGAAGGCCCCAGGACCTCAGCTGCAAGACCTTTTGAGGAGTTATTCATTAATAAAACACTGCCAACAGGGATATTTATGGTTTTGACCCAATCCTTAAATATTTTGTCTTATGGACCCAGTGGGAGCTTTCTTAGCCAGTCATGTTGTGGCACACAAACCCACAGTGCTGCACTGTGAACTCCTTGTTTACCTCTGGAACTGCTTTTATTTTTCTATATCTTAAACTCTAAAACTCTAAACTTTCCTTTATTTAGCTTAACATGTCTCTGCTTTAAACTGCAAATCCACATTCCCACTCCCAGCCCCTCAATTTGGGAGCCTTCTCCAAGGTCTCAGACCAAATCCCATGTTTAATTCTTGCCTTACAGGCCCAAAGTTCTGAGAATCCCCTGCGTTTCAGATTGCAGCACCCCCTGAGCAGCCAGATGGAAAAGAGCCCTGCAAAATTCATGCTCTGGAACACGAAGGAACAATTCAAAGAAATATCTGTAAGATTTGATTGTTGTTTGATAACCTTGGGGAAATATAGACATTTTTCTCCCAGAAATGGCCAGGCTGCTTCTTGTTAACTTTTCCAGAAAGAAGAAGCTAAAAAGCAAATTTATTCAAGCCCTAAGAAATTGCCTTTAGAATTTTACCTGTATCTCCACTAGATCATCATTAGTGACAAAATAAATCTTCAGTGATTGCCGAATTCCTGTTTAATTTATGGACATCTTTTTGAAAAATGAAGGCTAAAATATACACAGGTACACGATAATAAATTATAGATTTGAAAAGGGATATGCAAAGGCAGGAATCTGAGCTATCATTTTTCTCTCTCCCTTCATCTCAGATGGAGAATCACCAAACTGCAATGTATCACAACCCTGCCTGGGAGACTTTTGAGCTATAATTATTAAAATCAGGAAATACTAAACAATGCAAATGTTTTCCTCTTGTTCTGTGCACACAGTGAATTTCTTTGTTATGCGTGTTGAATCTTTGGTTTTTTACCCAATTCCTTGCCAGCCAGTCTGGTTTTCCTTTTTTTCTGCTTTTCCTATGCATTTCTAGGGATCTGGGACTGGGAATTGCTGTTCCTGCACTCAACAGGTTGTTAAAAGTCAGATTTCACACAGGGCACTCATTCTGTAAAACCCAGGAAAAGCCCCAGTTTCAGCTTTGGGTTTTTAATAGAAATGCTGTCCACAGTTCTGTGTGGGTTTTTTTCCCCTCTGTCAATTCAAGATTAATGAGATTCAACACGAATTAATGTGGACACTTCAGAAACTCACAGAGGACTCTGTGATCTTAGAAGTCTTTTCAGACCTAAATGATTCTGATTTATGGGATGTGAGCAAAGGTTTGGAGCTCGACAAACAAGCAAGAGCATATGTAGGTCACCCCTTGTGGAGCTCACGCTTTTCCTGCCGCTGAACAAAGGAAGAAAATATTTTTTACCTCATTTTGCTGTTGCACAGAGGAAGTTTTTAATATTTTTAGAAGATTTTGCAGCACCAAGCCTTTGTCCCGTTTTTAATCTGGTTTAAAGATGGCTCCTCACCTGGATCTGAGTTGTGAGCGTAAGAAAAGATGTTTTCCCTGGCAGAGCCATCAAACCCTGGCACAAGCTGCCCCTGTCCTGGCAGATGCTGAAACCACTGGAAGTGACCTGAGCATCCCAAAAATGGGTTTGGGTGGAAGAGAGGATTCCCAGGGATGTCCCCCAGCTTCAGCCACTCTGGGATCCAGAGGGGATGCTGGGCTGGGACTGTGGATCCCACACTCTGAATTTAGTGGGAATCTTTGTTAATTACACCATTAAAACTATGACTATTTTTGCAAGCCAGGTGGAAACACAAACATGGGAACATGTCATGCTGGCATAGCCCTCCCAAGCTTTCTCCTCCCAGAAATCCCAGGTGATTTTCAGAAGGGGACCTGCTAGCCAGAATACCTTAACAGCACCATCGCTTCCATCTCCTTTTGTCTATATTTTTTATCAGGAATCTCCCCTAAAACATTCCCATGTGGAGATGGCCCAGCAAGGTTATCATAAAATGAGTGAAGCTGATAAAAATCACTGTGCAGCAGCTAATGCCACCCTAAAGAGCATCGGGGTGAATGTTAACCAGCAGCTCAGAATACACCCAACCCCACTGAGGCTGAAACCCACTGCAGTGAACACCAGGTGAGCATAAAATATCACAAGAGCACGTGAAGGATTTGGCCTCTGCCTGCTCTCAATGCTATATCTAATCTGAGGGGGGAAAAATAAATCTTTTGAGGCCAGTGGCAGCAATTTCATCCCAAATGGCCAGAGGGAAAGCCCTCATTGCTTCTGGTGAGGATGGATTTATTTGGGTTTTTGGCTGCCCCACAGTTAAACTTTGGTGCTGAATCCAGGACGCTGGGAATTCCCTTCCCTGCCAGCAGCTCCTAATTTTTAATGGCACTCCTCCAGGGACAGAGGCTGGATTTTTGGGTCCCTGGACTGTTACAGCTCAGGATAAGAATCTGATTGATTTCCCATCGTTATCTGTGGCTTTCCAGTTGTTTCAGCTTGCAGCACTGGAATGTGACACCAAATGGGCCAATTCCATGGGTTTGGGGATGGGATATTCCCTCTGTCACTGTCACTGCCCAAGGGCTGGGGTGGCACAGCAGCTGCGCCCTCAGCAGCACAGCCTGGCACACAGAGCTGCTCAGAATCATCCTGCCCTGGTGCTGTGCACAGTTTAATGCTGTTAATGTGGATAATCACTGTAAGCAGATCCACTTACAGGCACAAAATAATGAAGCTTTCTCTGCTGCTTTGGGGCTTTTTTCCAATATTTCATGTGATACCTCTTCATTCTTCTCTCGTCCTTGGTCAAACACATACAACCAGGAGGGAGAAGCAATTTATTTATCATGGTGAGAAAATCAGATTTGTACAAATTACACGAGCAGGAGAGAATCAGGAATTAGTGCTGTGAGGGAAGACTTAAGTAACCCAAAGCAATAAAAAGCACTGTGCTGATTAACTTGTCAGCTTGGGCATTTCATCCATTCCTCAAAGACACTGCCCTACATCAACTGGAATTTTTCATTTGCACTTCAAGCTACTTAAAAACTACAAAAAAAAAAAAAAAAAAAGCTATCTAGGAATGCTGGCCTTAGGTTTCTTAGTTACAACTTCATGGTTTCAGAGCTCACCATCTCCTCCTGCCCCTGCCTGGGGTCACAGATTATCAGTGCCAAGGCTGGAGAGGAAAACATGCCCAGAGGCACCTGAGTTTGTCATGACAGGGCTTTTTCCTAAGGCACATTTCAGCAATTGATGATGCCAGCCCTAATTTTTTGGCATAGCAGAGGGCAGAAAAAGCGGGAGTTTGGCTGAAATGTGCTGTCCTGTCCTGTTTCCAGCAGAAAAGTGCCTCCAGTGGGTCAGAACATGGTCTCCTCAGCTGGCTGCAGAGAGCACTCATGCAGCAGCACAATGGAGCTGGCAGAAGGTGAATTAGCCAGGAGGAGAAAAGCCCCCAACAAAACCCAGCGAGGCAGGAATGGAGGGCAGAGGGAATGTGACTCTCCTCGCAACACAACGCTAATACCAAAGTCTTCAGCATCACTGAAGGTGCCAGGGGCAAAAGGCAAAACCTGCAAGGAATTGGTTTACAGATGCACCAGGGCAGCTGGAGATCCATGAGAACTCTGCCGAGGAGAGGCACCTCAGAAACACCACAGGACCATGGAGGGTCCAGTCCCAGTCCCAATAGCAGGAGAGGGAATGCTCTTTCCCAGTCCCAGCAGGGAAGGAGCAGGAGCCCTGGCAGGCTGTCAGTGCCTGCTGGGGCTGGGACAAGGCTGAGCTGTGGCCCTGCTGAGCCCTGGCAAGGGTCACTGAGCAATAACGAGACCCAGGGGCTCCTCATGCTGCAGCACAAATGGCATTGCAGATTAAACTCCCTGTTCTTTCTCCCAGGAATCAAATCCCTCTCCTTCCTCCCTGGCACGTGCCAACCTCTGCACCAGCCCAGGGGCTCCCTGCCCACGGTGGCAGCCACAGGAACAGGACATCCCCAGACACATCCCTGCCAAAGAATTCCTGCCTGCCCAGGGCCTCCCTGCAGCTCCACTCCCCTTCTTCCCCCAGCTCTCCTCCTCACATCCAGCTCACAGGAGTAAAGGGACACATTTATATGTAATACACACACAGATTATACCTTATATGTGTGTAATACACAGATCTTAAGTGACACATTTATATGTAATACACACACAGATTATACCTTATATGTGTGTAATACACAGATCTTAAGTGACACATTTATATGTAATACACACACAGATTATACCTTATATGTGTGTAATACACAGATCTTAAGTGACACATTTATATGTAATACACACACAGATTATACCTTATATGTGTGTAATACACACACGATTACTTATATGTAGTAATACACATTTATATGTAATACACACACAGATTATACCTTATATGTGTGTAATACACTGATCTTAAGTGACACATTTATATGTAATACACACACAGATTATACCTTATATGTGTGTAATACACTGATCTTAAGTGACACATTTATATATAATACACACACAGATTATACCTTATATATGTGTAATACACAGATCTTCAAATATTCTAGGTATCCCTTCAGCTGTGTGCTGACACACATAAATTTAAACCTGTTTACACACATCCTCCAAAGCCCATCTATTGTTTTTATCACGCATTTTATTGTGTGTGGGTATATAAAACAGATCATGCAAATGCCAAGGGAGAGACAAAACATTCACAGAGTCATCCTTAGAATGCAGAGATTTAAACCCAAAAACTGCCGCTGTCTGTGGGTTTCATTTTGCCAGGTGCTATGTAAATGATGATATGGGCTATCAAAGCATACATTCCACATGTTTAAATGGAAACATTCCTGCTTGTGAGCAAACTTTTAGTAGTTCTTAAGCAGTGGAGTATTTTTTTCCCCAAAATCCCATCCCACATCTGTGAATGGGTGGAAAAGAGTCTACTATACCAGGACCAAGGTGAACAAAATTAATAAAGCTAAACACTCTCTTGTTAAGTCACTCTTTTGAAATAAGTGTGGAAGGAGGAAAATGAGTTTGGACACATTGAAGTGATGCTGGCAGAGATTTGGGACAGTCATTAATTTACCAGCTTGCTCATAATTAATAGTAACTAATGGCAGGAAAGAGAAATATGCGCTGGGAAAACAGAGCACTGGAATAAACACATTTCCCAACATGTTAGCATACACTTGCTTTTCTGATATTGGGGCTACTTGCAAAGTTGAACATAATTCTGGAATGATACAGAGGGGGAAGGAGGTGTTTTACACCCCCAAATGCAGTCATGAGGCCCTGATATCAGACAAGGTTTTAGCTATCAGCCTAACAGCATCATATAAACTGCAATTTGTCAAAAAATCACGCATTAAATCCAGCTGGAAGTCCACACTGTGGAACAAGAATAAAGACTTCAAATTCCTGTGCAAAGGACTCTGTCACCATTGGTAATATCAACATGCTACATGCTTACCCTCAGGTAAACAAACAAGAAATCAGCATTGCTCATTTCAGGAGAAATTGTCCCTGCTGAACCCAAAACATGCCTGAAAAATGCACAGGGGGGCTGTGACCCCCAAACATGCCTGAAAAATGCACAGTGGGGCTGTGACCCCCAAACATGAACAGTGGGCTCTGACCCCCAAACATGAGAAATGCACAGTGGGACTGTGACCCCCAAACATGAGAAATGCACAGTGGGGCTGTGACCCCCAAACATGAGAAATGCACAGTGGGACTGTGACCCCCAAAACATGAGAAATGCACAGGGGGCTGTGACCCCAAACATGAGAAATGCACATTGGCCCCCAAAACATGTGCAAGTGGGGCTCTGACCCCCAAAAATGAGAAATGCACAGTGGGGCTGTGATCCCCCAAACTGAGAATGCACAGGGGCTGTGACCCCCAAACTGAGATGCCAGTGGGGCTGTGACCCCCAAAACATGCCTGAAAAATGCACAGTGGGACTGTGACCCCCAAACATGAGAAATGCACAGTGGGGCTCTGACCCCCAAACATGAGAAATGCACAGTGGGACTGTGACCCCCAAACATGAGAAATGCACAGTGGGGCTGTGACCCCCAAACATGAGAAATGCACAGTGGGGCTGTGACCCCCAAAACATGAGAAATGCACAGTGGGCTGTGACCCCCAAAACATGAGAAATGCACAGGGGGGCTGTGACCCCCAAAACATGAGAAATGCACAGTGGGGCTGTGACCCCCAAAACATGCCTGAAAAATGCACAGGGGGGCTGTGACCCCCAAAACATGAGAAATGCACAGTGGGGCTGTGACCCCCAAAACATGAGAAATGCACAGTGGGCTGTGACCCCCCAAAACATGAGAAATGCACAGTGGGACTGTGACCCCCAAACATGAGAAATGCACAGTGGGGCTCTGACCCCCCCAAAACATGAAAAATGCACAGTGGGGCTGTGACCCCCAAACATGAGAAATGCACAGTGGGGCTGTGACCCCCAAACATGAGAAATGCACAGTGGGGCTCTGACCCCCCAAACGTGCAGGGAAAAATGCAAAATGGGCTCTGACCCCCCAAAACATGCCCGAGAAATGCAAAAAGGGGCTCTGATCCCCCAAAACACGCCTGAGATCACTCAAAAAATCAAGGGTATGAGGAAAAGTCAGAATTCATATAAAGCTACAAAGCTCAACAGGTTCCCTGGCAAGACGGTCACTCTACTCACAAAGGCCAGCTGAGGCACAACGAGGAAAGCAAGCAACAACAAAACCAAACAAAATCCAGGCAATCAAAGCAGGAATGAATTGCAACTACCCTGGTGTGTGTGGAGTGTAGCAACATTTAAACTTAGCAGCACTTTAACTTAACTTACACCTTAATTTATCCCTCAATTTATACCTTAACCACAACACTGTAACACAGGCACAATATTTAACAGCATTTAGGCTAAATTAGAAACATTACTTCACTGAATTCCTAGGACATAGGGCCAGGGGTGTGCACACACGCAGACACAGCTAGCCCAATATACAAAAACTTGCCAAAAAATAGTGCAAGTGTAGAAACCCCCTCGGGGGTGGGTGAAACACTCACTCGGGATGTCTTGGCAGCTCCTGAGGGCCGGCGGTTGCTGGTCACGGCCCGGTGTCCCGGGAGAGGCCAGAGAGCCGCGAGGGCCGGGCTGCGGGCGCCCCGCTGGCTCATCGCGGCCGCTGGCGGGGTGGGCACTGCTGTGGAAGGGTGGGACAGGCATGCGGGGCCGGGCACGGGAGTGCTTTCCAGCACGGGAAAAGCAGGAGGGGCTGCTGCGAGCGGACGGGGCTGTGTGCTGAGCCCGGGGCCGAGCCCAGGTGCTCCTGGGCAGGCCCGAGCTCGGCTCACACCGCACCTGGAGCGGAGGTAAAGGGGCCGCGCCGCCGCGGGCTGCGGCCCCGAACACACCTGGGAACGCCAGGTACGGCTCTGGCTGGAACCCTGCCCGGGAATCCCAGCCCTGGGAACCCTGCACAGCCCGGGCTGCCCTGTGAACACGAGGCAGCTCTTTCCAGGATCCCTCTGAGGCTGACACGGGGGCGCTGCTGCTTCCGTCGCGCTCCAGCGTGTGCTGCCGCTGCTCGGAGGAGTTAATTTCTGCAACAATAGTTAGGCAGGCTGGAGAGGAATACTAAGTAAACAAATCGGAATGATTTCAGGTTTGGATCTCAGCTCTGCAGTTTTAGTTCTGTTGCTAGGTGGGAGTCATTCTCCTCTGGTGGTGTTTTCTTTCTTTAGAGCGGCTCAGGACCCATATGTTTGCTTTATGGTGGAGCACTCTGAGTCCCACGGAACCCAAAAACCAAATTTAAACATTCACTTGACAACTCCGAGTCACCAGGGGAGGCGATCTGGCGGCCGAGCCGAGGCCAGGGGATGTTATAATCCTTGTGAGTGAGAGTTCCAAACCGGCCTCGAGCATCCATGGCTCTGTGCACACCTGGCCCCAGCCCTGCTGTCCCCCGTGAGGCTCCTGCCACACTTTGGATGATTTGGATGATTTTTGCTGCTCCCTTGCTTGGCACAGAGCAGCAGACACACTGCTGGACGTGCTTCCTTCCCTCCCGCTGTCCCAGGGCTGTCCCTCAGCCGCACACCCGTGCGTGTCACCTGTCCCAGGGCTGTCCCTCAGCCCGCACACCCGTGCGTGTCACCTGTCCCACGCCAGGCGCTCAGGACGGAGCTGCCCCGCACGGGACGTCCCTCCGAAGCCCCGGGAGGGCAAACACCGGGAGCGGCGGGGCTGGAGGGCCCGGGGGTACAAGGTTCTCCCGTGCCCAGGAGGGGCTGCGGGGAGGGACCCCCGGGGCTGGAGGGACTCTCTGCTCTGTCGCTCTCCCTGTCCCTCTGTCCCTGTCCGTGTCCCTGTCCGTGTCCGTGTCCCCGTGCGTGTGCGCGCGCGTGTCCCCGGGTGCGCGCAGGGCCCGGAGCCGCCTGGCCCCGCCCGGGGCCGCCCCGCGGGAGGATCCTCCCGCTCCATCCCTCCCGCTCCTCCCTCCCGCTCCATCCCTCCCGCTCCATCCCTCCCGCTCCATCCCTCCCGCTCCGTCCCTCCCGCTCCGTCCCTCCGTCCCTGCGGCGCGGGGGGCGCGGGCAGCGCGGCGGCGGCGGCAGCGCGGAGCCCCCGCGCCATGGGCGGGCGGCGCGGAGCGGCTCGGAGCCGGCCCGCCCGGGGGTAGCCGGCATGAACTGAGCATGAACTGAGCATGGCGAGCGGCCTCGGCCCGCGCTGGCCCCGCCGAGCGGCCGCGGGCGGCGGCGGGGGACTCCTGCTGCTGCTGCTCTGCGCCGCGGCCGGGCTGCCCCGGAGCGCACAGCAGGTGCTGCGGATCGGTGAGTGCCGCCGGGGCCGGCCGGGGGCTACGGGCACCTCCCGGGCCGCGGGGAGCCCGCCCGGGCGGCAGCGGGACCCGCACGGCTCCGCAGCCGGGGATGCTCGGGATGCTCGGGGATGTTCGGGGTGCTCGGGATGCTCGGGGTGCTCTTGGGGTGCTAGGTGATGCTCGGGGTGCTCGGGTGTCGGGTGCCGGGATGTCGGGGTCGTGGGTGTTGTGGTGTGTGGGGTAGGGTGTGGTGCTCGGGGTGTGGGGTGCTCGGGATGCTCGGGATGTTCAGGGATGCTCGGGATGCTCGGGGATGTTCGGGGTGCTCGGGATGCTCGGGGATGTTCAGGGATGCTCGGGATGCTCGGGGGTGCTCGGGATGCTCGGGGATGCTAGGTGATGCTCGGGGGTGCTCGGGATGCTCGGGGGTGCTCGGGATGCTCGGGGATGTTCAGGGATGCTAGGTGATGCTCGGGATGCTAGGTGATGCTCGGGATGCTCGGGGATGTTCAGGGATGCTCGGGATGCTCGGGGATGTTCGGGGTGCTCGGGATGCTCGGGGATGTTCAGGGATGCTCGGGATGCTCGGGGGTGCTCAGGGATGCTCGGGGATGTTCAGGGATGCTCGGGATGCTCGGGGGTGCTCGGGATGCTCGGGGATGTTCAGGGATGCTCGGGATGCTCGGGGGTGCTCGGGATGCTCGGGGATGTTCAGGGGTGCTCCGGGATGTTCGGGGACGCTGCGCTGCCCAAAGCCGGCCCCGGTGAGCGGTGCCCGGGAAGTTGGGCGCGGGGATCCCGCGGGTGTCGGCTCCGGACGCTCCGCGGGGCGCGCTGCGAGGGGCCCCCAAAGGCGCAGGAAGGGTTCGCTGACCCTCAAATCGGTGCCGAGGGGTGCGCAGAGTCCCGGCTCGGAGCGCAGGGCGGGCGGCTGTGGCTCCGGAGCGGCACCGGGGGGATGCGGGACGCGTTTGCCGCTACCCCCGGGCAGGGGCAGCTCCGCGGGGCTGCGCGGGAAACTCCGCGGAACGGGGATTTATTTTTGAGTAGAAAACTCCGCACCATGGAAACGGGGCTCGGCTCGCAGGAAGCCTCTCTTCCTACAGTGGGTTTCTTGTGTCAGTCAAGTGAGACGGTGCATACAAAGTGTCGGAAGAGTTCGGGGTTAGGAGAGACTGTGGGAAAGATGTAGGCAGAATCTGGCACGCCGCTGTTTCTGTTTATCCCTCTTTCGCTTGGCAAACACTGAACATGAGGCGGGGGGAAAAGGAAACAAACAAGAGAAAAAAGAAAATTTTAAAAAGGGAAAGACTCTGTTTACGGCACCGGGGAGAGCATCCCGCAGTCCCAGGGCGCGCTGCCGTGCGGAGCTGAAGATCGGAGCCTTTGGCCCGCAAGCCCTCACCCCGCTCAGCTGGCCCGCAGCGGCGCTCGCTGGAGCCCCGGGGAGGCTCCTTGTGCCCGGAGAGCGGAGGAGCGCGGCCGCAGCACTGAAATGAGGGAAGGTGCGGCCCTCCCGAGTGCTGGGCAGCGGCTGGAGGGGGCAGAACCGGGGCACGCAGCCCCGCAGCCGAGGCTGTCCCCGGGTCCCGGCTGTCCCCGCTCGGGGGGCGCTCACCTTTCCCCGGGGGTTCGGGGGCAGATCGCTGTTCCCCGCTCACCCCTGCCCGGAGCACGCACCCCGCAAAGCTGGGCGATCCCACAACCACTGCGGGGATTCAGGGACATTTCCCCCAGTGAAACCTGGGGAGGAAAATCCGTTCGAATCCCTGAGCGGGATGCTCTGGCAACGCACCAAATGCTGCCTTAACTTACTCTGGTTTGGTGGGAATAGCTCTGAAGGAAGGAGCAGCGTTCCGGCAGGACAGAGCGAGGCACAAAGCTGACAAACTGCTCGCCTTCCAGTCGTACCCATGCAGAGGGATGTGCGGGGCAATCCGTGTGTTAGGGGCTGGGAATGCATAAAATATTGAGTGTATCCTTCCTGCCGTGGCTCTGCTGCCTGTGGAGTAATGGTGTTATAAAATATTAATCCTTCACATCCGTTAAGGGCTGCGGAGTTCCTCCGTGGAGTCTGTCACTCTCGGAGGTGGCAGAGAGGAGTAATGGCAGTAACTCCTCCAAATCTCTTTGTGACAACATCATAAAATCATCCCCAAGCATTTCTGACAGCGAAGGAAATGCCATTAAGCCATCAGATTGTTTTCCCCGTGTTTTAGTTAATTAAGGGAAGAAAGTGCAGCAGTTTGTGCCCGGATTCATACACTCAGAGTTTAATTGCATTTTCTGCTGTCAGGGAGCTTTCAGATTTGTTTTTTATTAATTTTTTTTCTGGCTTGTAATAGGAATGAATGGATTGTCTTGGTGGTGTTTAATTAGCTGGGAAAGGACGTGTGAGTGATATGAATTCTAGTTATTCCTCAGCACTGACTAACGACTCCTTTTCCAGCTCTCTAAACAAAAGATGAGGGATGGCAATGTGACCAAGTAAAACTGACTCATTAGGATAAAAGTAATGGATTTGGAGATAAGATGGAGCTTGAAGTTTCAGTAATAAAATAAAATGAAATGAAATGCTGATGTCTTACTGGGTATTTCTACCCCACTCCTGCTCAAAAGCTTTTCCCTTGACACAGGAGCTAATGGAGCTGTCCAAGGAAATACCATCTTTATCTGCACATTACCCACCAGACTGTATTACATAAAAGTGTGGTTAAAGTTCATGACCCCAATATTTCTTACTGAATTCCAAGGAATTTTCAGTTTTTACACCGAGTCCTTCCTGTCTATGCTACTTGTACCACTTGTATGAAATAAATGATCTCCAAGGAAGAATGGTAATGAACTGGAGCAGATGCTTAGGTGCAGAAACATCTTCCAAAGACATCTCAGCAGCAACAGAATTACCCATTTGTTGGTGCTGGATGCAGAGCTCTCATTCCTGGACAGATTACAGATTCTGAACAGGTTAAAAGGGTAAAATCCAGTGATATTATGTGAAAATTTACAGGTGGTCGTCATCTGAGCTCCATTCTGAGTTAGAACCGACCACAGCAAGTTCTTAACAAAGCACTGGAGTTATTCAAAAAGTAGTGGAGGAATCTTGGAATTATCTCTGAAATTACCAGCTCCTGGAAATGAACAAATGGGCAGATTTTCAGGAATTGCTCGTGGTGAGGAGTCAGAAACCAGAAGGATTTTCAGCAATTTGTGTGTTTCTGTAAATGCAATATTTATATAAGGGTTCATCCTTTGCACTGATTTACTCCTTACTCAAGCAAAATTCCCAATTTTAGTGAATTTTCCACAATAGAGGACTAGCCCCATAACATTTATCTCCGACTGAGAAATAGCAGATTTAAACCAAACACATGTGAGTCAACCTAACCCACAAAATACCAATTTCTAATAAGTTGGAATTTCCAATATAGATTTCAAAATCTCTGTTGGATTTCCCCCAGCAGGGCTAAAGCTGTGAGCTCTCTTCCTGTGTGAAATTGTCATTTTCCCCTCATGAGAATGATAAAGGCAGAAACCTCATTAATTTCTCTGCAAGTCTGCTGCTTTTCACCAACTCTTTTTGGGATTTTGTTTGTGAAGGGAATGGTACTAACACACCTCTGAGCTTTATCAGTGTGAAATGGCAAAACCCCTTCCTGGAAAGTCTCTTATCACATTTTAACATCATGAAAAATATTAGCTTACAGTATTTGTAACTAGGTATCTACAAGTTATTCTATTTTATGATATGATAGGAAGTGCAGCTGCATTTTTCTCACCAGATGATGAGACATTAGATACATTTTGTTCACTAGACTCTGAGTGCTCAGTGGTTTATCAATTCTTTGTGATACACTTTACCTAAGTTTCCTTATTCTACACTTAGGGAAAACTGTTTTGCTGCAAATATTTCTAAAGGATTGTCACCAAAGCATCAGAAATCTGATTTTCACGCCTCTCCCTCCTCACTGGATTTGACAGCGCTGTACAAGTGGGAGGCAGGGCAATGTTTGGCTGGGTTCAAATGGGTAATTGAGTTTAAAATCCCTAAAAATGCTGCTGCAAAATGCTTTGCAGCCCCTCAGCAAGGGAGCTCCTGCTGCCTTGGTGAGTGGCTGTGCCAGGACATCCTGGCTGCTGGGGACAGGGAAGCTGTCCCAGAAAATCAGCAGCTTGGGCCTCCATTGCCAGAACCTCCTAAATACCTCCTTGGGCAGGGGAGAGATGAGCTGGAGAGGTGCAGGGTGGTCCTCAGATATTCCATAAAGCAGGGTGGTTTGCAGCAGCCAGCCAGGGCTGTGGGACAGGAGTGGTGCCTGTGCTGGGGAATTCATTATTGCCCTCACTGACACAGGGCTGGGAAATGGGGCACCCTGCAGCCTCTCTGTAACCCCAGGAGCAGCTCAAACACAGGATGGAGTCCTGGCAGCGATGGAATTGCCCAAATTCCGCCAGGGAGGAGAGTTTGCCAGCAGGTGCTTGGGGCAGGAGGAGCCTTCCCTGCAACCAGAATAAAAAGCCATTTCCCAGAGTTCATCTCTTGCCCAGCAGGCTGGTTTCAGGCGTTCAGGTGTGCTAATTGTTGTTTTAGTGCCCTGGCTTCCCCACAACAGCCCATTTCAGATTTCCAGGGCATTTCCCCTTGCCTGAGCTCTAAGCTCCTCCATATGGCCCTGTCCTCTCTCAACATTTCCATTTGGGCTGGAAGTACAATCCCAATACTGTTTTTTCATTACAGTCTGTTCTGTATGTCCTGGCCAGTAATAAAGCTTAAATCCTGCTCCCCCCTCAATACTTTGAACAACTGCCTCTAATCTTCTTTTCTCAGAAAGGCTTGATTTGACCAACGAAACTCGAGATTGTACTGCAGCAAGGAAACAAATCCCAGAACTGATTAGTTTTACTGCACAGCTTGGGGCTGTGACCAGCAGGCCCAGCCTGTCCTAGTTTGGGTTGACTTTAGATTTTAGTTTGCACTAATGAGTTTATGATCTTGGGCAAGCTTTGCAGTGGGAGGTTATTGCCCTTCCCTCTCTCTCCCTGCTGAAGGTTAGAGGGTATTTTCCAGGAAATTACGAGCTCTCAAATGATGAATTTGCTTTCTCAGGGCAAAATCAAAATTCCAAATCAAAACAGCTTCATTATTCCACACTGGCATTGTTCTCACTTCAGCTACAGGAGCCAGTATCTGACAGGGCTGTTAAAGTAACTTCTTCTTTTCTTTCTTTTTAAATTCCTCTGACAGTGCAGAAAGTTCCTTACATACTCTTAGAGCCTCACTAAATTAGGATGGCACAAACAGAGGGAAATGGGAATGGGTTCTGTGGCCAGAGAGGCAGAACTGGTGTCAAAGGCTCAGTTTTGAGCCTCTTTTCTTGGTCCATCGGGCTTTTTGCAATCACACCTTCTAGCTGAGTTGTTGTTGGGTTTTTCCTTTGAGCTTTCAGGCTGCACAAGTTTAAAAGAGGAGAGTTATAAATTCTCTTAGCACTGAGATTGTTCCCACGTCCTGCACACCCAAACTTGGCCTATTTCAAGGCAAATTCTGTTTGCAGCACGCTGGTTCTGGCTGGGGCCCAGGAGCAGCCCCCTCCCACCCTGCAGGGTGGAACTGACAGCCAGAGTGCAGAGGCACCTCCCCAAATGCAGAATTTGGGTGAGATGGTATAATTAGAAATAAAATTCATGGAAATTGGTGCTTTTGGGGTCTTACAATGCAAATTTTCCCCCCATTTTGGCACTCCCACAGACTTCTCCACTATGGCACAGAGACCCTCTGTAATTACTGGTATTTTGGACTCAGCAGCAGCATTTTGGGTTTTGAGGCCTTCCCAGAAGGGTATTGTGCACTTTGGGAAGGTAATGAAGGGTTTTCCTGGCCTGCTGCTCCGTGGCAACCACAGAATTGCCCTGGTTTGTTCTCTTACACCCTGTTTGTGTTCCAGCACAGCTTCTGGAGCACCCCCAGGGATGTGGGGTGTGCCTCCATGTGCATAGAGCTGCCCATGTCCTCGTGCCATCCTGCAGCCAGGCTGGCTGGGCTGAACCCCGGCTTTGGGGGAGGCTCAGCTCAGTGCTCACAGTCCTGGGTTTCAGTGCCTCCCTCCCAGCCCCTACACACATCTGGAGAGCTGGGAATTGGCTGCACTGACATGCAAACACCCAGAGGGAAAACATACCCCAAACACATATCTCCTGCTTGCCCAGAAATGACCTTTCCTGTGCTCACACTCGGGAAAGAATCCAGTAAAAGCCAAATCCATGCTGCAGCAACAGGCTCACACATGGAAAACTCCCTTTGAGCCTGCCACTGGCGCTCGGGAGGCTGCTTGGGAGTTGGGTCAGGTCTGGAGCTGTGCTGCACTTCTCCAGGGACTGGCAGCCACTGCCACGGGCTGGGCTCTTTAAATGCACCCTGAATAACTTCAGCAGGCCCACATGGATCACAGCTGGCTACAGAAAACAAGGGAGCACCAAGAACTGTTAAAGGAATTCCTGCCCACAATTTGGAGACTGAATTACAATTTCTGACTGAAATATTTTTGGTTTGGTTTGCCTTTGCTTGCTTTTATTTATCTTAGAATTCAGAAAGTGCATAGGAAAATACTTTAAAATCAAAGAGATGATCCCTGATAGCCTGTGGGAATGGGAGAGGAATGAGTCAGTACCTGGTGCAGGGCACAGGAAGGACGTGGAGTCACTGCTGGGCTGTTTTCACCCAGAATTGTTCAGACACGTTTTGTGTGATAAACTGGGCTTGTGCCAAACACTCCAAGCCTGTCTGAGTGCAAGGGGGGCTTGGACAGCCAGGACAGGGTGGGGTTTTGGGGTGTCAGTGCAGGGGCAGAGCTGGACTGGGTCATCCCATGGAGCCCTTCCCTATGGAGCTCAGCGTGTGCTGTGATTCCCAGCAAAACACCCTAAAGCCCCAGTTTATTTGCCTGTACTTACAAATATTAAATGCAAAATGCCACAGGGAGAGGCTGCAGTAAAGGAGGCAGGAATCCTGCGGAGTTGGTGTGCAGCTGGGTAACAAAAGTGGGGTTTGGAGTTGCTCAGTCAACGTTAGTGCGGTGTTTCCCATCCTCTGGGCTTTCACTTTTAAATCTCACATGTTTATAGGAAAGGTTTGAGTCCAGCTCTCTGTGCCTGTGTGAAACAGAGCCAGAAGTGTCCCTGAGCTTCCCAGCCTGTCCCCTGTGTCCCTGCTCTTCCCAGCCTGGCCCCTGTGTCCCTGCTCTTCCCAGCCTGTCCCCTGTGTCCCCCTGTGTCCCCCTGTCCCCTGTGTCCCCTGTCTCTCCCCTGGGGCTGCCCAGCTGCCCTGTGACGAGCTCTGTGCCTGAGCCTCAGCCCTGCCACCGAGGCCACTCGGAGAGCTCTCCTGTAAAAATGATGTCTTTCTTTCTCCTCGCTATCTCTGATCCAACAACTTGTACACAAACAGCTTTTTGTTCTTCCGGCGCCGCTTCCTTTCAGCTGTGCCCAACCACCCCAAAACTTTATCAGTGGGGCTCTGCAGCTGCAGCCTGATGTGAGCTCCTGCTTCCCCGGCTGTGACTATCTCAGAAAGTCCCAAATTGTTTACTTATCTGCCACAAACACACGCCGAGGGGAGTTCAGGCTCTGCTGCCCAAGGTGCATTTTAAATCAGGGGGAGAGCTGCTTCAGATATTTCACATTACATCTCCCAGCTTTATCTACTGCTGTGAATTAGGAGGCTGCTCCATTGGGCTGCATGAAGATCCAATTTTGGAGCAGTGTTTTGTGAAGAATGAAGGTTTCTCTCTGTGCAATGAGGAGCCTGCCGTGCCCCAGCGTGCTGGCTCCGGCTCTGCTGCCCAAGCCTTTCCTGTCCCACTGCTCCCTGGGGACACAGCCCGGGGCTGAGCCATGTCCTGGCAGTAAAGCATCTGCAGAGAGGTGAGGGTGGCTGTGCCCTGACCTGCAGGAGCCCTGGGGAGCTGCCAGACACGCCAGCTGCTGTGAGGAAGAGGAGCTGGGCAAACGCATCCTCTGCTCTGTGCAGCCCTTCCCCTGTGCTGGGATGCAGGGGGTTTAAATAACCCAGCCCCGTGGAACATCCCCAGCCAGGCTGCATTCCTGCCTGCAGCCCTCTGCTCTGGCTCCCCATGGTGGGGACATCCCAGCCTGCCTTTGCTTGTTCTGGGAGAGAGCTGGGCGCCTCCTTTAAAAATGCACAAAATACACAGCGCCCACGGGCTCCAGCGTGGAAAACAGTTCTGTTGCCTCTTTTGGAGCTGAATTTAGTGCAGCTTCCTCCCAGGACTGGTCTCCCATGGGTGCACACAAAAGCCAGCGAGCACAGCACCCCAAAGGCCGCTGGCTGGAAACGGCAGCACAGTTCCTGAGCTGGGCACCCGGTCCCAGGCTGGGGGACAGGGTGGGAAGGGCTCCCCATGGCCACTCCTGGCACCCACCCCAGATCCCCCACGGCACAGGCTGGAGCTGGAGCTGCTGGGGGAGGCAGCAGGAGGCAGCAGGATGAGCTCTGGGATTGCTCACCTGCACACGAGGCTTTGGGATGACCTCAGTGTGTTTTTGCATGGCAGCAGCTGCTGAGCCATCTCCCTGCCTTAACCCTGAGCCAGCTTTTCCATCCAGGTTTTGTCCTTAGAGGCAGTGAGAGCTCTTGGGAGGCATCACCCCTCCCCAGTCAGGAAAAGCTGAGAACTGTGATTTCCCTGGCACTTTTATTGGAATGGATGACTTTTAGCATCAATAAGAAGAGTTTAGCTGGGGCCGAGCTGCTCTGTGGTACCAGAGCATCTGCACAGTGAGAACTGGGGGGTTTAAAGAATTTAAATAAGGTAGTTTAGGAGATGCAGAGCAAACTTTGCTGGGGAGCTTTAATTAATGCTAAAAATCCAGAGTTTTATGTCTGCACTCATCTGTTTCCCACACCAAGAGTGCATTTTATGGCAGTTCTTAGAATGAGGCTTGATTCCTGCTAAGGAAAGTGGTGCTGACAAGCTCATGCCTCACATTTAAAATCATTTTCTACTGTTGGCAGGGCTGAAGAAAGGCTTTCAAAGAGTCAAAACTTGGTTCTTGTCCCATGGGAGTCACCTTGTCAGAAACCTCATTGGCCACAGGTAGAGCCCAGTGAATTCACATCCAGCTTCTCCAGGAGATTTCAGTGATAGGAGCTTTAAATTTAGTAAATTTAACTGCAAAACCTCTTTCAAATCCAAGCCCTTGCTCTTGTGTGTGAGCTCTTGCAGAAAATCTGTGAGAAAATTTGGTACAAAATCATCTCTTCTGGCTGCCTGCCCTTTGTTTTAAGTGGCAGAACACTTTTTCTCAGGGAAAAAAAAAACAAAGAACAAATGACCCAAAGACTCCTTCAGCGCTGCCTGTGCCGGAGTCAATGGAGCTGCAGCAGTTTATAGTGATGAGGTTCTGGCAAGTGCATTATTCTGGCAGAGGAGAACAGTTGGGCAATTTACTGCAGCTCATCCAAACTGCAAATGAAGGTTCTGTATTCCCTCAGTTCGAGGAAATCAGCAGGAAAAGGCCTCCTCCTCTCTCTTTTCTATCCCCAGCCGCTGGTTTTGCCAAGGTTTCCCGCTCCTGCCGAGGTTTCCCTCTCTGCCCTGCCTTCCTCAGCCCAGCAGAGGCCGGGGAAGGAGGCCCAAGCTCCCTGGTTTGTGGCAGGAAGCAGTGAGCAGCGAGTTATTCCAGCTAGGATGGAATGAAGAGGCTGGCATTGAAGAGCTGGGGTGTCTTTGAGCCACGTTCTCTAGAAATAACATTCTTATTTACATGCAATCCCATGGCTGGAGCAGTAAAAGCACAAAGCTGCCTTTAGATGGGAAAATGTGTTATTAGGAAGGAGTGTGGCCCTGCTCTGTGCAGCTCAGCACAGATTCTGTGCACGGATCTATCAAACAGGGTCAAGCATGACACAATTCTGGTGTCATGCTGAATTGGTGCTGGAGCTAATATTGTTACAGCCCTGTTGTGGCTGACATAAAGCTGTCACTTCTTCAGGAGGGTGATTCATGAGAGACACGGGAGAATCAATGGAGATAAAAATAGGGAATGCAGCACCAGCATCCATCTCATCACCATTTTGCCTGTGTTACACTGAGCAACCTGGTTAAAAGGGTCATATGTAAACATCACCTGGCACACCTGCTCAGAGAAGCATGGGAGAGGAGGAAGCCAGACTGGGCACCCTTGGAGCTGGGGGATCCAGCCCAGGGCAGCAGCAGGGGAGGAAGGGGCAGTGGGCAGCCCCCACCATTCCCAGAGCCTGGACTCAGCTGAAGAACTGCAGCCAGCCTGGCACATTCCTGCCTGGGAGGGCCAAAGAGAGATAAAAAGGCCCAGAGTGGTGTGCTACAAAGTAGAAAATCCCCTTTGTATTCAGGCCTAGTGAATATTAAAAAAAAAAAAATCCATCCAGAATCAATCTCTAAATGCACACAGATACACTTTCCCTAGAAAACCTGTCTGAAAAGGGACTTAAAGTGTTTGGATTAACCTTGCCCATGAATTAGCTTATACCTAGAGTAGCCAAAATGCAGGTTTGCCCACGCTGCAGGTGTGCCATCAGCACCACAGCTGCACATGGAGTTTGTGCTTTCGCTGAAGGTGGGACCTGGGGGATCCTGGTTCCTGCTGCTCCCGTGCAAGCCATCAGAAACACAGCAGCAGCCCCTCCTTCCCTGCAGCCTGGCTGAGGGCACACAGCAAGGGGCAGGGCTGGGGCAGCAGCTCCTGGCCCATCAGGAGCTCAGCTCTCTGTTCAGCAAACCTGCCCAGGAAATCTGGGAGCAGGGGGAGCTCAGCAGTGCACTGGTGGTGCTATTCCAGAAGTGAGATCTGCATCCTCCCCGCAGCTCAGTCTGCCCTCATCTCTTGGGGAGGATGAGCACAAAGTCAGAGGGAGAATTTCCCCCTGCCCTTCTGGAGGTGCTGCTTTTCCTGGGATTCAGGATTGGAGCCCTGCAGTGGCTCTGAACTCCTGCAGGCTCAGGATCTCCTGTCATCCTGGGCTCAAGCACCAGCTCAATGCACAGAGGGGATAAAGAGAAGGAAACAGAATGGAAAAGTCTCAGATAAGAGGGAATTGGCAGGTTGATGATAATCTTAAGTATGTGGGAGCTGTGTTTATGCCTGGTTTTGAGTGAAACTCCAGTGCTTTCCAGCATGCCACGTGCTTAAGGGATTACAGGGTGTGGGATTTAGTGCCAGAACTGTCTGGAAACTCTCAAACACTCTTCTCTCATCCTGGCACATTGTGCTGTGCCCCAGACTTGAGAGGACACTGCAGTGGGAGCTCAGACATCCAGCAGCTCACAGGGATGTGCTCAGAAACCCTCCAAGGCAGTGCCAGCATGGATTGGCAGCTAACAGGGGATAAAGGGTTTCTGATTTTGCTTTTGGGGACACCTTTGAATTAAGACTCAAAGACATTCGCCGTTTCTTAGTTATGGCCAAGCTGTGGGAGGACAGGGAGTTTGCTGTGTCTGGAAGTGCTAAAACTGAGGTGAGTGGAGTGCCCAGGCAGCTCAGAGTGCTGCTGCCAGCCTGTCACTTGCAGTCACCTTGCAGGGCTTCAGTGCTGTGCAGCAGCAGCCAGAGCAGTTGGAACAGACAGGGTGCTGCAGATGACAGCATCTTTACAAGGGGCAATCCTGATGGCACCAGTGTTTATCCTCTGCAGCAAGTGGATAAATCACAGCAAATGGGCTTCCCCTCCGAGCTGGAATCTGCTGGGTTATTTCTGCCCAGCCACAAATGTTTCTCCAGCACGTGGTGCCAGTGCCAGGCGCAGCCCAGCCAGAAACTCCTGCCCTCCAAGCACAAAGCTGGGAGCAGGATGGCACTGCAGACACAGATGCTCCATCAGAGGTGGTTTGGGCAGTAATTGAGAGGTGTCCCACCTTCCTGGGAGCCAGAGGGCGTTTACAGTGTGAATGAACACGGGTTTAAGGGGGCTCCTCTCTTAGGAGGCCTTTGGGGGAGACTGAGGTCACACACCCTGGCCAGGGGCTGCAGGTGGGCCCCAGGGCGGGGATCAGATTCACTGTTGGCTCAGAAACAGAAGGTTCATTTTACCCAGGTAAATACTGAAATGCAGTTTTCCCTCCACGCTCAGGCAGTTTGTTTTCAGAGAATAGGCACTTCCCAGAAACGGTTACATAAATCAGAGGAATTACAATACGAGCATCCTCTGGAGCTTTTTCATTTCAGTTTTCAATGTCAAACAGTGTTCAGTGCTGGAGGTTTGAAAGGATGAAATTAGAAGCCCTGTAATGGAGTATTATGGAAAGATATCCCTCAAGAAAGCTCATTCCCAGCTCCTCACCCTCTGGTGTCTCACCCATTACCAGCGAGCATGAATTCTGCATTTAATGTTATCTGATGTAATCGAGCTGTTCTCCCCCTCCCAGTCTCCTCTTTTGCTGAATGCCCCGAACCCTGAGCTCTCAGGATCACCTTGCAGCCACACATTCCCTGAGTTAATTATCCCTTGTATCAAACTGCATTTCCTTTTATCCCTCTCAAATGCAGTGCGTTCCCATGTCTCCGAGCATCTGCCTGTATCCACACAAATGAAAAGGATCAGCTGGAGAGGATAATCTTCTGCCTGTATCCCTCTTGCTATTTTCTCTAGCTGCATCCCATTTGCTCTGCTCTGTTCCATCTGTTGGCTGCTCCATCCCCAAGGGCTGGGAGCCTCCATTGCCCTCAGTGTTAACTCGGACCCCAATTTTAGTTCTGGTTTAAAAAGATGCTTCTCTGCTGAGAGGGAAGGAAAGAACCAGCTAGGAGAACAGAGGGAGGTTGCTTTTCCTTCTGGAGTCGTCCTAATGGGAATTTTTTTGGTCCTGAAGGAAGATTCCAAGGTTAAACAACAGCAGCAGGAATTTCACAGCTTGGGGTGTGCATCTGTGCTGTTGGTTGTGCTCTCTCTCCTCCCTTTGCCAGAAAAGGATGTCCTGAGAGGAGCAGCATCTCCTGATCTCCCAAAAAATCCCCTTTCCTGAGTGCCCTGCTGAGGTGAAGTGTCTCTTGGCTTTGTAGATTTTTGGACACAGCACTTCAAGGTCACCCACCAAGGCAAAGAAAGTGCTCATTTTCCCTGTGTAAACCAGGACATCAGGGAAAGGATTAGGTGTTTAAAACTGCATTGTACAGCCCCAGTGTGGGCAGAGTGCTCCTTTATTTCCTGACAAGAGACTGGAATGGTGAATCAGGGTTCCTTTTTCCCCAGGGTGGGGGGATGGCATAGCAAGGAGCAAATTCCCTGAGGAATACACAGACGTGGGGATGGACACTCACTGCTGTGTGCCAAGGAACCACAGAACTATTCCGTTTGGAAAAGGCCTCTGAGAGAGTCAGGTTCAACCCCTAACCCAGCACCGCCCAGCCTGCCACTAACCATGTGTGCCAAAATCACCTTTACTTCCCTTGCCTTTCACCTCCCCGAGAAACCTGGCTTTTCTGCCCTCTGAGAAGCAGGAAAGACTGCAGCTTTCCCCGTGCCAGCCCCCAGAGGGCTGTGAGGATGCACTTGCTTGGATGAGCACACGAAGCTGAGCCCAGAGGAGGTGTCAGTAAATCACTGCAAGCAGCCCAGGCTGCCGAGCTGTGCAAAGGGAGCTCTTCCCTGGCTCCTGTCCAGCCCCTGCCCTCACTCCCCCTCCTGGGATGCTGATAAAGATGCTTCATATCTGTGTAGACAAGCCCTAACAGGATGTCTGCTGAGCAAGGTGCTGGCCAGGCACACACTCCTCAAGGAGCAAATGGGAAATGCAGTTCCAAACTGCAGGGAAATCCAACAGCTTCGACTTTCTATCTCCTAATGGTGTAAAGATTGCAGACCAACAGAAATGGAGATGCTTGGGTGGCCTTGACCCATGCCAGCACAGCGGGGGTACAGAGGAAACACTGGGGAGTTGCTTCATTTCTACCCATTGGAAACAGAAATTACCCTTCACTAGGCACAGAAATTACCCTGTGCTGGGCACAGAAATAGCCCTGCACTGCCTAGGCCCAGCAGTTCATTTGTCCCACAGCTCATTCTGATTTCTGAGACCTTTCTGTCCCTCTTAGGTGGTACATGAGGGCTCAAAGAGGCAGGAGACACGCTGTGTATTTTCATTTTCCACTCCCTGCCTCAGCTGAAAGGCTCAGTGAGCCAGGGAGCAGGTTCCACACCCAATCCAGCCTCCCTGCTTTAAGGAAAATGTAGGAGTTTTCTCGTGCCCTGTTTGGGGTTAGCCCCACGTCAGGGCAGCTGCAGCAGGGTGGATTTTTGTGCTTCCCAACCATTTCTCCTGCAGGCTGTTCCTGCAGGGAGCGCGTGGAGAGAGGAGAGCACAGACCAGGCTGTTTGCCTTCCTTCATGCCCCTGGCTCATGGGGCTTTCCAGAGCTGTTCAGGTTCAGGGCATTCTAAAATAAATCCTCCTTTGCCCCTTTATTTGTTCCCTTGTCACCGTGTAAGATGCTGGCTTGGACACTTTGTTGTCCTTTGCTTGATGGAGTTCCTAAAAGAAGCTCAGAAAGGATCTGAGAAGCTTCCCCTGTGGAACATCCAGGGCAGTGTGAATGCTGGGGTGGTTTTCCCCAGGAAGCTGTCCTGGGAAGCCATTTGCTGCTCCCTGGGCTTCAGCCACACTGAAGCTGAAGAAATGGAAGTTTTACTCATGCCTGGAAGATTAAACCCCTATTTATATATCTCAATCCTATGAGCTACAAAGCTCTTTTTGGCTTCTTTTTTTTTTTTTTAATTTTTTTCTCCCTAAGCTTTGTTTTTACGCTGTTTTGTGGGTTCTTTTGAGGTGTCAGTCACTCAGGTTTGGGAAATGAGCTGGAGCTGTTTGTTGTACAAAGGAGAGCGTTGTGGGGAAACTCTGAGATGAGAAGCTTCAGACAGAAGCTCACCACGAGTGCCTTTTGCAATGTGCAAACACATTATCCCTCCCCACAAGCCTGTCTACATAGAGAGGAAAAAATAATGGCTAAATAAACTCATAAAAACCCAAATGGGCAAATAAAATACTTAGTGAGACTCTAGAGAACATCCATCCTTCTCCTGGACCCTGCACTAGGTGGCTCGGCACTGCCTGGCCTGATGCAGTTGTAAGCACTGAAATGTCACTTTTTGAATTTAAACTTTAATAGTTTTTTAAAAATAAATGACTGTGGGGCAGGGAGCAGAGTGTGGCAGGTCACCTGGGGACAGTCCCTGCCCACGGGACTGGAGTGAGGAGGGAGGGAATCCCAGCCCAACCTCTGCCCATGTCCCACTTTCAGCTCTCTGCTTTTGAGAAGCCCCTTCAGCAGCCACAGATTTGTGCCAGGATTGTGAGGACACAGTGCTTTTGCTGAAAAATGGCACCCCTCAATATCCATCAGTAACCTGGGGCTCTCCCAGCTGCCTCCAGCCTAAATGTGGTTACTGATCTCCCTCCTGGGTTGTTCCTTCTTGTGTGTGTGCTTAGAGACGAACATAAGTCTGCTGTCCTCACATCAAAGCATTTCCTTGTTTATAAATAAGTGTGTTCTGCTGTGGGGGTGTTCATCTGCTAAAAGCAGAGTTTGTTATGTTTGATCCATGCGTGAATAAATCACAAATTTGATGGTTTGTTTTCCTTTTCGCTCAATGCCTCCCATTTTCTGATTCCCTGGTCAAAGAAAATGGAGGGATAAATTGCAGTTTGATCTGATGGGGATAGCTTTGATCCGATGAGGCATCTCCTAGAGGCTGGACCAGCCTCAGGAGACAAACTGACCACAGAGGAAGTTTGTGGGGGAAAAAAAGAAGCCACTTTGACAGGACTCATTTGTCAAGATCAATGGTGTGCAGCCCAGGTGGAAAACTGGTAACTGCAGGTTGTCCGTGTGGAATTGCAGTGATTTTTTCTGCTGCTCTCCTAAGGAATATGAACAGTGCCAGCAGTACCTGTCCAGGCTGAGAGTTATTTAAGTGGCAAATAAAACCTAATTCTCTGAAGAGGCTTTTGTTGTAAGTATGGATTTCACTTAATAGCTTGAACACTGAAAAATTGCTGCAAATTGCATTTTGTGCGTTGGTTCTGGTCCAGATACTTCTAAGCAGATGTGGTGCTCAAGCAAAAATGAAGTTGTTTGCTCTTTCCTGTGTTTATTTAGTTTTCCTTGTTGCCTTGTGGATGCACACAGTGGCTTTTTCAGAAGGGATGTAGCTTCTTTTCAGACATGGAGCAAACTGGGCACTTCTTTCCAAGGCAACCCCAGGGGCAAGAAAAGCCAGCCTCTGGCACAAGAATGTCTTTGCTTCCCTTTCTGGGTGTGCTGAGTGCCAGAGGAGAGGCAGCCTGCTCACATGGTGGGTTTGCAGAGCTGTTCACGTTTGGAAGAGACAAACTGTGTGCCCTCGGGTATCCTGGATCCTGCAGGGATCTTGGCTGCTCCTGGGGTTCCTCTGCTGCTCCTTGGAGAGCTGGGAAGAGAAATTCCCTTGGAAGTGCTGTCTGGCAAAGCAATGGAGTTGTCTGGTGGAATCATTTCAATTTTAGTAATTTTGAGGAAGAATCTTTTCGTGGAAAAATTCCACTGAACTGCCCAGGGAGGTTTGGATTCCCTGTCCCTGGAGGTGTCCAAGGAATTCCTGGATGTGGCACTCAGAGCTCTGGGGACACGGTAGGGATGGGGCACAGCTTGGACTTTATCTGGGAGAGCCACAGAATAACTTTGGTCACATATTCCTGGTGTTTCCCTTTCCTCAGGCACAAATTCTTGTAAAGCTGGCAGCTTTCTTGACCAGGCACAGGGTAATGGCATCATTGACATATCCTGTGATGTGTGTCCAGCTCTTTCCAAAGGGACCGTCTATTTTAAGGAATTAATGTCCACCTGGGACAGTCAGAACCCTTTTAGTGTTATTTCATTGCACTCACTTGCCTTTCAGACAGTGCTCCCTGACCTCTGTAGCACTGTCCTTTGTGCCAGAATTACATGATGTGCTGCTTAGAGCAAGAACTAATATCCTCTTCCCAAGTTCCCTTCTGTGTTTTCCCCTTCCTGGCTTTGTTTCCCCACCTTGCCCATCATGGCACTGGCGCTACACTGGCTCATTTTGCTGTTGGATGCACGGGACTGTTTCCTGGTTTGGATGGATTTCACCTCCTCTGTGTAAGTCCTGGTACCATCCACTCCTCCCTGCCCAGCTCTGTGCCTCGCAGGTGCCACTGAACAGGGTCCTGGGCACTGCGCTGAGGGCTTGAGATAACAAATGTGCTTTCCCTCCAGAGAGGCCCCCTGCCCTGCCCTGCCCTGCATGGCCACCCTGCACAGCCAGATCCAGCTCTCCTCTGTCCCAGTGGCCCCACAGAGAGCATCAGAGCTGGGGCACAAACACGACGCTCACCATGCCCCTCCCAAAGCATTTCCCCAAGGGCATTTCCTATCCTGCAGCAGAAAGCACCTTTAGTAGGAAATACCTTTCATTTTGCAGTCATCGGTTTGGAGCTGGTGAACAGCTGGGAAGGAAACCTGAATCCAGAAAATAATTATATAGATGAATATCTAACATGAGAAAGATCCCTTCTGAGAAATCAGGCTTTTCTTCAGTACTGCTGTGCATGCTTGCAAAGACATGAAAATCAGTGTGCTAATGCACCTGAGGACACAGAAAACATCTCTTTGTTTTCCTCCCAGAGATGTAACATCATTATTTCAGGGAAAATTTGTGTGGACAACACAGATTTATACTCAAATTGTGCTCCCAGGGATGCCCAGGGTGTGATCCTATTTCTGCCTCTCCCAGTCCTGCTGCCACTTGGCCATTCTGACCTGGTTTAGTGGAGCCTACAGCAGAAAAATAAAATCCCTGGGAACCCCCTCCCCAAATCTTTGGAGGAAAATGAAAACAGTGATCCAAAGGTTATATTTCTCCCATGTTCTTCTGAGCTGATTTTATTTCTCTTTCCGAGGAACATGAAAGAAATGGATGAGCCACAAATTCAATTTCTTCCTGATGTTCTTATCACAGACATCTCAATACGGTGTATTTTTTCTCATCTTGTTTTTACTGTAAAACTGGGAAGTTGAAAAGTACAAGTATGAGATCTGTCCCTACCCAAAATCTCTTATGACCCCCCAAAAATAAAACTTTAATCCCAAAAAATTGATTATTTGCTCATGTGGCAAGATAAGGAATTTCTTTGTGCTGATAAAGCCATGATTTTGCATCCTACTTAATAAAAGGCAAAATAAAAATCAGTTTGCAAATGACTGGAATTCATTAAAATGTAATTATTTGTGAACTTCCCTGAACTGATGCTCCTGATGAGATGAGCTAATCCTGTGCCACTTCCAACCTGAACAGAATTGAAATGTAAAAATCAGGACTCAGGGAATGCTTGGGGAGTTTTGGGCAGATGCAAACCATGAAATGATGAAACATTTCCTGGGAGTTACAGGCTGAGCCAAAAAGCCACAGAAATCTTTAGGCCTTATAACTTCACTACAGTTCTTGAGCATTTAAAACTGAATGTGATTTTTGTTCTGAGGCGAAGTGTGACTTGGTTAGGTGGCACATTTCAGAGGGATTGGGGTTTGGATCCAAACTCTTGCTGTGGGACCAGCACTGTGTTTCCATGGATGGCTCTCCAAGGGATAGACACTGATAATCCCTCTTTGCATCCCTTCCTGCTGCCCATCCAAGTCCCTGCAGGCAGAATAGACAAATAGAAATCCTCTGTGCAGAATCAGTTGTTTTCTCCTCACAATCTTGGAATAAATAGGAGAGGTAAAGGTAAGAGTCCAGGCTGAGCTAATTAATGATATCCAAAAATAATGATGGATTGATATCCTAATACAGAGGCTGCTTTTTCCCCCTCGGTGCAGGAAGTTCCTCTTAAACCTTAGTGTTTCTCTGTCCAGCTTGTCCACTTTTGTGTGTATTGATAGAAGAAAATTGATTGTTGATCCTGCCTTAACACCTCGTTCAGGTGCCTGTGCCAGTGCCTGATACGTGTTTGGGATCCTTCTGGAGTGTGAGGATGGGCAGAAAGGCAGAGGAAATGGGCAGACTCTTTTCCAGAGCCTGTTCTCTGGTGAAGAGCAATGCCCTGTGCTGGAGGCACATCATGGCACTGCTGGCACTCAGCATTTCTGTGCTCATTTGTTTCCTGCACGGGTGAGCTGGTTCCCTGTGGCCAGATGGCCTCAGCGTGCTGGTGATGGGTGTGTGGCAGGGCTGTCAGAAAACATTGTTCTGAAGGCAGCATGTACAGAAAACATGGTTCTGGAAGGCATTCTATTCAGAAAGCAGTGCCCTGGAAGGCAGTGTGTTCAGAATTCCCCCCATGTTTTCCCACTCCTGCCAGACCATATGCACGCAGACAGTTTGCATCAGGCCCCGGTGCCAATGTCTGAATTACTGCTGAAATAGGGAATAGTTGATAAAAGCAGGAAGCTTTCTGATGGCATTTCACACCCCATTAGAAGCTCGAGGGGCAGTCACTGATGAGGTTATCCCAGATGTGCACTGGTTCAGGTTCTGTCCCTCCCTGTGCCAAGGTCCCTGGCCGTGCCCAGCCTGGGCATCGGTGTGAGACAAATCCATCCTGAGTGTGCAGGAGAGCTCTGACGGTGTGGGAGGGAAGTGTCACTGCTAACTCAGCCTGGCAGCTCTCTGCACAGCCTCCTGACAGCTTCCCATGCTGGAGAGGCCCTGGTGATGCAGGAATTCCTCTGCATCAGCTCCTTGTGGCGCTGCTTGGGTGGCAGGCTCAGCACTTGGGAGGGAAGTGCCACCCACGGGCACTGCTGCAGTACAGAGGAAGGACAGCAGAGTTCTGGGCTGTTTCTGGGAACTCTGAGCCTCAAAAGCTGCTCTGGTGGAGAGCTTCTGCTCTGGCTCAAAACCACCTCCAGCCAAGATCCAGGTGCCTTTGGCACAGCAGCCCCAGGCTTGGGCACCGACCACTGTCCAGGAAACCTGTGCCGCTGTTTAAACACCTTCGTGGTGGAAAAGTGCATGTTAAGGTCATGTCCAAAACCTTCCCCTAAACTCCTGCGTGCCCTTTCAGCCCCCAGCTGCCAGTGCTGGCTGCCCAGTCTCCTGGAACCCCAGGGGTGGCACAGAGGGACGTGCAGTGGCGTGACAGCAGCAAGGCAGAGACCCAGGGGCTGGAGTTCTGTCACCTGAGCGTGTTTATGGTACAAAGCTATGGCCAAGAGAGTGTCAGCACAGTTAAATCAACCCTGCACTCACAGCTCGTGGGGCTGTGCCTGTTTACACCTCAGCAGGATCCACAAGAAGGAGGGACAGAGAGAATTTACAAGGACCTGGAAGGACAGGACAAAGGGAAGGGCTTCAATCTGACAGAGGGAGGGGATGGATGGGATATTGGGAAGGAATTCCTGCCTGGGAGGGTGGGCAGGCCCTGGCACAGCTGTGGCTGCCCCTGGATCCCTGGCAGTGCCCAAGGCCAGGCTGGACAGGGCTTGGAGCAGCCAGGGACAGGGGAAGGTGTCCCTGCCACGGCAGGGGTGGCACTGGATGGGCTTTGAGGTCCCTCCCACCCAAACCATTCCAGGATTCCATGATCCCCCACAGTCTCTGTGTGTTGGCACAATGTCTGCCCCAGGGCTGCAATGGGAGCAGATCCAGGTTTTGGCCCAAAGATGCAGCTGAGTGCTCTTTGTGAGTCTGTCTGAGTTTGAAAGTTCATTTTATCCACGGGGTGGTTTAAGCATTCTGAATGAACGCTCCTGTGTACCCTGCTCAGTGATTCCTTGCCATTCCAGGACCATAATAACAAGGTTTATTATGTTCTTACCCAGCGTGTTGTGACATTATTGCAAAATTATTGTTTTGTTTCTCCTAAACTCAAGATTTTTTTGTAACGGTAATAATAATAAAAGACATACAGGCTGATGAATTATCCACCATGTCAGACTGCAGCACAGCACAGTCTGAAATAGCTGAGAGAGTAAAACAGAAAGAGATCTCAATTTACAAGTGAAACACTAACACACTAAACTTTTGCTGCACTATTCCTCATCTGATTTTTAGTTTTCTCTTCACTAGCAGACAAGACCTTTGCTTCTCAGGTGATAAATCATAACCAGATTAAAGGGATATTCAGCACAGGCCTTTGGAAAGCATGAACTGTGGGGTTTGTGCAGGCCAGGCTCAGAGGAAAGTACTACTCCTCAGTCTGGTGAGAAATGCATTTCCAAATGAATGAACATTCACTGCTGGTGCACAGGTAGGTAATAGCTAGCTTCTTGTGTGATGTATCAGGTAGGATGATTTGGCCTTGAAGTGCTGCTGCTGGCCACGTGCAGTGAGTGTTTTGCATTTCCTGGCAAATATTTCTGCCTTCCAAAAGGAACCAGGTGAGGTTTAAGATCCCTTTCTGTGAAAAAATTCCTACGATGTCCAAAAACAACTTATGCAAATCCATTTCCCTTCATTTCAATTCATCTGCCATATGCTCCCTGTTCTCCTGTGTGCAGAGCTAACAGGAGTCCTCACTCTGGGCTGCAGAGCTGGGCAGACAATTTAGCTTTGATTAATTCTAGCTGCCAGTGATTGCAGAACATGCATGGGGACAGCTAGCCTCTCATCTGTGCTCAGCCCAAAGTTCCCAGCACGGAAATACTAATCATTATCTCCCCAATTGCACAGGATGAAATGCTCTCTGATTACGGGGGAAATAACTTTATCAGTTGCAATTGGGAAGGTAATCCTTAGTGTTATTACACTGGAATGAAAAGGTGCTTTTCTGTGCAGACATCCTCGAGGATTGTAAGAGGAAAAGGCCAGGAAAACCTGCAGGTTCTTTCTTCCATTCATGCCCTCCTCTTCCAGCTTGTCTGGTGTCACAGAACACTGTGTGTGGGTGGGTCTTGGATCACCTGATACTGGAAATGAATGGCCAGGCTCTGAGGTGCACATCCCTCCCACATGGAGTTTTAGTGTGGGCACCTCTGCTCTGCCTCCATGCACACCCTTTCTGCAAGTGTGAGCCATCAGGTCCCCTGCCATGGGCTCCTGTTCTTACTGAGGATTACTGCAGTTAATTTCAGTAAGAGTGAGTGTCATTAACTCTGGTGACGGAAACAGGTTCACAATGAAGGTCTGATGAAGCCATGGCACTTACTGTGCCCCCATTCCTGTGTGAGATTTACCCAGAACAAAGCAGCCTTTTCCTGTCCCAAGCGCTCTGTGCATTCTGAGGCTCGGGGGTTTTCTCTCCTGCCCCTCATCATCGTTGCAAGCAGCCAAATTCTGCCCCCAGCTCCCTCTGGGCAGCCCTGCTGCCATCCAGGTGCATCCAGGATGTACAACCTCGCTGGGACGGAGGGAATCTGCAAAAGTTTCTCCAAAGGCACGGTCTGGGAGGGATGGACTCATGGAATATTGCATTAATTGCAGAATATCCTGCTGCTGCTGCTGCTGCTGCTGAGCAGGACCCAGATGTGCTGGCTGAACTTCTGAGGGGGGACAAAATACTCAGAAGGAAAATATCGGCTGAAGTAAGTGGGACACAGTATTTGCAGGGCTTTGATCTGCTTTTACAGCCCATTTGAAACTGATTTTCTTGGCAACACTTCTCCCTAAGCTGGGGTTTGGTAAAATGAGGAGTTACTGGAGCTGCTGGTGATTTACATTTGCATGGCATCTTTTCTGTGTCTCTAAGAAGGCATTTTGAAGTGTCCCAAGTGGTTCAAGCACCTGATTAAGAGACTCAGAAGTGCTAAGCAAAAGTAAACGCCAAAAGTCACGTCACAGAGGAAAATGAAGGATATATTAAAGGTAGCTTAATTTTTAATATGAGTTTTAATTACTTTTTCTTCCACTATGTCAACATTTCCAGAGGAAATCCAAAGCCTCAACTCCTTGTGTGTCCTTTCAAAAAAGGACCTGCAAAGAATCATTTTTCTCCTCTGTGAGACTGGAGTACAGATCAAGTTCAATAAAACTTGTCTCTGCTCAGACTGCAATGATTTCTCCAAATGGCTCAATAAATTACAATATTTGTTCTGTGTTGAGCACCAAGGGAAGACAGATTGTAGCTCATTCACCAGGAAAGGTCAGCAGACCCAAATGAAAATGCAAAAACATCAATTGTTTCCATTCACTAATCACATATAATTGGTCTGGCTCACCTGAACTAGAACACATTTGTTATTATAATGCATAATTAAGGTTCTTTTCATTTTGCTGCTTTCCAGATGCAATTATCTCTCTTTTAACAAATGCAGAGAAGGAAACTTCTTGTAAAACTGAAGATACATTTGACAAATTAGTATAATTAAGAAAATGTCCCTGAAAGAGGAAAAACTTTCTGAGTAGGAGCACTGTCAGTTCCCAGTACTTATTGCTGTCCTTTGTGACTTCCATCGACAGCAGAAATCCTGATTTACGTGCGGGATGGAAGTGTCCAAATCAGCAGGGCTCAAACATGAACGTCTTTGTTTTTGCTCTTCACTTGCTCTAATGCTTTCATTTTGCTTTTGGGAGAAGAGATTTTTCCTCTTCTTCCCCCATTCCTGGAGCACAGAGTGTCGCCAGCTCTGCTGAGTTCTCCCAGTGCCACCCCCTCCTCACCAGGCCCCCTGGGCAGTGGCATCAGAGCTGCACAGAATGGGTTCAGGTGAAAGATGAGGATTGCTGGGGGGAAAAGTCCTCACAAATGGCACCTCTAAAGTGAGATCAGGCATTGGGGCAGAAGGTTTTGCTGTCAGGCTTTTCGTGTGGGCTGGGCTTGAGCCCCTGAACCAGAGGCTCCTGATCCCAATCGAGCATCCCGGGGTTTCTGCTCCTCTGTCCCAATTGCCTTCTGGAGACGTGCACATGTGCTGCACACAGTAGGTGTAATAATCTATTAAATATATAAAATACAATAGAATCTGTGGGCTCCTGGGCTCTGTTGCTGTCCCTGCAGTCCCCCCATGGGACATCCAGGCAGATGAAACCATGGCAGGACAGGGACACAGCTCCAGCTGGGCCAGGGCAGGCTCAGCTCGGGCATCAGCAAGGATTTCCTCATGGAAAGGGAAACTCTGCAAAGATGATCTCCTGACAGAACACATTTGTTCCTCAAAGCTGGATGTGTCCCTGTGCAAGCAGGGACATGAGGGCAGTGGGAACAGGGACATCTCTCCCGAAATTCCAGCCAGCTGCTCCCTGCCATCCCATATTTGCAATGTCAACACAACAGGTTCACTTAAATCTCACATTCTGAACGAGCTTGCCTCTTTCTGGTGCACAATTTTCCCTTTTTCTGATGCATAATTACTTCCTGTAACTTAAAGCTGATTTTAAATAATGATGTTAAAGTCAGTGATGGGTTAGAGGCTTATTAGTATCTTCAGGGATCTAAGATTAAAGATTTTAATATAAGGAAAATGCATGCAGTCATTAATGTGTTTTTGAAGTGTAAAGCCTGTCTAATCTAATTTACTATATTACAGTATGAGCTATAATTTTGACTAATTAAATGTCTCTAATATTTTTGCTAGCTTAAGCTTCGATTAACCAATATTTACTTTATTAGGAAAAGATTAAACACCTCAAGAAAAATCTTTAAAAAGTTGAACATACCAATTTCCATTGGAGCAATGGGGCTCGGGGAAGCCAAGATCCATTTTAGAGAACCAAAGTGTGCTCAAAGATTGAGCACACCATTTCCCTAACAGTCACTATTAAGCTGGTAAAATGAATTTAATAGAATGTTGTAAGCACAATACTTTGTAATGCAGAATTTATTAGGGTGCAGGAGAAGCAAATTGCTTTATTCTGGTGTGTTTGTGCAGCCCACAAAGCGAGGCAGGTCTGAGACAGGTGGAGGCTCACCTTCTGTGGGTTCTCAGTGCCAGCCAGAATGAATAATGACTATTTCTGTGTGCAAATAGGAGGCACTGCAGGGAGAAAATGCAGCGTGGCTGGAAGGCAATTTATTGAACTCCTCAGCACCGTTAAGTGCAGAATGAAAGCTGCATTTCCAGGCCAGGGAATGCATCAGGCAGGACAGGAGCTCACAGTGATAAACAAAGGAGAAAGCAGAGGCATCTGAGCAGAGCCCTGCCCCCAAACGGGCCTGCCAGCAGATATTTCACACTTAGGGCTTGTCAAACACACCTGTCCTCTGGGTAACAAAATACCCCCCAGCACCACAGACAGTTTGTAAACAGCCACCGAAGGGGAGGAAACCACTGCCTGTCCTTGCTGCTGAGGGATGAGCCCGCAGGGACTCAGCTCCCCTTCCCCACAGTGCCCGGAGTGCTGAGTGCTCCCTGCTCCTGCTCCTGCTCCCTGTTCTTCCTCCTGCTCCTGCTCCCTCGCCCAAACCTGGTTCTTAGCAAGGGGAGGAGCAGGGAGTGGAAGAGAGGAGTTTTTCCCCCTCTTTTTCTCCTCCTTTTCCCCCCACTGCCCTGTCAGTTTTTAATCTGAGCCCGCTGGGATGGGAGCCTGCTCCAGAGGTGCCTTTGGTTTATTCATTCACAGCCACATCTCCTGTGCTGGTTGTGTCCTTTCCCTCCCTTTGTACCCCACTCCACACCACCAGAACTGGGATGAGAAGGAGAACCACTGCTCTTGCAGGCTGTTTTGCTCTCTGATCGAGCCTTTCTGGCCCATCCCCTGCTCTGAGGATGGATTTTCCCTCCTCCTGGGCACCTTGGCAGCAGTCTCTGCTCACATTTTTGGCATGTGCAGGGGCATGTGGGGACTGTGTGCTGTGCTCCTGGGGAGCTCTCAGCAGGAGCTTACACTTTCTAGGGGATGGAGCACCCAGAGAGTTCATTTTCCTTGCTCATGGGAGCCCAATGCAATCAGACAGGAAATTTCCACACAAACACCAGTCTGCTGCAGCTTTGCCGCTTCCTTTAGAGGCTGCACTTTGTTCCAAAGGGAACATTCTGTTTTGGAAGCAGCTGTGGCACTCCAAGGGAAATCAGGCTGCTCCCTGCCCAGTCCCCATCTGGCTCTGACTGCACAGAAGTCAGAGCTGCCCTATGTGAGAGGTGCAGGGCAAAGCCAAGCTTGCCAGGAGGGGAGGATGGCCTGGGTTCATGGAGAAAGGAGATTTGGGAAGAGCCAGTGGTGTTGGTAGCCCCATCCCACCCCTGACAGCTGCACTTGTTCTTGTGCAGCTCCTGGTGAAAGGCAAACTCACACCACTTCTGGCCCCAGTCAGATCCAGAAGCAGAAAGTGCTTCAGAGCGCTGGCTGCAGGCCAGCTGGTGTTTGTTTGGTTGGTTGGTTGGTTGGTTGGTTGGTTTGTTTGTTTGAAAGGTGTTTGTTTTCACATCTGCCCTGCCTGTGTTTGTTCTGCTTGGGTGTTCTCTGCAGGCAGCCCTAACCTTGAAAAGATCCTGGAACGGTTTGGATTGGAAAGGACTTAAATCCCATCCAGTGCCATGGCAGGAACAGCTGCCACTGTGCCAGGCTGCTCCCAGCCCTGTCCAGCCTGGCCTTGGCACTGCCAGGGATCCAGGGGCAGCCCCAGCTGCTCTGGGCACCTGTGCCAGGGTCTGCCCACCCTCACAGGGAACAATTCCTCATTGCCAATATCCCATCCATCCCTCTGCTGTGGGAGCCATTCCCTGTGTCCCGTCCCTCCATCCCTTGCTCTCTCCAGCTTTCTTGTGGGCTCCCCTCAGGAAGACACACACTGAGAAGCATTTAAGCACAATCTACAGAAATAATCTCATTTTGAAGCCTGTTGTAGAATAACACTACTGGTTTTTCACTAATGTTCCTTATCCCTTACAATTCTGGCTCAACAGACCATAGCTGGGCTGTGAAGCGCAGAGCAACTACAAACAAAACAAAGGGATTTTTTCCCCCGCCCCAAAAAGAATTCAATTTAAAAGCATTTTCCTCACCCTTTGCAGTGCAGGAGTGTTTACAATAATTGTTTTTGTTTGGTTTAGTAAGGTGTAACCAATGGTACCATGAAGCAGTGCACTGTCTGTTTTGGCCACGGCAGTGGAACATAAATGATCAAATTAAATGGATATGATTGCAGTAGATATTACTGAGATGGAAAGAGAAGTTAGAGCAATTATCCTGAAATGAAGTTAAACCTGAAACAGAAAATTTCTGTACCATAATTGCAAAAAATACTTCCATAAATTAACATGGATCTTCACAGCCCTTGTCATCTCTTGCAGTGCTTGCACCTTACCTGGAAACTGTTGTTTTCACTCCAGAGCACTTTGTGAGAGGAAATGTCTCGGTCCATTGCTGCTTAAAGCAGTGCCAGGAATGCTGTACAGAATTTTTAGCAGTGGGCTGGGGGTCCGTAGAAGATGCTGCATGTGATCGGGGTGGCCCAGGGGATGTGTGTGGGGACAAAAGCTCTGGGTGCCCTGGAAGTGACACTGCGAGGAGGGGAGCTGACAAAGGGCTCTCTCTCCCCTGCACACTCACAAGTGCTGCTCTCCCCTGCTGATCCAAGCCCTGGCACGGCGCAGGGGGAGCAGTGTCAGCTCCTGCCTGGCTTTTCCCTGGGATCTGCCGCTCAGGAGGGGCAGAGCTGACCTGGAGGGAGCTGAGCAAGGCACCTGTGGGTGCAAATCTGAGAGCAAACATCCTCTTGCTGATGGAGCACACTTTGGAGAAGGTATCACTGCTAATAACGATGCCTGAGGGAATGGGCTCATATATCATCACGCTAAGGATATTTATAAATATATTTTAAAAGCAGGAGGGGAAGTAGCAGGCAATTTTGCTTCCAGAACATAAGTCAAGTGTGTATTATTAAGCCTAAATAGCCTGGATTAATCAAATGTCATACTGGCACTTCTAATAATGGCTTTACATTGCAAATTCCATTACCTGGCTTTGCCAGCCAGGAGAGAAGCTACAGAAGATCAATTAAACAAACAGGAAATTACCTTTTCTCTTTATAGTCCGTGACTTTCAGCACTTACAATGGTGCCAGGATCCTGAAAATTAAACAGGCATTTTCATAAGATTAATAACTCCCTTGCTTTCTCCCCGAGTCACTGTGGCTTATTTAGGACCCCAGAGTTATCCAGTGTCTGCTGGAGAGGCTGGGGATGATGGGAGCAAATTAAAAATGGCTTAATGTGTCAGAGAGGATCCCAACACATGAGCAGGGGCTCTGCTGTTAATAAATGCACCTGCAGCATGCCAGAGATGGATGAGCAAGGTCTCAGCGGAATTGATGGGGGTAGGGCTGTGCCTACACTTGTTCCTGGGAATGCTTCCCCCCCTGGAGCATCCCTGTCCTGCAGGTGCCTGGGAATGGTCACCCTCGAGGGCAGCAGGGAAGGTTTTGGGGACAAAACCCAAAACCTTTTGCTGTGCCATGAGCAGGGGGCTGCTGCAGGGAGCTGGGTTAGGGCTGCATCTCAAACAGGGCTCATTTCCCTGGTTCTGCTCTGGGTGCATTCTAAAGGATGCTCTTTGGGGGTATTTCTTCTGTCCCCCACAGAAAAGAGCAAGGGGTGAATTTTCCAGCCCCAAGCCTTGCCTGCTTACCATGCCTGGGAGAAGAGGGATGTTCCTGGTGCTCCCAGGGCTGGCTGCTGCAGGATCCTGGCCAGGTGGTCCCTGAGGTCCCTGGGAGATCATTTCCAGAGGGAGCTGAGCCCGAAGGAGCAGCTGCAGTTCCAGGAGCCCTGTCTGGAAGCCCAGAGCACAGGATGAGTTCAGAGGAAGCACTGCCAGGCTGTCCCCAAAACCCTGCACGCTCCCCTGGGTGTTCCTGGGGCCCCAGCAGAACCCTCATGTCTCCAAGGAGGGGCTGTGGAGGGGTGCAAGGAGGCACAAGTGTGCTTTAGGGGCAGTTCTAGACAACAGGCACAGAAGGTGGGAAGGCAGGAGGTGTGGGGTGAGGGGAGGAGGGCAGAGATCTTTATCCAGTCCAAATGAGAATTCACTTCTGCTTAGGGTGAAGGATTATGGGCAGCTTCATGAAAAAAAAAAAAAGGAGAAACAAAAAGAAAAAACCAAACCCCTATAATTCCTCATTTTGGTACATGAAATGAATATCCTTAAAACAAAAAAAAAAAAAAACAACCTAAACCAACCAATGAGCCAAACAAAAAAACCCCAGCAGGATTTGGCAGTTAATTCCTCCGTGATTAAAGGATGCCCAAACATGTGAGGCAAACCCAGGCTCTGAGGGTGATTAAATGCTGAAATGAACCCAGAGACATTTGATAACTGCACAAGCAATTTACTGAGAATGTTCCTTCTAATTCTGATGGCTGCCAGAGTCTCCACTGAAGGAAAATAGGTTTGAGTAACCCCCAAACACAGATTTTTATATATGTAATAGCTGTAACAGTGGGAGTATGGGAGTCTGTTGCTGCTGGGGCTTGTTTGTATTCTGTGTTTGCCGCACTGAGCTGGGGCTCAGCTGAGCAGTGGTGGGCCTGGAGCTCACCAAAGGGCTCAGCCTGGAGAGCAGGGTTTAAAGGCACACCAAGCCAGGGAGGGACGCTGGAGCTGTGCAAGGAGCTGAGTTTGCCCAGTCACTTGGTGCCAGAGTGTGCCCACATTATCTGGGACAGCACTGCCCGCCTTTCAGGAGTGAGGGAGGGTCAGTAGGGAAGCGTGGCAGGAAGGAGTGCAGAGCCAGCAAACACAGAGGCTGGGGAATCACGCAGGGCAGGAGAGAAGGTGGACACAGGATGAGCTTTCCTGGCCTTGCTGAATTTATTAAGATTTTAATAACTTTTAAACCAGGGGAATTATGTCTGGTATTGACTGAATTATGGCTAAGTTAGAAGCCAGTGAGCCTGGAATCTGACATTTCATTTAATTCCTGGTTCCAGACTTGATTGTCACAGACTGCTTTTACTCTCCTCTAAAGTTACAATCTCTTTTTTGGGCTGGAATCTCTATCTGCAGTTGATTTTGAGGATAATAGCAAATTAGGGCTCTTATCTCTGTTCCATTACCCAGCCTCAGGCACCCACTGCTCACAGGGGTGAGTGTCTCTCTATCCTTGGCAAAACCTGTGCCAGGAGAAGGAACAAACTCTTGGATCCTCGTGGAAAAGGGGAGAGGGGTGGGGCTGCAGCAGAGATGAAGCTGGGAAATACAAGAAAAGCTGTGTGGCTGAGTAATGGAAGCTTAAGGGGAAAACTGAAGGGGAGGAGGTGAAAGTGAAATGAAAAGTGAGAGGGAAGGGAGGATAACAGAAGGATGATGTGAGCTAAAAACCAAGGCGAGGAACAGAACAGCTGAATAAGGGCTTGAGAGGAAAACTGTGCAAGTTGTTGCCACTTTGGGGCTTTTTAGGAAAGGAGCCTCAATTTTATGCAGGAATAAAGAATAAAGTGTGAGATTCAAAGCAGTGCTGGTTGGGATGCGCTGGAAAGGGAATAAAGTGATTTAGGAAGGAAAATATTGGCAAGAAAAGTAAATATTGGCATAGGGTGAAAGACCAGAAGTGATGAGTGAATAAAAGTAGGGATGAGAAACAAACTGGGGCACAGAAGGAAACCAAATGGCTTTTTTGGGAGCAGGCAGTGGCAGAAAGGAACGAGGGCACCAAGGGAAAGGAAACAAAACGCCACAGATTCAGTTCTTGTTTTGTTAGAGACTGGAAAAGAAGGGACGTGGGGAAGGAAGGGCAGAGGAGAGGTCTGAGAGGACCCTGAGTTCAGCCTCCCCAGTCCTGGGGGTGTTCAGGCAGGAAGAGGGGCTTGTGGCAGCCCCAAATTCCTGTGAGCGCTTGGCTGCCCCCATCCTGCTCCTTTCTGGCACTTTGACGTGTGACATGAGCCCAGATCCATGAGGAAACCTCCCTCCATGGGCATGGCAGGGTGAACTGGGGGATCTGTGTGTGCTGTGATCCCAGCACTGCCCAGGACAGGTAGATGGAGCACATGAATTCCAACACTTGTGTGTCACTGCCCTCAGCAAAGAATTTTTTCCTAATACCCAATCTGAACTTACCCTCTCTCAGTTTGATTGTGCATTTGGACATTGATGCAAAACACTATTACCCAAATTCACTGTAATTCTCCAGCACCATCTGCACTATGGCTAGGACTTGAATAAATTTTAAAACCCTTCAATTTTTGTGACTAAAATGTTGTTACTATTTAATATTCCCCAGTTTTCTTGCTGCACTTCCTCCGTGTCTAGATCAGGCAAGGGCTCTGTGACAGCTTTAGCATATTTGCAAAAATGAACTGATTCTTTTTTTTTTTTTTAATGTATATACTTTGAATAAAACATTCATTCCCTCTCCATTTTGGATGGAATTCCTACTTTTTAAACACATTTTCTGTTGATTGAAGTTTCTCCTGTCTGTCATTCTCCAATAGTACCAAATGGAGGATGTGGTGAAAAATATTAACAGTCCCTCTCCAAATATTTCAGTGGAGATCACAGTTTGAATCCACCCACCAAATCGTGCCCTGTGGTAGCTTTTCCTGGGAAATCCGTGGCCGTGTGTGGTGTGTGCCATTGTGAAAGTTCGTGGATACATCTATTGCAATTACATCTTCCCCAGTTCTGTGGAGCTCACATGAAATTTCACTGCAGCTGCCACCATCTCTGGGAAAATAAAACATCACCCAATTAAAGAGCCTCAGAATGGAAGCTCAGCAGGAGACAAAAATCTTGTTTCTCTGAGTGTGTTAGTCCGGGAAGCTGGGCCCTGGGTGTTACGAGCAGGTCAGAAAAGGGATCTGTCAGAAGATACAGGGAGGTTTTGCTCAGAGGAGCTGTTCTACGCCTCAGTGCAATCTGCAGCACTCAGGGCAGGGAATATCTCAGCTCCCCAGGGTTTGTTAGGCAGCATCCTCTTGCTGCCTCAGGGTCTCACTGGCTGCACATTTACCCACCTGAGTGGGTAAGGATGGCATCATTTACATTTGCAAACCCAGCTTTTATTTTTCTCCAGGAGAGTTAGCAGCCCTGACAAGATTTTCCAGCTGCACAGTGGCTTCATGGAGGGGAAAAGCCCATTTCAGCATCCCCTGCCTCCTTTGCATGTTAAACAGCATTGCTGGGGAGGTGTGCATTAAACCTCTGTCACATGGGGTGTGAATCTGAATTACTCACAATATTTAGATGGAAGCACTCTCAAGCCTATGGAGAAGGGTGGAAATTAAGTTTTATAAAACCTCTGATGCTTTGCCTCCTTTAACATAATACCTTTTATTTTTGTTGTTGTGCTTCTTTTATTTTTTACTTGATGGGGGCCCTGTTTACTTTTTGTAAGTCTACTACTTTAAAATAAAATTTTATAAGACATATAGCCCATGCTTCATAAATCCAAATGCTGGAACATGGCAATAGTTTTTAGAACAACATTAAGGATGATCTGTCTTTTTTATGTGTGCCAAAGGCACCACAGTGATGCTTTTAGGTAATGCACCATAAGTTTGCCAGTGCAGCAGACCCCAGGGAAATTATTATAACAATAAAGCACATATTTAAAGAAAGATTTTTAAGATTTTTAGAGCTGTGTTGCAAAAGTAGATGTAGAGTAATTGTATAATTACTGGTTTACTTTTTGGGGGGGGATGAGGTTTTTTTGAGAGGACTTGAGGTCAGGCTCTGATTTTATGGGAGCAATTTGCCAGAGACAGATTACTGTGGGAACATTCCATAGCACAGAGCCATCTTTTTGTGGGATAATCAGGTAGGCAGAGATCTACTGCCAGAAAGTGCCCTTGCCCCTCTCTGCTTTGAATTGCACCTGTAATTATTTGCAGGCACAGAGGCTAATCCTGAAAAGTGGGGCCATAACACCTGGGATAATTTATTGCAGATGGGTTGGGTAGGTTGCAAGTTGTACAGAATCCTAAAATCCAAGGCATTTCCTATCAGCATGTGGACACGGGTCAGCATGGGCCCAGCCCCTGCAGCACATCCTGCACAAGGTGCACTGTGCTGGCTGGGCAAATCTGTGATTAATCACCACCAAGTCTGGATAATGCAAAGGAAGCACTTTCATAACAGAAGTCCCTGCATGAAGAAAAACTTCATTTCTTTAAGAAAGAATAAATCTTTAAGTGATTTGATCTTTAAAACCCCCTTGCTGCTCGCAGATGATTTAGATATAGGAACATCTCCAGCACATGCATGATTCAAAGACTCTTTTCAAATAAAGTCTTTTGATGGAGTAAGGGAATTAAACATCAAACCCAACATCTCCCAGTGCCAAAGAGTCCTTGGTGCGACAGCTGGTCAGCTGAGCAGCAGAGAGCTGACAGCTCCATCACTCAGTTCATTACCCAAATGCTTCAGAACACGAGATGATTTTATTAAACCAGGGATGTCTCAGAGTGGTTAAGAAAGCCAGAAGAAAATACTCCCTAAAAGCAAAAAAGAAAACACCAAAAATGTGTTTGGCACTTTGGATGGAGCCATACAGCTTCTAGCTGAGCTTTTTTTTTATCCTAATGCCACAATATAATTTTGTGTGCTAAGGAAAAATCAGTCTCACTGCTAGAACATCAAAGCAAGGCCAGGCCATGCTGTGTTTTAAATAAAAGGACAAACCTTTGGTCTCTCCATTTCCTCCTTGCTGGAAAGCTGCATCAGCAATCTTCCAAAGGCTTGAAATGTGGAAAACACTTTATTTTCATTTTTGCAAATTCCGCTGGTTTTCAGATGGTTCTCACATCTCTCCCTTTTCAACAGAGAAAAAAAAGAAGGAGAAGATGAATTAATTTAAGTTTGCATTGCTATTGTACAACCCTCCTGATTTTTAATGTTTAATTTGATGGATGCCATGGGGCAGGTTGGGTAAGGTTCATGTCACATTTTCCCAAGTTCATCTGGATTTAGGTAGGGCATGTGGCAAAATTCCTTCCAGGGCAGAAACAGCATGAAATTCATTTTTACATCTTGGTGTAAAAAATGCCCAAGGTCCACATGAGGAGATTTCAAAGATCTCCACCCCTTTGAAAAGATCCCGGGAGCTCACTGGAAAACACCTGCAAAAACAAACAGTGGATTGAGGCAGCAGGCGTTTGCCAGTCAGAAACTTCTGGATGATATTTTTAATTTTCTCCTGCTCTTCATTTCTCACACATTGATCAAAATGTGTTAAGGACCAGCAGCAATTTCTTATATTAATAAGCTATCTCGGCTCCCTGCTGCAGCTTGATTGAACAAAAATGAGTTCTAAATGCCTAATAATGTACTTTTACTGCCTTTTCTAGAATTCAAACCTTCAGTTGCCTCTGCTCACACTTTTGGGGAAGGAGTTTTCCTGATATCCAGCCTATTCCTCTGCAGAGCCTTCCTGGCTCCAGCAGATCAGCATTCCCACCCAGCCTGGAGTCATCTGGGAGTTAAAGGGTGCCCTCATTTCCCTTTTCTGAAACAGTTCAGTATTTCAAAGATTTCATTTGCTACAGTGGATATAAAGGCAATGGTTCCTCTCAGGAAATACTCCATATTTTGTGCAAGGGAGATGAAATAGTCATCAGGGAGCAAAGAGGAATCAGAATGAAGCTTTACAAGATGTCCACACGCAGAAAAGTGTGAAATTTCACACTTCAATGTTCTAACTCTTTTATTTAAAGAACCTTAGTGTTTGTTCTCCTCTCAAAGCCATTTAGCTGATTTCTATTTAATGCTCCCTCAAGTCCCAGGTGGTTTTCTGTACAGGTTTCACTGAGCAAGAGGTTTTTGATGCTGCACAGAGCTCAAGCCGGCTCCCTTCCTCTCAGGAAAAGCAACATTTCCAGAATGTTCCTAGGCTAGGAAGGAGGGCAGCTCTCCTCTGCAGGGGCTGGGTTTGTAAGAAAAAGGGTTTTGGGGAGGTTTGGAGTGCCCAAGGAAGGGCTGGAGGTGGCGCTCATTGCTCTGGGCATGGGGCACAGCTGGGACGGGGTGATCCTGGAGGGCTTTTCCAGCCTCAGTGACGCCGGGATTCTCTGACCATGGAATCAGCGCTGCTGACCAGCACAGGGTGATTTTGCTGCGCCACCTGCCTCCGCAGCAGGTTCTGCTTGCTCTGGGAAGTGGCTGCACAAGGGTACAGGGGCACGGAGCGTGGCAGCAGCCCCAGCTGAGATCCTGCAGCACACAAACGGAATGCAGCAGATGATCCTCAGCTGAGCACAAGCTGCAGGGGAAAACATAAGCTTCAATCAACTCTTGGAAATAATTTGAGCCCAATGCCATAAGTGCCTTAAATTAAATCCCTCTCCAGAGCAGCCAATCTGAATCATTAGACATATGTCACGTAGCGAGCCATAATCACCCCCAGAGTGGTGTACACAGCGTTCCATTTACAAAGGGGATGTACTGCACTGGGTAATTTCACCATTTTTCAGCGTTCTGTGTCTCAGAAAACAAAGAGTGGGAGCCAGGCTGGTGTTGTCACATCACTCTGTGACACACAGCACTCTGCCCCACTGCAGCCTCCCCCTCTTGTCTGAGCTCCCTGGCCAGCATTCATTGCTGCTCCAGGATTTCAGAAAGTTTCAGGAGCAGCAGAGAATCTCCAAGGATCTCCCAGCATTAACAAGCAGCTCAGTTCCGTGCCCTTACCCCAAAAGGGAGCTCAGTCAGTTCTGCCAAAAAACGTAAACCTGTTCAAACGTGTTCATGGAATACCCTGAGTGGGAAATCTGACACACACCAAGGAAAACTGAGCAAGGAAAAATAGCAGCTGCATTTGAAAATTTGTTTTGAAATTTAAATTGTTCAATCAGATTGGTGGTAACACATTGAAATGATGGCCATTATGTGCCATCATTTGTTTCATCAGTTATGGAAATATTTAATTGAATTGAAGCCATCTTTACAGACTGTACTAATTACAGTTTCCTCTTCACGGCAAGGGTAATTTATGGACTTTTGATGGAAATTATGAGGCTAAAAATAACCCCTACAATATTTATGCCCAGTAGCATAAACTTTCATATTTTAAAAATATGAGTAACAATTTGGTAGCTCAGACATTCACCTTGTGGGCCCTGGAGATATTCCATCAGTTTTTCAGATACTTGTCTTTTTCTTTGTTTATTTTTTCTATTAATTTTTTAACACAGTTTTAACCCCTGGGTGAAATTACCCAGGATTTTCCTGCCAGTTTTTTCAAAGTACATATCTAACTTCCCTATCCATAAGTGTAATAATTACAACTAAGAATACCTTTAATATGATAAATGTAATAACTGTAACTACCACCTCTAATCGGTGCCAATAATTCCTGATAAAGCTGCTCCCAGTGAGGCTGCTGCAGTGGAATGTCTCAGTCTGAGTGTGATTTGTGGTGAAGGACACTCTGAGTCCTCTTGTGAGGGAAGCATTACAAGGAGAAAGCGTTCCTAGAGTTGTTTGGGTTCCCATTCCCTATTTCTCTTGGAGCTGTGTAATTTAGCACTTGATGTACAGTTGTCATCAGGTGCAGCGGTGTTTTGTTTACACTTGATGCTTTAATATTTGCAAATGTAGACATTGAATAAGGCATTCTTCAGACTCAAATGGCCCTCAGAAGATGGAGGAATAGAAATGTTCCAGATTGATAATTACCAAGGAAGCTTTAAACTGCAGGCACCTCCAGTAAGTGTCTGTTCAAGAGCCAGCCATCATTATGATGAGGAAATGTGGCAGCTCAGAGCACAGGTGCTGATTAAACATGGCTCATAAGAGTGGATGTGTTGGAAAATCTGCACCCCCCACCCTTAAGAGCATCATCTCACATGAGCTCCTCAGACATTACACTTCCCAGGGCTGGAAATGTGCCTTGGTTTTCTCTAAAACAGCTGCTGCCGAGGCTGCAAGGTAAATACTGGAGAATGGCAGCCCATTTTCTCTCTGTCCCTTCCTGATACCTGAGGAATTAAGGATGAAACTGCATTAATGGCACTTAAAGGGAGGCAGAATAATGATGCAGCAGCACAGGGAAAATAAGCTGCTATAAGGTTTAAGGCAATTCCTGAGCAAAACCTGCACATTTCCTCATGTCCCCCAAACAGCAAATGTGTGTCTGGAGCTTCGGGAGAATCAAAGCCATGGATCCAGTGGGAAACCTGGTCACATTTGGGTTTATAACCTTCCTCCATGCCCAGGAAAGATAAAGGGGTATTTATTTCTTCTCGTGAAAACTAATCAAATCACTTGTGTCTCCTTGCAGTTATTATTACTTTTAAACTTCATGTTTATCCTTCCTTAATATGAGGCCTGGCACGAGCTGGGGAGAAGGAAGGATGGGGACAATCACAGGCAAAGTCCTCTCCAGCTTAGCTGAATGATTTTAAGCCTTTTCCCCAGAGTGAGAGGAGGCCCTCCAGCCTCAGAGAAATCTGCCATCAGCAATGTTGGGATGGAAGGCAAAACCAGAATTCCCCGTGGCCTGGTGCCGAGGGGTGTGCCAGCAGGAGCTGCTGTCCTTTTGGATCCTTAATGTTTGAACTCCCGATCAGGACGGGATTTTTGCACGGTTCAAAGCGCCAAGTGTGCCCAGCAGTTTCCAGATGGGGGATCTGCTGCAGCCCTGGGGCTCCCAGGCATCCCCCATGGCCATTCCTGGCTGGACAGGCAGCTCTGCCTTCAGGGCAGCTGGAGCAGCTGGAATCCAGAAACACAGCAGCCAAAGACCAAAGCTGGAGCTTAAAATGTCCCCCCTGCCAACTTTAACCTCCCTCCAGCAGCTCCTCTCTGGAAGGGATGTACTTTGGGACAGCCTGTGATCTGATTTATCCATGCTTTTTCAGGATAAACTCGGATTTCTTCAGCTTTATTAAAGACCTTATGTTCCTAAGCATCTTAGAGATAATAGTGCTTAATGGGCACTCAGGAAAAGACAGACTGTGTCATTTTTAAAGATATAACCCTGACATTTATGCACAAAAATGCTGTTTGCTAAATAGCGCTCATTTCAAGGCATTGTCTTGGATTTTGAAATGCCTTTCTATTGAAAAAGAGAAAAATGGCTCTTCCTGAAGCAGTTCCATTGCAAATGCAAGCTCCCAACTGCTCTGTAGTGGGGCCATCTTCCCTCCCCTCAGGCTCCTCTCTGGAGTAACTTTCAGGGCTCTCTCGAGTGAATGTTTCTGTTTCCAGGGCTCATCTGCTGTCAGAGTGCAGAAAAACCTGTATTTATTGCTGCTTTTTGGGATTTTCACCTCTTGCAGCCCCTGCACAGGACAGTGTAAAGCACTTTTTGTGCAGATATCCTCCTCATTTAACCAGGTGTCTGTGTCAAAGCAGTGGCAGAACCCCCTCTGAATTCAATTTTCATTGCTGTTGTTTTAGGGGTTTCTATGGCTTCCTTTGGTTTGAAGTTTGCTCAAATGTAAGGTACAATGTCTTTGTATCTGCCCAAAAATTCTCGCCATATTTGTAAGCTATTGAATACTTTCGAGATGGACTCAGATAAAAGCAGTAAACAAAAATTCCAGCAGTGCCATCAGTCTTTCAGTCTTCATCCCACCAGCTTGCTTTCCACTCTCCTCATCTGCTTTTTATTTCTGTCAAATTCTTTTCCCCTTCCTTTACTCCTTAATAGAAGCATTGGGGTTTTTTGGGGTTGGTTTTTTGTTTTCGTTTGGGGTTTTTTTTTTGTGATTGTTCGTTCCTCTCTGCTGTCCTGTTGCCGCTCTGTTTCCAGCAGCAGCCTGTAGTCCTGCACATGGTCAGCAGTGACTGTGCCCGCCTGTCTGGCTGTCTCAGAGGGAAATCCTCTCTCTCAGACACTCAGGAAAAGCAGACCTGTGAAGCAGGGCTCTGAAAGACTTACAAAGGCAGGAGAAAGCAAGTTTCTTTTCCAGAGAGACTGTTTAAGCTGTTACAGCGTGGTGGGAGGAATGCTCAGCCGCGAGGGAATTTGATCAAACCCTGCTGGAATCAGGAGAAATGTTTGGAACAGCCCACAATCCATGGCATAGTGCAGGCAGAGGGAAATATAAAATGTAAAGGAGAAAAGCAACAGTTTTAAAACTTCCTATCAAATCGAGAGCTTGCCCCTCGAAAATCATGCTTTAGTTGCTGCCTGGTGTTGCAAGAGATACCTAAATCAGGTCAACCAGATTCTTCTGCTGTTTGTAAAAAGGAAGAAGTTCATTACTTAGAAATTCTGTAACTCAAATCATGCCAATTGTGCCTTTGGGAACTATCTCCACTTGCAAGCTGAAGTGAAATAAATCCCATTGGAAAAGGCAGATCCTTGTATCTTAATAAGCTCAACTTTTTCTATATATACATACACACATGTATTTTTATCCCTCTGCTTTCCAAAGGATCAAATCAGGGCTCAATGCACCTTTCTGGAGTGCAGATAATTATAGAAACCTGCCCTGGCTCTCACGGGGGGGGCGGTATTTTGGGTGGAGAAATACCATTTTTATTTAGCCCAAAGTGGGATTTGTAGCAGTTTTGTCTCTGGTCATTCAGCACTGCCCATGCTGCATGAGAAGGGCTGAGTCCCTCTGAGAGTTCAGCAAAAAAAAAAAATCAAGCAAAATTTGAGCATCCTTGTTACAGCTGGGGGCAAAACCTTCACAAAAGCAGCTGGAATAAAGCCACATCTGGAACACGGAGCTGGGTTTTGGATAGGCAGTTTGGAGCAGAGGAGATACCAAATGTGACAAATAGGCAGTGACCTTGCTATAAACAAGCCTAATCTTCTTTACAAAAATCCCATTTGCTGAGTTGAGGCTCATCCCCTCCCCTGGTCAGGGTTTGGGTCCTGAGCCTGTCCCAGGTTTCAGTTCCCCACAGCCACAGCAAGGAGAATTAAACCATCCCCCAAGCCCAGAGCCAGCCCTGCATTTATTACATTTCAAAATTCCTCTGTTTGGCTGCAAATTTCTTATAATCTTGAGAAGCTTGCAATCTACAGGGACAGGGAGTTATTTGGGGTAAGAGAGGCTGAAATCCGGGGGGTTCCAGAGTGGGGTTTTTGCCTTTCTATGCTCACCACCCTTTTTTCCTTGGGCATTCTGATGGCTGGGAGCAAGGAGGGGAAGGTGCAGGAAGGGCAAGGGCAGGGCCCTGGGTTCTGTTTGAGTGCACCCTAAAAGCAGGAGCCCCCAGATGGGTGATGGGTTCCAGAGGGCAATGATCCTGGAGCTGGCAGGGCAGTGACAGTGACAGGGACAGTGACATGTGGCAGGGTGGAGCACAGGAGGGGACCAGCCTGGGGAATGCACGATCAGGGATGCCAAGGGGCTCGGAGAGGGTGGGAAGGGGCTGGCACAGAGCACAGTGCATGGGAGGCTTCCACAGCAGCTTCTGAGCAGGTGTGACAGGGAGTGGTGCTGGGAGCGTGGCTCAGCTCCAGAGGGTGTACAATGGGCATGGTAACAGCTCCTGCTCCCAGGGCTGCTGCAGGCTCAGCAGTGCCCAGAATGCTGATGGGCTCAGGGGGGGCTCTGCCAGCCACACAGCCCCTGAGCTCCAGCTCCAGGAGAGCCTGGGGCAAACCCTCTGCAGCCTGCAGGATGGGCACATGCAAATTGCAGTGCTGCTTGTGGCAGGGCTGGGGCTGTTCACCATGCTGCTGAGAAACTTCTAGTGCACATCCACAGAGCACAGTAGCTCATGGGTCCTGTCTAAACCAGAGGTAACAGCAGTTTCTGGATTACACTGGCAGAGAGGTGACTTTGCAGAGGAAGATGCTGCTAAACTGTGAGCAATGATTATTTTCTGGGCAGATGAGTGTGGTGAGTGCACAGGTACTAGCTCCCAGCTGGACACCACATGGCACAGGAGAATCTGTCCTTTGCTAAGAGATAAGGATGGAAAAATATGCTTGGAGGGGGTTCCCAGTAGCAGGTGTTTCAGTGCAAGTGGAGCTCTGTCAGAGGGAATTACCTGGAGAAAAAACATCTTCCTCAGCACTGCTTTGCTGTGCCCTGCTCCCTTCTGAGCCTTCTGTGTGCCCCAGCCCCACTGAGCACCTGTGATCCGGACCCCTCTGGGATCCACATCCCTGCCAAAGAGCCCGAGGGCAAACCTTGTGCTCACCTGGCTTCCTGAATCCCTGCATTAGCCTGGCACCAGCAGCAGCGCAGAGCTCACAGCCATTAGGATTTCAGCTCTCCTCTCCCTTCAGTGGCTGCCAGGTGGGTTTCGATGAGTTCTCATGCCCCTCCCGGGGTTGCCTGTGGAGGGAGGGGAGGCTGCTCGGAGCAGAATCCCTGCAGGAATGGATGTCCAGGTGTTTGTGGGAGCCCTGCTGGCAAAGCACCTGCCAGTGCTGGCACTGGGCTGCCTCGGGGAGCTGTGGGTGGCTCCCAGCTCGGGGCAGAGCAGCATCCAGCAGGGCCTGTGCTTCCACATGGCTGCTTCCATGTGTCAGCCGTGTCCCAGCTGACACTCAGCCCGGGAAAATTCCTCCTCTGAGCCAGGACAGCAAACATGGCCACCAACCATGCACAAACAGGGGTTTATCCTCAACGAGAAGCAGTCATAAGCTGTAAAATCCCCCACTGGGAATGGGTTCAGCCCTGACCTTTGCTGAAACTCCCTCGGTCCCCGATGACTCCTTGAAATAGAAATATTTGCTTGCCACGCAGAGCTGGAGGAGCTCTTCCAGGTGTGCCCGCTGAAGTGTGCTGTGCAGTTGTGACATTTCCCTTGCTGTGGGGGTTTTTGTGCTCAGAGAGGGAATGGAGCTGATGCTGTCACTGACTCGCTCCCGTGGCTCGGCCCCTTGTGGCAGAGCAGCTGGACCAGGCTGTCATTCCCTCTTACCTTCCACTGCTGAACTCCAAGGAGGGGCAGATACTGGGTTTTTCCCTTCATCCTTGAAGAAATCATGTTACAGATGATGTGCTGTAAGTGAAAAGTCAGTTCTGCCGCTGAGCAGCCTTTGGTCTGCTGTGGAGGATTCACTCCCTGACTGAGGGAGGAGGGAGCTGAAAGGGAGGACTCCAGAATTTACAATTTTTGCCACCTAAGTGCTACCAGCAGCCCAACATGAAAGCCAGTGCTTGTTTTCACACTCAGCAATAACAGCTTCATTCCTGGAACATCATTTATGTTGAGTTAACATTGATTTCTTCTTCCTTCCTTCCTTCCTTCCCTTGTATAATGCTGTGCTTAATTTGTTTTTAAAATGTTATACAGTAATTACTTTATTCAAATGAATCATCTGACAAACTGGTTCTTCATCAAACTTGTCACTTACTCTGCTATTTTTCTTTTAACCTGGACCTTACAATACATTCTGAGCTGGGCTGTCAGTCATCAGCAGAAGAAGGAGAAGAGACTATTTATGGGATTGCTGGATTTCATTAGGGATGTATGGACGAAAATGCTCCAGCACAGCTTGTTTGTGATGCAGATTGATCCAGTCATTCAGCTCCTTTTTAGCAGCTGAATGGGCCTGAACAGAAGAATCAGCTCAAATAGGTACAGCCCAAACCTTTTCAATGCAATGTCCCCCAGCTCAGTCACAGTGAGGAATTATTGCCTCACAAACTCCCTCCTGGGCTCTGTCCTTGGCTGGGCGAGGGGCTGGATGAGCTTTAAGGTGCCCTCCAACCCAAACCATTCCATCATTCCATGTTTTCTCCAGGGTATCTCTCCAGCAAATGAATCCTGAGTGCTCTCCTGCTCTGTTCATGTGGGCAGAAGGAACCTGGAAGTGTGTGCACAGTTTTGATTTGTTTGCTCAGAAAACACACCCACACAAAACTTCCCCTCTTTCCCTCCCTGCCCTCCTGCTGCCCACTGAGCTGGCACTCTTCTCCAAAAGGAAAAGCCCTGTGGAATTCTGCTAATGAGGTATAAATAGTTCCTGGTTATACATCATTAATTCAAATTAATCTTCATTTAATAGGCAGTTGATTAGAGGGATGGAAACGGTTCTGGCCCTAGAATGAGGAAGTGCTTGTGTACATCCAGGTATGAAGGTTGCCTCAAGGGTGGCTGGATGAAGTAGTTTTAATTAATTAAAAAAAAAAGAAGGAGAAAGTGATGGAATGCACAGTAATAGTTTCTGAGGTGGAGGGGATTTTTGCCAAGATCAAATGGCAAAATACCCATCCTATTGGATGTGGGGAGGGATTGTGGGCACCCTTATTTCCAGGTTATCTCAGGCTGCCCTGTGACATCCGCCCTCCCTGATGGAGCAATGCTCTGCTGCTTCCCGCAGGGATTCCAGGAAAACCAGCAGTGGAGCCTTTCTGGCCCAAGCCCAGGCTGGCATTGCAGCTGACTGAGAAGAATTGTCTTCCTTGGGTGCAATGAGGGAAAGATAATTGAGTTTAACCACTAAACTTGCTGGGATCGTAGTTGGGATGAGGAATTACAGGATTGGATCTGAAAGGACAGGCTTTAGATTTTTTTCCCTTCAGATGATGTGGAGTTTGAAGCTCTGGAAAATCCTGCTGACTTTTAGCATTCCACTCGATGGTTTGGTTCCAAATCCTGCACTTAGGCTGGTTTTGGGGCTGTTTTTGTGAATCACACTCTTTTGCAATCACTTGGATGTTTTCTGAGGAAGGGGGAAGAAGTCTTTAAGGTTCTGATACCTGCACATTGTACATGAGAAATCCGTGGAGTGTACAAGAAAATTGCTGAAGTTGGCAGATTGTTTAAGCCATGTCCAGGCATTGCTCTGTGTGGGTTCAGGAGACAAAACAATGCTGTTTATTCCAGGGATAATATTTCCAGAGTGGGGTTTGTATCCTCCACGGTCTTCATTGCTGGATTAGAATTCAAACTGGGTTTTGATTCCAGTGTGTTCCCATTTCTGGTGGTCAGCTAATGACTGCTCTGTTCCTACACGGGTGACATCAAAACTGCAGGAGGTTGCAGCTCATGAGCTGAATGCGTTGAGAGGGCCAGAAATTATAGAGAGAGGGGCCTCAAATTTAACATGGGGAAATGGGGAAACATGTAAGTGAGAAATCCAAAGTATTCTCTAGTGACTTGCACTAAATGAGTAAATTATACTTGCAAAATCAAGCAGTGAAGCTGAAGATTGCTGTTTAGAGGAGCTATTTTTTAAAATCAGCTGTGTGTGCAGTGCATTCTTTAAATCCCACTGGCCCTGGGCAGTGGGAATGTGCTGTTGTTGGCATAATAAGGTCTCTAGAGGCTGGAGGGAGTGGCCATCCCGGTCTACTGGGACAGGCTGTGGCCTTGAGACACCTTCCCCATCCCAGGACACACTCCAGGGAAAATCATCACACTTCCTAAATTTGGGTTATTTGCAGTCCTCTTTTGGAAAGCTTGCTGGTGCCACAGGTTCAGCTCCTTTTTCTTGGAAAAAGCAAAATTATTCCCCTGTCCCTGGGCAAACAGCAGTGACCAACAGCTGCTGAGGTTTAGGAGCTGCCTGGGGTTTAGGAGAAAGCAGAGGGAACACAGAGCTCTGGGAGGCACTCTCAGTCCATTTGCTCTCAATCTCCTCAGTGGATCCTGGACTGCCAGGGTGTGCAGAACACCTCAGCAAACATCACACATCCAAGCTCCATCTCCAAACATAAATTACACTGCAGCAGGCGGAACAAGGCCCATGCCCATCCCTGGTTTCATTAGAAAGGAGCTGCAGGAGTTTCCACAAGCATTTAACATGTTCCTCTGAAAAGGCTGGACAATAAACAGGCGTCGTCTTCCCCAGATGTTTGTGGAGCAGCATTCATAATTCTGAGTTAACCCAGTGCCACAGCAGATAAAAACCAACCCTCCACCCTGCTTGCTGTAGTGCTTTGGACAGCCTTTGGGTTTTCCTAGATGAACACTCAGAAATTATGGCTCATAATTCTTTTTTCCTTGTTTCTGTGTGGCAGTTAAGAGGTGAATAATCCTCCCCATTTACCTCTGTTCCAACAGGAGGGATATTCGAAACTGTGGAAAATGAACCTGTGAATATTGAAGAATTGGCGTTCAAGTTTGCTGTCACCAACATTAACAGGAACAGGACATTGATGCCTAATACCACATTAACCTATGACATCCAGAGAATTAACCTTTTCGATAGTTTTGAAGCCTCAAGGAGAGGTAAATATCTCAATTACTGTGTCAGTTACATCCCTGGTTTGTGCTTTATACCTTTCCCCAGCCTGATCTCCTTTTCTCCTCTGCTTGTATCGTGTGTACCATAAAATTAATCTTTCAAAGGTGCTTGAACTAAGAATCAAGCTGGGCTTGGAGCTGTCATGTGCTTTCTGAATAAACCCCTACGTCCTGTCTGCGTGCTAAGAGCCCCAGATGGCAGGTGGCAAGTCCAAGCCATTTTTCTTTCCAAAACATAGATTTGCCACCTGGAATTCTGCAGAAAAATGATCACAGACTCACAGGAAGCACAGTGGGATGTCACAGCCCATAATTAGCACAGATACCCATTATTGGTAAATTATTTCTACTGCATTTTGAAGACCAGAGGCCAGTAGCCCCCCTGCCCTGAAATATTAATGCTCCAGGAGCTTCCTGGCCACAGAAATAAGTTTCAATGTTATAAACAACTGTAAGAATTGGAGTGGTCAAGTGTGGAAATTTTTTTGCCTCTTCTTTTTTTTTTTTTCCCTGAGAAGGAAAATTATGGCCCAATTTAGTCCCATCTGATTGACCTGCAGGCCAAAACAGAGAGGGGTAATAAGTCACAACTGTCCTCATGCTCCATGTGTTCCTTGGCCTCTAGGAACCAAGCTTAACATTTGATAAAATGCTGTAAAAAGCAGCCCAGTTCCTGGAACTGGATTTGCTAGAAAATAAAAATGCCTTGCTTCAGAAACCAGGCTGGTGAGCTGGCACCTTTCAAACATCTGCACTACCAAATTTTCCTTGTGCCACCTCAGTTTCTTAGTAAGAGTGAAGAAAAGGAGAATTATTTCAAAGACCATAGAAAGGAGCTTTAAATGGCATTTTTTGCATTCTTTTTCAGTTATCAGGTATATGCTGGAGCTATATGCTGTAGAATCTCAAGCATGGGGGATTTATAATCCATATAATCCAGGCTGATACATTATTTCAGATTCCCTGTAGAGTGAGAATCTCTTCTGTGACTGTGTGAAAGTGCCTCTCCATTTAATATGTAAAAAGTTGTTAATGTACATGCAAGAAACTCACAGAGACAGCAGTAATTTCGTCCCATCATGAATTATTGAAGTTATTATGAAATTTGCACATTAAACCTGTGATGCTTTAGGAAAGCTTCTGAATTAAACCTGGAAAGCCTGTGCACTTCATGCTGTCTGTGAAACACTCATTTGTAGAATGGAAACAGAAAACAATTGATTTTCTGTCATATTCTGTTACAGTCAGAGATCCAAATGCGAATTTAAAGAATCTCAGCTCATTGTGTCAGTTGATGTATTTAATATTTCCCTCAATCAGAGCAATTTCTGAACTTCCCACCCTCACAAGGAGAGCAGCCCTGCAGCTCAGTGCAAGGCTTTGTCTCAGTCGGGAGCCGTGTTAAAAACATTGGCAGTAAATTTTACCAGTGGACAGAAATAACTGATATTACTTCATCTCCTGTCTGTCAGCCTGCAAAGACATGGGAGAGAAAGAAAAACGCAGAGACAGCTCCAGGCAGGGTTCTCGAGGCTGAGATATGGGCACAGGAGGAGGAAAGCTTTGTTGACGTATTTGGCTGGTTTGGAGGAGTATAAAATGTCAGTGTGTGGGTTCTTTATTTCCCTGTGCTGTTACCTGGGGCTTTGGGCACTGCTGCCTGCTCTGTAAACACAGATTATGGAGGGCAGTGAATCGTGGTGCCCTTTGCTGCTCGTGTCCCTGCAGCTGCCTGGAATGAGAGCAGCTCACACAGGCAGGGAGGTGCCAGTCCCAGGGAGATCCCTGGAGAGCCTGCTGTGCCTCCAGGGATGGATTACCTGATGCTCTGCCGCGGAACTTCACTGCTGAGACATTCCTGTGGCAGGCAGAGAGCCCCTGCTTCCTCTGGGATAAAGCCATTCTGAGAAAGGCAGCTCAGGCATCCCTGCTTCCTCTGGGATAAAGCCATTCTGAGAAAGGCAGCTCAGGCATCCCTGCTTCCTCTGGGATAAAGCCATTCTGAGAAAGGCAGCTCAGGAATCCGTGTGATCTGCAAGGCAACCAGCAGAGAAGGTTTTATTTGCAGCAAGCAAGGTCAGGGGTATAAAGCTGATCAGTAAAGCCATTTTCAGATCCACAATCAAACCAGGATCACTGAGGTTGGAAAAGCCCTCCCAGCCCATGGAGTCCCAGCTGTGCCCAATGCCCACTTTGTCCCCAGCCCAGTGTCATGTTCAGGAATTCCTTGGACGACTCCAAGGATGGGCACTCCAAACCTCCCTGGACAGCCCCTGACACTGTTTAACAACCCATTCCATGGGGAAATTCTTGTGCCATGCAATCCAAACCTCCCCTGGCCCAGCCTGAGGCCATTCCCTCTCCTCCTGTCCTTTTCCCCCTGGCTGTCCCCTCCTGTCAGGAGCTGTGCAGAGCCGCAAGGTCCCTCCTAAGCCTCCTTTGCTCCAGGCTGAGCCCCTTTTCCAGCTCCCTCAGCCCCTCCCTTTACCCTCTAAACCACCCCTGAATGCCTCAGGAACCACTGGCACATCTCTGGGTGGGTCTGGGAGCAGCACAATGCTCTGTTCTTATTGGAAGTGATGGGGATGGAGGATGGATGGATGGATGGATGGATGGATGGATGGATGGATGGATGGATGGATGGATGGATGGATGGATGGATGGATGTTGGATGGAAGGATGGAAGGATGGATGGATGGATGGATGGATGGATGGATGGATGGATGGATGGATGGATGGATGGATGGATGGATGGAATGGATGGATGGATGGATGGATGGATGGATGGATGGATGGATGGATGGATGGATGGATGATGGATGGATGATAGATGGATGATGGATGGATGGATGATGGATGGATGGATGGATGGATGGATGGATGGATGGATGGATGGATGGATGGATGGATGGATGATGGATGGATGGATGGATGGATGATAGATGGATGATGGATGGATGGATGATGGATGGATGGATGGATGGATGGATGGATGGATGGATGGATGGATGGATGGATGGATGGACGGACGGATGATGGATGGATGGATGATGGATGATGGATGGATGACAGACAGACGATGGATGGATGGATGGATGGATGGATGGATGGATGGATGGATGGATGGATGATGGATGGATGGATGATGGATGGAGGGATGGATGATGGATGGATGCATGGATGGATGGATGCATGGATGGATGATGGATGGATGGATGGATGGATGGATGGATGATGGATGGATGATGGATGGATGGATGGATGGATGACAGATGGATGGATGGATGGATGACAGATGGATGGATGGATGGATGGAGGATAACAGCCCCCAGTGAGCACCCCCAGGCCCGTGCTGTCACGCACTGAGAGTGCCCTGGTTTGCTGCAGCCTGTGACCAGCTGGCGCTGGGCGTGGCGGCGCTCTTCGGGCCAGCGCACAGCTCCTCGGTCAGCGCCGTGCAGTCCATCTGCAACGCCCTGGAGGTGCCCCACATCCAGACCCGCTGGAAGCACCCCACCGTGGACAACAGGGACGCCTTCTACATCAACCTGTACCCCGACTATGCCGCCATCAGCAGGGCCGTCCTGGACCTCGTGCTCTACTTCAACTGGAAAATCGTCACCGTGGTCTATGAGGACAGCACGGGTGAGTGCTACTGGCTGCTCCTGCCTGACTCCACCAGGCCAGGGGCAGCTCACTCTGCCATGCCCTCTGCAGCTTTCCTGGCTCCCAGGGGAAAAAACCCCATCCTGCTGTTGCAATGGCTTTTGGAAAGCTGCTCACTTCACGTGACCTTGGGAAGGAGCCCCTGGGGTTTGAATAGTCAATTCCATTTTGCTTTCTGGTTGTGGAATTCATAACACAGTTTCAAACTGATCCCAGAATCCCAAAATCTGGAGATCACCCAGTCCAATCCCCCTGCCAAGTCAGGGTCACCTGCAGCAGGTGACAGAGAACTCTCCAGGTAGGTTTGGGATGTCCCCAGAGATGGAGACTCCAGGCCCTCCCTGGGCAGCTGTTCAGGGCTCTGCCCCCTCCATGGACAGAAATTCTTCCTCAGGCTGAGGTGGAACTCGTTGTGTTTCAGTTCATGGCCACTGCTCCTCATGCTGTCACTGGCACCACTGAGCAGAGTGTGGCACCGTCCTGGGACAGCCTTGGGGACATTTGTGTGGGTTGGTGGGACATTTGTGTGGATTGATGGGGTATTTATGTGGGTTGATGGATCCCCTCTCAGCCTTCCCTTCCCCACGCTGACCAGGCCCATCTCCCACAGCATCTCCTCACAAGAGAGATGCTCCAGACCCCTCATTCTCTCTGTGGACCCCACTGGACATTCTCCAGTAGCTCCTAGACAAACCTTCTAGACAGAATAGAAACAAGGAGAGGTCTTTTCCTGCCCAACCCATAACCAAATTGCCATTCCAAAACACCAAGTGCTGTGTACCTGCCCAGCCACAAAAAACCCTGATATTAAAGAGATTTCATTTGCAGAGGTATTTACAAAGTAAATTAATCATCAATCATCTTATTAACTCAGAGTCAGGAAAGTAAACATGTCAACTTTGATCAGTATAAATAGTCCTTGGATTTGGGGTTAGACTGATGCCAGTTAACTCCAGCTCTTTTGTTTCTCATCCCTAATGTTTGACATCATCTCGCCACAAGAAATAAAAACACCTTGGCCAGGTTGGATGGGGCTCAGAGCACACAGGAGGTGTCTCTGCCCAGGGCAGGGGTGGCACTGGATGGGCTCAGGGGGTCAGGCTTTTGCCATATGCTCCAGAAAAATAGCTGCAGTTCTTTGCATTGCTGCTTTGGCTTCTCCAGGGCACCACACCTGGGCTCCATCTCACTTCATGTGGCAGCAGGAAGCGTTGGGACGTGCAAGGTCCCAGTCTGATGGGACCAAAGGAGATATTTTAAGGCACACAGTAATTTCTTCTCCTGAAAAGGAGAGGGAAGTGGGTCAGCAAATCCTTTAGTGTTTTTGCTTTTCACCACTGGAGTACTTTTTGTTGCTGGGAAGACAAACACCAGTTCTCAGTGTGAGGTGAGGATGAGACGAAGGCTTCCCTGAATGCCAGACTCCTCCCAATCTCATTTTCCCTCCTGGAGTTGCCGTCCCAGGCTGCACCTTCCCAGCCAGGTGACCCCACCCAGCCCCTTTGTCAGGGAGTGCTGGAAGCCCATTCCCTCAGAATCAGCTCCAGTGGTTTCTGTTCCTCAGCTGGCTCCTGGCCAGGCCCCGCTCCGGGTGCCTGCAGCATTTCCAGCTGAATGCTCATCATGGTACATTTTCTCTATTGATTGTTGGTACTAGAGAACCTGAGAGGAGCAGGCTTGGCCCTGCAGGCGGGGGCAGAGCAGCTTTTTCCCAGGCATTGCCAGCGCTTGGGTGAAAGCCAGCAGCCCTCGAAGCTCAGAGGGAAGAGGGAGCTTTGTCTTGCCTTAGATGTGCCACTCAACCAGGGGCACTCACACCCCACACAAATATTATCCCCACTCCCAGCAGGAGAGGCAAGAGCTCCTTCATTTTAATAATTTGTTTGATTTTTGTCCAAGAAGTGCTCCTTGGCTGTGTTCTCTCTCTCTCTCTATGCATATTTTTAAGGCAGCCTTTTCCTTCCCCTCAGCAGGAGATCAGGAAATTTTTGGGTGAATTGCATTCGTGGATAATGTGAGACTGTAATCACACACCTCAAAGAGCTCTTAACTATCTTCCCTTGGTTTTGGAGGCAGTGCAAATTACACAGGAGTGCTGAGTTAGCCAGTTGAGCTGCAGTGTGTTTAAACACTTGGACAAGGCTCTGGCTGAGCTCTCCTGGCTTCAGCTGAGGCGTGTAAAGCTGTGCCAGCTGAACACCGAGTCTGAGAAATCACCCGTGTTTGAGAGTGTAGCACTGCATCCCAAAAGGTTCTGTAAGAACTCACAGCTGCTGAGTGACACCGGGCAGGAAAGTTAGGAGGAGGTTTCCTCAATTTTATCTTATTGCTGTTTGGAATTGGAACAATAATGAGCTGCACAGGAAGAAGCCTTATTTGCTTTTCATGTCTCAATTTAAACATACTACAGTGTGTTTATATTGTATCACATCAATGCAAACATATCCTCTAGTCAACCAGTTGAAAACACCTTCCAAAATATTTAGAAGCCAAGTATAAACATGGGAATGAAAAGCTTTAATAATATTAGCTAGGAAGCTGGCAAATATGGAACTAGCAACTCTCCTTAGGGAGCGTGGAGTGTGAGAGACCCTGTGTAACTGACAATAAACCCTCGTGGCACGGGATGGTGATTGTGCCATTGCCTGTCATTTCTCAGGTCTAATTCGCCTGCAGGAGCTCATCAAAGCCCCTTCCAGATACAACATCAAAATCAAAATCCGCCAGCTGCCCTCTGGGAACAAGGACGCCCGGCCTCTGCTGAAGGAAATGAAGAAGGGCAAGGAGTTCTATGTGATATTCGACTGCTCGCACGAGACAGCGGCAGAAATCCTCAAGCAGGTACCGGGCACGGGGAGGCAGAGCTCCCCAAAATCTGCCGGCCCCTCTGATCCCACCTCCACCAAAACCAAAGGCGCTTGCCGGGGGCCCAGGGGCTTGTGGATGCAGGGACAGAAGTCACAACAAAAGGTGCACTGACACCCCTAGAGAGCCCCACGTGTACCCCCAGGAGCAAACAGCTTTTCTTTCTGACATGCCAGGCCCTGCCTGGCTAGGGACATCACTCCATGTGTTTCAGCTTGTCCTGCTTTAATCAGCAGTTTTTATTTCTTTCCCATCAAATATAGAGGCAGAATCAGAAGGAAGATCTATCCTTTAAACCGATGGGAGAGGTTGTTGTGTGAGGGCTGGCCCAGCCCGAGTGTGAGATTTGGGGGGACGTTCCCAGGGCACACAGGGAGGGGTGGGAATTACCATTTACTGCTGCCACTTGCTGTACATTCCTCAACAATCAAAGTCTAAGGCACAGTTTGCTGACCTGCAGGAAACAGCTCCATACATTTTGAGGGCAGTTCCCTTCTTGCTGCACCCCTAGGTTGAGGGACGAGTTATTTCTCCTGCCAGGCAATCTGATGGGATACCCTGATGCCAAAGAGCACCAGAGAGCTTCCACTGACTAAATGCCTATAAAAGTCCCCTTCTGTTCCCATCCCAGAGCATTTTACTGAAATACTGGAGTTCTGCAGAGCAGCTTTTTGTGCCCAAGTTGGTAAGGCAAGTTACTGCATTTGTGTGTGGAGCCTGGAATGTTCCTCTTCAGGCTGGAGAAACTTGGGGCTTGCAGAATCCCAGATCAGCTGCAGCACACAATTCCTGTGAGCCTGTAGGGTGAGATTTCCTGCTCCAGGAATGCTGTCCTGCAGTAAATGTTAGGATTTCCTCGGTGTGACTGATTTGAGGTACAGGGGCGGGGAGGGCACTGTGTCAGCACTGTTTGGGCAGGGGGAGCGGGCTGTCCCCCCACTCTGCTCCCTGCAGGGCTGCCCAAAAGCATCCCCAAAAGGAGATTTGTGGGGGAAGAGTTAAGCTGACAACACAGAGTTTGAAGGACCAGCAAGATGAAGGTGCAGATGTCTGGCACCCTACAGGAGGCACAAAGCTTCCAATATGCCAGGCTGAATATGGAAAAAAACCCCAAAAAGCAAAACCTGGGTGTCAAAAGAAGAGGAGGGAGTGCTGAAAGATGCATTAAAGCAGGGCAAAGCAGCAGAAAAGTTTGTGTGGGATATGGATCAGCCAGACAAGTGACAGGATGCAGGTACAGATAATGCTCTCCAGTGCCTGAAGAACTGGGGGAAGGAGGGGGAACGGCAGTGTGGGAGAAAACAGGAAAACCGAGAGAGGTACACCTGTGGGTCAGCGCTGTGGGAGAGGGAACAACATAAATATAGGCTAGAAAGAAAGGGGAGATGGCTTTTCTGTGAGCTAGCTCTGTGGCTGAGTGTAGATGCTGGCAGCAATAACTCAGGGGCTGAGTTCCTCCCTGCCAAGGCAGCAGTGAGGTGTGGAGGTGTGCAGGGCTCTGAATTCCTGTGGCACTCCTCTGATGGCGGGGTACAGGAGGAGCCCTGCCCATCTCCCCATCCCTGCACTCACAAACCCCTCTGTCATTGTACCCTGGATGGAAGCAAGATATCAAACACTGGAGAAATCATTCCAGGGAAACTCTGTGATGTCAGTAGAGAATATTTTTGACTCACAGTCGTCACAGGAAAAACAGGTGGTATTGTTAAATTAGATAAGATTTCTAACAGGAGCAGGACTCAGGGTCACCTGAAGCTGTCCCCAAAGCAGCTCCTTCTTGTCTGTTCACTGTATTTAGGTAAGGCAGTAGGTGTTTAGAAGCCCATGGGGCAGGGAGGGGACACTGCTTATTTCCCAGGGAGGGAGGTGCCCAAAGGCTCCTCTGGGAGCAGAAGGATCAGCGCAGAACTCTGCTGGAGCTCTGATGGCAGTGTGTGCACCAGGGACCTCTTCACTCGCCTCCTCCGGCCTCTGCTTCACAAAACACCACAAAAGACAGATTCCTGCTCTAATTTCTGCCTATTTGTGGCTTCCACTAAAACCCCATCAAGGCACGCTTGTTGTGTGCACAACAGGAACAGGTGGATCAATAACCTGATTCAGCCCAAGTACAGAGCCTGCCCTCAGCTGAACAAGCTGTTCCCTTGCTCTCTGACAAGCTCAGAGAGCCTGGATTCCCTCAGCTCCTGCCCAGCCCCTCGAGGCCTGTCCTTTGCTGGTTACGGCATTCACCGGGAATATTTGGTTGGTGCTCTGTCTGCATTAGACAAGCACTCTCTGAGTAAATTAAATGTGGCTCTTACAAATTGCAATCTGTTTTCTGCACAAAGACTGCAATTTACGCTGCACACTATTCAGTCTGATATTGCCTTTTGTGTGAGGAACTTGGCTGAAGAGGTTGAGTTGTTGTGCTTAACCCTCAGTTTGTGCTAACACACCAGGAACAGTAATCTGAACACAGATTTTACTGCTAGGCAAAGTCACCTCTCAGAAAGTACATCCCTGCTAACCTTAAATTACCTACTCCTTTCTTCACACCCCCAAAATACATTTGAGGAAGTGTACTGTATATTTAATCAGGTTTAAGGCCCTCACAGAGCATCCTGTAAAGACGATGTGACAGACAACGAAAAGAATCATTAATTCAGTTCCTCCAGAAGGCAGAAAAACCAGGTGTCACCATGGAGTACACTCCTGGTACAGTAATAGATGTGGGAATAGAAAACTTCAGCTCCTGACTCCGCTCCTTCCAGGAACCTGGCAGGTAGGCTGGAGCCCACTCGCTGCTAAGAAAAGGCTGGATTAGCTCTGTTCCCACTCCCATGAGAGAAACACCAGTGGCACATCCCCCCTCTGTGGGTGAGAAGCAGGGATGGACTGGCCTTAGAAAACAGAGGGGTAATTAATTGGAAAATGAAGTGCATTTAATGGTCATGAAATAAAATAACAGCCTGAGTGAGGGAAATGCAGAGTGAAAGCAAGCACAGGACTTGGTGCAGTTCCCACTAATGCACTTGCCCATCATTGCAGTTCCAGCCCGCCTCGAAGGCAGACTGACAATGGATCTAAATGAGGCAGGGAGTTTTTTACAAGATGAACAAATGCAAGTTAGAGCTGGGATGTGATTCAAGCCAAGAACAGGGCACCCAAAAGAGATTTTCAGACATAAGAGAGAGTATTTTTATCCAGTCTCTGTCAGCTTGCCATATATAATTTGACCACTGATATTTTCTTGGATTCACTTCATGGTTCGTGACCCACAGCTGAAAGTGCACAGCTGCAAAGGACAAGGCCCAGGCTCCTGATCTGGAAGGGATAATTAGAGATGGAAGTGTCTTTATCTCCCATTGTCCAACTATATCTGAGTCTGGCTGAAGAACAAATGTTATACAGGGAAGGCTGGGCAGGAGATGTACAAGGAGAATATCTGAGGCTGATTTCCCTAGTTTACATTCATCTGAGTTCCACTGTAAGTAAAAGCTATTATTATTTAAATAGGACATTTGTATCAGGTGGATAATTATTTACATAATTACATGCAAAGTTATTTAAATAGCGATGTGCAATGAAACCTCATCCCAGTTTCCTGTGGGCAGGCACACAGACAGAGATGTTGCCTTCCCCTCTCTCTCCTGGGCTGCTTCTCTCTCTCAGGTCAGCTGCCCTGTGGGAAGCTTTGCCAGGTGCTTCAGGGGTGTCCTGGCCTGGAATCCATCCTTGTTCCAAGCAGGCTCTCACTGTCCTGCTCCTGGGAGCTGCTGGGAGCTGCTGTCCTGCGTCTGCTGTGCTGCAAGCACTCAGCAGAAGAGCCCCGGAGGCTCCTATTTACACTGGCAGGAGCACCCAGGGAATGAAGACTTGGGAGTTACTGATGCTTTGGGATGTCCAGCATGATTCTCAGCACTCCTCTTGCTTTTGCTTTCATTTGATTCCATCTCCTGTTTCCCTGCATCAGAGCATTAAATCGTCCTTTGGTGCAAATTTTGCTTGGCGGCCATATTACGCTTAAACACGAATTATTGTTGCAAAGTCTGTCTGATCCTCAAATAAAAAGCCCCTATTTAGTATCTAATGCACATGTCAAGTGCTAAATGGCTTTTAGCTAATTCTCATCCCTAATGACTGAGAGAGGGGAGGACAACCAGTTGAGGCTGTTCTCCTCAGGGGCTTTGTTTCTGTTTGTCCCATGGTTTGGAGGTTTTGCCTGTTTGTTTGGGCATTTTTTCTGCCTTGTTTTGGGGTGGTTGTGCTTTAAAGAACAAACCTGTAGTGTGACTTCTGCAATGACTTCCCACTGGGCTCTTTCAGTGCAGTTCCAGCTCAAAGGAGATCTGCATCATAAAAATCCCATAAATTTGGCACCTCCTTTGCAAAGCCACAGAAATCCAGTGGCTCCAGGGAGCGGGACTGAGTCCAGCCAGGTCAGCTGGGAAGCACAGCACACAAAGTTCCCCAGGATGCAGCCCTGCAGTGTTATCTGTGCATAAACAGGGCAGGAGCGGCAGTCTCCAGCTTATTCTACAGGTAATAAAAGAGCTCCAGGAAACAGAATAGAAGAGGATTAATAAAATCAGAAATAAAAAAGGCAATTTTGATGTGTAAATCCAGTGGAGCATTTCAATGAAATAGTTGCCTTCTGGCTTGACTTTTAGTGGCTGGAAACGGATCAGTTGTTTGCGATTAACACTGAGCTGGTTTCATTATCTGCTGCAGCTCAGAAAGTTCAGGGTTTTCTTTCTGCCTTCCTTTTTCTTTCTTTCTTTCTTTTTTTTTTTTAATGTGAGGAATTGCCATAGACAATCCCTCTATTTCCCCCTGCCTTTCAAACAGCTCTGCAGGCACTCCAAGACTGTCCTAAAAGGGTATTAGTAACAGATCCTTGCATTGCTGTGATCAGGACTGAGCAGGAGTTAACCTTGGTCTGTGTTGCTGTCAAGGCAATGAATTCCTCAGCACTTTCCCAGTTTATAATTCCTTCTCCTCTTCCTCCTCCTCCTCCTCCTCACAAGATCCCAGAGAGGGCAGAATTCTCCTGGACAAGTGAAGGAAGGCTGCAGGGAGGCTGTTCTTCCAAAGTTTTTCCCATCCCAGCTGTTTTGTCACATTCCCCAGTGGAACAAAAGGCACTTAGAGAAACTTCCTTGTTTCTGTTTTCCTCCTTTAGTCCTGAGCCCTCAGCAGTGTCCTAGTCTCACCTGGCAGCAGAATACAAAAACCTGCCTCTAAGCACTTCTCCTACCAACTGTGTTGTCTGCTAATAAATTCATTTTTAGTACTCTCAGACTGCAGACTAAAGGATTTTTAAAATCAGCATCTCGTTATGTCTAGTAATTTTTCTTGTCCTGGAAGTTTTGCAATCTTTAATCTCTTTCCTGAGCAGAGGTGATAAAAACATCATTTAAATACAACAGGATATTTTTGGCTCCTAAAGAAAAGTGTGGGGTTTATTGCAATCAAGCTCTCATGACCTGTGATGTGTTTAACCCTTGCTTTCCAAAGGCAGTGCAGCACACTGGGAGCTTTCAGAGTAAAGTACCTTCACCTTTCCATCTCTTCCACAGATTCTCTCCATGGGAATGATGACAGAATACTACCACTACTTTTTCACAACACTGGTAAGGAACACTATAAACATGGGGGGGGGGATGTCCTCTGTTTCAGAAAAGACAGCTAAATTCTCCCCTTTTTCTAGGACATCTTTGTTGCCGTTAGTCAAAGAAACTCCTGGAGAATGGGTGCTAACACTCCTTAGGAATATCAGGACCCACAATTTCTTAAGAAAGCTGTTTAGCCCCATTTCTGGGGCTGGCCAACATTTTAATGCAGTGAAAATTAATTGCAGTGCACTGATTAACAAGAAACCATCAGTACAGATGGACCAGAGTGAAACAAAATTAAGAATGGATGGCTTTGCACTGTGGGCACTGCTGGTTCATCACTATTTGATTGTTTCATTTGCTTATAAAACCACAGAACCACAAACAGATAAAAGCACTCGGGAAATTTTATAATACAGGTTTTCTTTGATGGCACAAACACAGCTCAGGAGGGTCCTGCACGGTTCAGCCACCCCAGCTGCCCTGTAAATGCCATGTGGAGCACATGGGGCCCACATGCACTGCCCTATCCATGCACAGCTGGCAGGGGTGCCTGGGGAGGCACTGCAGAGGAAATTGGGATTCCTGGGCAGCCAAAGCGCAGCGCCCTCCGTCTCTCAGAATTTTCCTCCCCTCAGCTTAGAAAGCAGCTTGACACTGGCCAGCTAATTCCTCATGTCAGCCTGTCAGAGCTGCAGCACTGCTATAAATTCACATGTGCAGGTTGCTTGCAAAGCAGCTCTGCTGTGGGGAATGGATCTTTTCTCTCCCAAAAGCAGCTGTGGGGTATGTCACCTGCCTCACTCACACAGCTTTGGCTCAGTCAGGTTTCACACGGGAGCCAGGGCAGGCACAGGGGAAAGCCCCACAATTTCCTCAGAAATGGTTCTGTTTGTGTTCCTGCTGGCACTTTAGGACCTGTTTGCCCTGGACCTGGAGCCCTACAGGTACAGCGGGGTGAACATGACGGGCTTTCGGCTGCTCAACATCGACAACCCGCACGTGTCGGCCGTGGTGGACAAGTGGTCCATGGAGAGGCTGCAGGCACCACCCAGGCCTGACTCGGGGCTCCGTGATGGCACCATGACTGTGAGTGAGCTGGAGGGCACAGGGAGGGAGCAGCCACGCTGCCAGGGGTGGCATGGTGACAGTCAGTGAGCACCAATGCTGCCAGGGGTGGCACAGGGACAGGGAGGGAGCAGCCACACTGCCAGGGGTGGCATGGTGACAGTCAGTGAGCACCAATGCGGCCAGGGGTGGCACAGGGACAGGGAGGGAGCAGCCACGCTGCCAAGGGTGGCATGGTGACAGTCAGTGAGCACCAATGCTGTCAGGGGTGGCACAGGGACAGGGAGGGAGCAGCCACGCTGCCAGGGGTGGCATGGTGACAGTCAGTGAGCACCAATGCGGCCAGGGGTGGCACAGGGACAGGGAGGGAGCAGCCACGCTGCCAGGGGTGGCATGGTGACAGTCAGTGAGCACCAATGCGGCCAGGGGTGGCACAGGGACGATGTCTCAGCACGGTGCCATCGTTCATCTCAGCCCTGTGAAAACGCAAACGCTGCCCCACTTCTCCCATCGCCTTCTGCACTGTGCAGCAGGAAACGCAGCAGAAAATGGGACTTCCCGAGCAGGTGCAGGATTTGTGACCTGCAGGGGCACATCCCACATGTGTGGGAAGGGAGTAGCATTTTTAAATGGGTGAAGCGCCCTTTCTCTTCATTTCCATCTCTACAGAAGCTCTGGCTTTTGAGAGGTAATTTAAAGATAGATGAGAGGTATCATCAAGGCAGGGAATCAGGATTCCTCCCGGCACTCCCCCAAGGAGGAAAGGAAAGAATAGGAACAATTACAGAGACAGCATGACTCCATTCAGTTTGGCAGGGTGAAGGGTTGCCAGCTCTTTGCAGTATGAAATAATGTGTCTCATGGACTGAGTGCAGCTCAAAGTGATAAGATATAGACTTTATTGCAGATGATTGCAGGGAAAATTTGGAAATGTCTTAACATCCTGAGGAAGTGTGCTATCCCTGGCATTGCTCACACTGGTGCGCTGCTTTGGGCTGTGTCACCATGCTCAAAGCAGGGAGGAAGTTGTCCCTGGGAATTCCTGATGGGAATCCACACAGAAATCCCCCAAATACAACACTGGGAAAAGCAAAGTTCTCAGCACTCTTCTGCTCCCCTTGCTGTCCCTGACTCTTGTGCTCTCCTTTGCATCTTCATAATCTCAGTGTCCTTGATGCCCTGGCAGAGCACCGAGGGCAGCCTCTCCCTCCTTGCCGGGATCATTTCAGTATTCCCAGCAGGTTCCATTATTGCCCAGTTTGATGGAGAGCTGCACCACTGCTGCATTTCATTTGGCAATAAGGCTGTGACAGGCGGCAGAGTGCACGGAGATCAGGACTGTACATCCTGTTATTAACTCAGGATTTATCCCTCCTAGTTCATGCTCTGCTGTTTGCCCTGAAAGCAGCTTGTGGGAAGCCAGCAGCGCACAAGCAAGACAGCTCTGAGTTCACATCCTGCTGGATGCCCAAACTGCACCCAGAGGCACAGCTGGTCTAATGAGGTCTCTGGCTTTCTTTGCAGTGGCTTAAGCAGCACACAAAAATGAGAAAAACAAGTTCCTGGACTGGCTCTGAGTCTCTTTCTCCTGACATAAAAGCACACAAGTCAGGGTGAGGTACTTGACTTTAGAAAATGAGGTGACCTGTTGCACCCCACAGCCCTAAACAGAGCCACGGTGAGGGGAGAAGTGACAAGCCAGGGGAGGCGGCACAGCTCCCCACTGCCACACGAAGCAGGGACCAGTGACAAGTGGCACAAGGACAGGGCTGAGCAGCCAGGCCTGGCAGTGCTGCAGACACCATGTGCTCAGGGCAAAGCGTCAGCACTGCCAGACAGAGCAGAGTGAGCACAGAGGAGCTTTCTCACCAAGCATCTCCTCCCAGGGTCCCTGGGACACAGGCAGAGCCAGTAAAATCCAACCCTGAGTGCCCAGTCCAGTGTAAAACTGAGCTCTGCTGGCACTAATGGGGATATTTCCATCGGTTTTGAGGGATTTGGGGTCAGCCCTTGATGACCTGAGTGTGCTTGGAACAGCTGTCTGCTGTGAGACACTTCACAGTGAGAACAGCTGGCATTGTCTCCTCCTGCTTGACTCATCACTCACAATGTTTTCTGTTCTCACAATTTGCTCCCATTGTGGAGCATTATTTTGGGCAGATTCTGACAAGCACATCAAGACCAATTCCTCTTCTGCTCTATCTTAAGATTAGTCCTTAAATTCAGATACATTTGAGCAAAACCCTCCAATACTGGGACCACTGATGCTGTTGTAATTTAGTCAAGTAAATGGCACAAACAAAGAAGCAAATATGTTAATTTCCCAGAGGAATTGAATGGAAAAGAAACAGAAAACTGATCAGCTCTGCAGTTCCTATAAAGGAGTCTGGTTTCTCATCTGCACAATTGCTGCCTTCTTTCCTTCAGGCCCCGGTTTAATTATTCATTAGGTTTACCTGGAAGGTAATTTGTGCAGCATCATTTGGGAGACACAGCCATTCCCACCTCGCTATGGGAGCACTGAAGCCCAGTGCAGGTGAGGGTGAGACTTTTCTGAGGTGACAAAGTGGGACAGAGTGTGTGATGTCATTTTGGGGCCGTGCCTTTAAACCCACAAACACGCTCTCAAAAGAAACACAGATGCACAAAGAGCACCCACTAATTTTGGTCTCTGAATATATAGGGGTGAATTCAAGGATCCAAGGCTGTAGTGGGAAGTTAGATGTGTGAGTCCAAGTTAATCCCCCCAAAACCACACCTCCAAAGGATATTTCCCCTCTCTAGAACACCACTGCACACATTTGTGCCAAAAGCCAGGGTCCTGGAGGGCAGCGGGCCCTTGGAGGGGGATCTGCCCCAGGTGATCAGTGGGATTGGCTTCCCTGGAAAGCAGGGCCAGCCTGTCCTGTTGGGAAGGAAGCAATCCCACAAGTGCCATGAGGAGAGTGGCTCATACACGTGGGACTTCTTAGAACCCCTCTCCAGCCTGCCTGGGACCCCTGACCTCCATCTCTCTGTAGCTCCCCGGCCTGGTTTCTGTCCCAGTGCTGAAAACACTCCAAAATAAGGTGGAGAACTGGATTAGGCTGCTCCTGGGGGCACTGGGGGCAGGCAGTAACTCACTCAGCGCTGTGTTTGTGCAGACGGAGGCAGCGCTGATGTACGACGCCGTGTACATGGTGGCCGTGGCCTCGCAGCGAGCAGCCCAGATCACCGTCAGCTCCCTGCAGTGCCACCGCCACAAGCCCTGGCGCTTCGGGCCCCGCTTCATGAACCTCATCAAAGAGGCAAGTGCAGAGCCCTTCCTTCCTTCCTTCCTTCCTTCCTTCCTTCCTTCCTTCCTTCCTTCCTTCCTTCCTTCCTTCCTTCCTTCCTTCCTTCCTTCCTTCCTTCCTTCCTTCCTTCCTTCCTTCCTTCCTTCCTTCCTTCCTTCCTTCCTTCCTTCCTTCCTTCCTTCCTTCCTTCCTTCCTTCCATGCTGTAAGACCTCACAGGTTTTTTATTCAGTTAATGTTTGTTGTGGATGCTGTTGATGATTTCTAAAAGTGTGAGGTAAGCACAACAGTTGTTCTGGAAATGGAAAGAAAAGTGAGCCTGTAGCTCTGTCCTTGCCTCGCTGTGCAATTCCAATTGTAGTGCAGATTGTTTGATCAGGGATCAATATCCAGAAAACATGGCAGCCAGTATTTCTAAAGAAGGAAATTGCTTCCTGAAGCAATGCTCTATCTTACAAGATAACTGAGCTTGATCCACAGATGTCCTAAAAATACTCATTTTAGTTGAAATGGCTTCACTCTTTTAAAAGTCCTGGTTTTGTTTTGTTTTTCAAATAGAAATCTTTCCTTTAGGGAAGTGTGGAAATGAAAATTGGAAATTAGGTGGAGCATCCCACATATGTTTTACCTTTTCCCCATCTCAGTCCCTGCGTTTGAAGAATAATTATAACGAAATTGAAAGGTAACAAAAGACTTTGTATCAGGGAATGCCCCTGCAGTGATGCCGTCCTTATTTTGGGGGATGCTGAGTATAAAACTAAGGGTTCCTGAAGCCTAAACTGGAATACTTTGCCCAAGAGTAGCAGGTGTACCCCAGCAGATCAATTCATAGCCTGAACAGTGACACAGCTCTCATTTATCATGGACAAGCAGCTTCTCTTGCATGGAGTGAGATATGGGAGATAATTACTGATGGCCTTGCAAATAGAGTCTCTCGTGGTCAGTAAAACACTGATTTAAATGCTCTGAGAGTCTTATCTTCCTGGCTGATGTAGCCAAAAAAGGTGGCTGTTAAAAGCAGAGCATAAGGTTTAACAAGACCATATTGAGTTTCCTGTGAAGCCTAAAACATGAGTTGGAAACAAATAGCAAATACATTTGGACCCCAGATCATGTTAGGGTCTGGTTTGTTCAACAGGGATAGAGGAACTTTATAAGCAGGAATCAGTGAATAGCTATGGAGAAAACAAAGTCAAGGAGGCAGAGCGATAGCTGGGCCCACATAGGCAGAATTTAATTGTCCTGGTTTTTGATGTGGTACTGACATTCTGTGAAGGCATTTTACAGACTGATCTAAAGACAAATATTCAGTACTCCAGTCTAAATAGACCAGTTTCAGACAGAGAATTTGCCTGCAGTGATTCCTGCAGATGCTGGAGTTAACAAGTGCTTCAGTGGCTCCCTGGTGAGTTTTTGCATTTTATTTTGGTGGTGAAAAGAACTGAGGTCACCTCATTTGCTTTGTGGGCCAGCTCTATGAAATGTCTGAGATCAAGGCTCTGCAGCAGCCCATTAAGGAGTTTTTAATGAGAAGTAAATCCTTGTCAGAAGCTGTGTGTCTCAGTGACCCAGTGCCATTCACAGCTGAGGGATGTTCCAATCTTGGAGCCTTCTGGAGGCATTTGCAGGGAGTGCCCCTTACCCTGCTCAGAGAGGAAAGGAGGTTGTTGTCTGTCTGCAGAGGGGGAGCAGGAACAGAAAGGATGATCCCACCTTTTCTGAAGGAAAAATGGGAGTAAACATGAAGTATGTTTATAACTGAATGATCCAGTTCTGCTCATGTCCCCTCTAAAGCACAAGATAAGGCCTCAAATTATGATTGTTTTTCAATTATCATCAAAACCAGTGTGAGCTCCCCTTGTTCAAATCCAGCCACAATGAAAACAACAACTGCAGAGAGAAGGATAGAGATGCAGGTAGGATTCTGAGTGACTGTTAAGTGCCCTCAGGCAGAATCCCAGAGAAAGATCTCAGAGATTGAAAGAGATCTGAAGAGATTTCAGCTCCTGCTGTGTTTCTGAGGAGATCCATGCCAAGCACTGAGACCAGGAGGCAGAGCCATCCATCTGCATTCAGTACTGGAAGGAGAAGGGACTGGAGGTTTCTCATTACAGTAAAAGTAGAAATGTAAATTATGACAGAAGGGAAAGCAATCCATCTGCAGAGGTATCCATGAGTTTGTCGTGTTTCTGACTGGCAGCAGCTCCAAACGCAGGGGCACAAAGAACCTCATAAGAGAACTGAACGTTTCTGTTGTTTAATGGTCTTTGATTACTCCCAGAGTCAGCCTGTCAGAGTGCTTTCCTGGGAGTGTTTTCCTGCAGAGTGGAACAGATAAGAAGGAGAGAGCAGTACAAGAGCCTGATGCCAGAAGACCCAGGAAATCTCCCTGCTCGCTGAGACAGGGGCTGTGGGGCAGCACTGAAATCTTTGGCAATGACTGGGAAAAGATGACAACATTTTGCTCCAAACCATGAAGTAAAATCTCCTCTGCTGCATCTTTTTTATTGCATTTTGGCACTGAGCCAGTGACAGGGTCTGGGGGTGCTGGCTGGATTTCTTCTCTGGGCTCTGCTGCTACAACACTCAGTTACATCAAATTGAAACAGCTGTTTACTTTGGTAGGGCCTCTCTCACCAGATAATTTAATAGTAGTAACCCTTGATTCACTCTCACTAAAACAATCTTTTTTCTTTGTTCCACTTCTCATAAACTTTACTTCTAGTCCATGAAGTGCATTTCTGCTATGAGCCTATTAGTGGCTGCTGCTTTGACCTGAAAACTCTTAATTAGGAGAGCAAACAAAACAACTGCCTGACCTGCATCCCAGGGTGCTTTATTAGGAAATAAAGCTCAGCTTCCCGACAAGACAATGAGGCTGAGGGCAATGTCAATAGGCATTCTTACTCTGAAATCAAATTTCAAGTGGAAAAACACTTATTTATGGAATTATCTACGCCCAGATTGCAAAGTAATTGCAGGATTGCATGCTGGGAATAAATACATATTGAATTGATGAAAATTGATAAAAAATTATCTGCCAAGGTACTGGCGCTGTGATATCCAAAATCAAAACAAGCTGTTTGACAAAAAGATTGCATATCTTTTCTTCCATTCTGTTTTCAGCTCATTAAATATTTCCTGGGCAGTAGATTTTTTTATAAAAAGCAAGCTAGAACCATTATAAAGTGGCTTATCTGAATATGTGGAGGATGTTTTGATATTTGCTACACAGACCATTTTTTCAGGACATATTTAATATATCCAGGCTTGCTCAAACACAATGCACAATTTTCCATGCTCACAGTCCACTATAATCCCATCCCTCCAGCCGTGGAAAATGCCCCTTTCTGCCTCTCACTGCATTTCCACTCCAGTGCTGCTCAGGGAAAGGCCAGGACTTTTCCTGGACCTCTTCCAAGTAAAGAGGCTGTGGAGCATCATAATTCTCAGTTTATCTCCACAGATAAAGCCCTGTGCTGAAATTCTCTTTATTCCATCAGTTATGCCAGATTTGGAGCAGGATAATGGCCAGGCCATACCCTAACTCACTGAATTCCATAATCCTGGGGGCTCTCTGGTAATAAGAGGATTAATTATGAGGGCTGACAAGTTGATGTGTGGCTCATCACACACGATTTCCACTCCAAGGAGAAGCAATATCACTGTCACTCCAATCTGGCAGCTCTCTCTGCAATTCCAATAAAGCAGGGGCTTTCTCTTCCCAAAGGAAAGAAAACCAAAGGAAAATTAAACTGGCCTTGGTCAGTAGCATTTTGGTTATTATTTATTGATTTATTATTTATTATTATAGTGGTATTGTTATTTATGGACTTGGGAGGTTTTGTTACATAAGAGAGACCTGAGGTGTTCTGAGCATTGTAGGTTTAGGTGTTCCTAGGTTTTTGAATTTTTCATTCAGGTACCATCAAAGCCCTCATCAGAAATTTGGGAATATTGGTTCTTTCACCCCTGTGGTTAATTAGCAATGTGCATTAAATCAATAACTGATGTTTGTTTTGACTATGATCTTCTGATGATAAATAAACAGAATATAACCCCAAGAATTAAATATATATACCATGGGTCAAAATAACCCCAGGACAAAACAGAGCAGGCAGGAGAATATTCTTATCTCCAACTAGACTTCACTCCAGCTTCTGAGTGTACTACTCCCACAAGGAACAGTCCAGTGACTGATTGCTGACCAAACTCCCATTAAAGCCAGGGAAAAACCCAGATTGCTTGCCTTTAGGGAAAAGTTTCCAAATTTTCAAGTTACACTTAAACAGCAAGAGAAGGGAAAAAGAGAGAGAGAGAATAAAAAATACAGGTCTGTACTACAAAATAAATAATTGACTCTGGTCTGATTGGGGAATTTCTCGAGTCAGTTTGGACACTGCTCCCAGAGATGCACGGAGTGGGATTGTTTGGTGTCTGTGCAGGGCAGGGCTGGGCTGGGTGATCCTTGGGGGTCCCTTCCCCCTCAGGATATTCCATGAGTCTCTGAAAAGTCTGGAAGCAGCTGAACCGATCAGTTCTGGGATTGAACTGTTGATTGGCTCTGGCTGGAATGGCGGCTGCTGCATTGATCCAAGATGGTGAAGTGGAAATTGATACAGACCCTGTGATGGGTGGGAATTGATAAAACTCCCCTGGAGTGTTTGACCTTGGAGGCTGAGTCAGCTCTGTTCTCCTGATGTTGTCATTTCCCATCAAGCTATTGATAGGGATTGTAACTGGAATATTTAACCCCAGAGCTCAGCTTGTGCTTTCCCCACAATGCTCATCTTTTCCAGCAGTGAAAGCAGGGAGTTCCACAGCTCTCACTAGGCTGCTTTGTGTATTTTGGCCGTGGCAGGTGCCTGCCAGCCTCTGAAGGGGGCTGAAGCTGTGTCTGTAACCTGTCTGTCCACTCCCTTCCTGAGGCTTGGTAAGAAAGGGTCTGAGCAGCTGCTGACAGTGATGCTCTTTGATCAGTTACCTGATCAGGCTCCAATTCAGCTTTTATTATGTCCTGTAACACTCAATGTGTCACCAGAAGCATAAAAATGGCTATAAATCCTGTGTGTGAAAGCATGAAATGCCATCCCTGTGATACACACAGATGCAGCTCCTGGCTTTTCAGGAAGTTCTGCTTCATTTCAGTTGGTTAATTAGCAAGAATTCTGCATATGATGCTTTCTCTGTTTTGGTTTAGAAGCAATAAAATAAAATTCAGAAATTAAATTCAGAATTCAGATGGTATCTGAAGCGTGTTCCTCACCATTAGGATTTAAAAATCCCATCATCATTTAACGTTTCTGAGAAACACTCCCTGAAACTCCTGAGAAACTGATCTCTAAAGAGCAGATTTTATAAAATGTTCCAACTTCATGAAAAAGAGATGGGGGCACATCAGAGGAATAAAAAGACAGGCTGGAAAAAGGGATGTTAGAGATTGAAATTCATCCATACGTGTCCATATTCATCCCTATGCTATCTTGATTATGTCATTATAATAAATAAGTAATAAATAACCCTGCAAATGTTTCACTGTTTACAGCAGAGACTTATGTATACTCCCAGGTCATTAAGATGGAAAATCTCACAGCAAATTTGTTGCACCAATGCTTTTCCATTCTTATGTTACTTAAGTGTGTATCAAAGTGCATTTTTTTTCCACAAATTCCACATGCACCAGATTTGCCTGAGGCATGTGGTGAGAACTCCCCAGCATGCAAGATTAAATCCTGCAGATTCAGGGCTGGAATTCAGATGAAGCAGGGAGGGGGGACACCAGTCTGTAAGTGTGATTTTTAATGCAGCTTTACTTCTGTCCTCTGTCTCCAATAAATTAAATGAGGCAAGGAACGATGTGTGGTGGAAAAGCTTGTAATTTAAAATTATATGGCTGACACACACGAAGGAACAATGCCATCATTTATCGTCAGCTCTCCTTGTATCTCTGACAAATTTAATCTAATGGGGGGCCTCCCAAAAATAGATTATCAAGATTGTCTGCACTTTTAAACCCATCACTTTGTTTTATGGATAAGCATCAGCTCTGGGGACAAAATGGAGTGGGAGGGAGGGAGGGAGATCTCATTTCAAGGCAAACAGGCTTGGTGGGAGGCTCACAAGATACAGGAGACTGAAACTGTAGTGAATTCCTGTGCAGTGCACAACTGCCCTGGCTTTGGGCACGTGCAATTCTCCCTTTCTCTTTGGTCAGTCTGCATTTTTTTATCAGTACCACACACATGTAAATCAATCTAGGTAAACTCTCACAGACTTGTGCCTGGCTGCAAAATGCAAAGCATATCAGAAAGAAACTAAACCACAAAAAAGGGGGTTTTGTCAGAGTAGCAAAGCCACATATGCTTAAAAGCCCCCAAATTTGGAAGTGATTCGACGCTGTGATGTATTTAAACTACAGTCATTATTAACAGCTCTTGTTCTGGGTTCAGAGTGGCTCCTGCTGGGTGCCACAGGCAGGGTGTGTTTGTGTCCCCAGGCACGGTGGGAGGGCCTGACCGGGCGCATCACCTTCAACAAAACCGACGGGCTCAGGAAGGACTTTGACCTGGACATCATCAGCCTCAAGGAGGAAGGCACGGAAAAGGTAAAGAAACATGGCCAACAGTTCATTTGACAAGGGCATGGTTCCTCAGCTTGAACCTCCTGTGGCTGGGGTAAAAAACCCCACCGTTCTCAAGTGATTTGAGTCAGAGTTAAAGCAGAGCTGCTAAGATTGGGTTTTTATTGTGCAGTGCATTTCGAGGTATGGGAGAGGAATGTGGGGCAGGCAATATTGTCTAATGGAAAGAATCATCTTTAGTGCACCTCGTTGTCAATTCTTGCCACTGCAACTGTGGATGGTAAATTCATACCTAGAGATAGATAAATTTATATAGCCGTGCACAGATAAATGTGACGTGAGGGAGAGAGGAAAGAAGGTGCTTGAGTAATGACCTCAACACAGTGGAGATGCTGGGAATTCTCCAGGTTTCTGGGATTGGATTTGCTCTCTTTCCCTTTTCCAGCCCTCAGCCAGCGATATGGGCTGCCCTGGGGTGGTAGCTGCGGGTGTCCCCAAGCCCAGCACAGGTGACAGCAGCTCCCGAGGCTGCTGGCCCTTGCTCTGTGTGCTGGCTCAGCTCTGGGTGGTAATTGCTGATGGGTTAATGGAGAATTTAACTGTAATTGCTCCCACACAGCTCTCCAGACAGCTTCTCTTTTCATTTTTAATGAAGCACTCTGTCTGTTTTTCCCTGTACCAAGGCTGCTGGCGAGGGTTCTAATCATTTGTATAAAGTGTGGAAGAAGGTTTGTACACACACAGGTGATGCCAAAACCCTCTGGGCTGGGTCTTCTCACTCAGCCTTTGGGTTTTAATGGTGACTCTCCTATTGCAGTTTAGAGACAACAGTCTCTCTGAAAGCAGGAATTCTCCTGGTAGGATAAGTTTTTCTCCACTTGAGACACTGTAATTGCAAAGACTAAAAAGATCTTGGCAGGATTCAGCTTTTTCACCAAAATCAAGGGGGGTTAATTATTATTTTACTTCTTGGGAGCTGTGCTTTTCCCATCTTTGAGTAAAGACCCCTGCTACAGCAAAACCAGTCCTTTTCTCCTGTGCCATCCTTCCTGATTCACCTAAAATTTACGGGGTAAAATTACAGTATTTTGGATGTGTATTGGCATCAGCTCCAAAGTCTGGCTTAATGTGCAGGGCTGGGGGCGTTTTTCCCCACACAAACCTCTCAGTGCTGGCAGTGTTCAAGCATTATTGCCTCAAAATTTGGATGAGTGTGTTATTAGCTCCTTACAGAAAAGAATAGAGATGATTAAGTGGGTGCTGTCATTCACTAACATATGGAAATTGGGACTAAGCTTGTTTAGAAAAGATGTAAATTACCCCAGGAATCTCATCCCTCTTTGAACATAAGGTGCTTAAAACACAAAAGTGGGATTTGGAGACCAGATCCACTCACTGCTCCCCACAGGACTTACAACCCCTGGTTGCTGTTCTATGAGGAGAAGACAAAAACTGCATCCACTAAGTCTGAAGTGTTCTGCAGTCATGAGACAGAAACTTTTTGTAGTGGTTAGAATTGTATTTTGCTCATGGTTCACACAGATCTCATCATTCCACACCCCTCCTTCTTGCACAGTGCAGAAAGGTTTCGTGTTTGTGCTGTTTCTGTGAGAATAGACCAGTGTAAAACACCCTTCCTGTGTTCCCATGGAGCACATGCATCCTTAATAACCCAGTTTAATCTCCAGCAGATCAGGCTGAGGCACAAAGGCCCTCTCCCCTCCTTGCTGGGGAGTAGATCATCCCCTGACACACAGAAGCAATCTCCCCTTGGGCTGCAGGCATTTCGTGTTCTGCTGAACTGATTTAAACCAAATTACAGCTGGTTCAGAGCAGGGGCTCAGTGGGGAGGGCACATGGCACCTGTCACACTTGTCACTAAACTGCAAAACATCCCCTGACCTCCCAGTGATGTCCTACCTCCGTCTGACCCTTCCTTGTCCCTCGAGCCCCTCCAGGCAGGGCTGTGCTGCGGTGCTGCCCCTTTGCCCAGTGCTCTCCTGGCGTTCTCTGCGTGCTCTGTGACTCTGCTGCTCCCTGCTCTCATGGCTGTCCTCCTCTTTCCCTGCTCCACACAACAAACACATTCCCAGTCAGCAGCAGTGAGCAGAAGGGCTCACCCACCCTGGTGCAAATCCAAGGACACTGGATATTTACTGTATTCCTGGCTCAGGCTTCCATAATAGCCAACATTTTATCTCCTTTGTGAATCTGTGCACTTTCCAGATCAGCTTCCCAACCTGATCTACTTTTGGAAACAAAGGGAATGACTGACAAACATTGGCTTGGCATAAACTTTTCTTTTTAACGGCATGGGTGTCCCCATTAAGAATTTGGAAAAAAAGTTTGTGAGGGGCAAAAGCAGTGGCACCTGGGGACACAAACCCCAGGTTTGCTTGAAATGGTTATGCTCTCCACAATGCCCAGCATAAATCAAACTGCCTGAGCCAGCTCCTCCCCTGGAGCTCCTCACATCAGCCCTCAGCCAGGCTGGGCATGAAAATCCAAAGGCAAAAACACTGGAGATGCTTCCAGCCTGCATTTAAGTTGGGTAAATATTGATGTGAAGAAATAACATGGTTATAATTTCTGCCCCCACGGCGTAGATCCAAATCCACTGAAATGACAAATATCTTCCCTGGGGGCTTTCAATTGGACAGTAAATACTAGGAGTTTTCACTGTCTCCAGGGCTGGAAAGGAATTTGCCTTTGGCCACTGATGTTTGCTGAGCAAATACTGCTCGGGGTATGAAATGTACTACCTTGATAGCTCTGGCACATCCAGAAGTCCAGCAATGACAGAATAATCTTTGCTAAACCTGCTGAAGGCACAGGGCAAGCAAAAGGCCAGTGCATCCATCAGTCAGTTCCAAGGTATCTACTCAGGCTTTTAACCTGTTCTATCAGAACAGAGTGGTCTTGCCATATGTCTCAACTCCACCATCAACAAAAATTTTATTACCTCATGAAAATAGACATTTGACTTTTTTTTTTTTTTATCAGGGAACAAAGCCAGCATGTTCCACTTTAGTAGCCAGCTGGCCACCCCAGCACTGCTCTGCCAAGCCTCACACTCTCAGTGCTCCTGGGTTAGCATTATGCATTTTGCAGTCATTGCCTGGGGTTTCTGAATCAGCCCGTGGTGCTGCTGCCTTTCTCCGAGCTGCTGCCCGGAGGGCAGTGCTCTGGGGGTTTGGGGGATTAGGGCAGCCTCTGACCCACTCTCCTGTGTGCAGATTGGGGTCTGGAACTCCTACAGTGGCCTTAACATGACGGACAGCAACAAGGACCGCTCCACCAACATCACGGACTCCTTGGCCAACCGCACGCTCATCGTCACCACCATCCTGGTAAGGCTGCTGAGCTCCATTCAGGCTCAGGATCCACACACACACATGAGATTCACTCCAAAACACAACACTGCCACTGGAAGGCTCCCAGAGCCTCTGCCTCCAAAATTGTTTCCCCTTCTCCAGCGTTTCAGACGAACCCTGCGCGCTTTTCCTCCCAGAAGAAGGAACACTCACAAGCACTCAGCTTCGCAGTCACTGCTCATACAGCCTTTGTTCTACTGGAAAGGAGACCAAGGGGGCTGAAGGGAAATGGTAAACAGCAGACAGACAGATTGAGTCATTGTGCTTACATTGTGTGAGGAATGGAAAAGGTTTAACTGGATATTCAGGAGCTGCTCTGCATTGTGCTCTATACATGCCCAGTAATGCCATTTTTTTTTCAATTGCTCTGCCGAGTTCCTCAGGAGGAGGAAAAGAGGTCAAAGGCTCCTTCTACACTATGTGCCTACTACTACACAGGTGTTTTGCCACATTAAACTGCTTGCCCAGATCTTCTTCTATCCAAAATCCTGTGAAAGGGAAAGCAAAAATGTACTTTGCAACCTGCCTTTGCTGTTCTCCATTCCCTCTTTGCTCCATTTGAAGATTTTTCTCTGTAAAGGCTTATTTTTCACAGAATACAAAATGCTAGTTTCCCCTGATGGGTTTTCTTCTGTTATTTGGGATCCTCTCTCCTTCAGTATCCCTTCCTGTCCCTTGGAGTGGGACAATGTAGGATCCAGACCCTGGGTCTGAGTTTGGAGCTGCTGGGCACAACTGGAATTAAAGCTCCTGGGAGCCCCAAATGGTCCATTCCACTGAAAATTAGGGCCCCTATGCTCATCACTAATTCATTCAGTGAGTTTGTTAACGCACCTAGAAGAGCTTTTAACGCACACAGTAAATTGCTGGTTTCCATGTACTTGCAATCCCTGTGGAAAATATTAGCATCGTGTAGAGAAAGCGATCTAATCCGAGCCAAGGCTCACATCTCTCACTGCCTGTCTGCTGTGTTTTCCTGCAGGAGGATCCCTATGTGATGTACAAGAAGTCTGACAAGCCCTTGTATGGCAATGACAGGTTCGAGGGGTACTGCCTGGACCTGCTGAAGGAGCTGTCAAACATTTTAGGCTTCATCTATGAGGTCAAACTCGTTTCTGACGGCAAATACGGAGCCCAGAATGACAAGGGAGAGTGGAATGGAATGGTCAAGGAGCTCATAGACCATGTAAGACTGAACCCTTCTTCTCTCTCTGTTCTCCTTTTGCCTGGGGTATTCTGTATCTGAAATCTTTGCTGTGGTTTTCACCTTCTGGAGCCACTGCTGTGTCTGTTTTGCCACCCATCAGAGTAGGAACGTCTGAATGAGCAGTTTGCAGATGTTGGGGGGAAATGTCCAGCAGTGGCCATGTCCCAAATGTCCACCTGCCTTGTAAGAAGAGAAAATGAAATGTCACACCCCCTCCCAAAATACCCTAGGAATGTTAGATTTTGTTGAATTTGAACCAAAGGTGGTTTGTTTTTTAATGCTCAGGAAAGAAGCTGAGGGCATTGCAGTGGGTTTGCTGAACATGAAGGAGATGAGTGTTTTCCCTTCTGTGCTTCCAGAAAGCTGACCTGGCTGTTGCTCCTCTCACCATTACCTATGTCAGAGAGAAAGTGATTGATTTCTCCAAGCCCTTCATGACACTGGGAATCAGCATCTTGTACCGGAAGCCCAACGGGACCAACCCCGGCGTTTTCTCCTTTTTAAACCCTCTCTCTCCAGATATTTGGATGTATGTTCTCCTGGCCTGCCTTGGAGTCAGCTGTGTCCTCTTTGTCATTGCCAGGTAAGGCCAGGGCAGAGTTCTGGATGCACCCACAGCTTCTCCCCTCACAGGTGTTGGATGGGCTCTGGAGTACCATCCTCAGGAGGTTATCCAGTCCTAAAAGCTTTCTGCAAAGCCTTGGTCTTTTCTCATCAACACTGCTTTTCTGTATTGCACTGAGGTTTTGCTTTCTTTAAGGGCTGCTCCAAGTGAAATATCCCACAGGAGGCATCAGGAGGCACCACCCCAGCAGACATGTGCTGAAAAGCAGTTTGTTACTTGCATGTAGGCATTTCTCTTTTCCACTCACGGTGCACACAGGTCACAGGTAAAAGACCCAAAAGGTGAACCTAGTTTTGCTGGAGGCCCAACCTCAGAGGTCTCTTGCACCCAGACTGGTTCAGTGCATTAGAGGAGCAGAGGCCACGGGTTAACCTCCCAGGGGTGGCCTGAGGTGAAAGAGGAGTTGATCCCTCCCCAGCAGCTGTGGGGCTGTGTGCAGTCACTCACCGCTTCCCACGGGCTCCTGCAGTGCCTCACTGCACCATAAATAATCGCTCCACTGTACACAACCCATGATCTCAGTCATGACTAATCTTAAATCTGCTGCTCTCTGGCAGACTGACTTTTCTGTACTTGTGTGCCAAGACTGAAAACATCCCTCAGCCCTCTGCACCTCAGAACAGTGGAAGGGAACACAAATGCTTTCCTTCAGCTGAGGCCTGAAAGCACTGCCTAGTTAGATTCAGCTGTATGGACTGAAGAAGTGCAATTGTGTTCATGTTAATTTAGATTTATACACTTTAAGCTAAGGTGCTCTTGAAACCCACATCGAGACCTGTCCGTGTCTCCAAATACACCAAGATTTCTGTAAGATTTGCAAAGTGTTTCAGCAAATATTGGTTGCTTTTAATAACTCCAGAAACCATCCACTTCTTAGCACTGTCACAGTAAATTACATGGCTACCCACATTTTGACATCAGTTCCTGGAAAACAAATACTTGGGAATAATTTGCACAGACTGGTATAATCCTCCTGTCATTTCTTTCAACTTTTCAGCAGCTGAATAATTTCTCATTTGTCTCTGAGCCTTGCATAGCCCTGTCATTGTTACATTAATTTTTAAACTCAAACACTGAAGTTTTTATCGCTGTGAAGGGTTGCAGTCTGGCAAAGCTCTGTTCCAAGTACACTGCCAGTGGATGAATAAGGTGTTTTCTGCCAAAATTTCCCTTTCTGCTAATGCCATCTCAGCTGTGCTGTTACGTCAGTGAAGGTAGAGCCAAGTAGCTGAGTCAATAATGTCACACAGACCCTGTGGAAAAAGGTGCTTGGGTGACCTTGAGCATCTCAACTTTATCAGAAACCTCAGCACAGCTGCTGAGGAGGGAGAAAAGCAGGGGGGAAAAAGGCAGGGAAGCAGAAGGTCTGAGCAGTGAATTCCTCTGAACTGTAAACCAGAACTCGGCGCAGCAACAGAAACACAAGAAGAAAATCAGCTTTTGTTTTGAGGTGTAAAAAAGGCATACACCCTACTAACACATTGAAATATGTACCCAGGGCTAGAAAAACCTTCCCAGTCTGGAAACAAGGCCTTGCTGCCAGAATTTCATGGCCCTTTTGCTCTTTCTGTGATGGAGACATTTCTTTCCAGCTTGCTGAATGTGGTGGTTTTCTGAAACCCTGCAAAATTCCAGCCTTGGGCTTCCCAGGCAGGTCAGGCAGAGGGATTTATTCTTCTTCCTGCCCTGTGTGAATGCTGTGGGGGAAACTTTTCACTCCTAGGGCTGTTGGAAACCTACTGCTCCTAACTGGGGGTCTCTTGTGACGGATGTGTTTCCCTATGTGTGCATGAGCCGAGTCTGGTCACTCCACAACACCTGCTTCCATTATTACAGCAGAAATCTGAAACGTCTAACTTGGGAATTGCTTTTCTTTTGATGAGTGCGCGCAGAACTGTTGTAACTTGAACCTGGAAACTTTGTCTTTTGTCATGATTCTTTATACTCTCATTCTGGGTATTGTGCAGCTGATGGCATCCTAAGCTACATCCTCTCCCAATTAACGGGTTCATTATTACCAGACTTCATTACTTCAGCCAAGCAAGGCGCTCCGCTCGCAACCGTGCATAAATTCAATGCTTAATTATATTGTTGCAACAGTAATTAGAATGTGTTGGGTGAGGTTGTCAATTAAAGCTGCATCCACATGTTCCATGAGGAAGCCGCGTGGCACTGGGCAGCCAGAGTGGGCACACTGAGGAGGAGCAGTCCTCGGGGTGCTCCTGCTGGCTGTGTGCTCAGCCCAGAGCTCTTCCAGGGATGCCTGTGCAGCTCCATTCCGGCAGTGCCCATCCCGTGTCCCTGTGCCGTGGGGAGCTGCCTCCCAAGCTGGGGAGAGCAGGGTGCTCTGAATGCCCAGCCTGTGGGGCTGGTCCTGAATGGCACCTGCTCCAGAGGGGGCCTCCATGCTCCTGCTGGGTCCCTGCCAGCTCAGAACAGCCCGTGACTCTGGGAATGCTGGGCAGTGCTGCTGCAGGGACAGCACGTCCAGCACACACCAGCAGTGAGGGGTGCTGCCCTGACAGGGCTGCTGCTCCTTCCTTATTCCCAAAGTGCACCCCAGGAGCAGCCCATGGCTCCCAGCAGTGCCCTGTGAGTGGGGCAGGGAGCTGTGGGGCCGCGGCAGGGAGGACAGGAGCAGCAGCCCCATGCCAGGCCCAGCAGCGTGCCATCCATCGCTCCACAGCTGATCCTCACCTGGCACAGGGCAGTGCCAGTGTCCCAGGACACCCTTCATGCCCAGATCCCCTTTGGCACAGGGCAGTCCTGATGTCCAGGGATGCCCTTCATGCCAAGCTCTCCTTTGGCACGGGTCCGTGCTGATGTCTGGGGACACCCTACATGCCAAGCTCTCCTTTGGCACGGGGCAGTGCCCATGTCCCAGGACACCCTTCATGCCAAGCTCTCCTTTGGCCTGGGTCAGCCCCCGTGCCAGGCTCTCCCGTGCCCGTTGCCTGCGTGGTGCCGTGCCGGGGCGCGCTGCTCAGCAGGTTTGCTGTGTGTCCTCTGCTCGATGTTTACAGACTGTTTCTGTTGACTGCCACAGGTTTACACCATACGAGTGGTATAACCCCCACCCGTGCAACCCAGACTCAGATGTGGTGGAAAACAATTTTACTTTACTAAATAGTTTCTGGTTTGGAGTTGGAGCTCTCATGCAGCAAGGTACACCGGTTACACTTCGTTCTCGCACACGTCCCACAGTCTGCTCAAGGGCTTCTGTGCTGGTAAACTCCACCCTCTGTAAACGCAGCATGTACTGTAAAACCTGATCTCACACACGCAGGGTAGCACAGGGGAGGGAAGCCAAGGGCCACTGCCACTGGGGAACTCTGCAGCCCAGGCCAGGAGGAAGGAGGGCGAGCATCTGAGAGAAAGGGGAGCATGGGAATTGTGCAGCTGGAATGGAATTTAATTGCAAGAGGGATATGAAGTGCCTTGTGCTGAAGTTGAGTTTATTGGTATTAGAGGTTTGACAACAGGAAAATGTTGGGCTCCATCCCAACACAAACAGCCTTAGCTGCCCTAGAAGAACTGTTCCAGCTGCCAAACAGGGAAAGATGCTCTTTCTCCAGAAGGGTTGTTGAGTTTGTAGGCACTTGTCAAACATGTTGTTTAAAACCAACACCAAACCCTGGTTTTCTATGGCTTTTCTGCAGGTATGAGCCCTATCCTGTAAATCATCCAACCCTAGAAGCCTTAACTTAACCTGGTCACAAGCCCCTGTTACTGATGATTTTGGGAACAGCTGACATTTTATTCAGATGCCAAGAATGGGCACTGAAGCTTACTCCATGTGGGAAGTCAAATAGATCTATGAACTAAACACATTTGTTTATGGCATTTATGTTCCAAAGTTTCCAATTAAATCACTTTTCACCAAAACTGGGGTCCACTGAAAAGAGAGAAAATGTTTTCTGACAAACATTTCAAGTTGAATCAAAGCTGAACAAAAAAGACCCCATCCCACGACAACCAAAAAGGCAAAGCCCAGCAGTACCTTGGTATTAAATTCCTAAGCATTTAAGTGAGGAATGTAAAACCATCTCTGCATTCATACAGGTACAGTTTATTCTTTCCTCTTTAATAGACATGAGTAAAAAAAATTAAAAATAAAGAGGATTTTTTCCTAGATGTGGTAGAGAATAAAGTTTGTATTTACCTAAGAGGCACTTGCTTTTAGTGGTGCATTATTGTATTGAGAGGATACAGAGCTTCCCCACAGAAGTTGCTTTGAAGGAGGTTGGATGAAAGAAGAGCATTTCTGCTTTGTTTTGGAGCTTTTTTGTTTTGTTTTCCCTCCAATTTGTCAGTAAAACGCAGGCTGAGGTTTTACAGTATCAGGCAGGTGTGTGTATCTAACTGTGGTTGCCCTGTGTGTGAAAGTGCCCCAGGATTTTGTGTTTCCTGTCCTGCCTTTTTTGGAGTTTACCATCATCCACAGCAAACTGTGGGATGCAGTGTCTGCTCGTTACCACTACCTTGGGTACATGACAGTCAGCCCCAACCAGACTCTGCTTGTCTTTTAACGAGATTCAAAACAAAACAAAAGAAAGAGAGAAAAAGAAAGAAAGGCAAAAGAAAACATTTGTAAGGCAACACAAATGTTTCCATGTGCAAACTTGTGGTGTGATTGTCTGTGCCTCATGGTCACGTGAAGAGTTTGGACATGATGGGAGCGGTGGTGGAAGTCTGGGTCTAGCGTTGCACTCCTCCTCCTTGGCAGCAGCTGCTCGTTATGCTTGACTGGAAGCCACTTGTGATTAAATTTTAAAATGTGATGATCAGACTTTCTCTTTTCTACAGAGCGTGAGCAAAGTCTGGATCAGGATTGGCTGTCATGTCTGCCATAAAAAGGCACTAGAGAGACTTCAGCAAGTATTGTCTCTGCCCCCGAGTCTTGCTGGCAACATTTTGATTTAGATGCTGCTTCCCCTGTTTTTCCCTGGAAGTCTCAGATGTGTTTGCATCCTCCGAAAGCATCCAAACAGGGCACATTTCATCCAATCCATCCAGGGAAGCTGTCACTGTCAGAAAGGAGAGCTGTGCCTCAGAGCTCAGCTCAGCCAGGAGCGGGGCAGGCAGGAGCAGGGAGTGCCCAGGTGGAGCAGGGGGGGATGCAGCAGATCTGGGCTGATTCCCCAGCCTGGACAGCAGGAGGGGGAATTCTGCCCCTGTGCCCAGGTGAGAGCCCACCTGCAGCCCTGGGGACACAGCAGCAGCACCTGGAGCTGCTGCAGAGAGCCCAGAGGAGGCTCCAGAGCTGCTGCAGGGCTGCAGCCAGGCTGGCAGAGCTGGGGGTGCTCACCTGGAGAGGAGAAGGCTCCAGGGAGAGCTCAGAGCCCTTGCAGGGCCTGAAGGGGCTCCAGGAGAGCTGCAGAGGGACTGGGGACAAGGCCTGCAGGGACAGGACACAGGGAATGGACTCAGACTGACAGAGTAGGTTTAGATTTGGTATCAAGAAGGAATTCCTCCCTGTGAGGATGGGGAGGCCCTGGCACAGGGCCCTGTGGCTGCCCCTGGATCCCTGGAATGTCCAAGGCCAGGCTGGACAGGGTTTGGAGCAGCCTGGGACAGTGGGAAGCCATGGCAGGGGTGGCACCGGGTGATCTTCAAGGTCCCTTCCAGCCCAGGCCACTCTATTATTCTAGGATAAACCAATGCTTTTTGCTGAACCGAGGCACTTGGAAAGGTGAACCCTGGAATAACCATGGGAAAAACGAGATGCTGCCCCACTCAGCTCAGCCAGGAGCAGGGTTTGCTCTCACCTCACCAGAGCAGTCACTCAGGGCAGGATTACCAGGGTGGGAACTGAGTGTGTTCTTTCCCACAAACCATGTTTTGCTGCAGGAAATCACAGGAGGTTTGGCTTCTCACCCCACAAGTGCAGCACACAGGGATTCTCCATCCTCTCCTGAGCAGCGCTGGCACGTTCCAGGTGTGTGCACAGCATCAGGGGCCAAGTGCAGCAATTCTGTTTGTATGGCTGCCTAAGCTTAAAAGCAAGAATCCCTTCAGGATGACCTGAATGAGCACAGCTTCTGCAGTTCAACCCCAGTTTAGAAATAGAGAGCTACAAGGAAATATTCCATTGTATTAAAACAAAAAAAAAATCCAATCAGTAAAGCAAGAAAGTACAGCAGAAACTCAAACACAAACCGAGGCAGAGCTACAGCTCTGGAAACACCTCCATTTGGCCTGGAAAATTTCAAGTGAGAGTTTTTGCCTTCAGACTGCTCTCGCTGTTTGGCAGTTCTGTCAACACACTCCAACCCTTGGGCTAAGCTTAGCTCTGACCTTTAAGAGACACAGCTCTGTGTTTACAAATACAGCTCCAATCTGTTTGCTGGTTGGTGGGGAAGGTTTTACCCTTTCGGTCTCTGCCCCAAAAGTCACATTCAGAGTTTTTGCAAAGTCTGAAAATGTTCTCTGCAATGTTGAAATTTCTTGCAGAACTCAGTGAATAGCTGAGGAGATATAATATGTCAGCATGTTTTTCCAGTAATAGAAAAACGTTTGTCAAAACAAAAGCTTTAGCCCTGAGCACTCTGTTCACAGGCTCTTAAGGATTTTCTTAAGTCCATCCCTCATCAGCAAAATAATGATGCAAAAACCTTACTTTGAAGTTAAATTACTCAGGTGGCTTTGCTGAACCAGATCCTCAAATCCCACATTATGCACAGAGGGAACGGCCCCCCAGTTAAAGAGCAGAAAATTTGCCTCAGAATGCTTAGAAACCTGAGAATCTCTGTGGCCGAAATAGAGGTTATCTGAGTGCCTGGAAACCATTGCAGTGCAGGTAACATGTGCTGCTCTGTGGGGATTTATGGCAAAGGCAGAGAGCTGCTCAAACCTGTTCAGAATAATGTGCTAAATTCACTGTCCAAAGCTTTGCATCGCCCTGAGGATCCCAGGGATGTGCCCACGGACCCTCTGGTTTCTCAAATGTGAAGCACACGTTGCTAGAAGAGGTTTTGTGGGGGCTGAACTGAGGCTCAGTGGAGGTGACTGGAGCTGCATTGATCTCCCTGTTGGTGCTGAGATGTGTCAATAGGATGCACGGGGCAGGCTCCTCCTGTGAGGTATTTCTGCCAGGCAGCTGTGAGCAGAAAAGCGTTTGCTAAAGAGCTCTGGTTACAAAATTGATTGCAGTGTACGGGCACAAAGGGGCTCCAGAAGCAAACAGAAATACCAGAGTAGCTTGCTGGGGATGTACAAGATTAATATCACAAGGCTGGTTAGCTCAGAGAGGTAAAGGGCTTAGACCCAAGGATAATTCCATTTGTCATGTATCATGGCACACATCCCCTTCCCAGTGTGTTACCATTATAAATGTCAGCTGTGCATCTGTGAGATTATTGTTGAAATCATTTTATCATGCTACAGCTCATAAAAGCATTCTGTGCCTACAACCAGGCTGTGGTATCAGGAAAGCCTCATTTTAATGTGATTGTTTTGATGGTGTTGTAACAGGATCAGAGCTGATGCCCAAAGCTCTTTCCACCAGAATAGTTGGAGGAATATGGTGGTTTTTCACCTTAATCATAATCTCATCCTATACTGCCAACCTGGCTGCCTTCCTGACTGTGGAAAGGATGGAATCTCCCATCGACTCGGCAGATGACCTGGCCAAGCAAACCAAGATAGAGTACGGGGCTGTCAGGGACGGATCCACCATGACCTTCTTCAAGGTAAGGCAGCCCGGGGCCGCAGCCGCGGGGCCGGAGCCGCTCCCGGCGCTCCAGCGGGGCCGGGAGGCGGAGCCGCAGCATCCCCGGGGATCGCAGGGACAGGGAAATGCAGCATTCACCCACAACCAGGGCCGCAGCATCCTGAGAGATTGCAGGGACAGGGAAATGCAGCATTCACCCACAACCAGGGCCGCAGCATCCTGAGAGATTGCAGGGACAGGGAAATGCAGCATTCACCCAAAACCAGGGCCACAGCATCCCCAGGATTTGCAGGGGTAGGGAATTGCATCATTCACCCATAACCAGGGCCACAGCATCCTGAGGGATTAGAGGAGAAGATAAATACACCAGTTACCCAGAGCCAGAGCCACAGCATCCTGAGGGATTAGAGAAGATAAATACACCAGGTACCCAGAGCCAGGGCCGCAGCATCCTGAGGGATTGGAGGGGTGGGTAAATAAATAATTCACCCACAGCCACAACCACAGCATCCTGAGAGACTGGAGAAGGTAAATACAGCAGGTACTTCAGCCTCAGGGGATCCTTCAGCACCAGGAATGTAAAACCCAGCAGGTTTCCCCCAGGACATGTGGAAAACCAGCCTGGCAGTGGAGTGCAGCGAGGGGTAAACCCATCTGCCTCTGATGGGAGCAAGGGCATGGATATGGGGATATTCTCCTCCAGCTGGGATGCTATTTCCTCCCAGCCACTTCATTAAAAAGCAGCTGGAAAAGTCTGCTTCCCCTTCTGAAAGCCACATTTGCACCGTGGTAATTCCACAGGAAAATGCAAGATTGTTTGTCCCTTTTTTTAATGCTCCATGGTCATATTACCCAGACTATCAATACAGGAGCCACACACACACCTGAACACATCTGCAAGCGAAGAGTTTTCTGTGGCTAATTGTGTGGTAGACAACTGTGATAATTATGTCTTTTTCCTTTTTCTTAATTATTAGTATTAATTACAGACCAAATGGATAATCTCATAAAATGTCGGTGTAAAAGCCAACAAGCTATAAATACAGAATACATGCACAAAGATCCTGTGGCAGTCAGAATTACATAGCAGCTCCCTCAGCAGTGTCAGCCAGGCTCAGGATGAGCCCGGATCAGGCTTTCCCTGTGGTGTCTGAGGATGGTGCTCATGGAGTCACACACAGAGCCTCAGGAGGGGAGGAGACTCTGGGGGAAGCAGTGCGGCAGAACAACATCTGTGACATGAGATCTCTCCCTCTCTCGGGACATCCCAAAACATCAAAAATCAAAAATTCCTGTGCCACCTGCTCCAGGAAACCCTGCCTTGGTAGGGGGTTGGACTGGGTGATCTCTAGAGGTCCCTTCCAACCCCAACCATGCCAGGATTCAGGGATTCTGCGTAGTCTGTCCCTGCTGGTGCTGCCAGGGGTGAACTGCCCCGTCAAGGCTCTGCCGTGGCTGAACAGAGATGTTTCCTTGCTGAAAGGAAAACACCAACTACAGCATTTTGCTATAGTGAGCTCCTGAAATGATGAGCTGACATTTCCACTGAGATGGAAACCCACCTGGAGAAATTCCAGCAAAGCAAGCTCTGGATTCTCCTCTGGCTCTTTCATGCCCAAAGAAGCTCACTGCCATTGATATTCTGAAGTCAAATTTAGCTTCAGAGACAAAACTTCAAATCCTGTTGCATCCCTGCATTTTTAGAGGAAATAGATCCTGGAGCTGTACATGAGAAGCTCAGAACAAATTTCCTAGAGCTGTTTTTAGTTTTACACTGATTTCTTTTTGCACCATTAATCCTGCAGGCAGAAATATGTAGGCTTTAAAGCATGTGAGCTTCTAAAAGAAAACCTTCAGACAAGGTGGTTAAATATTTATGCACTACATGTGCCAGCTTACTTGTGCCTGAAATACATGTGCATAGAAGCACAGAGGAAGGACAGTACAGAAACTGGGGATGGATTCCCTGGCAGAGGGATGGTGACACAGTGAAAATGCATGAGAAATGCAGTGTACCACACTTCTGTGGGTTTTTTTATTATGGAAGCACCTCCAGACCCTCACAAGATTAGGATTTCTTTGTCTGCCCAAAACCTGAAATAAAAAATCCGGGAGCAGCTCTCTGTACAAAACCAGCTACTTGTGTCAGCAGAGGAAAGCTCTGACTTTGCCTTCCTCAGACTGTGAAATGGTGCATCTACTCCTTGAGCTAAACAAACACACCCCAGGGAGAGGCTTGGGAACTGAGAGAAGGCAGCAGGAGGGAGTTCAGGCAGCAGAAGGGAATTCGGGCAGCAGGAGGGAGTTCAGGCAGCAGAAGGGAATTCGGGCAGCAGGAGGGAGTTCAGGCAGGAGGAGGGAATTCAGGCAGCAGGAGGGAATTCGGGCAGCAGGAGGGAGTTCAGGCAGGAGGAGGGAATTCAGGCAGCAGGAGGGAATTCGGGCAGCAGGAGGGAGCTCAGGCAGCAGTTACTCCACTCCCGCTCTCCTCCCAGGGTACAGCACAGTCACAGAACCTCTGCCGCGACATCCCAGCCTCTGCCTGTTTCCCGGGAGCTGTCCAGTCCCCGGGAGTGCTGAAGCGCTGGGGGCAGGGACAGGGAAAGGAGGGATCGCTGCGGCAGCAGCAAGCACACCCTGAGGAGTGAGGCACAGGGCTGGGTGCCCTGGGAAGGGTCATACCCATCTGTGGGAATGGCCAAATGTGGGACAAGTCCAGCTGAAGGCCAGATGTTCCCCGTCCACAAGCAGTCATACATATTTATTTCTCTGGACTGCTGTCCTGCGCTGTTCCCAGCATGACCATAAATCTTCCACTGCTTTCTTGCCCCTCCATCATAGGAGATCTTAGTCCTATGTTGCAGCTTGTGCCAGCTCCTACCTTCTAAAGTGCAGATGTGTTTCCACTGAAATTAATGAAAATTCAAAGGCCAAAATTTGGCACAGGATCCATCCTGAGGAAAAAAATTGGGAGCTGGCAAGTTGAGAAGCCAAGATCTTTCTTACAAACTCTTCTGAAAAAGGAATACATTCTTCCACTACTAAATTCACTGTCAGGCTCAGTCTAGTGCATAAACATAGCATCAATTTCAAAAATATTCCAAACTGGACCATAAAAATGGTAAATACTTGTGGAGAGCCACTTAACCACCTTCAGAGTTTAGTGATATCCTGTGGCTCACCAAACTGAGCTAGAATTCAGGTGACATTCACAGATACTGAATTTATAGGTAAGGCATATTAACATTTAAAGCTCAAAGAACCAGAAAATCAACTTCTCACAGAAATCCCCCTGAAGCTGGTGTTTAAAACTGAACCTGGAATCAGCTGAGATGGCTGTAAACCAGAGACAGGCCTTGAGAGACTGAGGAGAGGCTGCCCTTAACCCCTGTGGCAAAAGGATCACGTCCTCAAGTCTGATTGCAACGGGGAGCACAAAGCAGGAGTTTATTTGCCTGTTCCTCAGACTTTATCCCTGAAGCACATGACTTCAGGCAAGTGATATGAACAGACAGGGGCAGAAGAATTCTTTGTTCATCACCAGGCTCTTGGAGCAGTGGGTGTGCCCCAACAGGCGGGAGCAGAGTGTCCCAGGACAGCAATGTCCCAGGACAGCAGTGTCCCAGGACAGCAAATGACAGCAGTGTCCCGGGACAGCTGTGTCCCAGGACAGCAATGTCCCAGGCCAGCAGTGCCCAGCTGCACTGGGTCAGCTGCCTTCATGCTGCCATCCATGGAGCAGCATGGGCCCAGGAAACTCCAGAGCACTTCACAGCCAGGCCAGTGATTACATTCCTGGCACTGCAAAGAAAGTGGGAAACAAGAAGAGATTCCTCAGCATAAAGCCCAGTAAGAGGGGAGTGCTGCTGGAAGGAAACCCTGCCACCAATTCCCTGTCACTCCAGGCGTGGTACCGCCATTGAGGCTGGGGAGGCTGAGGAGCACCTGGCAAGGGCACTTGGGGTGCTGGTGTGACTCTGTGCCTCCTTTTCCCCGGCAGAAATCCAAAATCTCGACGTACGAGAAGATGTGGGCGTTCATGAGCAGCCGGCAGCAGACGGCGCTGGTGAAGAACAACGACGAGGGCATCCAGCGCGTGCTCACCACCGACTACGCCCTGCTGATGGAGTCCACCAGCATCGAGTACGTGACCCAGAGGAACTGCAACCTCACCCAGATCGGGGGCCTCATCGACTCCAAGGGCTATGGCGTGGGCACCCCCATTGGTAAGGGGCTGGGGGGTACAGAGCAGTGTCCCCTGAGGCAAACCATTCACTCCTGGCATCTCAGAAACAGGACAGAATAACGTGAGAATGGATGCACACTGACAAAACCAGGGCTAGATGGGACATTGGGAAGGAATTCCTCCCTGGGGGGGTGCTGAGGCCCTGGCACAGGATGCCTAGATTATCTGTGGCTGTCCCATCCCTGGAAGTGTCCAAGGCCAGGCTGGGTGGGGCTTGAAGCAACCTGGGACAGTGGAAGGTGTCCCTGCCCAACTGACTGGAAGAGCTTTAAGGTCTCTTTCCACCCAAACCATTCTGGGATTCTGTATGTGCCCCAAAGAAAACTGCTTACTCAAAACCCTGCATCTCCCTGATGCAGAACCTTGCAGCTGACCCTCGCTGTTCTTCAGTGTTGCGCTGAGGTCATGAAATAAATCAGAAAGTCATCTCCTTTAATGCAGAGCTTTAAGACTCCCAGTTTCTCTGAACTCTCTGGCAGTCCTTTTCTAGCATGTCCAGTACCCTTTCTAAGGTCTTCTGATTGTACAGCATTAAAAATTGTGTCAGATGTTTGTGCTGTGCACTTGTGCATAATTGGGACTGGGAAGCCAGGTTTTGTCCTGTGTTCATAGAATTATGGAGCCACAGAAGGGTTTGGCTTGGAAAGAATCTCAAAGTGACACCTCCTGCCATGACATGGACACCTGCCACTATCCCAGGTTGCTCCAAGCCCTGTCCAGCCGGGGATTGGTTCATCCATTGCTTGACAGAGCAGATATAAATATGGGAGAAACACCTCTGCACTTGGAACTGTCATTCTTTGTGGTGCTGAGCCCCACAGACAGATTGTCACAGACACGACATCCCAAGTATATTTTACCACTGGCTATGTGAGAACAGCCCTGGCACCCTGAGAAAAGTGATACAAAAGCTAAAACCCACAAGAATGACAAACTCATGGCAAGAGTTTCCTTGCGGTTATAAAACTGCCACACTTTAAACCAAGAACAATGAAGGAATAATTGGAACAGATGGCAATCCTCAGAGACAGTGCAGCCATTGGAAATGCAGCTGTGAAATATATTTATAAGATGTTTCTTGTATGAGAAGTGAACCTTTACTTTTTTGTTAAGAAAAACCTGCAAAATTCAGGGGAATAGATATCCCCAAGCACTGTGGAATAATCCAGCATCATTAAGCATCTCATAAACAACTGATTTCATAAACAAGATAAACCTGCCACTATTCAGAGGGACCCCCAAGGCTCTGTTATTTCTCTCAGAGCATTCAAGAGTATTGATTGCAGAGGCTGTGTGGAAAAAATAAATTAAAAAGGGTTGTCTGTGACCCTTAACACCAGATCTTCAGCAGGGCTTAACTGTAGGGGAATGTAAAACCACGGGGCCTGTGACTCCACAATTTCCAGGGAGGGAGCTGGACAGCACCTCATGGCTCCTGAAGAAACAGGGAGAATTTGAGAATTCTTGAATCCAGGAAATGTTTTATTTTATCAGAGCCTCTTCTGCAAGTAAAATACAGCAGTTTTAGGCATCAGGAGGAATTTCTCCATGGAAAGGGTGCTCAGGCCTTGGCAGGGGCTGCCCATGGAGGTTTGGAGTGCCCATCCCTGGGCGTGGCACTCAGAGCTCTGGGCTGGGGACAAGGTGGGCACTGGGCACAGGCTGGACTCGGTGCTCTCAGTTCTCTTCCACCCCCAATGATTCTGGGATTCTGTGATGTGTCAGGGCAGGTTTAACTCCAGGATCAGTGCCAGGCTGATGCAGGTAATTCTAACACTAAAGCTCTTCCCAGTTCCTTAGGAGACTGCTAAGAAAGTAGATAAATGTATTTCTTGGCCTAAGAGGTTTGTTAACAGCTCAGAGGCCATAAGTAATGTGCTGAATATTTAAAGAGGTGTGGAGATTGATTTGTGGGTGGTGGTAGAGCTCACCAATAAACCATCACCAGTGCAGCTCTCCAGGCACTCTTGACAAACTCTAAAAGCCAGTGCAGAAATCTGGAGGTGCCTGTTACCCTCCAGATGAATTGTGGTAATCCTGATGGCAACATAAACAACACCAGAAAGAATGAACAGCCCCACAAGTCCTGTGCTGTGACTCTGGCTGCTCCACTTTAGCTCCCAGCCGTGTCCTTCCAGACAGGGGAAATGGATGAGTCCTGCAGCCTTACACATTGCAGGGGACAAGGCACGAACAATTCTGCTCTCTCTTCTGCGAGGCACTGCTGTTTTCAGGGGTAATAATTCACTCCTCTGTGCAAAGCCAGTTTTTGGAGGTGTTTCTGGCCTGTTTTCTGTGCTGTTATTTTTGTGTCTTTAACAGCAAGCACACAAATCATCATTCTTACAGCGGGCACGTTTTCCTCTCAGAGCTGGCAGCCTCCAGCAGTGCTGGTCTCTGCCTTCCCAGATGGATTTGGGATAGTGTGACACATGTCTCCTGGCAGCTGTGGGCACAGCATGGCCCAGGGCTGGCAGTGCTCTGCCCCAGCAGCAGCTGAGTGCTGGCACAGTGACACTAAGGAGTCACAGCTGAGAGGAGCTGCAATGTTCCTCACGCTGTTCTCCTCAGACAGGCTGGAGGATGAAGGAAATGGAGAGCAGAGAGGGGGACATGCATCCATGGGACAAGAGTTTTTAACAATGTCCTACACGGCAAAATAAGGAGCAAAACTGAAGCTGTGACGCCGAATTTCCAAGGCTATTTCAGTGCACAAGGAGTGGTGCCTCAGTGAGATTTGTCTGAAGTCCCACGTGATCCCTTCAATTCTGGCACACAATCTGCCTTGAAGCTTGGTTTGCCTTGATGGAGTTCAGTTTGCAGCACTTTTGACATGCAGCAAAATAAAACTTTGGAGAAATAGAGGTTGAAGAAAATCTGAGAATCACAGAACTGCCTGGACTGGGAGGGACTTTGAAGCCCCCCCAGTATCACCCCTGCCATGGGCAGGGACACCTTCCACTGTCCCAGATTGCTTCAAACCCTGTCCAACCTGGCCTTAGACACTTCCAGGGATCCAGGGGCAGCCACAGCTTCTCTGGGCACCCTGTGCCAGGGCTGCCCACCCTCACCGGAAAGAATTTCTTTCCAATATCCCACCTAATCCTGCCCTCTGGCAGTGGGAAGCCATTCCCCAGTGTCCTGTCCTTCCAAGTCTTATTAATGTGCTGCTAAAGGAGGGGAAAGGGGAAAGAAATAGCTGCAGGGTTTTCAGCTTTGCATTTCAGCCCAGACTCAAAATGTTTCCAGCTGTAGGGAGTCCAGCATGGCAGGATTTGGGAGCACACATGTGCCTTTGGAGCCAAACAGCATCTCACAGAATCACAGAACCATTCTTGCAAGCTCCCCCTCCTTGCTATCACAAAATCCTAGTCCCACAAAGAAGTCTCTCTCACAAACACAGGCTGCAGCATTTTGGAAGATGGAGAGGCTGAGCAGTGTGAGAGCAAATCTAAGTAGACTGAGCCACCCAGTGTGACCCCACTCCTTGCCAGACACTGCCCAGGCCCATAAAGCTGCAGAGCCTGCACACACATCATTTAGCAAACGGTGGCCTACAAAGCAAAAGCATGAAATTGTTCCTATTTTCAGCTTGCAGGGCCGCTATTGCTCCAAATCAAAATGAAAAGGACTTGTCCACACAGTGTTCTCACAAGCTGTAGGTAGCTGAGGTGGAACTGTGAGTGTAAATGAGAAGGGAAAGTGTCTGAGTGGCTGTGGACTCCTCTGAGGCAGCCCTCATTTACAGGCAGCAGGAAAAGCCAACAGATGCTGAAGTGAATAGAAGGGATGCAAAGCGGAAATTCTCAATGTGTGCTCACAGCAATATTCAAATATGATGTGGAGGAATGCCTTGGCAAGAAAACCCACTGCAGAGGCTTAAATAAACCTCACTAGGAGACCCTGAAATTATCATGAATTCTCAAATAACTGCACCAGTGCAGCCTTCTGCTTCCCAGTCCCCAGGGCAGACACCCACAGAGATTCCCCTTTCCAGCTGGAATAATCCCCCCTGTGACAAGGGAGGCTGCTGCCTCAGATGGTGGCACTGCCAGGCTTCGCTGCCAGGCACTGCCAGGCCTCGCTGTCCCCTTGCAGGGTCCCCGTACAGGGACAAGATCACCATCGCCATCCTGCAGCTGCAGGAGGAGGGCAAGCTGCACATGATGAAGGAGAAGTGGTGGCGAGGCAACGGCTGCCCCGAGGAGGACAGCAAGGAAGCCAGCGCCCTCGGGGTGGAGAACATCGGGGGCATCTTCATCGTGCTGGCGGCGGGGCTGGTGCTCTCCGTGTTCGTGGCCATCGGCGAGTTCATCTACAAGTCGCGCAAGAACAGCGACATCGAGCAGGTGAGTGAGTGACCCCACGTGCTCCATCGAGCAGGTGAGTGAGTGAACCTGCCCTGCTCCATCGAGCAGGTGAGTGACCACGGCGGGGCTCTGCAGCACACACCTCCGAGATGGAGCGTGCATTTCCCGCTGCTGAGCTCTCGCCAGGCAGCCCTGGCTCTAATGACAAATAATTTATTAATAACGACAGGGAAGTGCCTCACCCACAGTCCAATTAGTGCTGCTTAGCAGGGCAGTGCAGAACAAGGGCAATTAATTTCTCAAACACTTTCTGCCTGAACTTCAGGACTTCCAGCATAAATTACATTAGAAAGGAATAAAACAACAGGGCTGTTGGGTATTTTATATGGCATTATCACAAGCTGCTTGAGCAACATAGGAAAGCACATCCAAATCCCAAAAGTAATTTTCCTCTTGCTCTAGAAAGCATCTTTTTTCAAAGCCAGGGGTTTACCACTTGTGCTGAAGGATGCACTTCAAAGCAGGGAGATCTACTGAGAGGTGATGGATGCCACTGTAAAGATTGTGGAGCCAAAGTAGTTCTGGTAATAGCTCCACTGAAGTGTAATGAGCAATTTAAAAGGGCAGAGGAAAACGAAGTAAATGCTGTGTGTAAATCACACCTTGAGCATTAGAGCACTCTGTGAGAAGGGATCAATCCTTAAAACCCTTTATAGAGCCACCAGCCCTGTGAAAGAGGCAGGGCTGGGCAGGAGCTGGCAGTGTTCCTAAGCTGTCAGCCAGCCCCTCCTGCCCCGGGGCAGTTTGTCCTGCTCTGTCCTGGACCTTGCTCTGGCCCTGTTTGGCTCGTTTTCTCTCCAGCAGGACTTTCCCAAGGGACAAGGGGGCCCCACCTGCAGGACCAGGGGGTGACCCTGCATCCCCAAAGGTTCCCATTTCGTCACTCCAGGCTCCCAGATGTGAGGCATCCACCTTGAAGAGGGTTATGTTCCCTTTGCACTTTAAGGTGGGAAAGGCTTTTCCATGGGGGATTTCCCCCTCCCCATCCAAGGTGTTATCCTACAAGGGTGGTGACATGAAGGCCAGGAGTGGCTGTTGAGGCAAGGACCCTCCCCGAGGGCAGCAGGGATGAGTGAGGGGAGAAAGGAACATTTTGAGCTCGCTCTGGGAGGTGCAGTTTGCATCAAAAGCAGTGTCACTGTCCGCAAAAAACAGATGCAGCTCATGGAGCAACCCCAGGACATGCCAATCAAAGGGTCCCTGGTTTGGGATAAGGCAGAGATAAAGGATTAATGTATTTGCACATATTGCAGCTTTCTAATTAGTACTTTAGCCCGTTTTAGCATAAAATGCATAAAAAATGTATTGGTATCTTTGTTTTGTTCCTGTCTCGGGAGATCGTTTACTCAAATACATTTTGGAGAACAGTTGCAGCTAATTAAAATATTTAGTATAATTAAAATGTTTAGTTTAAGTGCTAACACGGTGCAGAACAGCCTGGAAACTTTGCAGGAGTCTGTGCAAGGCGCTGCCTCCCTGAAGCCAGGACTAAAGCAGACCTAAATCTTTAGGCCATGGGTGTTAATTTACTGAGCAATAAGTGGGGTGAGTAACAGAATTCGGGGTTGCACACACGTGTGCACACCCCCATTCCTGCACCTGCGCTGCTGCTGCTCAGCAAGGTGCTGCTTAATAATTAAAATCATCAAGTGAGTTAATGTGGCACATCTTTTCCAGAAGCAATTTCACGGAGAGCACAATACCAGCGATTCCAGTGTTTCTCTCTGGTTTCTCTGGGATTGTTTTCTCTTTCCCCTGGTGAGATAAGCAGCTTAGATGGGAAATGCTGTGCAGGGTGTGTTATCACTAAGCTAATCCAAAGCATTGTTGAACACAATCTGTGACTTTTCTGTTCCCATGAGTTGAGTCTCTTTTGATTTAAATGGCTTTTGAATCATTCTCATGCTTGTTTTCAGTTTTGCTTCGTTCATTTATTTACTTTCTCCATTTCTCTTCTCTTGCATGCAAGGCCTTTTGTTTCTTTTACGGACTGCAGTGTAAGCAACCCCACCCGTCCAACTCCACCTCTGGCACCACCTTATCCACGGAGTTAGACTGTGGCAAGTTAATCCGGGAGGAGCGAGGGATCCGAACGCAGCCCTCGATCCACACGGTGTAGTCAGGAGAGGAGCAAGGTGTGTCCGGGAGAGCCTCACGCAGGGTTAACGCAGGGGGTGAGCTGATCTAGAGCGAATCGCCAAAGCCCGAAATGGGGCAGTTTAAATGGTGTCACGGGAAATAATTACACCCCCAGCAGGGAGCTCGGCAGAGCGTGCTAGCCTCTCAGAATTATCACAGCCCCTCATGTGCAATTGTCACCTTGTCATTTCCTGGCGTAATTCGCCTGCTTCAGGTAAGAAAAATGATTTCCCTCCTTTTCATCTCCTCCCCGACCCGAGCTGAACAGTGGCAGCCTCGTTACTGACAGCAGGGAGGAACATCCAGCCTGGTTTCTGCTGCAAGTGGGCCAGGCAGCTCTGAATTCAGGAACCTCTGAATTCAGGAACCTCCCAAACACCCTGCAGGGCTCCATTAACTGCCTGAACCCCTGTTACGAGCTGCCAGAGATGGTGAGCTGGCATCTCTTATGCCCTGTGTCAATATTTAATGAATTTTAATTCCTCCATTTAAAATGCATTACTCAAAGCCTCCTAGTAACTATCATAGCACAAAATCAGATCCATCAGTTAAATTTTATGTCATGTAACCATTAAGGACATATTCAACAGCAGCACCCTCAGGCAACACCCACACAGACCATTAATAGAGCAACTCCATTGTCTTGTATGAGCAATTTACGAGGTTCATTTGCAACAGAGAAACTCCTTTGTGGGGAAGTCGGGCATCAGTTTATGCCGACAGCAAAGCCCTGGCATTGCTTTGCATATTGCACCCTGGTGGCATGTTCTGTGCAGGAGGCTGGCACTGGGTGTGTTTTACACCCTGGGAGGACAACACTTGCATTTCCTCCAGCCCTCAGCCAGTCGGGGGCTGACAGGGCAGGGGACAATGGACTGCATGTGGTTTTGCCACCAGAAAACATATGTCAACCATTTGAGATGCACAAAGTGCACAGAAATGCCAGCTCGAGGGATGTCATCAACTGTGGCAAACCCCAGTGTTCCCAAGCCCTTTTACCTGTATTCCATTGTATCCCATATTCCCATCAGTGTCACCAGCTCAATCTCCCTCCCCTCAGCCCTATTTTATGTTTTCCTGCCCAGTGGAGCTCCTGCTCATCAGACAAGCTACTGCTCTGTTCTCCTGGGGCCATTTCTGCCCCCTGTGCAGCCCGGGCCCTTGCTGGAGGGGATTCCTTCACACCCAAAGTGCTCCCCCTTGAATGGTGTCCGTGTACCTGCTGCTGAGGACAGGCAGAGCGAGCAGTGCCCTGTGATCTCTCTGAGCCCTGTCCCAGTGCTAGTGCTGCTGGCAGCAGGCTGGAGTGCTTTGTGACAAAGCTCTGCTGCTCCCAGCTCAGCTGCTCCAATTCTCCCCTGCCCATCCCAGGGTGGGAGTTTATGCTGCACTCCAGATGCTGCAAGAAATTGCCTTGCTCAGAATGGTCTCTTGACTTGTTTGAATGGGGCCTTGAAAGCTTTGGCTCTCCATAAAATGCTCCCTCTCACCAGCAAAGACCTGAATTAGGTCCTCTGAATACCTGATTTAAGAAAACACTTTTTATTTGCAGCTTCCCAGTAGAAGAGACTTAAAACTAATTAAATTCAGCTCCTCTCAGGTCTCAGAGGAGAAGGAAGATGCCTAATGTGTTTATCTCCATCATTGCTCCACGCAAGAAATCCTCTGGGCTGCAGCTTGGATGGGTTTTGTAATTGTTCCTTAGATTAGTGCCGGATCCAGAGTGTTTCTGTCACTTGCTGGGTAAACATTGTCCCAGCTGTCAGTCCCACAGCCCCGCTGGCAGTGACAGCATCGTTCCCTGGGTTTAGCTGTCCCACACACAGCCCCACAGGCTGGCAGCAGCTCCCTGGGGGAATGCCAAAGCAGCTCCTGCTATCCCCGACAGAGCCTCATCCCTAGCTGCAGAAACAGTTATCAAAAACCATCACTGCTCAGGTGATGTGGGAGACCAGCAAGCAGCTTTTCTGATTTTCCTTGTGAACAGAGCACAAAGGAACAGTTTCTGTAAGCGGGGAAGAGTTAAATTAATCCCTGGGTTACTGTCACACTGTTTTGACAGTCACTGCTCAATAGACTCTGGCAGGTTAAAGGAGTTAATTTGGGGATCTCCTCATGCCACCAGAATATGCCTCTCCTCATGCCACCTGTGTGACAGAATACTCAATGTGTCCCAGCAGCAATTTGCTCACTAAAAGAAACTATTTCTGATATTTTTCCTTCTGTGCGAAAATAAATCAATTTTCTTTCAGCACAAGGCACAGGTCAGTGTCCCAGCTATGGGTGCAGGAGAAAAATCCTGACTTCTGCACTTCCTCCTCTGTCCCTGAGCTACTCAGGGCTTCTTCCATTCTTCTCAGAAGGAAATCTGCCCCACATCCTTAGATTTTCACAGTTATCAGCACTTCCACCACACTCAGAGGTTTGGGTGGCTTTTTTATTGTTATTTGGTTGGTTTTGCAAAGTATTAATAAAATGCCTTGTCCTCAGTGGTAGCCCAGCAGCAGAAGCAACAGATTGATAAATCCTGACTAGAACTCTTTTTTTTTTTCGTTGTTTCTACTTCATTTTATGCTATTTATTTATTTATTTGTTTGTTTGTTTGTTTTTTCATTCTGAGTCTGTAATTCTCCTAAAGCTTAGCACAGACCTCTGCATGGGAGTGTAAGGAAGGATTTGGGAGCTTCATGACTAAGCTTTAGCAGCTGCTGACATGACCGAAGGGCGCAGAGAAAGAGTCCCACATCACAGAGAGAGCAGAACCTAGTCTGTTTTTAAAGGATGACATTTCCTTTTACATGCCATGGCCGGCAGCATTTTGACGCTGCCAGAAAGAGAAAGTTAAGCTGTCTGAAAGCAAAATGTTAAATTCATCATGAAGTTGTAAAAGAGATTGATCTGTGCCCACTCTGCTCTGGTTCTGGGCAGACCTCAGCAGTGGACTGACCAGCATGGGAAAAAAGGGGATTTTAAAGCAATTCAGTCTGGCCACCTGAATATGAGACAAAAGATCAGTATATTTCCCTTTTTAATCCAATTTTAATATCAACACCCCCTTTTTGAAGGCTGCTTTGCAGGTGCTCCTCAGAGGACTTGGGCTCAGAGGTCTTGGGGCGTGTTCCTTGTCCATGGCTTTCCTATAAACCCCACACCCTTCTGGCTGAGGCTGTGCACCACTTTTCCTAAGAATACCTTGGAGTCTTCCTGATAATAATTATTTTAAAATTCAAAGCAGTTGGAAGTGGAGCCATTGGGCACTCTACAGATCAGATATTAAAACCTCCCCACAATATGTTCTGTGTATCTGTCTGCACATGCAAAATGAACTTCAGGGGGGTGTTTTGTGGAGATGAATGTGAAAGGCGTTGTGGTTATTGCACAGTCTGAGTAATGGGAATCCCTTTGGAAAATTAAAGTACCAGCCTATTAACAAGGCAGTAAAATGCACTCTTTCACCTGCAGAAATCATCCCTGTCTGCGCTCTGCAGAGAGCAATGGCTGGGATTTAATACAACACATTAGGAAGCTAGTGAGAAACGCAGGGAAGGAAAATACAAATAAAACTGATCCGTCCTACAAAGGGTTAATAGTACCCTAGTTACCACGAAGCTCTGGATTCACTTTGTAATCCAGACTTTAAAACCAGTTAAAGCTGAGACCACAGACTCAGAGCCTTTGGGTTCATTAGTTTGGGGATGAGCGGTGCTGCTCTCCAGGAAAGCTTGGAGCACACAGGAAGGGTCGGGAGCATACCTGCTCCTCCTGCTGCTCCAGGGGGAAGGAGCGCTGGGTTCACCGGTTTACATCCACAAAGGGAGGGTATTTAAATGACAATTGCAGCAGCAGAGGCCTGCCCACCACGGCTGCCTTTTGAAAGGACAGCATGCACCGCCCTGGCTGCGCCCATTGACTCAGGGCAGCGGCACCAATTAACGGGAGTTTAATTGACCTCGGAATCGTAGATGAACAAAAATGAAGCACCTCAGGGAAGGAGAATGTTGGGCTGTGGATCTGGGATCTCAGCTGTGTGGAGCCCAGCCCACAGCTCGAGATGGCACACACAGGACCCAAAATTCACCCCCACACTGAGCACAGGAGCTCGCTGCAGACCCAGTCACACACTTTATTTATTTATAAGGTTAAAGCTTAAAGCTTTGTTTCCCCCTGCTGCCATCACTCGATTTTATATATAAATCATCTATTCATGTATATTTGCACAGAACAATTCTTGTGGCGTTTTTTTGCAAAGCCAGATACTTCCACTTAAAGGCTACTTATGTTTCTTTCTGTTATACATAATTATTCCAGCTGTGAATTTTAAAATATGTTTCCACTTACCCCAGATGTCTTTGTTAATGTTGTGATGGTGGGAAGAATGAAGATCTCTTCTTTCTTTCCAAGCCATTCATCTCTCTTATTCTTGTGGTAATTATCTCCTTTCTTCACACCACGGTATTTGAAAAGATTCTTTCCAAAGAAAAGAAGAAGATTGAGGCCTGTGCTATATTTGAGAAATGTCCGTTCATTTCATGAGGGAAAAATAACTAAACCACAAAGAAACCTTGAAAAAACCCTTCTTTGTTTCCTCCAGCATGCTCATGGTCCTTTTGTGACTAAAGTATATGGTGTTTAAAACAAGATCTTTTCTTTTGTAAGGCCAGGGTCAACCGAGAAAGGGTAAGTTTTGTGACGAAGCCACCAAAACCTGGCGGACGCGCCTGTGGGGAATTTCAGAAACGTCCATCAACGTCTTTAGTTGAGCCAAAGTTACATGAAAGTCACTGGAAGATGAGTTAGGCAAAAACCCCTGCAGTCACCTGTTGTGTCCAGGGATTTTTTCCCAGCTGGATCTTCTGAGGCCAAGCCTTGGCCTCACCTGAGGGCTCCATGAGGGCCCGGGCCGACCGCTGAGGGCTCCGTGAGGGCCCAGGCTGAGCTCTGCCCTCACCTGAGGGTTCCGCAATGGCCCAGGCTGCCCTCACCATGAGGGTTCCGGGCTGAGCTCGCCCTGAGCTCAGGCTGCCTGCCCTCACCTGAGGGTTCGATGGCCCAGGCTGAGCTCTCCCTCACCTGAGGGCCCATGCCCAGGCTGGCTCTGCCTCACCTGAGGGTTCATGGCCCAGTGGCTCTGCCCTCCCGCCCACCCCCTATGCCAGGCTGAGCTCTGCCCTCACCTGAGGGTTCTGAGCTCTGCCCTCACTGGGGCTCCTGGCCCGCTGAGCTGCCCTCACCTGAGGGCTCCGGCCCGTGGCCCCTCACCTGGGGTTCTGCGGCTGAGCTCCCTCACCTGAGCTCTGCCCTCACCTGAGGGTTCCGCAATGGCCCAGGCTGAGCTCTGCCCTCACCTGAGGGCTCCATGAGGGCCCGGGCCGAGTGCTGAGGGCTCCGTGAGGGCCCAGGTTGAGCTCTGCCCTCACCTGAGGGCTCCGTGAGGGCCCCAGTTGAGTTCTGCCCTCACCTGAGGGCTCCGTGAGGGCCCCCGCTAGGGCCCGTAGGCCCGTTGAGTTCTGCCCTCACCTGAGGGCTCCGTGAGGGCCCGGGCCAAGCGCTGAGGGCTCTGTGAGGGCCCAGGTTGAGTTTTGCCCTCACCTGAGGGCTCTGCAATGGCCCAGGTTGAGCACTGCCCTCACCTGAGGGCTCTGCAATGGCCCAGGTTGAGCACTGCCCTCACCTGAGGGCTCCACCAGGGCCAGGCCCAGCTCTGGCCAGGCTCTCCCTGTGGGAAGCGTTTAATTCCATCCCCTCTCCCCACAGTGTCTTTCTTTCAACGCCATCATGGAGGAGCTGGGCATTTCCCTCAAGCACCAGAAGAAGCTGAAGAAGAGGTCGAGGACGAAGGGGAAGTCGTCCTTCCCGAGCATCCTGACGTGCCAGCAGCGGCGCACGCTGAGGAAGGAGACCATGGCGTGAGCCAGGACAGAGCCAGCCTGCCCGAGGGGACGCCAGCTCCCGCTCCTCAGAGGCTCCCCGTGGCTCCTTCTTTTAACCTAGAGGTACAGCAGCTGAAGTGCTCGCCTAGACTGATGTACTACCGATCCTCCAGGAGGGGTCTGGCTCTTCCTCTGGGCTGGATTTCTCTGCTCACCTGGTCTGCATCTCCATCACCTCCCCGTGCATCGCTGTATGTGCTTTCTAAATAAATAAATAAACAACTGACAGGGTTCTTTTTTCCAAGAATCTGGGAGTGAAACTTTTCTTTTCCCTGACTGCAGTGACCTCCTCCCTGTATCCCAATAAGTCCCATTTCCAGACAAGGCTGGTTAGAGGTTAGGGAAGCCAGTGTCCTCATTGGGCTGATAGGACAAGGGGGAATGAACTTCCCACTGCCAGAGGGCAGGGATGGATGGGATACTGGGAAAGAATTCCTCCCTGTGGGGGGGGGATGCCCTGGCACAGGGTCCCTGGAATTATCTAAGGCCAGCTTGGATGGAGGCTTGGAGCTGCCTGGTCTTTTTCCTCCCAATAAAGCAGCATCTTCTGAAAAGGTAATGTCCAGAGGAAGGAAAGTGGGCTGCCTAACAAGCAAACAGGCAGAAATACTGCTAGCAAGGTTCTCCTAAAGCACAACCCCTGTGCAGGTCAGTGGTTCGTGCTCTCCTAATTGCCAGAGCAGTAATTTTAACGGGCTACCGGCTCCAAATGAAAAGGGAGGCCTGGCCCCCGGAGGAGTGATGTGTTTAGCAGTTAATCTCTGTAATCACAAGGGCTCCTAACTGCTAGTCCGGCATTCTGCTGTGCAGCAGGGATTGCCTGGAGATGAATGCCCTGCTCGGAGGCACAGCCTGGGCTCTGCTTGGGGCACAGCGATGGCCCAGCAGCTCCATCGCACAAACCCTGGCAGGAATCCCACACCCACAGGGGCTGGGGCTGCCCCTCACCTCCCACTGACACCACACACACCCTGAACCTGCCCCCCTGCAAGAATGACGGAATGCAGAGGCTCTGCTGCTTCAGAGGCGCAAGGACCAAGTGCACACCTGTGTGACACAGGCTCCTCTTGTCATGGATGTCACCACAGGCAATCCCCAGCCAGGACACCTTTCTGTCAGACACACTTGTTTCCTGTTTCCCTTTCAGAATGAACAGAAAATTACTACTTTTTTAAAAATTCAACCCCAGGTTCATGACTGATTAGATAATCTTTCCCTGCTGATTAAATCACTCTGAGCATCCCTAGGGGATGCTCTGAGGCTCGAGGACATCTTTTCCAGCATGCTGTCACTGTCCCCACTTTTCCCAAATGATCAGCTCCCTTTCTCCAGACAGAAATGCCATCCCAGCCAGAGACTGAGCCCTGCAAGGGGATCTTTGCTCTCCTCTAGACCCCAAAGTTATCTCCTCATTTCAGTGCATACCTGGAGCTCAGGGGCTGCAATCCTTTCAGCAGGCCCAGTGCTATAAAGCCGAGTATAACATTTATCTGACTATGGAATTAAAGACAGCGAACTTGCCCAGCTATGGATAGCTAAATTCCCTTTTCCTTTTCTCCTCTTACCACGCAAAGTGCCCATACCTCCAGCCCCCTGCCCAGAGCTGCTCTGTGCACCCAGAGCTGGTATTTCAAGGGTCAAGGCTTGCTCAGGTAGGAAGAAAAATTAACTGGGAGACCATCCCTGTCAGCAGCACTTGGTGACAGCTGGCATTATCAAAATAAAATTGCTTTAAATAAATTCCTAAGCAGCGTGACCTATTTGCCACTTCATTATCTACAGGCTAAACTCAGTAAATACATGGCCTTTTGTTCTCTGCTCCTTCTATTGATTTTAATGAGACCCAGTGCTAGGGAAGAGCCATTCAACAGGAGGGCTGCATTCATTATTTATTTGGGTTTCAGCTTCATCATCTCTGCACATTTCTGCAGTAATTCCAACCACAGTTTTGTCCATGCTAATTCAGCCAAGGCAAGTGCAGGAAGTGACCTAAAGTGTTACGTGCATTTAGCTGAGGTGAACAATTCCCCAGAGTTTCCAGGAGAATCTGCATCCCATTTGCAATTGATTAAATATTATTTGGCAGGCTATTGGGGCAGTGAATTGCTGACATTTTGAAAAGAGCTATTTGATGATCTAACATAGACTGAAAATGTGGCCTTTGATTTATGCAAAATGCATAGAAAGTGGGCAAAATGAGGGGCCCAACTTCCTGCATCCATCTTGGCTGATTTTCTTCTGCTTTCCTCACCTCCCAAATTCTCTGTGGAGAGATCGGGGGAGATTTTCCAGGTACCAGTTTGAGCATCCCCCATTCTGCAGAGCTGTTTCAAAATGTTAATAAATGATGATGCTGATCCGGAGCCAAAGCAGCAGCAAGACATACCAGTCTTAATATTAATAGATGATCAATGTTTATTCAACTCAGGCAGTGTTAGGGTTTGCTTTTTGTTTAGGAAATCCAACAGCACCTTGGGAGTTAAGGGTTGTAGAGGGGATTTCCCCTTCAAATCTGACCTTCCAGGGCTACTGGAAATAGCACAATAATTTAGACATATATATATATGCACACACACACACACATACACACATACAGGGCCTCTTCTGCTGTTTCTAGACATATTCCAATGTCCTACACAGGGAAGCCAGAAAACTGAACTGGAAGGAGTCCTGAGAGGTCCCTCAATTCCCCCACACAAACACAGAGATGTAGATATCCCTGTAAGGATTTTTTTTTAGCATACTAAGGTAATAAAGAAATTGTAAGTATTTTTTGTTGCTGTTGCTCAGGTCAACAGCAGATAAAGGGAAGAAATAGGGTGCTTGGGTCAGAAATCTAATCCCATAAACAGAAGGAACCTAATTTGGTTTTGCACCTCAACCAATGGCCCTGGATTTGTACACTTAGATAAAGTCCCAGAGGCAGTAATTATTGGTAGGAGTGTGACTTCCCACCAAGCTGAAAGCCTGCTCTGTGAATTTCATGGCAAAGAGATTCCTCCCCAGGTTTTCTGTCTTGGTTTGGCTAAACCAGAAGGACTGTGATTGATAACAGCCTCTTAGAAATTCAGCACTCTAAACCTGCAGGCTGCTCCACCTCTGAGAGAAGCCATGAATTTACAGCTTTTCATTAAGAGAGCTATGCATTAAAAACCCCCAGGTTGCTCAGAGAGAATGGAAACGTGCTTGTCTCTCCCATCAGCTTTTCAAGCACTCATCATTTATTCCAGCCTTAAACAGAGCTGCTCAGCCTGGAGTGCTGGTGGCAGGGAAAGCCTGCCCAGGCTGAGCTCAGGTCAGGTCCCAATAGGCTGAGCTCTGCTCAGGAGTGACTGCAGGGCCAAGCAAGCAGCTGACACCTCCCATCCCCTCCAGGCAGAAAGGGCAAGTGAAAGCAGAGGGAAACCCATTCCCAGGGATTTCCACAGGTGGAAATTGCACAGTGACCCATTCCAGAGGTGTTCAGCACCCAAAGTCATCGCTGGCAGAGCCAAGAACCAAACTTGGCAATGGCAAAGTCCCTGAGGAATTTCTGAACTAATTTGTCTTCTCCTTATTTAATTCCCTAAATAATAATAACAAAATCGTGGCAAACATCCCCCAAAGTGCTGGATGCGTGTGCCAGGCTGTGGGCTTTGTGTCCCACAGACCTGGCTGGAACTGAGCAGCGCCTGGAGAGCACTCCAGGACCAGGGGGCTGTCCCCTCATGGCACAAAGCTGCTGGGAAAAGGCAGCTTTAAAGGCACTGCTCAGTGACTGGAGCTCTGCCAGGCCCATCAGTCAGCATGATCCAGGGAACACTCCCCACCCTCTGAACCCCTTTAATGGGACACTCCCTGGGAGAGCCCGACCGCCCAAAGTGCACCAAGGGCTCAAATAAACTTTTCCCTAACTGTGGTAAAAGGGATTAAGGGAAATTGAAAAAATAAAGGCATTTAAACACCTTCCCAATTCGTTTTTTCTTTGTTTTTAAGGCGATTTAAGCGTGGCAGTTGCACTGACTTTTGTAAAGGGCCATGAAATCTTCTTCTCCATATATAGGAAAGGGCAAAGCAATGCAAAATCTTCCATGGCAAAGCTGATGTAAAATGCCTGTGTTTAACCACAAAGCCCCATGCAAAAAACAAACAAACAAACAAAAAACCCAAACAAACAAACAAAAACTCCCCCCCAAAAAAACAAAACAAAACAAAACAAAAAAATCCACCACAATTCGACTTTGACACGTAGTGGAAAAAGGGGATGTTCCTGGAACCCAAACTCTGCCTGCTGAAGGCTCCAGGACAGCCCAGAGGCCCTGAGGAGAGGCTGCTGCCTGAGCTGGCTTTGGAAAAGGTGCTCTTCACAACCAGTAAAAATAAATGTGTCCGCAGGCAATAGCTTGTACAGATTCTCTACTGCTGTAAATCACAAGTGCACTTTTCCTCTCCAGGTTCAAAACAAGCACATTGCCAGCGAGTAACCGTAACAAACAAAGGGAAAAAACCCCAAGAATAAGGCTATTGTAAAAAGCACAACTTGAACTGCACATTCCTTTTAAATTAATAAAGAAAATATTTTAAAATCATCAGTAAAGGAAATTTTAAAACCATTTTTCTTTTTTTACAGATGCAGTAGTGGTTAAAAGGACCTGAGTATTCCCAGTGAAAAGACTTCCCACCAGAGCATATTCCTGACATTTATCAGGCTATAAACAAACACCCACTGAAGAGCAGCACGCTATCCTTAATTAAACAACAACAGTTGGATGGGGGAGGGAGGGGGAGAAGGAAATAATAGTAATTTACTTTAACTGGGAAAACGTGAACAGCCTTTTAATGCAGCTCAGGGCTGGAGCTGCTGGGCAGCCATTCCAGTAATTCCAGAGGATGGAAAGCTTCACTCTGATGTGGCTTTTAAGAGTAAAAATACACTGGTAATAACTACACCAAGTAACCATTAATAATGGGTGCACTAAATGACTATTAATAATAACTACATTAAATAACCACTAATAAGAACTGCACTTGTAAAGGAGGATCATAAAATTCAATGAAGAACAAAAGTTCCAATTTTCCTTTAAAAATAAAAAGAACTCCCCACAATTTAACATTTAGATTTGATGTTCTGGATAAAACATTCTGCACAGGGATGTGGGAAAGTTAAAAAGCGGGTTCAAAAAGCTTGGAATTGTGTGCTTAACTCTTACAAAAAGTTCTAAGGCTTGAGATGCAAATTTGGAAATGGCTCACTTGGCACAGTGTCTTACAAGGGAGAGTAACTTCAAGTGAAAGCTTTAATTAGCACAGCATTTAGCAACGTTATTAAGTTATCTTTTGTGGAAAAAGCCCTGGAAAGCACAATCTTAATGTAGCTGAGACATGCCAATTCCATAAATGAAAAATGGGAAGGACACAATTTATTATCCACCCTGAAAAGCAGGGGGACATTTACTTTAATGCATTACAGCAGCAGCTTTTAAAAACAACTGTGGCAGCTTGCAGGATGTGTTTTCAGAGCAGTTCCTTGCTTTAGCTGATCCCTGGACAGAAAATCCTGGGTAGAACTGGCTCTGGAAAGGTGTGAACGGCAGTTCTGGACTTTCAGGGCTCATTTTCAGCTACCTGGAGGTGAATAACCACAGTGGCCTCATCCCACTCTGGTGTCTCCCTTTTCCCCAGGTCTTTGGGATCTGTCTGACCAGAGGTGAGAAGGAAGTGGGATTTATTTATTTGTTCCCTGGGATGTATTTATTTTTTGGGATGTATTCATTCCTTGGGATGTGTTTATTCCTTTAGGCCATGCTGTGGGTGCCTCAGAGCATTTTCTAGGCTCACCAAGCAGGGCAGCACAAGGGAGGCTCACCATGGGCCCCAGGCTAACTGGGGCAGGGCTGGAATGCCAGGAAAGCCCCCGGGGGATCCAGGTGGGCTGAGCTCTGCAGACAAGACAATAGCTGGGTTTATGGGAGCACAGGGGAATAAATCACATTGTCCAGGGAAGGACATCAAATCAGGGTAGAGAAGCTTTGCACTAATCCTGTGCTGTAATGACAGCTTAGAAATTTGGAACTTTGATGAGTTCGGAGATTGACTTAAAGCTCTTTAATTTGGCTTCCTGGTATTTAATCTCTTAACTTTGCGTTCTTAATCAAAACTCAGGGCAGATCTTTAATCTAGTGTGTACAGACTGGAGATTAGAGGCCCTGAGCTGCCTCTGGCACACAGCTGGAGCTCCCCTTCGCCTCCTCCTGCCCCCAGAGGCATCCAGACCTGGGAAAGGTCTGGGGAGACAAAGGAAAGCCCATAAATATCCTCTGGCAGAGAGAAACTGCAACACTTCTCCCTCTTCAGCAAAGAGTTAAAATCCATCCGAGCCCCCGGGTGTGTTTCTCTTAAAACATTCCACAATTCATTTCAAATTCCCTCCACTTTCCGTGGTAGTCCTGGAAACACTTTATTTACTCATTGTTACTGCTGGTTATCCTGCTTTATCTGTTCCTGAATTATTCAAATTACTTAAACAGGGGCAGAGTCTATGGAAAAGTAATTTCCCCAAGTTCAGTAGGAGTTTTGAACTGTTTTCCACTTAGTTTGCTGCCAGTGAGCCAGAATTAAACTTTTCTTAATCTGGATTGTTTCCTTACAGAGCACACACAGCTGGACAGAGCAGCAAAAGTTATCTGGGGGTTTATTGAGAGGAGCAGGACAAGGTCAGAAAGGAAAATACATTTGCTATACAGACCAGCAAACAAACACAGGATAAAACTGCTCAGTGAATAAAAAGAATGTTTGCAGTGTGGCTTCTGACACCCTGATTTTTGTGCAGTGCCTTTGCAACACAAATGCTACCCACAGAATACAAGGATTAAGGTGAGATCTTCTCCCTGCCTTGAGGAGGATTAGGAAACTTTTAAGAACATCCCTGAAATGATTAAGTCATCGTTTTAAAACCTGTGTGAAGTAATTTTAAAATCTGTGGGGAGTAATGACCAATGTTGCACCACTTCTCCATGTTTTTCATATTGTCCGAGTTGCACAAAATAAACTTTTTAAGGGATGAAAACCAGCTGAAGGATATCAGCAAAAAGGGCAAGACTTCTCTTGGGTCTTGCACAACATGTTTCTCACATATATATAGATATATATATATATATATATATATAAACCATAAATTGTGTTCTAGTGAACAGGAGAGTCCTGAATCCTACTACACAGTCCTGCTGCACTTTGGTTTCTGATGTGAGAACGGAACCCAAGAGTTGGATTTTTGGGGCAGGATCTTAGACAGGATCTCCAGCTCCCACCAGGGCCACCTGCAGAAGGTGGCTGTGAATCACCAGTTTGGCTCCAGAAGATCACATTTCTCCCCAAGGTATTTTCCCTGGAAGTTCCAACACCCAAATATCTCAAATTGGTGTCCTCCCTTGGGAGGACAAACCCAAACTGCCACAGATGCTCTGGTCCCTGGCACAGCAGGGATTTGATGGAGAGATTTTCACCCAAATTTGTGACCCTGCAAGCAAAACCCCAGCCATGGGCACGGAGTCCCGGAATCCCAGAATGCCTGAGGCTGGAAAAGAGCCCTGAGCCCCAGCTGTGCCCCATGGCCACTTGTCCCCAGCCCAGAGCACCGAGTGCCCCCGCCAGCCCTTCCTGGGGCACCTCCAGGGACAAATATTTTTGCCCATGAAGAGCTCCACAGGGTAATCCAGCGAGCAAAGGGCATTTCTGGGATCACAAACCTGATCCTCAGAGCAGGAGAAAAGCAGGATGAATGTGCTGCTGCCTCATGTCATGCCTTGGTTCTATCCAGGTTTCAGGCTGTATGCTCACAGTTTTACAGCCTGGTGTAAAATGCACTCCCTCGTTTGAAGCAGAACTGTTTGGTTTTAAGATAGAGCAGAAATAATTTTTGGATGGCTTAAATAAAGGATTTTTCAAAGCTGTTTTTGTGATTGGAGTCATACACAGGTCATTTTCCATTACTAAGAAAAAGCATGTGAGGTACTTGGAAATTACTCACAACTGTAAAGCAATAATCACCTTTGAGATAATGATTTTCTTTTTATGACACCACTACCCTCTTGCTTTTAGCATTTGCATTTTAATACCTCAAGAACAAAGGCTTTCCCACTTATTGTTCCAACAAAAAGCTGCTTTCCAGTCTAGCTTGTAATTTTTCAATCAAATTAATAACCCTCAAAGCACTTTTATTGCTGAGGGTATTTGAAGAGTTTTGTAAAAAGATAACTGCATTTTCTGTAACAATATCGGGGGGGAAAGAGCCACATAGATGTGAACTAACAAGTGTGGGGGTTTTAAACCGATGGATAACAGATAAAGGATAAATTCCTGCCAGCACCTGTGTGTTGCTGAGTTGACAAGTATTTTATCTGTGTAAGCAGATAAATATGAGCTTGGAACTTCTTCATTCTTCTTTAAATACACTCAGTTAGTCTGGCACAGTGTTACTGTGGCAGACCCCACTGCAGCTTCTCAGCAAAAATAATGAGACAATTCAACATCTATGTAATAATTTATTTATATTTATATTTATATTTATATTTATATTTATATTTATATTTATATTTATATTTATATTTATATTATATTTATATTTATATTATATTTATATTTATATTTATATTTATATTTATATTGGTAGTATTTTATCTCCACTATCTCTTTGTAGGCAGCGTTTCATGGCACCAGCTCAGAGCTGGAAGTGATGCTGTGTAAAAGGGGTAACAGCAAATCTTTTCTTCCGAATTTTAAAACCTCTTCTCCTTTAGACAGAAGCAATAGAAGCTCCTTGAACTAATAGCACATTTAATATTAAAAAGTGCTTACAATTTAATATTAAGAAGGGCTTAAATGTGCATCCACATGCAGGACGCGGCACTTGGCCTGTTGTTTTGCCCAGTTTGTGCACAAATAGTTTAAACTCGCTTTCCCGCTGGGTTTCTCCGGGTTTTTAAGGCACGGCGTTGGGACGGCGCTGCTCTCCCGCAGGAGCAGCGAGGCAGCCATTCCCAGGGTCGTGCTGCCATCTGCGGTTCCGAGCTGGGAAGGAACGGGCAGGGACACCTTCCTCCAGCCCAGGCTGCTCCAGCCCGGCCGGGGACACTTCCAGCAATGGGGCAGCCACTTTTGCATTTAAAAAAAATTAAATCGTCGTTTTAAAAACCCAGGAATATTGTCTTTCTTGATTTTTTTTTGTTAAGAAAATAATGAAAAAGTGTCTTCTTGCTGTGGAAATCCTGTGATTTCCCATTCCTTTTTCCCAGGATCTGACACATCCTGGTCTTATTTCCTTTGGTGGTGGTTTGGGATTTTTCACTAAGCAGAGAGGACGAGTTATTCACTTTAGTTCTGATGAGCCTTTCCTGTTGTCCTCTGCCGGCATTACAAACACAGCCATCAAAAGGCAGGATCCAAGCAGGGATTCAGAAGGCAGCCCCAAAGTTCATAGAGGCAAGGCAGCTGATTACCACCAGCCCCCCAGTTTACATCCCAGCTCTGCAAACAATTTCTGCACAATTCCAAACATTTGCATCCCACCTTTGGGCGGGCACTCTGTGAGGCATCAGCAGAGCCCAGATGTGAAATCCCAGCCCTAACCCAGCTGGTTTTTCCAGCCCCACAGGCAGAAAAGGATCAGCCCCAGCCCCACGAGAGGCCACAGGTCCCATTTCCCACCCAGGACACTGAACTGCTCCTTTCCAATCCCAGCTGAAGTCTTGAGCCAAGAGAAGAGTTGGAATAAGCAGCAGAACCTGGGCAGTTGTGGGATCCCTAATTTTCCAGGCTGGAAGCCTGGATTTCTTCATCAGTGCACATCCCTAACCTCAGACGAGAGATTTGGCAATCTCTTTGCGCCAGTAAGTGTTGCCATCATTTCCTGTGAGCTGCTCCCCCGTGTTCCAAGGAATTCTCCTCCCTACACACCCTCCAGAGCACTCAGCCCCCTCACCTGGCCCAGCCCCTGCTTGCTTTAATAGGAATTACCCTTTGGGGAGGCACTCGGGGGCTGCACATCCCAACAGTCGGAGGCCAAAGCCCCGCATGACCTAAAAGCTGAAGGAGCAGCGGGAAATCTCTTGGCCAGAAAGCGGCAGCAGCAGGCAGGACACCCGAGGCTCCAGAGGCACCAGGACAAGCCCTGCCCTGCTCTGAACACTCCCTGGGCTTTTTGGGATCGGGCTGGGCTGAGGGGTTTTACACTCCCACCGTGCCAGGCGGCTCCAAGCCCTGCCAGCCTGCCCGGGATGGATGGGCATCCCTTGGGAGCATCCCACGGGCATGTCCCGGAGCTGGGGCACGCAGCAGCGGGACGAGGCGCTCTGGGCACCCCCTGGCCGTGGGATGGAGCGGCAGCCGGAGCAGCCGCGGAGCTCCGAGCAGCTCGGAGCGAGAGCCCAGTCATTAGATGGTGCTCTTCTTCCATGGAATATCGCAGCGGGACATTCCCGCCTCTCCGTTCCTGGGTACCCCCCTTTCCCTGCCCGGAGGATCCCGTGTCGGGGCTCTTTGGGGTGCCTGCCTCATGCTGCCCTGTACACTGTCCTCTTCCCCTGGGTTACTGCCCCTCCCAGCCCCAAATCCCCCTGTTCCAGGGTCCTGGGGGATGCTCTGTGCACAGGAAGGAGCTGTGCAGCTGTAAAATACTAATAATATTTGTTTCCATCTATTAATGCCTTCCTGCAGCCCTGCAGAGCCGGTGGGGCGGATGAGGCTTCTTCCCCCTGCAGTGGCAGCCCAGCTCGGGGTCACTTGGGTGCAGAGTGCGCTGGGACACGCTGGTGTGGCTGTGTCCTGCTCAGCCAAACCCTCCTGTGCTGCCCCAGCTAATAAAGGGGCTGCTTAATTACTGTCTAATGAGCTGGTGCAGAGGAAGCAGATGACCTTCCCTTGGGAAACACCAAGTCCCTCTGCCCAGCGTGTCCTGTGGGCTGTCCCATCCTCAGAGCCCCACAAGAAATGCCAGAAGGGAAAGGTCTGTGCCTTTCTCTGCCTCACTGCCACCCTGAGAGGGGAAATGTCCCACTCTGAGCTGGGATAGCCAGGAGCTTCTTGTGGCTGCAGCTTTATGGAATCCGAGTGTGAATTTGCCCTGGCAAAGCTCGCCTGTGTTTGTGCACCTGTCTGCTGGCAGAGCTGGGGGTGCTCACCTGGAGAGGAGAAGCTCCAGGGAGAGCTCAGAGCCCTTGCAGGGCCTGAAGGGGCTCCAGGAGAGCTGCAGAGGGACTGGGGACAAGGCCTGCAGGGACAGCACACAGGGAATGGCTCCCACTGCCAGAGGGCAGGGCTGGATGGGGCAGCCTGTTTGCTCCCGTCTGGAAAAGCCTCAGTGCTCAGAGTGAGAGTACTGGGGAGACCTTGAAAATAAATAGTCCAGGGTTAGATAAACAAAGTTTCCCTTTCCCAAATGCCAGGATTACACCACGGCTTCGAATTTTACAGAAAAAAAAACAAACCTGCAGATGGAGCAAATTGGAGGAGAAAATGAACCCAAGGAAAGTGCCCTGGAGAATGGGATCTTTGCAGGGAGGGGAAAGGGGACTGGAGCTGGAGGGAACGCCAAGGCCAGTTCGGACTGGGGCTGGGTAAGCAGCTGGCAAAGCCCTGGCTCAGCAAACTGCACACTCTGTCACTCTGGGACTGCGGGAAAAGGAAAACGCAGACATAAATGAAACCCTATGGAAAGCGATTGCAAAACTCGGACTCGCTCCGGCCAGTGAAGCGCAGGCGAAGGAAGCCCCACCTCCGCAGAGCCATCCCCACCTCCGGGCGGGCAGGAGCGGCGCGAATGGCCCCGGCTCTCCCGGCAGAGGGACAGCCTGGCTGCCTGGGCTGAGCGAGCATCGGGGGAGCGCCGGCAGCGAGGGTGAGTGCGCAGAGCTGCCCGCCCGTGGAGGATGGCTCCGCTGCCCCTCGGCCTCTGCCGGGGTGAACTTTCTGCTACTCTGCGGGGCTGGGAGCAGCTTCAGCGGCAGAAAGAGGAGTGTCACCGTGCCTGCTCCGTGCCTGCCTCTGCACGTGTGCTCTGTCGCTCCCTCTCTGCTTGTGCTTATTTGTTTGAGGGTCTTTTCTTTTCCCGCTTATTTCTCCCGCTGCAGGGAATTTTCCCATTTTCCCACTGCTGCCCCGCTGGCTTTCTCCCGTGGTTTCACTTCTCCTAGGAGGGCACTGTCTGTTTGCGGCCCGGATCCTGGGAAGGGGCCGGGCAGCGTGGGTCTGACCTGTGCCTGGCTGCCACAGGGAGCCTGGCCGAGCCAAAGCTCTCCAGCAGGGAGGAGAGCTGATCCTGCAGCCCCAGAGTCATGGGGGGCTCTGGGCTCAGTGCTGAGCTGCTCCTGCTGAGATTTCCTTGGCTGCAGGGCTCTGGGAGCAGCAGCCGCTGGGGTTCTGCTGGCTCCTGCAAACGGGGAGCTGCTGTGTCCCCTCAAGCCTTTGGGGTGGGCACATCCCCGGGAGCCAGCGTGGGAACAGCCTGTCCTCCCCGGAGCACGGATTTCAGGTTTGGGTGAGGCTGGCCACACCTGCTGCTCTGCCAGGTGTCCCTGCTGGGCATGGGGCATGGGGACGGCTCTGCAGGGGGTGGGTGGGCTGTGTCCCCTCCTGTGTGGGGGCTGCTGCTCTGATCCCACCTCTGGAGATGGGCACCCAAGGGCAAGGACACCCCCGGAGGGGCAGCTTCTGTGTCAGGAGGGAATGGCACTGCATGTCCCAAAAAACGCTGGCTGCCCCGGACCCCTGGCAGTGCCCAAGGCCAGGCTGGACACTGGGGCTTGGAACAGCCTGGGGCAGTGGGACAGAGCCCCGGTTCCTCCGTGGTTCCTGGCTCCCAGTGTGCTCCCAGTGCTCTCCTGGGGGTGCTGCTCTGCCCCATACCCTGCCCTGGACCTGCCACATGCACCCTGGCTGGAGTAGGTTAAATATTGGGTGTCTGAGCCATGATGTTGCTTTGGGGGCATGGCCTGGGAGCCTCTTTTTCCCCCTCAGCACCTGCCATTGGCACGGCAGGCTTTGGAAAGGTGCTTTTCCAGGGAAGTGGCGGCAGTGTGGGAGGCAGAGCGGGCGGTGAGGGGAATTCCTGCCTTGAGACACGATTGGAACACCGCAAGGCTCTGAGGCGCCGTCCAGGGAAAACCGAGAGTGAGTGTGGGGCTGGAGAAACCCCAGGACACGATCACGCCCAGGGATGCAGGAAAGGGCTTGTTGCTGTCAGGCAGCCCGGCTGGGGCCAGCTGTGCCTCCAGCTGCAGGTCTGGGCACCTCCAGAAGATAATTCCATTTGCACTGGACTTTCTTGGTGCCTCTGGGCATACAGATGACAGTGCAGTCCACCAATGTTAAATAATGGGAGAAGGACACTGGGTAGTTCCCCCTGCTGCCCAAAATACCAGCGTTTCCTCCTTTTCCTGTGTCAGTTCCAGCCCCCACCAGCTGCTCCGGGCTGGGGCTTCACTCCAGCACTTGCTCCTTGTCCATCAGCACCCAGAAATGTCACCAGGTCTGTCCCACCCTCAGTGTTTCCTCTGCTGTTCACAGCCAGCTCCTCTCTTGCTGGCTAAGGAATTTTCTCACTTCTCCTAAGCTCTACTCAGTTCCCTTTCCTGGCAGCAGCATTTCCCTGCTCCTCCCTCCCTCCATCCATCCATCCATCCATCCATCCATCCATCCATCCATCCATCCATCCATCCATCCATCCATCCATCCATCCCTCCATCCCTGTTGCTTGCAGGTGGCCAGCATCATTCCCAGCTTCTGGTGAAGCAAGTTTTACTGGCCACCTCCAAAATTTGGGGATGCTCTGGTTGGTAACCTCTGCGTTAGTGTGGAGGGGGTAAAGAGCTGCCCTGGAATATCCCTTGGAAATAAATGTTCAGGATTGGGATGCAGCTGCCCCTCATGGAATACTCAGCGCGAGGAGCAGGTCTGTGGTCCTGGCCAGACCGTGAGTGCAGATGGAGGATCTGGGCTTGTTGGGACTTTTTTTGTCAGAAGTTACAGATAATAAATAGCAAACAAGCTCTGGTTTGCTCCAGGAGGTCCCAGCTCCAGGGAGCTGCTGGGGTTTCCATTCAGGATGTGTGTTTGAGGCACAGGGCCATTGTAGGGGCTCTTGCTCCTTGTTTTGCAACAGCTTCCCCTTCAAAAAGTTCATTTTTCTCATCAGAGGTGTCTGTGTCCCTGGAGCCACTCTGGCTCTGCCCGTTTCCTCCAGCTGCTCCTTACACTGCAAACTCTCACAGCTTTCAGGGGAACTCAGCAAAAAAACTGTTTTTCTCAGTTTTCACTCCTGTCCAAGCAGCAGTGAATTACAGAGGGGAAAAAACATCAGGAAGGTATTTATGGTGTATGAAACCCCAAACGGGGGAAGCTGTGGTTTGGGATCACTTCCCTTCAAGCTTCTCTTGGCAGGTGTTTGTCCATGGAGCCAAGCACTGCCTGCAGCCTGTGGAAAGGCAGATTCCTGCTGGAATTGGGCTCTTCATCCTTCCTTCAGCTCTTTAACTCCCACCCAGCGGCTGGAGCTGCTCGAGGCAGGGAGAGTTGGCCTGCCAGACACAGAGGAGGTGGTGCCAAGATAGAGAACGGACACAGGACAAGGCTTTCCTGCAGCACAGCCACATCTGTCCCTCCCAGGCCAGCAGGGTGGGTGTCCAGCACCTGGCCCCATCCAGAGCACAGGGGTGACTTCTGTGCTCAAAATACTGCATGAAACCGTGGAGGGAAGGAGCAAAACGGGCAAAGCTGGGAGATCCTGGTGTGGCAAGCCTCACAAACCCTGGAGCCCCACAGAAACCCTCAGGTGGCGGGAGGAACGGGGCAGGAGCAGTTCAAGGGGTGCTGCTGGCGCACCCCACGGGAGCCTGGGAAGCAGCAGGAGCAGAGGGTGAGGAGGGGTCCTGGGGGGCTGCACACCCCCACAGCTGCACAGCCCTGGGCAGCCGCTGGAAGCCAAGCCAAGAGAGTGATTCGTGGAATTACGCCATTCCAGCCTGGCTGCTTATGTAACTCCAGAGCCATCTCCCTCAGCCACAGGCTCTGGAGTGCCCTCCTTCCCTCCCCTCTCCGAGCCACAGCTGCTCCAGGGTGGAAAGGTCACCCCAGGTGGGATGGATGATGGAGGGATGGAGGGATGGATGGATGGATGGATGGATGGATGGATGGATGGATGGATGGATGATGGATGGATGGATGGATGGATGGATGGATGGATGGATGGATGGATGGATGGATGGATGATGGATGATGGATGGATGGATGATAGATGGATGATGGATGGATGGATGGATGGATGGATGGATGGATGGATGGATGGATGGATGGATGGATGGATGGATGGATGGATGATGGATGGATGGATGGATGGATGGATGGATGGATGGATGGATGGATGAGTGGATGGCAGAGCTGGGGGTGCTCACCTGGAGAGGAGAAGGCTCCAGGGAGAGCTCAGAGCCCTTGCAGGGCCTGAAGGGGCTCCAGGAGAGCTGCAGAGGGACTGGGGACAAGGCCTGGAGGGACAGGACACAGGGAATGGGCTCAGACTGACAGAATAGGTTTAGATTTGGTATTAGGAAGGAATTGTTCCCTGTGAGGGTGGGCAGGCCCTGGCACAGGTGCCCAGAGCAGCTGTGGCTGCCCCTGGATCCCTGGCAGTGACACCAGAGTGTCCCCATCTCCGGTTTGGTGCTGCCAGGTGAGCTCCAGCGCCTGCCCCACACCCTGCAGTGCTGCAGCAGGAGAGGATCCCTCCAGGAAGGGCTCCAGCCCAGGCAGGAGTGCCAGGGAGAGGCAGGGAGCTCTGGGAGGCCTCAGCACACACTTGGGGAGCGGGGTTCCATCACTCCCCAAGCAGGGGGGTACCAGAGCAGGGCTGGAGCCTCTCCCTCACTGCCTGTGCTTCCAGGTCATGTGTTTCAACACCAGTTTTTCTTTTCCCTCTAATTTTTAACCTCCAGCAATGTTTTCCTGTTCTAATTTCTTGTAAGATTTCTGTCATCTGTGGCCCATTTCTCATCACACAGAGTCACTGAGCTGGGCCCATCTCATTTCACTTTCTTTTTGCCACATGATGCAAGGCAGAAACAGCTCTCGGGCACATCCCTGCATCCCTTTTTGTTCCCTGTCTTTTTCCATGCCGTGTATCCACTGCCTTTCCCTTCTGCTGTGTTATAAAGCACAGCACCCACATTTTCCGAGCCAGCTTCCCCTTCACCCCAGGCACATAAATCACAGATCACCCCCGTCATAAATACACACCCTGACACCCTTCCAGCCTCGCTGCCACAGAGGCAGAATTATTCAGCAGAAGGAAGACAGATTCCGGAATATTTGCTGGCATTTCCAGTCCCCTGCTGGGGTTTAATTTGCTGTGTTACATTGGCTGTTATTTACTCACGCTCTGCTGAGCCCAGCGTGTGCCTCCCCCTGCTCAGCCCAGGGGAGCAGCTGGTGATGAAGGCTTTGGGTGGAGAAATGGCCTGGGGAATGGGACAGGGTGCTGAGCACCCAGCCCAGACCCTGCTGGCACAGCCAGGGCCCTGGTGCAGCTCCCAGAGGGGCTTGGGGCATTTCTGCTGTCCTGGTGTCAAAGCAGAGGCAGCCTGGGGACAAGTGGAGCATCTTAATCAGTGCTGCAAATGCTTTGGGAGATTGTCTCAGATATAGGCAGTGACAGGACATGGGAAAGCTTCCCACTGCCTGAGGGCAGGGTTAGGTGGGATTTGGGGAAAGAATTCCTCCTTGTGAGGGTGGGCAGGCCCTGGCACAGGTGCCCAGAGCAGCTGTGGCTGCCCCTGGATCCCTGGCAGTGCCCCAGGCCAGGCTGGACACTGGGGCTTGGAGCAGCCTGGGACAGGGGAAGGTGTCCCTGCCATGGCAGGGGTGGCACTGGGTGAGTTTTAAGGTCCCTCTCAACCCAAGGGATCCTTCCCCAGCCTGCAGCTCCCTGCAGTCACTGTCCCCTGGGAGCAGGAGGAGGTGCCAGGCAGGTGAGGCTGGCATTCCTGGCAGAATTTTAGTGGCCTCACTTGGTGTGAGGCTGAGCTCAGCTCCCTGGGATTGCCATGCCAGGCCTTTCTGAGGGATGCACTGACCCAGGACAGAAGTGGGAAGAAAACTGGGCTTTGAGGACAATTCCTGCACCTGTATCTGAAGGAACAGCAGCAGCTGATGGATCTGCAACACTCTGAACAACCAACCATCCGTCCATCCATCCATCCTGGTTTTTAATTTTTTTTTTTAATCAGTTAAATCTTATCTCCCTCTTTATTTGATGTCCTCTCAGCAGGATCGAAGTACTTTCTGTTTAGTTTCATTCCTAAGGGAGAGGGGCTGGGTGAGCTGGGCGGGATCTGAGGGCAGGGGTTTGTCCTCAGTTTGATCTGCTGGCAAACCCTGGTGTTTGAGATCGCTGCTGAGCACTGCCCGGGGGTCAGCTGCCCTCCCTCCCTCCTCCACACATTTCAAGGAGAGCTGGAAAGGATGACAGAGTGCATTCTGGATTTGTGGTTTGCAGGTCTAGCGAGGGACAGAGACATTAGAGGACACGGAGCCTTCTCCCAGCTCCATGAACGTTCCCATCCCTGGAAATCCAGGCTCCTTTGGGTTTCCTGCCTCTGGTGTTCCACCCTTTTCCTGCCCCCTGAGCAGCCCAGGGGCTGCAGCAGCAAGCCCGGGGCTGTCAGTAATCGATCAGGGCTGGAGCCAGGCAGGTGCCTCTGCCCCAGCACTGCTGAGCCAAACCTCCAGGGGCCGGGGAGTTTTTCCTGCCTGCTTCCATTGAGGATCAAAGCCGCTGTACTGATCCCAGCCTGGATTTGTTACAGCAGCCTCTCTCGGAACGGGCTGAGGGCAGCAAGTGCGTTCTGCAGAGGCTGCTGTGGCACTCGGAACTCGGGCAGGTCCCCTCTGGAATTCACCTCTCAGCGTTTATGAGCACCACAGTGCAGGCAGGCTCCTGCGAGAAGTTACATCAACCCCTGCATTTTGTTAATTAGTTTGAGGCTGCGGGTCCTCGCTCCTTTGCCTCTCATCACGGGGGAAATAGAATTACACACAACAATAATGGGAAGCCTTTCACCCCATTTGCTGCCGAGATGAAAACATCTATTAGAATGTGCTGAACAACAAGTTAAAGCCTAATGGCTCTAACGTGCCTGGGAACAATGCAGCTTCCTGAGCAGGAAGCCTGGCTGCCGAAACCCAACAAAGACATCGCGGCTCCCTGGGGAGGAGGCGCTGACAGGAGGGAAGGACACCTGCAGGCGGGAGGGGCTGCTGGCTTCCCAGGGGCTGGAATTTCATTGCATGCTCGCATTTAGGTGGTGGCCGAGGGTCCAGAAGTGAATTACCTGGAGGGGTAATTCCAGGGGAGATGCGGGAATGCCGTGGGTGACAATGGGATGCACAGGGATGCAGGGCTTTAATCCATCAGTGCTCAGCACGGGGAGGGATGGGAAGCTGCCCCCGATCCTGGACAGATCCCTCCAGAGGGATGCAGAGAGTCCTGGTCAGGGCAGGGCCAGGACTTTGCATCCCCTTGAATCTCATGGGGTTCTGCAGCCCGCTGAGATCCTTCTCAGAGCCCGTTCCTGCAGCCCATGGGGTCCCTCTGGAAACCCATTTCTGCAGCTCACTGCTCCCCTTCGATTCCCGTTTCTCCAGGCAGCTGAGATGCCTCTGGATGGCAGCACAGCCATCAGCTTTGCCAGCTGCCCTGCCAGAGTTTGCTGCTGGCAGCCAGCTGAGGGTGCCCCATCACCCAGGCCGTTGATAAGGCGTCACACCGACCCCAGAAATGTTGCACAATGTTGTCCTTGGCCCTGCTGAGCAGCGTTTCACCTCGCAGCCTCTGGGGTTTCGCATTTTGCAGGCGGCTTTGTGGCTTTGCAGAATCAAAGTTCCCCGAGCAGAGGAAAGCCAGGAACAATCAGTGGCTGCTGGGCAGACCTGTGTGCCCGCTGTGGGGGTGTTTGGCAGGACTCTGCCTGCTGAGCAGGGGGGAATTGAGGCGCAGGCCCGAGCATTGTGCTGAGTGATTTATCCCTGACAGGCTGACAGCATGACGGGGAGCAGCCAGCCCGACGTGGCCCGGAGCAGGCTCTGCAGGAGCCCCTTTCTCAGCATCAAGGTAAACACCCCTGCTTCCCCAGCACCCCCTCGGCTCCCTGCGCTGGGAAACAGCAGCTCAGCCTCCTGCAGAAGGCACTGGGAGGATTTATGGGCGCCAGGTGTGCTTGGGAAATGCCCTCTGTGTTCCCAGGGCACAAGTGCCTTTGGTGTGGAGTTGTCTCTGTTCCAGAGCCAGTGGTGGGGCAGCGATGTTTCAGTGCAGGTTTAACTCCCAGCTCCTCCAGAGAGTCACAGGATGGGATGGGATGGCTTGGAGGGACCTTAAAGCCTGTCCAGTGCCACCCCTGCCATGGCAGGGACACCTTCCACTGTGCAGGGAACAATTCCTGCCCAAGAGCCCGCCTAGCTCTGGCTTTGTCAGTGTGAAGCCTTTCTTCTAAGTCCTGGCTCCTCCTGGGTTTGGTGCAAGCCCAGGCTCACCAGGTGAGGGTTTGAGGAGCTCTGCAGAACCACAGGCTGCAGAACCACCTGGAATGGTTCCCTGTGTCTTGCAACATCTGCTTCATTTCCTTCTGGCTCGATAATTCCCTGTTATCAGTAGTGGCAGCCCTATCACCAGTGCATGACAGCATTCAGGGTAGTTGGAAGCCAATTACCTGCCTCATTGGAGAGTCTTGCCAGGCCAGAGAGCAAAACATGACAGTCGGTCTTAAAGGCTCAAGACTTCTCTGTCCCTTTTGTGGGGGCGATTTGGGGTTTTGAGGGTTTTTCTACGAATGCTGGTGCATTTAGTCACCCTCCTCCGTGTGGCAGGAGCAAAGTGAGTCACTGAGGCAGGGGCCAGCAGAGCCTGCACAGAGGCTGGAGACACAGAGCCATGGCCTGAGGCTCTTCCCCAGTCCTCTTTCAGCCCATTGGCTGCTTTTTATCTGGTGGGCTTTGCTTGGTTCTTCTTTACTCCCCAGCAAGGTTATCTTCACAGATATGACCCTGCTGATTTTTCCATGAGGAGATATTTTAAAGGGTTCAAAGACTGAACCATTGAGGGGCAAAGCCAGCAGTATCAAGCTGTATTTTGCTGCATCTGTGAAGGTAGAGCCTAAAATCCCAGACTGGTTTGGGTTGGGGGGGACCTTGCAGACCCTCTTGTTGCAAGCCCTGCCATGGGCAGATGTGGAGGAAGCCCTTGTCACCAAGAACACAATTATCCTCGGCACAGGATGTTTTCCCCTTTTCTCCTGGGGTGTTTTTTCCAAGAACTTAGCCACCCTGTCCGGTTTCTAAATGACTTCCTCCGAGAACAAAACTTGCAGCCCAGGGTTTGAGTGGCTCTTGCAGAGACACAGAACCATTGCACAATGTGGTTGGATGCGTTTGAAGTGGCTGGAGGACCAAAAATCACAGCACTGCAGTTTTTATGGGTATTTATATCTCCAGAGACGTGTCACAAAAACCATGGACCACGTGTCAAAATGCAGCTGAGGGACATAGCCAAACAAATGCATTTTGAGCTGCAGAGGATGTGGGGCAGTGCTGGGCAGCTGCTGTAAACCCCTGCAGTTCCAGGATCTGGATACTCAGCGGGCTGTGTGCCTGGCTGCCTGCAATAACCAGATCTGGTTTCAGCCTTTCCCTCTGAGGTGATGTGCTCAGGAAGCAGGGCCTGGACACAGGCAGTGACTCGCAGGAGGTTCAGCAAGGCTGACTCTGGGGACGCCTTCCTTTGGCTGGGTGACACTTTCCCAGCCCAGACACGTTGCAGCCGTCAGTGGTGACATGAGGCTGGAAGGGGGGAGGTCCTGGATGCTGTCCTGGTGTGCAGTGACCTCAGCCCGGCCCTGCCATTCCCAGGGGTTTGACCTTCCCCCTTTCTGTGCTGGGGATGCTGCCTTGGCTGACAGAGCAGCCCAGCTTGGCAGTGACCTCACTTGAGGCCTGGACCAGAACGAGATGCAGCAGGAATCCAGGCCAGGCTCAGCAGTTTCTCCATGGTGGGAGCTGCTGCAAAACACACGGAGCAGGAGCAGTGCCCCAAGGGTTTGGGCACCAGCCCAGAGTGAGGGCAGCAGCTCTGGAAGGAGCCAGGGCAGCCAGCCTATCCCACGGGAAGGTGGGTGGGCTGTGTCCTGAGGGTGTGTGACTGCTTGGGATGGGTATCTGAGCTCCTCTGGGGGCTGGAGGGGTGCCTGGCACAGCCACAAGGCAGCAGGAGGGAGGTGGCTCAGATGGAGGAGGGAGGATGGAGACAGGGCAGATTATTTGACTTTGACCAGGTTTGCTTCTGGAAGTGGAAGAGAGCCATCACATTTTCCAAAGGAGATGTGTTTTACATCCAGGGCTTTGTGAAATGGAAAGGAAAGCAGCCTGAATTCTTGTCCCTGACCTGCTGAGTTGTTTGTTGGTGTGTTTGGAAGGGCTCATTCCTGTCCCACAAGAGCTCCCAGCAGTGGGGATGGCTGTCTGCCCCTGGCTGAATGGGAACAGGACTGTTGTGCAACATCCCTTCTGCTGCTGCATCCGAGGGACAGGGCCAACACAAACAGGGCTCATCCCAGCTGAAGGCAAACACATCCCAGTGTTTGTCCAAAGCCACTTCTCAGCTAAGAAATTACACCCTCCTCGCAGATACTGACCCTGCTGTGACTTTTGGCAGGGGCCAGTTCCATGGTTCTGACCTCATCTCAGGAGATTTCACTGCTGGCAGAGCAGGGGTGATATTTCCAGGGCTTGTGGTCAGAGGTTGAAGTTGGATAATGGTGCCTTTCTGAGGGGGATGAAGTTTGCTGTGCTGCAGCTCTGGGTGACCCTGCAGCTCTGGGTGACCCTGCTGGGGGCTCCATTTCTGTGTTGGCAGTTCTTTGTGTTCTGCCACGGGCTGCTGCAGCTCTCCCAGCTCCTGGTCTCCGGCTACCTGAAGAGCTCCATCTCCACCATCGAGCGCCGCTACGGCCTCTCCAGCCAGACCTCGGGGCTGCTGGCCTCCTTCAACGAGGTGAGCAGCCCCCCCAGCCGTGCCCCCGTGCCCCTGAGTGCTGTCCCCGTGCTGCCCTGCCCGGGGACACGGCGCTGCTCTGTCCCTGCAGGTCGGGAACACGCTGCTGATCGTCTTTGTCAGCTACCTGGGCAGCCGCGTGCACCGGCCGCGCCTCATCGGCTGCGGGGCCCTGCTGGTGTCCCTGGCCGGCTTCCTCATGGCCCTGCCACACTTCCTCACGGGCCCCTACGAGTACGACCACTCCGTGGCCAGTGAGTGCTCAGAAACCTGCTCAGAAACCTGCCCTGGGCCCTGGGACCCCAGGAGCAAATAACAGAATGACAGGGTGGTTCGTGTGGAAAACACCGTGAAAGATCATCTCGTTCCACTCCTGCCATGGCAGGGACACCTTCCACCGTCCCAGGGGGGCCTTGGACACTGCCAGGGATCCAGGGGCAGCCACAGCTTCTCTAGGCAGCCACCCTCTCAGGGAGCAATTCCTTCCCAACATCCCACCTATCCCTGCCCCCTGGCAGAGGGAAGCTGTTGGGAAATGGCCTTCCCTCCAGGCACTGCGAGCTGCAAGCTGTTGGCTTCCCCTCAGGACATTTTATTTTTCTGAGAATGAAATCATCTCAGCCCTGAGAGGCAGCAGCTACTGGTGGAAAGCAGAGCCAGGGGGATGTGGGGACCATGGAACCATGGGAAAGGGCAGGAAAACAACCAAAACGCAGGCTGTGCCTCTGGCTCCCCTTGTTTGCTGCACATCCAGCCTCACCTGCCTTCCCTGGTCTAGCTGGGCTGTCCTTGAGGTTTTAGGCCCCGCTGGAATATCAGCCTCCCTTGAGAAAGGGTTTAAATCACTCATGTAGGGAACAGGACAGGGTGGGTTTGGGATTTTCTGCCTAAAGGAAAATGAAGGGATGGGAACAGAAAGAAAAAACAAGGTACTTGCTACCTCCCGAGTTCCTGCCATGAAGGTCCACCAAACCTTCTAGAAGCCTCCACTAAACATGTTTGGCTCACCAGAGGGAGGGCAGCTGGTTCAGGCAACTGCAGACACCAAAGGAAGGCTGAATAGCTGAACCATTGCTGGCTGCAAGCAGGGGCCAGCTGCAACCCCAGCTTGGAAACACTGAGTTGGTGTTTCAGCGGTGCTGCTGCAGGTGGGCCTGTGTCTGAGCACTTGGAGCTCCACAGGATCTGGGGCATAACCATGGAAATCCTGCTGTCAGCACCAGCACCCCCTTGCCCGGGGTTCTGAGGAAGATGAGGGTGCTAGAATCGGCCCTTTCACTTAGGCAGCTCTTCTGAAGAAAACGAGCTCTCATTTCCTGGGTAGCTGCTCACAAAATCTGCAGGTTTGCTCATTTACCTGTATTGGGCGGTCTATCAAAGGTCCTGGGAGTGACCCTTGATGGAGGAAAAGCCTTGAAGGCTTTCCAGGCTCATGATGCCATCTCTGTGAACACCAGTGCAGTGATCTTTGCACTTCTTTGTGTTTTCTTTCACCTGCCATCTAAGATAAGGGTAAAGATAAGATAAGGACTGAGATAAGGATGTGGAGCTGCTGGAGCAGACCCAGAGCTGGGGGTGTTCAGATCCTTCCAGTGCCTGAATGAAGAAGTCCCTCCTGCAGACCGAGCTCCTCAGGGCTGTCCCCTTGTCACCTCAGGCACCTTCAGCAACACCACGGACCTGTGCCAGCCTGGGGCCCCGGCGGCTGGGGCCAACCTGAGCGATGCCAGCTGCCCTCCCCACGGCTCCAGGGAGAACCAGGAGGTGCTGCTGGTGATGTTCGTGGCCCAGGCCCTGCTGGGCATCGGCGGCGTGCCCATCCAGCCCTTCGGCATCTCCTACATCGACGACTTCGCCAGCCACAGGAACTCCCCCCTCTACCTGGGTGAGGCTGCTCCTGGGCTGGAGCCAGGCCAGGCTGCGATAATTGGCATTAATGAGAGCAGGGTTCATTGCAGCCCTGCTCTGCACACAGCCAGGAGGGATTCTGCAGAAAGGGTCTATGTGCTTCAGGCTTGGGCAGGCAGCAGGAGAGCTGGGAAGAACCATTTGGGGTAGAAACTGGGGGTTTTTGGCCTGAGAGTGACAAAAACTGGAGTTAATTACCATAAACTCCTCCAAAGAGGCTTCAGGAAGGACTAGAGGGACAGTCTGATCTCTGTGTTCACAAGTGGCAGCTGTGGGTTTAAGGGGCAGCAGTGGGGACTCTGTTTAGCTGTCAGCAAAGCCAAACAAGCCAAAGAAAGCAAAAAAACCAAACCAAAGAAAGCAGTTTCAACCAGCTGGGAGATGGGGGTGCTGGAGAACAGCTTGGGCACAGGCCCACAGGGCTGTCCCAGCGTGGTGAGATGGACAAGGTGGTCTTTGCAGCTCCTTCCAGTCCTTCCCCAGCTGCTACCTGTCACAGCCTGGAACTGAATGGAGCAGCAAAGGTAGATCAAAACCAGGTCATTACTGCTGGAAAAAGGAAGCACAGCATCAAGTTTTGTTCTGGTAGGTGATCCAAACCTCTCACTTGTAAGGTAGGAGTTGAATCTTACATGTGTGGATTTCTTTTATCAGCAATTCGCAGAGAAGAGTTCACTGATAACTTTTATCTCCTTCACCTTGTAAAAGTTGGTGTTCCCTGGATTACTGATGCCAAGGGGCACCTCTTGTTCCTGGGAGTACTGCAGTCCTTCTAGGAGGCCGAGTGTCAGGAAAGGTCTGAGCCAAAGGGAATTCCACGTGGGAAAGGAAGATGGGGCGCATGGGGCTGTTGCTCCTGGAGACAGAAAGCTGCCAGGGAAATGGGCTGTGCTGGAGGCAGGTGCAGCAGAGCCTGAGGCTCCTGTGTGCCCCAGGTCCCTTTCCCAGGCTGAGCCCTCCCTGCTCTCGTGCCCCACAGGAATCCTGTTCTCCCTGACAGTCGTGGGGCCGGGGGTGGCCTTCATGCTGGGCTCTGCCATGCTGAGGTTCTACGTGGACATCGACAAAGTCAGCTCAGGTGAGGCAGCACAGGTCCTGGCACAGCTCTGGGAGAAGAGGGGATTCCAGCCCCCGGGGGTTCTCTGTGCCAGTGGGGCAGAGTGGGCATCCAGCACATCCCTGGGCCAGCTGTCTCCGTCCAAAGGAGCTCTTTGGACGCCCTGGGGGCAGCAATGAAATGGGGAAGAGACCATGGAATGTGATTTAGTGGTGGGATGATCGGGGCAAACGCTGCCCAGGCCCCAGGACTGATGGTCCCTGGGCAGGGAGCCACCACCTTGGGGCTGGTTGGTGCTGGGGGTGGCTGGGGCCGCTGGGGTCCCTGTTTTTTCCCAGCACTGGTCTGATGGCCCTCTCCTCTCCTCTTGCAGCTGAGGTGCAGCTCACCAACAAGGACCCACGCTGGGTGGGGGCCTGGTGGCTCGGGTTCCTGGTGGCTGCCAGCCTGGTGGCCCTGTGTGCCCTGCCATACTTCTTCTTCCCACGGGAAATGCCAAAAGAGGTAGGAGAGGTTCTGCACACACACACACACACACACACACACACCTCGGTGGGGCTGAAATGCCACAGGAACCAAAACCACGAGAGTTCTGTGCCTTGGGGAGGGGAGGATGCAGTCCCAGATTCTCATGTTTACCAGAGGTTTGCCAGGGGAGGCAAAGGGCACCGGCTTTGCCCATCCTGGCAGCTTTTGTCTGCATTTTGGAGGGGGAGTTGAAATTGCATCAGTGGGCTCCTGGCAGAGCTGGGGAGGAGGGCAGGGAGTGTCTGGGCAGTGCAGAGCTGCACACCAGTAGTGTGTGTGCAGTCCAGAGCTGCTCCTCAGGGGTCTCTGAGCACTCCAGAGCTGCTCCCCAGGGCCTCCCCGAGCGTCCCGGCCGCGCGTGGCAGCGCCTCGGGAGCAGCAGAGCAGAACGAGCTGTGCTGGCAGAGGAGGTGTTTCTGAGGGCTGGGATGTGCCTGGAACTGCTGGGACCCGCTCAGGAGGTGAAGCTGTGCTCCTCTTGGCTGTGCTGGAAGTGGTGTCAGTGCCCTCCACATGTGCTGAGCATCGAAACCTCCCTGCCTGAACAAGTCTGTGCAGAGCAATGCTTCATTTCTCCTGACACTGCCTGAATCTCCACAGGAATCAGTGCAGACTGGGGGTTCCCTGACCTGTTCTGCCAGCTCAGCTTGGGGGTGCAGGGATTTACTGCTGCTGACCTGAGCTGTGAGGTGATGGGGCAGTGAATTACTGCTGCTGACCTGAGCTGTGAGGTGATGGGGTGCCCTGTGCATGGCAGGAGGGGGGTGACCCCAAATGCAGCGTGCCTGATCGCTCCTCCTGCAGCCTGGGCTGCCCTCAAGCCTTGGGAAAGGTCTGGGCTAGCAGGCTCGAGGCTCATCTTAGGGAAAAGTTCTTCATCAGGGCTGATGGGAATATTAATTTCATAAACGCCTCTCGAGAGAAGGTAATGCACTTCCAGCTAAAACAGCTGCACTTCCTGGCAAGTGCTGCACTCTGAGCAGCTTGGAAGGGTTTAAGGGGGAACAGGCTATTGATTTTAAAAGGAGCAGGAAGGTCTCACCCTGCTCTGCTGGCTGGGATCTGTAGGGAGCACTCCCACATGGCTGAGCACCCACATGTCCCTCTGCAGCATGTGAATTTCTTGAATTCTTGGATTTCTCCCCATCTTTGCATCTCCCTCAGAAAGCTCTTGGAATCTGCTGACAGTTAAAAATAATAGTAGGAAAATACAGCAACTAGCCAAATTCTGCCCTCTTTGCAGAATGGGAGGCACTGGGGCAGCCACGCCTGTCCTGTGGGGGTATCAGCACCAGCAAGGGGCCCTGCCTAAAAAAATTCAAATAAAAATCCTTGCAGAAAGTTTGCCACATGCTGAGCTGGGTAACACATGTGAGCTGCAGGAGCACTCCAAGATGTGCTGGAAATGGATATTTTCCTCTGTGTGTGTGTGCTGACCTGCCCACAGCACATCCCTTCAGGCTCAGCCTGGAAAAGCACAGCCCTGCTGGGCCAGAGGCAGCTGAGGAGCTCCTGCAGCCCCAGCTGGGATCCCACTCGTGCCCACCCTCCTCAGAGGGCATCGTGCAGCAAGCACTGGGTGTCACGGAGCCCTGTGCGCCTCTGGAGACTGATCTGCCTCCTCCCACCAGCCAAGACACAGCTACGTGTTTTATTCCACGCTGCAGCTTCACCTTTTCCTGATGAATTCTTCCTTTGAAGTCCCAGGAATGGCTCGTGTTAACATTAATGAGAGTGTGGGGCTGCTCTTTTGATCTTTTTCTCCTAAATTAGTCGCTCCAAAGCCAGAACATTTTTATTTCTCTGCTTTGCTGCTTGCCAGTAGGTTTCGAGCACCAAAGCATCCTGAATAATCCTCTGATCATGGCAAAGCCATGAGGTTGTCATGAAATCAGGAAGGGGATGAGAGGATGAGGTTCTTATACAGGGAAAACTGTTTTCATTCAAGAGCAGCTTTTTCCCCAGAAATTCCAGTTTAATCCTGCCTCCATGGGTCTGAACCATTCCTTGGAGTTGTGTCCTGGGTTGTGAGGAGCTCCCAGCACTCTCCAGTTGCTGTGTGGCCATAGTTTAGCTCATGCTTTGCCATCTGCTGGTGTATCCCAAGGCAGGCAGCAGTGTTGCCACAATATTCCAATATTCCTGCCACACAGGCTCTGCCTGTCCTGCAGCTCTGAGGGTGACACAAAAAGGGGCTGGAAGGGGCAAAGCTGCTCTCAGAGACAAAACAGACACTTCCAGGGATGCAGGGGGAGCCACAGCTGCTCTGGGCACCCTGTGCCAGGGCCTCAGCACCCCCACAGGGAACAATTCCTAACCCTGCCCTCCTTCCTCCTAAAGTCATTCCCTCTTGTCCTGTCCCTCCCTGTCCTTGCAAAAAGTCCTGTCCAGCTCTCCCAGGGCCCCCAAGAGGTGCTGGAAATCGAGGTCCTTCTCTGGAAAAAGGAACTGTGGTGCTCTGGGTGCCTCATTAAAGCTCCAAAAGCACCACCAAAGGCAGCCCAGGAAGAAAGAGAGCCAAGTGGCAGGACAGGCTACAGGAATCCTGCTCTCTACAGCTGGACTTTCCCCAGGGAGCTCTAAAGGCAGGCACAAAGAGCAGCTAAAAATAATCCTCCCTTGTGGTGGGAGCAAGGTGCCCCTCAGCTGGTTATTTTACCACTCCTGGAAACAGGGTCCCTGGAGGGACCCACACCTGCTGGAAGAGGCATAATGAGGTGTTTGTAGGGAGCCTGACCTTGTCAAAGGGAAAATAACTCTTTCCCAAGCCGTGAGGCTTTGCACTTTGTTTGTCTAATATGAAAATAACTTCTGTGACCTTACTTTTCAGCGAGCTGGGAGTGCCAGGTTCTGTTCACAGCCAGAGGGAAACTCTGCAGAAACCTCAAAATAAACAAAGAGAACCTCTCTGTCACAGAGCAGGTCATTCATGCCTGTTTCCAGGGGTGCATTTGGATCAAGCCAGCCTGCTGGCACCTCTGGCTGCCCTTCTCACAGGTGCAGGAGCAGGTGGGAGAGCAGGAGCTGCCAGGGAGAGCTGCTTTCATTTTCCTCTCCTGCAGAGCCCTGCTCAGCCATGCCCGGATTTACTCCTGTCTGTGCAGGGAGATGGGGGATTTCCCCAGGCCAAGGTCAGGCTGGGGACGCTGTTCCTGATGCAGAGTGTGAGGCAGCCTCATTCTCCCTCCCCAAAAGCCTGCCTGCCTCCTCCAGCCCCCTGAGGGTGGCAGTGATGCCAGTGGACTCATGGAATGACGGCATGGGGTGGGTTACAGGGACCCTAAAGCCACCCCTGCCATGGACAGGGACACCTCCCACTGTCCCAGGGTGCCCCAAGCCCCAGTGTCCAGCCTGGACACTTCAGGGATCCAGGGGCACCTAAAAATGCAGATAAAATCTGATTGCAAAACCGTGAGATGCAATGAATGGCACCAAGGAGCTGAGTCCTTTAAGGATTCACCCAGGAAGATCCAAGTGTGGGGGCATTTTGCAAGCTGAGTTTGTTTCTCCTTGGCAAGATGCTGGGGCAGGGCTGAGCAGCCAGCTCATGTTACTGCACCTTCCAGCTCCAGCTTGACAAATTTCTGCTCTGAGAATGCCAAAATCCCCCGTGGCAGAGGGACAGCATCCTCCTCAGGGCTTGGGCATCTCTGATGGTGCAGCAGCACCTTTCCAGCATCATCCACAGCAAGCAGGCTGGATCCCTGCTTTTCTTTCTGGCCCTGCTTTCCTTCAGCCCACAGGAATGTATTTCCTGATCCTTTCAGACAGCAAAACACCATGCCAGGGCCAAGGCAGCACAGGGAGAGGAGCTTCCCCCCTCTGTGAGGGCTTTGCTCCATGTGCACGCAGCTGAGCCACGGAAACATGGCCCGCAAGGGTCACACACGGGGACATCCCAGACTGGGGGATCGGGGGAGCTGGGGTTTTGTCTGGACGTGCAGGCTGTTGACTCTCAGAAGTACAAACAGCTGGAAGCTGAGGAAGCCACGGGCAGGAGCAGCTTGAATGTATTTTTGGAAAACGCTGCAGTTTCAGAGCAGAGAAGAGCCCCTGTAAGGCAGTTGAAAAGTGAAAGGGGTTTTATCTTTGCATTTGAAAAATGTATGAAAGCCTGAGCTCCAGCAATTCAAAACAGGAAAGGAGTTTCGTTGCTTCTGCCCTTAAAAAGGGCAGGTGGCAGCCCCAGCACAGGCACTGCGACCTCGCTGCTGTTTAATGAGCACTCTCATCTCAGAGCAGAGGAGGGGTTTCAGCCCAAGAGCTGCTGTTTCCTCCTGTCCATTACAGATCTCTAATTGCTGCTGGATGAACTCATTTGCCCAGCTCGGGTCAGGGCTGCTGAGCTGATGGGGTGGCAGAGCTGTAAACACTCTGTGGCTTCCCCTGCAAACCACGCTGCCCCGAGCCCTGCCGGGCACAGGAGCACATCTGCAGTCAGTGCCAGTGTCCCAGCAGCTCCAGTGACATCTCAGCCTGCTCCTGGGGCTCCCCTGCAGGGGATCAGAGCACATCCCAGCAGCGCTCCTTTGGGATCAGAGCACATCCCAGCAGTGCTCCTTTGGGATCAGAGCACATCCCAGCAGTGCTCCTGGGGGATCAGAGCACATCCCAGCAGCGCTCCTGTGGGATCAGAGCACATCCCAGCAGTGCTCCTTTGGGATCAGAGCACATCCCAGCAGTGCTCCTTTGGGATCAGTGCTCCTTTGGGATCAGAGCACATCCCAGCAGTGCTCCTGTGGGATCAGTGCTCCTTTGGGATCAGAGCACATCCCAGCAGCGCTCCTGTGGGATCAGAGCACATCCCAGCAGTGCTCCTGTGGGATCAGTGCTCCTTTGGGATCAGAGCACATCCCAGCAGCGCTCCTGTGGGATCAGAACACATCCCAGCAGTGCTCCTGTGGGATCAGTGCTCCTTTGGGATCAGAGCACATCCCAGCAGTGCTTCTTTGGGATCAGAGCACATCCCAGCAGTGCTTCTGTGGGATCAGTGCTCCTTTGGGATCAGAGCACATCCCAGCAGGGCTCCTTTGGGATCAGAGCACATCCCAGCAGTGCTCCTGTGGGATCAGAGCACATCCCAGCAGGGCTCCTTTGGGATCAGAGCACATCCCAGCAGTGCTCCTTTGGGATCAGAGCACATCCCAGCAGGGCTCCTTTGGGATCAGAGCACATCCCAGCAGTGCTCCTTTGGGATCAGAGCACATCCCAGCAGTGCTCCTGTGGGATCAGAGCACATCCCAGCAGCGCTCCTTTGGGATCAGAGCACATCTCAGCAGCTCCTGTGGGATCAGTGCTCCTTTGGGATCAGAGCACATCCCAGCAGCGCTCCTGTGGGATCAGAACACATCCCAGCAGCGCTTCTTTGGCTTTCTGTGCCTGGGGTGTGGGACACCCCGAGGGAGCTGCCATGGACCTTCCCTCTCCGAGCCCTCCAGGGTTGGGGACCCCACACTGCCCTGGGCAGCCTCTTGCCTTAGGGGGTGACCAACATCCTGCCTCCATTCCAGACCTCCTCCTTGCCTGGATACATTTCCCTCTTACAATTGCTGCCTCTTTCCTGCCCAGCAGCTTGTGAGGGAGCACAGGGATTGCTCACCCTCCATCCAAAGCCAGGTGTGTCCCTCCTGGGGTGCCTGTGCCCTCACACAGGGGTAGAACAAGCTGGTAGAGCACAGCTGGACACGACAGGGATGGCCGTGCTGGGCTGCTGTGTGTCGGGGTCTGGGAGACAAAGGCCAGGGCAGGGAAGCTGTGGCATGGCGTGTGCAGTGACAGCCTCTGGTGTGTCCCCAGGTGGTGAGAGGGAAGGACAGAGGCAGCAAGAAGAGGGAGGACGTGCTGAGCCAGCTCAGGCCGAGGTCCCAGCACACGGAGAGCCTCTCCCTGATGGAGTTCATCAGACGTAAGTGAGCCCACACCCCTGCACAGACAGCAGCTCACACGGCCACGCTGGGCCCTGCCAGGGCTGCAGTGCTGCCAGGGAGCAGGGATGCTCCCCCTGGGCTCAGCCCAGCTCCTGGATCAGCCCTTGACATGCGCCTTAGGCTCAGGGTTGGGTTTAAGCCCTCTGCTCCCTGCCCTGCTGCACCTCCTGCCAGCCAAAGCACCTGGCCTTGGTCACTCTGAGTGCCACATTCCTTCCCTGGCAGTGCCCAAGGCCAGGCTGGACAGGCCTTGGAGCAGCCTGGCACAGTGGAAGGTGTCCCTGCCATGGCAGGGGTGGAATGGAATGGGCTGTAAGGCTCCTTCCAACCCAAATCCTGCTGTGACTCTGATCTATGGCTCATGTGGGCAGTGGGAATCAGAGGCCAAAGTCTCACCAGAGCCCAAATGCAGGCAGGGAGGAGGGGTGCCAGCTGTGGGGCTGGAGCGGAGCCATGGGAAGGGACAGACCCCTTCAGTCAGAGGGGTTTGGGGGCTGCTCTTGCTCAGTCCTCAGGCCCTGGAATCAGGAATCGGTCCCACAATAGCACTGGCAACTTCTCCTCCCCAAAAAACCTCATAAGACTCCCTCCTGCAAGGCTGGAGATGCTGTCCAAGGCAGGCTGACCTCCTGTACCACTGAGAGAGGCCAGCACTGCCTGGGGCCAGGGTCTGGGCAGTTAAAGCCCAGAGGGACATCTGAATCCCGTGCAATTAAATTGTTTGGAAATGAGTGGGCTCTTTATGCTGAAGGGGATCAGCTGGGCTTCAGCCTGTGGATGCATCTGCTAATGCTTGGGATGTTTGGGTTTTTCAAATACTTTGCACTTTGGCAGCTACTTAAGAAAAGTGACCCTCTGAAGTCACTCCGTGTCGGCTTCCTCCATATTTCCCAACTATTATCCCATTAATTTCTGGCCAATTCTCCGTGTTCTGAAGGTCAGTGCAGGGCAGGCTCAGCCAGGCAGGCGTGGGCAGGCTTTCCTCCCGCTGGTGGCAGCGTTTGCTGTCAGCCTAATGCTCAATTAGAGGAGGCAGTCGGGGGTTTCTTCCCCCCCTGACCTTGTGGCACTGTCATTTAGAAACCTGTGTGCCGGGAGAGGCTGCGTGGGAGCAGACTGATGGTGCTCAGATGGGATTTTCACACCAGCCCTCTGCTCTGTGCCTCCCAAACACGGATCAAAATGAGCTCCCTGCTCCCGCTGCAGCTTTGGTGCGGGGCTGGAATCAGCGTTGCTGTGTCAGGGCTGTGCTAATAAATCCATTACTTCTCAGGATTTATCCCCCAAAGCCCAGTTCTGAAAGAAATGAAGCGTCTGGTTTATGTCAGGAGAGCAGCCTTGCTGAAATCACCAGGATCTCTCACAAAACTCTTTTTAGAGCCAGGAACAGGTGGCAGGTAGTGTGTGATGGTTACCTGGGACAATTTGGGTGAAGCCCAGAGACTTCAGGGCGAGCTCATCTGCAAGTCCCTGGAAAGAGAATTTCCTTCCCATTTCACCGCTCTCCCGCTGGTTTTGTTTCCTCTCTCTGTTTCTCTTTTTACTATTATTTTCTGCATGCTAATTTATGAAAGCAGCACTTGGAGATGAGATTCTGCAGCCTGACTCTCCTTGGAAGTGCCCCAGGCCAGGCTGGACAGGGCTGGGAGCACCCTGAGGCAGTGGAAGGTGTCCCTGCCATGGCAGGGGTGGCACTGGGTGGGCTTTAAGGTCCATTCCATAACTGTGGAGAAGGAAACCCTTTTGCCATATCTTCTGTTGCTTTGGAGATACCCAGAGAGCAAAATCACTCTTGTGGCAATTTCTGCCATGTCCTGCAAGCAGAGCAAGGCTGGGCTGGAGCCCATCCATCCCAGGAGGTGCTCCTGGGAGCCCCTGAGCCTCCCTGGGCAGGCTGTGAGGGGCAGATGCAGAGCCCTGGCGGCTCTGTCAGGGCAGGGAGGGCTTTGCCAGCCCAGCAGCAGCACCAGGATGGGGCTGTGTGCAGGGTAAGGGTCAGGCCAGGCTCTGGGGATATTTCAGAGCATGGAGTTCTGTCTGGACTCAGAGCTGGGCACTGATCTTGGCTCTGGCACAGACACTCTGTGTGACACCAGCTTGCGCCCTGCTCCTCACACTCACAAACTCCTCCCAGATTCCTCCTGCTGCAGGCATCAGGTCTTCCTGCAGTACTGGAAAAAGTAGGATTTAGCTTGCCTGAAGTCATTTCCATTGCTAATTTCCAGGCTTCTGTTGAAAACACCTGGGAGGATGTGCAGATTCTGCTGCACATACTGGGAATTACCCCATTAAAGGTGATCTTCAAAGCAATTGGAACGCTGCACTCGTGACTCATTTGTTTCCCTTATGGTCCCCAAAGGCAGTTTCAAGGATGTTTTTGTTTATTATTTTAAAGTTTCCACTTGTTTTCGCTCTCTGCCCAGCTGCTTCTCTGGAGCTGCAAGGAGGATCCAATTAGGGATTGCAGAGGATGGAAATCTTGCTGCTCCCACCATGAAGTGGGGACATGCTCAGCTTTTCACCTCTGATTTGGGGTGTGTGGTTTGATTAGAAAGACCAAAGACCTCCAGGGAAAAGGAATTTTTGGTGGAAGATCCCCACAAAAGGCTGGATTGGCTCTCAGGAGATTTTTAGCCAGGAAGCTGAGGTTTCCCGTCTGCAACATGGCTGGGAAATTCGGGGAATACTCTTCAAAAATCAGGACCTTTGGTGGTACTTGAGAGCAAAACCATCTCCCCCCGTGGGCTGACAGTGGTGTAATGCAGTTCCTTCCCTCTCTGCTGACTGCCAGCCTGCAGAGGGTCAGCATTCCAGGGTCCTTGTCCATGCTGGTATGCCTGGGCCCCTCCAAGGACCTGCTTTTGCAGCTCCCTACGATTTTTGGCTGCTTGCCTGACCTGAGGGTAAAGTGCTCAGCTAGAAGGGCCATGCTGCCATGAAGGGGAGCTGGGGACATGGGGGACCCCACTGCACCCTCAGAGAGTCCTTTTGCTCTTCACAGAAGATTTAGGACAGCCAAAATCCGTCCCCATCTGGGGCCAGCTGCCAGACAAACCCCGGGGAGATGTCTCGGGCAGCGCTGTGCTGGGGCAGATAGAAAGAGTGTCCCACTTGTTTGTCAGCTGCTGAGAATTAACACCATTAATTGATGGCAGTCCTCTGCATTAATCCTCGCTGTTAATTCCTTATCTCTGCTCCAGCATATTGGCTGCCCTGGCCCTCATCTGGGAGACTCATCAGCAGTTTGTTTGGAAGTTGCCCTTTGCTGCCAGCCCGAGCAGGGGGAGGCACTGGGGGAGCAGCAGCAGAGCAGAAGGTGGCTCTGGGGTGTGCAGGAAGGGGACACCACTCCAGCGGGGACAGTGGCAGCTGCCAGCTGGCAGCACGGGGCACCCCATGTGCTCAGCAGGCTGCACGCCTCTCCTGCTCAAGGGCTCAGCCCTAGGGCAGTTTGCTGGAGCGTTCCTTGGCTGTTATCAAAAAACGCACTTTTCACTGTTTCATTTTTTCATTGAAACTGAAAGGACACTGAAATTGCAACCACAGCAAACAAAAAAATTAACTTGTAATGACTTCCCATTACTTTTGTGTTTGTTTTAGCAGCAGCTCTGCCAGAAGGCTGCAGGGAAAGGGGTGGAACGAGATGAGCTTTGCAGTCCCCTCCATCCCCAGCTCTTCTGTGGCTCCCTGATCAGAATTTTGCTCCCTGTGCAACAGTGGCCCCCTGTCCTTTCAGGTTTCCCCGTGGTGCTGCTGAGGAACCTGCGGCACCCCGTGTACCTGCTGGTGGTGCTGGCTCAGGTCAACATCTCTGCCATGGTGGCTGGCTTGGCAACCTTCATGGGCAAGTTCCTGGAGAGGCAGTTCTCCCTCACAGCCTCCCTGGCCAACATGATCATTGGTAAGTGCTGCTGAGCTTTGGATTCCTTAGAAGACCATCTAGAAATTAGGAAGGGTTCCTCCAGAGTAAAGCCTCCCTCTCAGAGAGCTCAGAGATCCTGCCACAGAAGTGTTTAAAACACGTTTTTGAGCAAACAGCACCTCAGGGAAAGAGGCCTCTGAGGTCTGGGACAGATAAATCAGAATAAAATGAGCAGAGCAGGCTGGCAGAGCCAGGGCTGAATGCAGCAGGAAGGTTAAATGCTGAAGCAGTGCTGTCCTGCCCTGAGGTGCCCAGCTGAGCTGTTCCCAGCCTTGATTTACCCTCTGCATTCAAGTCAGCACCGTGCTCCATGGATGAATTTATCTGGCCTTTGTTCCCACCACTGAGTCTTGCTTGGCCTTCTCCTTCTGGATCAAAAAGCTTTCTGTAGCTGGAAATTCCTTCCTTGCGTGGGCATTGAGGGGCTGAAAGCAACCTCCCTGTGCATTCTTAGCTGAATTAAACACTTTGCATGTCTCCAGCTGAACTGTGGTCTCCCCCCAAAAATGGGGGGTTTTATGTAAATGGGGTTATATGTCAGTGGGGTTTTACAAGGGTGACCACAGAAATTGGCACAATCCTACTCTGCACAGAAATTAAACACCTTCCCCAGGCTGACTTGGTGTTTCTCCCTCTCCACACTAAAAAATCACATTTTGCTGGGTGAGACACAGCTTTCCACTGCTCCTGACATCTTCCACCCATGGATCCATGAGACAGCCAGTTTGCTGTGGGATCCTTTTGAAAAGCAGCTTTTTCACAGCATTACTCCACCAATCCCTACAAAAACCTTGGTCCCTTCTGAACCACCTGTGCTGAAAAATAGCAGCCCAACAGCAAATCCTCTGGGCCTTTGCTGTGAGAAGGGACGATGCTGAAGGTCCCCTGATTGCATGCCTGCCTTTCCCCAGGTGCTGTGAACATCCCCGGGGCCATGGTGGGGATCGTGGTGGGCGGTGCCATCCTGAAGCGGTTCCAGATGTCGCTGAGGCAGTGCAGTGCCCTGTGTGTGCTGGGCATGCTGCTCTGCCTGCTCACCGCCTTCCCCCTGCTCTTCCTGGGCTGCCCCACGCAGAAGGTGGCCGGTGTCACCCACTGGGACAGGTACCTCAGCTCCTGGGCTGGGCACACCCCAGCCACAGGCACATTCCTGGGGGTGGGAGCCAAGCAGAATGCCCAGAAATGGGTTTATCCCCTCAGAGGAAGCAGCTAGTGGAGGTAAACTAAAATCTGAGTGTGCTGTGTCCTCAGGTTTAGGGCAGAAAATGTACTGCTCGCCTTCCTGTCTTATCCCACACATGGTGGAGTCATTTCAGCTTTATCTCCTGAGGGTTAAAACCTTTTCAACACGAGCTTTTTAGGAGCAGGGTTGTAAGAGTTCCACCAGTGAGATTTCCTACTGAGGAGCAAGCGTGGAACTCAGAGTAAACACGTTTTTGGCACAAACACCACAAGTTTTCATCTTGGAAAGCTTGGTGGATGAATAATTCAGGCGGGGGCCAGCCCTGGGATCACACCATCTAAGCTGTGGCAGCTAAATGTGGGCAGGAGCCCCTCGTGTGCCCTGGAGGCTGGATCCAGGTCTCTAAAGTCCCTGTTCAGTGTCCTGTGGTCCCTGACCTCAGGGGGAACCTCCCTCTCTCCCTCCCCCAGTGTGGTGTTGTAAGAACCCCAAAGGCCAGGTTTGGGACCAAGAATGAGGGCAGTGGGTGGCTCTGGTGCCCAGCTGGGGTCAGGATGCTTTGCCAGGCAGAGCAGAGGTTGGGGTGATGCTGGGATTCCCTTGGGGAAGGGTTCCTTGTGCAATCAGGTGGGTTTTGCTGATGCCAGCGCACACGCAGTGGGTTTTCTCTGTGAGATGCACGTGGGTGATGCCCCGTGCCCGCATTAACCCTTTCCTGGCCCCAGCTCTGGCTTTGGCCACCACGCCATGGCGTGCAACGCGCGGTGCCGCTGCCCCGAGCGCGGCTTCAACCCCGTCTGCGGCTCCGACGGCGTGGAGTACACGTCCCCCTGCTCTGCTGGCTGCAGCAGCCTGGCCCTGCGCCCCGACGGCTCCATCCTGGTGAGTCACAGCTGGCCACAGCTGGTCCTGCTGGCCACGGGGCTGCCCTGAGTGTCTGTGGGACAGGGGAGTGGGGTGCGGGGTCACCGTGCAGGGCTTTGCTCCTGCTTTCCTTTACTGTGGGCTATTCTGCTGCTCTCCTGGTTCTGCTGGCAGTGCAGCTCAGCAGACCCACCTGAGGAAGCCTCTGCCACTCAAATCCTGACCTGCAGGTCGAGTGGCTTTCCTGCACTCTTGGCACAGGGTGTGATGGCAGCAGGGAGCTGTCTGGGCGGTTTGCGGCAGCGTTTTGTGAATTAGCGGCGCTTCATTTTGATAACGGTTGTGCTTTCTGCCAGAGCTCGGTCCCAAATGTGCTTTCCTGCACCCCCACGCCTGCCTTTTGTACAGCAGATCCTTTCCAACTGCTTTTCTCCTCCTCAGACATGCCTCCTCTCCCAGCCCTTGGAAGAGAAGAAAGCCCTTGCTTTCTTAGAAATTCTACACTTTTCTTACCATTTTCAGCAGTACAGGGACCTGTGGCTGAATTCACTCATGGCACTCATTGCCTGCTGCCTTCCCTGTCCCAGGGTTTCCAGGAACCCTGCCAGGCTGCAGAAAACCCTGCAGTTGTGTGCCCAGCTTTGCTGCAGCCCTCCCAGAGGGCACCATGTAGGCTTGGATGAGGGAACAAGGTTTTGGGAGACCCCGAGCTGCCCCTGCCTCTGGGATCACTCTTATGCAAACTGCCACCCCCTGACAACCAAAAGATCATGCTCATTTTACTTAAACATCTCTTTAAAACAAAACAAAACAAACAAAAACCAACTCAGAGGTTTCTTGTTTCAAACAGATAAAAAAGAGAGAATTGTGACTAAATTAGAGAAAAGGAAAAATTCCTCATCCACCACTCCAAGGCATCTTTCCTTTGCTATAAGGCTGTGCTAGTTATTTATGAGCCTCTCTCAAAGGTGAGGTTACACATGTTTGATTTAACACTCCCTGAGTTGTGGCTGCAGCTCTGCCCAGGGTGAAAGACCTGGCAGCAGGACAATACCTGGCACAGGTGGCACAGCCAGGAATTCCCTCCCAATATCCCATCCATCCCTGCCCTCTGCAAAGCCATTCCCTGTGTCCTGTCCCTCATCCCCAGTGCCTCTCCAGCTCTGCTGGAGCCCTGCACGTGTCTCTGAGCTCTCCCCGAAGTAGTGAGTGCTAATTCCTGCTAATTGTTCCCAGACAAATCTTACCTGCTCTCCTTGGCTCTGTCAGCTGGCAGCGTTCCCTTCCACCTCTGGAGGCAGCCTGTGGATGTGCTCTGTCTCCTCTTTGCAGAACTACACGGGCTGCAGCTGCGTCAGGGCAGCGGGAGCGCCGGGCGCTGCCAGGCCGGGCCCCTGCGGCACCGGCTGCTCCCACCTCTTCGTGCCCTTCGTGGTGCTCTCCTGCCTGGCTGGCATCCTGGCCAGCACCTCCCACACGCCCTCCTTCATGCTCATCCTCAGGTGGGCACGGCTTGGGCACCTTCTGGGCACCCACAGAGGGCATCCAAAGTGGGTCTGTGCGACAAGGGGATGGATTTCGCCAGCTGCGGGACTGGGGGTTAAACCAGCCCTGGATGGGGGTTAAACCAGCCCTGGATGGGGGTTAAACCAGCCCTGGATGGGGGTTAAACCAGCCTTGGATGGGAGTTAAACCAGCCCTAGGTTGCAAGTGGCAGCAGGATGGAGCCAGCCAAGACGGGAGCCCAGGCTGGTGGGGTTGGAGCCCAGCATGGGTAAAGCTGAGGCAGAGGGGAAAGCCATGGGGGAATCTCTGTCTCAGTCTGTAAATGATAGTTCCAAGCTCTTCCTGGTCCTGGCAGGATTTTCAGGCCAAGAAAAGGCCATGGGCAGTGTTCAGCCCTAATGAATGAACCCTCATCAGCTTTGGTGATGTGAATGGGAACTCCCTGGGATCCTCGGAGGCTGGGTTGAAGGACGAGGTGCTGTGCCAGGGAGGGAAGCATCCATCCTGGAGGGATTGCCGGAGGGCATTTTGTTCCATTTTGTTTTTCAGGAGCATCCAGCCTGAAGACAAATCATTTGCTGTTGGCATACAGTTCATGCTGCTGAGAGTTTTAGGTAAATTGAAATGTGTTGAAATACCCTCCTGGAAAATAATGGCAGCTCTTGGAGAGGCCTTTCCTAGGGCAGGGAGAGATGCTGCCCTGCAGGGTCTGGGGGCACGTGGGGGGGATGAGACGAGGCAGCTCCAAGGGCTCCATCCCCGGTCCCTGGGGCCGTGGTTTTGGGGTGGATGTAGCCCCCTGGGCCATGGTTCAGGCTGTAGCCCCTGGGGCCATATTTTTGGGGGTATTTGTGGCCCCTGGAACCTGTTTTTGGGGTGACTGTGACCCCCATGGCTGTGGTTCAGCCTGTAGCATCTGGAGCCTGTTTTCAGGGTGGCTGTGGCCCCTGAGGGCTGTTTCCGGGGTGCCTGTGGCCTCCGCAGCTGTGGTTCAGCCTGTGGCCCCTGAGGCCTGTTTCCATGGTGCCTGTTGCCCCTGAGGCCTGTTTCCATGGTGCCTGTGACCCCTGAGGCCTGTTTCCGGGGTGCCTGTGGCCCCTGAGGCCTGTTTCCAGGGTGGCTGTTGCCCCTGAGGCCTGTTTCCATGGTGCCTGTGACCCCTGAGGCTCTGGTTTGGCCTGTGGCCCCTGAGGCCTGTTTCCAGGGTGGCTGTGGCCCCTGAGGGCTGTTTTCGTGGTGCCTGTGGCCCCTGAGGGCTGTTTTCGTGGTGCCTGTGACCCCTGAGGCTCTGGTTTGGCCTGTGGCCCCTGAGGCCTGTTTCCAGGGTGGCTGTGGCCCCTGAGGCCTGTTTCCATGGTGCCTGTGACCCCTGAGGCTCTGGTTTGGCCTGTGGCCCCTGAGGCCTGTTTCCAGGGTGGCTGTGGCCCCTGAGGCCTGTTTCCATGGTGCCTGTGACCCCTGAGGCTCTGGTTTGGCCTGTGGCCCCTGAGGCCTGTTTCCAGGGTGGCTGTGGCCCCTGAGGCCTGTTTCCGGGGTGGCTATGGCCCCCGGGTCCATGGTTTGGGCTGTGGCCTCTGGGGCCGTGGCTTGGGCTGTTGCCCTCAGTGCCATGGTTTTGGGGTGTCTGTGGCCCCTGGTACCTGTTTTGGGGGGTCTGAGGGCAGGGCAGGCCAGTCTGACGCTGTGCTGTTGCAGCGTGGATGCCGGGCCCGGTGCTGTACGGCAGCGCCATCGACACCAGCTGCGTGCTGTGGGAGAGGCGGTGCGAGCGCAGGGCAGCCTGCAGATACTACGACAATACCCTCTTCAGGCACAGGTAGGGACACAGGGACCGCGGGATAAACCCTGTGCCGGGCACTGGGAACACCCAGGGGCGCTCCCCTGCCCCCGGACCATGGAGGGTGACTCCAGGACAGCTCCCTGCTCTGGGCCAGAGGCCGTGCCTGGAACAGCCTCCCCAGAGTCCCAGGGGTGCTGCTTGGAGCGCTCAGGACCCTCCCTGCTGCCCTGACCCGCTGTGTCTGCACCCACAGGTACCTGGGGCTGCAGTTCTTCTTCGAGGTGGGCGCCTTCCTGTGCTTCGTGACCGTGTATGTGATCCTCAGGAAGCAGGAGAGGGAAGCCAGCCAGGCAGAGGAGACAAAGGCAGAGCCAGAGAAGGAGAAACTGGCGGGAAAGTCCACAAAGAGCCCGGAATCCAAAGTGTGACAGCGAAATGTGGGAGGTGAATCAGCCCACAGCCGAGCTGTGCAGAGTGGATGCTTGGAGTGATGGACCCAGGGCTGCTTCCTGCTGTCCTGGCTGGGATGGACTCTGCCTGCACTGCATGGATCCCTCCACATGTTGTTCTCCTCCTCGGGAGTACAGCTTGCTCCTTCACATGGATTAGTCCTCACTCTTTAGCCCGTGGACTCTGCAGCCTCCTGGTTTTGTGTCCTACAAAGCAGTTTTTCCTGCTGACTGTCTCGGTGGTGCCAGCACTGAGCAGAAACCATAAACATGAAGGGTTTTGTGGAGTGGTTTTTTTTAAATAAATCATTTTTAAGAAATGGTTTTGTACTGAACCTGCAGATCTCTGTGACTGATGTTTATAATTCTTATTTTCTGTGTTATCAGCACTTACTTTCTGATGGTCAGTGCTTGAAGCACGTGGGAGTTCAGGTGCATTCCTGGTCTGCAGTTTGAGAAGGGCAGAACTTTTCCCAGGGTTGGAGGATCAGAGGACAAGGTCAGAGCCCTCTCCAGAGTGGGTAGAGCTTGTGGCTAAACCATCTGAGCCCAGCTCCAGGCAGCCCTGAAGGGGGTTCTGTCTGTAATTATGGGGTGGAAGTCCAGCCTGGTGCTATTTTGGTTCAGCTGCCTCTGTTCCCTGCATTCTTCCCATCCTGGGTTTCCTTGCCACCCAGGAGTGAATTGTGTTATCCAGCCACAGCCACAGGGGAACTTTGTCATTTTTGGCTCCAGGATGGAATTTAGTAGAGAAAGCAAAACTTGCAAGTTCAACCCAAATATGCAGAAAAGGAATACACAGAGGGGGACATTCACTCCCTGCTGCCACCCTGGCAGATATCCCCTGGGAAGGGCTGGGTGTGCAGAGAAGGGAAGGGAGCGGGTCTGTGGTGAAGTGACCGAATTTAGCTGTTTCCCCAAACTGTTTGCCCAGCCATTCTGAGGGACCCAGTTACCTCAGTGCAGACTGGGAGGGTGACTGGAATTTTTTAGGGGTTTGGGTCGGGGTTTTTTTCCTATTTTTGTGCAGTGCCTCGTGTTCACCGAGCTGAGAGTTTACAGCCCTGTTCAAGAAGCGATGTCTGGCTTCAGAGAAGGTTCTGGAAGGCAGAGGAGTGCGTGGATGTTGCAGGGGTGTAGGTGCAGCCATCCAAGGAAGGACGAGTAGCATTTGCTGACCATGACCTTTAGAAAGTCAAAACCAGGAGAGTTTTGCTCTATCCTCTTTTCCAAGGCACAGCCAGGCAGTGTTTGTTGCTGAAGCAGCAGGATGAGGTTCTTAGGGCAGGAGCAGGGAGGAGATGGGGTGTTCCTGCTCCTTGCAGCCCAGGAATCTGTGGCATCCCTGGAGAAGAAGGTTCTTTCCTGGCTGAGCACAAGCCGTGGCTCCCAGGCACTATCCTGCTGTGCTCAGCTGATCCCAAGTACTCCAAGGTACTTTCCACACCACAACAAACAAACAGCAGCACAATTTGCTCCAATGGCGTGGGAAGTGGGGAGCTGCAGTGTGCTTTGCCAGGAATCTGCCACAGATTCCATTCTTTGCTGTGGAAGTGTGCAAGCCCAGGCTGGATGGGGCTTGGGGCAGCCTGGGGTAGGGGGAGGTGTCCTTGCCCATGGCAGGGATGAGCTTTAAGGCCTTACCAACCCAAAGCATTCCATGGTTCTCTCCCCCATCCCACTGGAGCCCCTCAGGGCTGTGCAGCCTTTCTGAGAGCCCCTCAAGGCACTGAAAGCAGTGGTTCCATTTACAGAAAGAAGGGGGAAAGGGGATAACTGAACCCTGTCCCCAAATAAACAGGGAGTTCAATTGCCTGTGGTGCTGCTGCTGCAGGAGGCAGGCAGGCTGCACATCGCTCTGCTGCCTGGCTGGGATCCTGGTGGATGCACAGGGGCCTGCGGGATGGCCTGGCCAGCTCACTGCCAGCCCCTTCTCACTGCTGGGCTCGGGGCTGCACGCTCATTTCCCACCTGGAACACTCCCATCACACCACAGAAAGGTCTGGCACGGGCTGGCACAGCCTGAATTCCTTCTTCCCTTGTTACCCCTCCAGCAGAGGACAGATCCCTGGGGATAACCATCCAAGGCACCTGCAAGCTGTGTCTTAGCTCTAGGCTTGTTACTCTGCTTTTGCTCTGGCAATTTCCTTCCATTTGGGCTGGAGTTTCTAAAAAGAGAAATAAGCCCCCATTTCCCCATCCCCTCCCCTGTGCTCTTGAAGAACACGGTTGAAAGGGACTGGCTTGCCAGGGAGGATGAAAGAGAGGCAGTTTGGAAAGGCTGCTCCCATAAAAAGCCCAGGGAATATGAAAGGGCTGGCAGCAGCGAGGGAGCACAGGAGCAGTGTTTGATGCAGAGCAAGGGGCAGGCAGGTAGGAGGGCTGCAGAGAAAGGCAGCAAAGGAAGGGCAGAGGCAGGAAAATCCACCCTGTGCCGTTTGCAGGCTCTCCCCAGAGGAGATCTTCCCTGCAGACAGCCTGGAACAGAATTTACAGAGCTCTGGAGGGTACAGCTTGGGCACCAGCCAGGAATTGCTTTGGGGAGGTTAACAGGAGCTAATCCAGCTGGGCCAGGACTCATGGACTTCCTGGAACTGGAGCACTGGATGTTTTCATGCAGCACTTTGTGGTACCAGGGGCCACAGACCTGGAGGCAGAACGGTGCCTTTAGGGCTGGGGAGAATTGCACAGGGTCAAGAGGAGGAATTAGAACTGGAGGGAAGGACCCAAAGCACTTACAGAGCCAAGAGCTGCTTTAGAGCCAGGCACACCTCCCACTCCTCTGGAAAAAGTGCAAAGCTGAAGCTTTTAAATCACCCTCGGTGTGTTCAGCTCAGCCAGATCTCCCCCTGCAGCGCTCCTGGCCACTGCTGCAGCCAGACCCAGAGGTTTGGTTTCTCCTGCTTTCCTCCTGGTTTTCCAGGGGATAGGGACAGTCCCAGGTGGATTCTGTGGCTGTTTGCAGGGGGCCAGCAAAACATGAACCAAAACCCACTGGATGTTTCTCCTAAAACTCACTGGAGCTGCCTCTGGCATCCTGAAATCTGCTCCCAGGAAATGCTGGCTGAGGAGACACGGTTTGCAGCCACAAGACAGAGAATTGCTGTGGCTGGGACTGAGGCAGAGCTGGGGGTGCAATGCAGCCCCCAGGCTGGGGAAGAGGAAGGAAAACAATCCATAGATGTTACACTGAATTCAGGAAAACCTGGGAAGTTCCCAGAGGAACACCGGAAAGATGAGACAAGGAACCACTGAAACGTTACCAATTAAAACCACAATTCCCAGAAACTGGAGGTTTCCAGGGATCTCAGAAGGGGAAAACAGAGCAGCCAGGCAGATCCAGACCCAGCCCAGCGCTGGTCCCTGGAAAGATGCTGAAGAGGAGACTCATCCACGTGCAGCCACTGGGATGGGGGTGTCATGGGCTGTCTCACACAGATCTCAGCAAACATTTCATTTCTCCTCCGGGCAGGCACCTGTCCCACCTGGGCAAGCTTCCTTCCTGACTGAAGGAAGGATTTTGACCCTGTCCCACCTTGTTCCCATAAACCAATTACCAGCCAGATGGAATTATGCAGAGGGGAGAAAAAGAGGAGAAAAGCCAGGCTTAATTGGAAAGCTCCAGCTCCAGGAGCTGCAGGTAGTTTGCTGCCTGCCCAAAAGGATTTATCTACAAGAATCTCACCAGGGTCTGTCCTGTCTCTAGGACTAATCAATATTTTAATTAATTACTTGGATGATGAGAGAAGCAGGAGCTAATAAAATTTCTGCTTATGGTCGCGAGTGCTTGGCCTGGAATCCAAATCCTTCAGAGCAGATTGGAGAAATGGTGTGAAATGGATAATACTGGGATTTACAAGGGCAAAGCAGTGGGGCAGGGGAAGGAGGGCTGGGGTGCAAAGTCTGTCCTGTGAGAAAGGGGATGTGGCAGCAGCTCATAACGGAGCAGAAGAGTTTTGGGCTCATATTGTCCCTTTAAATTAAATTGGCATTCACCACAGTTCTCTGCCTGTCCTGTGAGGGGAAGATACGACCCCTTGCACTTGGAGGCATAAAATTATCTCCCCACGTTGCTGAATTGAGTAAGTTTCCTGCTTATTGCCAAGTGCATCTCCTCCAGCTGCGCCCTCTCGAAGGTCCAAGCAAACAGAGCAGAGTAAATCAGGAATTATCTCCTGTGCTTGGAGACAGGTTGAGTGATGATTACTCCTGAAATATGGAATTCATCTCTGAGGTTTAATGGACTTGCAGTGGAGCTGCAGGAGCTGGCTGCTGAGGGGTCTGGAGTGCTTGTGGCCAGGGAAGAGCATCCTTTATCCTGCAGGGGTGATGAGAGCTGGAGCTGCTCCCCAGCCCCAGCCCAGCCTCATCTGGTGCTTCCAGGGTGCTGAAGGACAGAATGCTTTCACACAGCGCTGATAAAGGATTCTAACCCTGTCCCCTCATTTTTCAAGTGAGAATGGCCTTTGCTGAAGAGAGCAGGACCTGAGGTGGTTCCAAGCTGTGCACACTGGTGCAACTTTCTGAGCAAACTCAGGAGAAAGTAACTTCCCCTGGATAAACTTGCTATTGAATTCTTCTTGCTCTCACACCTGCTGTGAAAAAAGGCTTCCCTTCCCACCCTCCCCATCTCCTGTTTGTCCCAGTGCCATGACCTAATCACACACTGGCCACTGCAAGTGTCCAAATTGCACTGAATGCGTCCATTCCAAAGACAGCTTTGGCTCTCTGTGCTCATCTTTCTTCTCCCCCCACAGTTTCTGGTTTCTTGGGACTGCAGGAGTGCTCTGGAGCACGGGCTGGGCACAAGTAATGAGAGTGGTCTGGGAGATGGGAATTGCCTGTGTGTGAGAGCAGTGCAGGAACAGTAAATCCAGGAGCATGGGGATGGCATGGTGACAAATGGAGACACTGTTGGTGGCAATCAAACTGGGAACACTGGGAACCCTGGGGAGACTCAATTGCCAGCATGCCTGATGGGGTACAGCCCCCACAGCCCCGGGACAGGACAGGTGCCTGAGGATCAGCCCCGGAGCAAGGAGATGGCAGCAGCTGGGCCTGACTCACAAAAGCCAAATTAAGATTTTAAGGCAAAAGGCACCAGGTGCACACCCGTTTCCAACAGCTATTTGTTATTGCAAACAAAGAAAGATGGAAAGGCCTGGATATTCTGGAGGCCTGGGATGGTCCTGAGCAGACCGAGGCACCCTGGCCTTGGCAGAGCTGTGGGCAGCAGAGGGGACTGGGGGAAATCCAGGAGCAAGAGCCTGGAATCCAGCTGGACTAAAGGAAATGTCCCTTTCCTATCCCGCGGGTCTCACACTGAATCTTGCTCCTACACCTGGAGCAGCAGGCGCGCAGCAGGGTGACACCCCCAGCTGTCCCAGGGCTGGCCTCACCTGGCCTGAGGGTGTCTCTGGGCCCTGCTGCTGTGACAGGCAAGCCCAAAGGAAGTCACAGCTCGGCAGTTTCCAGGAAACTGGGGTTGAAAAAAGGGCTGTGGTTAACAGCTGGAATGTCCATCCCCAAGTCCCAGCTGCGAAGTTTCCTGCGTTCCTCATTCCTCGGGGGAGCCATTGCAGGAGATGCTGTGGGAGCAGAGGATGCAGCAGGGAGCAGTGCCTAAAAAGCAGCTGGGAGTCTGTGGCAGCTCCAGCTGGGGGTCTGTGCAGGGAACAGCATCCCAAAGGGGTAACCCTGACGCCCTGGGCAGCCTCCACCAGCCCTCTGCCAGCCCAGTGCTGCTGGCACCACCCACCCCTTCCCTGAGGCCAGCAGACATTCCAGCTGCATGGAGCAAAATAAAGTTCAAAATAAAGCCCTGCTGGTGCTGCTCCCAGTCCTGGGAGGTGCTGGAAGCTGTCACACACACCTCGGATCTCCTGTGGCCCCCACAAACGTGCAGCTTTAATTTAGAGGCAGCTCTTGAGCCAGTGGGCACCACTCGTGCTCTGGCTATGGTTAAATAATGGGAAAGGAGGCAGAAATTGGGCAGTAAACGTGCAAATTAATAATGAATAGGGCAGGAGAAACAATTGAACACAAGCAAACAAACAGAGGGAATGTGAAGAGGGAGCATCCACCACCTCCAGCACCCCCAAACAGCAGGAACAGCCAAGGGCTGCTGGAGCAGGCCCTGCAGACAGGAACAGGACACGGGCTTGGCTCTCTGCACTCCAAATAGAAATACACCGGCTTGGTGGGCTGGCAGAGAGATAATCCCCATCACAGGGCAATCCACGGGTGAGAACAAGGCTGCGCCCCTGCTGGAGGGCAGGGTTAGCTGGGATATGGGCAGGGATCCTTCCCTGGCAGGGTGGGGGGGCCCAGAGCAACTGTGCCTGCCCCTGGATCCCTGGAAGTGTCCCAGGCCTCGGCAGGGGTGGGACAAGGCGATAGCTAAGGTCCCTTCCAGCCCATGAGCCCCAGGATCTGTGATTCTGCTCTATGACTCTCAGAGAATCACAGCACCACAGGGTCACAGCATCACAGCATCCCACCTCTCTGGACAGCCTGTTCCAGTGTTCCCCACCCTCATCACAGAAATTCTGCCTTGTTCCTGGTGGGAATCCCCCCTCCTTTAGTTCAAAGCCACTGCCCCTTGTCCTGTCACTCCTACAAACCCTGTCCCCAGGCTGTCCCAGGAGGTTTCCCTGCTCCCTGCAGGGCACTTGGAGCTGTGCCCCGTGCTGCTGAGCCCAGCAGGCTCCAGCAGAGGGGCTGTGGCTGTCACAGCCAGGATGGATGGGGCGAGCTCCACCGATCCTCTGCAGTGCATCAATCAAGCCAAGGAGAAATGGGAACCTTCAGGGCAATGCCAGGCAAATCACAGGAGGGTGGGAAATAGCACCAATGTCACCAAGGAGCTCAGGCTGGGGGACAGGGACTCTCCTCCTCTCTGGACCCTTCCTCCTGCTGACCAGGACCACGGCAGCTTTGGGGAAAGCTGCTGTTTGAGCCTGAAAAGGACTTTTTGGCTGTGCCTCCTCCCTGCTCTTCAGCCAGGCTCCTGGGGGCTCTGTCACACAGCCCTCAGCAAGTGGCCTCCGTGCCCTCCCATTCCTGCAGGGTCCTGTGGTGCAGTGCAGAGAGAGCTCTGGGGCTTTAATTGTGAGATTAATAAACAATAATTCCACTTCCACGCTTCTCCTCCACAAAGGGAAGAAGCTAGGTGTAGGATTCCTACTTCCTGGAGGGGAAAAATTAAAAAAAAATAGTTAAAAAAAAGAAGAAGTGAGATGCTTCTGTTGTGGCTGCTAGTGCTGGTTCCCCAGGGAATCAGCTCCTTCCCAGAAACATCCCAGCAAGGATCTGGGGCTGCTGCTCCTGGGGGCAGCTGCCATCAGCTCCCTGCACTTGGTTCCCCTCAGACTCCTCCAGACACAGCAATAATAAGTGAACTCAAAGTCCCGGAGCCAGGAATAAATCATGACACGGGTGACACTTGTAATTGAGAGTTTCTTAATTGCTGTGTTTGATTAAAGAGAGCTGCCGGCTTTGTGCATAAAAGGCAGAGACTCCAGAAACCCGGGGTAGGAAGAAAAGAGGATAAGAAGATGATGGGAACAGAAAAACGCGAGATCAAGGAGAAGAAAGGCTCAGGAGAAATCTTGTTGGAGTGCCAGAGATAAGGGAGACAAAAATAGAACGAGTGGTTTCACTTGTGACTACATCCATGTTTATTTCTGCCCTTTTGGGGCAGAAATTCAGGGATTTGTGCTCTCCTGGTGTGAAATGCAGCAGCTATTTAGCACCACAAAGCACCAAAGATAAAGGCAGCATATCAAAAAGAGCTAAAACCGACTGGGAAATTGCTTTTTTTTATTTTTGTTGTTGTTGTTGAAATAAGCCCAGGGAAATAGGAAAACCTTTCATTAGAACTTGGTGGCTTTGCTGCCAGGAGGGCCGTGCTCCAAGAAGCCCGGAGCCGCCAGGTGTGGCTCTGCAGCTCCTCCCAGGCCAGGGACACATCCCTGTGCCTCTCAGGACACGGGGGTGGCCCTCCTGCCCCAGGCTGAAATCCAGGGATATTCCTGACCTCTGCAAGTGGCTCGGGGGGGGAATCCAAAATATTGATCACCGAGGGAAGAGCAAGAGGAATGGGGAAAGATTCCCTTCCTGGGGTTTTTTTCCTTCCTGTGAGGCTTTTTGCCAGCCCAGGTGGGCAAAGCCTGGGGAGCAGAGAGGGTCCAGCTTTAGGAAGAGCACAGGACATGTGCACTCCTCTCAGCCTTTACTTTCCTCTGGTCCATCATCTTCCTCATTCCCAAAGGAATTACGCAGAGCAGCAGCCTGGCTCTGTCCTCGTTGGATGATAGGAATGGATGCTTAAAGGCTGCAAGGGTGAGCCTGGCTGGGGTAAATCCTCCATCCTGTACAGGTTTTCTCCAGCCCAGGTGACTTTTTTGTCTTTGTATGAGCTCCTTAGCACCGACCTCACTGCTCCCCAGGTGGAAGCTGGAGGTTTGGTGATGCTGCAGGAATGAAAATATTCCATTTCCTCCTGCTTCCATTGCTGTCCTGGCTCCAGCCAGCTCTGAGCAGGTCTGCTCTGAATGAAAATAATATCTCTGCTGTGGGTTAGGGGAAGACAGGAGAAGGAGAAGCCTGCAGGGAGCTGGTGCTGGGCACTGGGCCACGCTGGGGCAGGCCAGCTCTGGGGACACTGGGGATTTCCACAAACAAAGGCACAAACAGTCCCAGCTGCAGCCAAAATCTTCTGGAGCCCTCTGAGAGGCTGCCTTGCACTGAGAGCTGATCCAGGGGCTTTCAAGGTACTCTCAGTGAACTACAAAACTTAACCTGGGTGCAAATTTGACCCTAAGAAATCTTTGCCTTGAGCTAAAACAGCCTGAAGAGTGTAAAATTTGGGGCACTCTGTAAATAGCTTTTCTTCTTCTTCCCTTTAAAAAACCTTCAAATACATGATGTGGTTTTGATGAAAAACAGCTCCCCAATAATAATCTGCAGCACAGGCTCATGAAATTTCCAGACTCATTAATTTAGAGAATCATCACCAAAAAAAAAAAATGGGGTTTGATGATTTCTGAAGGTTTCCTTTGTGAGCAGAGAGTCAAACCGAGCTGCTTTGTTCCCACAGCTCCCAGCTGCTTCCCACTGATGGGTTTTTTCCCTGCATCACTTGTGCCTGTCTCTCTTTAGGCTCTGACAAATCTGAGGGCTGCTGGCACAGACAAATGGTGCACCACACCTCGGGAGCATCTTCATTTTGTCCCTCCTGTCACTGCTCCTCAGCCTCCCTTCCTGTGACAGCAGTGTCCCTGGGACTTCCAGGGCTGGCTCTGGAGATCCACTGGTCCATGATCCTTCTGGGAAACAGCACAGTGTCCTCCTGGCCTTTCCACACCTCAAGGGGCTTAAGAAAGATGGGGACAGACATTTTGGTGCGTCCTGTAGTGAGAGGACAAGGGGGGAGGCTTTAAACGAAAAGAGGGATGAATCAGAGCAGATATGAGGATGTTTATGCTGAGGGTGGGGAGGCACAGGGTGCCCAGAGAGGTGGTGGCTGCCCCTGGAAAGCATTCTGGAGAGGCTGGACAGCCTGTGAGCAGCCTGATCCAGGGGAAGGTGTCCCTGCCCGTGGCTGAGCTCTCCCAGGCGCGGAGCAGGCTGTGACTCCAGGACTCCTGCGAGCCGCGGTGCAGGAGCTGTGCCATCCCTGTGCCATGCACCAGGCTTTATTTGCCCTCTCCAGGCGTGCCCAGACCTCTGGGTGATCTCTGCAGGGCTGGCGCCGAGAGGAGGGGACACAGCAGTGGCACTGCTCCCCTTACAGCCCGGGCTGCACTGCTCCAGTTTCAGCGTCTCAAGGACAGCCCAAGGGAGCTCAGGTGACAGCAGTGGGAGTGCTCCGGGGCCAGGAGAGCAGGAGGTGTCATTTCAGAGGAGACAATGGCAGTGTTCAATTATGCACAAGGTCATTGCCAAGGGGGAGCACGGAGCTGCCTGGCATGGCCTGAAATTACAGCAAGGACAGGCAGGAGGGACGGCATTGCCAGCTCCCAGCACACAGCCCGGGGCTGAGCAGGGACACCTGAGGCAGGGGCTCAGTCAGCCATCAGCCAGGAGGGGCTTCATGGCACTGACCCTTTTTTGGGATGCTCTGCAGCTCAGGGGCCCTGAAGGAATCCCCATCAAAGGTGTTGGCAAAAGTGGGTTTGGTATAAACCTGGAAAAACGCAGCTGAACAAAGCACAGTGGCAAGGGTCACTGCCACACCGAGGGAAATCAAGTGTGGATTGATTTAGAAGGGTTTGCACAGAGGCAAAGGCACAGAAGGGTAAGGAACACCCCTCTGCTGAGTGGAGCCCCTCACTGCCCAAAATCCTGATGGAGCTGAGCTGGGAGCAGCTCCAGGCTTGGCCTCAGACCTGGACAGGGATTTCCACCTAAATGAATTAACCATGGGGATTAATTAGTGCTAATTCAGAGCCTCAGCAAGGGTCTGTTGGGCACAGAGGGCCTCTCTCCCCTGGGCAAGGAAGGATCTCTCAGCCCTGGGTGAGGAATCTCAAGCCCTGGGAGATGTCCCTGATGAGCAGGGAGGGCTCCAGGAAGGCTCCCCAGGCCCTCACATCTGTGGGATGAGGCAGCTGGACTGTGGACACATTGCATCCCATGGGAAAAGCCAGCATGGGTCTCCTGATACCCACAGCTCTTCATTCCTGGTAAAGGAAAGGTAAAGGTTTGTTATTGGTAAAGGAGTCCTGGAAAAGCCCTGGGATTCGTGTGTTACTCCCATGATCCATCTCCCAGGCTCTCACACCCCATTCCCCCGGGCCATGCTCCTGCTTCGGGGGATTCCTGCAGGAATTCTTGGCTCAGACCCAGCTGAAGCCTCCAGGTCCCTTAGACCCAGACTGCTGCTGGTTTGAGGGGTGCAGTGCAGAGCTCAGACACCGAGCTCTCTGGTGCTGCCCAGCCTTGCTTTGGGCTGATCTGGTCCCCCAGACCCCCAGACTGGGCTGCCCAGGAGCTGGAGCACCCCACACCTCGGGGGGACCCACTCTGGGGGATGCCAAGGGGAAAAAGCTGCCCAGTGAGAGGAATGGTGGATTTGTCTTTCCAAAGCAGGTGCAGGGCTGCTGGCAGGTGAGACCAGCCCTGGGAGAGAAAAGAAACAGTGGGAAGGGTTCCACTGGTTGGTGAATGGAAAAAGAGATTTGCCTTTACAAATAAACTTTGGGTTTGCTGATAAACGAAATTAGACGTTGAGAGATGAAAGAAACAATGGGGAAGAAACACCCCTAAATTCCATAAGAATTAAAAATTAAAAGGACGGTTATACATTAGAGGGAGATCTCTGGTATCAGAGATTTTGGGAAGTCTGTACCTCTCAGGTACCTCAGAAACGGGGAAAGAGAGAAGGGAAATGTGGCTGGGAAATTGGGATAAAAAGGAGGCTGCATCCTCCAAAAATGTGAGAGATCCCAAGGGAATGCCCCATGGCCTCTCCCTTTATTGGAATAAAGAAAAAGGACTCCTCTGTCTCCTTTTGGGACAGAAACCTCTGGTGTTTGTGGATTAATTTTCCCACCAGCAGGAGCAGGGAGCTTCTGTCAGCTGCGCTCCTTGGAAAGTAATTCTGCAGTGATGGATCTGCTCCTGCTGCAGGCTCTGGGAGAGCAGGGAGATAAATGGCACAGGCTGCGGGGAAGAGTTATGGGAATGATCCAGGAGCTGGAAAAGCTGGAGAAGCTGAGAGATGGAGGCAGCAAAGGTTAAAAGGCTGCTGAGCTGCTCCCTGTGCTTGCCAGTGAGTGAGGACAGAGGATTCCTGAGGGGAAGGGAACTGGAATGCTCCTTGAGCTGGAGTTCAGGAGCTCACAAGGCCTTTGGACAGCACTCCAGGCCCAGGTGGGACTGTGGGGGTGTCCTGTGCAGGGCCAGAACACTCCATGGTGATTTGGAGAGGACCTGGCTGGCACAGCCTGGGGCCGGCACAGCAATTAAGCAGCGTGGCTAAGTGCAGGCTGCCCTCCTGGGAAGTGTGTGAGCACCCAGCAAGCCCCAAGGCATTCCAGCCCTGAGACCTCCCCGTGCCCCTCCGGCTGCTCCAGGGATCCCTCTCAGGGTGCTTTGGGCCAGGACCAGAGCTGGAAGCTACAAACAACAGAAATGCTCCCCGGAGGAGGGATTTCCATGAGGGAATCCAAGGGGATGGCACAGACAGCGGCATGATGTGGGGCAGGACCTCATGCCTGCTGCAGGAGCCTGGGCACAGGGCAGAGCTGGGGGAAATATGCTAACCAGCTTCTGACTGTGTCCATACTCCATTAAAATGGACATAAAACAAAAACCAAAAAAAAAAAAGTCATTAGCAGTTTAGCAGAGGGTCAGAAAGCAGGTTATTGACTTGCTTTCTCACAGCTCCAAAATCCTCCTAAGAATAGAGCACTTTAGATTAATTGGGGGGAAAATGGATTGGAAAGTTGCAATTAAGTTGATGTCATAATTTTTCGGGGGGAAAAAAACAGGTGTTCTGCTACAGCTGTACTTCTCTCCTTGGCTTTAATTGGCATCCCAGTCCCAGTTGTCTGTATTGATAAAATGCTGTCCATTTGAAAAAAAAAAGTATCATTAGCATTGGTTTAAAAGGTACAAGCATTTTGAAGGAAAGGAAAAAGATTAAAAACCAGAAAAAACTTGGACACTTTTTTTCCTTTAACCTTTCAGAAGTTTGGGGTAATTGTCTCAGCTCCGTGCAGGAGTGAAGGAGAGGAGCAGGATGCTTAATTGCTCAGGCCCTGGAGGAGCTGGCAGTGCCCCTCAGCCGCACCCAGTGACACCAGGCATGTCATTAGCAGGGTTTTCATTGAGTGCTCAATGGCCCGGGGGGCACGGGTGAGGCAGCGCAGCCAGCATTGCTGGGAACGAGCATTTCTGCAGGGCGCCCACCCAGGATTCCACCTGGAAGGAAGCACAGCCCGGCCCTAACTCCTTTGGATCCTGTTAGCAGCCCTGCCTGAGAGGATTTCCATGGGATCACAGGGTTTGGGGAGCCAAAATCATTCCCTTGGCAGCAAAATCCTTGATTCCCAAAATCATTGCCATGGGCAGCAGGGACACCTCCCACTGTGCCAGGTGCTCCAAGCCCCAATGTCCAGCCTGGCCCTGGGCACTGCCAGGGATCCAGGTGCTCCCAGCACCCTGAGAAACCCATGTCAGTGCCTCAGCACCCTCACAGGGAGGGGTTTTTCCAGCCTGGATAACTCCTGGTTTTCCTGCACCTCTCTGCAGAGGCAGCACAAACAAACTGGAGTTTCTGGCCCAGCAAGTTTCTGACAGCAGGTTTTGCTCTCTGTGCCCCTGCCTGGCATTCACCAGCTGTGCTGGCCCCAGGACAATTCCCTGGGGTCCTGAGGGGTCCCTGGGGCTCAGGGGATGCCACGGTGCTGAGCACAGAGGAACTCTGTGTGCCTGCCCTTCTGATAATGCCTCTGCTTGATTCCAGCCAAAAATCCCTCACTGCATTGAAATTAGAGGAGTGAATTTGGAAGTGCGGACCCTGATACCTTCAGGCTGGCAAAGGGCAATTCCCAAGCTTGCCCTGAGCTTTCCGAGGGCTTCCTGCCCTGAAATTGCCCATCTCAGCAATGCCACCCCTTCTTCTTGGGTGTCCATACCCTTCAAACCACGCTGCACAGGCTTCAGACTCTCCTTTGCCATCACTCACTCGAGCTTCTCATATTTAACTCCTTTAATCTCCCACCAGTAAATCACTGCCTCCCAGCCGTCCATCATTCTCAGCTCTGTTCCCAAATCCCTCCGGGATGCTGACACCCATCAGGCACCCAGATAATTAATGGATGGCAGATCCCTGCCAGGGCCCAGCTGCACTCCTGGGAAACAGCCTGGGAAGAGCAAAGGAAAGGGAAGGTGGGGTCTGGGTGCTGGATGCAGAGCAGAGGCTGGGCAGTGAGAGGAAGAGAAGGAAGGGCACGGCCCCAGAGAGTGCAGGTGTGGGTTTGGGCTCTCTGGGCCCCATAGATCACACTCACACCTGCCAGGCTGAGGGAGCACAGAGATCTCTTGGGGCAGCAGCTCTACCACCACTCAGCCTGGAGGCCTGAGCAGATTTCCCATCCGTGCAGTGATTCCCCTTCTCCAAGACACAGCCACCTCTTCCTCCCCCAGAAAGAGAGGAGGCAGCTCAAAGCAGGGCTGAGGAACGATGAGTGGGTGTCACATCTCTCTGCAGGGTCAGGAAAGGGGTGAGGACACTGAGATGGACACTGCTGAGAGGAAGGTTTATTAACCTCTTGTTCCCCTTTATTTTAGCACTCTCCAAGTCACCAACGTGCTTCAAAGGAGAGGAGTTGCAGGTGCTGATGGCATCTGACTTCTCTGATTTGCTGAAAGCTGCTGGGGAAAGGAAGCGGAGATAAAGGAGCAGATTCATGCTGCCGTCCCGTGGGGATGGGTCCTCTGGGGACACCACCAGACACAGGGCATTCCCACAGAAGGTTTCCCAGGGAATTTGAGGCTGCTCTATCCCTGGAGGTTTGAGCGAGGATGCAAGGCCAAGAACAGCCAGAAAACCACTCACAGCGCGCTGGAGAGGGCTGTGGCAGAGCTTGGGGGATTTTTGTTACTTCTGAACCCCATGCAAGGACTTTGCCTCCAATATTTAAGCAGAAAGCCAAGGATGTTTAGGAGCACCTCTTGTGCTTGGCTCTGCTTGCTCCCCTCTTTCTGCAGCTCACTCTCAGGGCACCAAGTCCAGTGAAATAAAAGGATCCTGGCTAAGGGAAACCTCTCGGGGTCGGCTGCTTGTTCTCTGCCCCCGAGGTGAGTTGGGTGGTCCAGGGAGCGACCCCAGGCTCTGAAGAATGAGACTGGACTCTTTGCTGTTCGGTCTTCAGGTTGTTTATTAAGTCTTATCTACAAAATTTTCTTCCTGGCAGACAGAGGTCTGACTAGCAAGGCAGCCACGACGCTCTCTGACCGCCCCCAAGGCTGCTCCGTCTCTTATACTACAAATTACGTATATCATATTTACTTTTACCTTCCAATACCTATCACCCATGTTGGACAGTGCACCCCTTCCCCAAACCAATCCCGGAGTGCCAACACCACAGCAGAAGATGGAGAACAAGAAGAAGAAGGAAGAAGGATGAGACACGCCCTGTTCCCTCCATCTTGTCCCCATTACCTTTATACAAAAATTTTTAAAACTTATATTTCCACCCTGTGTACACCTTATAAAAACACCCTTTAAACCTGTGACACCTTCCAGCCCCCATACCAAACCGGCAACTCATTTGCAGGATCGAAATCCAGCCACCAAGCGCTCTGGGCATCATGCCAAGATCTCCGAGCCCCCTGACGGGGTTTCGGCTGACTCCTCACATCCGGAGTGATGTGCAGAGTTCCCACATCTCCCCCTTCTGTTTGCACTAAGAACACTTCTTTGGCAACTCGATCTATGACTTGCCGCACACATAAAAGAATGCATGGTATGATGAGCAGAAGAACTACCAGTATCATTAAAATATAAAATCTTATTTTAAAAATTCTTCTCCATAAAGGAGAAGGGTCAAAAAATTCTACTAGATCATTGATCTAAGTTCCAGTGATTTCGCCCAGCTTTTTTATGCTATTTTCTATTTTTTGAATATTTTGATGAATCGATTTTGAATGATCTGACAGGTTCATGCAGCACATCTTTTCAAACTCTTCACACTCTGTGCACTAGCAGTTGATAGTCAATTGCTTCTTTGTTTCGGAGGGTTGCTCGTCTCACACTGTTGATGTCTGTTAACATGTCACTCAGTGTAAGAGAAACAGCTCGAGCATGCTTGCTCAGCCAGCAACTTATACGATTCAGTTGAGTCAAGGCTACTCCCGATGCGGTCTGGGGTGAGAAAATTGCAACTGCAATTCTCTGAGCTTTGTCTCCATGTGTGCACATCATCATCACAATTTGGACTATATTGTTCTACTGATCTTTTTTCCTTATGTGTTTGCTCTTTCAAAATTCTCAAACTGGGTGTTAGCAATGAAATTCTCTCAATGCTGCATGGACCACCTTTGACATTTGCAGGGATACTAGGTCAAATTCTGTCCCCACAAATGAAAAAGATTCCCTGTGGTAATTGTGCTGGAACTTGGAATGATGCTTTGGTTGTCACTTTGGTGCATTTGCACCAAACAGATGCATTTCTATAAAAAGGATGATTTGGAGTGACATAGATTGTCTTATTTTTTGTTTGTGTCACCTCTGGAAGTTCAAATTTTATACAAAAATTCATTTTTGTTGATCTAAGAATTTCTAGTTCTTCAAGTTCAAAAGAAGCTACAGGGAGGAACTGTGTCCAAAGACACTACTCATTCACAGGATTTGAAATGACTTATGAAATCTTTATAGGAGTATTTTTTGGAATTGGCTATTCATTCACTGGCAAGCTCACTAAGCATGTTGAGAATGGTCTCCTTGGCTTCGAATCTGTCAAGCAGATGCTGTCTAAACTTGCTGCATTGGCTAAAGCTTCTCAAACATTTTGTTTTGGCTGGACCATGGGCAAATCTGCTCCACTGCCTAAGGCAATAAATGGAAGAATGAGGCACATGAGCAATACCTGATCGAATCTCAAGCTCACGGCTTCCCTGTGAGAGGTTTGCCATGTGTGACACTCAGCTCTTGGACTCTAGTCTTATTCTTTATGTGTTTTTCGAGAAGATGTTACGGTTTTGTCTTCTCCTTTTGTCTGCGTGCTCGCTCTTGTGTTCTAGGATCTATGTTTCTTGTGTCTGAGTCGGTAAGGCTCCGTGTCTCGCTGACACTCACCTCGGACTTCGCTTCTCGGTTTTTCTTTGTAGCAAATTTTTGATTTCAGCAATCTGTGACTTGGAAAATGAATCGTGCAAACACTTGGATAGTCTAACAACACAATTAACAAGTCTTTTGATTTCTGCATTGCTCAGTCAAAAATTTTTTTTTTTTTTTTTTTTTTTTTTCAATGGTAAATGAATTGTAGAAAAATTCATGCCTGACATTGTCAGCAACTTTGCCCTTGCTTTTTTTTTATGATAATTTGGGATGCCATCTCCAGGTCCATGAGGACCGTCTTTGGAGACTTTTGTAACTTTCTTGAGTTCTTTCTGCACTTCAGGTGTAAGAGTTCTGGGAGATTTGATATCATTGTCTTCTTTCAAAAGATCAAGCTTCTGGGATGTCATCATTTGTGATCTCTAAGGTTGGTCTCATTTTGTTGATTTCTCTGAAAACTGTTGCAGGTCATGCAAATTGCCGACTCTCATTTTCTGTGGTCTTATTGTTCACTCCGAGATCTTCCACGCTAGGTATTTCTATGGTGCGATCTCCAGAATCTTGGAAACACTGATTTCCAGTCTTGCTTTCTGCACCTCTGCAATCACACAGTCACAAGCTTTTTGCAGCTCTTGTTGTGTCGGTACCTTTGCAGAGGCTCTTCTCTGTTGATGCTTGGGACGTAGAATGCAAGTGGAGGAGCATCATCTGGATGGAGCAAGATGCTGAAGAAACAGTCTTTGAGACTAATGATCACAAGTGGCTAGTCATTGAGAGTGAAGGAAGTCTTTGTTGAAGCGGTCTCATGTCTTCAATGACTTTGTTGATCTTCTTGAGGTTGTGCAGCAGTCTCTATGAGCTTGAAGTTTTCTTCTAAATGACGAACACTTTCTGATGAACTGAGAATTCTATGGACATGGTCTCTAGAGGGAAAGTCTTGCTGATCAAACACTGGCATTACTTGTTCTGCTGCATGTGGTGGAAAGCGATAGCTTTGGCTACCTGGTGTTCTCTGGACATGTGGTGGTCGAGACTTTGCTAACTGTCAGTTTTCTTTCTTTTGTACAATCGAGATAAATGTGTTGTTTTACTAATTATTATTTTTTGGTGAAGTTCGTTCAGTAGTTACTTGTACTCTTCATAGCAACTTATACAATTTCTGTGGGCGAAGCACAAGGGTTGGAATCTGTGCAGTCTACATTTGTGCTCTTTTTTTTTTTTTTTTTTTTTTTTTTTTTTTTTTTGTCTGCGTCTGGATTTTTACTTTAATGGGACGGGGGGGGGAGCGAGAACCCCGAGCACGCCCTTCTTTGGTGTGGCTCTACTCCCCTTGTGACTCACTGTTCTCCCTGTGATATCTGGGCCAGTTCGCGTGCGCTTTCTTGGCGATGTTTGTTGGGTTCCTTTTCTCGGCGGCGCGCGTGCTCCACCCTCGCTCCCCTTTGAGGCAGGGGATTTTGCTCTCCCGGGTTTGACTCCTTTTTCTCCCGCGGGCCGGTCAGATGTGTGTAACAGCGCTCTGCTGGGTATTTCATCCCTTGTTTTTTGCTATGTAGAGATTCAATTTGTTTAGAGATTGGATAGTGGGAGTGGTACCCGTGGGAGCTGTCACGGTGGGAAGAGTGTGTTTGCAGTATCGGGTACCGTATGGAGTCTTTCTTCCTGGGTGCGCGGCGGCTAGGGCTTTCGTCGCGTTGGTTGGGGGTGCGACCCGTCTGCTTGTTCTTGAGGGGTTGGGTGGTAGGCGTGGGGTCTTTTGTGTTCTTTCAGGTTGTTTATTGTTTTTACAAAATTTTCTTTGGAGCGGGGTAGACATCTTGACGCCCAAGTGTTTTTTACTACAATTACTATATCATATTTCTTACTCATCCTACATGTGAGTCCTCCCCAATGGTGCAACCCCAATGGAAAAATGACACTGTTCTATCTTGTCATTACTTTATACAAAATTTACTTATATTTCCACCCTGTGTACACCTTATAAAACTTTAAACCTGTACACCTTCCAGCCCATACCAACAACTCATTTGCAGGATCGAAATCAACCAAGCTTAATATGCCAAGATCTCCGAGCCCACGGGTTTCAGTTCGACGTAGTTCGGGGACTCTCACATCGGAGTGATGTGCAGAGTTCCCACAAAACCAGCCTCAGCAACCTGATATTCAGCAGGAAAATAACCCTAAGGGGGAGTCTGGCACCCTCAGATGTTCTCTGGGTCAGCAGTGGTGGGGTCAGGCCAGGAGGGCTCTGCTGTAACCAGCCTTGGACAAGCCCTGAGTCCTCACCCCCACGCTGAGCAGAGAGAGGGGCTCGGCAAGGCAAGGGTGGCTCGTCAGCAGCACGCCTGCCCTCCATCCATCTTCCCTGGCCTCAGGAAACAAACAGCAGAGCAAATATTGCCTCCCTGTCAGCCTGGCCGGGGCTGTGCTCCTGTTTGCCTTGTGCTTTTCCAGGAGTAACAGCGGGGACGGTGACACACAGAACAGGACAGGCCTGGGGCAGCGGGAGGGGATAAACAGGGAGGCGAGGAAGGAGTAATTATCCGTCCTGCAGAGGGCAGGTGCTGTGGATGTGGCTCCAGGCAGCCATTCCCAGAGATTCCCACTCAGATTTATGGGCCTGCTCTGTTTGCCCATTGGGAACACGGCTCTGAGGGGAGCAAGGAGGCACGAGAAGTGGCCTCACCTCCTGGGCCTGCTGAGGTCCAGCCCCAGGAGAGCTCATTTAGCTGTTTCTCTCCCCTCTCTCCCCCGGTTTCCCTGCGCTGTGAGAGCCTCACTGCAGCCGGTGCCTCTTTCCTTTGCTCCAGATTGGACACCGTGGAAAAATCCAAAGTAAAAGCTGTTCACAGCTGTGGAAAGGCTCCTGTCCTGGCAGGATCTGAGTGTCCATGGGGAGCTGGTGACACTGAGAGCTGTGCTGTCCTTGAGCCCGTTTTTGGTCACCACACACCTCAAAATGTGTCCAAGCCAGACACACAGAGCCCTTCCCCCTGTGTTTGGCCAGGACAAACCTCCCTGGCTCCTGTCACCCGGAGGGGAGCAGCAGCTCTGCTGTTTGTGTTTGACCAACACTTCAAGGGCTGTGTGACATCTCAGCTCCTTCACGGGTGCTCTGGGGGCAGGCTTGGCTCCTCCTGAAGCAGGAGAGCCGTGGGTTTGCAGGGATGCCTGTTCTCCCCAGGGAAAAGACAAGAGGGAGGATGAAGACAGAGATGGGATCTGGATTCTCCAGAGCCCCTCAGCCAGCACCAGGGGCTGCTGTTCTGTGGTGGTGCTCACAGGGGTCCCAGGATGAGGGAAGAGGTGAGAAAATCTTGGCTCCATGTGTCAGAAGGCTGATTTATTATTTTATGGTACATATTATATTAAAAGAAAATGCTATATTAAAACTATACTAAAAGCATAGAGAAAGGAGACATCAGAAGGCTTGAAAGGAATAGAAGGGAATGATAATAAAGTCTTGTGACTGCTCACAGCCTCAACACAGGTGGCTGCCATTGGTCATCAAGTAAAAACAACTTCACATGCTGGGTAAACAATTCTCCAAATCACATTCCAAAGCAGCAAAACGTGGAGAAGTTGAAACTTCTCAGCTTCTCAGGAGAAAAGATCCTAACGAAAGGATTTTTTATAAAATATGTCTGTGACACTGTTCAGAGGAGGAGCTGGCAGGTGAGCTGTGCCGGCGCTCAGCCCACCCTCACCTTGTGCAAAACATCCCCCTGACCTCTGCCAAGCCTTTCCCAGCCGGGCTCCAGCCCAGGCCTGCGTTTCCTCCCCATTTCCCTCCTGGGAGCAGCATCCTCACCCCGGCTGATGGAGCACAGGAGAAGGTGGCTTAATCCTTATCAGCGAGGAGAACTCCATCAAAGGAGCGAGCGGCAGTGGGGAAATGGAAATGCGGGGATGCATAATTCATGGCAGAGAGGGCGCATTTAATAGGTGTGCTCAGCGGCAGCCCGGCTCAACACCTTGTTCTCCGTGCCGGGGATGGTGTCAGGTCACTCGGGATTAGCTCTTTGTTCTCCGGGGCTCCGTCTGCCCTCCGGAGCTCCTGCAGGATGAGCTCCGTGCCCGCAGCCGCGCTCGGTGTCACAGAGAAAAGGGCTTATTTACACATAAATGAGGGAGGAAATATCCACAGCGGATCCCGGGCTGCCAGGTCTTACTGGCAATTTCCTTCCCTGCTTTGCAAAGGCCGAGATAACCCTCGGTGTCTCCTGCCAGGGCAGGAACCTGAGCCTGCCTGATCCCATCGCAGCTTTATTATAAATCAACAGCTTTATTATAAACAGCTTCATTTAGGGTCTGGGATGTGCAGGGATGTGAACCTGAGCCTACCTGACCCCATCACATCATCCTTTGGGGTCCCTGTGCTGCCTTAGGGAAGGCACACACTCCCTGTTTGGCAAAGGGCAATATGGGAAGGATGAGGAACCCAGCCTGGCATCCTCCTTCAACTCCCACTGAAAATTCCAAAATAACCTTCCAGGTTCTTCCCAAGCCGTCCGAGGGAGGGGGTTTTCTCCTTCCCCTGCTCAGATTGGAGCCAAAGGCAGACTGATGACAAATCCCTGGGCTGGGAAGGGGAGAACCCAGCACTGCATCACCACAGCGCTGCTCCCTGCAGACACATTCTCTGCGTGGGAAAACAGAACATTTCTATTTCTATTTCTATTTCTATTTCTATTTCTATTTCTATTTCTATTTATTTCTATTTCTATATTTCTACTTAATTTTTTAAAATTTTTATTCTCTTTTTTCCTATTTGTATTTATTTTTCCTTTTTTTTCTTTTTCTTCTTCTTCATATTTTTTCTTTCTTCCTTTCCTTTTTCTTTATCCTTTTCTTTTTCTTCTCTTTCTTTATCCTTTCCTCTTTTTCTTTATCTTTTCTTTTTTTCTCTTTCTTTTGCCCTTTCTACCTTTCAACTTTCTTTTTCTCTTTCTCGCCCTCTTTGCCTCCAGAGGATGTTGAATTCCTCGGGCGGTTGCTGAGGTCAGCGGGCCCTGCTCCTGCCGAGGGGATGGAGAGCCCTCTGCTGTCCAGCCAGCCCTGCCCGCTCTGTCCCTGCCCGAGCCGCTCTCAGCCTCTCTGGGCTTTAACCTCCAGCGCACATCTTTCCAGTGGGGTCATCAAGGAGAATTCCCTGTGCTCTGGGGAGAGCAGCAGGCAGCCACTGCCCGTGGGACGTGGGGACGGCTCCCTCTGCAAGGGAGGAACATTTCTCTGTCCTCACCTTGCTCCATCCCCCAGCCTTTCCGTGGCTCAGATTCCTCCTCCAATGTCAACACCCAGCTCAGGACTCTCCCTTTTTCCCCCGCGAGAGACAACCTTAGGAATTATAAATGAATAATTAACACAGTGTTTATCTACGGCATAACAAATGTGTAAAAAATGCTGCTGTCACGCGGAGAGGTGCTAAATTGGATCACCATCCGCACAGTTCCCAGCACAAAGGTGGCAAGATCCTTCCAGTTGCCACATGGATCACTTCAGCTGGGTTCTGCACGCACAGAGATCCCCACAAGAGCCTTCCTGCTGGGGCCCTACCCGTGCTGCCACAATTCCTCAGCAGCAGAGGCCATGGCTGGCTGGAATGCAGGGAAATCTGGCTGGATTCAATAATTCATATCCATATAAAACGGGCCTGAGTGGGGAAAGGGAGGATTAAACACCAAGTGGTCCCCAGAGCCACGATTACTCGCTGGTGCTGGCGGCGGTGCCCCAGACAGGAGGAGCCTCTTCCTGTTTGCTTTATTAGTTGTGCATGAAAGCCTCGTTAGCCCATCCTGCTGGCCATCCATTATTGATGTGTGGCATCTCCTTTGGAGTGACCGCGGCTCCTTCCTCCGGCCTCCTGTGGCTGTGGGGGTCTCTGTCCCTCCTTGGGCTCCTGCGAGGCACAGGGCAGGACAGAAACCCTCCCGCCCCACGGCCAGGCGTTATTCCAGACCCACACGGCCCCAGCACCAGCAGAGGGGTGCCAGGAAGGGTGCTGGGACCCGCCCATGGGGCTCCCTGACGCCTCCATTCCCCCCCAGCAGCTCCAGGAGTGAGGATGCTCCTGTTTGCTGCCCTGGATCACCGTGCCGGGGTGGCTGGACGCTGGATGTGGAAACGGAGGGCCCCGGTAATGTGACAAGAATTAATGAAACATAGCCAGACTTTCATATAATTAAAACCAGTAATTGCTGGGAAGATGGCTCATGCAAAACGACGGGCTGGGGGTGGGCAGGGTTGATTAAAACTGGTGACTGGCTACAAATGATTAGATTAAAATCAATTAACTGTAGAATTGCTGTCTGGCATATGGAAGGATAATTCAGTTACGTAACCGACAGCGGGATTTGCACTTTGCAAATGTTGTTTCAGTACACCAGACCGAGCTCAGGCAACCTGGTTATTTAACAGGACACACTTGTGATTCCTGGTTCCGAGGGTGGGATTTGGCAAGGCAGAGGCCGGGGCTGCTCTCCCTCCCTGGGCAAAGAGCAAGGACCGGCTGCGATCCCCTGCTCTGCCCTGGTTATTTGTAAACAGGAGCTCTTTTCATTACTCTTTTAAAGACTGGCTGGATTAAGGAAGCATTAGCGGAATTCAGCGCTCGGCATCCTCCCGAGAGCCCGCTGGTGGCGGAGCCCATTAGCGCTAATGCAGCCGCATTAGCACATGGAAAGGATTCCTGTGTTACAGCATCCCTGGCGGATCCAGCTCCTCTGCCCTCCCTAAGCCTCGGGAAAAGCTGCCGTGAGACCCTGCAAGGAGCTGCTGGCTGCAAAGTGCCTCCCAGCACTGCAGGTGACCCTACAGCATCCTCCTGCTCTAGGCTCTGGGGTCAAATAAACCCTGCAGTGCTGTGCCTCCCCTCCCGCCCCACCTCTGAGGCTCCTCTGGCGCTGTGGATGAGCAGCCAGCCCTGGGAAAAAGCCTGGAGGTGCCAGGGCAGTGCTGGCAGGCCAGAGGCGTGGCGCTGGAACGGGCTGGAGGCCCTGCTGAGATCCTGGGCTGGCTCATCTCAACACAGCTGCACCGAGGATTCACCCTCTTCTCACACAGCTTGGCTTTCAGCAGACATTTTGTCTGTGGCCAGGGAAAAAGCTCTCTCCCGTCATGACAACCCTGTCACCAACCCCATGACACTCAATATCAAAGCAGCTTCCCTTCAGGAATTGTGTCAGGCCAGGCTGGACGGGGCTGGGAGCACCCTGGGACAGTGGCAGCGTCCCTGCCCATGGCAGGGGTGGCACTGGATGGCTTTAAGGTCCCTTCTGCCCCAAACCATCCCGTGATTCTCTTCCTGGGGAGCTACGCTCCAAGCCCACGTTGTTCCCAAGGCCTGGAGCTGCACCCCAGGAATGGCTCCCAAAACTTTGGCGTGGTGCACAAAGAGGTTCCAGTGGTGCAATGAACTTGGCCCAGCTGCACTGGTGTCCTCAGGAGGGGAGAGCTCTTGGCTCTCCTGGCTGCAGAGAGCCTGGCAGTGGTCTCAGGGATGGGTCACTGTCCTGCCAGCGGGTGGCAGTGGGATTTCCCCACTCCTTCCTCAGGAAACCTCTCCTGGAATTGCTCTGGAGATCTCCCACACCAGCCAAAATACCAAAATGCCAAAATACATGTGCTTTCTCCAGAAGAGGCAAAAGTAGATTCAGGTCAAAAATTACTATGTATAGAGCAGAGAAGCATCTCCTGAGCCATCTGCCATGCACCAAAGTCAAACTCCACTTAGAGCCTGATGAGGCTTTAAAAAAAATATATAAAAAACCTGACTGGCTTCCATTCAGGGCTTTCAAAGCACTTCTGCTCTTTATGGGGCTGTCCAGACATGGCTCCACTAAGCTGCTGTCCATCATAAATAAGTTCTTGGTTCTTGCTGTCAAGGAGAACATTAACCCCACTTCTGCCTCTGCTCCAGGGAAGAGCTCCTTGGAAGAGCCCCCATGTCCAGCCCCAGCTCTGCCAGGCTGATGGAGCCCATCTTCCACTTTCTGCTGCTTCCAGTGGTGCTGGGAGGAACCTTCACACACAGTGAGAAAATATTTTATTCAATTAACCTGCCCTGGTAATCTCCATGGAGATCCTGCTTCTCTTCCCTTTCTCTGCTCCTGTGCCTGCTTATTCTGGATTGATGCAAAATCCCTCTTTTCCTTGTTCTCCACTTCCCATGCTTCACCCACAGCCCATCCATGATTTCCAGATCCTATCCAGGATCTTTTTTTCCTGCTTCTGTTTCTCCCCTCCATGGCCAGCAGCAATGCAGAGGCCTCTGGATGCCTTTTGCAGACATGGCACAGGGGCATCCCCATGCATGGCCAAATTATTGCTGCATAAATCCCTTCCCCTTCCATGGCAGGGCTGCAAATCACCAACAGGCCAGGCTTCAGGATGGAGTCCCTTTCATCGTGGAGAGATGAGTAATCATTTCCCTTCCTGAAGGAGATGCAGCAGATTTATTGTCCTGACTCAGCCCCCAGGTCTGTGTGAAGGAGAAAGGTCAGCACAGAGTTTACAAACTCCGTCAATATTCCTGCCCTAGGAGGTTTTCCTCTCCCTGACAAAGTAGTTCAGCAATGCTGGTTGCTTGTTTGATGCCTTTAATAAAGGCAGAAGGACACAGATATTTTGCTGATATTTCACTCATCTGCAGTGAATCAAGCAGCAATCCACAGCACAGAAATCATGGCTGATGCTGGAAAATCACTCCGTTCTCTCCATCCCCTGGGTCACACCCAACCCCAGATGAGGACAAAAGCTTCTCTCAATTCCTATTTCAAAACAATCTCAAAATATCTGTCCAGAAGCCAAATAATCTTGTTCTGGTTGTGATTTAAAGAGGGCTGCTCTGGTTTGGGACTTTTTAAGCTATTATCACATGCTTAAATTAAAACTCCAAGCAGAAGTCCCAAAAGGGGAAATGAACCTGCTCCATTCCAACTTTACAAGAACAGTTTGCTCTGGGGATTTTTCAAAATTAAACATATCTGTGAAACATTGCTTGCTGAGTGAACCCATGGCCCATTCCACATCAACATCACATGTGGAACGAGCTCTGATGTCCAAGCCATTCCCTGTGTCCTGTCCCTCCATGCCTTGTCCCCAGTCCCTCTGCAGCTCTCCTGGAGTCCCCTTCAGGCCCTGGAGGGGCTCTGAGCTCTCCCTGGAGCCTTCTCCTCTCCAGGTGAGCAGAATTCCCCCCTGTCCTGCTGCCCAGGCTGTGGGATAGCCCAGGGCACAGGGCATGTCCAGTTTTTCACCCATCAACACCCCCAAATCCTTCTTGTCAGGGCTGCTCTCAATCTGCTCGTCCCCCAGCCTGGGCTGATCCCAATATTTAGCATCCCTTTGCTCTCAGGTCACTTTGGAGCACACACTTTATTTATGGGCATGGAAAAACAAGCACCTGGCCCTTCCTGGTGTGTGATGTTTCCTCCTGCTCCTCGGGCAGCTCCACCTGCAAGGCTCAGCCCAGGAGAAGAGCACACACCCCTCTCCAGATGGTGAGAGCTGCTGTCAGCCCAAGGAGGGGAATCACAGCTGAGATGGAGACACAAACTGGCATGTGGGAAGGTAGACAGCGGAAATCTTTGTGATGGCTGAGCTCTGTCACTCCCTGTGGGGGATTTCCTGTCAGAAACCAGCCCCTGCTGAACTTGACTGCACACCTGATCTCACACATTTTGAACAAGGATGCTGTGTTCAGTTCTGGATCCTGACAGAAGACGCTGGAGCTGAGTAAGGGCCTGGAGCATCCCTGTGCCCAGGAAAGGCTGAAGGAGCTGGGGCTGCTCAGCCTGGAGAGGTTGCCCTGGCTGTCCCTGGCTGTCCCTGGCTGTCCCTGGGTGCAGAGCAGGCCCAGGCTCTGCTCCAGGCCCAGCAATGGCCCCAGAGCCATGGTCAGGGACTGAGCCCAGCAATTCCCCTGCCACAGGAGGCACAACTCCTGCCCTGGGCAGTGCCCAGCCCTGAGCAGAGCCCACAGAGGTGTGGATCTCCCTCCCTGGGGATATCCCAGACCCCGCTGGACACATTCTGTGCCCTGAGCTCTGGGATGGCCCTGCTGGAGCAGGGAGGTGGCGCCAGTGACCCGCTGTGGTCCCTCCCAGCCTGTCCCATCTGGGAATTCTGTGAGTCTGTGATTCCATGAACTGTAAGAGCCCCTTATTCCAGCTGTCTGGGAATTCTGTGATTCTGTGATTCCATGAACTGTAAGAGCCCCTCATTCCAGCTGTCTGGGGATTCTGTGATTCTGTGATTCCATGAACTGTAAGAGCCCCTCATTCCAGCTGTCTGGGAGCTCCCAGGATCCGAGGCACTGCTCCGAGAGGGGTCCCAGTTCAGTGCCATCCAACCCCAGCTCTCCTCTCTCAGGAGGGGACTGGTGCTTTTTTCGGGGTGGAGAACAACTCCCCGCCACGGTGACTCAGCCACCCTTATGTTCCACTTCTTATTTACACTCCCCAGTGGTGATGCTATGGCACTTAATGGCTCCCAGGGCCCTATTCCATCTTCTAAATATACATCCCCATTGTGCTGCCTGGACTCCCCTCATTGTATCACGAGCTGACTGCAGGCATCAGTCACGGCTGTGATAAACACAAACTGCCCTAATATCATCTCCCAGGCTGTGACGAGCCTGATCTCAGCTGTGCTGGAGCCAGATGGAAGAGGGAGTTTGGAATAGAGACTTACACTCTGTTAAATGTATGTGACATTTAATTATGACAGTGAGAGCTTCTCTCTCATCCAGGGTAACGTGAGGCTGAATTCTGCAAATAACAGGAAAAACCCGGATAATTCCAGCTCTGTGTTCCAGCCCCAGCCCTGGGCACTCGCTGGTGCATTCTGCAGCACAGCCCTGTTCCCAGAGGATTTATTATCTCAAATGCTGCATCACACAAACACCAGGAGCTGCTCAGGTTCAGAAATAACCTGCCTGAATCCCTAATGAGGGCACTGAGTTTTGCAGCCCTGGCAGGAGCTGGTGTCCAGTTGGTCTCTGGTTGTTTCTGCCGTTGCAGAGCTGAGGAGCAGCCCAGGGGACCCGACCCCATCCTGTGCAAATGCTGCAGGGACAGTCAGGGAGCTCAGGGAGGTCCCAGGTGGGTGGAGAGGCACCTGCAGCCAGGTGGAGTGACCAGGAGGCAGTTTTGGTCATTGGTGGTGGGTCACAGATCCTGGGAATCCAGCTGCTCCAGGATGCTTTAGGATGGATCACAGCTCCAGACCCAAGAGAGGAGTGAGGACAGGACGAGGATGTGGCTACACTGAGGTTCGTGCAGAAAAGTGAGGAAAAAACTGGGAGAAAACTCCAAGGATGTCCCCCAGAAATTCATCCATGCCTGCCACCTGCCAGGCCAAGCTGAGCCTGGCTTTCCCTGGAATGGAGAGCAGGGATAGGCAATAAAGGGGCTTAACCCAAGGAGGAACAGCTCGTGGTGCTTTGGCAGTAATGTGTGCTCAGGGAAAGGCCGGCTAATCAAAAGGAACATGCAGCTAAAAATCCTGTTGATGACTTCCTATTTTGTCCTGATATCCTTGGTGAAATCAAGGTCTTTTCTCCTTTTTTTTTCTTTCTTTCTCCAGCAAGTGGAAAGTACAAAATATCAGTAAACAGGAGCCCATTTAACACCAGACTTTTAGCAATGGCTAAGCCTCTATCCAGCTCTTAAATTCTGATACTGATCTGCTCCCCAAAGGCCTGCTTTCCAAAATAATACAGCCCTTTTCTCCAATAAAGCATAGCCTTTAGGCAGCTTTAAGGGTGCCTAAAGGAAATAGGACCAATTTGTTTCGTGCCTGGAGGAATATTTCTTTTCTGGCAAATGAATGTCAGAAAGGCAGTGTGTGAAAAATTTTTCCTGCATGTGGGCAGCTCTCTCTCCCTTCCCAGGCAACACCCCCACACTTCCCAGCCCAGCACTTGGATGACAAACAGTCTGGAGCACTTTTGGAGCAGGTACAACATCGTATTTATGCAGAACTGAGCCAGGATGGGTTTCTCCACAGCTCAAGGCAGAGTTCGTGGTATCACAGAAGGGTTTTGGTTGAAAAAGACCTCAAAGCTCATTTCATTCCCACCCCCTGCCATGGGCAGGGACACCTTCCACTATCCCAGGTTGCTTCAGCATCTCCACCTCCTTCTGCTGCTGGCCCCAGGGCTGGAAAAGATGTCCTGGAGGAGCTTTTTCCCATACAGAATACCATGAAAAGCCTCCTGTTGCCAAAAGCATCCCATGCCAGACAGGTCCCCGAGTAAAGGATAAGATTTCTCTGACTGTAGGGTTTTGATTCCCCCTTGGGGGAAGAAAACTTCCCCATCCCCATCTGACTGGCACATGCTGGCAGATCAGAACAATAGCCAAAGTCAGAAATAAATGGGTTGAATAATTCAGTGGGCTCTGGAACATGGGAATGGCAGAGAGCATCGTCAGGAATAGGAAAGCACAGCTAATAAAAGCAAGAGACAGAGGGAAATTTATTAAACATCTTTCAGACAAGAACATTTTGCCGCTCGCAGAAAAAAATATTAAGCTGGAAATGAGGGAAATTTTGTTCACAGATGGGCTCTTTGATAGGAACTATATAAAAAGCTGAAGAAACATTTGATTAAAGATTGGGAGAGAAAAGCTTTCCAAAAAATGAGCAAGCTTAATTTCAATTTTCTGAGGGCCAGATCCATTCCTTTGGGTCCTGCCTGTGGAAAGAAGTCCGGGTCTGGTGACTTTTGGGGTGCGATGAATTCCTCCCCCCTGACCTTGGAGCCTCAGTCCCATCTGGCACGGAGGTTTCAGCTCAGTCCCTCGGTGATTTTGGAGCCCTTCTGATGCTTTTTGGCACTTGGCCCCTGCCCAGGGGCAGAGCACTGCTGTCCCCTGGGAGCAAACTTGTTGAGGACTTGTTAACAGGAAAATCCCTCGTTAAGTGCAGGGAACATGAAGATCCTTCTTGAAGTGCCGGGGGATTTACTGGCAGACACAACTCTGTGTTGCAGGAAAGTTTCTCCAGGTCTCTGTGAGATGTTACCCCCATTTCTCCTCTCTCATGTCCTTTTCTCACCCACAACCCTTCCTCTGAACCTGCAAGTCTCTAAATTTACTTCTAGTTCCTGCTCTCACATCAGAATTGGTCATTTCTATCACTCTTTCCCTCTCTGTTTGCCAACTCCACCGCTTGTGACATTTAAAAACTAAACAAAGCGGGCTAAAAGCTTCTGGTCTTTGCAGGAATAATGATTCCAAGGGTGATCAAACTAATCGATGCTTGCAAGCAAATATGTGTGAATAATCCCAAGTGCTTGCTGGCAGCCTTGTAAAGGCAAACCAGAGCAGGCCCAGGCTAGAAACAAAGAGGTGGTACAATGGGAACAGCTAAATGCCTGCCATAAAATCACCAAAACCCAAGAAAATGCCTCAGGAGGAACAGCTTCACCTGTGCAGTGAGAGGAATGGAGGAGCTTCATCTATGCTGGGGCCACGAGCTCTCCAGGAGGCTGTGGTTTGTGGAGCAGGGATGAGTGGGAGGTTTAATTGGTTGTGGATTTATTACATGGGCTGGCCTGAATGAATATGAGAATTCCTGTCGCAGCAGCCTCTTTTCTTTTTTTATTTTCTTGACTAAGTGCCTAGCTAGCAGGGAGGAAACCAAGCCTTTTCCACCACAGGTACATATCAATGTAATCTTCCAGGCCATAAATCCAAATTTAATCCGACATGAGAGTACAACTCCAGTCCTCATGAATTCACCTTCCTTGGTTACACGTGTATATAGAGGGCTGCCTGATTTATCCAGCCAGGAGGAGCTGCTCGATGTTTCTTTTAACAGCTGAGGCTTTATCTACCAATTCCCACTCCCCTGTGTCCATTCCTGCGCAGCTGATTAGAATTTATTGAGATCTGTACTCCACCTCAAAGCAGATCCACTTCCCCTTACAGCTCTTTCCCTTTTGCCAAGGGAAATGTGAATATTCATCAACCCCGGATGTAGAGACATCAGAAAAAATAAGAAATTGCCACTCTGAGGCCTCTTTTCATTGCTTTTATTTTTTTCAATGCCACTTTTCTGCTAAACCAAGAGTAACATCTCTTTCACATGACTGTGCTGCTCTGCAAAGCAGAGGAAGGACTGATCACACCCAAACCTGGAGCTTAATTCCCTGGATCCCACCAAGAGGGAGGGGAATTAGGGGAAATCCATCCTGAGATGGGGATTTTAACTTCAAGGGGCCACTTTACAACATGGAAAGCAAATTAATCAATTGTCTGTGTCAGTCTGCTGGCAGAAAGTCTCCATTTGGGGCTCACTGTATGACCGAGGTGCAAAAGTTGCATTCTTTCAGCCCCATTCCCTCACAATCTCAGCCCCATTCCCTCAGCCCCATTCCCTCACAATCTCAGCCCAATTCCCTCACAATCTCAGCCCCATTCCTCTCAAAATCTCAGGCCCATTCCCTCACAATCTCACTCCCTCACAATCTCAGCCCAATTCCCTCAAAATCTCAGCCCAATTCCCTCACACTCTCAGCCCCATTCCCTCAGTCTCATTCCCTCACAACCTCAGCCCCATTCCCTCACAATCTCAGCCCAATTCCCTCACAATCTCAGCCCCATTCCTCTCAAAATCTCAGGCCCATTCCCCACACAATCTCAGCCCCATTCCCTCACAATCTCAGCCCCATTCCCTCACAATCTCAGCCCCATTCCTCTCAAAATCTCAGGCCCATTCCCTCACAATCTCACTCCATCTCAGCCCAATTCCCTCAAAATCTCAGCCCAATTCCCTCACACTCTCAGCCCCATTCCCTCAGTCTCATTCCCTCACAACCTCAGCCCCATTCCCCTCACAATCTCAGCCCAATTCCCTCACAATCTCAGCCCCATTCCTCTCAAAATCTCAGGCCCATTCCCCACACAATCTCAGCCCCATTCCCTCACAATCTCAGCCCAATTCCCTCACAATCTCAGCCCCATTCCTCTCAAAATCTCAGGCCCATTCCCTCACAATCTCACTCCCTCACAATCTCAGCCCAATTCCCTCAAAATCTCAGCCCAATTCCCTCACACTCTCAGCCCCATTCCCTCAGTCTCATTCCCTCACAACCTCAGCCCCATTCCCTCACAATCTCAGCCCCATTCCCTCACAATCTCCGTCTCATTCCCTCACAATCTCAGGCCCATTCCCTCACAATCTCAGGCCCATTCCCTCACAATCTCAGCCCAATTCCTCACAATCTTAGGCCCATTCCCTCACAATCTCAGGCCCATTCCCCTCACAATCTCAGCCCCATTCCCTCACAATCTCCGTCTCATTCCCTCACAATCTCAGGCCCATTCCCTCACAATCTCAGGCCGGCCCATTCCCTCACAATCTCAGCCCAATTCCTCACAATCTTAGGCCCATTCCCTCACAATCTCAGGCCCATTCCCCTCACAATCTCAGCCCCATTCCCTCACAATCTCAACCCCGTTCCCTCAGCCCAATTCCCTCACAATCTCAGCCTCATTCCCTCACAATCTCAGTCTCATTCCCTCACAATCACAGTCTCATTCCCTCACAATCTCAGCCCCATTCCCTCAGTCTCATTCCCTCACAATCTCAGGCCCATTCCCCTCACAATCTCAGCCCCATTCCCTCACAATCTCCGTCTCATTCCCTCACAATCTCAGGCCCATTCCCTCACAATCTCAGGCCCATTCCCTCACAATCTCAGCCCAATTCCTCACAATCTTAGGCCCATTCCCTCACAATCTCAGGCCCATTCCCCTCACAATCTCAGCCCCATTCCCTCACAATCTCAACCTCATTCCCTCACAATCTCAGTCTCATTCCCTCACAATCACAGTCTCATTCCCTCACAATCTCAGCCCCATTCCCTCAGTCTCATTCCCTCACAATCTCAGCCCCATTCCCCTCACAATCTCAGGCCAATTCCCTCACAATCTCAGCCCCATTCCCTCAGCCCCATTCCCTCACAATCTGAGGCCAATTCCCTCACAATCTCAGCCCCATTCCCTCAGCCCCATTCCCTCACAATCTGAGGCCAATTCCCTCACACTCTCAGCCCCATTCCCTCAGTCTCATTCCCTTACAATCTCAGCCCCATTCCCTCACAATCTCAGGCCCATTCCCTCAGCCCCATTCCCTCACAATCTCAGCCCCATTCCCTCAGTCTCATTCCCTCACAATCTCAGCCCCATTCCCCTCACAATCTCAGGCCAATTCCCTCACAATCTCAGTCCCATTCCCTCACAGCCCCTCAGTTTTAGGGTCTTAGCTCCAGCTCCCCTGTCGCTGTCAGGGCTGTAGCAGCAGCCCTTCCAAATCTCAGCATCTTCCTTGCTAAACTTTGTTAACTTTAGATTAAATATAGGAGCAAAATAACATCAAAGTATCTCAAGTGTTAATTGCCTTTTGAGGGGACAATCCTGTTTCTGTGGCCATGCATAATCTCAGCATGTCCTTTGATTTTTCTAGCTTGCATTTCCAGTCTCTGGCCACCTGCTTCATCTTTCCCTTTCCCCCTTCCTCCTTCCCCACATTTTCCATCAGCAGCACACATCAAACGTGTTTAATTCCTTCACCCTAGTGCCTGTCACACGGTGTTGTGTAGCCAATTGCCCTTGGATGTGGGATCCCAAGGCTTTTAACTGCCAGAGGGCAGGGTTAGGTGGGATATGGAGAAGGAATTGTTCCCTGTGAGGGTGGGCAGGCCCTGGCACAGGGTACCCAGAGCAGCTGTGGCTGCCCCTGGATCCCTGGAAGTGTCCAAGGCCGGGTTGGGTGGGGCTTGGAGCAGCCTGGGACAGTGGAAGGTGTCCCTGCCATGGCAGGGGGTGGAATGGTGTGCTGTAAGGTCCCTCCCAACCCAAACCAGTGTGGGATTCCATTATTTCTCTCCCAGAAGGGCCACCCAGTGCAGCTCTCCAGGCAGAGCACAGTACATCATCCCCATTCCCAGACACTTTCCAGCAGGAGCCAGATCTCTGGGCACTTCCCAATGAGTCCCCTGCGCCCCATCCTGCATCCAGCCCTGCAGTGCTCACTGTGATTGCCATCCCCAGCACTTCACTTCCTCGTTAGGATGTGTTAACTCATCTAATTCTCTCTCAGGACAGAAAGTGCTCATGTTTAATGAACTCTCTGCAGAGCCAGAGCTGTCTGGGGAGATTTAAAACAAACCTCCAGCAGCTGGTCAGGGTGTGATTAATGTTGCTGTGGACTCCAGAGAAGCCAAACTGAGGGGACAAGAACTCCAATACTCCCACACAGGGTTACACACTCTGCCCTGGTGAACAAAGCTCTTTCCTTCCCAAAATCCTAGACAGCTGGTGGTGAGGGATGCAGTCACCAAGGACATCCAACATCTCTGATGTTGTCAGAGGGTCAGGGTCAGGGTTAGAGTTGTGGGTTAGGATCAGGGTTAGGGTTTCCAAGCAGAAATGGGGACCTAGAAGCTGGGGATGAACTCACCCAGGCACTGGCTCACAAGGATTTTCAAGCCTTTGGAAAGGCAGACTGGCTGCTGCGCACTCCTGACCCACAAAAGCCTTTTTCTGTGGAAAGGAGGATACTCTGGGGTGTACACCTGAGTCACAGTGCCATGGGATGGACAATGGGAGGGAATTCCTACCTAGACACTCTTATTTCTAAAGACAAGCCAAAGATGCCTTTTCTTTGTTCCCCTTTTTACTTTTTCTGCCAGTAAGCAGTTAAATCTTTGCATCCTCCACAACATCTCTAATCCATCTGTCAGGAAGAAAGCAGTGGCCATGCCCCTCACTGGGGTCCAGAGTAGCAACCCCCTCTGCCATGGGACTGTCACTGAGGCAGGGAGGAGCTGGGGTCACTGCAAGCAGCTCCACGCCTGTGATCCCCCACAAGGAAAGCTCTGACAGCCATCAAGGAGCACGAAATGACTTGGCAATGATCCTATGTCACCAGCAAAGATAACGAAGCTGCAGTCAGCTCCTGACAGATAATGCAGGGAAATTCATTTAACAAGTCATGGCTGCTAACAAATGTAACTTCCCCAGCACCTGGGGCACGCTCCGTGCCTCTCCACGTGCACACCAGACACTGAGCAGCTTCATTCCCTTTGTTTTCATGCTGGAGCTTTTCCCCAGCTCTTCCTTTGTGCACTACAAATTCTGTACAGCAACAGATCACGGCCGAGCTCTGCTGTTTGACATCCACGGTGTTGGGGGAATTGTAGCAGTCAGCTGGAAGCACTGGAATATTGCCTGGGACACAGTTGCTGCTCAGAATTTGGGCCTTTTGCTGCAGGGGGTGAGGCTCTCAGAGTCCTCCTCCGAGACTGTACAAGTGCCCCTGAATTTCCAGAGAGGTCAGCAGACTTTACCAGCAGTGGCATTTACCCAGCGCTCTGCCAGGGGAATGCTGAAGCTCCAGAATGTCACGCTGCGATGCTAAGGCTGTAAAAGCACGGCTTTCCCCCTGATAGATCATATTTCTATGTCACAAGCTAGCAAAGTTGTTTAACTCTGCAGTGCCTGGCAGCAGGGTCACCTTCCCACAACACCAGCAGCAAAGCCAAGTGCAGGCATCCCTGCATTTCCTCTCCTGACCCCAAAGGGGTTTTTCACCCATTTTTGTGCAGGAGCCATAAATTCTTTCAATACACTTACTGGCCCCTCACTATCACTGCCTTGGATGTCTGGCAGAGCTGGGGGCGCTCACCTGGAGAGGAGAAGGCTCCAGGGAGAGCTCAGAGCCCTTGCAGGGCCCGAAAGGGGCTCCAGGAGAGCTGCAGAGGGACTGGGGACAAGGGCTGCAGGGACAGGACACAGGGAATGGCTCCCACTGCCAGAGAGCAGGGATGGATGGGATATTGGGATGGAATTCCTGGCTTTGAGGGAGGGGAGGCCCTGGCACAGGCTTGGACCAACCTGGGATAGTGGAATGTGTCCCTGCCCACGGCAGGGGATGGAGGCACATTTCCCAGCAGGCACACACACAGATCAATCCCTCTGGCCGCTGCTGGGGCCAGCAGGCTGATGCAGCACTTTCATTCCCACTGTGAATTGCTCCCTTCCTCCTCATCCCTCTTTATAATATGCAGGCCTTTTTTATCCCCCCCCAAGTTGCTTATTCATGCCTTAATGTCACTTGATTTCCAGTGGGCTCTCAGAGCCCTTTCTGTGCATGCTCTGCAACGCTACTGGGATTTTCTGCGCTCCCTAAACAACCTCTGCCTGCCTTTCCTGCAGAGACACCTCACTGAGCCGGGGTGACATAGCTTCCCCCCGTGGATTTGCCATCCAGCTGAACGTGACCACTGTCAAAGTGGGATGGGAACAGCAGCAAAGCCTTTGGAATATACAAACAGGCTGAGTGAGCCCCTCTGGGTTGCTGTTCAAAGGCAGGGACACCTCCCAGCAGATCAGCTTGAGCAAGGCCTTGCCCAGGTCCACAGCCTCCCTGAGCAACCTGTTCCAGTATCTCACCATCCTCACAGTAAAGAATTTCTTCCTAATATCCAGCCTGAGCTTCCACTCTCTCAGTTTGACTGCAGCTCCTGCAGAGTTGGGAGAGTTTTCTAAGCAGAGCTGGGTCCCAGGAGATGCGGCTGGCAGAGTCCTCTCTGCCTGACCCAGCTGCAAATGAGGCACCCCTAGCCCTGCCCTGCCTTTTGCTGTCTGCTCTGTACAAAGCCCTTTCCATCTTCCAGAGGTGTTTTCTGAAGGGATCCTGCTCCTTAAACCTCCACCTTTCCCTGCTCCTTTCCAGCAGCTGTTCCACCTGACTTCCTTTCCTGGATGAGGAGGAAGGAGGGATCACAAACCCTCCCGTTGATATTGACACTGGTATTTGCTGATCCATTTAACAGGCACTCTTTCCTTGAGCCATTTGCTTTCCAAGGGATTCATTTAGCTGTTGCTGTGAGGTCTGGTGCACCTCCAGCTTTCACTTCACTAAAATTCCTCCTGTGGGAGCAGGGACTGAGCCTTTGCACGTGCCCGTGGGTGTTGTTCCTTTTCTGTGGGGCTGACCAGGGATGGATGAAGATCAAACTCCTACAGAGGCAGCCAAAAGCCTGTCTAGACTAATGTGATCTTCCAGCTTACTCAGTGAGGCTGTTTTTCCATGCCCAAAGCACAGATATTTTAACTTGCTCCTTAATTTGCTCCTTAAAGCAGTTAGCAGAATTCCAATCATCAATCAGTCCTGGCAGCCTATCCAGAAGGCATGGCCAGGAGCTGTGCATTAATTGTGAATGCTTTGCTGAATTTACTGCATGGCAGCACCGAATTTTTCACTCTGAGATGAGGCATGGATGTGCTGCTTGGCACAATCAATACTTTTCTGGGTTGCTAGGAAATTATCAGGGACTCAGTGCCCATGTGTGGGGCATTACCACCCTCCCTGGAAGGCACAGAAATGTGTCAGCCCCTTCCCTGCACTGGAGCATCTGTGGGTCAGCCTAGGGAACAGGCTGGGCACAAAATGGGACCCCATCAGCCAGGGCATCTCTCTGAGCTGAGACAAAGCAGTCATTATCCCACTCAGCACTGGTCAGGCCACTCCTGGAATACTGTGCTCAGTTTGGCCCATGCTGTACAGAAAAGGGATGGGACAGGTCCCAGAGAAAGGCTCCAGAGATGACCCAAGGACAGGGAAGGCTGAGAGCCCTGGGTTTGTCCAGCCTTGAGAACAGAAGAACATTATGACCACATTCTGGGGTGGCTGCTGAGAAGATGGAGATTCCCTTGGGCAGAAAAGATGAGGGGCGAGGGGTGCAGGTTTTTTCCCTGGGGATATTCCAGCCAAACACAAGAAGATATTTTTTCTCAGTGAGAACAATCAGCCATTGAAACAATCTCTCCAGAAACACAGAGGATTCCTCAGCTCTGCACACTTATCTGTAAGGGTGCTGGGCTGTCTTGTCCCAGAAAGGTTGGACCAGCGGATCCCTGAGGCCCCTTCCCACCTGATATTCCAGGGTGTCCTGCCCAACCTTTCCTTGACCACCGAATCAGCTCCAGGGGAGGCAGCCCGGGCTGGGGCAGAGGCCTTGAGAGAAGTTCCATCATGGCTGGGTGGAGAGCTAGAGAAGTTCCAGACATTTCTTGGTCAGAGTTGCAGGCGTGTTGGGCCTTTAGGACAGACAACAAAAACCTCTCACTTGCCAGAGAATTCTTTAAGGGATCACAGGTGGCACTGCTGTGTCCCAAACACATGGGCTTATGCTGTTTTATCCTTGGAGCAGCTGCCAATCCACGCTGCTCCAGTGGGAGATGCTCACAGGAGATCCAGAGGCATCGCTCCCTTTTAATCAGCCTCAGCTTATTAAATTTTGTTTATCTCAACTGAGCTGCGTTCAGCTTCAATTAAAATTATCCCAAGACTTTGCTCGGCCCTGAACCAGGCTGTGAGTCCCCACGGATGCCCGGAGCCTCCTGATGGTGTCACTATGTCCCAGAGGGAGCTGTGTGCTCCTCAGCAGCCCCATCACAGGTCTGCTCTCACAGAAAAGCCTGCCCTAAGTCCACGACCTCTTGCTTTGCCCCAAAACTCCAGCCATCACAGCCTGAGGATTTTGCTGGTCCCATTTCCAGCACTTCAACACTTTGCTGCTCAGCCTAACAGGACAGAGCAGGCCTTTTTCATTCATTACAGTAAACAGAGCCTTAATCCAGGCCCTTAAATCTGACTAGATTTTGAAATAATTACAAGCAGCCTCCTAACTTGTACGAAGTTTGATTTAAGCCTTAATGTAATGGTTTATCTGGAGAGCAGGAAGTAAGCTGCACTGCCAATTAGGAGCCATCTGTTTTCCCCTAATCTTTTGCAGGCCTCAGACCAGTAAACAAGAGCCACCACAGCTGGGCCATCACTGGTGCCAGGCGGAAACAACCCACCAGGGCTGCCTCTGGGGATGTGTCCCGGGGTCCTCGTGGATGAGTGACCCCTTCCAGCCCTGGGGAGTGGGATAGGGATGGCAAGGTGGGAGGGGGATGCTCTGGAGAGAGGGTCAGGGACCAGTGTGGGTCAGTGCTGGACAGGAGGGAGAGCTTCCTCAACAGAGAGGACACAGATCATTGCTCTGAGCAGGACTTGGCACCCGGGCACCTGAAAAAATGCTTCTCTCCAGGGCAGAGGGGTGGGACAACAGGGGCTGGGCAGATTCCTCGTGCAGAAACAGCTGCTTCCCACCTCCATCCTTAGAGCAGCCCAAGGAGAAGGTGCCAGGGAGCATCTTCCAGCTGGGAGAGGAACAGGGCAGCCCCAAGCTGAACAACTCCCTGCCCAGAACAAGACACCAGGGACACAGCCTCGTGTCCCCAACAGCCAGCACAGGGACGTGGCTTTCCCTGCTGCCATCCCCTGTGTGGAACACCCTCTGGCTGAGGATGGAGCTGGCAATGGAGCTGGCTCTGCCCCTGGGCCAGCTGGTCCCACGGGGCATCACCAGAGCCAAGCACTTCCAGCAGCTCTGAAATTAATATCAGCTCTGGGCAGGAGCACACCAGGCCTGTTCACCCCTAAAGCCTTCTCCAGGTAGTGGTTTTTTACAAAAACCTCTGTTCTAAGCCTGGCATTTGGGGGGCTCTTTGGGGCTGCTGAGAGGTTCCTGCCCTCCCTGGTGCAGGGGCCCTCACAGGTGAGCCTCCCTCAGCTCCCAGGGCAGCAGCAGCAGCAGCAGCAGCAGCAGGGGAGATCCCCGGGAAGGTGACCCAGAAACTGCCTTTGGAAAGTCAGACTCTGGGGGCTCTCCCTGCCCCCCTCCCACGCAGCAGCCCCAGAGCAGCCCTTTGCTGCCCAGAAGGTTCCACTGCAACCTTGACGAAGCTTGTTGGGGCTCTGCACACCAGCCATCACACTACCATAAAACAGCAATTAGAGAAGGATCATTTACCAGATGTTATCACCTGCCTTGTCTGCATTTTCTCCTGCAAGACTCCTGGCTGCAGCATTTTGCTGAGGTGCCAGCTGTGCTGCCCTGCCCAGGGTGGCAGAGTAAAGCCCCCTCTCCATGAGGAGCAGCACAGGGGCAGGACGCAGGGCTCTGCCCCAGCCCAAAGGAAGCTTTGGAGCTCTTTTTCCTGTTTTGGGCTTCAGTTCATGAATCTCCTAAAGTGCCCTTTGAGCCAGCAGATTGCTGTGGTTCGTAAAAGAAGATGGGAAGCATTTTTCTGGCTGGGTTTTTGCTGCTGGGTTTTTTCAGCCAGCAGCGCCCAGCCAAGCCCCGGTGCTTTACAGCCCTCACTAATGCACCGGTGCTTCCCAAAGCACACTATTTACAGCCCTGCCACAGCAGGGAAGCTGGAAGGTCCCCACGGCGAGTTATTTATCATCCTGCTGAGCACTGGGCTCTGCTTCTCCCCCTGAGCATCCCCTCTGCAGGCAGGACTCTGAAACATCCCAGTGGGCTCTGTCGTGACTCAGAAATCGCCACCAAGGTGTGGGGGGTTTCAGCTCCTCAGGGATTCAGGAAGAATTCCCCACGAAGCTCCCTGCTGGGGCCAGGTTCCCTGCAGAGCAGCTGCTGGGTGCTGCACACACACCCTCCCACCACACCCCAGGTAGACCCAAACCCCATCAAAGGGCTGCTGCCCATTGGAGATGAGGAAAAAAGGCCGAGCTATAATGTAGGGGTTTTGGGGACTGTGGGACACCCGGTCTTGTGCTCCACTTTGCAAAGCTCTTACACTGGGTTCTCCTTGTCTCCCAGGAGGCCCCATTTGCCCAGAGCAGGGCTGGGACTGGTGAGGGTGACCCCCAGTCACCTTCTGCAAAAAGGAGCCTTGGCAAGGCCATGCCTGCCCTTTTTTTCCCCTCTAGACTCAGGAGATTATTTATGTCACCTGAATAATGCAAAACCAGGTCCTATCACAGTACTTCAGCAGCTGGAGGGCAGAAATTCCCTGAGGAATTCTTGGTCCTGCCCTCACCATGCCCACGGGAGGGGCTCTGGGTTCCGCTCTGCCATCAGGCATCAAAACCAGGACTTCACAGCTCCGAGCTCAGGGTGTCTGTGAGCGTTAATTTAATATTCTCCAGGTGCTGTGCACTATCCCAGGTGAGCGTGTAATCTGTCAGATCTCCATTATTAATTGTCAGCTCCAGCGTGAGTAATTGTGACCCTCCCCCAGTTCCAAGCTTGGGGAAATTTATATTTTTCCATTTGCTCGGCGTAGTAACGAGCTCAGCTGGCTGGCAGTGAAAAATACCCAGGGAAGCACATGCTGGAGCAGTGAGGGGAGCTCAGCAGCCGTCAGCTGCCTGCTCTCTGACTGCATCACCCCCTGGCTTCCACTTGGCTGGAGGATTTGGGATGCTCGAGCAGCTCTGCATCAGCCAGCCCCTGGAAATAAAGCTCAGCCCCAAGTGGGCTCTGGGAGAAGGTCAGGTGCCTCATGGGCTCCACTGCCATCCTGCTCAGCCTCTCCTCAGCACCAATGTGGCCCTCAACCCACACCTCCTGCTCTGTCAGTGGATTTGACACCCTGAGAAGCAGGAAATAGCAGCTCTCCAAAGAAATGCAGGAAGATCAACAGGCCTGAAGGGCTCAGGGAGGAGGGTGGGAGAGGGGGATCAGTGATGGACAGAGGTGCCTGGTCCCTGCACTCCAGCAATCCCACTTATTATCCTTTTGGAATGTGTCTTCAAGGCCTAGGTTGTCTTATTAAACAGATACACTCTTGCCATTGCAGACTGGCCCTGGTGTTGGGGATGGCTGGGGGAGATCCAGGAAATACAACGCACATGGGATGTTTCTCTTCTGCTTTTAGCAGCTCAAATACACAAATCACAGAATCCCAGAATGGTTTGGGTCAGAAGGGACCTTAAAGCCATCCAGTCCCACCCCCTGCCATGGGCAGGGACATCTTCCTCCATGCCAGGCTGCTCCAAGCCCTGTCCAGCCTGGCCTTGGACATTCCAGGGATCCAGGGGCAGCCCCAGCTGCTCTGGGCACCCTGTTCTCCTCTCCAGGAGGATGCTGGTCCCTGGGATATACCATTAACAGCTGGCACCAGGAAGGTTTGCTTGTGTTTGGGGTTGTGAGGACCCTTTGGAAGCAGCATGGGACTCCCCTGCTGCGCAAACCCTGCCTGACTGCGACCAGCCCCTCCTTCAACTCCCAGCACAAGTCTCCTCCACAGATGATCCTATGTCACATCCATAAATCCATTTAATCCCCTTGTCTCTCTGCACATCCATGGGTGTCCATGCCACCCCTCGGGACCATCTGCGGGCAACGGGGACAATCCCCCCCCAGCTCGGGAACGGGGCCGCCTTCAGCCACAGGGCAGTGACTTTTGGGGACCATACCCAGCCGGCATGGCTCAACACCTCAGCTGCATCCAAGGGGGATAAAGCCTCCCAGACCAGGGCCACTCCCGAGCTGTGTGCCAGGGAGAGGACTCTGACTCCTTGGGAGGGTCAGCCCACGCAGGCAGAGGAGCATCAGCCAAAAACGCTGATGCAGGCGAATCCAGCACGCCATCGGGAGGAAGACTCTGCCCTCCGGACTATTTTTGGTTTGTTTTTGCCAACTCTGGAGCCACTGATCTATGCTATTGTCACTGCTGTGACTAAGGGCTCTGCAGTTGGAGGAGCATCAAGCAGGGCTTGGAGAGAGGGCTGCGCGTGGCTCTCGGGGGACCGGTAATGGGAGAGAGCCCTTCACCTCCTGTTTACACTTTAATGCCCATCCAGGTTATCCATTATTTATTGCCCATGTATTTATAGAGCATTCCCAGCACACACGGGGCTCTGCGGGCGGCGGGGGAGAGGATGCCCTCTCCTTTGGATGTTTGGTTTGAGCAGAGCAGTTAAACAGTCCCGGGCTCAGGAGGGGCCATCCCTCCCCTCCTGCATCCCGCAGCTTTGCCGTGAGGGATTTCTTGTTTCCCTGCTGGGCTGGGGTGGCCTTTTCTCCCTTGGGCCCTGGGCACAGCAAAGCCAAGCCTGGCTTTGGGCCCCCAAAGCCCTATTCCCTCGGAAGGGAAGCCAGCACAGCCCAGCACTGCAGGGTTCCCCTTATCTGGGGTGGAAAAACCACCCTGGTGACTCCAGGGGGTCCTGATCCACGGCATTCCCATTCCTCCACCACTGCAGGAACCAGCTCCTGGCTCCACAGGGCTGTGGCCACGAGGAGCAGCCCCTGGCCCTGCCTTGGCCAGCCTGCAATGTTTACATGCAACAGCTCTGATACCATCTGAAAACATGCACCAGGCAGCTCAGCCGCGTCCAGTTCCAGCTCAGGGAATCCATTACAGGGGCTGGAGCAGCGGCACTGACGGTGCCTGGGCCACCAAAAGGAGCCACCCCACTCCCTAAGTGACAGATGGGGCCTGGCTGGCGCCAGCTGGGACACACGGACACCACGGGAGCTGTGCAGAGGGAAGAGGAGGCGGTGTGGAGCACCCAGCCAGCAGTGGGCCTCTGCCAATGCCAGGGATGAGCTCTTCCTGCAGGGATAACCATGGCCAGCCACAACCCACACGGACGTGCTGTCCCCATCTGCTTCTGTCAGACCAGCCTGGCCTGCCTTTTATTTCCCTCTTTTTATCTGCTGCTGCTGGGGAAGGCAATTTCTGCCAGGTCACAGGGAAACAGGCTGGCCTGGACCAGGCAGGCCCAGCCTGACCTCCAGCCCCAGCACCATCCCTGGAGCAAGACACAAAATCTGGGAGCTGGCCTCCATCACCCTGAGCCCGGGGACTCTCCCATCTTGGCTTAAAAACAGATTTCTAAACCTTTTGTAATCCTAAGAGGGTGTGAGCAAGGGAAGGAAAGAATCACTTAGGACAAGGCAAAACCAGGTGGAAGAACTTTTTTTTAAGTGAAAGAAATGCCATTTCCAACAGGTTTATGTGGGAAATGTTGGAAAAAAATATTCCTTATTTTCCATCATTTTCCCAAGCGTGCTCCTGCAGGGAAATGAGCAGTTCCAGTGTCACAGGTGTGGGTTTTAAAGGGATGCTGCTGCCAGCATTGGCTGAACAAAGGTCAGTGGCTGGGTTCAAATGCTGCAGTGTTGGCAGGGACACCTCCCACTGTCCCAGGCTGCTCCAAGCCCTGTCCAGCCTGGCCTTGAGCACTGCCAGGGATCCAGGGGCAGCCCCAGCCCTGTGCCAGGGCCTGCCCACCATCATAGCCAGGAATTCCTTCCTAATACCAAATCTAAACCTACTCTGACAGTCTGAGTCCATTCCCTGTGTCCTGTCCCTGCAGGCCTTGTCCCCAGTCCCTCTGCAGCTCTCCTGGAGCCCCTTCAGGCCCTGCAAGGGCTCTGAGCTCTTCCTGGAGCTTCTCCTCTCCAGGTGAGCACCCCCAGCTCTCCCAGCCTGGCTGCAGCCCTGCAGCAGCTCTGGAGCCTCCTCTGGGCTCTCTGCAGCAGCTCCAGGTGCTGCTGCTGTGTCCCCAGGGCTGGGGCAGCTCTGCAGATGGGGTCTCACCTGGGCACAGGGGCAGAACTCCCCTTTTCCTGCTGTCCAGGCTGGGGGATCAGCCCAGGCTTTCTGGGTTGGAGCATGTCGAGTTCTTCACCCAGCAACACCCCCCAGGTCCTTCTCCTCAGGGCTGCTCTCCATCCATTCTCTGCCCAGAGGAGGATGAGGAGAGCCTTCAGCCTCAGTCTGCAGCAGCAGGAAACACAAGGGATGGAGAGGGAAGGAACAATGCCCTCTACCACTAGAAGGAACCAGCCAAAGCATTCACTGCCTTTTTGTTCCAGCCTTCACTAAAAAGCCATCTGCAAACAAGAGCAGCACCAGCAGCAAAAAAAACCAGCGTGGGACATGGTGGGAGAGGAGCCAGAGCTGTGCTTGCACATCCCCAGGGTGCAAAACCCAAAATAACCCAGGCCACCAGTGATGAGGGGAAAGAGAAGCGATGTCACAGAGCAGGTGGCCTGACAGAGGTCACCAGACGTGGCACAAGCAATCAATTCTCCTTGGAAGCATGCAGAAGATAACGAGGCAATGAGTACCGGTCTGTATGGAATTGTAGGAACAAATCACATCAGCCTGACCTAATCTCATCCTGAGACACGGCAATGGCAGACGCAGTCTCCCGGCCTTTAACCACAGGAAGTCTTCAATGCTGCCTCAAGTGCAGAGTTATGGTCAGGGGGGATGGTGGAGGAGGCTCCCCAATCGATGCAAGCCCGCCAGGGGTTTGAAGGTCTGTACACAGCGTGTTTGAGGGGCTCCAGGATCCACCATGACACTGGGAATGAGCAGCACCAAGCCGGGCTGGGTGTGGGACCCGGGGAGCTGCTGCACACACTGGCACTGCCCTGGCTCCCCAGGGCTCACAGCTCTGCCCTGGGGAAGCCCAGGGTGTCTGCAGCAGGCAAGGAAGTCACCACAGTGCCACCAGGCAGGAGCCCCCATGTCCCCAAAGCCACCCTGCTGCAGAACAGCCCTGGAACACCCTTCCTTCAAACCTTGGAGCATCTCCACCCTTCAGAGTCAAAGGGGTCAGCTGCAGAGAGCCTCATGCTCTCCCACAACCTCCAGCATCACTCAGCTGCCGTGTTTTATGGCTTTTGGACCAGGAGGGAAGGTGCCTGCCCTTTTCATGGCAGCTCCTGGTCCAAGGAGCCTGGAGAAGGTCTGGGAGGTGCCGGGATCTTCACAGCCCGGCTGGTGAGGCTTGCCAGGACCTGCTTCACCTGGCCTGACCTCACCCACCCGCTGCCTTGTCTTCCAGAGTGCTATCAGTTCCTTATATATAGCAATTAAATGTGATAAATGGGCTGCAAAGCGCTATTTCGGGAGAGAGGAGGCTCCATCTGGGAGTGCTGCAGTGCTGCCTCAGCACGACCCACTGCACACCTGGCTCTCCCCACTCATCGCCGTGGACGCTGCCCCACACCTCAGGATGTGATGGCACACAGCTCCTGGCACCTTCCCAGGTCTGTTTCTCTCCCCCACCCTTCCAGGAGCTCCCTTGGTTTCTCTGGCTGCTGTCAGACACCGCCACTTTAAATACAGAGTTTGCCCAGTTTCTGGGAGCGCAGCACAGCGTGCTCAGCAGCAGCTCAAGGCACCCAGTCACAGCAGCATCCACGGTTCACCTGGTCCCTGTGAAGTTCAGGAGAGCTTCTGGGAAAAGGAACCCCAGTAAGAGGGGAAATACTTTGGGGAAAAGGTCAGTATGAGAGATAAGGTCAGGGAGGAGGAGAGAAATCAAGATCCATGAGACCCCCATGTCTGGCAGTGCCCAAGGCCAGGCTGGACAGAGCTTGGAGCAGCCTGGGATAGTGGAAGGTGTCCCTGCCCATGGCAAGGGTGGCACTGGATGGCTTCAAAGTCCCTTCCCACCCAAACCACTCTGGGACTCTGTGTGCCCAGGATGGGGTTTATTTAATGTGACCCCAGCCCAGGTCCATGGAGGTATTTAGGCACTGAAGGGGATCCAGCTGCTGCCGCATCTGGCTCTGAACACAGCGCTCCCAGTCCCTGCCCGTGCATCGCTCCAGCATCCAAAAATCCCGTGCCCGCCCCAACACCACCCTCCGTGCCCCGGGGCTTGTGATCCCCCCGTGCCCTGGGCAGCCCCGGGATGCCGGTGGGGACCAAGCAGGCTTGGAAGCAGGGGGAGATAACCCTGCAATGCTCAGGGGGGCTGCGGGGTGCCCGGTTTGTGGGGAAGGTCGGGGAAGGGAGACCGGGGCTGCAAGGGGAGTGGGACAGCCCCTGGATCCTCCGCGGCTGGAGGGCAGCTGAGACAACCCCCCAGCTCCTCCCTGGAATGGAAGGGGTCGGAGGTAATTCCCCGAATCCTCCCTGGGGTGGAGAGCGCCCGTGACAGCCCCCATTCCCTCCCCGGGGCTGGGGGGCACCCCGCAGCAGCCCCCAACGCCCACCTGGCTGGGAAAGGACCGGGGCAGCCTCCAAATCCTCCCCGGGCTTGGCGGGGACCGCGGCATCTCGTGGTCCCTCCGCGGGCGGCAGGGGGGCCGCGGCAGCCCCCGGGAGCCCGCAGCGGCGGCGGGGGCTCGGTGGGCTCGGTGCCGAGCGCGGCTCAGCCCAGCGCGGCTCGGCTCCCCCGACGGCCGCCGCCCGCGGCGCTCCCCAGCCCATCGCGCAGCGCCGGGCAGCCCCAACCTGTCCCCTTCTCCTCTTCCTCCTCCTCCTCCTTCTCCTCCTCCTCGCTCTCCTCCCCTTCCACCCCCCCGGCCCGATTTGGGCAGCGGCGCGCCCGGCGCTGCCGGCAGAGCCGCCGTGTGCGGGCGCGGCGCCGGAGGCAGCTCGGCCCGGGGGCTGCGGCGAGGCAGGCGCGACCCCCCGGCGGCCCCGGCCCCGCTGCATGCCCGCGGGGGCAGCATGGCCCGCAGGCAGGCGCGGCGGGCGGGCGGCGGGCCGCGCTGGCTGCCCTGGCTGGGGCTCGCCCTGCTGCCGCTGGCCGTGCCGCCCGCCGCCGCCCCCGCCGCCTGCCCGTCCGCCTGCTACTGCGTGGCCACCCCGGAGCTGGTGCAGTGCCGCTACGAGCGGCTGGAGGAGCCGCCGCGGGAGCTGCCGGCCGCCGTGCAGAACCTCAGCATCGCCGGCAGCAACCTGAGCGTCCTGTCCCGCGCCGCCTTCGCCGCCCGCCCGCTGCGCGACCTCCGCCTGCTCCGCCTGCACCACGACAACATCCACACCATCGAGGACATGGCCCTGCAGGGCCTGCCCGCCCTGCGCACCCTCGACCTGAGCCACAACCCGCTGCTCTCGGTGGCCGCCGGCGTCTTCGCCGGGGCGCCGCTGCTGCGCACGCTGCAGCTGAACCAGGCGCTGCTGGCGGCCCTGCTCGAGGAGCAGCTCGCCCTGGCCCTGCGCAACCTCAGCTTGCGGCGCCTGGAGCTGGCGGGCAACGCGCTGCAGGCGCTGCCGGCCGCCCTGCTGCCGCCCGGCCTGGAGGAGCTGGACCTGCGCAACAACTTCGCTGCAGCGGCTGGCGGCCGCCGAGCTGCGCAGCCTGGACGGCGCCCGAGCTGCGGGGGCTGCGCCTCAGCCTGGCCTCCAACCCGCTGAGCTGCGACTGCGGCCTGCGGCCCTTCCCTGGCCTGGCTGCGCGGCGCGCCGCCGCCAACCGCGTGCTTCGGCAGCGCGGAGCCTGCGCTGCTGCGGGGCGGCGGCGCTGCGGGGCACGGCGCTGCTCGCCTGCGGCCCGAGGCGCTGGCCTGCGCCCGCGGCGACGGCGGCGAGCCCGCCGAGCTGGAGACCGCCTCCTACGTCTTCTTCGGCATCGTCCTGGCGCTCATCGGCGTCGTCTTCCTCATGGTGCTCTACCTGAACCGCCGCGGCATCAAGCGCTGGCTGCACAACCTGCGCGAGGCGTGCCGCGACCAGATGGAGGGATACCACTACCGCTACGAGCAGGACGCCGACCCGCGCTGCGCCGGCACGCCCGGCCTCTGAGCGCACCCCGACACCGGCCTCGGGGTGCCCCAGAGCGGGGTGAGCTTCCCTGGAGGGCTCCGGACCGGCTCCGCCTTGCCGCGCCCTCTCCGACCCGACGGGCTCCCGCAGGGCTCCAGGCTGGACCGTTCCCCCATCGCGGTGCCCTCGGGCGGGGAGCACGCCCGGCTGGGCCCCGGAGCACCGGGAAGCTTCCACCGGGAAGCTCCGGCAGGCGGGATGCGCGGCTCGGCGCTCACACCCGGGTGTTTGCTTGGCGCAGCCCGAGAAGCCGCGGCAATACCTGAAACTGTCCTGGACGTTCCTGGAGCCTCGACTTGACTTTGACCGTGTACAGCTCTCTTTCCTATTAGATTTCTATATGACAGGCGCAAAGTTTAACTTAATTTCTTATTTTTTCCCTTTTCTTTTTGCTGCAAAGAGGAGAACACGTCCAGCTGCTCCCCCCCACGGGAAGCGGCGTGCTTTTTCCGAGCCCGTTTATCCATTAGGTTTTGTTCAGTGACATTTCCAGCTCGTTGTAGGCACAAGGCGATGCAGCTGTAGGAAACGCCTCCGCCGGCTGCGTGCATGTTCCCCGGGGCACGCGGGGGCAGCCCTTTGACTCTAGAATGTAGCGTAGACCTGGCTGTCTCGGCACTTGGTAATTTACAACGAGCCAAGCAGAAGCTCCCGCCCTAATTCCCCTGCCCGTGTTTGCTTTAGTGCCTGTTACTATATCCTAGAGCAAATATATCGAAAGCTGCACCCACTCCATCGTCTATTTTCTATAAAGCTCCTTGCAGACGATTTCCGAATATCCCCGCGGCTGAGGCGAAGTTATTGTGCTCGGTTTGCCAGAGGAAGGGAGCTCTGGGCTCCTCTGCTTTCATCGGTGCTTAGGAACTTCTCTTGCTGAGCTGCTTTGGTGGCCAGGCATGCAGGGGGGTTTTGTGTGGCTTGGGCACAGATTCTTCCCTGGCAGCCGCACAGGGGCTCGGGAAAGTTATCCAGGTAACAGCTTGCTAAAGCAATTTTTCTCTCCCGGGTGGTTTGGTGCCTAATTCACGAGGTGCCGGCGCGCTGAGCATCTCCGGCTGCGGGGCTTCCCCAAAGGGAGCCGCAGCTTTTGGAACGTGGCATCTTAAAAAATGCCGAGTTTCGGTGCCGGGATGAAAACGGGAGCGTTGCGTGTGCCTTTCCCCGCAGCGGGAGGGTGATGCGGGCAGGGCGGGGAGCGCGGCTGCCTCCGGCCGTGCCGGGTGTTCGCCGGGGATGCTCGGGAGCCGCTGCTGCCCGCTGTGCTGGCTCCGAAGCGAGAGTTCTGCGGGAGTTGTGTTCCTGGAGCCCGGGTGCGTGTGCGCTCAGCTGCCAGGTGGAAAGCACGGTTGTTTCCGTGCCTGGGGGCTCGGGGAGGCGTGCAGCCTGCTCCGCGATCCTTTGCATTTCCCCCCTTTGAAATTCCTGCCCTTCAAATCGCGGTACCGAGGTGCGGCGGCTGGGAAAGGGAGAGCGGGAGCACAGCCTGCGGCTGGGCTGTGTTCGAGTGGGGATACAGCGCTGGGAATCGCAGTGATTTTCCTGGATGTTCTGAGCTGGTCCTACTGAGCAGGGAGCTGGTCCCCCACTCTGTCCTGGCTCCTGGGGAATCCTGAGATCCCCACAGCTCAGCTTCTTGTGAAACTTGTTGCATTTTGAAGATCTTTTCCTGAGGTTTTTGCCCCACTGCAGGAGCTTGTGGGCGCCGGTGCCACCTTGTCGCTCCATGCAGCCAGCTACAAGGGGAGAAATCTCAGCCTGCCCTCACCTTCACCCACTTCCCCACGTCCCTTTCCCACCCCAGAGCAGCCAAACCGAGCCCCTGAGCAAAGTATGGGGCAGCAGGGTGAGTTTGCACATCTGGCAGAGCACACCCCAGCTGTGACTCCAGCATCCGTTCATGGGGACAGAGATGGGGAGGGTGGACATGGTGCAGGGAGAAGCCTGGAGGGAGCAGGGAGAAGGGGGATGTAGGAGCAGGGAGCACAGCACACCAGTCTGGCAGCAGGCGCCAGGCTCTGGGATAGATAACAGGAAGGAAATCGCCTCCAGGCAAAAGGAGAAGTGGCCAAACACTCCCTGACCCCAAAGCCTTTCTCTGAAGGGGTGGCTGGTGTGGGCAGCTGGTGGCTCCAGCTTTTCCTGAGGCTGGAGGGAGGGAGGTGGTGGCTTTTGGTGGCCAGGGATGAGGACAGGTCTCCTTTGGGCACCAAAACGGTCAGACCCTCCTGACTGGGTGCAGTGAGACCCCTGCAGGGATGCCAGGCCCCCTCAGGCAGGGGGTAGGATGGGGTGGATAAAGCTAAAGCTGTGGGAGCACAGTTTCTGTGGCTTGTCAGCGTCAATATTACTCTGTACAGCACATACCCCACACATGACAAAGGAGCAAGAGTAGGGAACCTCTGGATTAGGGCATTGTCACTGAGCTGAGACTCAAAATGTGCTTTTTGGGCTCTCAAAGACAGCCCTGTGTTTGGAGAACCCCAGATGCCCTCACATTTGCATGCAGTCCCTTTCCATGAAGGAACATGGACCTCCCAGTGTCCCGAGCTCACGGCAGGAGCTGCTGCCTGAGCACAAAGTCACCCCAGCAGCTCCTGGGGCCGAGGGAAATGCAGGAGAGAAACAGCAGCCTTGATGGGAACCAAACAAAGCATGCTCAGAGCCCCTGCAGCGGCTCATCACCAAAACAGAAGGGGAAAAAAGCCAAAAAACGTCTATTTTTATGCCCTGCATATGAAATGGCACCGGTGCTTTGCAGCCAGCACAGGCTTTGAGGCCTGCTTTTCCTTCCTTATTTTCCAAAGCTCAGATGTTTCCTGGGCTGATCCAGCGGGCAGGCAGGAAGGTTTGGCTGGGGAGGGGATGTGGGTGGGCAGCCCTGGCTGCACCCAGCCCCCAGAACATCCTGAGGGTGTTCAGGTGCTCCTGTCACCAAACCAGGGTATCCCCTGGTGGCCCAAGGTGCCCAGGGCTGCAGGAAAGAGGCCAAGTGTGGTTCTGTAGTGCAGAAGAGGCCAAAACTCCCACCAGCGTGGTGATGGCAGCTGGATTTATCCAGGAGAAAGAGCTGGGCTGGAGCATCACCCCTGTCCTTGCTGAGCACAGGGCTGTGGTGCTCCTGCACTGGGGCAGGGGAAAAAACCAGCCACGAGCTGTCTTGTCCTTACAGAAACACAGAATTAATGATAATTAATTCTCCCCAAGCAACTTCACCCCTCACAGCCTACACACCAGGCTCCTTAGTCCTCACATTCCTTCCTCCCTCATCACAAATTAACCCAAACCTTCAGAGGGAGGAAAAACACCCTCTGCTTTTCATTGATTCCTTTAGGAAAAGCAAGACAGGGACGCTACCCACATACCTGGGGGAAACTGAGGCACAAACAGAGCAGGGTGGAGCTCCTGATAGCGGGGAAGGGTTTGCACAGGGGAAGAACCCCACAGAAATGGAGTTGAGTCCTCAGCAGGGTTCCCTTGAAACACTGGTGGTTCGAGGGACAGGGGCTGGGGACACTCAGCCTGGCCAGGGGGCTCAGGGGGCAGGCCAAAATCCCTGTGTGTTTCCCCAAGCCTGGCTCCGGGCAGCCACGCTGGCACAGCAGTGCCCAGGCAGATGGGGAAGGATGTGTTTCCACTAATCTGCCCCAATCTGGATTATTTTTCCAAATAAACCTCTGTTGCCAGCTGTTTGAAGCAAGTTTTTGGCACGCTGGGGACAGGTGGGATTCTGGGGATGAGGGAGAAGCTGGCAGGGGTGGAGGAGATGGAGGGGATCACATCTGCTGGGTGTCCCTGTGCCAGCACAGACAGGGGCACTGAACAGCCGAGGTGGTTTTGGCAGCACAGCACCCACATCCTGAGGCTGGGATCATCCATGGGGCCTGAGGCCTTCGCTGCCCTCTGCTCCTGTCAAAAGCCAGTGGCAAATAACCTGTGTCCAGGGCCTGGTGTCCCCCACCCACAGCAGAGCTGGGATCCTCTGCAGCTCCCGTCAGGATCAAACAGCCAGAAGATGCCTCTGGTGCTGGCTGCCCGGGCTGACCCTCATCAGCCCCTTCTGGGGGCTTTGGGGAGCTCCCAGGGAGGCAGGCTCACCCCAGGGCAGGGCAGAGCAGGTCCCTGTCCTGCCTGAGGACACACGGACAGCCTGCAGAGCTGCTCTGTCCTCCCAGCACGTGCCCCAGCCACTCGCCAGCCTGACATTTACAAATCCCTATTTTTAGATGCTCCTCATCACTTCTAATTGCTCAGGCTGCCCAGCCTCAGAAATGCTGCTCTGCACGGGCAGGATGGGTCCCTGAGCCCATTTCTCTCTCTCCCTGTGCCTCAGTTTCCCTTTTGGCAAGCTGCAATTGAGGGGCTCTCCTTGACTCCATTCGGGGACCAGGTTTTGGGGCTGTTGGTCCCACTGCCACCCCAGGCCCTCAGGTGGGATTTCAGGTGCTCCAGCCAGCACTGCTCAGCCTTCCCAGAACGGGACAACAGGGAGCACCAGCTACACAGGATCCCCTGGGATGAAGGCCGCAGCCATCACTGAGGGGACACTGCAGGTCCCCATCAGCCCTGGGACACCTCCAGCATCAGGGACATCTCAGTGCCATCAAAAGGAGGAGGCTCTGAGCAGTCTCCTGTTCCCAGGCCTTATCCAAGTGGCACAAGTGTTTGGCTAAAGAAGACAAGGAAACCTGGACTGAGACTACGAAGGGAATAGTTTATTACTTATAACACTTCATTCAGCTAAATCCACATAGCAGCACACAGAAAGTCTTCAGAAAAGTGCAAATTCTCACTCTGTATTTGTAATACGCCCCAGTTTTACAGAACAGACACCAGGTAAACAGCAGTACAGATCCAGAACTCCCCCAGGTTCCAGGCAAGGGGAATGATGCAGCTTGAGATGCTTCAGTCACCTGTACAAAGCCATCCTTGAGCAGAGGGAATCAAGCTGGACTGCAACCACCCAGGTGCCACCATGCAAGGAGCCCCCTCTTAGCTGGGGAGAGGACAAAAAGGGGAAGACAAAACAAAGTGATACCAGTTTTAAAATTAGAGACCATCCAGGTGCTTCCTGAGGCAGCGCACACATCCCACGCTGCCCAGGGGACAGGCCCCAGCGCTCCTCTCCTGGCTTCCACCAGTGTCACACCAACACTTCTGCAAGGAAATGGGAGCTGGAACCCCCAGCTCCCTCAGGAGCCTGGCAGGGAGGGCACACAGAGTGCTGAGCCAGGGAGCAGCACCAGGGACGTGGTGGGCATGCAGGTAACCAGAGCCCTGAACTCTGAGAGCTCGCAAAGTGCTACCTGAGCAGAGCTGAGCGACAATTAAACCTGTCACAGCCAGGGGACAAACCCCAGCCCTCAGGATTTTATCCAACACTAAACCCAACACAGTGGCTGTACGACCACAGCTTCAGCCACTGCCCAGCTTTGACAAGGTGTGTTGTACCTGGAAGCACCTCAGCAACAACATCCACGGCGCCCTTTGATCTGTGACCTGCTTTGCACTCAGGTCAGAAAGGCCTTTGTTCTCATCTGAGAGGTGGGAAAGAACAGCTGACAGCTCGAGGGAGGCTGTGCACAAACCGAGTGAACTCTACCACGATGCATTACAAAGTTACAGGGCAAGGAAACGAGAATTCCAGTCCTTCACAGTAACAGAAGTAAGGGATGCGAGATCAGAGGGGGGAGATAAAGGAGTTCCACAAATGGAACAGTATAAATATATCAAACAGTTCCAATACAGTAGGAAAACAACAGTAGCAGCAGTTTCAAAACAGCAAATAGTAATTATACCCCGAAAGTACATTCAACACGTGGTGCCTGCTGCTGTCCTCCCTCCCCAAAGCATCACTACAGCTACAGCTCCTGTCAGACCTACCCGTGGGGAAAACCCCAGACACAAAACACCCCACAGCTGGGATTTCTTCTTTAATCAAGGATAGTTAGACTGGGAACAGCTTCTAACAACGCTGCTTTGAAAACATTTTCTCCGTTTCTAGCGCTTGCCTACTGACACAAAGCAGATCTCTGGGAAGCTGCAGATTCCTGCTCTTTGTGGGAGCACAGCCATCACTCACAAGACACAATAACACACAGCTGGGCTCACCACACACACACACACTATGCTTTTTACAGTGTTTGTTCAAAATTATGTCCCAAGTCACTTGTTCTCTTCACTGCCTGGAGAACAAAATCCTCATTGCCTCAGGGTTTACCCTGCTGCCAATGGAAGGAATGGCAAGAGCTCCTTTGAGTTCAGTGCAGTGGGGATCCACATCCGCACCCTTTCTGGGAGAGCTGAAGGCAAAGCAGCAGTCAGAAATGCCTTCCCAGCCCTACCCAGCACAGACAGCAACAAAAGCATCCTCTGAGTGTGTCTGGGTTTGCCTGTTTTCCCCACCGTGTCAGTCAAATGTACAGTCAAGGTAGAAGAAACCCAAGCTTTTGGCATGAGCTACATTTCACTCACTGGCAGAACAATTTGGAGATACTTTCTCTTGAAATAAAAAATAAATAAATAGCAGTGACAGGTCAGAACTTGTGCAACACAGACCTTCTCTAGCACACGTACATTCATAGACACTGAAAGACTTCTCCATGGACATAGTGCAAAGCTGCTGGCAGCAGGAAGCCCCCAACCCTCAGGGCTCTCTGAAGCCATGGAGAGGCAAGACACACCAACCCACCCTGTGCCATCCTGTGGCATCCAGCTGCGAGGGCACCAGCAGAGGGAGGGTCAGTTTGGAGAGGCAGCAATAGTGGCAAAACAACAGCTTCAACTCCAGGGCACCTTGGGCTCTTCTCCCATCACCTCCACACAGATGAAACCCAGCACTGAATTGCTGCTGCTTCTCTTTCCTTGCTGCCAGTGACAGCAGGGAGCCTCCAGAATCAGCTCCCCTGTGCCAAAACAGGGCCTTTATTGCCCAAATCCAATATAACCACAAGGAGAACTTGAGTATTGGCTTAGGTGGTCTTTTTGGAAAATGTGATTTCAAGTCCCACTTGCTATTTCAGCAAAGGGAGAAAACAAATGAGAGAAGCTGTTAAAAATTTACCCTTGAATAACAGTATTTGCAAAGTGCTATTCTAACAAATTACCTGACAGAACACGACCAAAAAAAATTTAAGAAATCACAATTTAGTAACTGTGTTCGTCTTCTCTTCACTTTCTTCCTTGGTTTTCTTTTTGTTGTTTTTTTTTTTAATACACAGACAATATAAATACAGGCCAGCAAAAACCAAAAAGTCACTGACCAGCATTTAAATCAAATAGTGAATACGGAAAATCAAGAAAGCTTAAGACCCTGCAGAGATGTGGGACAAAAAGTAGCTACAGAGCCTGTGGTAGTCAGGAGGGGCAGTTTTACCAAGGGATGACCAAGTTCCTGCTCCTTTGGAAGCTTTGGAAAGGCACCAGGCAATTCCAACCCCAGGCTGCAGCTGTTGCCACTATTGTTTCACTGCCAATTATTTTAAGACACACACTGGAAAGCTACAATGCCCAAGAACACCTTTACCAACAGAAGAACTCTTAAGTAGCTGAAAAATGCCAACAATTTGCCTACACAAGAAATGCTGAGCTCTGCTTGGATGCTTTTGGAAGTGCAGACCTGTAAGGAAGGTCTCAGAGCTGCAGGGAAGAAGCAGCCTTTGTTGTCAGTGTGGAGCGATCACTCCTTCAAAACTTTAAAACCTTTTCTCACACAAAAAAAGAGGTGTTTCAGGTACCTGAACTGAGTTTTAAGACAAGATGTGGCAGCTAAGCTCAGCTGCCTCAAAGGTACCCGGGCAGCTCATTTGCATTGGTGTGGGTGAAATAAACTTTTGGTCAAAAGGACTGAGAACTGCAGCAATAAATCCCACCCTTTCCTCTGACCTCCTCTCCTTGTCCCAGTTTGGTGAAAAGCCTGACAAAAGAAAGCTTCCTCTGCACAGAAAAAGCACGCAGCTGTTTAAAACACACACACACAGACACAGAGATGAGACTGGTTCTGCTCGGGGGTCCTTTGTTCCAAAGCCTCCCCTGGCCCGGGCTCTACGCGGAGCGCCAGGTCAGCCCGTTCTTGGCAGGCTCCAGGAAATCCTCAATCAGAGCCTCTATCAGCTTCTGCAGCTCTTCTTCCAGCACGCTTCTGTCACTGCACGAGAGAACAGGCCCGGGTCAGAGGGCTGGGGAATGCCCAGAATTAAATAAATAACCAGCGAGACCTGATGGGGATGGACTTGCTCTGTTGTGTTTCCCACCCCTCCAGGTGTAGAGCTTTAACAAGCTCCTTTCCAGCAGGATTATCATGGCTTGGGCTGGAAGGGACTGTAAAAGACGGTGCCCAGAGCCCTCTAGTGGCCTTTTTCTCCTCTAATTAAATTAATTTCAATTAGTACTGCGATAATCAGGGGGTGAGGCCCGGGCACAGGTTGCCCAGGGCAGCCCCACCCCAGGAGTGTGCAAGCCCAGCTGGAGCAAGCTGGGATGGTGGAAGGTGCAGAGCGGTGGAACAAGATGGTCTTTAAGGTCCCTTCCAACACAAACCATTCCATGATTCCATAACCATGAAGAGGAGGTTTCTGTGGTGTAAACACACCCTGGATTTCCACTCCCTCGCTTTTAAAGTGGAAGTGGCTCAGCCCGGGTGAACAATATCTGGTTGTTCTCTCGCAGCTCAGGGTAACACAGCAGATTCCCACAGGCAGAGGGAGCCCACCTGGCTGCAAACACAACCCCAGCAGAGAGAGAACAGCCTGGATGTGACACTCTGGTCCCCTTGACAAGGTGAGGGTTGGTCACAGGCTGGACTCTGACCCCAGAGAGCTCTCCTAGCCTGAACAACTCCGTGATTTTGTCACCGGAGCACTTTTTAACCCTCACTAACAGAGGAGCTGGGTTTGTTAGAGAAGCAGATGCCGAGAGCCCCCTCCTGGCGTGCTGCTGAGGGCAGCAGCAGGCTGGGACACTGACCTGTGCCCGGGCAGAGCACACATCTCAGCGTAGTACTTGATCTTGGGCTCGGTGCCGCTCGTGCGCAGCGTGGCCATGCAGCCGTTCTGGAAGGTGAACGTGATCATCTGGCTGCTCTTGCTCACTGGCAGCACCTGCAACACAGCAGCAGCCCCTCAGTGCCCCTGCAGCAGCCCCTCAGTGCCCCCAGGAGCTGCAGCAGCACCGGGCTCAGAGTGTCAGAGTAAGCACCACATCCCACAGCTGCCTCCTCCCCGGTGCATTTGGGTCCGTGCATCCCTGCCCTGAGCAAGCAGCCTGCACTCACAGACTTGTGGTTCAGCTGGCTGCTGTCATAGCCCGTGGTGATGTCCCTGACGTGCAGGATGCCGTAAGCCCCACAGCACTTGGGGTACGACTCGGGGCCCTCGAAGTTCCGCAGCCTCTCAAATATCCTCTTGATGGTGGCAGGGTCGTAGCACAGGAAATAGGAGGTCTTGGAGATGTGATACCCATACCTGCAGGCAGATTGATGCTCTCATTGTGACATTCAGAGGGTTTTGGCTCGTTTGGTACCCAAAGGATCTCGGTACAGGGCTTAATTCTGACAACAGCACCCTTGTTTTATTGCTGGGAGTGCCTCCCTAGCCATTCCTGCTCTGTTACAGATCCCTCCTGGCACTGGGAAGCCATTCCCTGTGTCCTGTCCCAAATCCCTCTCCAGCCCTCCCAGAGCCCCTTGTGATATCTGCTGTGATGGGCTCTAATCCATCCCACATCAAAAAAACCCCAAAACAACTTACAATGAGAAAACATCTGAGGGACACAAACCTTTACCCATATTAAAATAAATATTCCTTAGATGATTCCCAGCTCCAAAACAGCAGAGTAGAATATTCTAATGAAAACCACCACTCACATTTCATAAACGTCAATGAGTTTCTGTGCCAGGCTCAGGCCCTGGCCCTGCAGGTAAGTTGCCATTTCTGCAATGACCACGGCTGCACTCACTCCATCCTTATCCAGCACTGATGTGCCACACATGAAGCCTAGGGAGAAAAAAGGCATGGTGGGAAAATAACCTGACAGGTTATCCCTCTGATTTACCTGACTGAAGCTCTAACCTTTGATCCTGGAAAGGAAGATTGGCCAGGACATGGAGGCTGCTTTATTGCTGCTTATGCAGCAGAAATCCAATGATTTCTCATCTAATCTAATGATTTTGGGGGTTATAGGGCTGGAAAGATAAGCAAACACCAGAATCAGCAAGTCAGATACAATTTATTGTGGGAGTTGGCAAGTCAGTTTGCTGACAGCAAAATATCAATGCTATTAGGATAAAAATAAAGCACATTTTCTGTGTGGTTTATTTCATAGCTAAGATCAGTCCCTCCTAGTCACACTCCCCCCTCAGCTCTCAGCAGCTTAAAGGGATACCAGCACTCATACCAATAGACTCCTCAAATGCAAAGAGAACTTCTTTTCCATTGTCTAGGAGATTTTTCACTCTGCTTCCAATCCATTTAAAACCAGGGAGTGTTTCCTGAAAAAAGGGGGGAAAAAAAAGAGGGCTCAAAATACATATTTTCAATTTAGATTCAATTCAAAGAAAAAAAGGTATAGCCACTGTTCAGTTCAGACTAAAAAAAACCAAAACACCAAAGAAAATATAAGAATGTATTTTGAATTTTAGGGTCAATGGGAAAGACTGCTGCAGAGTCAAAACACTAAAGCTAGAGGATGTTTTTCTGGGTTTTTTAAAGTGATTTCCTTAAATTTAAATCTAATTAATTGACCAGCAGAATAGGGACAGTAAAGAAGCATCAGACAAGTCATATTTTCAGTTTTGTGAGGAGTCCAAGGCAAAGAGCCACTGGAAAGGATTTTCCTTGTGGATACTCAAGTAGGACACGAGTACCAAACCAAGGCAAAAGTGTGTCAGGGGCTGTGGTGCTCAGATCACATCAGATCATCTGTGCTGCCCATCCGATGGGACACAGTTATTCAGGAGGAAAAGCTACAGAAATATAAAAGTGACACTTTCAGCTGCTGGGAGGGGAGAGCACGTTCTGGGGGCGTTTACATAAATCATGCAAAAGCAGCCAAAAGCTTGGAAACAGCTCTTCTTGGAGACAAGGAAGTCACAAATAAAAAGGAAGGGCAGCTTTTAGAGAAGGCCAAGAGGTTCTGTAAATTCCTAGCTTCTCTTTTTCTTTCAGTCAAGTATGTCCTTTTTCAATTAAAAAAACAACCAAAAGAAACAGTATTTAGAGAGAGAACCAAATCCACTACAGAGAACTGACATTCACCCTGATTATCTGGCCAGTCACTCAAAATGGTTTTCAGAGTTGCTTTCAATTTTAAATTCCTCATTTTTTGGCAAAACATTTATTCCTCTTGCACATGGATTTAATTAAGACATGCATAAACAAGGCCTGGCCCTTTGTATGTTTGTGCCATGATTTCAGGCACTTAGCTCTCTTCTGGCTAACGTCCAACAGAAATCAGATTTAATTTGGATGCAGGAGCTAAACTCTCAGTCTGGGGGGAGCACCCCCAGTTTCTTTTTTTCTAAGTCCTTCACAAAGCTGTGCATTAAAGATCTGTACACAGGAGCTCCTCTGCCTGAAGTAAAGCCAAAACCAAACCCCAGTGGCACAGGGCACCTGAAGGGCCATTGTGTAACCTCCAAGTGCTCCTTACAAACCCATCATCACTCAGAGTGAGCAGGGCAGGCTGCACAAATCCCCTTCTCTCACACAGCAGGATTTCGGATAACCACAGCTAAGGTATTCCTGTTATCTGCAATCCAGGTGTTCATTTGTGTCCCGGGGACTGAGCTTTGCCCACGCTGATCCCCCAGCCCCAGAACACTGAGGAGACTGAACTCAGGCCTGTGTGGGTGGAAGAACACCTTCTGCAAGCTGGAATCCCTCAGAGCTCCCAGCCAGAACCCTGGATGTCCCCTGCCCTCCTTTCACCCCATGAGCAGGGTTTGGATGGAGACAGCCCCACAGCACGCACACTCACCTCAAAGTGAAACCCCTCTTTAAGTGCAATTGCCCTCAGGATCTTGGAGGAGACCGTGGTTGCCAGCATGTAGGCATTCCTCACGTCGGCATCCTGGGAGCAGCTCTCCTTCCAGCAGGAGAACATCCACCAGCCAAACAGGGCTGCCAGCTCATTGCCCGTGAACACCTTCCAGCAGCCACTGTGGGGACAGGCAGGTGAGGGGTGCTGAAGGCACTCAGCACCCAGAGGGGCAAGGTCAGGGCTGGGGGACAGGAATTCTGCAGTCCCTGAACAGGAATTCTGCAGCCACCGAACAGGGGATGTGAGCACAGCACTGCCAAGCTGCTCTAGGCAAAGCCACCCTACTGACGCACTCCACACCTACCACACCTCAAGGATTTACAGGCCCACAGCCCCAGGGTCCCTCTCTGGCACTGGATGGCCCAGCAGCAGGAGAGCAGCCTAGAACTGACCCACACAGAGCAGCCTAGGCAACGTGAGCATTGCAGGCAGGGCCTGCTCAGCCTTTACTTACACTGCCATCAGAACTGGGGCCTGATAGTGGGAGAAAAGTAACTTCTGTTCAACATGAACAAGCAGGGGAAAGCAAAGGATTAAAATTAAAAATAACAAAACAAACAAAAAACCCCACTCCACCAAAGAAGCCCATGACAACCATCAAGGAAGGTTTGCCTGATATAAAAGAAAACACAGCAAACAAAATGATTTTACTGCCTTCAGTAGCCCCTCAGTTTCCAGTTTAGCTTTGTTTGGCCATTTACTATTACACCAGCAAGTATTTAATCTACTCTTTGCTGGGTGAATTGATCTAAAATGCATTTGGAGCTATACCAAAGGACAAAATCTAGACGGAAAAAGGGAAAGAGTGGATTGAAGGCCTGTGCCTGGGAATTTGGGGATGTTCTGTGACTGTCACCACCTTTTCTGCAGGAAGACACAAGAGAGGGTCCCACCACTCACTTTTCCTGCTGTTCTGCCACTGCCAGCCGATCTGCATCTGGATCAGTGGCCACTACTATTTTGGCACCTTCTTTCTCTGCCAGCCTCAGAGACAGCTCCTGGGGGGAGAAGGAGGGACAAAAACCACCAAAATGTAAGAGTAAATAAACCCACAGCCTTCCTACTTACATCTAAAAGAAAAACTCCCCATGGATTTCCCCCTGTATCAATACAGCTGAGAGCAGGTTCCCCCTGTTCTCTCCCTCCGTTTGTTTTCTCCCCACAGAAATCAGATGAATTAGAAACCAGAATACCAGCACAGACTCTCCTTCTTCAGGATTGGGGCACTTGACCGTGGAGAAGTCGGGGTCTGGGTCCTTCTGCTCAGGAACTGGGATGGGGGGCTGGAAGCCAAAGGCTCTGAAGGCCATCTGCACGTAGTCGTGGCCCACTCCGTGGAAAGAGGTGTGCACAAACTTCAAACTGCTCTGCACGTTCAGCTCCCTGCGGGGGAAACACAGCTTCAGCAGGGCCTCTGAGCCCGGTAACAAGACTGCTTTCATGGGGGAAGGCAAAGCAAACTGCAATTCCTCTGTGTGCTGCTCTGCTGATCGCTGCATTCATTTCAAAGGAATCAGAGAAAGTGCTTATGTTGCACTAGAAATCGCTGGGTCAAAGCTGCTTCTCCTGGAAAAGGATGTATTTACCTTCTGCTGAGACAGATCAAAGTCTCCCAAGAATAAACTGTTGATTTCTACATCAAACTCAAGCTCTTCCACCACCTTAAAGTGTTATTCCAGCTCTGCTTCATGCCATCCATCATCCTCCTTTTATTCTCATCCTCTGCCCCACCTAACCTTCGGACTGAATCTTTTTATGCACATGCACCTCACTTTTACTCTGAATTTCTGCATTTTTTTCAGCACTCTCAGAGCACACTCACTTGCATTAAATGGTTTCCACTGGGATGTTTCACAGTACCTTAATTCCCAAAGGCAGATTATTCTCATTATTATTCTCAACCAAGTGGTTTAACCCCGAGGATGGTGACCCGTGAATTTGATGACACCTCAGAGAACACAGGGAAGTCTGTCTGCAGTCAGTTTTTCCACATGCAACCCACAGCTTACTTAAAAACATGGCTTTTTGCTTTATAAAATACCTATGATAGCAGATCTTGGTCAGGTCCTCCATGTAGCTGTCACAAATTTTCTTCAGAGGGTCCTGCCTGAGGGGACTGGTGTCCACCAGATTTTCGTTCCAAGAGCCACTCCATGGCTCCACACACTCTTCTATGCATTTTATAATTTCCTTATCGTGAGGAGAGGTGATCTGTGCTCCATTTTCCCAATAAACCTGGGGTAAGAGGAAGGAAACAAGACACAATTTATTTGCAAAGATTATTAACCTGATAAATTCCTTTATCTAAAGGATTCCACGTACTTTGTGCCTAAGCCACACAGAGGATCCAGCATCTGACTGGCTTGATTCTCAAGACACTTGGAGTCATCCAGCATGAACCTCTGTGCTCACAGCAGAGAAATGGAGCTAACACAGCAACACAGCTGTTTTCACAAAAGCTGGTGTTGAACTGTCACAGCTGAAATAGCGGGCTGTGAGAAACCAAAAGCAGGCACTTGTATGTGGGAGTGCTGTGCAAACTGCAACAGAGGGAAAACACCACCTTCCCCAGGGCTGGCATTGCTCTGGAGAAGGGAACACAGCTTGGGTTTGCACCCAGAGCAGGGCAGATAAGCAGCGTGCCAAGGCCCGTGTTTTTCCACAGCTGAACAGCCCTAATCTCTCAGCTGGAAACACCCTCCGGAGTGGAAACGCCGTATCTAACCCCTGCTATAATAAAGCCTTTGTGAAAGACTTGGAGGGCACTTTTCCCACACTCTGCTGCCAACAGGCTGAGCTCACAGGGCAGACTCTGCTCACATCATCTGCCCCTGCCTCCTCACCTCTGGGTCTGTCACCTCCAGGCCACACGGCCCAAAACCTTCAGAACCTGCTGAAATCCACACGGGAAATGTGAAAGATTAAACAGCTCTTGGGAAAGACCAGGAAACACACTGGGGTCCTGGCACAAACAGACTGCTGTTCACTTCTTTGTGAACTGATGATATATTTCCAAACTTCTGGTATGTTTGTATCAGAAGACACAAACATCAAATTGCTTCTTGACAAATGAAGCACCTGGGAAATGCCTGCGGCTTCTCTCCTTACTCTCTGCTCCAGCTCGGCAGAAACAAGGCTGGTGAAGAACTTCACAATGTGCTCCAGGGAAGGCAGGAGCAGCTCAAGCACCCCCAAGGGCTCTCTCTGCCTTCCCTCACACTGCCATCACTCACTGACCTGCCACAGGCCTTCTGGAATGCTCAGCTAGAGATGAGAGCTTGGTTCAGCTTCTTACAGAGCTGAGGAAGGACATGCTCAGTTAAAACACTGCACTTGCTGTTGTGGATGGTTTTATTGGCCCAAGCTTGCCAAGGGAAGCCACCCACCCCCCTTTAAAGCCCAGAAAACCAGGGCAGAAAACCAATAAAACCAGTGCTACTGTGTTTTATGGAGCCACTCTCCAATCATCCCCACCCTCAGCACAGTTGCCCTGCTGTGTGCACGGATCCACCTCAGCTCTGGCTTTAGTTTTAAACTGAGTTCTAAACCTCAAACACACAAAGTGCTGGGGCACCTCTTCAGCTGCTGCTTAGACTCTGTGGAATGCCACTGCAGATTCATGCTCAAGACACACAAACTGTGAGCTCTTATCTCTCACCAGCGCGTCAGCTTGCGGACGGATGAATTATTTCACATAACTTATCCTTCCAATGGACACACACACACACAAGGGGAGCCTGGCACAGGCTGCCCCATCCCAGAGGGCTCCAGGGCCAGGCTGGGAGCAGCCTGGGCTAGGGGCAGGTGTCCCCGCGTGGGTTTCAGGCTCGCTCACCTTGTAGCCGTTGTCCTCCTTGCGGTTGTGGGAGGCTGTGATCATCACCCCAGCCACGGCCCCCAGCTGCTGCACGGCGTAGGGCTGCAAGGCAACCAGGGACAGCTCAGCCCAGCCCGCCACAGCACCCAGAACCACGGGATTCACACAAAGGCTTGCTGGAAAAGCAGTCACAGGTTTGCCCAGGCATTCCAGCCCTCCCCTCAAAGCGAGGACACACAGCACGCTCATGGAATTCAAGCAAGGATTTAAAGCATGCAAGGAAAAGCTGCTGTGACCAGAAGGGCCGGGTGTTGAGGCATTAAAAGCAGAGGCACTCAGGAACCTGGTGACATCCCTGTTACAGCCTCCTTGAGGAGCCAGGTGTACCAAACAGCCTCTGTTTTTCTGTTAAATCACAGAATTTAAGGAAATTTCTAGCTCTCTTTTTCAGCAAACCCAAATACTCCCATAACTGTGGTGCAACAACAGGACGAGAAGGTGACTCACCACAAAGGGGGTAGGGACGTAGGTGGAGAAGAAGTACACCAGCACATCCTTTGCCAGCAGGACTGCTGCAGTGAGCTTTGCAAGCCTACCAAGAGGAAAAAGAAAACATCCAGTCAGCCCAGCTCCCCAGGGCAGCCCAGATGGAATTCCTGCCACCTCCAGGCACTTGTTTCCTCAGGCACTGCACTGCTTTTTGGCTTATGTGTCCTACAAACTGCACAGTCAGGGTCAGAGCTCAGCTGCACAACGTGAGCCAGCACTTCCAGCTGCTGCTGGGCACTGCAGCCCCTCAGCTAAACACAGCAGATATCCCACACACAGACACACAACACCCATCCTCTGCCCAAGGACAGAGCCAGCTTCCCAGGGAGCCTGAAGTACCAGATGTGTGCAGCAGCTTTGGGAAAGGATTGGGAATCCCACACAGAGCTCATCTGCCAGCCCTGCCCAGCAGCTCCACACCGTGCCCAGGAAGCAGAGCTACTCCTAAAAATATCCCTGCAAAGCGGCACCCCTCATCCCAGAATGTTTAGGAACAGTGCCCAGAGTTCTAAATCTCACTTCATTATAAACTTTATAAACTATTTATTATAAACTCATAAACTCTCACTATTATAAACTTTCAAGCCCCTGGGAAGCTCATTCTCCCCCAGGTAACTGATACCAAACTTCTTTTGCACAGCTCAGGAGAGAAGGGGAAGTCTCAGAGGCAAAATAGAGGAGATATTAAATGGTGTAAGCTCACCTTGCTCTCACAGACAGGCATTAATGCCTGACTTCCCTCTCTCCATCACCAGCAACCCACCCCTCAATGACTCCGAATTCCCCTGCAGCAGCTGCCAAAAGCCACCTGAGAGCCCCTGGAAGGGCCTGAGAGCTCAGCTGGGAGCTGCAGCCACTGGAATTGTGCTTGGTCAATGTCACACAGCTGGGTGACCTGCCATCCCCCAGGCCCCGCTGGCCACAGTGCTGGGGAAGCTCTTTTGGGGGAGTTCAGCTGGATTTCAGCTCTGCGGACGGGAGGAACACGCAGCCAGGAACTGAGGCGCTGCTTGCATGTGTCAAACACCTCTGTGACCATGCAGGCTCAATCCCAGGCTTTGGGGGGCTGAAAAGGAACATCACTCCTGCACCTCCCCATCTTCAGAACGTGCCTAACCCACAGTGTGGGGAAAACTGGGCCACACACACCGCAGGGGAGAGGAGAGACTCGCTGCAATCTGTGCTCTACTGCACCAGGGACTTCTTCATCCCCAGAACATCAAATACTACTACACGTAAAAAGGAAAAGAACGGTTAGTTACAACAACAGCTACAATAATTAACTCCTCCTTGCCAAAACACTAATTAGCCACTGGCTTGGCTTTTTGCACAGCACGCCATTACCCACGTGGGTTGTGCTCCCCAGTGACAAGGGATTAACATTCCTTAGAGAATTCAGGAAGCAGTTTCCTCCCCTTTCTCTGCAAGGAGCACAGTGTGCCACTGCTGGAAGCCCACATTTTGAGCATTCCAGGTAAAATCCCCCCAAAGTGAGGACACACAGGGTTACAGCAGGCTGCAGGTGGAATTATCCTTCCCCCAGGCAAGGTGTGAGACACCAGAGAATGAGAGTGTAAAAAGTGCACTAATATCCAGGGGTTTCCAGCTGGATGTTCATACTCTGAATTTACCTTCATGTTCTGATTTCACTCCAGGCACATTAAGCCTAATGATTTAATCTGTGAATTCTCTGGTGGACAGCAAGCAGCCTTACACTCCTCCTGTGCTGGCAAACGAAGGATTTAGTCCCAGCCTCTCCTCATCACTGTTCCAGTGGACTAAAGGAGAGGAAAGAGTGTGCCCAGCTCATCCCAAACCAAAAGAGAAAGTGCTGACAGGACAGAAAGCATTTAAAGCCACAATTTCATTTCTAGTCTTGCAGATGTAATCAATACTCATACTTCTTACTGCTGCAGTTGCTGGTGACCTGACCTCGTGTGTCATATCCAACAACAAAGCCTCTCTGCTTAAAGTCTGAAAAGTTCCTCTCCAGGTACGTGTAGATGCCCTGGAGAAAACAAAAACAAAAAAAACAAGGGGAAAAGGAGAATTAGCTGAGCTGCACACACACAAACACTGAAGGTGATCTTGCACAAAGGATGGATCATGTCAGCAGGCAAAACACAGCTCAAGCACATCAATACATTCACAAACTTATTCAAACAATAGTCACAAAAGCAGCAGCGGTTTTCCCCCAGTGGTCTCTGAAAGAAGGCAAGAAACCAGAGAAACCGTGGTGGGAAATAAAAGTGAGCAGGACAACAACAAACCCTCAGGAAGCAAACACTCATTTTCAATCCATACTGTGCTTCATTTATTCAAATCATCTTCTCAAGACTGAACTGAGAGAAACCCATATTTTGGAAGCTCTGTAGCAGCACTAAACAGATTTTCCCCCAGCCAGCACTTGGTGCAATCCCCTTCAGGATGTTTTTCTCTGGTATCTGGAAAGGCAGCCTGCCTCCTGCCCCGGAGTCCAGCCAGGATTCCCTTTCCTTAAATGGCTTTGGCCCTTCAGAACCCCAGATTGCCAAGCTGGGAAAGGCCTTGGAGACCAGGTCCAAGCAGGCACTCCAAGGATTTGCCCCAAAGCATGGCCTGTTTACACAGGGAGAGGAATATATTTACTCTTGAAACAAAGAGAACCCTTTGAACGGTGGCAGGCCTGGAGGCTGTGATCCCCTGCTGCAGTCACCTGAGCCCAAAACACACCAAGTGCTCACCCTGCCAAACCTTCCACTCACAGCTGCGAGGAGAGGAGAGAGCAATGGGGAAAACTCTTCAGGTTGACTTGGACAACACCTGAGGACATGAACAGCAGATTTCCTATAGCAGACCCCCTATTCAGGCTAAGATTTGGCATGCAGGAAAGCAGGAATGTCTTCACTTTCTGCTACGGAGCAGTTTGCTCAAAATCAGCCCCTAAAGCTCAGCCACAGAGTCCTCAGCTGAAGTCAGCAAGCCCCAAAGGACTGAGTTATCCAAACATGATTGTGAAAGCTGCAGGAAATAAAAGTAAACCAATAAAAGCCAGCGAGGAAGTGAATGCAGAGCCTCTCCACTGCCCAAAGCCCCTGCCTGAGCTCACACCAATCCTCCTCCAGGTGCCCCAAGGGCAGTCTGGAATTCCAGCACCTCTGGGGTTAACTCCTCCCTTGGCAAAGCTGCTCAATTTAAAGAATTTCTATTTCCCCTTAACAAGACTCAGGTTGTGATAGTGTCCCTAATTACTTCTGCCGTTAAACCTCCACCACTTCTGAAGAGGCACAAGTGCACCTGGTGGTGATAATTAATGGCTCATTAGCAGGTGTCAGCACTCAGATCTAAGCCAGAATTCTCCTCAGGTGCCTGAAGTATCACAATTGCCTCTCCCACTGCGTGGTTCAGGTGATTTCCTGATGCAAAATCCACGGAGCACAGCAAGCCCACATCTACAGCATGGCCTGTCCCAAATGCTCAGGCTCAAAAGGAGAGAGGGAACAGGGATGGTATCAAGAGCAAACCAAAGAATTTTGGTTGATGAAATCCAGAGAGGCAGGAAGAGCTTTATAAAGCCCAGCATTTACATTTTTCATCTTTTACCTTTAGCTTTGCTATTTAAGCAGCAGGAAACTCCTTGATGCAAAGCTGGCTGGTTTTGTCACTGATCAGTGACAGGCTCCTTTCCCACTAATACAGCACCTGGACATGCATCAAAGCAGGAGAAAAGCCAGGGAATCAGGGCTTTACGTGGAGTTTAAAACTTGCCATTTTCAGCAGAGTCCTCAGCAAGTGCTGAATATTCTGTGCCTTCCTGGACCTGCCTTTTCATAACATCAATATAATCAAATCAAGTGAAGATCAAATGATAAAAACAAAGTCAAATGAAAGAAAAACCAGCTCAAATGGAGGACACAGAACACACGTGCAACTTCACTACAGCTTATTTTAACTGAAGGAAGTATGAATTACAAGTCTGATATTTGACTGGCCAGTTATTCCTGCCCCAGGCAAGGGCAAACCCAGCGCCAGGGCTGCCCATGCTCCTGCTGTGAAAGTGCTCAGAAAAGGCTGAAACCTGCTGCAGTTGACTTCAGAAACTGCAGAAAGCTCCAGCCCACCCCCAGAGGCCACGTGCCCCAGCCTGATCTGCAGCTCCAATAAACAACCAGAAATAGCAGCTGTGCAGAGGCACACAGCCCGGGCTGCAACTCCCAAAAACCAGCAGTGCCCACCAAACCGAGCCTGCCAACACATGCCCTGCCCAGCAACGGGGAATTCTCCTCCCTCTGTGCCAGCAGCCCCACACAGGGAGCAGCACCCCACACCCCAGGGCAGGGAATTCACCCCCAAAAACCCCCTCTGCTGCCAGGGAAACAGGGCTTTGCACAGCAGCCTGGCTGCTTTTAACAAACCCACCCCTGGCGACAAAACACTGACTTTTCAGCCCCTTTTATCCATCTGCTCCCACGGCATCCAGAGTCCAGCTGGAGCTGCTGATGGCACTGCAGCCTTTGTGGCAGAGCAGGCTGGCACACCTGCAGCACAAGGGCAGGAAGCATCATTCCAGGGTGTGTCCAGCCTGCAGGTCGAGACACCCAAGGGAAGCTTTTGCTAGGGCCAAGGAGATCCTGCAGAGCAGAGCTGCCAGAGGGAAGGCTGGGATTCAAAGCAGCACTTCCACACAAAGGCTCCCAAACCAGCACTGGAATTTGGCCTCTCCACAAGAGTGTGGGCTCCAGCTGGACAGCTCAGACAACAGAATGTCAAACAGCTTTGGGGAGCCCCAGCTGTCCCACGTTCCAAGCACATCCCTCCACCCTAGGCCAACAGAAATTGTAATTCCAGTCACACGTCCTGAGGGAGGGGAGAGCATCAGCCTGTGGAGAGGAACCAGCTGCAAAGTTCAGGTGCACAGTACTGAATGAGAGGCTTTTCCAACCCTTGCTAAACCATGCCATAAAACATCTTTGATCTTACTTTTTATAGAAAGGGAGTGTATCTGTCAAAACAGGTAAAATTCAGTACTTTTGTCATAACAAACATTTTATTGGTTTCCCAAGCACAAGTGCTCCAAATACCCCAGCCCATTCTATTTTCAACAGTCAAGGCTAGAGATGAGCACAAATAAACAGTTTATGTCATTTACTCAGCCCACAACTCATGCTGAAAACAAAAGAACAGGCTTGTTTGGTCGGGGCTTCGCTTCTTTCGTTTGGGTTACTTTCACTGCTTTGTTTTTGTAGTATAATATATAAATACAAGTATTTATATATTATACTACAGGCTCTTAAGGCAGCTCATAAGATCTCCAGCTACAGGGCTGTGAGGCAGACTGAGCACTGGCCAAATCCCAGCCCAGCCCAAGCTCTCCAAGCCGCCTCATCTCCGAGCACTGAGCTTTCCATGCTTCCCCCCGCTGCTGCGTCCCAGCTTGGGGCTCCCAGCAGGACCCCAGCAGGACCCCCCGGGCCAGGGGCTCCCGCAGAGCTCACCTGTGTGGACTGGATGACGGTGAGGTCGTTGATGTAGCAGAAGCCAGCGCCCATGGCCGAGCGCAGGCCGGCCGTGCCGAAGCTCAGCCGGTGGCACAGGCGCTCGCGCAGCTCCCCGTGCTTGCCGTCCTGCAGCAGCCTCTCGATCTGCTCCTTCGTCTTGTGGTTCTGCAAAAAACACCCAGGCCTTCCCTCAGGGCTGGCCACCGGGAGCTGAGCTCTGCATGCTCATCAGTTCTAGGTGATTCCGAGGGGAAACCCCTCCTATCCTATAAACCGGCCCCCACCGTAACTCACTTCTCCCATTATTCCCACATTATCCTTCTTAACAAAGGATTCAAGCGCTCCTGCTGCCACTGATGTGGCTGTCTGGTCACAAGGACACCTCCCAGCCCCTCTGTGTGAGGAGCAGAGCCTTTGGAACAGTTTTTCCCAAGGCAGATAACACAATTCCATTCCCAACCTTTGCCCCTGGAGGATGCACAAAAACCCAAACCTCGAAGCAGCATTTCCTTCCTCCCCACCCCCAGGAAACAGGCACAGTAAAACCCTGCAAATCACAGGATGGTTTGGGCTGGAGGGGACCTTGGGGACCAGCCCATTCCACGGGCAGGGGCACCTTGCACTGGAGCAGGCTCCTGAGCCCCTCCAGGGTGGACAGTTCTCACCCACTGATCCCCCTGCTCAGCTAGGATTTCCCTAAAGCCACAGCCCCAGCACAGCTTTGCACACCTCTGCTGCCTGCTCCTCAGCCAGCCAGCTCACACTGAACCGATGTGGCCACCAAGCAAGGCAGCCTGCTGCTGGGCAGGGCACAGATCCCTGCCACGGCAGCGCTCACACAGCTGGAAAACGCAGCACCTGCAGAGGGGCCAACACTGACATGTTTTATGAAAACCCTTCCACTAGGATCGTCCTCCTGAGAAGCTGCAGCTTCTCCCTGTTTTGCTGCTTTGGAATGTGATTTGGAGAACTGTTTACCCAGCACGTGAATTGTTTTTACTTGATGACCAATGCCATTCACCTGTGTCGAGGCTGTGAGCAGCCACAAGATTTTATCATTTTCCTTTGCAGCTTTCTGATGTCCCCTTTCTCTTTCTTTTAGTATATAATTTTCTTTTAATATAATATCATAAAATAATAAAGCAGCCTTCTGAGATATGGAGTCGAGATTCTGTTCCCTCGTCCTGGGGACCCTCCAGAGCAGTGCTGCCCCAAGCAGGGAGGCAAGGAAAGGTCAGAAAAGGCAGGTGGCATCTGCAGGGCAGGGCTGAAGCTGCCCTGACATTTAAATCAGAGGTCAGGCAGCACTGGGAAGCACGCTCCAGGGGAAGACTCTGCAGGAGGAAAAATAATCCTTGAAACACATTGAGAAATCTGAAATTATCTCTGCAGCTTAACAGCAGACCCTGAACGCTGGACATGTGAATTTCAAACAACTTTGTATTTCTTATTTTCGTGTCTGCCTGCTGTGAAATAAAAGGCAATCCGTTATTGTCCAGGCTCCTGGATGGGCTGGCAACCCAAGCAAGGCACTGCTCACCACACAGCCTAAAAACAAACCACAACAATGGGGCACAATGGGCACCAAACTGCAAAGTGAAAGTCTCTCTCTCAGCTGCTCACAGGCAGCCAAGCAGAAAACAAATGACTGATGTGAAAAGAGTCTGAGGCAGGACTATTGAAAACCTCATTTCACACCAGGACAGTGCATGGCTCGGCTTTAAAACGCAGCTATTAAATTACACAGCATCCTCTGCAGCCCTGTGGGGCACGCTGCACTGCTCCCCTGCACAAACAGCACAGAAATCACACATCCCACAGCTCATGGAGCTCTGCAAAACTCGGGCAACGCTCCAGCAACAGCACAAACATGTCTTTTAAAAATAGATTAGCAAGCATTTCTGACTGAAGCTACTGAAATCATTTCCTGAGGAATAAAAATCCCAGCCTGGCATCACCTTTACCCCTTCCCAGCTGCTTTATCCCAGCCTGGCATCACCTTTACCCCTTCCCAGCTGCTTTATCCCAGCCTGGCATCACCTTTACCCCTTCCCAGCTGCTTTATCCCAGCCTGGCATCACCTTTGCCCCTTCCCAGCCTGCCCTTTTCCCCCAAGCTGCAGTTTCACACCCCATGTTCCAGGTTTCCCTTCTTGCAACACCCAGCCTGGCTCTGAGCACCGTCTGCCCCCCTGACGTGGCAATTCCACAACACTGCTGGCACTTAGCCCCACTGCAAACCCCCCCCCAAAAAAACCCCAAAACCCCAAACCAGGGGTTCTGCTGGTTTGCTTGGCAGTTATGACATCAGGTCATAGGGCTCGCAGGGGCTTTTGTGATGGTTCCTCTTCCCAAGAGCAAAAAAGAAAAGTTCCTTAGAGATTTTAGGCCAAATTCACCCCTTCAAACAATACCATCAGCACCAGAATTTCTGCAGAAAATCCAGACATTTGTTTATCTGGCCACCCTCCTCAAGCACTAGGTATACTTCAACTTCATAATACATGTATAAATAAACACATGACACCTCTCTAATAGACTTACATGTACATAGTAAATCTAGGCTACCTAATATTAATGTGTATATAATAAATAAATTATACCAACCCAATATAAACGTGTCTATAATAAATTACACCAAACCAATACAAATGTGTATATAAGAAATAAATTATACTGACCAATACATGTCTATAACTAAATGACACTGACCTAATATAAATGTGTGTAAAATAAATAAAGAATACTGACCCAATATAAATGTGTATAGAATAAATTCATACACAACCCAATATAAATCTGTATATAGTAACTAAATGATGCTGACCTAATATAAATGTATATAGAGTAACTAAATATGATACATAATAAATTATATATATTATATATATTATGATATATAATAATGAATTAATAAATTATATATATGATCATATATATTATATGATATAATAAATTACATATGGTCATATATCATCTATATGATATAATAATATAATAAATTATATTATATATAATAACTAAATTATACTGACCCAATGTAAGTGCATATCTAATAAATAAATGACACCGACCCAATATAAATGAGTATATAATAACAAGATAGTGACCCAACAGAAATGTGTATTTAATAATTAAATGAAACTGCTTCAATACAAATGTATATATAATATCTAAGTTATACCGACCCAATGTAAGTGCATATCTAATAAATGAATGACACCGCCCCAATATAAATGAGTAAATAATAAATGACACTGACCCAACCTACATAATGACACCTACCTAGTGCACCTCCCTGGTGTCTGTGGAGCACACATCTGTAAATGCCCAGCACAGCCCGCCAGGGCCAGCCCAAGGCCACAATCAGGCCACACCAGCTCCCTCAGGAAGAGGGGTGCAGCGGCAGCAGGAGGGGGCAGATAAGGGACAGTGGCCCTGGGAACACACCCTGCTGGGGCACACAGGGACAGCAGCACTGGTGGGGCTTTTGGGTGAGCTGGCTGTGCCACAGGGCATCCCTGCTCCTCATCCCTGCAGGTGCCCCAGCAGCCCTGCCCTGGATTGCTTACATCACGTAAATAATTTAAATTATTACAATATATAGATAAAAAACAACTCTTCATAGGAAGTCGCTGCCAGAAGCAGAGCTCTGGGGTCACAAGCTGCAGGAGACTCTGCAGCATGTTTCAGAAAGCACTATTAGGCAAGAATAAAAAATTATATCTTCTTTGCCAAACTTTCAGCTCGCCATGTACTGCACAGTCACCTGCCGAGGCAAAATCACACTTTTTGTGGCTCGTCATGGTTCAATATTTGGAACAAGTGGAGAAGTAAAGACGGGGCATTGACTGAGTATTTCTTGTGGCTCTCTCACACCCAATCATGTTAATCACCTGCACTCACCACCAGAGTTAGGTTTCAAAGCTAATACCCTGTCAAAATCATTTACTACTCACAGCAATTTATTTTTGTTTTGCACACTCTATTCATGTACAGAATAGAGGGGGAAAGCCTCAAGCTGGTTTGAGCTTCAATGAATTTTTCTGTGGCCTTCATTTTTTCAATGTTATCCTTAAAAATCCACTTTAAACTCTTAATAAGCAAAAACACTGCAAGTCAAATAACTGGAGAAAGTGACTGGTCTCAAACCATCAAGTCAATTTCCTCTTGGAAAGCATCTCCAAAGCCACAAAAATGAGAAGAAGAACACCCCAAAAGCACATTATCAACAAGGAGGAACCCTCCACGGAGAAAATAATGACACTGAGCCTGTGAATTAGGAAAAGTTAGGGAGGATGCAGAGAGTGGGGCCGGCACAAACAGTTCCTGGGTCATAATTCCAGTTTTCCCCCCATGGGGAGCTCCAGCTGAGCCTTCAGGAGCCCAAACCTCTGCAGGTAACCCAGGTGTGCCCTGACACAACCCAGACCCTCTCAGGCACACCTGGAGGTGCAAATAGGAAGATCAGAACGTGGCAGAAAGGGAATTTAAGGGAGAAAGCGGAGAACAATGCCCAATTTTTGGCACACCTCACCAAGGAGGGGCTGCACAGGAGCTCTGCCTCCTCCTGAGCGCCAGCACCCAAACCTCAGAGCACACAGAGCACGGCCCTGGTAATTAATTACGGCCAGCAATTTCCAATTAAGCTGGAGGGCAGAGGCCTCCCCCAGCTGGGAACGGAGTGCAGAGATTTCTCCTTTATCAGGGGCACCAAAAATCCCTGCAGCCCAGGAAGCCGGGGGTGGAGAGGGGGGCTCGAGGCTGATAAGCAGCAGAGGGCTGTGGTGGGCGCTGGAGCAGCAATCCCTGCTCCTGCCACATTCCCTGGCCTCCCCCACCCCCGGGGAAGCCCACGCGCTTTCAGGGAAGGCAAAACAACCTGTTAAAAGCAGCACAAGCCTCTCAGTACACTAACAAGGCGTTATGAAAATAAAATCTTCACCGGGCTTCGTGCTGGGTTATCACACGTGTTATCAGGAATGCTATTTCCTCCCTGCCCTCCTTCCCTCCCCCGGATATCTTCACAGCAGCTCTGGGGGCAGGAGGTGCAGATGGCACCTGTTAATTTCTGCAGGGCTGGGAGGAGAAAACCACACTGCCAGGCGGGAATAAACCCCACCGCCGAGCGGGAATAAACCACATTGCCAGGAGGAATAAACCACACCGCCGGGCAGGAATAAACCCACACCGCCGGGCAGGAATAAACCCACATTGCCAGGAGGAATAAACCACACTGCTGGGCGGGAATAAACCACACTGCTGGGCGGGAATAAACCCCACCGCCGGGCAGGAGAGAGCTCCTCTCAGAGCCATCAGGTGGCACCTGCCTGCAGCTCTCCCCCTTTGATCCTGGCACGGTGAAGCTGGAGAGGAAACGGAGCCAACACACCGCCTGCCGTGGCTGATAAAAATAAAGGCAACAGGGGCTCAGGAGAGAGAAACCTAAAATAAAAATGAAGGAAAAGCAGCCAGAAGCACAAACCCCCGGTGCACTGGCAGCTTAGCCTCCCCCAGCATCAAGGTATTTATTTAAAGCACAGGCCATGATGGTTGGACAAACCAGCTGGAAAAAAACCCTCAAAAACCCCAAAGTAACCCTTTCAACCACAGGACAAGCAAACACCCTCCAATACCACACTGTTACCGTGGGTTTGGGCGGTTTAATCTGAATAAACCGAGCCTGCAGTGCCCCTGACAGGAAAAGGGGAACGCCAGAACCTGGCTGTGCATTCCTGGGGAGGGTTAAACCCAGGCAGCAGAGGAGAACACACTCACACAGCATTTTAACCATTTCACCCGCTGCTGACCCAGCCCCGGCCCGAGCAGGAGCGGGTGGGGCAGGTGCCGTGCCCCAGGCGCGGGGAGGGCACCACCCATCCATCCCCATCCGTGCCCAGGTGAGCACCAGGATGGCACCACCCATCCATCCCCATCCGTGCCCAGGTGAGCACCAGGATGGCACCACCCATCCATCCCCATCCGTGCCCAGGTGAGCACCGGGCAGTGTCCCAGGTGCCAGGACAGCCCCATCCCTGCCCATCACTGCCCAGGTGAGCACCAGGCAGTGCTCCAGGTGGGGGGAGGACACCATCCATCCCCATCCCTGCCCAGGTGAGCGCCGGGCGGTGCCGCAGGTACCCGGACAGCCCCATCCGTGCCCATCCCTGCCCAGGTGAGCGCCGGGCGGTGCCGCAGGTACCCGGACAGCCCCATCCGTGCCCATGCCGGAGCCGGGGCCGTGCCCTGCCCGGCGGGCGGTGTCGCCGCCGTCGCCGCTCGCCCACCTTGTCCCAGCTGAGCCACTGCCACACGGCCTTGTCCAGCTGCGCGTCCCCGGTGCTGCGGGACACCAGCACGTTGGAGTTCACGTCCTCGGGCGCGCCGCAGTCGCCCATGGTGGCGGCGGCGAGGAGGAGGAAGAGGAGGATGAGGACGGAGAAGGCGCCGCTCCTTCACTCCGCCGCCGCGCCGCGCATCGCCCGCGGGGCAGGAGAGGCGGAGGAGGCCGAGGGGAGGCTGGGCTCCCGGGGCTCGGCTTTTATCGCTGCCAGCGGCGATTAACGGGAGCAACGGCGATTAACGGGAGCGACCGCCCCCGCCCCGCCCGCCCCGGCCGCGCCCCGCCGCGCGGCACCACGGGAAATGCAGTCCCCGCGGCGCGCGGGGCGGCGCCGGGCACGCGGCGCGAACTACAACTCCCGGCAGCCTCCGGGAGCGGCACCGGGCGCGGGGGCCGCGGGTTCGCGTCCCGCCTCCGCCGGGGGCGAAAACAACGCCCCGAAAATGTCCCGTGTGCGCCCTGCTCCCGCCGACCCGCTCTGCCCGGCCCCAGGGACGGCCACAGCCTCCCCGGGACCGCCCGGCAGCGCCCGCAGCGTCCTGTGCTCCCCCGCGAGGGCAGCGGAGAGGGCGCTGCCCTGGGGGCGCGCCTCTTGCTGAGAAGCGATTCCAGATGGCAATTCCACAGGCATTAGGAGGGAGATCTCAACCCTCTCAGGCTGTATCAACTCCAACTGGATTGCCTGGCCATGAGCAGCAGGCTCGGAGTGACCACATCCCGCTGGGCATCCTCATCCTGCTGAGCATCCTCATCCTCCAGAGCATCCTCATCCTACTGAGCATCCTCATCCCGCAGAGAATCCTCATCCTGCTGAGCATCCTCATCCGACACAGCATCCTCATCCTGCTGAGCATCCTCATCCAATACAGCATCCCACCCCACTGAGCATCCCAATCCCATACAGCATCCCAATCCCACAGATCATCCCAATCCCTCCCAGTCCCACACAGCATCCCAATCCCACAGCATGTCCTGGCAGAGGTTGCCATAGTGACAGCAGGCACTGTGCAGGAATCACAGATGGGTTTGGTTGAAAAAACCTTAAAGTTTATTTCATTCCCACCCCCTGCCATGGGCAGGGACACCTCCCACTGCCCCAGCCTGGCTCCAGCCCTGCAGCAGCTCCGGGGCCTCCTCTGGGCTCTCTCCAGCAGCTCCAGGACCCCACCCGTGCTCCCCACGCTGGGAAGTGATGTTTAGTGAGAAGGCTTTGGGTGTCTGGCTCCAAGGCAGCCCACGGAGGATGCTCTGGGCAGCTCCAGAGCAGGGCAGCCATGGGAAATCATTATGGAGATACATCAGATGTGGTGATAGAGCTCAGACAAACTGATGGAGATTGCCTGGGCTGGCCTCCCCCGTGGGACATGACAGCTAAACCCAGTGGATTGGAGGGTTATCGGCCTCCAGAAGAGTTTTTAAAGCTGAAACGCATTCCCAGGTGGAAGGAGAGCTGAGCACAGCCCAGGGCTCAGCAGGCCAGGCTGGCAGGGGCAGGGCTGGCAGGGGCAGGGCTGGCAGGGGCAGGGCTGGCAGGCTGCTCTGGCAGCTGCAGCTCGTGTGCTGGCAGCCGCCAGGAGCGTGGCAGGGTTCAGCAGGAGGGAATGGCAGCTCCAAAGGCAGGGCAGTGTCACACGGGGCTGTGGCATTGTCCTGCAACCAGGGAAACCCTGCTCAGTGTCCTGCAGCCAGGGAAACCCTGCTCTGGGCCTGCCAGGGCCACATCGGGACCAGAGCAGTGCCTTCTTCTGAGAAGCTGAGAGGCCTCAGAAATGAAATGTAACCAATAATTATCTGCTGCTGTGCAATGCAAGAGGTGCATCTGTGATTGGTCTCATTAATTAATGGCCAATCACAGTCCGGCTGTCTCGGACTCTCTGGTCAGTCTCAAGATTTTACTGTCATTCCATTCCATTCCTTTCCTTCCAAGCCCTCTGGTGAAATCCTTTCTTCTATTCTTTAGTGAATTTTAACATATCATTTTCTTTTAATATAATATATCTATATTGTAAAATAACAAAGCAGCCTTCTGAGGCATAGATTCAAATCCTCATGTCTCCCCATGTGGGGATTGGCTGCGAATTCCGCACTGGAGCAGAGCTTCCCGTGCTCTCCCAGGCAGCGGGACCTGAGGCAGCCCAGCTGGCAGCCCCCTGCCCTGAGCTGTCACTCTGGTTTTTAAGGATTTTCCCAGCTTTCTGATGTTGACATTCTTGTAACGATCTTTCTCACACACTTGCTGTAAGTAACTCATTGTTCTGCATTCCTTTATGGAGGAGGGGGAAGCTGATGGGCTGTTGGTCTGTGCAGTGTCATTGGAGAGGTGGCACTGCCACCCTCCGATCCACTGCCACTCTTGGAAAACTGTAAATGCTGGAGTCAGAAAATAAACTTCTTTTTTCCTTCACCTGGAGAACAGCGGTGTGCGCTCGTGTTCTTTCGTGTCCTACAGCGACGCTGAGCTGTTATCATTCCACCTGGTGCCTTCCTTATCAGCATCAAAGCAGCAGCCACAGAGCGGCTCCCGAGGCTCCTGCTGCCCCAGCAATCCAGGCCCAGGTCAGCCCAGCTCCCCTCACACGTTTCCACGTCCTTGCCCGGCCCCGGACACCCCCTGGCCCGTGCTGGCTGCCGTGTGCCAGCACAGAGTCTCCCGTGAATCGGCCTCCCCGGAGCCCGCTGGCTTTTCCCATCTGCGCCGCTCAAACCCCAGATTAGGCAGCTACAATTCGCTCAGCTGCATTTGGGGATTCACCCGAGGCGTGTGACACCGGCACCCTGAGGCAGCTGCCACAAGGTGGCACTGGCACCTTGTCACCCAGCCCGGTGGCACCCAGCGGCCACCCCAGCCCCCTGCCCTGCCCTGCCCCGGATTTCCCGAGTTTTCCCTCCTCTGGATGGACAGTGGAGCTGCCAGGGCATTGCACACGGGGTGGGTAAGCCCTGCTGCAGGAGCTGTGTCTTGCAGGAGGGATTTTCACCCTCGGAATCCTCCGGATTCGGGATGAGCAGCATTTTTATTTCTTTTCCCCAAATTTTCATGGCAGGCCATCCTCCAACAGGGTTTTCCCCTTGGGCCACAGCATCAGAAGAGACTCCGGAGCCAGCAGGTGCATCCCTCTCTCCCAGGAGTGGGACAAGCCGGAATCCCACCTGACCGGGGGGATTTTGGGGTACCACCCTCGCCATCCAGCCCCCATCCCCACACCCCGGCCCTGGCTGCTGCACGGCCCGTCCCGCTGGAGGAGGCCAGACCCCGGGCAGGTGCAGGTGCCTGTCTCTGTCCCTCCTGGCCCGGTTCCCCGGCCTGTGTGCAGATAAAGGTTTTTGTTTTCCTTTCCCAGCAGTGCAGGTGCCGGATGAGCAGAGCGGAGCCGCTTCCCGCTGGGGCCAGGTGCCCGGGGACACCTGCGCCCATAAAACCCTGCCTGCCCCGGGAATGCCGCTGGGATCAGCCCCGGAACGGGCTCCCCACTCCCCTGCTCCGGCTTGGTGCCCAAACCAAGGGCGGGCAGAGCAGGGATGGTCACAGGGCTGCTGCCCTGCCGGTGCCAAGGTTTCCAGCCGTGCCCCAAACGCCCTCACATCCACTGTTATTGCTTGGATCGGGGCTTGGCGTCACTGTTTGGGCTCAGGATTGCGGCCGTGCCTGACCTTGGAACGCGGGCGGAAGGGCCCCCGCCGCCAGCTAATCTAGCCGCAATTAGAGGCGCTCATTATGCCATTAGCAACAGGCTGGGACGCGCGGGGCACCGGGCTGCCCCACAGCCCGTGCTGGAGGACAGGGACAGTCACTGCCCTGCACAGCGGCCGCCCCACAGCCAGCCCCAATCCAGGGCAGGCCGAAGCCAAGGAGGCCGGCAGGAGCCCAGAACATCCCCTCCCCGTCCCCCCCAGCCCATGGAAAACGCATTTGGGAGCCGCGGTACAAAGGCCAAAGCTGCAGCTGACAGCAGGAAGGAAGCAGGAAAGAGTCCGGCATCGCCGTCCGGAGCCCGGGGAGGCTCTGGGACAAGCCGGGGGCCGCACGGCTCCGGCCGGGCTGCGGCGTGCCCGGGGCTCCGGCAGCGCTGCCCGCACGGCGCGGGACACACGGACACACGGACACACGGACACACGGACAGAGGCACAGAGCGCGTCCGGCTGGCAATGCGGGGCTCCTCCAGCCCGGGGATGTGTCCCATCTCACTCTATCCCCGGGATTTGTCCCATCCCGGGGGTTTGTCCCATCCCGGGGGTTTGTCCTATCCCGGGCATGTGTCCCATCTCTCTCCATCCCGGGGGTTTGTCCCATCCCGCTCTATCACGGGAATTTTTCCCATTCTGCTCCATTCTGAGGATGTGTCTCATCCCAGCGGTTTGCCCCATCCCTCTCCATCCCGGGGATGTGTCCCATCCCGGGGCTGTGGTGCCCCGGAATGCTGCCCTTGATTCCCCCGGCAGCCCACAGGCGCAGCTTTGTCCCTCTCAGCATTCCCGGGCTCTGGCACAGAGCCGTGCCCCACGGAGCGCCCCAGACCCGCCCTTGGCTCGGGGCAGAAGCAAACACGGGAGCCCTGACCGAGCCCGGCAGCTCCTTTAATTCCCTGCAGCTCGGACACCGCCGGGATTTGCTACTAGGGATTCAGCGCCAGGAACACCCCTGGCCACTGCCGCACTGCTGGGAGCCCGGGGAGGGCTGGTCTGGGCAGGGAAAGGGGGAAATGTTCTCCTTGGAGGATCCTGCCAGCCCAGGGTGGGACAGGAGCAGCCCTGCCAGCCCCATGGCCACGCTGGAGCCCAGGTGGGGCTGCAGCACCAGGCCCTGCTTGCAGGTCGTGTTCTTCCAGCTCTGGGGGGCTCCCAGCATCTTTGGGGGGTTCTCGGCAGTTTTATGGAGATCCCAGCAGCTCCATGGGGTTCCAGCAGCTTTGGGGGGTTCCAGCAGCTCCAAGGTGTTCCCAGCAGCTTTGGGGGGTCCCAGCAGCTCCAAGGTGTTCCCAGCAGTTTTGGGGGGGTTCCAGCAGCCCCGCCGCATGCCGCGGCGAGCGGGGCGTGCCCGGCGCGGCGAGCCCGAGCCCGGCGGCTCCGGGCTCAGATCATGGAGACCCTGTTCTTGATGTAGACGTGGTAGGGGTCGCTGCGCTTGTCCACGCGGCGGGAGCGGGTGTAGCCCAGGATGAGGCTGCCCACGGTGGCGGCGAAGAGCGTCATGACGAACAGGATGTACATGTAGGCGTTGGCGTTGCGCCGCGGGTCCCGGGGCACCGCGCCGGCCGGGGGCTGCCCCGGGCACGGCAGGGCCCCGTGCAGGGTCCGGTTCAGGGCGCTCAGCACCGCCTGCAGGCTGCGCTGCCACGGCTCCGTGCCGTTCGTGCCCTCCATGGCCTGCAGGGATGGACAGCGGGACCGGGGGGATGCGCTCACAGCGCTGGGGTCCCCGGGCACAACACCGACCCCAAAGTGCCCCTCTGCCACGGAGCAGGGTGCCCAAAGCCTGTGTGACCCCAGCACCAAACCCTGTGTGACCCCAGCACCAAACCCTTTGTAACCCCAGCACCAAACCCTTTGTAACCCCAGCACCAAACCCTTTGTGACCCCAGCACCAAACCCTGTGTAACCCCAGCACCAAACCCTTTGTGACCCCAGCACCAAACCCTGTGTGACCCCAGCACCAAACCCTTTGTGACCCCAGCACCAAACCCTGTGTGACCCCAGCACCAAACCCTTTGTACCTCAGCACCAAACCCTGTGTAACCCCAGCACCAAACCCTGTGTGACCCCAGCACCAAACCCTGTGTGACCCCAGCACCAAACCCTTTGTGACCCCAGCACCAAACCCTTTGTGACCCCAGCACCAAACCCTTTGTGACCCCAGCACCAAACACTGTGTGACCCCAGCACAACCAGCACAAACCCTGTGTGACCCCAGCACCAAACCCTTTCATGTCCAGCCAAACCCTTTCCCCCCGCACCAAACCCTGTGTACCCCAGCACCAAACCCTTTGTGACCCCAGCACCAAACCCTGTGTGACCCCAGCACCAAACCCCTTTGTACCTCAGCACCAAACCCTTTGTGGCCCCAGCACCAAACCCTGTGTGACCCCAGCACCAAACCCTTTGTGACCCCAGCACCAAACCCTGTGTGACCCCAGCACCAAACCCTTTGTAACCCCAGCACCAAACCCTGTGTGACCCCTGCACCAAACCCTTTCATTCCCAGTACCAAACCCTGTGTGACCCCAGCACCAAACCCTTTGTGACCCCAGCACCAAACCCTGTGTGACCCCAGCACCAAACCCTGTGTGACCCCAGCACCAAACCCTGTGTGACCCCAGCACCAAACCCTTTGTGACCCCAGCACCAAACCCTGTGTAACCCCAGTACCAAACCCTGTGTGACCCCAGCACCAAACCCTGTGTGACCTCAGCACCAAACCCTGTGTAACCCCAGTACCAAACCCTGTGTAACCCCAGTACCAAACCCTGTGTGACCCCAGCACCAAACCCTTTCATTCCCAGCACCAAACCCTGTGTGACCCCAGCACGAAACCCTTTCCAGCACCAAACCCTTTCATTCCCAGCACCAAACCCTGTGTAACCCCAGCACCAAACCCTGTGTAACCCCAGTACCAAACCCTGTGTAACCCCAGTACCAAACCCTGTGTAACCCCAGCACCAAACCCTGTGTAACCCCAGCACCAAACCCTGTGTGACCCCAGCACGAAACCCTGTGTGCACCAAACCCTTTATCGCACCAAACCCTGTGTAACCCCAGCACCAAACCCTGTGTGACCCCAGCACCAAACCCTTGTGACCCCAGCACCAAACCCTTTGTAACCCCAGCACCAAACCCTTTGTAACCCCAGCACCAAACCCTTTGTGACCCCAGCACCAAACCCTGTGTAACCCCAGCACCAAACCCTTTGTGACCCCAGCAGCCCGCTCCCTAAATTTCAGTCCTTCCATGTAGGAGATAAATCTCCCAGGGCTCTGGGGCAGCTGCCTGGCCGTCTCTCCTCCCAGTCCCCAGGGTTGGGACAATGTGGGGACACAGCTGTCCCGAGGGTTCACACTCTGCTTTCCCCGGCAATGTGTGGGCATGCTGGGCTCATGTCCTGCCCTGCTGCAGGGTGCAGAGCTGGCACAGCCCCTCACAAATCACTGCAAACCCATCTTGCTGCCCTAAACCTCCCTGGGCATTTCCCTTCCCTTTGGGTGCCAGGCCCCCTCTGAGCTGCCACCCCTCCTTTGGTGCCCTCCTGCCAGCCCCCCTGGGCTCCCCTCACAGCTTGCTGGGGCCCCGGGGCAGGCACGGCCAGGAAGGGACAAGGGACACGGTGTGAGTGTGCCACCCTTTGGGACACGGTGTGCCATCCTTTGGGACACAGTGTGCCACCCTTGGGACATGGCGTGCCACCCTTTGGGACACGGTGTGCCATCCTTTGGGACACGGTGTGCCACCCTTTGGGACACACCAGTCCCCACTTCTGTCCCCCCAGGGGTCCAGCCTGTCCCCCACCAGCTCCCGTTGCCTGCTGCACCAGTGCAGGGACAGCTGATCCCAAATGGGCCACCCCAAAGTCGGGGTTCATCTCCCAGGATGAGAGCCCAGCTGTGAGGAGGAGGAGGAGGAGGAGGAGGAAGGGGCTGAGCAGCCACCGCGGGGATGAGGTCGGACCCAGCTGCATTCCTGACTTACGCAGGCTGAATTTGGGAGGTTTGGGGCAAGATCTGGGTTTGTCCCAGGAGGGCACCCACGGCTGGGGCACGACTTTGAGGGGGGGTGAGGAGCGGGGCACGGGGCTGGGGAGGGGCTCGCACTCACCTCGTGTGCCCTCCGTGCCCGCGCTGCTGCCAGCCTGAGCCGGGACTGAGCATCGCTGCCGCGGGGAGCGAGCGAGCGAGCGAGGGAGGGAGGAGGGATGCGGCGGCTGGGAGCGCCGCCAGCCTCCTCCCCTTCCCGGGCAGAGCCGCCTGCCCGCCCGTCCCCAGCCCCGGGACAGCTCTGCGGGGCTCTGCGGGGTTTTATGGGGCTCTGTGGGGCGGGAGAGCGGCGCTGCCCCCGCACACGCTGCCGCTCACACTTTCCCGTCCCTGTCCCTCCTCGTCCCGCGGTCCCCGAGCCCTCACAGGGCACAGAGCCTGCCCGGGCATGTTCCTCCTGCTCACCGTGCCCTCCTGGAGCTCAGCCTGCCCCATTTCCCCCTTTTTTGCTCCATTTCCCCCTTCTCAGCCGCACCGGGCACCCACGGGGCGCTCACAAGGAGCTGCCAGAGCTGTGCCAAAACCAGAGAGAGCCCAAAGCTTGTGGGGCAGGGAGAGCACCCAGAGCAGCAGCGAGGGGCTGTGGTGGGGTCAGCTCCTGCTCTGAGCAGGGTGGGGGGACCTCAGCCTCGGGCTGACTCCTCAGCCCCGAATAAACCCGCGCTGAATAAATTCACTCAGCTCAGGATGCTGCAGCCGGGACAGCGATCTCAGGAGTGCTCACAGCAGCATCTCCTGCAGCCCCACAGGTGTCCACTGCCCAGCTGGAATGTGGTGTGGTCCCACAGGATCCTCGACAGCCGTGTATTCTCTCCTGGTGAGCCTTTTCCCCCCTCGTCCTCCCCCTTTCCCCCTGCCTCCACAGCGGCCTTTCCACCGGGGTTCGCAGCCACCTTCCACCCTCCCTGGCGCCAGGATCTCTGCCACGTGAGGGTTTCCCTGGGCTCAGGGTGAGGAAAAGGTTGGCATTGATAAAGCCTTGGGGTAAGTAAACGAGAAAAGGATCGGCAGCCAAAGTTCCCAGCAACTCTCTTTATGTATAAAATCTGCCTTTTTACCCAGCAGGGTAAAGGATGACCCACGTGAATCCATTCATGTGAATTTGTGAGCATTCACACAAATCTTTAATTTCTGTGGGGCAAAAGGCAGGGAAAAAACCCCACAAAAGCACGTGTTTGGGCACTTCTCCAGCAAGTGACTGTGGTACCCACAGAGGTCTCCGTGAGGGATGGAGACTCGGGGCTGCAGAGAACAGCCCCAGGTCAGGTTTGGACGGTCAGTGGCACCCACAGAGGTCTCACCAGGGATGGAGACCCACAGGGCAGGTTTGGATGGCCAAGCAGCAGCCTGAAACCCTGTGCCACAGTCCATTCACAGTCCCCAGGCAAAGGCACCAGAACTCGTCTCACAACAGAGACCCGGGGCTGCCCTGGCACCAAAACACCCGGCCAAGGCAGCACAAGGATCCTAATCCCCGGCGTCCTCCGAGGAGACCAAAGTGCACTCGAACACCTCCTGGAAGGAGTCGAGGAAGGGCTCGAGGACGTGGCTGACGGCGACGTGCTGTCCCAGCTCGCGGCTGAGCGAGGTGACGCCCGTGCCCTCCAGGCCGCAGGGCACGATGTGCTCGAACCACGAGAGGTCGGTGCAGCAGTTGAGCGCCAGCCCGTGCGAGGTGATGTGGCTCCCGCAGTGCACACCTGCGGGGCCCAGAGCACGTCCCATCAGCTCCATCACCGCAGTGACCGCGCTGCCCAGGCCACTGAAAACATCCTCCCTCGCCGCGCTGTGCTCCCTTCTGCCAGGGGAAACCCACCGACAACACTGGGGCAGACGGGGAGCAGCGTGTCCAGACCCTCCGCCGCAGCCCTGCATCCCCCAGCACCTCCCACCGCTGGAACTTCCCATGGGCCGGGACACGGGGAGAGCCGCAGGACCCCCAGCCCAGGCTGCAGGGTCCCAGGGAGAGGGGCAGGATGTGGAGGGGTGCAAGGGAAGGGCCAAGGCTGGGGACTGGGCTGCAGGCAGCCCTGGGAGCAAGGGGTGCCCAGTGCTGGAGGCTGGGTGGGCAGCAGGGGCTCCAGATCGTGCTGTCCCCTCCTCCTGCGTGCAGTCCCACCCCTGCAGCTCCGGGTTCTGGCAGTGCCCTGCCCTGTGCCCAGGGAATCGCGGGATGGGCTGGGCTGGGAGGAGTTCCATGGGCAGGGACACTTCCCACCATATCCCAGGTGGGTCCGGCCCGGCCTTGGGCACTGCCAGGGATGCAGGGGCGGCCCCAGCTGCTCTGGGCACCCTGTGCCAGGGCTGCCCACCCTCACAGGGAACAATTTCTAATTCCCACTATCCCATCCAGCCCTGCCCTCTGGGAAGCCATTCCCTGTGTCCTGTCCCTCCAGGCCTTGTCCCCAGTCCCTCTGCAGCTCTCCTGGAGCCCCTTCAGGCCCTGCGAAGGGCTCTGAGCTCTCCCTGGATCCTTCCTCTCCGCACATGGAGCACCCCGGTGCCCAGCCCGGCTCCACGCCCCCCCCGCGCTCCCGGGGCCGTCCCCGCTCACCGATGGCACAGAGTTTGCTGTCGCCCATCCAGACCCCGGTGTAGGGCGGCGGCAGCGCCCGGGCCGTGCCCAGCCCCAGGCGGCGGCACAGCCGCAGCACCAGCGCCTCCAGCCCGGCCACGTAGGCGCGCAGGGGCAGGCGGCGGCGGCGCAGGTCGAGCACGGGGAAGGCGAGCAGCTGCCCGGGCCCGTGGAAGGTGATGTGCCCGCCGCGCCGCGCCGCCACCAGCGCCGCGCCCCGCGCCCGCAGCGCCGCCGCCGCCGCCGCGCCCGGCGCGCCCCGCAGCCCCCAGGTGTACACGGGCTGCGCCGGCTCGCTCAGCACCACGCTCTCCGCCGCCGCCGGAAGCGGCTGCCCCGCGCCGCCCCGCGCCGCCCGCGCCGCCGCCACGCAGCGCTCCTGCACCCGCAGCGCCTCCGCGTACGGCACCGCGCCCAGCCGCAGCACACGCACCGCCCGCGGGGACATGGCCCGGGGACACGGGGACACCCTGGGGGCGGCCGGGGACACGGCCGGGACAGCGCCGGGACACCCGGGGATAGCGCCGGGACAGCGCCGGGCAGGGGACGGGGATGGGGACGGGGATGGGGACGGGGATGGGGATGGGGTTGGGGATGGGGGCACCGGCCGGAGCACCGGACACGGGGACACGGAAAAGCAGCGGGGACGGGGACGGAAGGGAGGCGGGGACGGAAAGGAGGCGGGTCTGGAGCGGAGGCGGGGAGGGAACGGGAGGCGAGGATAGGGACAGCGGGGTCATGTGGGCACAGTCATGGGGACGGGCTCCGGGGGCATGGCACCGGGGGGTGGCCGCGGGGAGCGGCAGGGGATGGGGACAGGGAGGGGAGAGCAGGGCAGAGGGGCAGAGCCGGATGCGGGTTTGGGGTTGGAAAGGGGGCGGCAGGGCTGGGGACACGGGACATGGCCCAAAGGAGGGTTGGGGATGGCGGCTGGTGCCCAGGGGCAGGGCTGAGAGACAGGGGACAGGGGATACGGAAGGCACGGGGCTGCTGGTGGCTGATAATGGCCAGGCTGCAGGAGGGGCACAGGGACCAGAGACAGGGCCCCTCTCAGCGCAGGGCGTGGGACACGCGGCACTAGGGTGGGGGACAGCAGGCTGAAATCGGGATTCTGGGGTACAATCAGGACTGCTGTGGATGCTCCAACCCTGGAAGTGTTCCAGGGCAGGTTGGATAGGGCCTTGAGCAACCTGGTCTGCTGGAATGTGTCCCTGCCCATGGCAGGGGGTGGAACAGGAGGAGCTCTAAGCTGCCTTCCAGCCCTTCCCTTTGTACGATTCTGTGCTGGCACCTCAAGGTTGTGCAGTGTAAATAAAGTCCTTGTGTTGCCGAGGCGCTGGTGAGGGCTGCAGTTCTGGCACTGTGAAAGAGGAAATGTTCCCACCCCAGCTTCTTATTCCAAATACAGGGAATAGACAGATCTGGTCGAACCGCTAATGAGTCAGCCATTAAAACCTGAGCAAACTTTCCCAGGCTGCAGCCCTTCCAGCTTATCCACCGTGTGAAAATATGTATGTCCTGATGTTATAGAGCAGTCACCGTGTTATTGAGCTCCTGCTCTTATCAGAAACACACCTCCCTGGTCATGTGCCCTTTGTCATCACAGGTAACTCAGCTATCAGCTGACAAGGTCAATTTCTGTGTTATCGCAAGGAAGGAAAGGTGCTTCCCTTTGTAAGGCCATTTTCTCAATGAAGAGGAGAAAAAATGGGAGGAAAAAACCACCAGGAATTGGGCAGCCCCCTGAGAATTCCCCCTGGGCTGGGGAAATCACCTCAGGCAGCTCCAGGAGAGCTGCTCCAGATCTCTGCCTTGGCAGGACAGACGCAGCAGCGTGTGTGCAGCTAGTTGTTTCCTTGTTTTTATGGCTGAGCCCCCGGTTGTTGGCAGGGGATCAAAGCCCAGGGCCCTTCCTGCCTGCGTAGGACAGGGGAGCTGTGTGTCACAGCCCTGGGACCCTCGTCAGCAGCACTGGCACTGCCCATTCTCTGTGCACATCCTGCACTGCCCCATTCTCTGTGCACATCCTGCACTGCCCCATTCTCTGTGCACATCCTGCACTGCCCAATTTACTGCCCTCATCCTGCACTGCCCAATTTACTGCCCTCATCCTGCACTGCCCCCTTTTGCGCACATTTTCTGTGCACATCCTGCCTCTCAGCCGGGCGGAAATTGTCACTTCAGGACACGAAACAGAATGACACAGACACGCTGGATTTTCTAAGGCAAAAGAGAGGGGAGTTTAATTCTGGCCGGATGTGACAGTGCCACCTCTCCAGTGGCACTGGACAACAAACCAACAGCCCATCAAATCTCTCTCCCTCGGTAAAAGAATGCAAAGCAGTGAGTTATTTACATAAAGCGTGTGAGAAAGTTCGTTATGAGAATGTAAACAGCAGAAGGCTTAGAAAAACTTGTAAGAACAAGGTGACAGGAAATGGTGTGCAAGGGGCCACAGGCGGCTCACCTTTTGTCCTTCTCTCAGGGCTGGGGTGCTTCCAAAGCACTCTGGGGCTTTTGTGGTGCCCATTGCAGCTTTCTGCCCATTGTACCTTTCCCTCTGGGTGCCTTAAACACCAGCAGAGCCTCTGCAGTCCCCAGCAATTCCTTAGAGAATTTTTTCTGCCAGGAGAGCCCTTTGTGGCTGATGCAGGCCAGGGCTTAGCAGCAGGAAGAGGAGGGGAGGACAGGGGTGGTGGCTGTGAACCAGGTGCCTGCCCAGAGGGGCTGGCACAGCTCACAGAGAGCTGCAGACAAAGCAAAGGGCAGCATCCTGGCTCCAGTGGAGGCTGGGATGAAATTCCTGCGGAGTTTGGCAAGGCTGGGGTGTCCCAGAGAGGTGGCAGAGCTGTGCTGGCCTCAGGGGCAGAGCTGAGAGTGCAGTGCCCAGCTCGGGCTGCCCCTGGCACCCCCAGGCACAGCAGCCCCCTCCCCACACTGCCACAAGCCCTTCAGCAAAATCCCTTTTTGTATTTTCCCCCAAGGTCCATTTGCATGTACCAGTGGCAGGAATTTTTTGGAACATGCAGGAGGTCATCCAGGCGCATCCCTGGAATTGTGGCTGCCTCCCCTCTCGCACAGGGCTGGGAGGAGGGCAGGGATCACCCCCTGTGCCCCTCAGCAGGCTTTGATCCCGGCTGCTCATCCCTCTGGTATCCAGCTGGCTCTCCAAGCCTGGTGCAGCAGGAGGCGCTGGGAAGCCTTCCTTAAGCTGTGGCTTTAATTTTGACTTTATTGGTGGCACCAGGTTGCCACGGGATACCTTGGAAGCATCACCCAGGCCCTACAGGCACCAGCCACCTTACCAGGAAGGACAAACATTTTATTCCATTTTATTTCAGCAAAGGACAAACATTTCATTCCAGAACGCACCTTTGCCCAGGGGGAATGGCTGAGATGGCCAGTTTTTAGGGCAGGCTCTGGGGGGCTGTGTCCCTCAGGCAGGGCTGCTCTCCTCGGCTCCTTGAGCCCAGCAGCACTGCCAGGGCTGTGCCAGAGGGGAAGGAAGCCAGGGCAGCGCCGTGTCGGGCTGTGCCCCGGGCTGTGCCCCGCGGGGGCAGTAAGGAAGCACTCCAGGAAGCTCCTGCTGGCCTGGCAGGCGGCTCTCAGCCGGGCTTTCTGTGCCGACTGCCCCTCTCTGGGCAGGGCTGGTTTTTGGCCATCCTGGAGCAGGCACAGCAGAATCCGTGCTCCTCCGAGCTCCTGTGTCCCCCTGGGAAGCTCAGATGAGCTGGTTGTCCTCCACCTGCACTGCTGAAGGGGCTCAGCCTATACCTATAAATTTACACATAGCTCGTATTTTCATTTTTACATATAAATTTACACATAAATTTATATATATCTATAAATTTATAAACATATATATATACATATAAATTCTATTTATACATATAAATATAAATATAGTTGTATATATAAATTTACACATAGCTCATATTTTTTATTTATGCACAGAGTATGAAGCGGGTGTGAGTGAGACCAGATGCAGACCCCACAGCATTTTAATTCAGAGGAAAGCAATCCTTGCCTGGAGAATTCTTACCTCTTACACCCATGTGTACCCTTAAGCCAACCTGCAGGAGCAGCACACGCTGTGCCCTGAGGGTCAGAAATGTAATTTTACACTCATCAGGCACCTCAGCCCAGGTCATGAAGCCATCCAGAGAGCTCAAAGCAGGAAACTAAAGGAAGGAAAAACAGGAGGTGAAAAGGAGGCTGAGAACAATGAAAAGATGAGTAAGGTGCTTGAGACCTGCACACTCCTTCTGTAAAGGAGGCAGAAATGCCAGGCCAGGAACGTCACGAGAATAGCTGCGGTGAGACGAGGGAAAAGGGGCAGCAGGAGTGTGAGAACAGGCTCCTGGCACACAGGAGGAAGAGGATGTGGATGGTTTTGTGACCAGCCAAACAAAGCCGGTGCCAGCTGAGCACTGAGTGCCGTTGTGAGCCCATTAAAAAACCGGCTAAAATAAACCCCGAGTTTATTCTAGCCCTCGCCAAACCTGTCCAGTTTCCTCCCCTGACCTTAGGCAGGCACAAAGCTGCTGTGTTCAGGTCAGGATCTGCATCCTGCGGCAGCTCTCACGGGCCAGGGACGCTCCTGGTGACCGTGGGTGGCACTGTGGCCCGAGCAGCCGGGGCACCGCTGCTCCTGGGGCCCTGCAGCCCTGCCCAGCCCTGCCCCGGGTATTTCGGGATAATTTGGCGCTTTCGGCTCTCTCAGCTCCTTCGGGCACCTCCTTTTGGAGGCCTGGTGCGGGCTGGGCAGGGGGTGAGAGCACGGGGAGGCTCTGCTCCCGAGGAGCCGGGACAGGGCGAGGGGAAACGCCTCAGGCCGTGCCAGAGGAGGCTCAGCTTGGAGATTAGGGGAAATTCCTTCATGGAAAGGGCTGTCCAGCTGGATCCCCCTCCCTGGGGGGACTTAAAGCTGTGTGGATGTGGCACTTGAGGACATGGGTTAGCGGTGGCCCTGGGGTTCCTGCCCGCTGGTGCTGGGGTTCGTGCAGCGCTAATCTCGGCGGCACAAGGCCGGGCGCTGTCCCCGGCCGTGTCCCTCCGTGCCGCGGTGTCCGGCCGGCACCTGCCGACCCGGGCAGGAACTGCACGGGCAGCTCGGGAGAGCCGGGCGCTCTGGAGGCGCCGGGAATGCGGGAGATGCGCTGCCGTGCGGGACGCGGGAGTGCCGCTGCTGTCCCGAGCTCTGCGGGGCCGCTGACCCCTTCGGGGCTGCAGCAGGGATGCTTTGGAACTGCTCTTTCTGCCTGTCACAGCTTGGTCCTCCCCAGATCCACTAAGAAGCTATTTTTTTAATATATTTTATTTGAATATATTATTTATTTTCATTTATATATTTTATTTTATTTTATTTTATTTTATTTTATTTTATTTTATTTTATTTTATTTTATTTTATTTTATTTTATTTTATTTTATTTTATTTTATTTTACTATTTTGATTTATTTGATCTTATTTTATTATTTTATTATATTTCATTATTTTTGTTATTTCATTTTACTTTAATATTCTATTTTATTAATTAATTTTATTTTAACATTTTAGTAAATTTTATTTTAATACTTCAATATTTTATTATTTAATTTTATTTTAATGTTTTATTTTATTTCTTTCATTTTCTCTTGTTTTAATATTTTATTATTTTAATATTTATTTCAATATTGTATTTTAATATTTCATTTTATTTTTTTATTTTGGTTTATTTCGAGTCCTGGCACCGGTCCGGTCCGGCGGAGCGTCCCGTTCGCGCTTCCCTTGGCGTGTCCCCGCGCGGCCGCCGTGGTTGGCGGGCCGTTGCCATGGCGGCGGCGCGCGCGCGGCGCTGAGGCGCGGGGCGGGAAGCGCGGGCCCGGCGCGGCCATGGCGGCGGACGAGCTGTACCTGGAGAACATCGACGAGTTCGTCACCGACCACAACCGCGTCGTGAGTGCCGCCGGGCCCGCCGCTGCCCGCCCGCCGCCTGCTCCCGCTCTCCCTGCCTCCCCCTGCCCGCTGCTCCCTCCGCGGCCTGCTCCCCCTGCCGCCTCCTCTGCCCCGCTGCCTCCTTTCCCACCCGCTGCCTTCCGCTGCCCCTTTCCTTTCCTCCTCCTCCTCCTCCTCTTCTCTCTCCTTCCTCTTTCCTTCTCCTCCTTTCCCTTTCCTTCTCTTCCTTCCCTTTCCTCCTCTCCTTCCCTTTCCTCCTCTCCTTCCCTTTCCTTCTCCTCCTTCCCTTTCCTTCTCTCCTTCCCCTTTCCTTCTCTCCTTCCCCTTTCCTTCTCCCCTCCTTCTTCCGCCTCCCCTTTCCTCCTCCTCCTCGCTTCTTTACATTCTCCCTTCTCTTCTTTCTCCCCCTTTTCCTCCTCCTTTTCCCTTCCTTCTTCCTCTTCCTCCCCACTTCCCTCTCCCTTCTCCCCTCTCTTCCTCCTCTCCCCCTGTTTCCCCTCCTCCCTTTCCCCCTTCCTTAACTGTTTTGAAGAAAACTAATGGTTTTTCTGCGCGGGTCTGTTCCTTTCCAAGTTTATTTCAAAAATTCATTTGGAAATGAAATGAAATGAAATGAAATGAAATGAAATGAAATGAAATTAAGAAATTAATTAAATGGGTTTTGCCTAGGAAATGGTGCAGCAAAGTTGGTGCAACTTGTCTGACAACGTGAACATTCCCAGCCTGTGGCTCTGTGGCTTGTTCCAAGAACAATGTAGACAAACAAGAATTTAATTGTTGTGTTTGCAGCCCGGAGCCTGGGGCTTGGTTTAAAAGGGCAGAGCAGGAGCAGGAACAGGTGTCAAGGATGTACCTGCTCAAATGACAGGGCAGGGCTGGGATTGCAGCCCTGACATCCTGGGATTGGCACGGTGGTGTTCCCGGGCCAGGAGAGGGGCAGAAATTCCCCCCACAGCTTTTGGGACAATTCAGAGTGCTCAGCGATGCACGGGTGCCCACGGGCTCTCACTTTTGCCATGGAAGGGAGGAGGGTGTCTACGGAATTCCACGGATCAAACTGAGAGGCCAGTGTTTCCTCACTGAAGTGGTTTGTTGGTTTTTTCCCTTTTCCAGGTGACCTACAAATGGCTGAGCTACACGCTGGGTGTCCACGTGAACCAGGCCAAACAGTAGGTGTCCCTGCATGCCCAGAGCCCGCCCAGCTCCCGTCAGTTCCGTGCTCATTCCTGCTCCCATCCCCTTACCATGATCCCTCTGGAGAGCAGTGCCACCCTGCCTGTCCTCTCAGCCGTGGCACTCCCTGTGCCTTGCTGGGCAGGGCTGCGCCTGGAGCCCCCAGTTCCTCTCCCAGGGACTGCAGGAATGCCTTTCTGGAGGAGAGGCTTTCGAAAAAGCTGCCCAGGGCCTGTGAGACCCCCTGTCATACACTATTACATGTATTTCTATACTAAAAAATACATTATTATATGTAGTATAATATATAATATACTAAAAATGCATTATTCTATAAATTATTATATATAATATACATATTATATAAAAATACTATACTATATTATTATATAGTATATTATAGATGTATTATAGATGTAATATATTATATACTTTGTTATATATTATATCTATTATTATATGTATTATATACTATTAAATGTATTTTTATACTAAAAAAGACATTATTAGATGTAATAGTATATATTTTATATATAATATACACATTATATATAAATAATATATATATTATTATATAGTATATTATAGATGTAATATATCTATGGAATATATTATATCTATGGAATATATTATATATTATTATATATTATTATATTATATTATATGTTTTTAATGTATTATTATATGTTTTATTATAATATAAATGCTTTTTTATACTAAAATACATTATTATATGTATTATTATATATACAATATATTAAATACATATTATATATGTAATATATATGTAATATGTATTATTATATATGATATGTATTATATACTATTAAATGTATTTTTATACTAAAATACATTATTATCTGTATTATATATAATGTATATGTTATATATATTATTATATAAGCAATATATTATATATATCATATATGGTATTATATTTCATGTCATATGTATTATGTACTATTAAATGTATTTTATATTAAAAATACATCATTATATAAATTATATATATAACATATAATATATCACATCTATGATATTATTATATATTATACATAATATATATTCTATGACATTACATTTCATTACATTACATTACATTACATTATATGTATTATTATGTATTACATACACTATTACATAGATTTGCCCTTTGGTTTCTGTGGTTGTTGGACTGGGATTCTCCACAGTGGCAGAGGAGCAAGGGTCTCAGAAAATGAACCCTGAGGAAATTAAATTAATCCTGAGGAAATGGTGTGCCTGTGTGGCAGGAGTGCTGAGGAAAGGGAGTGAATCCTGAGGAAACGGTGTCCCTGTTGGCAGGTGTCCATGCCATGCAGTGTGTGCAGTCCCTCCCTGGCAGGGGGCTGCAGGCTCTCTCCCCTCCTCTCTGTGGCTGACCCTGGTTTCTTTTGTGCAGGATGCTCTACGATTACGTGGAGAGGAAGCGCAGGGAGAACTCGGGGGCTCAGCTCCACATCACCTACCTGGTGGCAGGGAACCTCCTCCAGAATGGACACGTTGTGAGTGCTTCCCCTCTCTCTGGGCTCTGGCTGGCTGCGGGCCTCTGCTGTGGTGTCTCCTGCTTCATTCTGTGCTCCTGGGGTCAGAGCTGCACTGGCTCCTTGCAGCAGGAGCTGCAGTGTGCCAGGGCTCCTGGGCAGGGACAGGAGAGGCTCAGGGTCTGTCCCAGCAGGCAGAAGGATCAGCTGGCCATGGTTTGGGAACACAGTGCTGGAAAGCACCCCAGGGTTCCTCACCAACTCACTCAGATCCTGCCAGCACCCAGCTCCATGCCCTTGCTGCTGTTGGGCAGCAAAGATCACACAAACTTGTGCAGGGGCCCTTCTGAGATCAGCTTAGCCACGTGCCAGGGTCTGCTGTGGCCTGGGCGTGACTTGGAGGGACAGCCCATGTGGCAGGGAACAATAACCAACAGAGCAGCACCCCTACAGCTCAAGCTGTCTTGGTAATTAAACCAGCTTTCTAATCCTGGTGAACAAAACAAACAGGAATTTATTAAAAGCATTCTATATTTAAAGTGCTTCAGCTGATTAAGCAAATTAAACTGCTGCTTAATTCATTTAGCTTGTCAGATTTTCAGGAATGTCATCTAAAACTTCAGGCAGATACCTTAGAAGTTATTAAAAGAAAATAAGAAAATTCAGTGTCTGCTCCCCTTTGCCCACAGACAAATTTAAGAGCCAAACACTAAATGCCTTAGACATCCCACTAAGTGTTTTTAAATACCTATTACAATATATTACAAATATCTGTTACAATATGATCTAGTCTTCTTCTAGGAATAGTAGATATCAGGGTGTCCTGCCTTTTATTTGTAGATTAAAAAAAAGCAACAAACAACCAACAAACCTTTTTTTTCTCCTAAACAATAAACTGATTCACATGCATGAAATATTCTGTCAGTCTCCAAATCTGCCTGAATTGGAAGGTTATTGTTTACTGCATTAGTTCTGTATGATGGAATATTTAAAGTTGCACAGGCAGTGTCACATTTACAGCCCAAGTTTAACAGGTTTTCCCCCCTTTCTTTTGGAAATAACAAATCTCGTGGCTCACTAGAACTGGCCAGGGGATTGCCAACCTGTGCTGTTATATTTAATGTCTCTGAAACAAACAGGTGATTTCTGACATAGGAACAAATAATTATTTGTTAACTCTGCCTTAGCAGCTTGTGTGTTTTTAAAGTAAGATCACAGTGTCACTGGATGGTTTGGGCTGGGAAGGACTTTAAAGCTCGTGTCATTCCAGTCCCTTGGCACAGGCAGGGAATCTTCTGCCAAGGGGAATGATATGAAGGTGACTTTTGTCCCCCATTATTTTCAAATCTGCTGGGCCAGCCCTGCACTGCTGGGAGCCCTGCACTGCTGCCTGCTGGCAGTAGGTGTAGCCGGAATGCTGCGGATGCAGCTGCAGCACTCCTGCAGGGAGAGCCGTGCAAATCCCTCTGGAGTGCTCCTCCTGACACTGCACGCTCTTTCCTTGCTGCTTTCTGCACTCAGACTGCCAGTCCTTGGTTATTCTCTTACCTGCCTGTGGTTTTTCTTGCCACTTGCTCTTTTGCTGCCTAATTAAAGCAACTTTTTAATCCTGGTAAACCAAAGAAACTTAAATTAATTTACAATATTTTATATCTAAAGGGCCTCAGCTTATTAAGTAAAGGAATTGCTGCTTAATTAATTTATTTTTCTTCTTTGCTGCTTGTCAGATTTTCAGGAATATCAGCTAAAACTTCAGGCAGATATCCCAGAGGTTTTTAAAAGAAGATAAGAAAATTCAGTGTCTGTTCCCCTTTGCCCACAGATAAATTTAAGAGCCAAACACTAAATGCCTTTGACATCCCACTAAGTGTTTTTAAATACCTATTACAATATATTACAAATATCTATTACAATATGATCCAGCCTTCTTTTAGGAGTAGTAAATCTCAGGGTGTCCTGGGTTTTATTTGTAGATTGGGGAAAAAAACAACAACAAACCTTTTTTTTTCCTCCTAAATAATAAACTGGTTCACATGCATGAAATATTGTCTTTTAATCCCCAAATCTGCCTGAAATGGAAGGTAATTGTATATTGCATTAGTTCTGTATAATGGGATGTATTTAACTAAAGCTGCACAGGCAGTGTCATGTTTATAGCCTGAATTTAGCAGGATTTTCCCTGATTTCAGACAGGTCCATGGTACCTGTTTAACACAGAATTAGTGGTGGGGTTCTCAGTCTGTCTCTCTGGATCCTCCCAGTATTAACCACAGCCTGTTAGATGTCCTTGGTCCTTAAAGACTGGCCAGAGAACACATTTCAGAGCTTTAAAAACTGATGAGTCTTTAAAGGCATTGGCAGTGTTCTGTAGCCTTTTCAGCTACGGTAATCATTAGACTTTGTTATTTATTAACTGAAAGTAGCAGTCTCGCATCCAAGCTCAGGTTTTAAGAGGTTTTGTGTTTCTTTTCTGCAGTGCCACAAGGTCGCAGTAGTGAGGGAGGATGAGCTGGAAGGTAAGCAGGCTGGGAAAGTCGTGTGGCTTTAACTTTTTTCTTTGAAAGAACAGCAAAATGAGCAAAGCTCAGAACTTGCCATCTGCACATAAATGCCCAGCCAGGCTCTTGGGGTCAGGTGTGAACTTTTTGTACCAGCTGTTTCTCAGAATTTGGAGTATCTGAGCCAGCAGCTGAATATCTTCAGGCTTGTGAATTGAGTCTGATTTTTTTTTTTTGTCAGTGGTTCTTTTCCACCTCCCTGCCACTGACAGCAGGGAGACAGCAATACACCAGTAGTGTCTCATAACAATTGGGAGCCTTCAGGCCCCCCAAGAATGCTGAAACTGGTAATTGTGGTTATTGGTTCAATGCAATTGCAGTCTTTGCTCCGAGTCCCATGGGTGTTAAGATGTTGTCATAGAATATTTACCTCACTTTTGTGAGTGCAAGGTGGAAAAAACCCCATTGCAACACTGCTGAGTACACTGTCTCTTGTCTCACCATCTTTCTGGTCCTGCTGATGAAATCTTACTCACAGAACTGAAACGCAGCTTCAGGCTCTTCATCACTTTCAAATAACATCTTTGGCACTTGAGAGCACACTGTGGTATTTGTGACCTTCAGGATGTGAGCTAATGACCTCACTTTGTTTGAAGGACTTGCGTTGTTGGAAATCTGAAGTGGATTTCTAGCTCAGGCTGTTTGCCTCAGAGTAGGAGATTGTCAGGCAGTGCAGCTACTCTGTGTCATGTTTGTTGAGTTATGTGTGCTGTGTAACACTGTTTTGCTGTGGAGGAAAGGGTTGCTCATGGTTTTTGTATTGGAAGGCAGGCCAGAGGTATGACTTATATTTGGAAGAGGCTGAGATTTTTGATGGGAGTAGGGCTGCATAGTCTAGGACTGGCCCCAAGAAATGATTACTGTGTGTATTTTTACAGTGCCTAGAAGCTCAGCCTCAGACCAAGACTCTGTGGAAAGAACAATATAAGCAATGAACAAAGAATTCCTGAAAGCCAGCCCTTGTCTCAAGGGGGTTGCAGTCTGAGTAGCGTAAAAGAAAAAAAGTTTTCATTCCAGGGGTGGCACTGTGGTGCTGGACACAGCCCTAGGGGCATAGAGCAGTGACCAGCTACCTTCTGCCTCAGCATTAGGTACTCCCACAGCTATTCTGCATCCCAAACACTGGATGTTTGGAAGGCAAACACAGAGAGATCCCTCGTAAGTCCAAGAGTGTGTAGTGGAAAATGTGACAGGCTTGTGGAGTTTGCTGCCTTGAATTCCTCATTAGTGAGCGTTGGGAGAAGGTGTTGTTGGACCTTTCTGTATTCATGTTTTGCTGTCAAGTAGTCTGTCAGTCTTTCTGGGTGTGCTAACAGAGGGCTTTTTTTTCTCTCTTTTTCCCCAGCAATGAAGTCCAAGCTGTCCACAATTGCCAGTGTGCACGTGTACAGCATCCAGAAGGCCCTGCTCAAGGACAGCTCCCCCCTCTACAACACCGACTACGACATCGTCAAAGCAAACCTGCAGCACTGCAGCAAGTGAGTGAGTCCTGGCTCCCTTTGCCTTCTGAAGCGCTTCCAGAGTGCACTTCAGTGCTCACTAGATAGGCCTGGACTTTTAGAGAGCTGGGAAAAGATGTCCTCAAAGTCCTGCCAGAGCAGTGCCCAAAGAGCACATTGTGTGGTTCTTGTGCAAACTGAGCCAAATGTTGGTTCACTTGGTCCTTACTCTGACAAGGAGACTGTTCCAGTACCTTGCTTGTCTGATGGCTGGAAACATTTCTCTCTTTCCCAGGCCACACTTAATCACAACCATTTTAATCCAGTTCTCAGCCGCACAGGAAGACAAAATTGAAACAAGCTGATAAAACCATGAGTGATGTGCTCAGCAAAGCATTTACAGGAGTTTGCTTTCTGTTTTGTGAAACCGTGTTCTCATCCTCTGGACTCATCGAGTTCTCTGAAGATGTCTCACAGGAACTCCTCCTCCAGGAGCTGGGCTTTGATCTCTGGGTTTGTTGCAGCTCAGAGTAGGCTGTGATCTCGGAGACGTAGGAGAAGCACACAGGGCAGTCCAGGCAGCACCAGTGTCCTTCCTGGTGGAGCTGGAGCAGAGCTGGGAGGGATGCAGCCCCCAGGAGTCACTGGCTCCCTCCTGAGCAGCGCCTGGCAGCTGCAGCTTCTCACTTGTGTGCTGTTCCCACCAGGACAGCTTCAGCTTGAAGTCATGGGGATGCACGGTGCCATGACCAATCTGGTTTGAAGGGGATGCCTGAAGGGTGTGTCATAGGAAGAGTATAGAATCTGAGAGGAGAAATGTGGCTCTATCCAAAGTGTTGACAAGAGAGTGGCAGAGGAAATAGGAGCTGTGTGTTTGGGTGGATGCCCTGCAAGGAGCTGGGAGATCCCACCTCAGTGGATCCATGTGCCCTGGGTGTGGCTGCAGTTGACTCGTTCCACTCTGGTCACTCTAAGAACCCCAGCATGGTGATCCTTGTGCCTTAGGGATACTTGTATCCTTTGGGATTTAAACATCCAGGAGGTTTGGATAATCCAGGCTCTGACACAGCTCTCTGAAGCCTGCCTGTAAATCCAGCTTTGAAGCAGGATTTCCCAAGGAAACTAAGAAAAAGTGGACCTTCTTCATTTGTGACCTGGCTGAAGTAAATACACATTGATCCCATTCCCCCTCTCTTGCCAGCTGCATGGATTGTCTGTGACACTTGGGAAAAGGATTCCTGCAGGACCTGCAAAAGCTAGAGGTTTAATTATGTGAGGTTTGTAGCAAACAGAACCTCCCTGTCTGTGCAGATATTTCACAGCTCTGGGACAAGGATCTTTGTCCTCTTCTGGTTTCTGTGGCACCTCCTTTGCAGTGAAGACAGTGGAGGTGGTTAGATGTTAGACTAACTAATACCAATATCTGAGTTTAATGCCTGTTGCCACTGCCAGCTTTCCAAACAGAAGCAGCTCCTTGTTTGCAGAGCATAGTCCAAGTATTGCCTTTTTTTTCAGTGGTTATTTAGTGAATTTTGGGTCAAGCCCATAAAGGTATAGTCACACAGCAGCATCAAGGCAAGCTGACTTGGAAATAGGGGAAGGTTAGCTGAGCTCTGCTGCACAGTCAACATAACCATTGACAATATTATTTGTGACAATGTTATATATTGGAGGGTTGGTGGTGTTTAGAGTAGGAGCTCACGCTGCCCTGAGAGCTGTATTAACTATGTTAAAAACAGATTGAAAGTGTAAAGGAGAGTAGGATTATTTTTCTCCAATGTCTGGTTTCCTTCCTTTAAAGGTTTGAATGTCAGGAGGTTGCTGCTGCAGCCTGGGAGTGCTGTGGAGATGGTGTTGTTTTGTTCCTACAGATCCTGATGGGAGTAGAAGTGGACTGTGCACGTGAGCAGCTAGTGCTGAGGCACAGAAATGAACTGGCAGAAGGCTGCTTTATTTCTTAGGCAAATGAAAATATGCTGTGTAATTCAGTGGGCTGGGAGGCGTGAGCTGGGCTCTTTTGTGGCATTTCTGTGGGAAATCTGGAAAGCGTCGCCTGTGATTTGCACAGTGGGGAGCAGAGTTCAGCTATTTTTGGGAGCTGCTATTCCTGACTGTCAGTGAGCTGTGCTGTAACTGTGAGCACGTCATTTAGTTCTTGTGTCTCCACATCCCCAAACAATCAAGTTTCAGACCATTATAATCCAAGCTGCTTCTCGCTCTCAGGGATTACTTGGAAGAGACTTTGTGTAGTTAAATCGGAATGTCGTGGATATTTTCTGAGCCATTTCAATTGTTCAGTTTCAGCTGGGGTTTGCCTACCTGGCTGAGTGGGGCTGCTTGTGGCAGCAGCTGTGGGCTTTGTCAGAGCATCAGAAAGCTGTGAATGTTTTAGATCCTCACTCAGCCATACAACTTCTGCCACAGGCTTTAGAGAGTGTAACCCATTTAGGAATAAAATGCAGCCTGCTCCTTGTGCAGCCTGGGTGTGGGGAGGGCCTTTACCCCCCAGGAAAGCTGCACAGCTTGTTTGACACGTGAATGCTGTGGCTCTTGCTGACAGGTTCAGCTGATATTTTCATCAGAGGTCACTTGCTCTGTGCCAGCCTTTCTTTCCTGCCCCACGCACGGATTCAGTTGCTCCTTTTTCCATAACAGGAGCGCGCAGGCCCGGAGGAGCGCTGGCGCTGCAGGAGGGGGCAAGGCGAGGTGAGCACCAGAGCTGAGGAGGCTAATGGGGTTTTTCCCTCCCTCCCTCCATCCATCCCACAGGTTCAGTGCCATCCACTGTGCCGCCGCCGTGCCCAGGACGCCGCCCGAGGCCCCCCGAGCGCCGGCGCCCACGCAGAGCCCCCCGAGGCAGAGGGACCCCGATGCCACCAGCACCGTCAATGGCCACGGGCCCCGGGCTGCCAAGCCCCCCCTGCAGCAGCAGAAAGGCATCATGGGCATGTTTGCAGCCAAAGCAGCGGCCAAAGCCCAGGACACAGCCAAGGAGGCCAAGGCAGAGGCCAAGGAGGCCCCAGGTGTAAGTTCCCTCAGCCCCCCGGTTCATGGGTTAACCATCCACCGCCTCAGGGAGCTCAGCCACCCCTGCACTGCTCCTCCTGCCAAGCCCACCTCCCACTGGCAGTGCTCAGGGGTCCTGTGGAAGTGTTTGACTGTCACCTGGGCAAAAACCCCTCGTGCCACACTCTGGGTGTCTCCACAGAAGGGTATTTGCCATAGCTTTGACATTCCCAATGAGCTACAATTGCTCTGCTGTCTCCAGCTAGCCCAATGTACACACCAGCTGAGGATCTTGCTCTCTCCATTGTGCTTAAAAGGATTTGTTTTGAGCAATAAGTGAAACCTGAGAAGCCCAGGTCTTAAAAGTATCAAGGTGTTTAAACTTGGTGGGTGAGGGAAGTTTCAGAGCTTGACCTGTGCAAGACTAAATTGTTTATCTTCTGGACTGCTGCTTTTCCAGGATAGGATTATGTTTTCATTTTAATTAGTATAATTGTTCTTAGAGCAGTGTGGCCAGAAAAATGGGTGTTAAAATGGTAACACTCCCTGTGGATGGTTTGGCCTTTTCATAACAACTGAGAACTTTGGGTTCCTTTCTCTGGTTTTTATAGGGAGTTTAGAACTGGGGAAATGTACAGTGTTTTGGGAACTTTAGTGTCTGGTTGCCTTTTATTTGCATGAAAATAAGTTGGATTAGGAGGCTGCACTTTCTTTGGTGATGTGGGTGTGATTTCTCACTGTGGTGGTTGCATTGATGCAGCAGAGCAGTGATGTTTCCTTGCAAACAGCCTACGTGCCAGAGGAGCTGGATCCTGGTTTGGCCAATCCCTGTTCTTTCCTCTGTTGGCTGCTGTGAACTGAGGCACTACTGATGGTTTGCAAACAGAACAGCTCTTTCCTGGGAGCTGACCCTAGTCCCAAGCATTATTTCAGTAATGGGAATGTGACCCAAGTCAGATCTGCAGGCCTGGCTAAGGAGTCCTTAGGAACTCACTCTGGCCCCTTTGATTGCTAGTGAGTATCTTCAAACTCTCCAAAACAGAGAATTTGCTAAACCTGCTAAAATCTAAGGCAGTGGGAGCAAATGCTATCTATTATTTTACTGTGCTCCTTGAGGGCTGGGAGCAATTCCTGTGCTTATTCCTTTCTTTGCTTCCAGGTGTCTGCAGCAAGCAGCAAGCCACTAACAAAGAACAGCATCATGAACAACTTCTTTGGAAAAGCTGCTATGAGTAAGTGCTTTTCTGTTTTCAGAGGCCATCATGGTCAGGGAACAGCCTGTTGTAGTTAAAAAAAACAAACCAACAAATGAAAAGAAAAAACCAAACCTGAGGATTATTTGAAGGGGTTTTTTTTAATTATACTTTATTTAAGCTGGGTGGAAATTTTAAAATACTCAGTAGAATCAAGTGTTTTGTAGCCATGATGGGAGGCATACAGAAAGGAGCAGAACTCTTCCTCCCCATCCCCACTCTACCAAACTCATTGGATTTTCTTTATATCCCCTCTTTCCTAATAGTTTTCCGTACTTTCTTCTGCTCTTCTGCACTCAAAGGGGTTAATGTTTTAGCACACAGCTTTTAAAGCAAAAATTAAGAGTTTTCAGTGGAATTTTTCAGACAAAACGCTTGCTGGAGGGAGATCAATTAAAATGACATATTTGAGCAGACTAACCCAGGAAGGATTTTTAGTGCAGAAGAAATCTGATTTAAAGTGAGTTCTCCTGGCTGGAAGGCCAGCTATTGGTGAGATGTTTGCCAAAACCTGTTTTGCAAGGCATGTTAATGGTGCTTGCTTTTCATCACACAGCACTGAGGAGCCCATTGTTAGTTTCAGGGTTAATTTCTTTCCTAAAAACTGAAGGACTGGAGAGTAAAATTGAGGGGTGGCCTGTCTCTTTGAGCAGAGGTTTGGACTAGGTGGCCTCTGCAGGTCCCTTCTGAATTACCCAAGTCAAAAGAAACTATGCTGAAGCTTTTAAATATTGGAATATTGGAAAAGGACTGTGGGATCTCCTTCAAAGATTCCCTTATAGCAGAGAGTACAAGAGGCTTCAAAGAGGAGTTTTGGGAGAGAGTAAACAGCACAGTTCATTTTCTAACAGACGTCTGTCAGAGCTCGCAGGGGACAGTTCCAGCACTGAGCAGACAAGGCACAGCCCTGCTGGGACTCTTTGGTCCCTGTTTTGGTGAGACTGGGGGAGCTGAGGACACTCTCAGCCCGAGGACAGTCACTGGAGTTAACTGGAGTAAATTCTAAAGGTCTGAGGAGAGCCCTAGACCAAAGCTCACGTGCTGAAAACCCAAAGAGGCATGGTAAAGGTGACCTAGTGTGATGGGGAAGGCTTTGGGGATGCACTTCCATCATTCCCAAAGGGTTCCCTTCTCTGCTGAGTCCTGTCAGGGGCACACAGAGGAAACCTGTGAGGTGGCTGCAGAGAAGGAGCGGACTGAGCAGAACTGGAAATGATTATGTGTGTGGAGCAGAGGGTGGGATTCCAGGAGAAAGATTTATTCCCTACGTGCATGTCTCCCCTGGCTTCAAAGGTTCCACCAGTGCCAGAAAGTCCTGGGTTAACAGCACTGGGGTCCTTGGGCTTTCTGCTGTTGGTCATAAATAAGGGAGCTGTCGTTCCAGTGCTGTTTGCCCTTGCCCAGGGAAGCAGCCAGCCTGTTTTCCCAGTGCTCCCAGAGAGGCACTGGCACCACGTTGTGGCCCTCCCAGCAGCCTCTCCTGCCACTGCCTCCAGGTCCTCTTCCAGAGAGTTTTAACTGCTGCAGCACACATGGTGGCTTGACATCAGGAACAGCAGAAGCATGGAAAATCACCTAGAAATTAAAGCATGCCCTTCTTTTTCCCATGTCTGATACAGCTTGGCCAGTCTAGATCCCTAAATACATGATGGGCAGTGCTGTCTGTAGCCTTGGTGCACAGAGCTAGCCAGCTGCTTTGTAAGTTGTCATTCAGACTGAATGCCCAGTGTTTGTTCTTTTTGAATGGTTTATTCACAGATAAACTCAAAGCCAACTCTGTGCCTGAGCAGCCAAAGGAGGAGAAAGAAGCAGTGAAGCCTTCAGTTGCTGTAGCAGAACCAGAGTCATCTCCTAATACTGTAGCAGAGAAACCTGGGAAGAAAACAGAGTCTGTCAGAATTCAGCAAAAGGACAAGAAAAGGTGGGTCTGCTTTCAGGGTCCCTTTTTGTGTCCCCTGCTTGGGGACAGCCTGCATGGAGCTGGCTGGTCATACACTGCTGGCTCACCTCTGTTTCCATCTACTAAACTGTGTTAAAGCTGACTAAATTTATCTGTCAGGATTCTTTCCTGGTGTTTCTTTTGCGTTTGCTGCTGTAGGTGCCTCAGGGCCGTGGGTGCCATCGCGCATGGGAAGGGACAGGGCCCAGGTTGTCCTCCGTGGGCGGGGGTGGCTTTCCACGAGACAGCCTCCCACTGTGAGCAGCCTGGGAGAGACCCTGCAGGCAGCCTGGGGAGGGCTGGCAGGAGCACCTGTCCTGCAGGGAAGGTGGGATATTCCCCAGCCTGTATGTACACAACTTGCAGCACAAAGTTGTGCTTGTTGATCTCCATAGCTCATGTAGGGCTGCTTTCAATGCCATGGGTTTACTTTGGGCTGAGGCTCCAAGTTAATTTTAAGCTCAGCCCTTTGTGTTTAATCCAACCCAAACTGACAGAGACAAAGAATCACTACAGTCTGATGGCTCTCTGGTGGCCTATGAGTAATTAATTGGTGGTCTCAATCCATTTCTAAGGGAATAGGTAAGCACACCACCCAGCCCACCATCGCAGCTAGCACTAACTGCTTGTCTTAGTGATAGTCTTGTCCAAGAAGCCAAGGGCCTGGAGGTGTTGGCAGCCTGGAGCTGGGAAGGCCACTTGGGCTGTCCCAGCTCTTGGAGGATACGTGGGCCTTTAGCCTCCAGGCTTGTTCGTCTGACACGTCTCGCCAACATTAAAAAGAAAGAAGCTATTTTATTTTTCCAGTAGTCTTTAAAAATGGCTCCAGGATTCTGAGACACTACCTCATAGTCAGTCAGTGGCAAGCAGTCTGTCAAAAGAGCTTCTGAGTGATGCTTTTGGGGACACTGGGAGCCTGAGCTAAAGAGACAAGATCAGAAGTAGGCTCTTGCCAGGCTGCTGTGGCCAAGCGAGGTGAGGTACTGGGCTGAACAGCAGAGGGGCTAAAGAAATCCTCCTTGTTTTGGAGAGCTGCATGTGGGGAAAGATGGGGGGCCTGGAAAGGCTCGTGCACCTATGCCTGGTTGTGCAGTGGGTGTACAGCATTCAGTTCAGTGTACAATGTACAGTTCAGAGTATGTGATGCTCAGGTTTTTAAGAGGCATTTGATTTCCTTCCATGAGGAATGTGCTTGTCCAAGTGCACACATGATGCTTTCATGCACACACGAGAAACAGTGGGTGTTCATTCCCTTTCTTTTCCCTTTACTTTTTGTGGCAGTAAAACGAAGAGAGCGGATAGGTCAGATGACGAGGAAGAAAGGGATCCCGAAAATGTCAAGAAAAGGAGGAAGCGAATCAAACAACTTCTGTCTGACAGCAGTGATGAGGAAGGTAAGAAGATCTGCAAACAATCAGGCATGTAGGTCAGGGTTCTGATTTCCAAAACATTGCTCTCCAAATCTGTTGGTCAGTGATTGAGGGAATAGTTTAAAGGACTAAAGACTGTGGAAATGGCTGTAGCCTGAGCTTTCTGTTTATCTTTGTGCTGCAAGCACTTGGGCATGGAGTTGAGATGTCTCAAAACAAAGATCCAGTCTTTGTTTAAGCTTAGCTCAGACGTGGCTGTCTCCTCACCAAGTGTGCTGCCAGTGCCCCTGTGTGGGAAGGAGCTTCCCAAATCTCTTGTGAAAGATAGTGCTCCTTCCAGAACCATAGGGCTGGTCAGAGCCACTCTGTGTGGGGAGGGAGCACTCACAAGTGGCCTCCCTCTCCCCACAGGGTCATTTTTAGTGTCTTTATTCTGTCTGTTCATAGAAAGGATTTGGAAGACAGTGTTGGAAGTATGACATCCAAAAAGAAAAGGGGTAATAGGGAAGTTGGAGGCAAAGCAGTTGAGCCGTATCCGATGTGACTGCGCGTCTCCTCAGTGGTGTGACAGGAGTGGGGTGCCCAGAACTCTGCAAGATTTGGGCTCATAATGAGGAACAGCAGGGCTGGATCCCAAAGAATTTGGATAATTGAGGTGACAAATGCTGTTCAATATAGATAACTGGGAAATAAACTGGAATTGAGTTCGGGAGTATGTGCTAAGTGGAACAGTCATCCAGCAAACTGCTCAGGAAAGGAACTTGGGGGTCATTACAGACAATTATGGAGTAATTGAAACCACCAGTTTGGTGTGGAGCTCCAGTGAAAGAAGGTGAAACAGCAAATGGGGTGTACTGGTGAGGAGGTGGAGTCCCTCGGGGGAGCCAGAGCTGATTCCTCATTTGAGTGTGCCTGGCACATGGGCAACAGCCAGGACATCAGGGAGATCTGCAGTGCCAGGGAGAGGTGGCTGCTGTTGGTATCTTTGCGGTATCCATGCCACCTCTAGGCCTGTTTTCATAGTTTCCCTGCTGCCCACATAATTGCAAATTATCTTGTTCATCAGGTGTGTATCACTTCTTAGACTATTCCACAGGATAATAAATCTCTCAGGAAGCTGTTCTTTGTGATCAGCCTTAATTCCATCACATTCCAGTGTGGCTATAAAAAAAAAAATATATATATATATATATATGCCCACACTCTTTGGTATTTATTTCTTTAAATGTTTGTCTTTCCATTTCCTCATCACTCCCCTGCTGACAAGCTGAGTTGTTTAGCTCTGAGGAGGGAATTTTGAAATCAGCCTGTCCTTGCTTGGCTGGGATCTCTCAGCTCGTCCACATCCTGTGAGGTCAGGCAGGAGTTTGAATGTTGGAACTCTCTGGTCTCCTATGGGACACCAGATCAGCACATGTTTAACAATTAATGCTTTTGAGTGGGATGCCTCCTGGTCTCATTTATTCCAAGGTTTACATTCTCTTTAGTGACCAGGGACAGAACCTGAGGGAATGGCTGGGGCTGTGTCAGGGCAGGTTTAGGTTGGATGTTAGGGAAAAACTCTTCCCTGAGAGGCTGGTCAGGCGCTGGGGAAGTTTTTTGTCACTGCTCTTGCTGCTCCTGCATCAGAACCCTCTTTGTTCTTCACTTCTTTGTGCTGTGCATTAGAATTGTAAATTTATGCAAATTACAGCACATGCATACAAATTTGGACATCACTCAGTTTGCCCTTTCAAAAGAGAAAATGATAATTGAAAGAACTCAGCCCTTTGGTCATGCTGCTTGCCCTTCTAAATCCAGCCAGATGAAAGAAGACAGATTTGAATTGTTTGGAATATTTTTAATGAGTCCAAACTGGTAATATTATATTGAGTACAGAAGTAGAAGACTGTGAGTTGGATGAAAAAGAAATTTAAAAAATATATATATATATATATGTACAGCAGCTGGACTTGAAGAGCATCTATCCTTGGAAAGGTTGGAAACAGGTTTCTCCAGAGAGCAGGGGCAACTTGAATCAGCAGCATCAGTGAGCAAAAGGGGGCCTGGAGTGACAGGCACGCTTAGCACGGTTCTGTGGGTGTGAAACTCAGCCTGCCTGGCTGAGCGAAGTGCTTATGGGCAATTGTGCGTCAGGCCAGGTCTTCTGCCTAGTTCTGCGTTAGTCTGTACTAACAGCAGCTCTAAATAAGCTCTCCTTATAGCAGCATCAGCACATTGTACCATGCTGGGAACACACAGAGGGCATAAGGCACAATCCTCTCCATTTAAATGATTTTTCATTAAAAAGTTATATTGGTGTGAGGGTTCCTTAGTCACTGCAGGTTGTTTTGCTTCCAGTGCCAGAACAAACTCCACAAACGCTCCCACAGAGGACAGGAGGTTTGGCAGCCTCAGCTGTACCAACACAGGCAGCGTTTCTCAGTGTTGACAAGTGTTTTACAGCCACTTTGGAGGGTGATTTCAGTGGCACTGTGACCTACAAACTGCCTGGGTTCTGGAGAGCCACAGCAGAAGCACTAAAGCCTCTCACAGTTTTTCCAGGCAGGGTCAGAGCAGACTGAACAAAGCCAGGATTTACATCTTTGGTCCATCCAGTTGCCCAACTTGTATCTATTTCATGCAGCTGTTGCTGTTGAGCAAACTGTGGGCAGCAGCTAGTGGTTGACTCAGGAGTTATCACATGTCAGAGGGCTGTGTTGGCTAGAAGAGGATAATAAAGTAATAAAAGAGCTTGATAGTAGTCCTAAACACTGTGACGTGAGGAGAAGGTGCCTTCTGCCTGCCAAAAGCTTGGGAAATTGTTTGGAGGAAGCTGAAAAAAGCCCAAATTTCCCCCAAGGAATCTAGTGGAGCTGGCCCACTGACAATGCCTTCATCAGCCCCTGCTTGAGCACGGCAGAGGCTTTTCACCAGGCTGGTTTTCAACCCCCTCAGCTTGTCCTCTCCCAGAGATACTTGCAAAGGCCAGAGGCCAGGCTGGCAGTGGTGGTGCAGGTTTGGTGCTGGGCAGTCTGGGGAGGGTGTGTGTGAGACTGGGATGGACACAGGGTGTGTGTGAGACTGGGATGGACACAGGGTGTGTGTGTGAGACTGGGATGAGCCCAGGGTCTGTGTGTGAGACTGGGATGGGCACAGAGTGTGTGTGTGAGACTGGGATGGACACAGGGTGTGTGTGTGACGCTGGGATGAGCCCAGGGTCTGTGTGTGAGACTGGGATGGACACAGGGTGTGTGTGTGAGACTGGGATGAGCCCAGGGTCTGTGTGTGAGGCTGGGGTGGGCACAGAGTGTGTGTGTGAGACTGGGATGAGCCCAGGGTCTGTGTGTGAGGCTGGGGTGGACACAGAGTGTGTGTGTGAGGCTGGGATGGGCACAGAGTGTGTGTGAGACTGGGATGGACACAGGGTGTGTGTGAGGCTGGGATGGACACAGGGTGTGTGTGAGGCTGGGATGGACACAGGGTGTGTGTGAGACTGGGATGGACACAGGGTGTGTGTGAGGCTGGGATGGACACAGGGTGTGTGTGAGACTGGGATGGACACAGGGTGTGTGTGAGGCTGGGATGGACACAGGGTGTGTGTGAGACTGGGATGGACACAGGGTGTGTGTGTAGGCTGGGATGGACACAGGGTGTGTGTGTGAGACTGGGATGAGCCCAGGGTCTGTGTGTGAGACTGGGATGAGCCCAGGGTGTGTGTGTGAGACTGGGATGGACACAGGGTCTGTGTGAGACTGGGATGGGCACAGAGTGTGTGTGTGAGACTGGGATGGGCACAGAGTGTGTGTGAGACTGGGATGAGCGCAGAGCCCAGAGCTGCCCGCAGCCCCCGGGCAGCGCACACTCCCGGTGCCGTGGTGTGGCCGTGCCCCCAGAGCAGGGTAAAGCCCAGTGGTGTTATCCCTCTGTTTGCATTCCCCTGCCTGTCTCACTGTGGTGCCTGGGAGGCTCAGCCCCTGCTGGAGCAATGTGATTTATTGCTGGCCCTGGCAGCCCCGCGCTGTCTCCCTGCAGCCCTCGGTAACCTGCGGAGGTCAGCTGGCCGCGTGCCCGGCAGCGCCGGCTCCTCACACGGCCCCAGTCCCCCGGGACAGCTCCAGATCCCGGCTCCGTGGTGGGATGAGGGCAGCCAGGCAGCCACATCCGTGTGGGGTGAAGCAATAGGTCACAGGAGCCGTTTGTCCCCGCGGTGCCAGCTCTCCCCCAGCCCGGCGCTTGCGTGGCCGCCGTTCTCACTTGGGTCTCCCGCAGCTCTGTCCCCCTGCCAGCCCCACAGGAGGGTGACCCTGCCTCCCTCCTCGCTCTGCAGCCCTGCTTGTCTCACTCTGACGTGCCTGCTGCAGGCTCCAGAGCTCACTGTGCTCCCTACTAATGCCTAAAGGTGTCCTTGACTGCTTTGATCAGTCTTGGCGTCGAGTGCAGCCCGGTGTCCCTTCCTTGAGCCCAGAGGAGAGCAAGGAGATCAAACAGTGAGAGAGTCAGCTTCTGGGTTTTGTGGTGGTTTGGATTTTTGGGGAGTTTTTTTAACTTCTTTTCAAATAAAAGTTTGAGATGTCCCTTAACATCTCGGGTTAGGCTGATAGTATGGATTGTTTGGGATGTGTAGCACCACCAGTAAAGCAGCAACTGTTTTACCACACCCCACCTCCTTTAATTTCTAAACAAATTACAGTCACTCTTTTAAACAAGTAACTGAAATGTACAGCTAAAACCTGCCAGTTCCTGTGCCTGGTTCTTTAAAGTTTCTCTTGGTGGAACTGATTTTTTTGGTCTACCAAAATCGCCAGGGCACTTCTCCCATCCTATCCCACCCTCCTTCCTTTGGGAAGTGCAGTGTGTAGCATCAGAGCTGTGTGCCATCAAGGTGTTCTTCTTCTTTGCAGATGTCCCACCCTCTCCCACACCCGAGGAAGAGAGAGCTCCATCTCCACCCTCTGAACCTGCTCTGAAAACTGAGCTGGAGCCTGCATCCACAGAGGTGAGAGCAGATCAGAGTGATTGCCTGCTCTCAGGTAATGAGGAAGGAGCTCCTGGTTTCTCACAGTGCTGCCATGTCCCCCAGGTGTCAGCTGGAGGGAGGAAGAGGAAGAGGAAGCGCGTGCTGAAATCCAAGATGTTTATAGATGAAGAGGAAGGCTGCATGGGTAAGACTGGCTGTGCCCCACACTCACTCACTGGAGCTCACTTTATTGGCCACTTTAACGGGCCAGCCTCTCCCAGGATAGGAAGAGGTTCACAAAATCACTTAGTTATCCCACTTGGAACTCCTGCTCCCAGACTGAGGTAACTGCGCCTCTGGTGAAGGCCTGGGCAGGGAGTCAGAGCTGTAGCTGAATCCTTACCCTTGTTTGATTATTCACAGATTTTCCTTCAGTTCTTTCCCCTTTTCTCCTGCCATCATGATTACCACCCTCATTTACTCTCCTCTCCAAAGCTGCAAGCTTTTAAAGATGATACAGAAAGAGATTTAGGGTCTGGGATAAATTCTGGCTGAGATAACTTTGTTGGGTTTTTTTCCCCTTTGAGGATAAATCCAGAGCTGTGCAAAACTTGATTATATGTTAAAGAAACATGGAGTATCCCAGATAAACAGGGAATAAGCTGGGGCTTAAATACTTTATAGGGTTTCTGTTTCTGATAAGGGTGGCTCTGCTTTCAGAAGGGAAGAGAGTCCCTACAGAAGTCCTGAGAGCCAGAGGCTTTGAATTCCAGCCTGACTGGACTCTGCTTCCTGCTGTAGCCTGCAGAAAGCTGTGTAACACCACTGCATTCGTTTCCTCCATGTCCTGACATTGAAGTAGAGATGCAAACGTTCAGACTACGTTGGTTTGGGTTTGGGGGGACTTTTTGGAGACTTTAAACACATGAGAGCATGGAATGTGGTTTTTGTAATGCTGTTGTCAGCTGGATTGTATGGGATGCTTTGATTCCCCAGCCTGGCTGGGCTGAGGGGATGTCAGTGGAGCTCAGGGCGTGCTGGGAAGATGAGGTGCTCTTGTCCAGCTCTGTGGTGGTGCTGGGGAAGATGAGGTGCTCTTGTCCAGCTCTGTGGTGGTGCTGGCCATGCAGATACTCGGGCATTCCTGGCCCAGCTCCAGAGCCGCCTGGCCCAGGCTCAGGCTGTGCCTGTTTGCACCTGTCTGCAGAGCTGCATCTTCTGTTTCCCATTAACTTGGTGTGTCTCCTTCAGAGGAGCACAAAGCTGTGGCTCTCAGCAGCTGGCTGCACTGGGACTGAAATCCCAAGTGCTGCTTTCTTGTCCAAGAATTGGGCTTGCACAGAGTTACTGACAGCTTTGGCTGGTTACCCTGTGGGGTGTTCCCCTCTCCCACCCCAGACAGAGCCATTGAAACACTTGGAAGGACAATGGAACAAAACAGCATTAGATGGGGAGCTGAGTTGTACAGGCTCTGCATCCAGAGCACAGGAATGTCTCTTCTGGGTTCAGCTGGGAATATTACCTCTGTTTCTCTGCTCTTTATCCCCACGGGGTTTCACAGTCCCTTGGGAAATCCAGACTCCTGGTTTCACAGTTCATATCCCCTTTCTGAAAGGGGAATGCAAGGCCCTGCTGTGCCCTTTGGAGACAGATCCTGTGGGATGGAGCTGGATACTGAGGAGCTGGCTGGGGAGCAGATGCTGCTTTCTCTACTACAAATCCTCCAGCCTGTTGTGCAGAACGTGCTGTCTGGCTGTTGTCCAGTTTCCCTTCTCCCTTCCATTCCACACCCTTTCCATGCACAGACCTAACAATTCAAAGGCTAAATAACTTGCAAATCTTCCAGGCTAATGTAAATTTTAGTTATTCTTTGACATAGAGGGGTTTTCCCCCTCTCCCTGCTGTCTTTTTATTTTTAAAACCAACACTAGGTTTTAAGAGGTTTTAATCCTAACATTAGAATGAGCTGTACTTTATATTTTTCCACAATTTTAAGTGATGGTTTTCACAATAGCTGCAATAGCAAGGAATTGGTGTCAAAAACCAAAAGTAATTTAGGGATTAGCCCTGAGGGAAATTGAGCAATTAAAGTGTGTGTGGAGTTAAGCACAAGAAACATTCCTAGGCATCGACAGAAATCCATGGATTGAGGGCCTGCTCTTAGTCTCTAGTAAAGAGGAATTACTGAGGTTTAAGCTTCTGTGTTTCTACCTTACACTTTCTGAAGCTTCAAAGGACACACGTGGGCTTGGAGATGGGAATTTCCACACGTGCATTAGAGGGAGATTTGTGTTACAGCATTTTAGAGCGCCCGTCCTTTGAGCCGCCCTGATTCAGGGAGTCTGGCTGTGAGTGGGGCATCAGTGACTGCATCTGTGCACCCATAGATGCTGCACATACAGACTGCTGCAGTTCAGCTGAGACTGCAGCCAAAGAAAGCTGATCTGAGCTGTGCTGCTGCAATTGGAGGGGTTAACTGCACACTTCAGGAGTTGCCAGCGGTTCCTGACAGGCTGAGAACAGGATAAGGGTTTTAAGTTCACCCAGTGGTCTGGGGAAGCTGCTCCCTGAGAAGCCTGCTGCCTCTGAAGGGAGATTGCTTGGTTTGCAGTTCCTGTCTGAGGTCCTGCTAGTCTGCCCAGGAGGATTTCACAGCATTCCTCTTCCCAGTCCCTGGTGACGTAGGAAACCTTATTTAATTTGATGCATTAATACAAGTGAAAGCCAGTTTCCCAGAAGAAGGGAAGTTAAGACATCTGTTTAAAAGAATACAGTTGCTAAAGAAAAATGGCTTACTAGAAGAATCCCAGAGCACTGCTGGGAAGGCTGATCTAAGAGCATTTGCTGGGATCTGGCGGTGGCTCTCATCAGTGGGGCTGACTCCAGTTTAATTTCCGTGAGGTTGTTTTATGTCCCTGGGCTTCCCACCGCCGGACGCTGACAGCAGCGAGCTGGCACTCCCTTTCAGGCAGAGCCCTGATGGCAGACGTGGCTTGGGGCTGACCTTTCATAAAGCATTGCTTTGTGCTTGCCCTCTTTGGCCACTCTGTGCAAGGAAGCTGCCCCAAAGGCTTTGTGCCCCGGGACATGGGTGGTGTCTGCTTTGCTCTCCCCTAGCTGTCCAGTGTGCTGGTGAGAGCAGCCTGGGGATGTCTCCAGGTTGTCTTGCCTGGATTCCTGGAAAATCTGATTGCTTTGGCCCCTGTGGAAATGGGACCAAGTCAGAATGGTGGGGTTTAGCCATAAAGTAGATGTTCCATTGCCTAGTGCCAAACTACTGATTCTGATCTCCTTAGATTCATCACTTGCTGATGGCTGCTGGTCAGCCTTTGCCATATGAGTTAGAATCTCAGGATCACTGGCTTGGAAAAGCCCTCTAAGGTCACTGACTCCAGCTGCTCCCCCAGCACTGCCAAGGCAGCACTGGCCCATGTCCCCAGGTGCCACATCCACACAGCTTTTAAATCCCTGCAGGGATGAGGACTCACCACTGCCCTGGGCAGCTGTGCCAGGGCTGGACAGCCCTTTTAGGGAAGGAGTTTTCCCTAATACCCAACCTAAACCTGCTTTGGCACACTCAAGGTCATTTCCTACTGCTTAACTTGGGACTTAATTCCTGTGTCTGACACGTGCTCCTTGAACCCGAAGCGTTCCTTTCCAGGAGTGCAGTGGGAAGGCTCCAGTGGGGAGGTCTTTGGTGTAAAGATGGCTTAACCATCATCATCCTCCTCTGCTCCCTTCCCTGTTGTTTCCACCAGTGACTGAGAAGGTTTACGAGAGCGAATCCTGCACGGACAGCGAGGATGAATTCCCCAAGCCCAAGGCACCAGCTCCACAAAAACAACCCATGCTGCCCACCAAGAGAGAACCAAAGGAGGAAAGGAAGAACCCAAAGAAAGGGGCAGCTCCTGCCAGCAGAGCCAACAAGCAGGTCTCCATCATGGGCTTTTGCCAGAAGAAATGAACTGGGTCTGGCTCCTCTTGGCAGCTTGGGAGTGTTGCTCCCTGTTTTCGTGTGGCTCTCTGCAAGCTGCTGCTGCTTGTGGGGCCAACATGCAACCCCTGGTTACACAAGGTGCCCTGCTTACTGTGTAAGGAAGCCCTCTGGACTAGATTTTGTATCAGAGAAAAGTCTTTATTTGTTACTGCAATAATTTCAGTCGTCTTCACTAAGCAGTGTGGGAACTGCCAGCTAGAGGCAGCATCCAGAGGAACTCTTGAAAGGCTGTTGAACCTGTTCACATGAAATTGTATTTTTTTATTCACTCCTTCGGTGCTAAGTTAGGAGGGGAGTTGTGGTGTTTTCCTCCCCTCTTTGTACACCCCCAGCTCTTCAGATTGGTCCAGATGTTCACGTTGGGTAGCAGCAGCAATGTAGCAGGTCTTCAGGCTCAGACCAAATGTTGAACATCTGCTTCGGCTTTAACTGAATGAAGTCTACTTCATTTTCCCCCTAAGACTGGTAAATAGTTTTTGCTCTGCCTTTCATAATCTTTTTTTGGACAAAGCAGTGCATATAAAATTCTCTTACTCTCTTCTTCCTTGAACTTGTATCCTCTGTAACTTGCTCAGATGCCTAATTATAGACTGGGACACTGTTGGTGTTCTGTCTTTACAAAAACATCCTTGAGGCTTCCCACCCAATTGGCTCTGCAGTAATTGGGGGAAGGCTTTGCTGTTATTGGGAAAGAACTGGATCCTTAGCCTTGGAGGCCAGTGAGTCAGAGGGAAGGGTGATGAGAGGGCTCTGCTGATAACACCAGGCAGGTACCAGGGAGCAGCACGAGCTGCATCGCAGGGTTTGGAAGTTTGGGGTTGCCTGAAGAGTTTTTTTACAGGCATGAACCAGACAAGAGAAGAGATTTTCCTTGGACATCTCATCGCCTGCCTGCTGAAGGAAGAGTGCAACAGCACATGGTCCTGAGGAACCTCTTGTGAGAGAGGAATAAAGCACAGCAATCCTGTTAACCACAAAGGAGCTCTTGGTCTGGGCCTCCTGCTTGGCTGGTGCTGAGGCTGACAGACAGATGGGAAACATTTTCCAGAGGAGTGATGCTGAGCACTCCTGGAGCTTGGGCTGGTGAGTGCTCCCAGGCAGGGGCTGGTGGAGAGGAGCTGCTGCACCCCAGCAAAACCCATGCTGTGGCCTGGCCAGAGAATGATCAGCCTTATTCTGGTTTAATGAAAAAGTTTAACTGTGGAGAGCAAAACCCACCCTGCCATAGGGCTCCTGTGTTTTGGGTAGAGTTGAGGGGGTATTTTTAAAGGCAATGAGAACAAATCCCATTGAACACAGTTTTGGTTTTTGTTTTTGGTTTTGTTTTTTTTTAATTTGTCCTTATTCATTAAATGATGTGTCAAATTCTGATTTCCAAGGGTTGTTGTGGTATTTGACTGCGTGGAAGTCAAAGACATTTGCTGGTGAAGTGGGTAAAGATTTCTTCGATCGAAACCAGGGCTGGAAGCTTTCAGTGGAGTGTGTGAGGGCATCTGAAACCTCAAAACAGCAGGAGTTGTATTGAATTGGAGCCCTGGAGTGTCACTGCTGTGGCAGCAGGGGGACAGGCCAGGTGTCCTGGTGCTCCTGCCCCTCACCTGTGCGTGGTCTCGCTGGAGCTGCCGGCTGCACCCCGACTCCTGCCACCAGATGGACGTCACACGGCACTTCCTCCGGAAAATGACCTCATGTCTGCAGGAGCAGCACCCGGCAGAGCCTCACACTTGCAAAAGTCATGATCTCATACTCCCCGCTCCAGGGGCTGCCAGCCCCAGGGGGGCTTCAGGTCCCTGGATGCTGCCTTGGCCGAGGCTGGAGTGTCCCCAGGGGATGTCTGGGAGCAAGGAATTGGGGCTGGAGAGAGGGAGAGGGCTCCCTTGTGGGCAGGGGTCACTCCTCTGGCACCCAGGGGCTGGAGGGGGAAGAATGTCTGGGAGCCAGGCTTTTGGAACATGGAGCACATCTCCCACCTCAGGATGTGGTACTGGTGGAGCTCAGGGTCCCAAGGCTTCTCCTGGGGATGCAGAGGTCTTTGTACCCGTGTATGGGTCATTCACAGCTGGAAATCCCAAACCCCCAATCCCAGGGGGATCTGCCCTCCTCTTCCCCCTGTATCTCCCTTCCCACCACATTTACACCCTCAGAGGAGCCTCAGAAGAAGCAGTGGGAGAGGTTCATCCAATGAAGTGCAGTTTATGGTGTTTGCTCCCTAACAGCCTTATTTCAGGCAGAGGAATTGTCATCCTTCTTTCCCAGGTGCACTGAGGAGTTTCCCCGTCAGACTCTCCAGGCTAGAACTACTGCTGCACTGGGCTCTCCTTGGACAAGGTGCTTCCCAGCCAGCTGCCCCGAGGGATGCAAAAGCCCCATCCCGTGTTCAGGAGATGGCTGAGCTGATTTATAACCCTCCTTCCACAGAGCAGGGCCTGCAGAAACAGCCCTTCCTGCCTGGGCATCGGGCAGCGTGGAGATGAGAGCCGGAGGATCCGAGGGGAATCGCTGGGCTGGGCAGGAGGGTGTCCCGGCAGCCTGCTGGGAATTGCTGTGCTCTCCCACAGGCCATGCCAGCCCGGCCCCAGACACGGCAGCAGAGAACAGCAGGGCCTTATAAGGAAGCAAAATCCCTCAAGAAATCCCACAATCCCTGACAAGACAGCAGGACCTGCCAGGGCCGTGTCCCAGCGCCGGCACCGCGGAACCAGCGAGCCCAGCACGGCGGGACAGCCCCCAGGGCCATGGAGTGCACACTGTGCCCAGTGCCCGCCCTGTCACCAGCCCAGAGCACTGAGTGCCACCCCAGGAGTTCCTGGGACACCTCCAGGATGGGCTCTCCAAACCTGCCTGGGCAGCGCCAGGGCCTGAGCACCCTTTCCATGGGGAAATTCCTGCTGCTGCCCACCTGAGCCTGCCCTGGCCCAGCCTGAGGCCATTCCCTCTTGTCCTGTTGCTGTCCCCTCCTGTCAGGAGCTGTGCAGAGCCACAAGGTCCCCCTGAGCCTCCTTTTCTCCAGGCTGAGCCCCTTCCCAGCTCCCTCAGCCCCTCGTGGGGCTCCATTCCCTTCCCAGCCCCGTTCCCTGCCCTGGTCACACTCCAGCCCCTCCAGGGCTCTCCTGTCAGGCAGGGCCCAGCGCTGTCCCCAGCACTGGAGGTGCCCCAGCACAGCCCAGGTGCCACTGGCCTCTGGCTCACCTGGGCTCACCTGGGTTTGTGTCCAGCCATTGGCACCCCCAGGCCCCTTTCCAGCATTCCAGCCCCTCTGCCCCGGCCTGGAGCGCTGCCTGGTTCTCCCTGTCTGGGAATGTGGTGCAGAGAGGTGTGGGTGGGCCAGGGATGAGCACAGGGGCATGGCTGCTGCCAGAGCCAGCCCAGGGAGCTCCCCGGGACCTTGGCCTGGCAGAAGGGAGCAGAGCTGCAAAACCAAAGGTGGAAAAGCATCCGTGGGATTTTGGAGATGGCTTTTCCACATCCTCCTGCAGCGGGTGCCACATCCCACTCCTGTGCTGGGATCCACGTGCAGTAGCCAAACATGCCATCCCACGAGGGCACCAGGGGGATGCTGGGGAAGATGAGCCATCCTCCCTGGCTGCTGAGCATCCCCCAGGAGCTGGGCATCCCACCTCGGGGCTGGCATCCCCCTGGATGTGTGCACCTCCTTCCCACCTGGAAGGGGCTGGGCATCCCACCTGGCTGCTGAGCATGCTCTCTCGGGGCTGAGCGTCGCCGTGGCTCGGAGCCCCGCAGCCCGGTGCCATCCCTCCTGTGGCCACAAGCGCGGGTGGCTGTCGCGGGCTGTCCCCGCGGCCGGGAGCATCCCGGAGCCGCCCGGCGCGTCCCGGCGCTGTTTACTGCTGCCGTCCCGCCGCGGCGCTTCCCCCCAGCGCTTCCTGGGCTGGTGTCTGAAAATAGATATTTTTAACCTTTTAAAAATAGAAAGTCTCGCAGAACAGCAGCTCCTGTTTTTCCATTCCCTTCTCGTTTCTTCTCAGGGCGACGGAACCCGCGCCGGGGGTGGCGGGAGGCGGCCCCGTAAACAGGCTCCCGAGAAAGGGGCGCCGGGGACAGCACACGTGTGCCTGGAGCACGAAAAGAAAGGTAAGAGAGAGAGGGAGAGGAAAAAAAAAGCAACTAGAAAGGCCGGGCACTTTTCACACGGAGCCTTATTTGGTATTTTCATGAAAAGTTGTATCTTCACACTGTAAAAAACGCCACTTATTACTCATGCTTTACTAGGTAAGTGTATTTTCCTTGGCAGCAGGCGCTCTGGGGTTTTTTTCTCACTCCACTACTCCCGTACAAGCTATTTCGAAGGTTTCATTAGTTTCTCCATCAGAGCTGGCGCTGCTGCCGCTGTCTGAGGGCCGGGCCGTGAAACCCAGACACAGCCGCTGTTTGTTCGGCACCTCGGGGGCTGTAAAACCCCAGCGCGGGGCCCGCAGCGCCCTCCCAGCCCGCGGGGACGCGGCTGTCACCGCTGTCACCCTGCCCTCCGTGCCGGGCTGGGGACATCGCTCTGTCCCCTGTCGCAGAGCAGGGGTGCCGCGCCATCCCCTGGTCGCTACAGGTGCGTGGATGTCACCCGGCCCCATGAAACGCATCCATGCCACCCTTTCCTCATGACCTCTGTGCAGAGGGGGATGCCACCCTCTCCCTGCTGTCACTGCCGTGTCACACTGTCCCCACACGTGTGGGTGTCACCAATCCCCATGCACTGCCTCTGCGTGGGCATCAGCCAGCCCTGGGCCGTCCCAACCGCTGTGGGCAGCCACCGCCTGGTCCTCGGGGTCACTGCCAGGGCCATCACCCTGTCCCCAGGGCTGCGACATGCCCGTGGGTGTCCCCTGCAGTGTCCCCCGCAGCCCCCTGGTTCCCGCTGGGGACAACGGGCGGTGTCCCAGCGCCGTGGCCGCGCTGCGCGGCCCCGGGCCGCCTGGCCGCGCTTCCCAGCCGCTCTAAAAGCCAGCTTTGTGTTTCACAGCCAGGCCCTCGCTTGGCGCACGATTTTAATTAGAGTCTGGTTACACGGCTCGGCAGATGTGGAATGTATTTCTTAGCCCAGGTGGAATAAATCTATTGCCATAAAAACCAACCCCCCCTGTTATTAAACTCTCCCTTCTAAATAGCCCAGTATTGAGATGCACAGCCCCCCGACCCCCCGCCCACTCCCCCTCAATGCAAACCCTTTTCTAAGTGCTTAATGAGCTTTAATTTTATTATATTCCCTGCCTGCATGGAACCGGCTTCTGGTGCTGGCGCGGGCTCCGGCTCCCGGCCCCTCCGCCAGGGGTGCAGGGGCTGCTCAGCCCCACGGCCGGGGGCTTGGGGTGCCCACGGGGGCTGCTCGGGCTGGGGACACCCGTCCTGTGAGAGGAGAGGAGCACGCACAGAGTCCATTCCACAGGGGGAAAAGAGGACACGGCAGAGGAACACGCACAGAGTCCATCCCACAGGAGGAGAAGAGGAGGACATGGCAGAGGAGCATGCACAGAGTCCATTCCACAGGGGGAAAAGAGGAGGACATGGCAGAGGAACATGCACAGAGTCCATCCCACAGGAGGAGAAGAGGAGGACATGGCAGAGGAACACGCACAGAGTCCATTCCACAGGAGGAGAAGAGGAGGACATGGCAGAGGAACACGCACAGAGTCCATCCCACAGGGGGAAAGGAGGACATGGCAGAGGAACATGCACAGAGTCCATCCCACAGGGGGAAAAGAGGAGGACATGGGAGAGGAGCATGCACAGAGTCCATCCCACAGGGGGAAAAAGGAGGACATGGGAGAGGAGCATGCACAGAGTCCATCCCACAGGGGGAAAAGAGGACACGGGAGAGGAGCATGCACAGAGTCCATCCCACAGGGGGAAAAGAGGACACGGGAGAGGAGCATGCACAGAGTCCATCCCACAGGGGGAAAGGAGGAGGACATGGCAGAGGAACACGCACAGAGTCCATCCCACAGGGGGAGAAGAGGAGGACACGGGAGAGGAACACGCACAGAGTCCATCCCACAGGGGGAGAAGAGGAGGACATGGCAGAGGAGCATGCACAGAGTCCATTCCACAGGGGAGAAGAGGAGGACACGGGAGAGGAGCACACACAGAGTCCCTCCCATAGGATCACCGGGATGTCATTTCCCACAAGTCTTCCACGGGCATCCCCCCTGCATCCTCCCTAACCACGGTGTTTGAAGAACAAAATCCCAGGATTTGTGCTTGCAGGGGATTCCCCCTCCCTGCCCACAGCTCGGGGAAAGGGAACAAAGCCACAGGCCCTGCGAGGAGCAGAGCCTGAGCCTCCCCACCAATTCCCAGCGGGGAGACTTGGCTGTGGGCTCCCCCAGGAGTGTTCCCCCAGCTGGCCTCTCCTCTGGCTGGGAATGGGCAGCCCCTCGTGTGCCAAGGAGCTGTGCATGACGTTATCCCCCTGCCAGGGCAGGTGTGGGGAGCACGGCTGCTCCCTGGGGTGCAGCCCCACCCCGAACAGGGACCCCCGGCTGGGGGAGAGCAGCGCCCAAACCTGTCCTGGAGCCCCGAGCAGGGATCAGGCTGCTCTGCTGCTGGAATCTCCAGAGGAAAGAGCAGGGAGCCAGAGCTGAGCTGAGGAAAACCCAGCTTCTGTGATCTCACAGAGGAAATGACCAGCTACAAAGGGTTAAATTGCCATTTCAGAGGCAAAGCCTTCCTCAAAATCCTTTGGATGAATCAGGGCTAACCCTGGCCTTGCCCTTTTTGGGGAGCATGGTCAGCCTGGGCCAGCATTTGGTGAGGCTGATCCAGAAATCCCACGCCAGTCCTGTGACCTCTTCCTTGTTAGCAGGTCAACACAACCTGGAGAGCTTGCCCGGGGAATTTTGGGTGTCCCTCGCAGGCTGGGGGTTGCTTAGATGAAGGGCCAAATTTTATTCATCTCTAATCAATGTTTTTGTTCTTTTTGGTAAGTCACACTCAGCTGCAAAGGGCAATAATCCATCCTGGAAGGCAGCACAGCCCTCTGCAGTTGTCCCTGGACGCCTCTTGGCCCAGGGGTGATGGCTCGGTGATGCAGCCCTGGGCAGGCACTGAAAGCCTCCAGCCCCTGTGGAACTGGCCCTTCCTGACCCCAGGGAAGCCGTGGGGGAAGGACAACGTGCAGCTCCCCTCTGTGCCTGCCCAGGCCATCCCAGCTCCCCCTGTGCCCCCAAGGATGGAAGAGGAGCCAGCCTGGGGTGCAAGAGATGTGGCCAAGCTCTTTTCCCTGCCCCTTGTCCCTGTATCTAATGGTCCATCGGGATTATTTGCATGGTCCGTGCAGCTGGGAGGCAAAAGGAGGTGTCTGGGCCAAGCAGTCCTTCTTACTTCATCTTCAACTGTTTGCAAAGCCCCTGATCAGACGACCCAGATGGTGCTAAATGGCCATGAAGGACCATTAGACAGTGGGTCATTGTCGTGCTCCTTGAGTTAGATAATTGTGATGGGCCTGAACTAATGAATTTCTACCCAAAAAAGTAGCACTGAATCATGGTCCTTTGGCAAGGCTGGTGAGAAGGAGTTGTAATCAAGTTTTGGATTTATCCAGCCTGTACAAACAGGGATCTCTGCTGGAGCCACACACTTCCATGGCCACAAAACAGGGAGCAAGGAAAGCCAGGCAGAGGTTCGGTCAGAGTGGATCTCCCTCATGCCACGGGGCAGGAGAGCCCTGGGACAATCCAGCAGCTCCTTTGTGCCCTGGCTCTGTCCTGCCTCCCCTCTGGAATGCCCACATTTGGGAATGGGCCCAGGCCAGGCGTCCTGCAGGAGGAGAGGGCCTCTGGGGCTGCGCTGTGCCCTGCCAGCCGCGCTTCCTCCAGCCCTCCTTTGGCTCCAGCTGCCACCGCCGAGGATTTCCCTGCTTTTCTCATCACCCCCTTCTCAGCACCAGCCTTCCAGGAAGCCAGGGGCCTTTTCCAGTGTCCTGGCTTGCTGGCACAGCTTCTCTCTGCAGGGATTGCTTTGTTTCCTCGTCCTGGGGGTGTGGAGCTTTGACAAAGCCAGAGACAGGGAAACGTGATCCCGTTTCCCCAGCAGAGCTTGGACACCCTGCCAGGTGAGGTACATCCTGAGCTGCTCCTGCATCCAGAAAGGTGAAGGAACAGGAGAAAAGAGTGATTACAGACGCATTTCTATGTGAGAAGAGACAGGAAACGTGAGGACTGTTTAGTCTGGAGGGGAGGCAGGTCTGTGGTGGCACGAGAACAGCCTGTGAGCCCTGCAGCACTGACAATCCTCTGCTTTCTCCATTTCTCGTCCCAAAAAAGGAAAAGGATGTGCAGAGGAGAGTGGATGCAGGGGAATGTTCTCCCAGTGGGTCTCTATGGAGAGATTTTAAGGGAAATCCTATCCTTTTGGGGAGAAATCCCTCCCTTTGCCTGGGGAGAGGTGATAAAAGAGCACACATCCCAGTTCATTGGGAGATGCCTAAAAATTCAAACCACCTCCAGAGCTGTGGGCTTCCCACAGGCACCTGGGAGCAGCAGGGTGCCAAGGTCCAAATCTTTTGGTGTGGATTTCCCCTGGTGGTGCAGGACACCCAGGCTGAGCAGAGTCTGTTCCTGGGGGCAGCAGGGTTCCAGCAGGCACCACCAGGAGGGACGTGGTGGCTTCCCCGCAGGGAAGGGGAAACATGGAGGTGAAAGTGGATGTTTTTCATGCCTGAAACCCCCATGCAAAGGGAAACAGCAGGGCCAAGGGAGTGAGTGTAGCTGGCAGTTATATAGACATATAGTTTGGAGAAGTGTTTTGACTAACCTGATCATGCAGCATGAAATAAAAAAAAAAGCCCTGAGACCCCAGAGGCAGAGCCAAGGGTTTTGGTGGTGACTTGCCATCCATCCCAGAGCCCACAGCCAGGGGGTCATTTCGGCTGGATGGACCCCAGGAGCTCCCTGGTCCAACCTCTGTCTCCAGGCAGGGATAACTCTCAAGTGACCTCAGGGTGTTCAGGGTTGTGTCCAGGAGGTTTCTCCAAGGATGGGATGCTTCTCCTTTCCTCCCTTGGTCCCAGCTCCAGCATTTCTGAAGGGGAGAACTTTTTGGCATGTCTTCCAGTTGAACCAGGTCCATCCTGCCTGGTGCTGGGGACCCAAACTGGCCCCAGTGCCCGAAGCTCTCTGCAGAGCCCGAGGGTGCCCAGAGCAGGCTGCACCAGCCAGGGGACATCTGGGGCTCTCAGTGCACTCCAGACACCTCACACAGAGCATGGCAGGAGGGCTGGCAGGACACACAGCTCCCAGAGAAGGACCAGCAGGAGCTCTCAGTCCTGCAGGACCAGAATCGCAGCCACAGCCCGACCCCCTGGCCGCCGCCTCCTGCCAGGGAGCTGGGCAGAGTGGAGAGGTCTTTTCCAGCCCAAACAATTCCAGGCTTCCGTGGCCGGGGCTGCTGCTCGCCCGCAGATGTGCCCGCGGTGGGAGGTGGCGGCGCCGGGCCGCGGTGTCGCTGTGTCCCCGCATCCCCCCCGCAGCCCGGGCTCCCGGCGGGGCCGTGCCTGCGCACGGACGGACGCACGGACGGACGGACGCACGGCGAGCCAGGCGCTGGCTCCTGCCCCGGGGCTGCTGATCCGATTAAAAGGGTTAATCCCAGCGGCGCCCCCTCGCAGGGGAGAGCAGGCTCCTGGCGAGGCTGGGCATCGCTGGCATCACCGACACCGCCGCGGGGAGTGCTCGGGGAATGCTGCATTCCCATCACCAGCAGCGCCATCCCGCCCGCAGCCTGTCCCTGGCTCCCAGTGCTGGGGCAGTGGAGCTCCCTGGCACTGGGAGCCAAGGCGAGCTGGTGTCTGTCCCCTGCCGGGCCCCTCTGCTCCGGGACAGGCCAGCAGGGCTGGGGTGCCAGGGGAGGATGGGAGAGCCACATCCCACAAAGGGCATTTTGGAACCGGGGTGAGGCAGCTCTGTGGTCACCTCAGAAACCTGGGGCTCTCTGGAAGTGCAGCATGCCCCACTCTGGGCAGGGATTGCTCAGGGAGGGAGGGGTGTCAGGGACCATATCCATGGAATCACAGAGTGACTGAATGTTCACACTGGGAAAGCTCTCTGATAACCTCTCCCCCAGCCCTGCCAAGGCCACCACCACTGCCCCACGTCCCCAAGTGCCACATGCACACAGCTTTCAGTCCCTGCAGGGATGGGGACTCACTGCTGCCCTGTGCCAGGGCCGGACAGCCCTTCTGGGGAAGGAATTTTCACAATATCCACCCTGAGCCTCCTCTGGTGCAACGTGAGGGGATTTCCTCTTGTGCTGTCACTGTTCCCTGGGAGAAGAGGCCGAGCCCATGCAGGTTCCTGTGTTGCTGCTCACCAAAGGTCTCTCCTGGCCACGGAGCATCCAGCAGCACCCAAACCCCCTGGGCATGGCAGAGCAGCTCTGTGTGTGGGCATACTCAACTGGGTGTGCCAGGAGGTCTGTGTGTGCCTGGGCCCCCAAGCCTCAACACAGACCCTACAGGGAAAGGAGAACCAGCACAGGAAGCTGAATCAAGAAGACTTTTAATCAGATTTGTCAGACAGAGTTGGATCTCCAAATAAATAGATTTATCAAAACAGAATAAAACAAGAATCCAGGGATAAATATATGTACCAAAACAACCTGAAAATCCCCCAAAGCTGTTTCCAGGCAGGGGGAAGGGGATGCTGCTGCACGCCCTCCTCCCCACGCTGCAGAAATGATCCTGTTTGCCCTCTGGGAGATGTCCCTCCTGTGAATTCAGCCCGGTAGATATTATATAGGATAGATATAAATATATAGCACAATAAATGCTGAGCAGCGACCTTAGTGCAGTGTCCAGGGTCTCAGACCCTGCCAGCAGCTGGGTCCTCCCAAAACCTACATCTCCAAGTGACCTGCAAAGAGGGAAAAGAATCATCCCAAGGGAAAAGAATCTTTTCCCTGCAAAGAGGGAAAGGAATCATCCCAGCTGGAAGAGAGGAGATTGTTCAAATCTGGAGGGCAGCCAGGCAAAGCTGCCCCTTTGCAGCTCCCAGGGGCTCCAAGGAAAGAGGCAGGGATGATTTTCCTCCCTTTGCAGGTCACCTTTCCCCTGGTGAGAAGCACGGTCATGTTCCGCTTTGCCGCGCCCCTCAGGAACGCCGGGGTGTCCGGGATGGATCCCACCTCCTCCTCCTCCTCCTCCTCCTCCTCCTCGTGTGGCAGCAGGTCCCCCCCTGCGAGGGCCGTCTGTCCCTGCTCCCTGTGCTCATCCCACACCTCTGGGGTGGGGAGAGAGGCACCTGCCCGGCTGTGGCTCCGATGGGTTGGGATGGCTCTCTGGAGTCGCTGCAATTGCCACTAGTGTAATCTGTATTGCAGTGCCAGTCTACTGAGTAATGCAGCTCTGGAGTTGGTATATATGTGTATGTGTGTCTGTGTGTAGATAAATCGATAGGTAGAGGAGAGTTCTTGGCTTTACAAGGTCTTTGTCTCCTTCTCTGGGCTCTCTGTCATCCTCAGCTCCGACGTCTGCGCTCGGAAGATGTTCCAGTGACCTGGATCAGCAGGGACAGACACACATTAGCAGCAGCCTCGGGGCAGGCCGTGTTCAGAGCAGCTCCTCAGGGATCCCAGCCACAGGTACTGCAATTAAAACGGGGCTCGGAGGGGCTCCCACCCTTGCAATGCAGTAATGGCACAGTCAGTGGCACTTACAGTGCTTTTTGTGCAAAGTGTGAAAAGAAAAGGGGCTCAGGCTGAGACAGGGACAAACCTCCCTCTGCAGCTCTTTAAAGGGTGCTCTGATGGGGTGGTAGGTCCGTGTCCTCCCTGGCATGGCTCGGATTTGGGCTGACTTTCTGCCTCTCAGGGGAGGAAGCATTCTGCTTCTATCTCAACCTCAGAAAGCCAAAATTTCAGTTTCATGGGCATTGGACAGGTATGGTTCTCTCCTGCCTTCTGTCAGCCCCATTTTAGGGTGGGTTGCTCAAGTCTCCCCACCATTGATACTCATTTTTGTGCTGCTGCCTCAGCCTTGGGTCTTCATTCAGCAACCTGTGGTAGGGGAAAATCCTGCTGCAGAAGGAATCCCTCTGGATCCCCCAAGGAGCTGCAGACTCCCAGCAAATCAAATGTGGAGCTGTGAAAGCCCCCCCAAACCAGGACAAAGTGTCCCAGTCCCTCTCTTGCTCCCCCAAAGAATCCCCAGATGTGCAGGAGGTGGCTGGAGGTGCTTCCTTCCCCTCCAGGTGTTCTGTCCCCTCAGTGCAACCCCAGCAAGGATTGTGCAGCCCCAATGTCATCACCCCGGCGGTGGAGGGAATGTTTTCTGGCTGAATTAACCTTCTGCTGTGGAGAAATCGTGGGTCAGAGCTTTCCTAGAACTCAGGGCCACGGCAGCGGGACGGTTTCACAACAGGGCTGTTTGCCAGGGGAAACTGAGGCAAGAAGGAGGAGGCACATGCCAGGGACTCCGCCAGGGTGTGAAGCCCAGCCTGGCAGCAGGGACTGGACCATCCCCCAGGGTTTGTTTGGTCAAAAGATGCTCTCTCAAAGGGACTGGGGGTGAGAACAACCTCTGGGGCACTGGGAGTGCTGGTGTGCTGAGCCCAGCCCACTAAACCCAGCCCAGCCAGCAGGGAGCAGCCAGGCAGTTCCTCCACCCAGGCATTCCTGCTCTTTGTCATGTTTACGCACATCCCGGAACATCCTGAATGGTTTTACAACATATTTCAACAGTTTCATTTTTTGCTAATCCCTTGCGCCATTTTTTCTCCTGCCCCCTTGCTCCCAGGAGCACCAGATGGATTAGATATAAAAATCAAACAGTTTTACGGGCTCTGGAGAGACAAAACCTCGGGATTTCACAAGAGTGCAGCCACTTTTAGAAAGCTGGCTGCCCTTTCTGATACCATAAAGTGAAAATGTGGCTGTAACCAGGAGTGTTGCGTGGGGTGGGAGGGCAGGCCAGCCCCAGCACAGCTACACTTGCACAAGTGCTGTCCCCACGGCTCAGCTCCCCACACCAGGCTGGGACTCACACAGCCTTTTGGAGGGGCCAGAGCAGAGCAGGAAATCAGGAGGTTGCTTGGGGCAGGGAGTGCTGGAGGAGTGAGGAAAGGGGATTTTTCTGTCCCTACCTTCGTTTGTCCTGGTGATCAGCCTGAAGTTCTGTGCCTCTTGCTTGAATTCTTGCTTGCTGATCTTCTTGGTCTGGATCAGATGGAATATTCCTGCAGAGGGGCACACAGGGCATCAGATTGTGCAGTGCCCAACTCAAGGCTCACACAGGGCTGGATTCTCTGTCCCCTCCTGACACTGCCTGCCCCAGGGCCCTGCTTTGGTGCAGGACCTGCTGCCAGAGCCTGGTGGGAGCTGGCAATGGAGCCAGGGCTGGACAGGGACTGGCCAAGGCCAGGAGCCATCTCATTTAAGTATCAGATCAGATATTAGGAGGAAATTCTGCCCTGTGAGGCCCTGGCACAGGTTGCCCAGAGAAGCTGTGGCTGCCACACAAGTGGGGAAGTGTTCAAGGCCAGGTTGAAGCAACCTGGGACAGTGAAAGGACAGCAGGAGTGTGGAACTGGGAAGGCTTGAAGCTCCCTTCCAACCCAAACCTTGCTAAGATTCTGTGGTTCTATTAAAGCAGCCACTGCTTGTTGAATCAGGATGTTTCACCATGGAGCAGGTGAAAGCAATAGGATTTTGTTGCTCCAGAAAGCATCTTGCCCTGCAGGAGTTGCAACCTCCCCTAAAAGCATAAAAGAAATGAAGGTGAGAGCAAGGGGATGCTGGGGCCCCTCTGCTCACTCTCAAACACCGGTGCTCCCCTCCATGCTCAGGTGATCTCCTTTCCTGGAAGCACCAAAGGTTTCCATCTCTTGGTCAGCAGAGCTGAAATGGCTCCAGGGCAGGAGCAAGCACGAGTGACCTCAGCAGGGATGGATATTTGTGCCCCTGCCAGCACTGACCCTCAGTGGAGCTGCTGGCCCAGATGTTTGAGCCCTGCAGAGCAGAACCTGCGTTCAGCAATGACAGTGCCCTTCCTGTGGGAGCGGGGCTCCTGGCATTCCTGCTCTCCTGCAGGGCATGCCAAAGCAGCAGGTGTGCCTGCAATATCCTTCCCCACCTCTCACGCAGGCACATCCAGCCTCTTGCTGCCAGCAGACGTGAGAGGCAACGTGGTCCCCCTTATTTGGTTAAGAGACTTTCCCTGATTCCCAGCAGCAATTACACATGAAAAGGGTATGTAATGAAGGGGAACTGCCTCACAAGCCATATAAATGAGATGTTATCATAATTGTGGAAAATTAGTACAGGAAGTCAAAGGCAGAGAGAGAAATAGATGGATTTTTGGAGTGTTACTGAGTCCTTTCAGTGGGTTGGGTAAAGAAGTCCTACCAGTAACAAAAGAAGACACTGGGTGGAGATAATAAAGCTGTTATTGACGCAAGAAAGGCACAAGTGTTCAATAAATTCTTCTGGTCTATAATTAGAAAGGAGCAGGAGGGTGTGCTTACAGTCCCGGGGCTGATGAAGCACTTTCCAGCACATTAGTAACCAAGAGGATATTTCAAACAAGAGCTACAAGAGATAAACATCTTTTAATCAGCCGGCCTAGATGATGCTCCCCAAGAGCTCTCAGAGAGCTGGCTGAGACCTTTGGCCCCCAGGAGGGTCATTCCCAACATCCCAGGAGCTGGGGAGCAGCAGAGGAAGGCAGCAGGAGCCAGCACAGCACAAGCTAAGGACACTCCACCAGTGGAGAGGCAGGATGGATGGCGCTGGCACGGGGCAGTGCCATTTCCTGGCACACACATCCCATCCAACAGGCAGGAGCACTCCTGGCAGCCCTTGGGATGGAGAGAGCTGCTGGGGAACTGTTCTCGCTGCTTTAAAGGGGATTTGTGAGAAAGATGGCCAAGGACAGAGAGGACAACGGGTCAAAAACATCAAAAACATCAGATTTTCAAAACTCCAGGTGATGTTCAGACCCCTAAAAAGATGGGGAAGCCCACACTGCAGCTCCTCTGGAGGCCAGCTGTGCACCACCAGCCAGCTGGGTAAAACCTTTGGCTGGAGTTGGTGCTGGTTTCTCCTCCCAACTCCTGCTCCATGGAGGAAACCGTCGGAGCCCAGAAATAGATGAGGCCACGTAGGTATCGTGAGCCCATACAAAGGCAGTGGACCAGGTCCAGGTGTGACTTGCAGGCTCTTTGCTCCACACACGCTGCTCTGTTGGTGGAGCCATGGCCCACGGAGAGGTGGAATCCATATGTGAGTGAGCTCATGCTCTTTCCCAACAACAACACTGCACCGTGCCAAGCAAAAGAGCTGTGTTGGCCTTGGGGACAAGGGCCTCCCCTGTCCCTGGCTGGCAGGGCTGGGGAGCTCCATGCAGGCTGGAGCTGCTGGCCTCGGAAGGTGCCGGCAGGGTTTGGGTGCTGCCCCTGCCAAGGAGCCAGGGGAGGAAGCGGCGGGGCCCCGAGCTGTCCTCAGCCACAAGGTGCCATTGTGAGGGAGGCCCTGCTGAGGAGGGGCAGCACAGGCAGCAGGGAGCGTGCCAGGGGCAGGGTGGGAACGTGGTGGCACCAGGGCTCCATCTCTGGGTCAGTGCCTCAGGTGCTGTCCAGCCATGGCCGAGGCCTCCCCAGGGAGGGATGTGAAACATGGGCACACCAGGAGACCAGGATGGCTGCACAAGTCCAGCAGACACAGGGCAAGGGCCCCTGCATCCATAGAGAAGGTATGACCAACCTGAAGCACTCAAGTTCTTTGGGATAGAGCGTGTCCAGTGGAAACTCGGGAATAAGGCACTGGGATGCTTCCCTGGGCCTCAGAGACACACAGCACAAATATCTACTGGACCAGGTGTCCCCAGACTCCTGCCATCCACAGGAACAGAGCTGAAAGTGTGGGGAAAGAGCAAGAGATTGGAGCCTTTTGACAGCGTGTTTGCTGTGCCTTGACCTCTGGAGCACACACCAACAGGAAGGAGCATCCAAACCCACCCATCCAAAAAGTGGGCCAGGGACAATTCATCCTCCTTTGTGCACCTTTGCAGCAGCTTTCAAGCTGTAGGTGGACTGGGGTGTAAAGAAAAGAGCGAAAGCAAAACCACAGAGCCACCAGAACAATTCCTTTGTTTGTTTTCCACATGCCTTTGGCACGGGAGCAGGGAGGTCTGGAGGAGCAGCCCCAGGCCCTTGCCGTGGCTGCCCGTGTGCTGTGCCCCCAGATGGTGTTGCAGCTCATGGTGAGGACAGGGGGGCCAGAAGTGGTTTCCAGCCCCTGGTCTGCAAGGAATGCAGGGAGAGGGTGTGAAATGGGGGAGCCAGGAAAGCCAGCCTGCTGTCAGCAGGTTTAGATCCACCACGCAAGGGGTGGAGCGCCGTGAGAAGAGCCAGAAAAGCTGAACAAAGCTTGGAAAGCATCAGGCTTCCACACACACCTCCCGCTCTGCTGGCCGCTTTCACAATGGTGCTCACCTTTAATCAGCTTCCAGTTGTAGATTTCCACCTCTTCTGCCAGCTCCCTCTCGATGGCCACGGTCCTGAGGATGTCCTTGGAGGGCTCGGAGCGCGGCGGCACGAAGGCGTACACCAGGACACGGCTGGGGCCGCTGCCACACCGGGGGCTGCCCACCTCATCCGTGGGTCTGACCCTGCTTTCTGAGCACAAACAGGGACACAGCTCATTAAAGGGGGGCAGGAAGGGCCATCCCAGCAGCCAGGTCATGGAAAAGGCATCTCGTTGGCTTTGGCGCCGCGGGGCACAGTCCCGTGATCCGAGCCCCAGCTCCAGGAGCAGCAGCAAAGGAGAGGCTGATAAAGGAGCTGTGGACCTCCTCATCCTCATGTTTTTCATCCCCCCTGCCCCCAGCAGCCTCTGTGCCGGCAGGGATGGGGAAGGGGGATTTTGTCCATCTGGCTCCCCCATACTCCCCGCAGTGACCTTGGTGCCACCATGGCCACAAAGCAGGGGCTGGATTCCCCACTCCCCATCTCGCTCCTGCTGGGGAGGAACATCAGGGGAGCCAAGGGATGGGCCCACAGCAGGGGAGCCTGGGCAGTGTGCCCAGCTCAGCCCCACAGGTGGGCTCAGCACCAGCCCCAGCACCCTCCCCACACGGGGTGCCACCACAGGGACATCCACCCTGGGTGCTACGTGACTTTTCCAGCATTCTTGGTAAAGAGGAGATGCTCGTTTTCCCCTCTTTTTTTTCTTTTTTTTTTAATGTATCTGGAGTAATTAAGAATGCCCTGTGGTTTTGGAAGGAGATTTATTGCCTTTGGTTGTGGTCCTTGGAACGCAGAGGAGCCCAGCTCTGCTGAATTTAGCCTTGTTCTCCCAGTCAGTTTGGATGCTGAAGCTTTTCACACTACTCGAAAGAAAGTTTGGCTATAAATAGATGCCTGGGGTTTATTTTAGCAAGACAGTTATTTTAGGCCTGATTCTGCTCTCCCCCAGGCTTTCTGGGGTGCTCCTGAGCTCTTCTGCTCTGAGAGGGAGTGGAAATCCCAGTTCAAAGGGAAGCAAAGCTTTTCATCAGGCAGAGGAAGGAGCTCAGCTCTGCAGCTCAGCGTGAGGCAGAGGAGGGTGAGCACAGCCCAGCACCCTCACCTGCCCCAGGGAAGCCCCTGCTCCAGGGCATTCCCAGAAGCCTGCAGCTGTTCAAGCTGGAAAAGCCCCTTGAGATCATGGAGTCCCTGATTAAAGCCCCACCTCCACAGCAGGGAAGGAACCCCTGGAATTCAACGGGAATTAAACAACCAAGGAGCTTCACGCCCCCACAGCATGGGGAGGAGGAGCAGGGACACAGAGGTCCTGGTCACCAGCTCTGCCCACAGCAGTGTCCCCCCCTCCACACAACACACCACAGCAATTCCCAGGGTCAGGGTCCCTCTGGAAAAATCACTTGGCATTCCTAAGTTACTGGTACAAGGGAGGAAGAAAAGGACAGCCACGGAAAGCACCTGGAAAAGGACCTGGGCAAAGCCTCCAGGCAGTGAAGGAAAGGGCAAGGATGTAACCCGGCTGAGGTGTGTGTTTGTGATCCCTGGTGTGTCTGTGAGAGCTGGAAGGCAGGAACACAACCGTCCTGGCTGCATCAGGGTGGTGAATTGGAAATAAAATGCAGTCTGAGCAGCAGACAAGAGACCCAAGCAGGGAAAGCTGTCGGCTTTAAACCAGAGAGACCTGCTAGAGTGGGAATGCAAGACTGGAAGGGTTCTGCTCAGTCATCACATCCCATTCCCACCAGGCACCACATCGTAAATCCTGCTCATAAACATATCAAAAACCTTATTAAAACAAGCTGAGCTTCTGCCCTTCGCTCCCCTGAGGAGGCCATCCCAGAACCTCTCCGCTCAGGGGCTGGAAAACCTCGAAAATCTCAGCTCAAAGGACTTTGCAGCCATTCCAAGACATGGCAGTGCCCTTTGCTTGTTCTCCTGGGTGACACCCCTGCACAGAATCTGGGAGGCAGCTGCAGGAGCGGGCAGGATCCCACCTACCTGGACATTCTTTACAGCATTTCCCATCCACTTTCTCAGGGTGCTGGCAGGGGTACTCCTTGGGGCAGGTGAGCTTGTGGCAGTCCTGGACGCCGTCCCTGCAGGTGCAGAGGATGCAGGGCAGCAGGCCGTAGAGCCGGAACACGGGGTGCCACACCTCCCCGTGCGAGTAGGTCTTCCCGTTGTACACACAGGCTGCAGGAGAGACAAAGGAGCTGCCTGGGGACACAAATCCTCCTCTCTGTCAGCCCGAGGCCTGGTGCAGCCGTGGCCTTGGAGCAGCTCGGACGTGGCCGCTCCTGCTGTGTGGAGGAGCCAGCTCTCTGGCAGCACGGGACACCACAGAAGGTGCCACAGGGACCCAGCCGGTGCCACGCAGCGGGTGCCATGGGGCAGAGGGAGCAGCAGCAGGAGATGGCTGTGCCGGGTGTGACCGCCCTGCAGGGACAGGGGACCTCACCTGCGTGCCACCCTCTGGAGCCCAGGGTCCCTCCCGGCTGTGGCAGCAGTGAAGCACAGTGAAGAGTGCCACCTGCTGACTCCCGCACGGAAATTTCTGGAGGTCCCACAGTTTCCTCCAGGCCTTCATCTCCAAGGCACCTTCCGAAGGCACAATGGTGGGAGAGCGGCCAAGAGGAGGAAGGAGCTGTTATTCCACCTCTGCATCAAGGGGCTTGGCTACTGCTCTCACTTTGCTGCTCTGCCCTCCAGGAGGAACACCCAGAGGGGCAGCTCTGGGTCAGGGCCAGCCCTTGCACAAGGAGGAATGTCCTGTCTTTGTGTGCCACTCTCCTGGAAGGTCCATGTGGAGGCTTCCAGCTGAGCTCCTTCCTTCCCAAGTCCCAGAGCTCCAAAACATTCCAAGGACCAGCCTTCTCCCGACCCGTTTTGGAGAGTGGCAGTCAGGAGACTGTGGGCATGAGGACCGAGACACCTGGTTGAGGCTGGCTGTGGAGGAGTGGGGAGAAGGACTTGGTGGTGGAAACCTGCTGCTGAATCAGATTCCTGAAGAATTCCAAGCTCTGGAGAAGCCACTTTAAATCCCTGCCCGGCCCCTCCGTCCCTTACCTTTCTTGTGCTTCTCTTTCAAGACGATCTTCACAGTGGTGCCACCTGCTCCCTTGGGCTTGAAGCTTCTGGGAATTAGCTCCAGGGAAGAGCTGAGGGCCGTGGACACGGTGGCTCCAGGGGGCTTCCTGCCCACCACCTCTCCCAAGCACTGGTCCTGGGAGTGCCTCTGTGAGCAGCCAGGGAAAACAGGGGATTCAGACTCCAGCAGCTGAGTTGTTCTCCTTCCAGAGCATGCTGGGGAAAGCCATGCAGTGTCCTGCACGCCTTCCCTCAGGAGTGCAAGGGGCAGAGACCGCAGGGGTAAGCAATGGCCCACGAGCCTTATAAACCACAGAAATGTTAAGGCTGGAAAATTCCTCTGAGATCATGGAGCCCAACCATTCCCGAGCACTGCCAAGGCCACCACTATCCCATGTCCCCAGGTGCCACACAGCTTGTAAATCCCTCAGGGGATGGGGATGCCAGGCAGCTGTGCCAGGGCTGGACAAACTTTAGGGGGAAGGAACTTCCCCAGTATCCAACCTGAACCTCCCCTGGCCCAGCCTGAGGCTGTTCCCTCTCCTCCTGTCCCTGTTCCCTCTGGCTGTCCCTTCCTGTCAGGAATTGTGCAGAGCCACCAGGTTCCCCCTGAGCCTCCTTTGCTCCAGGCTGAGCCCCTTCCCAGCTCCCCCAGGAATTCTCCATCCCCTTTCCAGCTCCCTCAGCCTCTCCTGTGCTCCAGCCCCTTTCCCATTTGCTGCTGCCAGCACCCAAGGGGTGCTGAGCAGTGCCAGTGCCCCACACTGGTGTCCTCCTCACTGGGGCAGAGCCTTTCCCTACCCAAGCTCAGCCCAGTGCCCTCAGAGAAACCTGTGAGCTCCTGCATCCCTAAAACACACAGGGAAATGGGCTGCTCTCTCCTAGGTGGGAAAAGGAGGGCTGGCATCTCTGTGGCTCAGGCAGCATCAGGAAGGTGAGGATGGGCCAGATCCTGCTCTCCCACCCGGGAGGCACCAGGGGAGCCAGAGTGGGGCTGCCAGCCAGCAGGGCTGAAACACCAGGAACAGCCCAGGAGCAGAGTGCCGGGACAAGACACGCAGCACAAAGGGTCCCCTTGTGTCTATTTTGGAGGTTTTATAGGTGCTGGAGCAGTATGGAAAAGGGCAGAGCCAGGAGCTGAGTGACCTAATCCCACAGAGCTGGTATGGGCTGCCCAGCTCCGAAATGTGGCCGTGAGGGAACCCAGGAGCCAAGGAGTCACTTTTTCCCTGCTGGGGCTGCTGATACAAACAGCCTGGGGAGGCAGGGTGGTGGCCCTGGGTGTCCTCCTAGAGCTGCTGGGCATTGTGCAAGGATCTCAATGGATCCCACTGTGCAAGGGCATTCTGTGAGCTGCTCAGGGGGCTGTGCTGGAAGCAAGGGGTTTTAAAATGCAAAAGTCACGTACAACACCTCTGTTTAACTGCAGGGGCTCCTCTTCCGTGGGCTTCTCAAAGGAGCCATCTGCAAGGCAAAAACATTGTCCTGGAAGGTGCTGGGGGCTGCATGGAGCTTTGCTCTCTGTGCCTGAATGTGCTGGCCTGCCTGGCAGCCTGGAGAGACGGGAGCCTTGCACATGCAATTCCTATTATCCAAGGAAAACCCAAGCCTTGCACATGCAATCCATGTTATCCAAGGAAAACCCAAGCCTTGCACATGCAATTCCTATTACCCAAGGAAAACCCAAGCCTTGCACATGCAATCCATGTTACCCAAGGAAAACCCAAGCCTTGCACATACAATCCATATTACCCAAGGAAAACCCAAGCCTTGCACATGCAATCCATACTACCCAAGGAAAACCCAAGGAAAACCCAAGCCCTCAGCTTGTGCTTCCCGGTGCAACCAAGAGATAACAAGCGGCCTGATTTACAGCCCAGGCTTCCAAACTCGTGCCAGAGTGGCTTGAGATGGCTCCTGCTGCCAGCTGGGGTGTGCCAGCCCTCACTGCCAGCCCCATTACCTTTGCAGACCTGGCAGCAGGAATCTGGCACGCTGAGGGGAGAGGAGCACAGCAGCTCGGGGCAGGTCACCAAGCCACAGTAAATCTGGCCTTCCTAGGAGGGCAGCAGGGAAAAACACACAGTCAGCCGTATAAAGGGCTGTGTGTCCCCCACGTAGGTCCCTTCCGACCCAAACCATCCCAGGATTTTATGAGTTCATGACCAAAAGCTCCCTGGTAATCCATCTTGCAGTGCCACCAGTCATCCTTGCGGTGCCACCAATCATCCAGCACCTGCTGGCAGCGGGAGTCTGTCCCTGCTGCGCTGTCTGTCCGTCCTGCAGGGCACAGCAGGGCACAACAATCCCCAAGAGGATTTGCCCTGGCCTGTGCCAGGGAAGGGACCCAGAGGAAATGGGTGGAAGTGGGAAGCACGATTCTGAGCCCACGTTCAGGCCCACACCAAAGCTCTGCCCTCCCTGTCCCTTGGTTAATTCCACAACACCAGGGCTAAGCACACAGAGGTGCAGGGATAGACCCAAGTGGATTGTTTGGAAAATATCATTGCTGCAGGTGACTCAAGCTGAAAACCACAGGTTGAGGCCAGCCCTGACCTTTGTGCATCCCAGTGCCACCTCAGGCAGTGGATCTGCACCAGCTTGTGGCAGGAATAAGTTTTTGCTACTTTTCCAAAGGGTAAAAAAGGATGTTCACAGCCAGACCTCGACAGCAAGGTCATCTTCTCTGTGCAGCAATTTTCCCTGGGGTATCCATGAGCTCCCAGTCAAGCAAGACCAAGAGGTCAGCCAAGGATATCCTTAGAAAACCAAACCACAGCTGCCTCTCCTCCCATCAGGAAGCCAAACTGCTGTGCAAGGAGCTTGAAGGGGATGAGGGGAGTTTGGTGGGTGACAGCACCTGGCAGATCCTGCTCTGCACCCGGGGAACCCACACCTGCCTCTCCCTTCCTCCTCCTCCTCCTGCTGCCCAGCAGCTCACAGCGGTGCCCTGCCCCAAGAGCCGGTGCTCCAAAACGCTGGGTTTATCGCAGAGGCTCTGCTCTCGGGGCACTTCCCAAAGAGGGTTAGACCAGCTGTTCCCGCAGCTGTTCCAGCAGCTGGCAGCACCAGACACAGCCCGCGGAGATCCCCCCAGCGAGGGCTCCGCTTCAGCCAGCCCTTTATTTTCCCCTTTGTACCCGAGGCATTGCCCCGACAGATACACAGAGTGGCAGCCCAGAGGGACGAGGAGCCCACTCCTGGGGACAGTGGCACAGGCAGCTGGATTGGAGGGCTCTTTATCCTGGTGCTTCAGGTGTTCCACACCACCCAGTCGGGGTTCTTAAGAGAGGAACCAGCGTCCCCAAAAGCTGCATCATTCCCACGCATCAGTCACTGCTCTTGCCCCCCCAGAGCTGCCGGAGCAGCTATCCCAGCCCGGCAGGCAGAGGCTGGGCAGGTTACAAGCGGTGTAACCCCTGTGGGTGATGAGAGGGGAAGTGCTTTAGGGGCTCCTTTGCCCCTCCTTGATGTGCTGGCCCCAAAGAGGGGGCACAGGGTGCCGCGGCCCGGCGCCGTGCGAGGGCGAGGAGGAGGAGGAGGATGAGGAGGAGGAGGCTTACGGAGCAGCTGCACTGCACACACTGGTTGGGCTGGCGGCCGGGGAACAGCTCGCTGCCGCTGAACATCTCTCCCTGCTGGAACGTGGTCCCGTTGTAGCGGCACGACCTGGCGGGCGCCCGCAGCCCGGACGGGGACGGGGGCTCTGCAAGAAGGGGCGAGAAAGGAGCGGGGTCACAGCCAGCCCACCCCAAAGGAGCCTTCACACCCCACGGGCGCCCTGAGGTGTCAGAGCAATGCGTGCCTGGTCAGCAATGAAGGGTCCAAAAGGTTTTGGAGGATGGGGCTGCCCTGAGCCCAGCACACAGGGGAAACCTGGAAGCCTGACCTCACAAAGCTCTTAAAAAAATTACTGGGGTGTTCCCTCCCCTGGTTGTAACCATCGCCAGATTCAGATGGAATCGGGTAAAAAGGGCTTGTCTCATAGGTAATTAGCAAAAAATGAAAATTAATGAGGTTTTTCCTATTTTTTTCCCTAACTTCTCAAATCACTGGTGGTGTCCGACTAGCTCTGCCAGCACTCAGGGAGGGAAAGTTTTGGGACTAAATCTTGAGGTGAGGTCTTTGTTCTCACCATATTGAGGTAAAATTCGGCAATCAGTAGTGGTAAGGCAGAAAGAGTTTTGGGGCTAAAACTTGAGCTAGTCTCCAGTGCAGAGAAGGAAGTTGTTAAAAAACTATAATTTTTTTTCTAAAAATTTATTTCTAATTTTTTTCCTTTTTTAATCCAAGACACTTTGCTGGCAAACGATCAGAACAAATTGCCAGCTCCTGTTTTGCCCCTGAAGTGTGAACTGACACTTTGTCCCTACAAAGCTCTCGGGACGGGGGCGAGGGGAGAGGGTGATCTGGCAGAGAGCCCTTTTCCATCACCATGGGATTTTTGGAGGGACAAAGCAGGCGGGGCTGGGTGTCACCGCCCTGCGGGAGCACGGCCACCTGTCCCCCCGCCCCGAGGGATGCCCACGCACCGGGACAGCGCGGGCAGCACTGCTGCGGCTCCGTGACGGGGCTGGCGCACGGCAGCGCCGGGCACTGGATCCGGGAGCACCTGATGCTGGTGTTCTGCGGACAGACAGACAGACGGACGGGCTGGTCAGTCCCCTGGGAGCATTCAGCCCTCCTGCCGGAGGAGGGACACGCCGTCACAGCAAACTGCGCAGGCTGTGCTCGCCAGGGGTGGCTGCAGCCCTGCCTTGGTCCCTCACCCATCGCCCCACGGCAGCCCTCGGCCACGCACAGCCACCAGGGCTCCGGAACCACGGAACCACAGAATGGTTAATAATAGCATTATTAGCTTCATTATTTTTAGCATTATAGTAGAAAATTCTGAGACCTTTTTTCTACTGGCCACATCAGCAGGCAGGTTTGCCTGTGCTATCTTCCTGCTTAGTAAAAACATTTTCTTGTTTGAAGTAAATTTATCCTTTGCTCTAAGTCATAAAAACCCCTTCTAACTAACACACCCTTTGCCTTCTTAGTTATCCAGTAAGACTGGCTCAGCAATTCTTTTCTTCTATATCAAAACTTGCTTCCATCTCTATTCCTTCATCAGACTCTACATTTAAAAATCTTTCTGCCAAGCATAGATATCTGTGAGACTTCCTTGTCAAACTTTCATCCTTCCCAACAAGCATTATTATTATTGTTGTTGTTGTTGTTGCTGTTATCAGCAGCATTAGCAGCAGTATTAGCAGCATTAGCGGCAGTATTAGCAGCAGTATTAGCAGCAGTATTAGCAGCATTAGCGGCAGTATTAGCAGCAGCATTAGCAGCAGTATTAGCAGCATTAGCGGCAGTATTAGCAGCAGCATTAGCAGCAGAATTAGCAGCAGAATTAGCATTAGCAGCAGCATGAGCAGCACCATTATAGCAGCATTAGGAGCATTTGCAACAACATTATTATTGTTGTTATTATTACTGATAATAATAATAGCATTATTATTATTTTAGTATCTGTGAGACTTTCTTGTCAAAGTTTCATCCTTCCCAACAAGCATTATTATTTTTATTATTATTATTATTATTGTTATTGTTATTATTGTTGTTGTTATTAGCAGCAGTATTAGCAGCATTCGCAGCAGCATTAGCAGCAGAATTAGCATTAGCAGCAGCAATAGGAGCATTCACAGCAACATGATTATTATTAGTAGTAGTAGTAGTAGTAGTATTGTTATTATTATCGTTGTTATTATTAGCAGCAGCATTAGCACCATTATTATTAGTATTATTATTATCAGCGTTATTGTAATTATTGTTGCTTTATTATTGTTATTGTTATTATTATTAGCAGCAGCGGCATTATCAGCATCACGAGCAGCGCCGGGAGCGTTGGCGGCCGCTGCCAGCCGCGGCGGCGGGCGGGACGTGCCTCGGAGCAGCTGCAGCGGATGCAGTACATCAGCCCCTGCGGCTCCAGGTACGGGTGCCAGCTCTCCCCCGGGCTGTACTTCTTGCCGTTGAAGTCGCAGAACGCCTCCGGCCCTGCAAGCAACCAGGAGAGGCCAGGTGAGGAAAGGGGCTGTTCCTGCGTGAGAGCAAGGACAGCCTGTGCCTCGTTCCCCGCGTCCCACCAAACCCAGATTTCGATTTTGCTCCCCCCAGTTTTATTTTATTTTCATGCATTTTTTACCCTGGGACCCGTCCGACCCAAGTGGCAGCCCCTCTGAGCAGACTGGCCTCCCTTTGCAAGAAAGGAACAGAACGGGTGGGTTTGAGGTGGGAAATAGAGTTTTCACTCTGAAACACAGATGCTCGCTGCAAATGGACAGGTGATTTTGGGGTGGAGTTTCCCCCACTGAGATCAGAATGGTGGGGAGTGGTGACAGAGATGTAAGACCCTGAATTTAGGGGACACTTTCACTGTTACCCCCAAAAAAAAAAAATTATGGGTGCATTTCCCCAGCCAACCCAACCAGCCAAAATTCACTCAACCTTGCTGCAGGGTGGGCTGCAGTCCCTCCTCAGCCCATGACCACCCTCAGGTGATGCTCTACCACAGACAGAGCCTCTGGCCAGCAGGAAAGGCAGCCCTGTGGGTCCACAAAGGTCTTCATAGGTCCTCTCTTTGGCTTGGAGCCTCTCCTGGATGGCTTTAGGCCCTTGATTCCCCAAGCTGCACTTCACAAGTGGTGAGCACCAGCTGTCCAGGCTGGCTGGGCCAGGCACAGCACATGTGGGGGTCTGCAGTGGCTTTGGGGGTTACCAGAGGGACAGGCAGAGGGGTTTTCCTTCCTTTTCCCTGATCAGGGCTTCACATTGCCCCCATAGCTCTTGAGACCCACCAACTCCCTGCTCCTGGGCCATGAGCTTACAGCAGACCACACAGAACTGGTGAGCATGTGGCTTGAGTATGAGGAAACCCAGAGGAGAGAGGAAAAAACAAAACAAAACAAAACAAAAAAATTTAAAAAAAAAATCTAAACAAAAAAAAGTCATGGTTTTGCAAAAGGGTGAGAAAATGACCATCCCTCCCTGCTTGCAGCATCCCCATGAATTATGCTGAGGGTGAAGAAGTGGAGCTGCCTTGGTGTGACGCTCAGCTCGCAGCTCCCATGCCAGTTGGCTGCTTCCTGCAAACATTTAATCACAAGTGGAGCCCTGGTTTGGGTCCAGCCCTCGAAAGCAGCCTGATTCATGTCTGCAGAGGGCCTGCTGGTAAAATTAAAGCTGGCTGACAGGGCTGGGCAGCAGGAGACACTTGTTGGCATCTCTGCAGTGCTGGGGCTTTGGCAAGAGGTGCCAGCGTGCTTAGGCAAGAGCAGGATGGGGATGGATGGATGGATGGATGGATGGATGGATGGATGGATGGATGGATGGATGGATGGATGGATGGATGGATGGATGGATGGATGGATGAGGCTTAAAAGCTGGAGGCTCCCTGACCATTTTTTCCCATGCCAGGTTAATAATTCCGTGTTCAGAGGTCAAACTTTGGACATCATTCTAGTTCATTTGGAGCGAAAAGCCATTTGTGGCAGTGGATTCCTGCCGTGCTGATCAGCAGGGTGAGCTCACTTGCTGCACCTTCAGCAGCAGCGCACTCAGGAAAGTCCTGTGGGTTTACTGCTCACTGGATCTAGGGCAGGTCAAGCAGCTGTGGGGTGGCACCTTGTTGGTGGCTGGTGTCTGGAGCTGTTGAGGTGATCCCAAGGAGATGCACACCTTTCTCGAGGTGTGAGAGGTGCAGCCAGGGTGGGTTTCTCCACACCCTTCAGTTTGTCACCCTGGGCTGGCGTCTCTGGAGCACCTTGTGAAGATGCTGCTCAGAGCTTCTGCCACAGCCTCTGGTGAGGCTTCAGTTTCCTGGTAGCTGGAAAGCTTCCCACAGTACCTGTGCTGAATCTTTGATGTCCTTTCCCACCTGAGCTACATGGGCTCTGTCATTTTGGGACTGTTCTGAGCAGTTTGATGGCTCAACAGGAGGTTGTGGGGTCTTGCTCATCTCCGCTCACTCCTCCTCTCCCGTTCCATCCCGAGGCTGGTCCTGCATCCCCAGACGGCACCTTGGGAGCTGTCCCTGGGCTCTCAGCTCCCAGAGCCTCTCTGGAGGTCACACACCTGCCGGCCAGGGCCGTGCTGGGCACCGGGGAGGCAGCTCGTGCAAAGCAGTTTTTAAGAGCAGCCATAAATAAAGTGTAAAGAGCACTGTCTGGTACACAGAGTGCAGGCACTCCTGTGACAGCCTTGTATTTATGAAGGGCTTAAAATGCAGCTTTGCTGAGAAGGGACTGGCTAGAACACACGGGGCCCCTGACGTGGGGCATCCTAAAGATCTGCTCACATCCACATCAATTCCTGCTCGCTCGCCTCGCTCAGCTCTGGGCTGGAAATACCTTCTTGGCACTTTGGGAGCCAGGAGAACTCTGTAGCTCTGACAGTGCAGCCTCAGGAAGCATCTCTGAGCTCTCCAGAGAGGAGAAGCCAGGCAGACAGGATCCTGCTTCCCCCCACTCCTTCCCAAGGGAATGCTCTGTTACCTATAGCAGGGTGTGCAGCCCTCACCTCTCCCTTACCATGGGTAGCACTCGCTTTCCATCCTGGTCCTTCCCATCTTGGAGCACCCTTCATCCCTGCTGGATCCAAACTTTTGGGACAGAGGGATCCCAGGAACCCCCTTTCTCCAGCAAACATGTTAAAAACAAATGAAACAACAGCTTCCAAGCTCCTGGGGAAATCCACTGCCCCGTGCTCTCCAGAGATGCTGGTGTCTAAATGCCTCCAGCCAAAACATCCTTGTGCTCACCACTGCCCCTGAATTGCTCAGAACGCAGCACATTCGTCCCAGTAACCTGTGCCTCTGATGCTTCTCTTCAGCTGGAGTGCAAATCCCCTAAAATAGCCTGTTTCTGTGGGCAAATTCTTCTTTCCTGACTTGCCTTCAAGCCCGGGCATTTCTGCTCCTCACCTATTTTTAGCCACGACACTGTAGGTCCCTTGGCTGATGAGCCTGCTCGTAACTAATTTATTCCTGTCCTCAGTCTCCCTGCACGCCAGCCCTGAGGAAAGGGGGAGCCTGCAGAGGTGGGCAGTGAGAGAAGCCACGATTTGGTGATGACTCCACGATTTGGCGATGACTCTGCCACCCCAACCAGCCTGCTCGTGACCTCGGGGTGAGTCCTGTCCGAGCCCTCCACGTGGTGAGGTGAGCCCTGAGGCAAAGCTGGAGTGTTCCAGAGCTGGAACGCTGCTCCAGCCCTGCTCCAATCCCACAGCCACCAGCTCTCCATCAACGTTCCAGTCCTGCAAACAGCCCCCAGCATGCCCCCGGAGCAGACAAACCCCCACTGCCCCCACCCAGCTCAGTTTATGCCCAGCTTAGGGGCTGTTAGCACCTGCAAAGAGCAAACCCCTCACCTCCTGGACATGGCTGCCTGCTCTCCCCAGCAGGGGCAGGGACCCGCACCCGCACCCTGCTCAAGGGGCAGATGCTGTGGGCTGGGTTTGGATGAGCCCAGGGAAGGGAGAAGAGCTGAATTCTCCCAGAGTTTGCTCTCCAGGGCTTTGCACAGCCCCGTCCATCCCCCCAGCACGGCCCACGGTCGGGATGGCGATGCAGGGCTCACATTTTGGGCCCTCACTCCAGGAGGATGGTTATTTGAGTGCCTAATGCACTGCTGGCAGCAGGCACGCTGTAAATCACCCTGACAAAGCCACCGGCAGGCTCCGCTGGGATTCCAGGAGATTAAAGGGAGGAATAACTGCGGGGACACCGCAGGTCCTGCTCCAGTTCGCCCTGGTGGCTCTGCGATGTCGCCCAGCACCCACTGGGAGCGTCCCGGCGCTTTGCCCAAGCCAAGCCCACCTCCCGGCCCCAATTAACACATCCAGCACCCTCCAAAACTCCTGAGCAGCTCTGGACAAGTCCTTCGACCCTTTCCGTGGCAGTGCCCAACCTCCCGTCCTTATCCCAACCCTTCTGTGCCTCAGCTGGGAGCAAAAGTGGGAGAGACTGCGGGAAGGACAAGGGATGGACAAGGGATGGACAAGGGATGGATCTGGAGGAAAGCCCCCAGCTTTGTTTGGGCCGGGGGAGGCGTTGTGTCTGTCCCGTCCCTCCTCGGAGGGGAGATGCCCTCGGGCAGGGGGGATCCGTGCGGAGCAAGGTCTGTGACACAGCCTCCTGCCCCGTGGCATTCCCAGCCCGTGGAGGGGGGTCCCGGCCCTCCCTCCCGCCCCTGCCAGCCCCCGGCGCCCCCAGCCCCGCAGAGCAGGCGGGGACAGCAGCGGGCGCAGGGGACACCGCCGTGTGTGTCCCCGGCAGGGCAGCAAACCCGGCCGGCTGCATGTCCCGGGACATCCCGGGGGGATCCGGCACCTCCCTGTGCCCTCGGCCGTGCCCGCCCAGCACCCCGCAAACTGCCGGGGAGCGCCGGGGAAACTGAGGCACGGAGGGAAGCAGCGCAGCGGCACACGCGCGGGTGAGACTTACGAGCCCGGGCTCGGCTCTCGGAGGCGAAGAGGAGCAGGAGGCACCGGAGGAGGAAGGCGAGGGGACCCGCCCCGGGAAGCATCGCAGCCCGCTGCCGGTGCCGTGGGGCTCCGCTCCGGTGCCCGGGGCGCGCTGCCCGGGGATGTCGCGGTGATGTCCCGGGGATGTCGCGGGGTCTGCGCTGAGGGCTTCGCTCCCGCTGCCGGTGCCCGGAGGTGCTGGAGCCGCGGCTGCCGGTGCCTGGGTGTGTCGGAGTCCGGGGCTGTCGGTGCCCGGAGGTACCGGAGCCGGGGCTGTCGGTGCCGGAGCTATCGGTGCCCGGGGATGTCCGTGCCCGAGGCTGGCTGTCGGTGCCCAGAGATGTCGGTGCCCGGGGATGTTGGTGCCTGGGGCTGTCGGTGCCCGGAGGTGCCGGTGCCCGGAGCTGCCGAGGCTGCTGGTGCCCGGAGGTACCGGAGCCGAGGCTGTCGGTGCCCGGGGCTGTCGGTGCCCGGGGCTATCGGTGCCGGCAGCGCTCCGGTGCCGGTGTCAGGGCTGTCGGTGCCCGGCCGTGCCGGTTCCCGGGGCTGTCGGTGCCGGTGCCCGGGGTGCCGGTGCTGGTGCCCGGCGGGGCTCGTCTCGCTCCGATCAAAGGCGCCTCCTTTAGGGAGAGCCGAGGAGTTGTTTGTTGGTATTAAAGGCGGAGATCGGAGCGGGAGGGGGGATCCGCAGGGTGGGTATTTTATAATTTTTTTTATTATTGTTATATTCCCACTTTTTCGGGGGGGTGTTTTAGGAAATTCCTCGGCGGCGGGGGGGAGGAGGGCGGGCGGGCGGGCGGGGAGGTGGTGCGGGAGCCGCAGGGTTAACCCCTGCAGCCCTGCAGCCCCGCCGGGGCTCTCGGGGCTGCACCTCGCCCTGGGGGCTACGGACAAGAGGCGACATTGACGGGGTACATCATCGATGGGGTACATCACTGATGGGGTACATCGTTAATGGGGTACATCATTAATGGGGTACATCGTTAATGGGGTACATCGTTAATGGGGTACATCACTGATGGGGTACATCACTGATGGGGTACATCGTTAATGGGGTACATCGTTAATGGGGTACATCGTTAATGGCGTACATCGTTAATGGGGTACATCACTGATGGGGTACATCACTGATGGGGTACATCACTGATGGGGTATATCTTTAATGGGGGGTACATCATTAATGGGGCACATCATTATTGGGGCGCATCACCACCCCAAAGGAGGCCCGGCTGTGCCCCTTCTTCCTGTCCAGTGCTCCCTGGATACCTGGGCACTGCCTCAGCTCCATAAAGCTCTTTAAATGGCCAGGGTAGCCCCTGCCTTCAGGAACCCCCCGGCCCCAAAGCCTCCTCCCAGCACCCCAGCAGTGCTCCCACCCAGCTGCCATCCATCTCCGCAGGATGGGCACGAAACACCATCTCTTGGAACAGCACTGGTCATGCTGTCATCCCTGGAGGAGCCACCTGGCCTCCACACAACGCTGCTGCTGTTCCTGCTGCTCCCCAGGCCCTGCACACAGTGGTCCAGCTCGGGCTGCCAGCCCTTCTCTGCTCTCTGTGGGCTCAGCTCTCTGCTCTCCAGAGCCTCCTGGAGAAGCTGGGCAGCCCTGGATGCTCCCTGAGCAGCACTGGATGCTCCCTGGGCAGCTGTGTCCTCTCAGCCAGGCCACTTCCAGAATAAGCCAGTTCATTATGTAGGTGAATTTCTGCAGCTTCCCTAGACCGGATTTGTGTGGTTTTTCACCCATTGCTCCTGTTCCACCCTCACAGCTCAGGGGTGCTCAGAGCAAGACACTTCACTAGCACAGAAATCCAGGAGTTAATGCAGCAATAAACACCTGGAGCTCCCAGACCTTGCAGGGTTCTTCTTTGCAAACACCTTCATGTCTGCAACACCAGGTCTTTCTCTTCCCATTATCTCCTTCAGCTTCCTCACACCACCAGGAAGGAGCTGTCATCACCTGAGATGCCTCTGGTGACAGGAGATCTCCTCTATCACCCAAACTGTTCATTTTGTTCTCTAATTCGAGCCCAGGATTGGGCTTTCCAGGCTGTGAGATCTTTGTGCCTGCTGCCATCCCACTCTGAGAGTGGCACCAAGCCCCTGGTCTGCCACGGTGTCCCCAGAGCCCTTATCCTGGTCACACCAACCACAAGGCCCATTTCTGGCAGAGATTAAAGAAATCAAGGGCAGTTTCTGCAGAAAAAAAAAAAAAAAAACCTCTTCTTTCCATCCATCTCCTGATTTTGTCTGTCTCTACCCCAGGTGCCAACACATGCCCCCTGCTTGCCGGTGCCTCTTCCTGGAGCTGGATACGAGGGAAATCTTTGTAATAAGAAAACTTTTAATATCTTCTCTTCAAGCTGCGAGCAAAATAAATCAAGAGGCATTTCTGTGCCCACATGGGCTGGACATACATTCTGGGAAGAAAATGGGAAGCACTGAAGCCAGTGGTGAAAGGAGGTGGATCTTCACCCCGCCTTGACTCTCCCACCCTGGGATACCTGTGAGCCTCCAGGAGCACAGCCCAGAGTGCAGAGCAGGAGGCAGGGCTGAGGCAGTGCAGGCATGGCCACAATCTGCTCTTTACCAGCTCCAACCACGATTCCACCGCTCCGTGCCCTCCCCTGGGAATGGCGAGGGCGATTCTCCAGAAGGACCAGGAATTCCAGGGATACAGGAGCCCAGAATCCAGGGACACTCTGCACAGCATCTGGCACCAACCTCTGCAGAGAGCACAAGCTGTGCTGTCACATTCCAGGGCCAGCCACAAATGGGAATTCTCACAAGGAAGAATTGCTTCCCTATGTCCATGCCTGCCCTCTGGCAGTGGGAGCCATTCCCTGTGTCCTGTCCCTCCATGCCTTGTCCCCAGTCCCTCTGCAGCTCTCCTGGAGCCCCTTCAGGCCCTGCAAGGGCTCTGAGCTCTCCCTGGAGCTTCTCCTCTCCAGGTGAGCACCCCCAGCTCTCCCAGCCTGGCTGCAGCCCTGCAGCAGCTCTGGGCTCTCTCCAGCAGCTCCAGCTCCTGCTGCTGTTGGACCCAGAGATTAAATTTATCACCACCTAAAGCCACTTCCCCTTTTTCACTGCTCCACTCGTTTCCAGCTCTCTGCAAGTCTTGTCTAGCAATGCCCCTCTGTTTTCCCCTCACGCCCTGATGAAGATGTTGGAAGGGGTTTGGGTGAACAGCAGGCTCCTTCCAGCTCCCACCAGGAGAAGCTGGGACCTCCTCTCCCAGCTCTTCCCTTGCACAGGGCTGACTTGAAAAGCCCATTTGTAGCACAGGGCTGTGGGCAAGTTATGAAAGTGCTGAGAAAAATGGGACGCAAAGTGCAAGTCAATGGAGTTATTTTGTGGCTCTGCAGCAAGAGCAGCAGCTGAATTCAGGACTGTGGATCCTGGCCCCACATCAGGGCCAAAACTTACAGGAAAGTTCAGGCAGGTCCCAAGTGCAGACCCAGGAAATAAAGGCCAGCCTTGTCAGGAGCAAGGTGCTGTGTTACATCTCTGTTGGGTCTCATAAAGAATACATTCACCCCGTGGCAAAACCAAGGCTCTTTATCTTCATCTGCGGAGGAATCTGTCAGACAGTTCAGTGCTGCCAACACCAATCCATCTGTGATCATGAACCAGGCTCCAGAAACCATGGCATTGGCCTGCAAATAACAACACATGGGTGTGCTCTGTTTGTCTTCTAGTTCCTGAGTCTTCAGGTCGAACTCACTTCATGTTTTCTGGGCAATCAAGAAGACAGGACATTTCCCTTTTTTTTTTTTAATGAGAATGAAAAGAGAATCTGGTGTTATTTTGAACCACGAGCTGTGGCATGAGAGACACCCTGAGCAAAGCCATGAGAGCCAGGTGGGAGCTGTGCCAGCAGGAGGGCAGAGGGGGCTGCCCGAAGCACAGGAGGGATTCCTGCTCTAATTCCACAGTCTTCCTCCCCTGTTCCTTATGACTGGTGACCATATCCTTTATCTCTGGCCTGCCTTTGAGGAGGAGTCACTGCACCCCACATCAGGCTGCCACAAGTCCAAGCTGTGTCAGATGGGCTTTAGATGGAATTATTTTCTCTGCCATATTGCACAGGGTAGAGCTGAATCGAGCAAAGCCCACATTTTCCTTGTGCCACACCTTCACACAATCCCATCCTCAGCCTGGAGCCTCATGGGTTTCCTCTCCTCCCGTGGGGATTCAAACACTACAGGGTTAGGTGGGATATTGGGCAGGAATTGTTCCCTGTGAGGGCGGAAAAGCCCTGGCTCAGGGTGCCCAGAGCAGCTGGGGCTGCCCCTGGATCCCTGCAATGTCCAAGGCCGGGCTGGATGGGGCTTGGAGCAGCCTGGCACAGTGGAGGTGTCCCTGCCCACATCGGGGGGGTTTGAATGAGATGAGTTTATTGTCCCTTCCAGCCCAGCCCAGCCCGCGATTCCCTGCTCCCATCCTCCTGGGTGACCAGCGCTGGTGACAGCTCCTCAGGGAGGTCTCCTGAAGGTGGCTGTGCTTGGGGGATGCTCCTCGGAGGGTTTCCCATGGATTCCTTCCAGTGTGTGACACTCGCCCGTGCCTGGGAGCCCGTGGGCTCTGAGGAGCTCTAAAGCCACAATTCTGGGAGGGTTTGGGGCAGCCACTGACTGGTGAGGCTCAAGAAGGTAATTTACTGATGGAAGCACCCAGTCCAGCCTGGAATGGGAAACCTGGTCCCTTTTTAGAGTCTGACCATGTTTCCAAGCACAAGCCCAAATAGATAATCTGTAATCTGTGCAAACCAGTGACACAGAGAGGGCAGTGGTAAGAGATTCTCCTCCAGGGACAGAGATCAGCAACCAAGCAAGGGGCAGGGGTGCAGGAAGGCTGGATAAAGCAAGGGGGAAGGATAGAGAGGGAAAATGGGAGAGCACAGTGTGTGTGCACCGTGACCTGTCCCACCTGCTCCCCATGGAAGGCGGGCAAGAGGAGCGGCGGTGCCAAAGCCCTGCCAGCTGCTCGGGACGGGGGAGCAGCAGGGAAACGCTCCCAGCAGGCTGGGCAAGGCTGAGGTCTTGGCTGGGGACGGCAGGGTTTGAGGCTGGAGCCTTGCACGGGCTTAGGATTCCCTCTGCAGGCCAGCCCTGAGCTCGGCACATCCCGAGCTGCAGAGCCACGGAGGGATTGGGGCGGAAAGGACCTCAGAGCCCCCGCAGTGCCACCCCTGCCCTGGCAGGGACACCTCCACTGTCCCAGGCTGCTCCAGGTCCCGTCCAGCCTGGCCTTGGGCGCTGCCAGGGATCCAGGGGCAGCCCCAGCTTCCCTGGCACCCTGTGCCGTTTCTTTATGACTGTTGTTGTAAAATATTCCTCACCAGTGTTCCATTTAACCCTGCCCTCTGGCCGTGTAAAACCACCGCCCCTTGTGGGCCTTTGGGTCGCTGGAGATGCAGAAACCAAGGCTGGATGTGCAGGAGCAATTTGGGAGCGCAGGTGGCAGAGATCCCTTCCCAAATCCCAGAGCCTGGCACTCTGCAGAGCTCCTTGTCCTGCAGGTGGCTTCGGCAGGGAGGTGTCCCCTGTTCCCACGTTCTCTGTCCCTCCTGGGGGCTCCCCGGTGCCCAGCTCCCGGTCCAGGCTGATGCTGGGAGCAGCAGCTTTGTTGGGAGCTCAGGAACAGCACTCTCCCTGTGACTGTGGCCAGCAGCCTCTGCGGGACAGACACACAGACTGCTGGACACGGGCCAGTCCCAAACCGCTGCCATAACTCATCTCAGTAAAGTCAGCACGAGTTTTTTGTTTCACGAGAAGCAACTTTTTTGTCAACTGGCACTTGATGGAGCCCACAACAGCAGGGATCCACATGCTGGTATCCTTTTAGTCATTCAGCAGCCAGAGACGACTAAAGATAGAAGTGTGGCTGAGATGGAAAGTTAATGACATCCCCCAGCAAGTTCCTGGCTCTCATGGAGAGGCTGTTTCCTGGGCATGGATCGCCCTTTCCTCTCTCCAGCCAAGGAGAGAGGAGCCTGCTCAGGGCGGCTCAGAGGTGTAGGCCTTCACCTCTATCTCTCAGCCACGTTTTCCTTTCTGCCAACCCAACGTAGCTGGGAGGATCCATCAGAGAGGCTGCTAAAATATGATGACAAGACAGATTGGTTCGGTGCCCCAGTAAAGAGATGGGAAGCAGAAGAGAAGTGCAAGAGATTTCCATAGCAACTGGTGCAGAGGCTCTGCCTCCTCTGGTTTGCTCTGAGTCACCATCCACGGTGGTTTAACTGTGGCTGGACGCCGGGTGCCCACCAAAGCTGCTCCGTCACCCCCTCCTCAGCCGGACAGCAGAGGGAAGACTGAACAAAGGGCTCAAGGGCCGGGATAAGGACAGAGAGACCAGCCACCCGCTACAATCACAGCTGGCAGAGCTGGGCTGTTCACGTGGGGACACCTCAGAGCCCTTGCAGTGCCTGAAGGGGCTCCAGGAGAGCTGCAGAGGGACTGGGGACAAGGGATGGAGGGACAGCACACAGGGAATGGCTCCCACTGCCAGAGGGATGGATGGGATATTGGGAATGAGGAGTTGTTCCTTGAGAGGATGGAAAAGGTGCCCAGAGCAGCTGGGGCTGCCCCTGCATCCCTGGCAGTGCCCAAGGCCAGGTTGGACAGGGCTGGAGCAGCCTGGGACAGTGGGAGGTGTCCCTGCCATGGCAGGGGTGCCACTGGGTGGGTTTTAAAGCCCCTTCCATCCCAACCCATTTGTGATTCCATGATTTATCCCAACAACCGGGTGCCCAGCCCGCCCCGTCCCGACCGGGACCGGGACGGCGCAGGGGGCGCTGCCGTCTGCGGCGGCGATGAATATTCATGAGTGGGCGTGGCCGGCGCGCGCTCATTACTATGCGCCGCGGGGGGCGCCCCCTCATGAATTATGCGGGTGGGCGTGGCCGCCGCGGCCCTTCAAAGTGTGGGAAGATGGCGGCGGCGGCGGCGGGTGCCGGCGGCCGGGCCGCGGTGCGGGGGCGGCGGCGGCGGGGCCGGCCCGCGGCCCAGGAGGAGCAGGAGGCGGTGGTGCTGGCGGTGGCCGAGTGCCCGGTGTGCCGGCAGGCGCTGGTGGAGGCGGTGACGCCGCCCTGCCGCCACTCGCTCTGCCTCGCCTGCTTCCAGCGCTGCCTGCAGGGCCCGGGCCTCTGCTGCCCGCTGTGCCGCAGCCGCCTCTCCACACGGGCCCGGCGGCAGCAGGCCGAGCCCGCAGCCACCACGGCGGCCGGAGCAGCGGGCGGGGAGCAGCGGCCGCCGGAGCAAGGTGCGGCTGAGGCGGCGGCGGCGGCGCACCTGCGCCCCCCCCATCCTGCACCGGGAGGGGCGGGGGGCGCGGGGGCGGGGGCGTGGCCTGGGGGCGTGGCTGCCGCGGAGCCGCGGTGAGTTCGCGGGGGCTCAGCCCGGGGGGCGGGGCCGGCGGGCGGGAGGTGCGATGAGCTCAGCCCGGGGGCGGGGCCACCGCGGGACGTGCCGGGAATCCGCGGGGATCGGGGCGGGGCCTGTGCCCGGGGGCGGGGCCACGGCGGGGTGCGATGAGTTGGCGCGGGCTCAGCCCGGGCCGGGCCGGGCCGGGCCGGGCCGGGCCGGGCCGGGCCGGGCGGGGAGGGGGCGCCGGGGCTGAGCCACCCTGCCCCGGGACATCGGGACGTGCCCAGGGGCATGGAGAGCATCATCCCATGGAGGGGATGCCAGCTGCGGGGATGTTTCCCCACTTTCTCGGGTGGTTTTGTGGTGATGTTGGCCCAAAAGTGAACGGTTCCAGCAGTGCTGCCAGGAGTTGGGCAGGTTTGTGCTGCGTCGAGACAGGAAGGGTTTTGCACCCTGGGAAGTCCTGGTCGCTTGTTGATGTAGGAAAAGTCCATCATCCCTGTGTTCATGGCTTTTAGCTGCACGTTTGCTCATTGCATTCTCAACTCCTAGAAAACTGCTCCCTGTGTTCCCTTCAAAAGAAATCCTCGTCTGAGGCACTGGCATTGCTGGAGATGCCCACCCTGCTGCTGTCAGAACTCGGGGTGCGCTGGGATCTGTTGTTTGGAGAGGTGTTGCAGCAGTGCTGAGGGCAGCCCTGCAGAGCACACAAGGGTTTAAGCTGCAGATAAACATCCTTTTAGCCCAGCCCGTTCCTTTCCGAGCGCGTTTCTGGTCTCCCGCTCCCTGCTTGTGTCAGCACCCTCTAATTGGCTGTGGGAAGAGTTGGCAGGATGAGCTTAAACAGCTCAGATTGGTGGTTTGAACCAACCCCACTAACCTGGAAGATATTTAGGAAGGATTTGCTGAATCCATGAGCAGATGGGGTGTCCAGGGGGAGCTGAGCCGAGCGTTGGGAGCGGCTCCTCTGGAGGAGGGACAGTGGGAAGGCCCATGGCAAGGGGGGGAATGAGGTGATCTGTACAGTCCCTATATCTGCTCTCTGTGCTCCTCCACTGAGCCAGCCATCTCACCATGGAGACATTGGCTAAGCATGCTTTCCCTTCCTTAAATCCAGCAGCCCACCTGCCAGACACCTTGTCCTTGGTCAGAAGGGGTTTCCAGGAATAGCTGCTTCCCAGGAGCCAAGGGGGGGCTGACCCTGTCGGTCCTCCTTGCCCTGCCTGAAGGGATGGGTGACATTTGCTTTCTCCCAAGCCTCACAAACCTGTCCCAGTCACAGTGGCCTTACCAATGGGCATGTAGTGTGTACATTTATATATTTGTTTATCAGTGTCTGTAGCCCTTGAGAGGGGGCAGCGAAGGCAGCAGAGCCCAGCTCATCCCAGTGGTGCCCAGGGCCAGGACAGAAGGCAAAGGACACAAACTGAAACACAACAGGTTTCACTGGCCATAGGAAAAATACCTTTTCCTGTGAGGGTGACCAAGCACTGGCACGAGTTGCTCAGGGTGTTTGTGGAGTTTCCATCCTCAGAGAGAGTCAAATCCCAGTTGGACGTGGACCTGGGCAGCCTGGTTGGGTCTCCAGAGGTCTTTGCCTACCTCAGTTATTATGTGATTCTGTAATCAAACACTGATTAAGCTCAGGTCTTTAATTAAATCACTTTAAATGTGCAAAATATTTAAAACTACTCGGTATGACCACTTGACATACCCTTGATTATTCCCGCTTAAACCGGCTCATTAATCGTGGTTTCATGTCCCAGTTTTCGTTATTCCCTTTGGGATTCTTCCATGGTAGTGGGCTGAAGGAGCCCTCAGACCCTGCCTGAGGCTGGGATTGTGCTCTAGGTGACCAGATAGGTGTAAAGTCCAAGTCCTTGTCGCAGCCCTGGACAGAAATCAGCAGGGACACTCTCGCTGCCTGTGTTGTGTCTTGGCATGGGCTGGGCAATCAGGTGCCCAGGAGCTGCCCCGCTGCCTTCAGCCTGGCCCCAGCTGCTGCTCCAGGAGGATGCAGGTGGCCATGGGTCCCACATCCTCTCTGGGCACCTCCAGGTTCCATGGAGCCCCTGGGAAGGCGGCCCGTGGAACGTGAGATGCCATGACTGGGAGCTGGAGCTGCAATGTCTGCTCAGTGAGGTTTCTGATATTGAAACAGTTGCCTGGTGGGGTCCTTGGAAGGCAGAGAGGAGCAGCAGATGGGAGGCTTGGAGGCTGTTGGAGGATTCAGTTGGCCAAGGAGAAGGAGCAGGATATGTTTGCAGCGAGGTGCTGCGCCTGGTTTGTGAGAGAACGAGTGCTTTGCCATTTCAGAGTCAGATTTCTCCTGTTTCTCCTCTGCCCAGCAGCAGTGCACAGCAGTCACTAGCTGAGCCCGTGCAGGAGGGGTGCTGTGTTTTTGCCAGACTTGTAAAATGACTTCCCCCTCCTTCCTCCCAGTCCTTTTTTGGCAGTGGTTTTTCCCCTTTCCCTGCTGGACCAAACCAGTCTGCTTCTTGAGCATTTCCTGGTGATTCCTTGAGTTCCTGTTGTTTCTGTTGTTCTGTGGCCTGTCGCTGGTTGTTTTTTTGTCTCAAGACCACAGTGCTACAAGTTTGGAAGTGGCAATCCCAAAGAAGCCTTTCCCTGTCTCGGGAAAAGCAGTGATTTGCTCGAACTGATTAAAACTGACCCCATCCCTGTTTTCCTCCTTGTCACAGTGTTGTATTGCTGGTGGGGTGAGTTAAATTTAGGATTTCCTATGAAGATAGGAGAGGGTGCCTCTCTGGGAGCAGTAACTGTGCCGTGAGGCTGTCAGAGGACTTGCACCTCCATCTCTTTGCTCATTGTCCCCTCTCCAGCACTCCACAATTCTTAAATTATTTTTAATCGAATGAAGAGAGTGATTAAGCCCCAGTGGTCAGTGTGAGGGGCATGGCAGTGGATCATTAACTCTTGGAAAATAATTTTCCAGTTGAGTAGTGGTTACACCTGTGCCAGGGTCAGGAAATCCCTAACCTCTTGTTTTGTGTTTTGAAAACATTGAAGATTTCGTCCTCAGCTGCAGGAGTTAGAAGGAAAAGTAATGAAAACCTGGAGGCAAATGGAAGCTGCAGAGCCAGCTGAAAGTTTCCATGGGAGCTGGGGGCAGAGCTGGCACTTGCCCGATGGCGTGGGTCTGGCAGAACCCAGGAGCCTCTGAAGGACAGACAGGGAGCCAGAGCGTTCTGAATCGAGTTCAGCTTTACTCTCAGTCGGCCCATGTTGCTGAATTCGCCAGATGGAGGTTTCTGGATCTTTTGCCAGTAAATATAAAACGTGCTGGTCAGGAGTGCGGCTCCACGGGGATGGTGTGTGTGTAAGACGCACTTCTGAGCTGGTGTGGAAAGGATGGACTCGCTCAAGGGGATGGAGGCTGCAAGTGAGATGCCTCTTATGAAGAAAACCAATGTTAAATAATTAGAAGATCTTTTGTCCTCTCAGATTGTGCAGAAATCAGTTGTTTTTTCCAAGACTGAGCACAATAGGATGCAACTCTTGCCTGCCAGCATGAAAACGCAGGATGCCAGGTTTGATCTGCCACCACGACTGTTTCAGTGCTGTCCCCAGGCTGGGAAGGAACATCCCAGCAGCCCTTCAGAGTCAGCTTCATTCAGGTACCACTTCTGCTGACCCACAGATCACTCGAGAGGAAGGGCAAGAGGCAGATTTGCTGCAAAATCCAGTAAAAAGCCTTTTCTTCCATGGTTTTGCCTTCTTTGCTGTTGTCCTAGCAGGAAGGTGGCACCAGGTGACCCACAGTAGTGCCTGCCAGCCTGACCCATTCTGGAGTTCTGTGGAATGCAGATGTACATCATTGCATGTGTTCTTGGTTTCATCTCTTCTATACAGAGTCGGAGATTTGGGGGCTTATCTCTCTTTGACCCATCTGTAAAATATACAAGTTGGTGCATAGATACTGTTGATAAAGTTGCCTCCACCTGGTGTTGGACCCCTTTAGCTCAACCACCACAACTTAGACATAAATGTTACTCCATTGTTTAAAATTTCCTCAGCTTGCTGACCCCGAGTGAGAAATGAGAGCATTGACGTGGCTCATCTTTCCTGCTGCGTGTTTCCCTCGGGTTGGCTTGTGCCCTGGAGGGGAAAACTCCGCTTTTTTAGCTCTGGAGACAAGCCTTAAACACTGAGGAGTAATTGAAGCTTGCTGCAGGCGAGTTACAGATTGCTGCTGCTCCTGGGACTGTCTCCGTGGCAATTTCAGCCTGATAAAGTTCACAAAGAACTGGAACCGCTCAAGGCCACAGTTGAAAAAACATTTTGGGAAGCCAGTGGAAGGTTTCCAGCGTGGCTGGTTGCAGGAGCAAGGAATGCAGCCTGGCCTCCCCAGCACCAGCATCACTTGGGCTTTTTATCACATGTGTAGGGACACTTGGGGTGTTGTCCTTTAGGAACAAGCCTGGCTCGTGCAGGCGTGTGAGTATGAGGAAACAGCAGCTTTTTTAATGAGAAAAAAGGCCTTATGATCTGTTTGCTTACATGAGATTATTGGTTCACCCACCCTGCCATTTGTACCTGTCATTTGGAGGCAGATGGAGCCAAGGGGAGTTCTGTGAGGAGGGCTCAGCTGGAGAAAAGGGGGCTCAGGGGGGACCCTGGCTCTGCACAGGTCCCTGACAGGAGGGGACAGCTGGGGAGGGGGTTTTGGGCTCTGCTCACAGGGAACAGGGACAGGACAAGAGGAGACAGCCTCAAGGGATGTTCACTTTGGAAAGCAGGAGGAACTTCCTCACTGAAAGGGTGATGAGGCATTGCCTAGGGAGGTGCTGCAGTCCCATCCCTGGAGATGTCCAAAAAACAACTTTGGATGGGGCACTCATTGTTCTGGGCTCGGTGACAAGGTGGGATTGGTCACAGATTAGACTCAGTGGCCTCAGATGTCTTTCCCAGCCTAAATAATCTTGGGATTCTGTGAAAACCTGTGGTGGAGCTGCTGGTTTATATCCTTTAATTTTAGCAGGGTGGGGAAAGGAAGTGCCCCTGATGTTTCCTCCTTGCCCAAACCTGCTCCATCGTGACAGGAGCACGTTGGGATGATGAGCTGTGCTGCACCCTGCCTGGAACAGCGACGTGGATTGAGCCAGGATGGTTGTCCAGGGGTTGCTGTTTTGTTCTGCTTGTTCCCTTTGCCTCCAGGCTCCTCCAGCTGAAGCGCAGCTTGCCCAGACTTGCACTGCACGGAAGTGGGAGGGAGCCTTGAGGCTGATACACGCTAGGGACTCCTTTGGGAATAAGAGACTCCAGGGATGGAGGCTGAGCTGTAACCCTGTGCCAGTGTGCTTTTGGCTTCTGACCTCCCGAGGGGAAAGGGAGGAAGTGGGAGCAGGACAGGAACTTGTGCCAGACAGAGCATCCTTCCCCTCAAACCCCTGCTCGGGGAGTGCCCTGCGAGCAGGAAGGGCTGTGCTTGCTCAGGATCCGTGGGACAGCAGTGCAGGTGCTGCAGGGCGTGTGGAGGAGGCATTCTGGGCCTGCAGCAGGCACCTGGATCCTGCCTTTGCTCCTGGCACTCAGATTCCCTGTGCCTGGATCCTGCCTTTGCTCCTGGCACTCAGATTCCCTGTGCCTGGATCCTGCCCTTGCTCCTGGCACTCAGATTCCCTGTGCCTGGATCCTGCCCTTGCTCCTGGCACTCAGATTCCCTGTGCCTGAAGCCTGCCTTTGCTCCTGGCACTCAGATTCCCTGTGCCTGGATCCTGCCTTTGCTCCTGGCACTCAGATTCCCTGTGCCTGAAGCCTGGGTTTATTCCCAGGGCTCAGATTCCCTGTGCCTGAAGCCTGGGTTTATTCCCAGGACTCAGATTCCCTGTGACATCCCGGGGCTGTTCCTTCAGCCCTGTGTTTACATCCTCCCAGTGCTCCCTGATTGCTTAACTGCTTGTCAAGGACTCTTGAGAATCTCACAGGAAACTCGGGAAGTGCAAAGTGGGATTGCTGGGCCATCCTCCTCCTGATGTTTCTGTATGTTCAACAGAGCTGTGATAGCAGTGGCAGAGTATAAACATCTGGGGTTGGAAAAAGTGCTGCAGAAGCTCTTGTGCAGCCTCTGGAGATCTCACCCTTTTTGGGAAATGATGGCCAGCACCAGCTATCCTGCACTAAAAAATAATTCCTTTTTTTTCCCTTTTCTTTCCAGACTTTATATTCAGAGCACCCATTAAATTAAGCAAAACAGGAGAGCTCCGAGAAGAATATGAGAGCCAGCTAAGGAAGGTCAGTATTTTGGGTAATTGTGTTTTTTCTTCCAGAACAACTTGGATTTCCTGCAGGAATGCCACCCTACCTGCAGGGAAACCTGAAGGGCTCTTTTTTCCTGTTCTTTAACAAAGCTCATTTATTCTATTTACACTGTTCAGCCAGTTCAGGAAATGGCTGTAATTGAGCATGTAGAAGCCAAATTTTGCTGTCTTAGCCTGCCTTCCAGAACATGGAAATGTACCTTCTTTGGAGTGACTGTTTGGTTGTGGATGCAATTCCATAAAGGCTTTTGCAGCATAAGGCATCTCCTTCTCCTCAAACATCCTTCTCCTCCAGAGCAAACTATTCCAGACTAGAGCTTTCTAATTTTTTTAGCCAAGAATAAAATGTCTTTAAAAACAGCCTTGTTTGAGTAGGAAAATAGGTGATATTTCATGTAGATAACTAGTATGGGAGACAGATATGTATGAGGAGACAGTTAAAAAGTATGGAAGGGTCTTCCCTCCTGCTTCTCCATGTATGGAATTAGCAGTGACACTGATGGGCACTGTCACTGCAGGTTACTAAGATAGCTGTGGCTGAGTATTTCTTTAACTGATCATAGGAATTGCAATCTCTTCTTCATAAGAATTGCAAACTCTTCTCCCACTGAGGTGCCTTGCCAGGAAGGCAGGGACACTTTGTGTGCAAAGCTGTGGGACTTTGGCATTTTCAGCAACAATTCTCTGTCAGATTTAAGGGAGCACGTCCGCAGCATGGTCAGGCTGCAGCTGAAAAGGTTTTTACAGCTACAGCTTGACTTCAGCAAAAAAATACCACATGCAGTCCAGTGCCAGCCCTTCTCCCTTCCCTCCCAGTCAGAAGGAAATACTTCATCATGTTTCCAGCATTTGGGCATGTTTTTGTCTTGTTCTCCTTCAGCCTGCTGCCTTCCTCTTCTTGCCCCCTGCCCGATGGGAGATGGGTTTCTTCCCCCTGCCAGTTTAAACTTGGTTTTTTGAAGCTCAGCTGAAGGAGCCATGTGGGAGGGGATTCTGTGAATCGTCATCTGAGAGGAAATGGCAGTGAGATTTGGCTGGTAAAATGACAACTGATGATGCAGTCACACTGTTTCCTTGTTCACAGAATCAGAATAGAATCACAGAATCATTTAAACAAGGGAAAAGCCCTCACTTGTTACCTGGGGTGAGAGACTGACTCTCACCTGGCTCCACCCTCCTGTCAGGAAGTTGTAGGGAAGCTGATCTCAAAATTGTCACTGTTGCTACTTATCAAGAGATTCTTGGTATCTCTGAACTTCTGAATCAGGGAGGAGACAGGAACTCAGGTTTGGGAATCTAAGCTTGTACAGGATTTGGTTTCCTTCCCTGTCTCAGGACACAGGGTTTCATCCCAGCTTCCCTGGCCATGGAATGGGGATAACCTGGGCTGTCCTCTTGAGGAAGGGACAGGAGCATTTCCAAACCTTTTTACATCTCCCAGATGCGAGTTGTTTTACATATCTGAACTCTTGACCTGATTCCACCCTTTTTGCAGTTGAAAACAAAGTGGTACTGTAATTATGTACTGAAGAGACTTAATTTGACATGGATTATCTCATAGCTTAATTTTCCCAGCTGCCTTTCAGAATGAGATAGATCTTTGCTGCCTGTGCAGGACAGCAGGATTGGGTTTTCCTCTTTTGTGCCCTTGGTGCTCTTGCATTTTATGTTTTTCCAGAGGAGGCTGTCATTTCTGTGCACTCAAACCCTAACTCATCCTGTCCAGCTGTCTTTCTCTCTATCACAAGCACGTCTGTTGCTTGTGAGCACACACAGAGTGGGAGGGAAACTCCCACCTGAGGCATGTGCTGACATGCAGCCTCCCAGAGCCAGGGCAGAGGAGCAGGCTCCGGGAGCCAGCAGACCTGGACAGGTCCTGCAGGGAAGAGAAGATACCAAACGTGAGTTTGCCCAACTTTTGGAATTAATGGTAGTGTCAGGAGTGGTGGTTCTGAGTGAACAACTGTCGATTGCTTGTACATTTTTTCCCCCTGCAGCTGCAGTATCCAAAAGGACTAAAATGCATTTTCTGATAACTGTTCACAGCAGCTGCTGGTCCTGCCTCCAGTATTTCAGAGATGCTGCTCAGAGAACATGAGGTCCTTCTCCAGGGTACATGTTTCACACTACTTTGTTTCAGTTTCTTGTCCTCCTGTCCCAGCACAGCATTGCCACGTCTGGAAGGAAATTCTCTGGGAGACAATTTACATTAAGGCTACTTCAAATTATTATTTTTGAAATTAGTACAGATTTTATCATTAGAGTTTGATTTTGCTTGCAGCCTTAATTCTGGACCTAAATTGTTTTTGTATTCTCTTAATTAGGATTAGGATCCTGTTGTTGCCTTTTTGACTTCACTGTCAGCAAAGCTTGAGTTGTCACCTCACACTACTTGTGCCATGGATTTCTCCAAAATCCTTAAATATTCCTGTGTTGTTACATATTCTCATGTCTGTCGATTTTATAATTTAGCCAGAAAAGTGAATATTTCCATATAACTTTCTTCCACATAAGAAACATAGGAGGGACACGAGTGCTGGGTGGTATTTCAACCAGCTCAAAAAAAAAAAAATCCTTATGATAAATCTTGGTGTGAATTTGTTTTTCAGGTGCTTCCAAATAGGCAGAAATACTGTTGACTTAGAGCAGACTATTCATCATGTCTGCATCATGTGGTCACAATCTGTGTTAGTCAGACACTGTTGTAGTTATTGCTTGAGATTATTAATAGATGAGGAATTTAAAGATACATCTTAAAACAACTCTGAGCAAGGAGTCAAACCGGTCTTTGAAAATATTTGCAGAGCACCCACAATCAGCCAAACAGGGGTGTTTTTCCTGGTTTCTGCCTTTTTTCCTCTTTGTTTTCCCCCTTGTTTCTCTCTTCCTCATATCTGGGGGCTTGGATTCAGTAGGATTTGGGTCTTTGCCAGTTTGAAAATCACAACGTGCTTCTCCTGTAATGCCTTGTGAACTCTGTTTTCTTTCTCATCCTTATGTCCATACTTCTGAGGTTTTCCCTTCCTCCAGCAGGGAAGAGAAACAGTAAATATTTTTGGAATAAGTTGTTGCTGCCTTTTTGAGTTAGGGAGTTTCTTAAATACCTGAGATGCCTATGCCCAAATATGAGGAAAAGCCCAGGGATATGAACTCCTGGTGCTGTGGTTCATGAGCAGGACAAAGAGGTGTCAGTCAGAGGTGTGGATAACTTCTGGGTGGATGGAGGAAGGAGGGAGGATCTGTTCTGTGTACAGAGATGTAGACTGTTCCTGGGCTGTGTCTAAGCTGAGGAAGAGGCAAGGCACAAGCTGGGAAAGTGGCTGGGGGATGGAGGGAGAACCTCCAGGGCAGTGGCTCTACCCTGGAGTGGAGAAATGAAGGCACAAAATTAAATGATGTTACCAAACTCTTATTCTTTCCAGTCTGTACGTGTGGGCCTTCAAATTATAACTGCCGTATCTCTCTTGTCCTTACTTGCAGCTGAGAGAAGAGAAACTACAAGAAGAAAAGACATCTGAGGATCTGATTCACAAGTTCATCCTAGATGACATGGACGTAGGGAAAAGAAAAATGGAGGAACAGCAGAAAAAAGATGAATCTGTAGTGCTGAAAGGGAACCAAGACTGTGTAAGTGAGCTCATGCTTCTCCTCCCTGCCCAGATGTCAAGGTTTTCATTCTTTGGCTTTCCAGGATTCCTTGATTGAGTTTTTATAGTTTATGAAGGCTATGAGCTGGCAGATTATTAAGATCCTTGTTAATGAGAACTGTCTTCTAAGGTCTGTTATGACTGCAGGTGTTCTTCCAGAGGTTTCTGTCCCTCTTTTTACCCTCTGCTGTGTGACTCTTCCTGACACAGCAGATCCCCACAGCTTTGGGGATATCCTTGGTCTGCAGGCTTGCATGCATTTCCATGAATGTTCTGCAGTGAAGTTGTACAACTGAAGTTCAGCACATTCTTCATGCTGACTTCTGCCTATTTCCCATTTCGTTTGGGAGGCTCTGCAGGAAACGCTCTTAAAATTTCCATTCGATGGGCTGACCCATGGGGACTGAGTGTAGTAACCCCTATTGTAGAATTTTCCCACAATTTCTTGATCAATAAATTACCTTTATTGGATGACTAACAGCTATCTATAGGAGCTATGTGCTTATTTTTGTGTTTTTTGTGCCTTATGTCCTGTCAGTATAATCAGAAATGGGGGATTTGGGGATCTTCAACACTTTTTCAAGAAAGAGCTTTATTTTCCAAGTTATTCTTTCTGTTGTGCATGTCAGCTAACTGTTCCTTGATTGACTTCAGTTTCCTGAGCGTCTCTCGGACTCCGAGAACGAAGAACCATTCCAAGGCAAGCAAACACACCGCTCAGCTTTTGTTTCCAAGACCAGTGCTTACTCCTTTGCTTTCCTTTCAGGGTAAGAGGCTGACACTTTATTTAATGTCCCTTAAAGATGTTCTTCATCTTTGTTTTAAGCACACCTGACGTGCTCTAATTCAAATGGTGGTTCCAATCTAAAATAAGTGATTTTTTCCCTGGAATTTTAGAGCAGGCTCATTGGTAGAATGTGGTGTCTGGCTGATTACTTCCTACCTGGAAGTTAAGGCAGTTAATGTTCATCCCATGAAGGAGAAAAATCATTGCCTGTAGATTTAAACCATTAGTCAGAAATCAGAATTCTGTAGGAGGAACTCGGGAGTTCTGGTTCCCTTCTGCAGCACAGATACAAAGGGATGGCATCAGCCCCAGGCTCCCTGGAAGGCTGTTGCCTGACACAGTGGAAGCAGCTGAATAAGCAGGTGTGTTTCCAGGTGGGAAGCAGAGGGCTTTCCCCAGCTTCCTCCTCAGCACTGGCCTCAGTTCATCATGGGCTGTGGGCAGAGGTGTCCGTGTTTCATGCAGAGCCCCTGAACACAGAGCAGGACTCTGCTGCAAATCCAGGATTCCTGGATCCCTTTGCCCCGAGGGCAGGGGAGGTACCTCTGCCAGCCAGGTGCTGCCAAGGCTGGTGCCTCTCCCTCAGGGAGCAGCTGCCAGGGCTGGTGAGCTGGTTGTTCCCAAGGTTCCTGTTCTCACCCATCTGCTTTTCAGGAATTTAACCTCCAAGGTGGAGAGGAGCCGGAGCTGCAACGACACCATTCAGGAGAGATCCAAGAGCAGGCAGAGATCAGCCCCAGCCACCAAAGCAAAGGTACAGGCAGTGTGTGGAAACAGGTTCCTGTGTGTAAACGTTCTTATCTGAGGTTACACAGCTCCAGTAATCTGGAGATATCAAATATGGGCTTTGTGGCCCTGTTATCGCCCTGGGGCCAATCACCTCCCTGTGGCTCCCAATAAAACCTGCTGGGTTAGGAATTACTAAACAGAAAGCAGACAGGTGTCAGGGTTCTTGTGTAGTGGTGGAGGCTAATGGGAATTTGAAAGGGTTCTCATCAGGCTTTTGTTTTGTGATTCATTTTCTTTTCAAGGCTGACTCCTCAGCCAGGTGAAAAATCTTTTAGCAGTTTAGGAAAATAATCCTCTCTTCCTTTCCCTTTCTCCCCAAAGCTCTTTAAACAGAGCAAAACTCATTGCTTTCCTGACATCATGGTACATTGGCACTTCCATACTATAGAAGATACAAAGGCCTGGTCCTCATAGGATGGTTTGGGTTGGAAGGGAGCTTAAAGCTCATCCAACCCCCTGCCCTGGGCAGGGACACCTTCCATATCCCAGGGTGCTCCAAGCCCCATCCAACCTGGCCTTGAGCACTTCCAAGGATGGGGCAGCCACAGCTGCTCGTGCTAGGATGTTCCCCCTCCTCGTGCTGACACCCGTCCTTCTTGGGATCAGTTTCATCCCTGATGGAGAAGGGGAGGGTTCAGATCCAGAGGTCCCATGAGGAACAGAAACCTGTGCAGTCTGCCACCTGAGCTGCTGGGAGCTGGACTGAGCCCAAAGTGAACATCCATGGCTTACCTTCCCTCCAAGGACTGACTTCTTTTTTAAGAGGATGCTCTATGGATGTGACCTGTTAGATTTCCAGTACAGAGCATTCCAAAAGCCTTTTTTGACCTCAAAATAAGGGAGTAGGAAAAAACCTTCTTTCAGACTAAGCATGGAAAGGCTGTTACTGTACGCAGTAGCTGCTGGATACAAATATTTCATCTCAGTGCTAAGAAGAAGACAATTTGCAGTTGTGTGTGTTGTTACCTCTGTGATTTATTTGTGCCAGGATTATGCCAAGTGTAGCAGCATTCAGGGACTGTGTTAGAGATGACAAGAAATGTTGCTCTTAATCAGAGAATCATTCAGATTCAGAGACCTTCAGGGCCATCAAGTCAACACAGCGCCAGCACAATCACCCCTAACCCACATCCCCAAGGGCCACATCCAGGTGCCTCTTATATCTGGGCCAAGTCTTTACTCTTTCTCTCCCACAGCTTGGAAGGGAGCAAAAAATAATTTGGAGATAATTTCCCTTGAGGAGCTTGGTTTCCTTCAGCCAGGGTGGTGCAGTGCTTCTTGGCTTCTCCTTGTCTTCCAGAATCATCCAGGCTGGAAGAGACCCTTAAGGTCATCTAGTGCAGCCATCAGCCTAACACCACTAAGTGGGCAGATTTATCCAGGTAAAGAGAAAACACATTTCAGGGCCAGGTTGGACAGGGCTTGTGGGAATCTGGTCCAGTGGAAACTAGTGGGAAACTATTCCCTGCCCATGGAAGAGGGTGGAATGAGATGGCCTTTAAAGCCATTCCTCACCCAAACCTTCCTGTGGCTGTGTGATTTTGCCATCAGAGTGGCTGTTACTTGTGGCAAGAGCAGCTCTTAGACTGATATAAATTGGACACCCCGATTCTGCTGGACTGAAATATGGGTCTCCTTGAGCCAGGTCTCATAAGCTCTTGGGGATCTATTTCACACCCAAGATAGCTCAGCTACCTTAGAAGGCATAAAATCAGCAGGATGGCTTCTGTGGTAGTGTTGGAAACAAAAAGTTTTAATAAAAGGCAAAATAACAAAACTCTTTACAGAGCAAAACCTGAGCCAGGTGCAAGAGATCCTTGCTTTCGTTATCAGCAAACCCAAAGTTTATTTGTAAAAGCAGATATCTTTTCCCATTCACCAATCAGTGGAACCCTTCCCGTTGTTTCTTTTCCCTGCCAGTGCTGGTGTTACCTCCCAGCAGCCCCGCAGCTGGTTCGTAAGGACAGATGTGCTGTGCTCTCCCCCTGCAGGTGCTGCCCGGGGCCGCGCCGCTGCTGGGGGTGCTGTCGTGCGCGCAGAACCACCGCTGCCTGTCGGCGCCGGAGCTGAGCGCCGAGCGGCGCCTGCTGCTCAGCGCCGCCTCCTCCCTGTCGGCGCTGCACCGCCCCGAGCGCTCCATCAGCCCCGAGAGCAACGACAGCATCTCCGAGGAGCTCAACCACTTCAAGCCCATCGTCTGCTCCCCGTGCACGCCCCCGAAGAGGCTGCCCGACGGCAGAGTGCTGAGCCCCCTCATCATCAAGTCCACCCCCAGGAACCTGAACCGCAGCCTGCAGAAGCCGACCACCTATGAGGCCAGTCCTAGGATACTGAAGAAATGGGAGCAGATATTTCAGGAACGTCAGATCAAAAAGACTCTCTCTAAAGCAACCCTTACGTCCTTGGCTTCGGAGCCTGGGGAAGACGTCGTGGTTCCTGACGTCACCAACGCCAGCAGCTGCGCTAAAGAGCAGCCACAAGCGCAGGAGGATCACCTTCCACCTGACACAACAGGAGAGCCTCGCCCTGAGCTGGATTTCCTCCCTTCTGTCAGTGAAGTGAGGCTGGGAAGGGGGAGTGAGAAGAGCAGGGGTTCACAGGCCTTAGCCACTGATGACGGTGCCGCTGAACCAGATGTGAGATCAAATGTAACCTCCCTAAACACACGGGTGGCTGAGGTCCCCGACCTAAAGGTGAACACATTCATGGACAAATCCTGCCTCAGCCTGGGCCCCAAAGTGCTGAGCAGGAGACTCATGGGCATTGGCGCATCGCTGCCTGATAACAGCGCGCTGGCAGTGCCCATGAAGGCCCCGGGGAAGAAGCAGCTGAAGTACCTGAACAACAGCGAGCTGATCAACGTGCAGAACAGCACCTGCAGCTCCGTGGAGAACCTCCTCGGGGAGCAGGCGCCGCTGCTGCGCCGGGGCCGCAAGAGACGCTGCAAAACGAAGCACCTGGAGCACAACGGCTCCGTCAAGAGACTGAGGCACGCGGCCCCGGGGGAGGCGGGCCTGCCCCCCGAGGGCCGGGACGTGGAGCAGAAGCTCCAGCAGGAGGAGGAGGACAGGAGGCTGGCCCTGCACCTGCAGCGGATTTTCGACAGCGAGAACAGGACGGTGGAGAGGCGCAGAGTCCGCGTGGACCGGTACCTGCTGCGCTCCAAGAGCACTCTGGGGGCCAAGTAGCACTGCTGGGCCACGCTGCCTTTCTACGGGACAGTGAGGTTTATCAGATTATCTTAGAGGAAAACTATTTTTTGCCCTACTTCACCCACGCAGTTGTTTTTTCGTTTCGGTGGTAAGACATTTCTGGGTCCAGTTCAGAGAGAAGCCAGCGTCCTTTCAGATTTTAACAGAAAGAGAGAGAATGAGGAAAAAGTCCTCAGGTCCGTTGGTCTGAAGGAATTGTCTGTGATCCCTGTGAATACACTGCAAGGCCTCCACGGGCAGGCAGGCACACCTGGGATCTCCAGGTGGGAGGGCTGTGAATGTGGGTATGAGGGCCATCCCAAGAGAAATCTGAGCTCTGCTCACAGAAATTGCCTGAGAGTCTTCTCCTCTCTGTCCGCCCCATTTTCTCCCTCAGGCTGCATCTGGTGGTGGGGTCAGCCTCTCATCCATGCTCTGTATTTCTCCTGGGGAGTCCTAAACAGAGCCCCCCAGTAGTACTTCCAAATGAATGTATCTCACTGTCTGCAGCAGTAGTACAGATAATTTGTCACTTTCTTGAAGCAGAAAGCCAAATGAAGTGAAAAGAAAGACCTGAAATAAGGATTTTACTGAAAAACCTGCCCCTGCTCCAGCTTCCAGGCTTCAGGCTCAAACCACTAAGAAAGCTCAGGTGAGTGATGCACTACAAACTTCCAGGCATGAAGCTGCCCGGAGCAGAGCTGGCTCAGAGCCTGGGCTTGGTGGAGCGCGTGTTCTCTGCCCAGATGTGGCAGGCCACCCTCTGAGTGTTTCTAACCCTCTTCCATGGATTAATTTCATGGATTATTTCCAGTAATTTAGCTCAAAAAGTACCCTTCCAACTCAGCCCGTGGCAGCTGCCTTGCAGGTATTCACGGGGACCCTCGAGGCCCATGGGGACCTTTGTCTGGGGCAGGGGTTGTGGCTTTACCTGTGCTGCCCCTCCGTGTGCCAGGTGGCAGGGGTGTTCTTGGGATGAGCACAGTGCAGGGACAAACTTCCCCATGGATCCTGTGAAGGGAGGGCAGCCAGTGCACAGAAGTAGACAGATCTGGTCTAACTGCATTGCCCCATTTCCTCCCTCCATCTTCAACAGTCAAAAAGAAAACAGAAACTGGTTTTCTTTTTCACTGCAAGGACCCTGGCAGGCTTTTTTTTTCCCCTAATTGAACTGGATTTAAAAAAAGAAAAAACAGAAAAAAAAAGAAAAAAGAAATCTTATATTTTATTGGGTAAAATTTATATATTTTAAATACTATATTTCAACAGATCGACACTTTTGTTTTGAGAGATCTTATAGCAATGATTCCATAATATATATCTCTATCTCTGCATCTCCTTGCCACACAAACCACTGGATGGTTCAGGCTGTACCTGGGGCTGGTGGCACCTGGCCTGCTCTGCCTTCCTCTCCTGCACCACAGCCTGGCAGGTGCTGCTTTGGGCCCAAACCAAAACCTGCTCCTCTGTCCAGCTGTCAGTTAGAAGGAAATTAAGGAATTAGAGCCTTGGCTGGACCCAGAAGAGCAGCACAGAGAGAAGTAGTGATGGCCTGGGTCTGCCCTGGGAGCTCAGGAGGGAGGGCCACAGCTTTAACCCGGGATCTGTGCTGGTTTTCCCAACATTTTGAGCTGCAACGTGCACTTCCCAGGTGCATTCAGATGTAGAATTCTTTTTGCAGGCCCCCTTTTCTGCGGCTCATCCCTGGAGCCCCAAACAGACTTCCCTAAACAGTTTCCTTTTTCTCGTGGTGTTTGTGGGGGTTCAGCTGGGCCTGGGCTGCTTACACCACAAAAAAAATCTATTTACACGCTGAATGTATCTTTTCTTTCCCCTCTTAAAGCAGATGTCACAGCCCAATGCACTATGCCAGTGTCTTAAATACCTTCTTTTGAAAAGACTTTATAAGTGTTTAGGGGTTTGTGCGATGATTTCCTGATCCCAAATCCAAGCTGGGCAGAAGTGTAGGAGGCAGTGCCTGGGCTGGAGCTTGTCCCCAGCCCAAAACAGCTTCATGGGACCTCCCGTGCTCCCAGAACAGAGATCCCAGCTCCCCAGGCATCACGCACAGCCCATGGCATCTGCGTTCAAGGAGACCTTGGGATGTGCAATCACAGTCCTGTCCTGGAAGGGTTGCGGCGACACAAAGCCAGGATGAATGTTTTATTAATTTAACGCTCTCCAAGTCTGTGTAAGCTTGCAAAAACCAACGAAAATTGTAAATAATTACACTCAAAAGAGCAGGAGCACCCAGCCTCTCCCCTGTAAAGGTCACCTTTGCCAGAAATCATGCCAGCTGAGAAGGAAGATACCTCCTGCTGAACTCTGGATGCAGCACACGAGATTAAACCAAGTATTTATTCACGCTCCTCTGCAAGTCCTCTGTAACCCTCAGCTGCCTTCCCTCTGGGATGAAGGCATTCCCGGCTGGCTGTGGGGCAGCAGGGGCGTGGGAGTGCCCTCCCAAAGTGTCTCCTGCGGAGGGGCTGGGGTTGGCTCCCTGACAGAAGGACTGTGTCTGCCAAAGATGCCTCCAGCTCCCAGGAAGTTCCTTTCTGACCCTCTGGAGCTCTCTGCCTGGGAAAAGCCGTGCAGGAAGGTCTGTGCTGGGAGTCAGCCAGATGAGATAAATGAAGGAAAAGTGCCAAAAGGGATGGTGCCAGGTGATTGATCGATTGTATGACGCCGTTGTCTATTGTCAGTATTTCTCTTCCAATGCTATTGTACATGCAGTGCACAGCAGTCACAAAGTGTAGCTTGAACAAGCGCTTCTCTGCATTTTCTCAGCGAAAGCAAAGGGGGAGATCCACGCCTTAAAGACTCTCAGAAAACAAGCCTTTAGCAATGCTGCGAGGGCAGGGCAGCCCGGCCTGTCCCCCAGTTGTCCGGCAAGGAGCTTGTCCCACGGCCGAGGGGAAGCGCACGAGATGGAGCCCACCCTCTGTCCGTGGTGGAGCCCTGTGGGGCGTCACCAGCGTGGAGCTGGGCTGATCCCCGTGTGCCACCTGCCCCTGGCACCGCCGTGCACCCCAGCCAGCTCCTCTGTGTGCCCACGGAGAGCCGGGCTGGGCCGGGCAGGGATCGCGGGGAGCTCTCACAGCCTGGGTGTCGCTGCGCCTCCCTCAGCCCCGCTGTAAATCCTCGTGCTTTGTGTTCCCCCTGGCCAGCAGAGCTCCGGCTGGCTGCGGGCTCTGCGCTGCTCCCCGTGTCCCAGCCCAGCCCCGTGTCACACAGACACACCGGCAGGCACCCGCCCTGGCCTGCATGCGTGAAACGTGCGAGTGGAATGGCGCGCAGGCGTCCCTCATGTTGTGGCTTCTGTTGTTGGAAACAGAGTAAACCCTGCTCGTGAAACAATTGTCACAAACCAGAAATACGCCGGCTAATGTGTACAAATAACAGTGTTTGTTCTAACAGCAACCGGGACTTGAACTGCAGGGCAAAGGCCGAGGTTCAAACAGAATAAAAACAGATTCTGACAGTGAGACTCCCTGCTTCATGCTGTGCTTGGAAACGAGCAGGATCCTGCCGCTGCTTGTCCCTGACAGGTGACACTCCATCCGAAGGAGGTTGTGGAGTAATCATAGAATCACAAAATCATTTGCTTGGAAAAGCTCAGAGACCCATGTCCCCCTTCCTCTGGGGACAAACCCATTTTAATCCGAGGCTGATCTGCCAGCCGCTGGGTTTGGGCTGGGGTTAATCTGGCTGTAGATGCCCGGGAGCCCAGCAGGCTCTGTGTGGCAGCCTGGCAGAGCTGAGCCCGTGTTTCCACGTGGGCAGGGAGAGGCAGGTGCCACTCGCCCATCCTGTCCAGATCCCTGCCATCTGCTGCAGGACGTGCTCAAGCTCTGCTTTCTCCACTTCCAGCTCCACTGGCACCTCCATAAAACTGATATCCTGCATCAAAGCAGCTAAATCGGATCAGCCCCAGTGGCCATCTAGCTTAGCATGGCATGTGCTGCGATGGAAAATGGGGTTCCTTGTCATGGCAGCTGTACATGGAGGGTCTAATTACGGAGGAATGAGCAGCATCCTCCTCGTGTGGCTCAGCCGCACAACAGGGCTGCTGTATCCTGTTGGAGATCATAGATCCGTGGAAGGGTTAGGGCTGGAAAAGGCCTCCAAGGTCACCGAGTCCCCCAGCGCTGCGAGGCCACCACTAACCCATGTCCCCAAGTGCCACATCCACAGGGCTTTAAATCCCTCCAGGTGTGGGGACTCCACCACTGCCCTGGGCAGCCCTTTTGGGGTCGGACGGGGCTTGGAGCAGCCTGATTCAGTGGAAGGTTCGACTGGATGGGTTTTAAGGCCGCTCCGAACGCAAACCCTGCGATTCCATGACGGGAGCCTCTCCTGCCGACCATGGGCATGGCGGACGGACGGACTGCATTTCCCAGCGTGCCGCGCGGCGCGAGGGGTCCGGACTTCCGGCCGCGCGGCCAATCAGGAGCGCCCAGGTGTCGCGGGCGGGGCGGGGGCGGAGGCGGCGAGAAGATGGCGGCCAAGAGCGGCCGGAACGGGCTCCTGGACAAGGTACGGCGGGCGGGGCTCCTCGGCCGCCCCGAGCGGCCCCCGCCCCGGCCGGGACCCCGGGCAGCGCCCCGACAGCCCCGCGCCTTCCATCGCCGGCCCCGGCTTCCACCTTTCACTGCTGGGTGTCCCTCCCTCAGCCCTGGGCATCCTCATCCCTGCGCATCCCCCCTCAGCCCTGAGCATCCCTATCCCTGAGAATCTGCCCTCAACCCTGAGCATCCTCAGCCCTGGGCATCCCCCCTCATCCCTGAGCATCCCCATCCGCGAGCATCCCCCCCCTCAGCCCTGAGCATCCTCCCCTGGCACCCTCCCTCCATCCCTGGCCATCCCCCTCCACCTGCTGTAGATGCCCGTAAAAGCAAAAATAAATAGTGGAAGCAATTCGACCCTCTTCTCTCAGGGCAAAGGCCGTGGCTTCCAGTTACCTTGTGTGCTAATTAACCCTGGAAGGAAATGCTTCAGGAGCAGCCACCTGAAATGTTTGGTACCAGACACTAGTGTGAGAGCTCTGTCCCGGTTCTCTGTGGTTTTTAGATCCTTTTGTGCCTCATAAGCCTCATGGGCACACAGTGACATTCCCTGTGTGCCTCAGAATTCCCTCGTGCCAGGCCTGGGGGATAGCTGGGCTTTTCCCTGTGCAGCTGCAGGGCAAGCAGGTCGAGTTTTACATTGTATTTAAAGTGGTTTTCTCCTTCCAGAGGAGGGAAGGGAGCTCTTTGGGCTGGTAGTTAATCCATCCAGCCTGGGAGCTTCCAGAGCAGGAAAATGACAGGAGTGAAAGTGAGGATTGCTCAGCTGAGATTCCAGCTCCAGACACTGCCCCGTTTGAAATAAGGGACAAGTTGGGATACTCAGGGCTCTGGCTGATGTGTCACCAAACAGTAATGGTGCAGTTCAGGGGAAGGTGGGCCCTTGGAAAAGCTGGGAATTGTTACTGGGGAGGGACCCATTCCTGCAGAAGATGTGAATAAATGTGAAGAGTGGCAGAGTCCTTTGCTCTTGTTCCAGAGAACGGTTTTAACGGAAATTTCCTGTTTGTGCCTTTTAAACCTCCCCTTGTACCAAGGCAGCTGGGGGTTCTCAAAGTTTCCTCATGCCCCAGGAGCGTGTGTGCAGCAGTGTGGCTGGAAAGCAGGGGCACATCCAGAGCACATCCAGCTGTCCCTTCCTGGGCATGGCAGCGGGAGCAGCAAATGGGGAAGCAAAGCCAAAGCTGCTGCCAGAGCCACATCCAGCCTGTGACGGGCATACGGGCTGACACCCACCAGGGCTGCCCAGGCAGATCCCCTCTGTCCAGCCAGGCTTTCCCAAGCAGCTTCGCTCTCTGCTCTGCCCCCTGTGCTGCTGCTCTCGGCAGGAGCAGGTTGGGATGGGATTGCCCTCACTCCAGCCTTTCCTTTGCAGTGGAAGATCGATGACAAGCCAGTGAAAATCGACAAGTGGGATGGTTCAGCTGTGAAAAACTCCTTGGACGACTCTGCCAAAAAGGTGAGCTCTCTGTCTCTGTGCTGAGCTGCCCTCCTGGGAATCCCTCTGGTTTCCTTCCCTGCTTCCTGGGGTGGGTTGTGCCCGCAGCCGTGCCGGGTCCCTGGTGGCATCTCCTGTGATTGCCACGTGCCTGTGGGGCCTGATGCAGGCATTGACTCCCCACAAACCTTCTGCTCCGTTTCCCTGTGCCCCCCTGGGGCTGCTCCCTGCCCAGAGCAGCGTGGCACATTCCCGAGAGGCTCAGCTGCCCGCTTCTCTCTCCCACAGGTGCTCCTGGAGAAGTACAAGTACGTGGAGAACTTCCGTCTGATCGACGGGCGCCTCCTCATCTGCACAATCTCCTGCCTCTTTGCCATCGTGGCTCTCATTTGGGATTACCTGCACCCTTTTCCCGAATCCAAACCCGTCCTTGCCTTTTGTGTCGTCTCATATCCTTCACTGAGCCTGTCAGGGGTTGGATTTTCCGTATTTTCTGGACGTTCCCATTTTCAGGGAATTGCTCTTCCTGCCACGTGCAGATCGGCTGATTATCAGAGAGTTTTCATGTGATAGGAAAGTTCCTGCCTGTGTGGCTGTAATGCCCCTAAATTTGGCTGGTCTGAGCACATCCTTTTTTCTTATTCTACCCACAGTCTGGTTCCAGACATGTCTGCTTTTCCCTGATACCACAGGTCAGACACTGAGAGGGGAAAGAGGAAATTCCTGCCAGCAGCTGTGTGCTGCTGCACAGGCTGGATCCACTCCACAGCTCACCCCATGAGGCTCAGCAATGCAGAGGAGCAGTGGTGGCCTGGACTGGGGGAATGGTTGGGCTCAGTGGTCTCAGAGACGTTTTCCAGCCTAAACAATTCTGTGATCCCAAGGAATTTCCCTGTTCCTGGCTGTTCTGGGTGGCTTTTGGAACAAATGGGTGGCTTGTCATGCAGCACTTGAAATTACTTAATACCAGAAATGGGAAAGAGGAATTGCTCGGTCTGTGCTTAGGGGGAATGCCCAGCAAATCGTTCTGTGGCTTGTTCAGTCTCAAGTTTTCCCAGCAAATGCCAGAGAATCCCAGACTGGTTTGGGTGGGAAGGGACCATCCATTCCCATCCCCTGCCATGGGCAGGGACACTGCCACTAGACCAGGTTGCTCCAAGCCCCATCCAGCCTGGCCTTGGGCACTTCCAGGGAGTGAATAACAAATCATTGAAGTTCAGATTTATTAGTTAATTTCTCACGCTGATGGAGCATCAGCCAAACACCCTGTTTGCAATCAAGGTGTCACGAGAGGTGGTTGAACCACAGTGTCTGAGGGGATCCAAGCGACTGATTTCTGCTTCTCCCTGCACCTTCCTGACTTCCTTAACTCTCTGCACCTATTTTGTGATGATGGGCATCCTGACCATCTATACCTCATACAAGGAGAAGAGCATTTTCCTGGTGGCCCACAGGAAGGACCCGGCGGGGATGGATCCCGACGATGTCTGGCAGCTCTCCTCCAGCCTCAAACGGTACCTGCCGCCTGCTCCAGGCTGCCCAGGGCAGGCCTCCCTCTCAAGAGACCACCCCAACACTGCCTGTTCCTCAGAATCCATCCTGCTCCACCAAATCATGTCCTTGTTCAGGAATGGGAGCAGCCCCGAGTGCTTTTCTGCCACCAGGGTTCATGTTTCATTTCTCGTTAATGCAGGGTGTAAAGGCCGTGAATTGTGTTGATTGTGAGTGCCCAGGCGGGATTTCCCCTCAGACAGGAGAGGGTTTCTGTCCACTGGAACCCTGCTCTGAGGGTTTTCCCCCCTGGGACCCTGCTCTGAGGTGTGTCTGCCCTCCCACAGGTTCGATGACAAGTACACCCTGAAGCTGACGTTCATCAGTGGGAAAACCAAGCAGCAGAGGGAAGCCGAGTTCACCAAGTCCATTGCCAAGTTCTTTGATAACAACGGGACGTTAGTCATGGAGGCCTACGAGCCAGAGGTGTCCAAGCTGCACGACAGCCTGGCCCTGGAGAGGAAAACAAAATGATTTCGGAGCCCAGCCGCCTCCCAGCAGCCTGCTAAAGTAACACCAATAAAGTCAAATGGCAAAGAAAGTGAATCATGGCCTCTGTTTTTGTCCTGAAGTCCTATTCCATTTTGGATTAGCAGTAATTTTAATCTTGGACCCAAGATGTGCTGCAGCTCATGGCTAAGCTTGGTCTATGTGCCTGCCTTCCAGGCTCTGGGGCGGACTCCAAAATTGGATGTTGGGGACCCTCAGGAGGGGAAACACATCACCAATGCTGCCCCAGCGTCCCTACTTTTCCTGGCAGTGCTTTGTCATATGGCTCTGTGTCCAGGGGCCTTTTCCAATCCCACCTTTCCATTTCTGGTAGGAGTTCAGGACAAAACCCTTCTGTGAAACAACCAACCCCTCGCAAACCAGTTTGCTTTATTTTTGTATTTATCTAAGGGGGGATAGAGGATTGTTTTATATAAAAACCTTTTATGTGTTGGGGGGGAGAATCAAATATGCTACTTCTGTGTGCTCAGCCACGAAGCTTCTCAGAAAGTGTAAAAGATTTTCCAAGCTTTGTCTGTCTGTCTGTCTGTCCTGTGGTTCCCTTCTGGCATCTCCCGTTCCACACGTCCCTTCTATAACCTGGCATTTTTTAAAAGAGAGATTTTTTGGGTTGTTTTTTCAATAAAAGGGAAGAACAGACATCAAACGTGTCCTGGAGCATCTCTGGGGTGTTTCACGCCTGGGGAGGGAATCCCAGTTCACAAAATCCTCAGGGCTGGAAGAATCCTGGCATTCCCGTGGCACCACCACAGTCTTGTCACCTAAACCTTGTCCCCAGGTCCCACAGGATGAGAGTGGCTCCTCTTTTTATCTTGCAGAGCTGGTTGGGCCTGGCTGCCTCACCTCAGGAACCCCCGGACGGACCTTCCTGGTTTTCCGGCCCTTCCTGGCCACGCCTGTCCCACAAGGGGCAGGGGACTCTCCTGGCATCCCAAGCAGGATCCTGCCTTCGTCCCTCGCCTGGCTCCCTCCCGCCTGCTGGGAGAGGGTCGGGACTCCTCGGCATCGGCTCCACCATCAATCCCCTCCTGGTATCCCACCATTCCACCTGCCCATTCCAGGAGCGAGGAGCGCATCACCTGCCCACACCTGCACAGGTACTGCCCCTGCTGCCCGCCAGGCTCCGCATCCCGGCAGCTCCCGGGATCCCCGCCCGCCTCCTTGGCCCGCCGAGCGCCTGACCCGGCCCCCCGGCTCCGGGAGCTGCAGGAAGAGGCGGAGCGGGGCGGCCCCGGCGCGGCGGCGGCGGGAGGAGCGGGGTCTGCGGGGATGCGGGGCGTGCAGGAGTGCGGGGGCCGCGGCGGAGGGGATGGGGGCGAGGCGCTTGCGAGGTGTGGGAGGGTGCAGGGGCACTGGGACTGGGGCTGGGGGGTCACCGGGGTGTAGGGGAGCGGGCTTGGGGGTGTCGGGGGGTACACGGCGATAATCTGGGTACTGCAGGTGGATGGGGGGCGATCGGGGCCGAAGGGGGATCGGTGCATGGTGCAGGGGGATGCACGGAGCGGGGGTCTGTCACTGGGGGGTCAGTGCATGGTGCAGGGGGATGCACGGGGCGGGGGTCTGTCACTGGGGGCAGGACATGGTGCAGGGGGATGCACGGAGGGGGGTCTGTCACTGGGGGGGCAGGACATGGTGCAGGGGGATGCACGGAGGGGGGTCTGTCACTGGGGGGGCAGGACATGGTGCAGGGGGATGCACGGAGCGGGGGTCTGTCACTGGGGGGGCAGGACATGGTGCAGGGGATGCACGGAGGGGGTCTGTCACTGGGGGCAGGACATGGTGCAGGGGATGCACGGAGGGGGTCTGTCACTGGGGGGCAGGTGGTGCAGGTGCGGGGGGGGGGGGTTGTATGGGGGGGGATGGTGCAGGGGTGCACGAGCGGGTTGTCACTGGGGGTCAGTGCATGGTGCAGGGGTGCAGGGTGTATGGGAGTGGGCAGGGATGCGCGGGTGTACTGGGGGCAGGACATGCTGGCGTGCAGGAGTTTGTGCTGCGGGCCAGCGCAGGGACATGGGGGGTGCCGGTGGGATCCGGGCAGGAGGGGTGCGCGGGGAGCACGGGAACAGAGGAGTGCACGGGCACAGGGACTCCGGGGCAGCGCCGCTGGGGAGCTTAAGGCGGTGGGAGCTCGGGCGTCCTGGTGCGGGGCAGGCGGTGCTCAGCCCTCGGGAACAGCGGGAGGTGACGCTGTGCGTGAAGCAGGGGAGCCTGTGCGGCACAGGGGAGCGGCACAGACGGCAGGAGGGCGGGTGTGACCCCACCGAGGGGCTCTGCTCTCACCCCGCTCTCCCACCCTGCTCAGGTCCCAGGGGGAACCTCAGGGCGGCACCATGTCCCAGGCCACCACCTGCCTCAAGGTGAGCCTTCATCCCTATCCCCTCCGTACGGGCCACCCCCTCCTTTGCCGGGATTTAACCCTTTACATCTGACTGTCCCACCCTTCCAGCCGCAGGGAGATGGCGGGGAGAGCCCCCTACCGCTGCCATCACCACCAGGATCCCCGCGCATTTTCCCTCCGGAGACGCTGTTCCGACAGGCAGGTGGGGTCACCTACCGCATCCCGGCCCTGCTCTACGTGCCCCCGGATGATTCCTTCCTGGCCTTTGCCGAGAAGCGCTCCTCGGCCCGGGACGAGGATGCCAAGTACCTGGTGCTGCGGCGGGGCCGCCGGCACGGCTCCTCGGTGAAGGTAAAACGCCCGCGGGCTGTAGGGACACGGGGTGGGCGCGATGCCGGGGGGCCCCCGCGGCTGAGCCCCCTTTTCCTTCCTGCCGGCAGTGGGGTCCCACGGAGGAGCTGTCGGCGCTGGCGCTGCCCGGCCACCGCACCATGAGCCCCTGTCCCCTCTACGACGCCAGGAGCGGCACCGTCTTCCTCTTCTGCATCTGCGTGGAGCAGGGGAAGACGGAGCGGTTCCAGATCTGGAGCGGCTGCAGCGCCGCCCGCCTCTGCTTCGCCACCAGCGCGGACGGCGGCCGCGGCTGGAGCGCGCTGCGGGACGTGACGGACGAGGCCATCGGCGCCGACCTGTCCCGCTGGGCCACCTTCGCCGTGGGGCCGGGCCACGGCGTGCAGCTGGCCTCGGGGCGCCTGGTGGTGCCCGCTTACACCTACTACATGCACGGCTGCCTGTGCGGGGCCCTGCGGCTGCCCTGCTTCACCCGCCAGCACTCGCTCGTCTTCTACAGCGACGACGGCGGGCGCCGCTGGCACAAGGGCGCGCTGCTGGGCGGCGAGCGGACGGGCGAAGTGCCAGGTGGCGGAGATCCGCGGCCCCGGGAGCAGCAGCCGCCGTGCTGTACTGCAGCGCCCGGACGCCGCGGGGCTGCCGGGCCGCGGCGCTCAGCACCGACGGCGGGCTGCGCTTCCAGCGGCCGGCGCCGTGGCGCGCCCTGGGCGAAGCCGCGCCGTGGGGCTGCCAGGGCAGCGTGGTCAGCTTCGCCCGCTCCGCCGCCCGCGCGGGGCGCCCTCCTGGCTGCTCTACTGCGCACCCCACCGACCGGCATCGCCGCCGCGACCTGGGGCTCTACGTGAACCCCTCGCCGCTGGACGGGGCGGGCTGGCGGCGGCCCTGGGTGCTGCACGCCGGGCCGGCCGGGTACTCCGACCTGGCCGTCTGCCCCGTCGGCCTCTTCGGCTGCTTGTTCGAGTGCGGCGCCAGCAGCGCCTGCGAGGAAATCGCCTTCTGCCTCTTCACCCTGGAGCCCTCCGGCGAGCAGGAGCCCAAGGATTCCTAAAACAGACGCGTTTTAGGCAGCGCGGCCATTCCTGAGCGCTCCAGCGAGCGCGGCAGTGCCGAGACCTCACCGGGACATTGCATCCTGTACACAGCGTGTAGCTTTTATTTTATTATGTCTTTTAATCACCCGTCAAATGTTGTCGGTGACCTGCGGCAGTGGAGGGAGGATCTGCTCTGGCTTGGCCAAGGGGGATGCCAGCACAGCACATGAAATGCCGCTGCTTCTCCAAAAATCAGCATTTTTCACCTGGTAGCAGCTGAAAAGCAGAGGGTGCCAGCAAGAGCAGCTGATTCCCTAAGGAAAAAGTACCCAGGAATCTTGGTTTAGTCAAAAATATTATAGTTCCTGTGTTCCTGCAGGTGGCAGAGGATTCCCAGTTTTTACCTACCATTTTTTATCCTGCTTTCTTCACTTGACTGCTTTAGACTGAGTTTCTCCCTGCCCCCTGGGCAAAAGCGCTCGAATCTTGACTGGGGGCGAGGGGAGAGGAGTGTTGGGGAGTGTTTCGTTCTGCTCCACAGGGAACAGGCTGTAGCGTCCCGACAGTGACAGAGACCTCACATCCCCGTGCTGCTGTCAAATAAAATTCTCCCAAAACACGTGGAATCCAGCCCATACAGGGAAAATCCCAACGGGGCTGGCCCTGCCCCAGAAAGATGCGGGATGGCCCCAAGCACGGCACCTCCCGCTCCATCCTGGTGCTGTTCTGTGCACGGAGAGGCGGGAGGGGGCAGACGGGATGGGCAGAAGGTCAAATCGAGATGGGCAAAGGCAGGATGTGGGCAGGGATGGGCAGGATGGGGCCAAGATGGAATGGGGACAGGCAGGATGGGGCCAGATAAGGACAGAAGGCAAAATGGGGACAGACAGGAGCGGGCAGGCAGGATGAGGCTGAGGACAGCGCAGGATGGGGCCAGGAGATAATGGGGAAAGGGGCAGGGACAGCCAGGATGAGGCTGGGGCAGGACGGGGACAGACAAGAGGGGGACAAGCACGGTAGGGACAGAGGCACAGATTGGAATGGGGACAGGGACAAGCAGGACGGGGAGCAGCCCCACACCGCCCTCCCAGCCAGCGTGGCGGATCCGGGGCCCCCCACCCCTTTTCCCCCCAAAGGCGGGGCCTCTCCGCCCCTTTCCCCCCGCTTCTCCCGGCGGCGGCGGCGGCCGGATGCGGGCGCTGGGGCTCGGGGCGCGGCTGACACGGGGGACACTGCTGGGGCTGGGGCTGCTGGGGGCTCGGGGGGCGCTGTGGGTGCTGGGGTCACTGCTGGGAGTAGGGGCGCTGGAGGTGCTGGGGAGACTGGGAGCGGTGCTGGGACTGGAGGCACTGTGCGTACTTGGAGCGCTCGGGATTCGGGGTGCTCTGGGGCGGCGCTGGGGCACGGGAGGTGCTGGGCGTTCTCGGAGCCCTGGGGGCGCTGGGAGCTCTGGGGGCGCTGGGGGTGCTGGGGGCGCTGCTGGCGCTGCTGCCGCCCCCCGCCCCGGCCGAGACCTTCTCCGCGATGCTGAGCGTGCGGGCGGCGCTGGGCGCCGAGCGCCGCCTGCTCCGCCGGCTCCGCTCCTACCTGCGCGACGAGAGCTCCCGCCTGCGCCTCCTCCGCAGGTACCGGCACCCCGACCGCAGCCGCGCCCCTGCACACACACATCCCGGCCCCAGGCGTGCCTGATCCCCTGCTGCCAGGAGCGGTTAGCCCATCCCCACCTTCCCCAAAGCACACAATTTTTGGGGTGGCCCTAAACAAGAGGGTGGTGGGAGGACGGGAAGCTGAGACTGGACGTGGGTCAGGCCCCCCTTCCCCCAGCTGTGTGCCAGGAGGGGGACGTGGCCCCCCAGCCATGGGGATCTGGGTTGCAGCATCCCCAAGGCCATCCCCACAGACCCACCAGGGCTGGGTTGGACAATCCCTCAGCTCTGGACACTGAGGCAAAGCTGCCCAGCAATGGGCGTGTCAGCACCAAGGAGCACCAAAGTGTCCCCCCGTGGGTGCCTTGCAGGTTCTATGAGAAGGTCCAGGCACTGCACCAGGACCCCGAGGCCTCGGTGGACAACCCCTTGCTGGCCTTCAGCCTCATCAAGCGCCTCCACTCGGACTGGCCCAACGTCATCTACAGCGACGAGGCCACCAGGAACACCCAGGGTACCCACCCAGGGGAGGATGTCTGGCCTTGTGTCCCCTCTGTCACCGAGGCCAGGAAATAGATGGAAGGGCTGGGGAATGGGTGGAGAAGCAAGAAAATTGTTGGAGGAGCAGAATGAATGGAGGATCAGGATGTGGGGTCCCCAGGGAAAAGAGCTGATAATCGTGACTGCACCTCATGATTTCGTTTATCCCGCTGTCCCCCCACCTCTTTCCCACCCTGCAGCACTCCATGCTGGGCTCAGGGAGGTGGAACAGGAGCTGCCTGGAGCCGAGGACCTGGAGGGGGCGGCCAGGGCACTGATGAGGCTGCAGGACGTGTACGCCCTGAGCGTCAAGGGCCTGGCCAGCGGCGTCTTCCAGAGAGCCGGGCAGCCGCCCCTCTACAGCCCCGGCCGGCGCGCCCCCCTCTCTGCCGACGACTGCTTCCACGTGGGAAAGGTCAGGGAGAGCCCCACGGCCTCCACAAACCCTCCCCAGCCTGCTGGGGTGCTGCTTCCACAGGGATGGGCACGGGGGTTTCTGCACAGGGGATGGGATGGGACAGGATGGGATGGGATGGGATGGGATGGGATGGGACGGGATGGCCCAGCTGGCAGGTGCAGGTGATGTGTTGCCCTGCAGGTGGCCTATGACACAGGTGACTATTACCATTCCATTGCGTGGCTGGAGGAGGCTGTCAGCCTCTTCCGCCTCTCCTACGGCAGCTGGAACCTGGAGGACCGGAGCAGCCTGGAGGATGCTCTGGACCATCTGGCCTTCTCCTACTTCATGGTATAGCCACGAGTCCCCTCCCCATGCCCAGTGTCCAGCAGAGCCAAGCCATGGTGGGAGGATGGATGCTGATGGGGTCTCCACTCCCCCACCCAGGCTGGAAACATCTCTCACGCCTTGAGCCTCTCCAGGGAGTTTCTCCGCTACGGTATGTGGGACAACCCTGGGTGCAGCAGGAAGAGGGAAAAGATTTTGGGATGTCCCCATCACCTCTGCATGGCAACAGCCTCCCTCACCCCACTTCTTGCCCCCATCTGGGGTGATTCTCCAGGGACCGGTGCCAGGGAAGGGGGTTGATGGGGGTGCAGCACTCTGGGTGACACCACCTCCCCAGCAGATCCCAGAAACCAAAGGGTGTCCAGGAACGTGGCCAAGTACAAGAAGCTGCTGGAGACGGGGACAGGGGCAAGCGCCAGGCCCCTGCAGCGCCCCAACAGCACCCGGCTGCAGAGCCGTGACGCCTACGAGGAGCTGTGCCAGCGCCCCAGGGCACAGGTGCGACTGGCAGGGCTGCCCTGGTCCCCCAGCACCTCTGGGGTCCCCCCTCACGCCCGCCTTGGTCCTCTTCCCCCCCAGGCAGCCCCAGAGCAGCTCCTGCACCTCGGCTGCTCCTACGAGACCAACGGCAGCCCCCTCCTGCTCCTGCAGCCCGCCAAGAAGGAGATGGTCCGGACCCAGCCCCACGTGGCTCTGTACCACGATTTCATCACCGATGCTGAGGCTGAGACTATCAAGGGGTTGGCAGGGCCCTGGGTGAGCCCTCCCTGTCCCCAGGGATGTCCCTTTCCTGCAAGGGAGGTCATGATCCAGGGTGAATGCAGAGATAGGAGAGGTTTTAAGGCCAAACCCTCCTCCAGGGAGTTCAGATGGGACAGGGCTTGGAGCAACCTTGTCTAGTGGAAGGTGTCCCTGCCTATGGCAGAGCATGGAACTGGATGATCTTGGAAGGCCCCTTCCAACCCAAACCACTCTAGGATTAGATGAGACCCTGGGGATGATGACACCAGTTCCATTTGAGCCCCTCAAAAGACTTTTTGGAAGAAACCAGGTCCAAATGCACCTAAACCACTTCCCAACCATGCCTGACTTGGTGACTCCACCACTGTCACTGCTTCCCTCACCCCAGTGAGACACCTTGGGGTGGGACAGCCAGCTAGCACAAACCCACCACAGCCCCTGCTTGGTGTGAGGGTCCCCATGCGTGGCAACAGGCATCCCCCGTGTGTCCCTCAGCTGCAGAGATCCGTGGTGGCCTCTGGGGAGAAGCAGCAGAAAGCTGAATACCGGATAAGCAAGAGGTAGCAGCCACCCTCCCTCGTCCTCCGTGGCCGCCTCTGGGGTGGCAGCAGGGCCCTGCCGGGAGGCCTGGCTCCTCCAGCAGTGCCCTGAGGGTGAGGCCCAGCCCCAGACGAGCTGTGGGGTGTCCCGCAGCGCGTGGCTCAAGGACACGGCCGACCCCGTGGTGCGGGCGCTGGAGCGGCGCATGGCCGCCCTCACCGGCCTGGACCTGCGGCCGCCCTACGCCGAGCACCTGCAGGTGGTCAACTACGGCCTGGGAGGCCACTACGAGCCACACTTCGACCACGCCACGGTCAGGGAGCTGCCCGGCTGGGGACAGTGTGGGGACACCCAGGGTGGCTCCTGGGGGGCTCCTGGGATATTCCCGGGGGTGGGCCCGGGTTTGGCCTTTGGGGTGATCCCTCAGATGTTCCTGAAGGAGAACCCTTGGCTAGTCCCCCAGATATTCCTGGAGATGGGCCCTGGGATGGGGCTGCTGGGATGGTGCCCAAGGGAAGACCCCGAATGTCCCCGGGGTGATCCCGAGGTTGTTCCCTGAGATGTTCCTAGTGATGCACCCCAGCATGGCCCCTGGCAGGGGTGGGATGGATGGTCCCAAGATGCTGATCCTTGGGTGGGTGCCTGGGGTACTCCTGGGGAGGGAGGGAAGGAGGGAGAGAAAGGAGGGAGAGGGAGGGATTTTCTGGGGGGAACAGCTTGGAGCTGCTGGGGTGTGAGGGGCTGAGCTCTGGGCTGAGCTGTGTCAGGGCAGCACTGACCGTGCCCGCCTCCCCTCCTGGAGCAGTCCACGAAGAGCCCCCTGTACAGAATGAAGTCGGGCAACAGGATCGCCACAATCATGATCTACGTGAGTCCTCCCTCGTTTCCAGGCCTGGAGGGATGAGCCTGGCTTGGCCCTCAGGGGATGGGATGGGTGAGGGCAGCCCTAAATCACTGGAGTGTGAGGGAAGTGCCAACATCCGTGGAGTATTCAGGAGCTTGTGCTGTGCCAAAGAGAGGGCACAGAGATGGGGCCCAAGGGAGGTTTTGTGCCTCAGTTTCCCTGTGCAAAGGAGCATCACAGGGAAGGGGGGATCCATGGCTCCTATTTTTGCTCCTTTTCCAGCTGAGTGCAGTGGAGGCTGGAGGCTCCACTGCTTTCATCTATGCCAACTTCAGCGTGCCCGTGGTCAAGGTGAGAGGTTGTGTGGAACTGCAGGGAGCAGGGAAGGGAGAGTGCTGCTCTCCGATCTCAGCTCCTGCAGGGAGTTGTGATCAAGCCTCTCCTGATGCCAAACCCCAGCCCCGGGCTCCCTAATCTGTTTTGGGGTGCCAGAATTCACTCTTGGGGATCCCAGCTCCGTTTTGGGGTACCAAACTCGCCTCTGCTCCGCAGAATGCAGCTCTTTTCTGGTGGAACCTGCGGAGGAACGGGAATGGTGATGGGGACACTCTCCACGCCGGCTGCCCCGTCCTGGCCGGGGACAAGTGGGGTGAGAGATGCTACCAGGGCTCACCCCGGGGTGACACGGGGCTGGAGGGACAGCTCCACCGACAGGGAGGCAAGAGGGGCTGGGAATGCACAAATACCCTGGATAACAGGGGAAAAGTTCCCCGACAGCAGCACAGGATTACAGAAAGGTGCCGAGGGAAGGGAACAGACTGGGGTCCGTGTTCTTGTCCCTTCCAGTGGCCAATAAGTGGGTCCATGAGCACGGGCAGGAGTTCCGGCGGCCGTGCAGCGCTGACCCTCAGGACTGAGCCGCCCTGGCACCACAGGTGTGACATCTGATGTGACATCTGCAGGTGGCAAAGCCACCCCGGCACAGCATCTCAGTATCTCCCCAAGGGCAGAGCGAGGGAGGGAGGGAGGGAAGGGGGCAGCAGTGGAGCAGGGGCTGAGCAGGAGGGAAGCTTGCTCAACCACGGCCAAACTGGGTGGAAATAAAGTCTTTTATAAACCGGAGTCTGTTCTGGGGTGCCAAACCCTATCCCCTGCGGCTCCCATCCATTTTGGAATGCCAAAATCCAGTCTCGGGGAGAAGGCAGCTCCTTCAGGCCAGCCCCATCGTCCCGGTGGGTTCCCCATTCCCTCACTCCGTGCGCAGCGATGCCCGCTGCAGTTCCCCATTCCCCATTCCCTCGCTCCGTGCGCAGCGATGCCCGCTGCAGTTCCCCATTCCCGTCCGCGCGCAGCGTGCCCGCTGCAGTTCCCCATTCCCCATTCCCTCGCTCCGTGCGCAGCGATGCCCGCTGCAGTTCCCCATTCCCCATTCCCGCTCCGTGCGCGGCCGGCGCAGCGATGCCCGCTGCAGTTCCCCATTCCCCATTCCCTCGCTCCGTGCGCAGCGATGCCCGCTGCAGTTCCCCATTCCCTCGCTCCGTGCGCAGCGATGCCCGCTGCAGTTCCCCATTCCCCATTCCCTCGCTCCGTGCGCAGCGATGCCCGCTGCAGTTCCCCATTCCCCATTCCCTCGCTCCGTGCCCAGCGATGCCCGCTGCAGTTCCCCATTCCCTCGCTCCGTGCCCAGCGATGCCCGCTGCAGTTCCCCATTCCCCCATTCCCTCGCTCCGTGCCCAGCGATGCCCGCTGCAGTTCCCCATTCCCCATTCCCTCGCTCCGTGCGCAGCGATGCCCGCTGCAGTTCCCCATTCCCCATTCCCTCGCTCCATGCCCAGCAATGCCCGCTGCAGTTCCCCATTCCCCATTCCCTCGCTCCGTGCCCAGCGATGCCCGCTGCAGTTCCCCATTCCCTCGCTCCGTGCCCAGCGATGCCCGCTGCAGTTCCCCATTCCCCATTCCCTCGCTCCGTGCCCAGCGATGCCCGCTGCAGTTCCCCATTCCCCATTCCCTCGCTCCGTGCGCAGCGATGCCCGCTGCAGTTCCCCATTCCCTCGCTCCGTGCGCAGCGATGCCCGCTGCAGTTCCCCATTCCCCATTCCCTCGCTCCGTGCCCGGCGATGCCGCTGCAGTTCCCCATTCCCTCGCTCCGTGCCCAGCGATGCCCGCTGCAGTTCCCCATTCCCTCGCTCCGTGCCCGGCGATGCCGCTGCAGTTCCCCATTCCCTCGCTCCGCGCGCAGCGATGCCCGCGGTTTCATTCTCGCTCCGTGCCCAGCGATGCCCGCTGCAGTTCCCCATTCCCCATTCCCCATTCCCTCGCTCCGTGCCCAGCGATGCCCGCTGCAGTTCCCCATTCCCTCGCTCCGTGCCCAGCGATGCCCGCTGCAGTTCCCCATTCCCCATTCCCTCGCTCCGTGCCCAGCGATGCCCGCTGCAGCCCCAGGGAGCGCCGGGGCTCTCCGCGGCCTTTCCCGGTGCCTCCCTGCGCGCTGCTCCGCGGGGCCGAGCGGACCGGGCTCCCTCCCTCAGCCCGCTGAGCGAGCCTGGGCTTTGTTAGCCTAGACAACAGGGTTGGGTTCAGGTTTTTTTCCCTTTCCCTGGCCTAGGAGACTGTAGGAGCAATCCAGCAATCCTTTGGCCGTTTTTTTTTTTTTTAATTTTTTCCCCGAGCTGTTCGGTTCGGTTTTGGCCCAAGATCACAGAGCCGGCGGGAGGAGCATCGGCCGGGGACAGGAGGGGCCGCCCCGGCCCGGCCCGGCCCCAAACTCGGCACAGCCGAGCCAGCCGGAGAAAGGACACCGAATGCAGCGGCATCATGTGCAGTGACGAGGGGACACCGCCATAAATCCACCAGGTTCCCTGTGTTTAGCCCGAGGTGCTGCGGGCCCCCTTTGTGTTCCCCTTCCCCGGGACGGGAGCCGCCGCCATTTTCTTCCCTCCCCACCACACCGCGGCCCTTGTGGGCTTTTCCCCCTTTCCTGGGATTTTGTTCTGTTTTGTTGGGGTTTTTTAAATTTGTTTTGGTTTGGTATGTTTTGGTCTGTTTAGTTTTGTTTGTTTCGTTTCGTTCCGTTTCATTTCATTTGGTTTTGTTTCTATCCAGCGGGGGTGGGGGGGCAGTGGTGTTAAGGGCGGACAATTCAATATTAAGCATTTATTCAGTTTGTTTTTCCTGTGCCGTGTGGGCACTCTGGGAATAAACCATTTGGGTTTTTTTTTTCACTTTCACCTACTGCTGTTAACTTCCTACTGGCAGAAAGGGATTGTTTGAGCCCTTTCTTTAGAGGAAACACTCCTTCCAGAGCGTTTTTCTCCTAAACTTGTCTCTAAACCGGGACACTCATCTAGGTGGCATTTGGATGAGATTCAAACCCTCCGGGATGGAAACCCAGCTTTCAAGGGAGATCACCACATCACCTCCTGGCCTGGGAAGGGAAGGGACAGAAATCGGGGAGGGGATAGAAGCAGAAGGCAGAGCTCTCCCGAGGCTCTCCTTGCTCTGGGGTCAGAAATGCGCCATTGTCACTCCTTGGCTGTGTTCGTCCAGCCTGGATTAACCCTTCCATGGGCACACAGGGATAGGGCTGAGCTGCAGGGAGCATCTGGGCAAGGCCAGAGGCTCCAGCAGCCCTTTGGGGCTGTTAAACTTGCCAGAATGTAAAACAGCCTGCAAGACTTCCCATTTCTCCCAATCCCAGTCAGGAACAAACACCGCAGGATGCAGAGAAGGCTGAACAGAGCACAGGTTACTCGCCAGCCCATTTATTACTTCCAGATGTTTCTGCACATATGGGAGTCATTGGTCACAGGAAGGAGGGGGAAAAGTGAAAGCTGTGGCTCAATTCCCCCCTCCTCCCCACACTGGGGTGCAGGGAAGGGATGGCGGAGCATTTTGGATGACAAGAGGCTTCCATGAGTCACCAGAAAAACCCAGTGGTTGGGTCTGGTGCAGGAACAGCTGGATCAACCCCCTTCCTCCACAGGCTGCTCCAAGGAGCCCAAGCATCACAGCTAAAGGGAAAGCAGGAATTCCTACTCCAGGCTTTTCACAAATGCTTTATTTGTAGGCGAGGGAGATGGACACAGAACAGGACAAGAGCAGGAAGAGGCTGACATGGGACATGGTGTGTGGTCTCCAGAGAACTGACACTGACACCCACACACACCAACACACTCACACACACACATTTTCCTTCTGGAAACAGCAAAACTCGGAGCAAACAGCCAGTCCCATTCCCGCTGTGTCGGATGCCACACGGACACAGTGCTGAGGGGGCAGCACTGACAGACGGACAGACAGACAGACGGCACAACTGAGGGATGCAGCTTTGGGCAACACAAAGGGCACTTCCAGCCTGTGAGCAGAGCACCAGCCTTGGGGACAATGCACCAGGGACAGGGGCTCTTGGAAGTGAAAAGCCATCAACTCGAGTTTTTGCCCTTGCCTAAAGATGCAGGTCTGGATTTCCAAGAGTGTGGATTACCAGTTGAAAGCAGCGGATGGCTGGTTGCCAGGCTCTCCACACAGCCCTTTCCCCAGGCCTTCCTGCTCCCAAAAGAAAAGGCAGTAGTGGAGAAGAGGAAAAATGTCAGTGCTAAAGTCACAGAATCAGAATAATGTGGGTAGGGACCAGCCTTAAAGCCCACCCAGTGCCACCCCTGCCATGGCAGGGACACCTCCCACTGTCCCAGGCTGCTCCAAGCCCCATCCAGCCTGGCTTTGGGCACTGCCAGGGATCCAGGGGCAGCCACAGCTGCTCTGGGCACCCTGTGCCAGGGCCTAAATTGTAAAAAAACTTATTCCTAATACCCAGTAGACCCTCCTGGGGCGATTCTGCAAGGTCTGTGTTGCCCAGCTCTGCCTTTTGCAAATCATCCCAACGCTGCTTGCAAATCACAAGCACACGGAAAGCAGGGCTGGAATGGGCTTCCTCAGGTTGTCCAAGCCTTTTCCTGGCCAAAAGGGGAAAAAATGATAATTTTACCTACTGCTGCATCACCCCTGTCACAATCTGAGGGGAAAATTCTGGCTGGACAGCCCCAGGCCTGAGTTTAATTCCTGACTTAAGGGTTGAAGAGTACCTGCTTTGGCAATACAGGAAATAATCTTTTCCCAACAATCCCAATGCTCCAGTCATCTGTAAATCTCTGATGGCTTTGTCCAGTACACATAATCTGGCAAAACCCATCCTAGGTCTCAGACATTTATTTATGTAATTTATTCAATTGAAATGAAGCCTGCAACAGACCAGCATCGCAAAGTCCATCTCCTGCTCCTGCCCAACCTTGGGATCCTCCATTTGGAAGGATCCTCAATCCAACAAGTGAAACAAGACCAAGAGAGGTTTCTAAGTAATCAAAAGGCTGCAGGAAAAATGCAAAGCTGGGAGTTTTGGGGAGGAATTTCTCTGTGTCCTTGTTTCTCGTGAGCCAGAGAGAAGACTCCTTCTCTCTGCAGTCACTTTTACTACAGCCCGTGTATCCTTCACCAAATGCCGTTTATCCCAGCCTCCAGCCCCCTGGAAACTGCAGCAGGAGCATTAATACTCCTCAGACAAAAGCACAGTCTCAAAAATGTGCATGGCTTGACAGAGCCGAAAGGAATTTCCCTTCCACCCACCCCCACAGTGCTGCTGCTGTCCCTGGAATCCATCTTTTTAATCCAGCCCCACAGGAGTCCCAGAACAGCACCTGGGCAGGGCTGGGAGCTGGCACGGAGCGACGCACCAGTCACTTCAACAGGCTCTTGAAATATTTATTTTCTTTTCACTCACTCAATGCTAACAGCAAAACAGACTCCCAGGCAGCCCACAGGATTGCAGGAATCATTCCTTTTCCCGGTGCTTCTGCAGAATACAGAACTGGTTGGCTTTCCACGAGGGCTCTGTTTGGTCGGGCTTTGTGACGAGCTCACAAATCAGAGGGATAACCGAGGAATCACTCACTCCAAGTCAGGCTCTCCACGTTACTTCACCAGGGAGGAATGTGACTTCACCAGATCATTCACGAGCACGATTCTGGGCAGTGAGACTGGACAGACACGCTGCATTAGTTCATCCCTAACCATCTGAACCAAGGAGTCTCCTGCAAAAGGGGATTTTGGCCATTCTGGGGACACGGCTGGGGAAAGAACTGTTTTGCATCTTGACTACTGAAGATCCATTGAATTCATCAGGAACTAGACCGGGGTGGAATTACATCAAATCAATGCATCAACACGGTGACTCACAGAGGGGAGTGCAGAGAGCCACCAGTTGCTCCTGTCACACCTGAGTGCCACGGCCAAAGTGCCAGGAGGGCATTCCTCCCTGGAATGAGGCTGTCCTGTCTCTACTGCAGGCGCTTCCCAACCTGATGTGTCAGGGAAGGGACAGGGAGCAAGGCCACCACGGCTGCTGTGCCCGGTGAGTCACAGCTAAGTGGAGCTCCATGGTCAAACACTGTCCCACCTGCACCGCTCAAGTGCCAAGGATTCCTGATGGCTCTTGTCATGGGATGCACAGGGCAGCTCCCAAATCACCACAGAACTTTGCCTCAGCAGAGCAGGGTTAAAATCATTGGACAGCAGCAAGGGGTTATGGACACCAGGCAAAAAAAAGGGGGTTTCACACATCCACCAGCAAAATACTCAGGAAAACTGCTCCAAAACATGTCTGCTCTTACACTCAAAAGTGACTCTTAGGTGAAAGCAAGCCCAGGAGCTGTCTGTGGATAACTGAACCCTGAAGAAAAGCTCTCTGTGCACATGGAATTCTGGAAGGCAGGCAGAGAAATGATCTAGGAAGCAACAGTGGAAACAGGGTCCTTCCTCTAATACTGGGGAGAACAGCTGCCTACACCTCTGCATCAACATCAGCAGGACTGACTCCAAGCTCTCCCAGGGTTCTTCCTACAGCCCATTCCATGTTTTTCCATCCCAAAGGCGCTGATCTCTGCCCAGCTGTGTGTGGCAGCTACAAGAAGGGAAGAACAAACACATTCCAGGGGCAGAAAACAGACAAACTGCCTGCTGATCACATTGTCCCTGCTGCTCCTGGGTCTTCCCCACAAGTGCAGGTTCAGAGTCCCCTGGCCTGGGATGTGTCTGTAGTCGATGGAGTTATTCAGGCTCTTCTTCCCAGAGAGGACTTGCAACGAGCACCTGACAAACTGCAAGACTCTGAAATGGAGCTCACAGTCCCCCTCTTGCCTTTTTGGTTCACAGTCCCATCCAGCTTTGCCCAGGACAGTGGCCTCCAGGCTTTTCCCACAGCTTAACCCCTAAGGCTGGCGCTGGTGAGATGAAACCCGAGCTCCCAATGAAGCCGATTCCTCATCTGCTTTAGGGGGAAAAAAAGTGTATGTATAAAACCCAAATCTAAGGGGCACTTCCAAGATGATTCAGTGATTCCAGGGAGAAATCCCGAAGCCTTTGGCTGTGCTGCAATGCCCTGGGTGGATCTGGACTGCCAACAGCCCTTCTGCAGCTGGGTCCAAGGAAGCCTGAGAATCGGTGGAGGTTGGTATGACTGACTACATGGGATTCCAGGAGGTCTTTCCTTGTGGCAGCAGAGAAGAGGATCCCAGTTCCAAGGGCCTGAAGAGCTTTTCATGGTCTTCAGTAGAAGCTGCTTCCCAGCATGGAAGTCCCTAAGAATTTGGATATTCTGGAGAGCTAGTTCTAGGGGATGAATCTCACACCAACTTCTCACTGCTGCTGGGCTGGGAGATGAGAGGATATGGATACATCACAGTGGCCTCTGGTGCAGTTTATTTACAATGGGAATCAGTGCTGGAGAACACCAGGATATTAACAAGCAGGAAACACACTAGGAGGCACAAAAGAGAACGGAAGAAAGACTCCATGTTAGCATCAAGGTATTCTCTGCAAACTCTGTGACAACCTAAATTTAGCTGTAAAGTCCTTAGGTCTTCTCCCTCTCTCCCTATTAACACATCAACCTACACTATCAAGCTTATCAATCACACCCTTCTCTCACTGCCTGGCTGATCACAGGGGCCTGGCTTCCACAGGCCATTTTGATCAGAAAACACGTGAGATAAGTATGGAAAGTCTGCAAAGTGAAGCACATAGCTTTACCTGCCTCATCTCACCAGTATTTCTTGGTCAAGGGAGTGTGATGCAAGTTGTTTCCACAACACAGGGCCTTGGTTACTTAATGAAATATTATTTAAGCTAACTGCCATAAAATTTGTCATTTTGCTTTCTGGCAGGCTATAAGGAAAGAAATCTGCTTTGCTCCTCCCTTCCAAGGAAGGAGGTTTCATCAGCACACGTAAATATGTGAGAAATGTAGAAGGAACACAAACACTGAGTGTATTACTGGCTGTGATTCAGAGCTGTTTGTTTATCTGTGGTTTTTAGCACCATGCTAAAATTCCAGCCTCCCACCTCGAGAGCCAGACAGGCAGTGAGAGCAGGAGCCCTGCTCAGGGACACAACTCCATGGAGCCTTACCACTGGAATCCACCAATGGGCTCTGTAAACCTGTGACGGATCAGGAACGTTGCAACAGCTTCAGCAACCTGGGAGAAGGGGAAGAATGGCTCAGGATTTAAAGGGACACAAAGAGAAGATGAAACCCAGTCAGTTTTCAAAGCCTGCAGTATTTCCAACAACAGTTCAGGTCCTCAGCAGTCTGTTGCTGAACCATTTGCTCCTTTAAAACAAGAGCTCTGTGTAACACACCTTCAGCTTTACTCTGACACTGAGCCTGCCATCAAGAAGTGACCAAACCTTTTCTCCACCCATGTCAGTAATTCTTGAAACAATTAGCAGGGAGAAAAGGTAAATTCAGGCTGCAAGACAGTAACCTGGAATGGTTTGGGTTGGGGGGAACATTAAAGCTCATCCAGTTCCAACACCTGGCATGGGCAGGGACACCTTACACTAGACCAGGCTGCTCCAAGCCCTGTCCAGCCTGGTCAGTATTGCTCAGAATGTATGAAAAAAGAGTAACAGCTTAAGAACTGAGTATGTTTAGACAGAAATGCCTATTTCAGACTGGTAAAGTGAAGCACAGAAAGGCTGAGTTTTAACACAGCTGTCAGTGCAGAATGAGCTTTAAAACCAGATGTGCTCCCAACCACAGGCTCCACGGGCTGCACCACATTCCTGCTTCCATCTGGACACCAACTCCAGCAGTGCCCAGAAGCAGCACTGCTCTGTCAGAGCTGCTGCAGGAACATTTGGTTTCTATTTGGAAAATGTGAGCCACCCAACTCAACAAAACACAGACCAACCCCTAAAGCTGCAGCTTAGTGCAAGGGAACTGCATGAGGAAAGGAAGGCAGGAGAAATCCGCACTCCACATGGGTGGAATTAGGTACATCGCCACGAGCCTGAGAGTTAAGTCCATATCCCAGCCCTGTGGCATGTAACATCTTAGCCAGGGCTTTCCAGACAGCTGAAACATCCAAGCTGCTTGTGAAATCCAGTTGTTGTGCCAAAAGATGCCCCTGAAGTATGCTCTCTGGTGCATGGTAAGGAACAGATCCTTTTCTGCATTTCAGATTGTGGCTTATGTAGCTTCACCCCCACGGTGGGGCTCACCTTGTCCGGAGCATCCTCATGGACTGCGTGGCCACACTGTGGGAGGACCTGCATCTGGAACTTCCCTGTGGATTGAGAGAGTCAGCACACAGACCTCACACTCTGCACCAATTGACCTCACTAAATGTAGCTGGAAAGGATGTCCTAGGGACGGCAGGATGTCTCAGCAGCCTCCACACCATGCACAGCCCATGGTCTCCAAAGGAAACATGGACCAGCTCCTTAATTCACCTTCTCCAAGTGTAACTAGAACAGGTTCCCAGGAGCTAAAATGGAGCTGAACTTCTCAGAGCTTCTCAATGCAGGCAAGTGTCAGAATTGGAACTCTCACCAGATTTACATTAAGGTAACGTTTATCCTGCTATTCAGTACCACTTTGCAGTACTGGTTGCTCTGGAAAGCAGGGATGGGGGGAAAAACCCCAACCCAAACCCCAAAACATGAATGAAGGTGTTTAATCTTGGTCTGCTGTCTGTCAGAAACACTGGGACAGGGGACAATTTGGAATGGTCCCAAGTGTTCTAGCTAGGAACATCGGGGATGTAGCTAGAAAGGGAAAAAATGGATTAGACAGAAGCCCTCACAGGCAATCATTCTGATCCAAGAGAAGTGCAGCAGCTCCACTGCTGGGAGCACGGAACACTGGATTGAACAAAACCCACAGCAACAGCCCTTTGAATTGAACCTTTCCCTCCTCACCTTCCCCACCCTTCCTTGACCAGAGCAGGAGAACACTTTGGGATGGACAAACTCTTTAATGCCCATTTGTTTGGATATTGACTGTGCTCATAGCAACAAGCTGTCATGCAAAAAGAGCATTATGGTAAGGCTGAAGTAACAGTAATAAATACTTACCTTGCATCTGTCCAATGGTCAGATCTTTATCCAGCCTGTCAACACCTACAAGCAGATAAACAAATAATAACAATAAACAAATGTTTTGGAGAACAGCCAGAGAAAACACCATTCTCTGAGCCAAGCTTTACTCTGTATTTTAAAAGAGACATTACATTGAAAAACAGAAGATAAACACCTCTGACACCCATGACAAGGACATTTCACTGCTGCACCTTGAGAGAGTAAAGTTACAGGAAAGAAACACAGCCAAAAAATGCAAGAGCACAGCCCTCCCTACAACTTAAAAGGATATTTACAAAAGGTATTTGCTACTAAGGTACAAAAAGGGCTTAAAGCTGTATTTGACTTTCACTGGAGAAGTTCAGATCCCACCAGGCTATTTTAGGAGACACAGAGAAGCCCAGGTATTCCCAGGAACCACCGCAGCCCAGTGCTGACCCTTTGCTCTAAAATGCAACTGTGACCTCACTGAAGTGCACAGCAGGACTGGGAGGGACACCTACCAGCTAGAAGCAAAAGCTTTGGAGTGGGACAGCTGAGGAAGAGGTTGGATAAACCCCTGAACCAGCCATCCCAGTACTTCTCTGTTTTGGCCAGCTCGATTCGCCACGTGTATAAATGCTCCTTCTTTGTCTGCAGGGAGGAGAGAGAGCTCTGTGTTACTGATCAGTAAAACAGCAGAAAGAAAACCAACTCAGGGAGCCACCTGGAAATGCATAAATACACAGATATAAAAAATAAAACATTTCTGGCTCCCTCTGGTGGATTACACACTTCCAGGGATGACCCTCCTTGCTTCTACATCTCTCTCCAAATCAAAGTACATGAGCAGGGAACAAGAAAGTCAGCAAGAGCTACAGCAAGAGGAGAAGAGCCTGCAGGATTCAGGGCAATCAATTTGCTATTTTTTACTGACACAAATAGCTCACAAATTGCCTGAACATTTGGGCTTGGCTCCCATCCACTTTTCTCTCCCTGGAGTGGCTCCCTTTCATATCAGAATGATTTGGATAACCACAGGTGACAGCTCTTGCAGGGGAAGCTGAAAACACAGCAACAAGTTCCCAACCTCTGTGTCATCCTCTTTCTTCCTTTTGTTGACAGAGCCTCCTCCTTCCTCATCCTCGTCCTCCTCCTCCTCTTCCTCAATAATTCCCTCTACTATGGCTTTAGGGCATTCAGGACTGGCAGCCTCTTCACATCTGTGAAAATAAAATCAGAAATTGATTCCCTGACAACAGAAAAAAATCCAAACCAAAACACCACCCAGGATTACACCATAGGCGTTCAGCAATTTTGCTTTAAGAAGTTTTCAAGTGCACTTATGTAGCAATGGCATTCTAAAACAGAAAAAAAAAATTTAAATAATAAATGAAATAAACCAAAGGCCACCTACTGTTTGACTTGACCGACCATAGAAACTCTGGCAGATTCGAGATTTCTTATCTGTCCACTTTTTACACTAGGGAAAAAAAATAATCAGAAGACAGAAATATTTACTGAAGAGTTTCAAGAATCAGCAGGCCCAGAAACAGGAGTTAAACTCCTCTACATCTCAGGACTTCCCCCAACCATCCCCAAAGCTCCTGCTCTCAGACTGAACAGAGTGGCTCACGCTAAACTTACGTGAACCTCCCCCTGTCACTGTAACTGAGAAGAGAAAGAGGGAGAAATGCTGGTGGGGAACGGTGAAACAGGGTTAAACCCACGGCAGGGGGCTGGGACAGGGCCTGTAAACAGCCAGATTGTATAAACTTTGTTTCCTTCGGGAGTCAGGCTACACAGACAAGCGATTCCAGAGGCTGAGCCCAAGCTTTACCTCCACTCAATGGCATTCTCGAGCGACTTGAATGTTTTGGGACGACTCCTTAGGAAGTTCTGCATGCTGTTCAAGGCATCCATGGCAGTACCTAAAAGCAAATGGCATCATCTTCATCATCTCCATGGCATCTGATGATATTATTGCCACATCCCTCTACACAAAACTGGCTGCAATACCCTCACAGAGAGCTGGAGCTCCCCAGTGATCTAATGCTGCTGGGGAAAGTGCAGATTAGTATTTCTAAGCCAAGAGTCATATTGGAAAATTGCTTTTTGAACAGGTAGGATGTTCAGAGAGAGAAAGCAGCAGTCATTTATCAGCACCAAGCATTACAGCAAAAGCCACCCTCCTCCCCACCAAGAAAGCATTTCAAAGAAATTAGTGCCAAGGTCTAGTTGACACAGTGGTGTTAGGTCATAGGTTTGGCTCAGTGATCTCCAAGGCCTTTTCCAACCTAGCTGATTCTCTGATCCTGTGACATTAGTAGGAAAAAGGCAAACAGAGGGAGAACACCTGGGAAAAGGAAAGGGAAGAGGAAAAGGAAGGAGAAGGAGAAGGAAGGAGAAGGAGAAGGAGAAGGAGAAGGAGAAGGAGAAGGAGAAGGAGAAGGAGAAGGAGAAGGAGAAGGAGAAGGAGAAGGAGAAGGAGAAGGAGAAGAGAAGGGGGGGGGTCACACTGGAAAGATTTTTGTGCGCGCAGGATGTGCAAGGAGGATGGAGTGGGTTTAAAAACAGGGCGGGCAAACCCTTGTGTATGGGGGGATGTGGGGCAGGCAGGAGAGCCGGCAGGGGCGGGCACACTCACCCTCCACGACGTCGATCATGCAGAGCCCCAGCAGGCTGGGCAGCAGGTTGGCCACGGCGGTGTGCACGGCGATGGCGCCGCCCATGCTGTGCCCGATGAGCATGATGGGCGGCGGCAGGTCCCCGTAGAGCGCCTCCACCACGCTGCCCACGTCCCTGCGGCACAGCAAACCCGCCTGGCACCGCCAGCACGGACACAGCCAGCACGGACACAGCCCTCACACCCCTTCTGACCCACAGGCTGCACGCTGCCTTGTTCTCCTGTCACTGCTGCCGAGCAGGAAACCCTGCACATCCGTGTCATTTCTCCTTCTATCAATAGAATCCTCACTTAAAAGATGCTAATTTAAAAGATGTTCAAGCAGTCTGGTCTAGTGGAAGGTCTCCCTGTCCATGGGGATGAAATTTACTGTCCCTTCCAGCCCAAATTCTGTGATTCCTTGTAGAAAATATTTTAGGCTGACACTTGCTAGTGAGGACGTTAAATAAAAGGTGAGAAAAAGCTGTCAAATCATCTTGCATGGAAGCACAAACCAAGAAATGCATTGTTCTTAAAAGAAGAAACTGGAATTAGAGAGAGAAAAATAACTGGGCCCTGCTGACCACGGCAAAGATGAACAACACTGAGCACGGGCAAAAAGATTGAGACTGTCTGTGAGCACAGATACGGGCAAGGGGCAGTTTCCCCACTCTTCCCAAAAGGTACCTCCTGTTAAACTGAAGCTGTCACTTCCTGACACTTTTCCCAGGATGGCAAAGCTGGCTGGTATGATTCCCAAACCCCAGAACAGCAGCAGAGCTAACAGCTGAAATCTCCTGAAGAGCAGTGTAAAGACACCCCCCCAGCTGGCTTTCCTGACTACAACCATTCAGAGGAACCTGAGAACTGAGCAATTTTTATTGAAAAAAATGATTCCATTTCTATTGAAAATGGAAAACAAGTGAAAAAATGAACAGGTTGACCAGCTTGTCTGCTCTGCTAGAGAAAATTGTTTGAGGACTTGATTTAAAAGAACAAACAGGAACACCAGCTGTAATTTAAGGCTCCTATTTAAAAGATACTCAGGACTAAGTTTCAAGCTCATTGCCAAGAATAGGGGGAGGTTTCAAAACAAAAGGAACTTGCTTTCCCCCCACAGTAGTGCTGGTCCAGATCTAAAATATTCTAATTATTTAATCCAGCATCTCCTCAGGACAGTTACACATCAGGATCTGACAAGGCATAAGCAGCAGGAATAAGGTATACAATGGAAGTCAGAATACATTTCACACATGGCCTCCCCTCAACAAACCAAGTGGATTTGTCCATGGGAAGGTTACAAAATCCTTCATCATTTAGTTGTAGTCACAGCAAAGAGTCTCTTTGTACTAAATATGGGCAGAACATAATGTGCTTAGCAGTGGGTATTTGCTTTTCTTACAGTTTTGTCAAGAGGGGGATGGATTTGCATGCCAAAGCGGGTCATGACAGTTTGAAAAAGTAATTCTATGCTTGAAAATCCTGTGTTTGTGACCCAGACTTCAGGGGTGTTACCAGGCCAACGTGGGCCCGCCCTGACCACTCACCCCAAGGGCCGAGGAAGAGTCAAACTGGTGATTCAGACTAAAATACCCCATGGATGTCTAAGGGAAGCATTCCACCTCCCTGAGGAACTCTTCAGCATGTGGCAGGTTTAAAGTGCTCAGTGCTTAAAAACTGGGGGTACTGGGAGAACAACTCCAGCTCTTGGAATCTGGCTCAGCTGGGAGGGACATCATTTCAGACTGTCCCAGAATGGAAGGAAAGGAGGGATAACCAGAATCACGTGAAATTAATCTTCCAGCTCCTCTGAGTGAAGGCTGTGTGCCCTCAAGTAGTTTATTGCTCAGCCAAGGAGAAAAAGGGAGGTTTGTGAAAAGGGAAACAAGCATAATTTTCCTTACTTTGCCATAGTCTCTGCAGACAGGTCTTCAGGATTCCTTACTTTTGTTTCTCCTGAAAAAAACCCAACTCAAGTTAAGTTCACTTAAGCTGAAAAACTTCAGGCCCCCTCAGGACTTAGAGCAGTGATGGTACAAAGCTTTTACGCACATATATGAAGAGCAAGCCTACTGCAATGAACATGAATAATTAAGAAACACAGAATTAACGGGAACACTTGGTACTATGGGTAGGAAACACTGCCCGTAACTGTTCTTTATGCATCTTAAAATGAAAGAACAGTCCTCATTTCTCATGGCAAAGACCACTTAGAGGTTATAGAAATATGAAAGATGGCTTGGTGGAAGGAAGCAGTCCACCACTGTCTCAAGCAAAAGTTCAGGGGGTCTCAGCTTCTGAGAGAAGCCAGTCTTCCATCCCTGCTTTTGAATCCAATTGGGATGCCCTAAGGATGTTTTCCTAGTCATCCTGAGAGGAATTCATTGCATCTCCTTTAAAAAATGGGAGCATGTAACACACTGATTTGACTCCAGATTTATTTCCTTGACTTACCATGGCCTCGGAGGTCTAAGGCCACAATCCTACACTGGATTCTGCTGATGATTGCAGACTGCAAGGAGAGACAGAGACAATGTTGTTTGCAAAGTGGGATTAGCAGCAACAAGCAGTTGCAGCAACAAACGGAGCAGCAGCTTTACTTACTGTAAACACAGCCCAGGACAGGGCAGAGTGGCCTCCACCGTGCAGCAGCAGCAAGACAGGCCCCTCCAAGCCACTCTTGTAAATTCGAAAAGTGTATGAACAGTTAAGGACACTCCTCAGAGCTACTTCAAGGCAGCAGAATGAATTTTGGAGCTTGCAATACCAAACAGTATTTTACTTCTATCCTTCATTTATGTGACCAACAGGAATGTTCAAGCATTACCTGGGCAAAAATGTAACTCAGTTTAAGCTTCAAGAGTTCTATTCCTGCTGCCCAGGTTTTCTCCCCCCATTATGATTCACTCATCCCCTGTCCTTTTCTCCCTGGGCACAACAAGGAAGTGAACGAAGAGAAAACTAGAAATCCATTAGGAAAAAAAGATGGAGAGTTATTTTTTACACAGGCAAAATAATGAGAGGGCAAGGGCATGGTTTTAAACTAGAAGAAGGGAGATTTAAATTAAATGTTCATAAGAAATTCTTCCCTGTGAGGGTGGGCAGGCCCTGGCACAGGGTGCTCAGATAATCTGTGGCTTCCCCTGGATCCCTGGAAGTGTCCAAGGCCAGGCTGGACTTTGGGGCTTGGAGCAGCCTGGAAGAGTGGAAGGTGTCCCTGCCCATGGCTGTTGGAAACACTTTTTAAAAATTATAAAAAATTAAATTAAGTTAAATTAAAAATTATTACTAAAGAAGCAATGTCAGGAATTAGCCTTGCTAGGTACAGTTTAACTGTCAGCCTGGAAGGGATAGTGCTGGTTACTGACACTGAACCCTGCAGGAGACATAATGGAAGATGAGAAGGAACACTTGGAAAAGCTGAGGAACCCAAATAAACAAATCAAAACGTGATTCCTCCCCCATAATCTCTGAGATTGTGACAAATTCAATATGGGGGAAGAAAAAAGGATATATCCTTGCCAGTTTCATTTTCTACCACAACATCCTCCATGGACTCAAAGTACTGGCTCCAAAGCACTGGTGAAAAGTCACGCTTTCTTCCAGGGCTGCAAGACAGAAAAAATTCCATAAGAAAGAGTTATTTTTAAAGTCTTCCACTGAAATTGGCACCCAGGCCTCCTCTCACTGAAGAGAACACACTGGTGTTACACAACAGCTCAGGCTGGAAGCAAGCGGCGCATCAGTGAAACGCCCATACAACCACAATATCCAGAGTTTTACTGTCAGTGAAGGAATCCTCCCCTCATTGTTGCTCCTATGGAGGAAATGCAGTGGAAACAGAGAAAAGAGTATTTTCCTCATCGAGTAATTCCAAGGAAGACTGAACAATGGTGATTTAGACTACTCACACCCAAGCCAAGGGAAAATAAACAGAACAGTGATACTGTTCAGTACCACCTCTGGTCTGCAGTGACCCACAGGCAAAAGGTGCCCAGCTGACAAACCAATTTATTTTTTGCTTCCTTCAAAAGGTGCAGCTGTGCCCTCTCCTTGTACCACCATTACTGACAAAAGGCTCTGTGCAATCAGAATTTTCCTGATGACTCAGTTGATGCAGAATCTGCTTCTCGGGCTGGTATTTACTCAGTAAGGCTAAAAGAGTAGTGCTTAATTTTGGAAGTGGCATAATTAGGCTCAATTGGAGCCCAGGATACAGGATGAGTAACAGTGCACCATTTTAACCATGTTTTTGCACTTCGGCTCTTCTGGGGGAGGCAGGCAGGCAGCACAGAATATTAAAATCAAGCATGGGCGTGAGGGGTGAAAGACCTTCAGAGCAGAAAAATCCCTGCTGAAGAAGTTTCTCCTGAATTCTTGGTTCCTAAAGAAATAGAAAATAACGGACAAAGCAGCTTTTCAATTTTGCAGAAACAAAATTTCTGTTTCCCCTGGTGTTTCTAGGATATGAAACATAAACCAGCCACCCCCTGAATGGACCAAATTCCCTCCTGTGGGTTTCCAGACTTCTTGTCAAATCTCAATTAAATAAAATGAGAAGTCGCACACCTACATAAATCCAGAAAATATTAATCTCTTTTACCACCTCAGCCTAATCTCATCCTCTGATCAAGGAAAAAAGTATCACAGTCAGAGCTTAATTTTTCCCTGGGAGCCATCCCAGCCTGATCACGTGCTCTCTCCATACCATAGTTCTGGTTCTTTCTGGAGATGGAGAGAACTGCCCACAGCTTGGATGATTTCCCCTCTCTGGGTTTTGAATAGGTAGGATGTGCAGCTAGTGAAAATAAATTCCTTCACCCTTTCAAAATGCAGCATTTCAGCTGCAGCCAGGCTTTTGCACAGCGTGTTGCAGCTGCTGTGGGCTTCCACTGCCCTGAGCAGCTCCAGGAGATCAGTACATGCTGTCATCTGCCTGGTACACCCTTCCCACCTGATCCATAATCTGCTGGACAGCAGGAACGCCCTGGTGGCCCAGCCCTGGCACTGCTGTGGCACCAGGAATCTGGAGGGAACGTGGCTGACTGATGGTGGCGCGCTGGATGTGCCGCATGAGCCCCCTCTGGGGCAGCAGGGCTGCAGGATGGACAGGCACAGTTACACCACGGAGCACAGCAGCGTCTTGGCTGGTGCCCAAAATCACCTTTCACCTGACCAGCCCCCTGCCAGCCCCATCCAGCCTGGCCCTGGACACTCCCAGGGATGAGCACTTTTGTGTCTCCCTCAGTGCCAATTCTGACAGCAGAATTTTCATGCAAGAGGCATGCAGGTGCAGATCCATGGGGAGAATCTCACAACCTGCAAGAGGAACCCATGGAAGCAAGGCAGAGCCCTTCCTTCCCTAGGAGCTTGCCACAGTGATGCATTTAGCAAGGCCTCAAACTCAGCTTGACAGGAGTGAACACCTCCAGAGAAAATGTCAGTGGTTGTGTCACACGTGAAGCGTCTGGGAAAAACATACAGCAGAACTGCTGTGCTGCCAAGGGAGCTGGAGCAGAAAGTCAAAAGGAGCTGGGAGTTAAAAACTATCATCACCTCTGATGCAAATACCTGTTGATCATGATTTAAAACAAAGTACTTGCATCCAAGCAATGCTGAGGAAACGTGAGTGACCTCAGGTTTAACACTGAACCCCCAGAAGGGCAGAATAAATGTGCTGCTTTCCACAAAATCCCAGGTGACCACAGAGGGCTGAGCAAAAACGTTTCTCCAAAGGAAAGAATCCTTGATTTTGAGTTGCTTTTTTTAGTGAAGCATCAACACACATTCAGAATTAGAAGTGTGCTCAATAAACAGCAGCTGTGGTTTTGCACCTTCCTATGTCGAAACCATATTTTGCTGACCAATATTTAAGCTGACAGAACTAACTAATAGCTTTTTAAGGTATCCAGCAAACCAAAACAAAAATGGATCTGACATAATAACTTTTCTAGACTGATCCTTAAACTCCAAGCCAGCATATTAAGCTGGAATTACAAAACAAATTCTGGGCACCCTCTGTTTTATCCTATTGTGCAGTTTGTCCTCTTTATCATGTCCTCGATCCTTAGGATGCCCACATGGCTCAGCAATCTCTCCCTAATCTTTGAAGGGGTTTTCTTTCAGGTATTTTCCTAAAATGGGGAAAAAAAAAAAGGCTGCACCAAGCAGAAGGAACCATTTTCAGAAAGTCTTTTTTCTGCTGAGAGCCCCTATTTAAAACTACTAAAGCAAATATAGAACGAGTGCATGAATCAGGAGGTTTCATTCTCACATCATATTTGAACCCAAGCAAATCAAACATCATCTACAAGTAAGAACTGCCACGGCTGACAAGTTGTATTTAGAAATTCTAAAAATTGACAAGGACAGTATCTTAAGTTCTGCCTTAGAGATGCTGAATACATAAAATGCTTTTTTTATTAAAAGGATTCCAAGGGGAAAAAGTGGATTAAAAGGGAAAAAATGAGTAGGAATTGCCATGATTGAATTACACAGATCTGATCCAATCATGTCCTTCTGGATAATTAAAAGATCTTCAGAGATTGTACGTGATTTTTACTCACACATTGGAAAGGAACAGCAAACTGACTTTCACTTTTAAATCCCATCCAGGTGCTTAACTCTGAATGAGCCACGAGCAAAAAACAAAGGCCAAAAAACAAGACAGGGAATGCAGCAGCTGCTACAGCTGTTGGGATCTGCTGCCGTGGGGGGTGGCTTCACAAATTCTATTATTTTATTTCCCCACAGAACACAGAGTCAGGCCATAAGCCTGATTTTGTTTTGTTTTGTGACTTTGATTTTGTTTTTGCTTTTCATCTGTGGAGCAATTTGAAGGAATCACTTGCAATTCCCAACACAGCCTTGGCCATGAGCGCTCCTTAAAGAAATGGGCACAGAATTCCTCCCAGAGGCTGAGTTTCACATATTGCTGGAGCTCCAGCCTCCTTTGGAAAGGGCCTTTTGGAACCATCGTTTCTGCTGGAGAGCACTTAAATCCAGGGAGCGGAGGACTGTGCTGGCAAAGCAGGAATTGATGCCACGTGCCAGGAAATGCACTGAAATTCCAGCACACATCCCATGCTCCCACAAAACCCACTCCAAACCATGCCACAGGAGCCACGCTGGGTATCAGGGAGAGCTGCCTCCCCAGAAGGGCTGCCCAGGGCAGCGGTGAGTCCCCACCCCTGCAGGGACTGAAAGCTGTGTGCATGTGGCCCCTGGGGACGTGGGGCAGTGGTGGTGGCCTTGGCAGGGCTGGGGGGAAGGTTGGACTCCAAGATCTTGGAGGGCTTTTCCAATTCCAACCTGAAGAACCACTCCATGATTCAATTTGCTTCGGCCACTTTGACTTCTCAAATGAGACTCCCCACAGAGAGACATAAGGAAGTGATTGTACTGAAAAAATAGCAAGAAAAGAATAAATTTTAAAGAAAAAGCTAAAGCAAGTTTATTTTCACAGATTTAAATGCAGCAACAGGTGCCATGTTTTTACAAACTACTGAAACACACATTAACCTTTTAAGAGCATATTGCCAAAAAATGTAAGGCTTTATTTAAGTTAGGAAGTTGTCAGTAAATTCTGTAGCAATCTCAAATGCTTGACCCTCTGCTTCTCAAGATCTGCTTTCAGCTACACCACAGTCACATTAAGGTGACCTGCATGGTGGAAAAAAGGGAATAAAAAGAAAGTATCCCACACACCAGTCAGAGGATTTAGCCATGGCAAACTCAAGTTGCTGGCATTCTTGGATATTAAGGTTAAACCCATTTGTTTAAAAGCCTGGCTTGCAACTCAAGAAACTGAAAGCGCAGAAATAAATCACGTTTATAAATGCGAGATGCTTAATGCAGCAAACAAATATTTTCCTAAGTTTAGTTATTTTTGTTCCCTGTAAAAAGTTTGAATTTTGAAGGACTATTTCAGGGCAGCCCTGCACATCCGCCAGCACTGTAAATCACAGTGTTTTCCCTGTACAACTAATCCCTTTCTCTTTTGGTGGAATTCTCTTCAGGGGGAATCTTGCACTTGTTTGGGCAGAACTGAACTTTGGTAAGGATAAGCTCAGCTCAAGCTAAACTTTTATCCCACTCCCTCTTGTCTCCTTTTCACAGAAGCCCCTCCGGATGAGGCCATTCCATGCTGGATGTGCAGCACCTCCCACAGCAGGAGCATCACCGGTGAAGGGATTTACTGGGTGGCAGAGGGGTAAATCAAACCACAGCATGATTATGAACTACTCCCCACTGCTTCCAAGGGAAGATTCCAGGGGAATTCGTGATCCTTAACTGCAGCACTGGATTTTGTTTCATTCATAATCATTTCCCTGACAGTGTTTAAAACCCCTCCAATGCA